>NC_138455.1:0-1280000 GCF_040668555.2 Bombus flavifrons
TAATAAACAACCGCCTAACCGTCGAAACAAGCGGAACAGCTCGCAAATCTCGATGATTTCGTCGATTTTGACCAAAACTGACCGTCATTTCCTTCCCGCTTGAGCTGTTTCGACGTTTAAGCGCTCTTTTTACTCCATTTAACGTGCAGAATGTAATACATGCCAATTTCAACGTCTAAACAACCGGAACAGCTAGCAAATCTCGATGATTTCGTCGATTTTTACCAAAACTAAGCGTTATTTCCTTCCCGTTTGAGATATTTCGACGTCGAAGCGCTCCTTTTACACCATTTAACGTGCAGAATGTAATGCATGCCTGTTTCAGCTTCGAAACAAGCGGAACAGCTCGCAAATCTCGACGATTTCGTCGATTTTGACCAAAACTGACCGTCATTTCCTTCCCGTTTGAGATATTTCGACGTTTAAACGCTCATTTCACTCCTTTTTACTTGCAGAATGTAATAAACAACCGTTTAACCGTCGAAACAAGCCCAACAGCTCGCAAATCTCTTTGATTTCGTCGATTTTGATGAAAACTGACCGTCATATCCTTCCCGTTTGAGATATTTCGACGTTTAAAAGCTCATTTCACTCCTTTTTACGTGCAGAATGCAATGCACAACCGTTTAACCGTCGAAACAAGCGGAACAGCTCGCAAATCTCGATGATTTCGTCGATTTTGATGAAAACTGACCGTCATTTCCTTCCCGTTTGAGATATTTCAACGTTTAAACGCTCATTTCACTCCTTTTTACTTGCAGAATGTAATAAACAACCGTTTCACCGTCGAAACAAGCGGAACAGCTCGCAAATCTCGATGATTTCGTCGATTTTGATGAAAACTGACCGTCATTTCCTTCCCGTTTGAGATATTTCGACGTTTAAGCGCTCTTTTTACTCCATTTAACGTGCAGAATGTAATACACGCAAGTTTCAACGTCTAAACAAGCCCAACTTCTCGCAAATCGCTTTGATTTCGTCGATTTTGATGAAAACTGACCGTCATTTCCTTCCCGTTTGAGATATTTCGACGTTTAAAAGCTCATTTCACTCCTTTTTACGTGCAGAATGTAATACACGCCAGTTTCAGCGTCGAAACAAGCCCAACAGCACGCAAATCGCTTTGATTTCGTCGATTTTGATGAAAGCTGACCGTCATTTCCTTCCCGTTTGAGATATTTCGACGTTTAAAAGCTCATTTCACTCCTTTTTACGTGCAGAATGCAATGCACAACCGTTTAACCGTCGAAACAAGCGGAACAGCTCGCAAATCTCGATGTTTTCGTCCATTTTGATGAAAACTGGCCGTCATTTCTCTCCCGTTTGAGATATTTCGACGTTTAAAAGCTCATTTCACTCCTTTTTACGTGCAGAATGCAATGCACAACCGTTTAACCGTCGAAACAAGCGGAACAGCTCTCAAATCTCGATGATTTCGTCGATTTTGATGAAAACTGACCGACATCTCCTTCCCGTTTGAGATATTTCGACGTTTAAACGCTCATTTCACTCCTTTTTACTTGCAGAATGTAATAAACAACCGTTTAACCGTCGAAACAAGCCCAACAGCTCGCAAATCTCTTTGATTTCGTCGATTTTGATGAAAACTGACCGTCATTTCCTTCCCGTTTGAGATATTTCGACGTTTAAAAGCTCATTTCACTCCTTTTTACGTGCAGAATGCAATGCACAACCGTTTAACCGTCGAAACAAGCGGAACAGCTCGCAAATCTCGATGATTTCGTCGATTTTGATGAAAACTGACCGTCATTTCCTTCCCGTTTGAGATATTTCAACGTTTAAACGCTCATTTCACTCCTTTTTACTTGCAGAATGTTATAAACAACCGTTTCACCGTCGAAACAAGCGGAACAGCTCGCAAATCTCGATGTTTTCGTCCATTTTGATGAAAACTGGCCGTCATTTCTCTCCCGTTTGAGATATTCCGACGTTTAAAAGCTCATTTCACTCCTTTTTACGTGCAGAATGCAATGCACAACCGTTTAACCGTCGAAACAAGCGGAACAGCTCGCAAATCTCGATGATTTCGTCGATTTTGATGAAAACTGACCGTCATTTCCTTCCCGTTTGAGATATTTCTACGTTTAAGCGCTCTTTTTACTCCATTTAACGTGCAGAATGTAATACACGCCAGTTTCAGCGTCGATACAAGCCCAACATCTCGCAAATCGCTTTGATTTCGTCGATTTTGATGAAAACTGACGGTCATTTCCTTCCCGTTTGAGATATTTCGACGTTTAAGCGCTCCTTTTACTCCATCTAACGTGCAGAATGTAATACACGCCAGTTTCAGCGTCGAAACAAGCCCAACATCTCGCAAATCTCTTTGATTTCGTCGATTTTGATGAAAACTGACCGTCATTTCCTTCCCGTTTGAGATATTTCGACGTTTAAGCGCTCCTTTTACTCCATCTAACGTGCAGAATGTAATACACGCCAGTTTCAGCGTCGAAACAAGCCCAACATCTCGCAAATCTCTTTGATTTCGTCGATTTTGATGAAAACTGACCGTCATTTCCTTCCCGTTTGAGATATTTCGACGTTTAAGCGCTCATTTCACTCCTTTTTACGTGCAGAATGCAATACACGCCAGTTTCAGCGTCGAAACAAGCCCAACATCTCGCAAATCTCTTTGATTTCGTCGATTTTGATGAAAACTGACCGTCATTTCCTTCCCGTTTGAGATATTTCGACGTTTAAGCGCTCCTTTTACTCCTTTTTACGTGCAGAATGCAATACACGCCAGTTTCAGCGTCGAAACAAGCCCAACATCTCGCAAATCGCTTTGATTTCGTCGATTTTGATGAAAACTGACCGTCATTTCCTTCCCGTTTGAGATTTTTCGACGTTTAAGCGCTCCTTTTACTCCTTTTTACGTGCAGAATGCAATACACGCCAGTTTCAGCGTCGAAACAAGCCCAACATTTCGCAAATCGCTTTGATTTCGTCGATTTTGATGAAAACTGACCGTCATTTCCTTCCCGTTTGAGATATTTCGACGTTTAAGCGCTCCTTTTACTCCTTTTTACGTGCAGAATGCAATACACGCCAGTTTCAGCGTCGAAACAAGCCCAACATTTCGCAAATCGCTTTGATTTCGTTGATTTTGATGAAAACTGACCGCCATTTCCTTCCCGTTTGAGATATTTCGACGTTTAAGCGCTCCTTTTACTCCATTTAACGTGCAGAATGTAATACACGCCAGTTTCAGCGTCGGTACAAGCCCAACATCTCGCAAATCGCATTGATTTCGTCGATTTTGATGAAAACTGACCGTCATTTCCTTCCCGTTTGAGATATTTCGACGTTTAAGCGCTCTTTTTACTCCATTTAACGTGCAGAATGTTATACACGCCAGTTTGAGCGTCAGAACAAGCGGAACAGCTCGCAAATCTCGATGATTTCGTCGATTTTGACGAAAACTGACCGTCGTTTCCTTCCCGTTTGAGATATTTCGACGTTTAAGAGCTCGTTTTACACCATTTAACGTGCAGAATGTAATACACGCCAGTTTCATCCTCGAAACAAGCGGAACAGCTCGCAAATCTCGATGATTTCGTCGATTTTGATGAAAACTGACCGTCATTTCCTTCCCGTTTGAGATATTTCGACGTTTAAACGCTCATTTCACTCCTTTTTACTTGCAGAATGTAATAAACAACCGTTTCACCGTCGAAACAAGCGGAACAGCTCGCAAATCTCGATGTTTTCGTCCATTTTGATGAAAACTGGCCGTCATTTCTCTCCCGTTTGAGATATTCCGACGTTTAAAAGCTCATTTCACTCCTTTTTACGTGCAGAATGCAATGCACAACCGTTTAACCGTCGAAACAAGCGGAACAGCTCGCAAATCTCGATGATTTCGTCGATTTTGATGAAAACTGACCGTCATTTCCTTCCCGTTTGAGATATTTCGACGTTTAAGCGCTCTTTTTACTCCATTTAACGTGCAGAATGTAATACACGCAAGTTTCAACGTCTAAACAAGCCCAACTTCTCGCAAATCGCTTTGATTTCGTCGATTTTGATGAAAACTGACCGTCATTTCCTTCCCGTTTGAGATATTTCGACGTTTAAAAGCTCATTTCACTCCTTTTTACGTGCAGAATGTAATAAACAACCGTTTAACCGTCGAAACAAGCGGAACAGCTCGCAAATCTCGATGTTTTCGTCCATTTTGATGAAAACTGGCCGTCATTTCTCTCCCGTTTGAGATATTCCGACGTTTAAAAGCTCATTTCACTCCTTTTTACGTGCAGAATGCAATGCACAACCGTTTAACCGTCGAAACAAGCGGAACAGCTCGCAAATCTCGATGATTTCGTCGATTTTGATGAAAACTGACCGTCATTTCCTTCCCGTTTGAGATATTTCGACGTTTAAGCGCTCTTTTTACTCCATTTAACGTGCAGAATGTAATACACGCAAGTTTCAACGTCTAAACAAGCCCAACTTCTCGCAAATCGCTTTGATTTCGTCGATTTTGATGAAAACTGACCGTCATTTCCTTCCCGTTTGAGATTTTTCGACGTTTAAGCGCTCCTTTTACTCCTTTTTACGTGCAGAATGCAATACACGCCAGTTTCAGCGTCGAAACAAGCCCAACATTTCGCAAATCGCTTTGATTTCGTCGATTTTGATGAAAACTGACCGTCATTTCCTTCCCGTTTGAGATATTTCGACGTTTAAGCGCTCCTTTTACTCCTTTTTACGTGCAGAATGCAATACACGCCAGTTTCAGCGTCGAAACAAGCCCAACATTTCGCAAATCGCTTTGATTTCGTTGATTTTGATGAAAACTGACCGCCATTTCCTTCCCGTTTGAGATATTTCGACGTTTAAGCGCTCCTTTTACTCCATTTAACGTGCAGAATGTAATACACGCCAGTTTCAGCGTCGGTACAAGCCCAACATCTCGCAAATCGCATTGATTTCGTCGATTTTGATGAAAACTGACCGTCATTTCCTTCCCGTTTGAGATATTTCGACGTTTAAGCGCTCTTTTTACTCCATTTAACGTGCAGAATGTTATACACGCCAGTTTGAGCGTCAGAACAAGCGGAACAGCTCGCAAATCTCGATGATTTCGTCGATTTTGACGAAAACTGACCGTCGTTTCCTTCCCGTTTGAGATATTTCGACGTTTAAGAGCTCGTTTTACACCATTTAACGTGCAGAATGTAATACACGCCAGTTTCATCCTCGAAACAAGCGGAACAGCTCGCAAATCTCGATGATTTCGTCGATTTTGATGAAAACTGACCGTCATTTCCTTCCCGTTTGAGATATTTCGACGTTTAAACGCTCATTTCACTCCTTTTTACTTGCAGAATGTAATAAACAACCGTTTCACCGTCGAAACAAGCGGAACAGCTCGCAAATCTCGATGTTTTCGTCCATTTTGATGAAAACTGGCCGTCATTTCTCTCCCGTTTGAGATATTCCGACGTTTAAAAGCTCATTTCACTCCTTTTTACGTGCAGAATGCAATGCACAACCGTTTAACCGTCGAAACAAGCGGAACAGCTCGCAAATCTCGATGATTTCGTCGATTTTGATGAAAACTGACCGTCATTTCCTTCCCGTTTGAGATATTTCAACGTTTAAACGCTCATTTCACTCCTTTTTACTTGCAGAATGTAATAAACAACCGTTTCACCGTCGAAACAAGCGGAACAGCTCGCAAATCTCGATGATTTCGTCGATTTTGATGAAAACTGACCGTCATTTCCTTCCCGTTTGAGATATTTCGACGTTTAAGCGCTCTTTTTACTCCATTTAACGTGCAGAATGTAATACACGCAAGTTTCAACGTCTAAACAAGCCCAACTTCTCGCAAATCGCTTTGATTTCGTCGATTTTGATGAAAACTGACCGTCATTTCCTTCCCGTTTGAGATATTTCGACGTTTAAAAGCTCATTTCACTCCTTTTTACGTGCAGAATGTAATACACGCCAGTTTCAGCGTCGAAACAAGCCCAACAGCACGCAAATCGCTTTGATTTCGTCGATTTTGATGAAAGCTGACCGTCATTTCCTTCCCGTTTGAGATATTTCGACGTTTAAAAGCTCATTTCACTCCTTTTTACGTGCAGAATGCAATGCACAACCGTTTAACCGTCGAAACAAGCGGAACAGCTCGCAAATCTCGATGTTTTCGTCCATTTTGATGAAAACTGGCCGTCATTTCTCTCCCGTTTGAGATATTTCGACGTTTAAAAGCTCATTTCACTCCTTTTTACGTGCAGAATGCAATGCACAACCGTTTAACCGTCGAAACAAGCGGAACAGCTCTCAAATCTCGATGATTTCGTCGATTTTGATGAAAACTGACCGACATCTCCTTCCCGTTTGAGATATTTCGACGTTTAAACGCTCATTTCACTCCTTTTTACTTGCAGAATGTAATAAACAACCGTTTAACCGTCGAAACAAGCCCAACAGCTCGCAAATCTCTTTGATTTCGTCGATTTTGATGAAAACTGACCGTCATTTCCTTCCCGTTTGAGATATTTCGACGTTTAAAAGCTCATTTCACTCCTTTTTACGTGCAGAATGCAATGCACAACCGTTTAACCGTCGAAACAAGCGGAACAGCTCGCAAATCTCGATGATTTCGTCGATTTTGATGAAAACTGACCGTCATTTCCTTCCCGTTTGAGATATTTCAACGTTTAAACGCTCATTTCACTCCTTTTTACTTGCAGAATGTTATAAACAACCGTTTCACCGTCGAAACAAGCGGAACAGCTCGCAAATCTCGATGTTTTCGTCCATTTTGATGAAAACTGGCCGTCATTTCTCTCCCGTTTGAGATATTCCGACGTTTAAAAGCTCATTTCACTCCTTTTTACGTGCAGAATGCAATGCACAACCGTTTAACCGTCGAAACAAGCGGAACAGCTCGCAAATCTCGATGATTTCGTCGATTTTGATGAAAACTGACCGTCATTTCCTTCCCGTTTGAGATATTTCTACGTTTAAGCGCTCCTTTTACTCCATTTAACGTGCAGAATGTAATACACGCCAGTTTCAGCGTCGATACAAGCCCAACATCTCGCAAATCGCTTTGATTTCGTCGATTTTGATGAAAACTGACGGTCATTTCCTTCCCGTTTGAGATATTTCGACGTTTAAGCGCTCCTTTTACTCCATCTAACGTGCAGAATGTAATACACGCCAGTTTCAGCGTCGAAACAAGCCCAACATCTCGCAAATCTCTTTGATTTCGTCGATTTTGATGAAAACTGACCGTCATTTCCTTCCCGTTTGAGATATTTCGACGTTTAAGCGCTCATTTCACTCCTTTTTACGTGCAGAATGCAATACACGCCAGTTTCAGCGTCGAAACAAGCCCAACATCTCGCAAATCTCTTTGATTTCGTCGATTTTGATGAAAACTGACCGTCATTTCCTTCCCGTTTGAGATATTTCGACGTTTAAGCGCTCCTTTTACTCCTTTTTACGTGCAGAATGCAATACACGCCAGTTTCAGCGTCGAAACAAGCCCAACATCTCGCAAATCGCTTTGATTTCGTCGATTTTGATGAAAACTGACCGTCATTTCCTTCCCGTTTGAGATTTTTCGACGTTTAAGCGCTCCTTTTACTCCTTTTTACGTGCAGAATGCAATACACGCCAGTTTCAGCGTCGAAACAAGCCCAACATTTCGCAAATCGCTTTGATTTCGTCGATTTTGATGAAAACTGACCGTCATTTCCTTCCCGTTTGAGATATTTCGACGTTTAAGCGCTCCTTTTACTCCTTTTTACGTGCAGAATGCAATACACGCCAGTTTCAGCGTCGAAACAAGCCCAACATTTCGCAAATCGCTTTGATTTCGTTGATTTTGATGAAAACTGACCGCCATTTCCTTCCCGTTTGAGATATTTCGACGTTTAAGCGCTCCTTTTACTCCATTTAACGTGCAGAATGTAATACACGCCAGTTTCAGCGTCGGTACAAGCCCAACATCTCGCAAATCGCATTGATTTCGTCGATTTTGATGAAAACTGACCGTCATTTCCTTCCCGTTTGAGATATTTCGACGTTTAAGCGCTCTTTTTACTCCATTTAACGTGCAGAATGTTATACACGCCAGTTTGAGCGTCAGAACAAGCGGAACAGCTCGCAAATCTCGATGATTTCGTCGATTTTGACGAAAACTGACCGTCGTTTCCTTCCCGTTTGAGATATTTCGACGTTTAAGAGCTCGTTTTACACCATTTAACGTGCAGAATGTAATACACGCCAGTTTCATCCTCGAAACAAGCGGAACAGCTCGCAAATCTCGATGATTTCGTCGATTTTGATGAAAACTGACCGTCATTTCCTTCCCGTTTGAGATATTTCGACGTTTAAACGCTCATTTCACTCCTTTTTACTTGCAGAATGTAATAAACAACCGTTTCACCGTCGAAACAAGCGGAACAGCTCGCAAATCTCGATGTTTTCGTCCATTTTGATGAAAACTGGCCGTCATTTCTCTCCCGTTTGAGATATTCCGACGTTTAAAAGCTCATTTCACTCCTTTTTACGTGCAGAATGCAATGCACAACCGTTTAACCGTCGAAACAAGCGGAACAGCTCGCAAATCTCGATGATTTCGTCGATTTTGATGAAAACTGACCGTCATTTCCTTCCCGTTTGAGATATTTCGACGTTTAAGCGCTCTTTTTACTCCATTTAACGTGCAGAATGTAATACACGCAAGTTTCAACGTCTAAACAAGCCCAACTTCTCGCAAATCGCTTTGATTTCGTCGATTTTGATGAAAACTGACCGTCATTTCCTTCCCGTTTGAGATATTTCGACGTTTAAAAGCTCATTTCACTCCTTTTTACGTGCAGAATGTAATACACGCCAGTTTCAGCGTCGAAACAAGCCCAACAGCTCGCAAATCGCTTTGATTTCGTCGATTTTGATGAAAGCTGACCGTCATTTCCTTCCCGTTTGAGATATTTCGACGTTTAAAAGCTCATTTCACTCCTTTTTACGTGCAGAATGCAATGCACAACCGTTTAACCGTCGAAACAAGCGGAACAGCTCGCAAATCTCGATGTTTTCGTCCATTTTGATGAAAACTGGCCGTCATTTCTCTCCCGTTTGAGATATTTCGACGTTTAAAAGCTCATTTCACTCCTTTTTACGTGCAGAATGCAATGCACAACCGTTTAACCGTCGAAACAAGCGGAACAGCTCGCAAATCTCGATGATTTCGTCGATTTTGATGAAAACTGACCGACATCTCCTTCCCGTTTGAGATATTTCGACGTTTAAACGCTCATTTCACTCCTTTTTACTTGCAGAATGTAATAAACAACCGTTTAACCGTCGAAACAAGCCCAACAGCTCGCAAATCGCTTTGATTTCGTCGATTTTGATGAAAACTGACCGTCATTTCCTTCCCGTTTGAGATATTTCGACGTTTAAAAGCTCATTTCACTCCTTTTTACGTGCAGAATGCAATGCACAACCGTTTAACCGTCGAAACAAGCGGAACAGCTCGCAAATCTCGATGATTTCGTCGATTTTGATGAAAACTGACCGTCATTTCCTTCCCGTTTGAGATATTTCGACGTTTAAACGCTCATTTCACTCCTTTTTACTTGCAGAATGTAATAAACAACCGTTTCACCGTCGAAACAAGCGGAACAGCTCGCAAATCTCGATGTTTTCGTCCATTTTGATGAAAACTGGCCGTCATTTCTCTCCCGTTTGAGATATTCCGACGTTTAAAAGCTCATTTCACTCCTTTTTACGTGCAGAATGCAATGCACAACCGTTTAACCGTCGAAACAAGCGGAACAGCTCGCAAATCTCGATGATTTCGTCGATTTTGATGAAAACTGACCGTCATTTCCTTCCCGTTTGAGATATTTCTACGTTTAAGCGCTCTTTTTACTCCATTTAACGTGCAGAATGTAATACACGCCAGTTTCAGCGTCGATACAAGCCCAACATCTCGCAAATCGCATTGATTTCGTCGATTTTGTTGAAAACTGACCGTCATTTCCTTCCCGTTTGAGATATTTCGACGTTTAAGCGCTCCTTTTACTCCATCTAACGTGCAGAATGTAATACACGCCGGTTTCAACGTCTAAACAAGCCCAACTTCTCGCAAATCGCTTTGATTTCGTCGATTTTGATGAAAACTGACCGTCATTTCCTTCCCGTTTGAGATATTTCGACGTTTAAACGCTCATTTCACTCCTTTTTAAGTGCAGAATGCAATGCACAACCGTTTAACCGTCGAAACAAGCGGAACAGCTCGCAAATCTCGATGATTTCGTCGATTTTGATGAAAACTGACCGTCATTTCCTTCCCGTTTGAGATATTTCGACGTTTAAACGCTCATTTCACTCCTTTTTAAGTGCAGAATGCAATGCACAACCGTTTAACCGTCGAAACAAGCGGAACAGCTCGCAAATCTCGATGATTTCGTCGATTTTGATGAAAACTGACCGTCATTTCCTTCCCGTTTGAGATATTTCGACGTTTTAGCGCTCTTTTTACTCCTTTTTACGTGCAGAATGTAATAAGCAACCGTTTAACCGTCGAAACAAGCGGAACAGCTCGCAAATCTCGATGATTTCGTCGATTTTGATGAAAACTGACCGTCGTTTCCTTCCCGTTTGAGATATTTCGACGTTTTAGCGCTCTTTTTACTCCTTTTTACGTGCAGAATGTAATACAAGCCGGTTTCAGCGTCGAAACAAGCGGAACAGCTCGCAAATCTCGATGATTTCGTCCATTTTGACGAAATCTAACCGTCGTTTCCTTTCCGTTTGAGATATTTCGACGTTTAAGAGCTCGTTTTACACCATTTAACGTGCAGAATGTAATACACGCCAGTTTCATCCTCGAAACAAGCGGAACAGCTCGCAAATCTCGATGATTTCGTCGATTTTGATGAAAACTGACCGACATCTCCTTCCCGTTTGAGATATTTCGACGTTTAAACGCTCATTTCACTCCTTTTTACGTGCAGAATGCAATGCACAACCGTTTAACCGTCGAAACAAGCGGAACAGCTCGCAAATCTCGATGTTTTCGTCCATTTTGATGAAAACTGGCCGTCATTTCTCTCCCGTTTGAGATATTTCGACGTTTAAAAGCTCATTTCACTCCTTTTTACGTGCAGAATGCAATGCACAACCGTTTAACCGTCGAAACAAGCGGAACAGCTCGCAAATCTCGATGATTTCGTCGATTTTGATGAAAACTGACCGACATCTCCTTCCCGTTTGAGATATTTCGACGTTTAAACGCTCATTTCACTCCTTTTTACTTGCAGAATGTAATAAACAACCGTTTAACCGTCGAAACAAGCCCAACAGCTCGCAAATCTCTTTGATTTCGTCGATTTTGATGAAAACTGACCGTCATTTCCTTCCCGTTTGAGATATTTCGACGTTTAAAAGCTCATTTCACTCCTTTTTACGTGCAGAATGCAATGCACAACCGTTTAACCGTCGAAACAAGCGGAACAGCTCGCAAATCTCGATGATTTCGTCGATTTTGATGAAAACTGACCGTCATTTCCTTCCCGTTTGAGATATTTCAACGTTTAAACGCTCATTTCACTCCTTTTTACTTGCAGAATGTAATAAACAACCGTTTCACCGTCGAAACAAGCGGAACAGCTCGCAAATCTCGATGTTTTCGTCCATTTTGATGAAAACTGGCCGTCATTTCTCTCCCGTTTGAGATATTCCGACGTTTAAAAGCTCATTTCACTCCTTTTTACGTGCAGAATGCAATGCACAACCGTTTAACCGTCGAAACAAGCGGAACAGCTCGCAAATCTCGATGATTTCGTCGATTTTGATGAAAACTGACCGTCATTTCCTTCCCGTTTGAGATATTTCTACGTTTAAGCGCTCTTTTTACTCCATTTAACGTGCAGAATGTAATACACGCCAGTTTCAGCGTCGATACAAGCCCAACATCTCGCAAATCGCTTTGATTTCGTCGATTTTGATGAAAACTGACCGTCATTTCCTTCCCGTTTGAGATATTTCGACGTTTAAGCGCTCCTTTTACTCCTTTTTACGTGCAGAATGTAATACACGCCAGTTTCAGCGTCGAAACAAGCCCAACATCTCGCAAATCTCTTTGATTTCGTCGATTTTGATGAAAACTGACCGTCATTTCCTTCCCGTTTGAGATATTTCGACGTTTAAGCGCTCCTTTTACTCCTTTTTACGTGCAGAATGCAATACACGCCAGTTTCAGCGTCGAAACAAGCCCAACATTTCGCAAATCGCTTTGATTTCGTCGATTTTGATGAAAACTGACCGTCATTTCCTTCCCGTTTGAGATATTTCGACGTTTAAGCGCTCCTTTTACTCCTTTTTACGTGCAGAATGCAATACACGCCAGTTTCAGCGTCGAAACAAGCCCAACATTTCGCAAATCGCTTTGATTTCGTTGATTTTGATGAAAACTGACCGTCATTTCCTTCCCGTTTGAGATATTTCGACGTTTAAGCGCTCCTTTTACTCCATTTAACGTGCAGAATGTAATACACGCCAGTTTCAGCGTCGGTACAAGCCCAACATCTCGCAAATCGCATTGATTTCGTCGATTTTGATGAAAACTGACCGTCATTTCCTTCCCGTTTGAGATATTTCGACGTTTAAAAGCTCATTTCACTCCTTTTTACGTGCAGAATGCAATGCACAACCGTTTAACCGTCGAAACAAGCGGAACAGCTCGCAAATCTCGATGATTTCGTCGATTTTGATGAAAACTGACCGTCATTTCCTTCCCGTTTGAGATATTTCAACGTTTAAACGCTCATTTCACTCCTTTTTACTTGCAGAATGTAATAAACAACCGTTTCACCGTCGAAACAAGCGGAACAGCTCGCAAATCTCGATGTTTTCGTCCATTTTGATGAAAACTGGCAGTCATTTCTCTCCCGTTTGAGATATTCCGACGTTTAAAAGCTCATTTCACTCCTTTTTACGTGCAGAATGCAATGCACAACCGTTTAACCGTCGAAACAAGCGGAACAGCTCGCAAATCTCGATGATTTCGTCGATTTTGATGAAAACTGACCGTCATTTCCTTCCCGTTTGAGATATTTCGACGTTTAAGCGCTCTTTTTACTCCATTTAACGTGCAGAATGTAATACACGCAAGTTTCAACGTCTAACCAAGCCCAACTTCTCGCAAATCGCTTTGATTTCGTTGATTTTGATGAAAACTGACCGTCATTTCCTTCCCGTTTGAGATATTTCGACGTTTAAGCGCTCCTTTTACTCCATTTAACGTGCAGAATGTAATACACGCCAGTTTCAGCGTCGGTACAAGCCCAACATCTCGCAAATCGCATTGATTTCGTCGATTTTGATGAAAACTGACCGTCATTTCCTTCCCGTTTGAGATATTTCGACGTTTAAAAGCTCATTTCACTCCTTTTTACGTGCAGAATGCAATGCACAACCGTTTAACCGTCGAAACAAGCGGAACAGCTCGCAAATCTCGATGATTTCGTCGATTTTGATGAAAACTGACCGTCATTTCCTTCCCGTTTGAGATATTTCAACGTTTAAACGCTCATTTCACTCCTTTTTACTTGCAGAATGTAATAAACAACCGTTTCACCGTCGAAACAAGCGGAACAGCTCGCAAATCTCGATGTTTTCGTCCATTTTGATGAAAACTGGCAGTCATTTCTCTCCCGTTTGAGATATTCCGACGTTTAAAAGCTCATTTCACTCCTTTTTACGTGCAGAATGCAATGCACAACCGTTTAACCGTCGAAACAAGCGGAACAGCTCGCAAATCTCGATGATTTCGTCGATTTTGATGAAAACTGACAGTCATTTCCTTCCCGTTTGAGATATTTCGACGTTTAAGCGCTCTTTTTACTCCATTTAACGTGCAGAATGTAATACACGCAAGTTTCAACGTCTAACCAAGCCCAACTTCTCGCAAATCGCTTTGATTTCGTCGATTTTGATGAAAACTGACCGTCATTTCCTTCCCGTTTGAGATATTTCGACGTTTAAAAGCTCATTTCACTCCTTTTTACGTGCAGAATGTAATACACGCCAGTTTCAGCGTCGAAACAAGCCCAACAGCTCGCAAATCGCTTTGATTTCGTCGATTTTGATGAAAGCTGACCGTCATTTCCTTCCCGTTTGAGATATTTCGACGTTTAAAAGCTCATTTCACTCCTTTTTACGTGCAGAATGCAATGCACAACCGTTTAACCGTCGAAACAAGCGGAACAGCTCGCAAATCTCGATGTTTTCGTCCATTTTGATGAAAACTGGCCGTCATTTCTCTCCCGTTTGAGATATTTCGACGTTTAAAAGCTCATTTCACTCCTTTTTACGTGCAGAATGCAATGCACAACCGTTTAACCGTCGAAACAAGCGGAACAGCTCGCAAATCTCGATGATTTCGTCGATTTTGATGAAAACTGACCGACATCTCCTTCCCGTTTGAGATATTTCGACGTTTAAACGCTCATTTCACTCCTTTTTACTTGCAGAATGTAATAAACAACCGTTTAACCGTCGAAACAAGCCCAACAGCTCGCAAATCTCTTTGATTTCGTCGATTTTGATGAAAACTGACCGTCATTTCCTTCCCGTTTGAGATATTTCGACGTTTAAAAGCTCATTTCACTCCTTTTTACGTGCAGAATGCAATGCACAACCGTTTAACCGTCGAAACAAGCGGAACAGCTCGCAAATCTCGATGATTTCGTCGATTTTGATGAAAACTGACCGTCATTTCCTTCCCGTTTGAGATATTTCAACGTTTAAACGCTCATTTCACTCCTTTTTACTTGCAGAATGTAATAAACAACCGTTTCACCGTCGAAACAAGCGGAACAGCTCGCAAATCTCGATGTTTTCGTCCATTTTGATGAAAACTGGCCGTCATTTCCTTCCCGTTTGAGATTTTTCGACGTTTAAGCGCTCCTTTTACTCCTTTTTACGTGCAGAATGCAATACACGCCAGTTTCAGCGTCGAAACAAGCCCAACATTTCGCAAATCGCTTTGATTTCGTCGATTTTGATGAAAACTGACCGTCATTTCCTTCCCGTTTGAGATATTTCGACGTTTAAGCGCTCCTTTTACTCCTTTTTACGTGCAGAATGCAATACACGCCAGTTTCAGCGTCGAAACAAGCCCAACATTTCGCAAATCGCTTTGATTTCGTTGATTTTGATGAAAACTGACCGTCATTTCCTTCCCGTTTGAGATATTTCGACGTTTAAGCGCTCCTTTTACTCCATTTAACGTGCAGAATGTAATACACGCCAGTTTCAGCGTCGGTACAAGCCCAACATCTCGCAAATCGCATTGATTTCGTCGATTTTGATGAAAACTGACCGTCATTTCCTTCCCGTTTGAGATATTTCGACGTTTAAGCGCTCTTTTTACTCCATTTAACGTGCAGAATGTTATACACGCCAGTTTGAGCGTCAGAACAAGCGTAACAGCTCGCAAATCTCGATGATTTCGTCGATTTTGACGAAAACTGACCGTCATTTCCTTCCCGCTTGAGATATTTCGACGTTTAAGCGCTCTTTTTACTCCATTTAACGTGCAGAATGTAATACACGCAAGTTTCAACGTCTAAACAAGCCCAACTTCTCGCAAATCGCTTTGATTTCGTCGATTTTGATGAAAACTGACCGTCATTTCCTTCCCGTTTGAGATATTTCGACGTTTAAGCGCTCTTTTTACTCCATTTAACGTGCAGAATGTAATACACGCAAGTTTCAACGTCTAAACAAGCCCAACTTCTCGCAAATCGCTTTGATTTCGTCGATTTTGATGAAAACTGACCGTCATTTCCTTCCCGTTTGAGATATTTCGACGTTTAAACGCTCATTTCACTCCTTTTTACGTGCAGAATGTAATAAACAACCGTTTAACCGTCGAAACAAGCGTAACAGCTCGCAAATCTCGATGATTTCGTCGATTTTGATGAAAACTGACCGTCGTTTCCCTCCCGTCTGAGATATTTCGACGTTTAAGCGCTCTTTTTACTCCATTTAACGCGCTGAATGCAATGCACAACCGTTTAACCGTCGAAACAAGCGGAACAGCTCGCAAATCTCGATGATTTCGTCGATTTTGATGAAAACTGACCGTCATTTCCCTCCCGTCTGAGATATTTCGTCGTTTAAGCGCTCTTTTTACTCCATTTAACGCGCAGAATGCAATGCACAACCGTTTAACCGTCGAAACAAGCGGAACAGCTCGCAAATCTCGATGATTTCGTCGATTTTGATGAAAACTGACCGTCATTTCCTTCCCGTTTGAGATATTTCGACGTTTAAGCGCTCATTTCACTCCTTTTTACTTGCAGAATGCAATGCACAACCGTTTAACCGTCGAAACAAGCGGAACAGCGAGCAAATCTCGTTGATTTCGTCGATTTCGATGAAAACTGACCGTCATTTCCTTCCCGTTTGAGATATTTCGACGTTTAAACGCTCATTTCACTCCTTTTTACGTGCAGAATGTAATAAACAACCGTTTAACCGTCGAAAAAAGCGGAACAGTTCGCAAATCTCGATGATTTCGTCGATTTTGATGAAAACTGACCGTCATTTCCTTCCCGTTTGAGATATTTCGACGTTTAAACGCTCCATTTACTCCATTTAACGTGCAGAATGCAATGCACAACCGTTTAACCGTCGAAACAAGCGGAACAGCGAGCAAATCTCGATGATTTCGTCGATTTTGATGAAAACTGACCGTCATTTCCCTCCCGTCTGAGATATTTCGACGTTTAAACGCTCCATTTACTCCATTTAACGTGCAGAATGCAATGCACAACCGTTTAACCGTCGAAACAAGCGGAACAGCGAGCAAATCTCGAAGATTTCGTCGATTTTGATGAAAACTGACCGTCTTTTCCTTCCCGTTTGAGATATTTCGACGTTTAAACGCTCATTTCACTCCTTTTTACGTGCAGAATGTAATAATCAACCGTTTAGCCGTCGAAACAAGCGGAACGGCTCGCAAATCTCGATGATTTCGTCGATTTTGATGAAAACTGACCGTCATTTCCTTCCCGTTTGAGATATTTCGACGTTTAAGCGCTCTATTTACTCCATTTAACGTGCAGAATGCAATGCACAACCGTTTAACCGTCGAAACAAGCGGAACAGCGAGCAAATCTCGATGATTTCGTCGATTTTGATGAAAACTGACCGTAGTTTCCTTCCCGTTTGAGATATTTCGACGTTTAAACGCTCATTTCACTCCTTTTTACGTGCAGAATGTAATAAACAACCGTTTAACCGTCGAAACAAGCGGAACAGCTCGCAAATCTCGATGATTTCGTCGATTTTGATGAAAACTGACCGTCATTTCCCTCCCGTCTGAGATATTTCGACGTTTAAGCGCTCTTTTTACTCCATTTAACGCGCTGAATGCAATGCACAACCGTTTAACCGTCGAAACAAGCGGAACAGCTCGCAAATCTCGATCATTTCGTCGATTTTGATGAAAACTGACCGTCATTTCCTTCCCGTTTGAGATATTTCGACGTTTAATCGCTCTTTTTACTCCATTTAACGTGCAGTATGTAATACACGCCAGTTTCAGCGTCGAAACAAGTCCAACAGCTCGCAAATCGCTTTGATTTCGTCGATTTTGATGAAAATTGACCGTCATTTCCTTCCCGTTTGAGATATTTCGACGTTTAAATGCTCATTTCACTCCATTTAACGTGCAGAATGTAATACATGCCTGTTTCAGCTTCGAAACAAGCGCAACAGCTCGCAAATCTCGACGATTTCGTCGATTTTGACCAAAACTGACCGTCATTTCCTTCCCGTTTGAGATATTTCGACGTTTAAGCGCTCTTTTTACTCCATTTAACGTGCAGAATGTAATACACGCAAGTTTCAACGTCTAAACAAGCCCAACTTCTCGCAAATCGCTTTGATTTCGTCGATTTTGATGAAAACTGACCGTCATTTCCTTCCCGTTTGAGATATTTCGACGTTTAAGCGCTCTTTTTACTCCATTTAACGTGCAGAATGTAATACACGCCAGTTTCAGCGTCGAAACAAGCCCAACAGCTCGCAAATCGCTTTGATTTCGTCGATTTTGATGAAAACTGACCGTCATTTCCTTCCCGTTTGAGATATTTCGACGTTTAAGCGCTCTTTTTACTCCATTTAACGTGCAGAATGTAATGCATGCCAGTTTCAACGTCTAAACAAGCGGAACAGCTCGCAAATCTCGATGATTTCGTCGATTTTGACCAAAACTGACCGTCATTTCCTCCCCGTTTGAGATATTTCTACGTTTAAGCACTCTTTTTACTACATTTAAAGTGCAGAATGTAATACATGCCAGTTTCAACGTCTAAACAACCGGAACAGATCGCAAATCTCGATGATTTCGTCGATTTTGAACAAAACTGACCGTCATTTCCTTCCCGTTTGAGACATTTCGACGTTTAAACGCTCATTTCACTCCTTTTTACGTGCAGAATGTAATAAACAACCGTTTAACCGTCGAAACAAGCGGAACAGCTCGCAAATCTCGTTGATTTCGTCGATTTTGATGAAAACTGACCGTCATTTCCTTCCCGTTTGAGATATTTCGAAGTTTAAACGCTCATTTCACTCCTTTTTACGTGCAGAATGTAATAATCAACCGTTTAGCCGTCGAAACAAGCCCAACAGCTCGCAAATCTCGATGATTTCGTCGATTTTGATGAAAACTGACCGTCATTTCCTTCCCGTTTGAGATATTTCAACGTTTAAACGCTCATTTCACTCCTTTTTACTTGCAGAATGTAATAAACAACCGTTTCACCGTCGAAACAAGCGGAACAGCTCGCAAATCACGATGTTTTCGTCCATTTTGATGAAAACTGGCCGTCATTTCCTTCCCGTTTGAGATTTTTCGACGTTTAAGCGCTCCTTTTACTCCTTTTTACGTGCAGAATGCAATACACGCCAGTTTCAGCGTCGAAACAAGCCCAACATTTCGCAAATCGCTTTGATTTCGTCGATTTTGATGAAAACTGACCGTCATTTCCTTCCCGTTTGAGATATTTCGACGTTTAAGCGCTCCTTTTACTCCTTTTTACGTGCAGAATGCAATACACGCCAGTTTCAGCGTCGAAACAAGCCCAACATTTCGCAAATCGCTTTGATTTCGTTGATTTTGATGAAAACTGACCGTCATTTCCTTCCCGTTTGAGATATTTCGACGTTTAAGCGCTCCTTTTACTCCATTTAACGTGCAGAATGTAATACACGCCAGTTTCAGCGTCGGTACAAGCCCAACATCTCGCAAATCGCATTGATTTCGTCGATTTTGATGAAAACTGACCGTCATTTCCTTCCCGTTTGAGATATTTCGACGTTTAAGCGCTCTTTTTACTCCATTTAACGTGCAGAATGTTATACACGCCAGTTTGAGCGTCAGAACAAGCGTAACAGCTCGCAAATCTCGATGATTTCGTCGATTTTGACGAAAACTGACCGTCATTTCCTTCCCGCTTGAGATATTTCGACGTTTAAGCGCTCTTTTTACTCCATTTAACGTGCAGAATGTAATACACGCAAGTTTCAACGTCTAAACAAGCCCAACTTCTCGCAAATCGCTTTGATTTCGTCGATTTTGATGAAAACTGACCGTCATTTCCTTCCCGTTTGAGATATTTCGACGTTTAAGCGCTCTTTTTACTCCATTTAACGTGCAGAATGTAATACACGCAAGTTTCAACGTCTAAACAAGCCCAACTTCTCGCAAATCGCTTTGATTTCGTCGATTTTGATGAAAACTGACCGTCATTTCCTTCCCGTTTGAGATATTTCGACGTTTAAACGCTCATTTCACTCCTTTTTACGTGCAGAATGTAATAAACAACCGTTTAACCGTCGAAACAAGCGGAACAGCTCGCAAATCTCGTTGATTTCGTCGATTTTGATGAAAACTGACCGTCATTTCCTTCCCGTTTGAGATATTTCGAAGTTTAAACGCTCATTTCACTCCTTTTTACGTGCAGAATGTAATAAACAACCGTTTAACCGTCGAAACAAGCGTAACAGCTCGCAAATCTCGATGATTTCGTCGATTTTGATGAAAACTGACCGTCGTTTCCCTCCCGTCTGAGATATTTCGACGTTTAAGCGCTCTTTTTACTCCATTTAACGCGCTGAATGCAATGCACAACCGTTTAACCGTCGAAACAAGCGGAACAGCTCGCAAATCTCGATGATTTCGTCGATTTTGATGAAAACTGACCGTCATTTCCCTCCCGTCTGAGATATTTCGTCGTTTAAGCGCTCTTTTTACTCCATTTAACGCGCAGAATGCAATGCACAACCGTTTAACCGTCGAAACAAGCGGAACAGCTCGCAAATCTCGATGATTTCGTCGATTTTGATGAAAACTGACCGTCATTTCCTTCCCGTTTGAGATATTTCGACGTTTAAGCGCTCATTTCACTCCTTTTTACTTGCAGAATGCAATGCACAACCGTTTAACCGTCGAAACAAGCGGAACAGCGAGCAAATCTCGTTGATTTCGTCGATTTCGATGAAAACTGACCGTCATTTCCTTCCCGTTTGAGATATTTCGACGTTTAAACGCTCATTTCACTCCTTTTTACGTGCAGAATGTAATAAACAACCGTTTAACCGTCGAAAAAAGCGGAACAGTTCGCAAATCTCGATGATTTCGTCGATTTTGATGAAAACTGACCGTCATTTCCTTCCCGTTTGAGATATTTCGACGTTTAAACGCTCCATTTACTCCATTTAACGTGCAGAATGCAATGCACAACCGTTTAACCGTCGAAACAAGCGGAACAGCGAGCAAATCTCGATGATTTCGTCGATTTTGATGAAAACTGACCGTCATTTCCCTCCCGTCTGAGATATTTCGACGTTTAAACGCTCCATTTACTCCATTTAACGTGCAGAATGCAATGCACAACCGTTTAACCGTCGAAACAAGCGGAACAGCGAGCAAATCTCGAAGATTTCGTCGATTTTGATGAAAACTGACCGTCTTTTCCTTCCCGTTTGAGATATTTCGACGTTTAAACGCTCATTTCACTCCTTTTTACGTGCAGAATGTAATAATCAACCGTTTAGCCGTCGAAACAAGCGGAACGGCTCGCAAATCTCGATGATTTCGTCGATTTTGATGAAAACTGACCGTCATTTCCTTCCCGTTTGAGATATTTCGACGTTTAAGCGCTCTATTTACTCCATTTAACGTGCAGAATGCAATGCACAACCGTTTAACCGTCGAAACAAGCGGAACAGCGAGCAAATCTCGATGATTTCGTCGATTTTGATGAAAACTGACCGTCATTTCCTTCCCGTTTGAGATATTTCGACGTTTAAACGCTCATTTCACTCCTTTTTACGTGCAGAATGTAATAAACAACCGTTTAACCGTCGAAACAAGCGGAACAGCTCGCAAATCTCGATGATTTCGTCGATTTTGATGAAAACTGACCGTCATTTCCCTCCCGTCTGAGATATTTCGAC
Source organism: Bombus flavifrons (assembly GCF_040668555.2). Lineage (NCBI taxonomy): Eukaryota > Metazoa > Arthropoda > Insecta > Hymenoptera > Apidae > Bombus > Bombus flavifrons. The sequence continues at coordinate 21,535 of NC_138455.1, forward strand.
GTTTAAGCGCTCTTTTTACTCCATTTAACGCGCTGAATGCAATGCACAACCGTTTAACCGTCGAAACAAGCGGAACAGCTCGCAAATCTCGATCATTTCGTCGATTTTGATGAAAACTGACCGTCATTTCCTTCCCGTTTGAGATATTTCGACGTTTAATCGCTCTTTTTACTCCATTTAACGTGCAGTATGTAATACACGCCAGTTTCAGCGTCGAAACAAGTCCAACAGCTCGCAAATCGCTTTGATTTCGTCGATTTTGATGAAAATTGACCGTCATTTCCTTCCCGTTTGAGATATTTCGACGTTTAAATGCTCATTTCACTCCATTTAACGTGCAGAATGTAATACATGCCTGTTTCAGCTTCGAAACAAGCGCAACAGCTCGCAAATCTCGACGATTTCGTCGATTTTGACCAAAACTGACCGTCATTTCCTTCCCGTTTGAGATATTTCGACGTTTAAGCGCTCTTTTTACTCCATTTAACGTGCAGAATGTAATACACGCAAGTTTCAACGTCTAAACAAGCCCAACTTCTCGCAAATCGCTTTGATTTCGTCGATTTTGATGAAAACTGACCGTCATTTCCTTCCCGTTTGAGATATTTCGACGTTTAAGCGCTCTTTTTACTCCATTTAACGTGCAGAATGTAATACACGCCAGTTTCAGCGTCGAAACAAGCCCAACAGCTCGCAAATCGCTTTGATTTCGTCGATTTTGATGAAAACTGACCGTCATTTCCTTCCCGTTTGAGATATTTCGACGTTTAAGCGCTCTTTTTACTCCATTTAACGTGCAGAATGTAATGCATGCCAGTTTCAACGTCTAAACAAGCGGAACAGCTCGCAAATCTCGATGATTTCGTCGATTTTGACCAAAACTGACCGTCATTTCCTCCCCGTTTGAGATATTTCTACGTTTAAGCACTCTTTTTACTACATTTAAAGTGCAGAATGCAATGCACGCCAGTTTCAGCTTCGAACCAAGCGGAACAGCTCGCAAATCTCGATGATTTCGTCGATTTTGACCAAAACTGACCGTCATTTCCTTCCCGCTTGAGATATTTCGACGTTTAAGCGCTCTTTTTACTCCGTTTAACGTGCAGAATGTAATACATGCCAGTTTCAACGTCTAAACAACCGGAACAGATCGCAAATCTCGATGATTTCGTCGATTTTGAACAAAACTGACCGTCATTTCCTTCCCGTTTGAGACATTTCGACGTTTAAACGCTCATTTCACTCCTTTTTACGTGCAGAATGTAATAAACAACCGTTTAACCGTCGAAACAAGCGGAACAGCTCGCAAATCTCGTTGATTTCGTCGATTTTGATGAAAACTGACCGTCATTTCCTTCCCGTTTGAGATATTTCGACGTTTAAGCGCTCTATTTACTCCATTTAACGTGCAGAATGCAATGCACAACCGTTTAACCGTCGAAACAAGCGGAACAGCGAGCAAATCTCGATGATTTCGTCGATTTTGATGAAAACTGACCGTCATTTCCTTCCCGTTTGAGATATTTCGACGTTTAAACGCTCATTTCACACCTTTTTACGTGCAGAATGTAATAAACAACCGTTTAACCGTCGAAACAAGCGGAACAGCTCGCAAATCTCGATGATTTCGTCGATTTTGATGAAAACTGACCGTCATTTCCCTCCCGTCTGAGATATTTCGACGTTTAAGCGCTCTTTTTACTCCATTTAACGCGCTGAATGCAATGCACAACCGTTTAACCGTCGAAACAAGCGGAACAGCTCGCAAATCTCGATCATTTCGTCGATTTTGATGAAAACTGACCGTCATTTCCTTCCCGTTTGAGATATTTCGACGTTTAATCGCTCTTTTTACTCCATTTAACGTGCAGTATGTAATACACGCCAGTTTCAGCGTCGAAACAAGTCCAACAGCTCGCAAATCGCTTTGATTTCGTCGATTTTTACCAAAACTAAGCGTTATTTCCTTCCCGTTTGAGATATTTCGACGTCTAAGCGCTCTTTTTACTCCATTTAACGTGCAGAATGTAATACACGCAAGTTTCAACGTCTAAACAAGCCCAACTTCTCGCAAATCGCTTTGATTTCGTCGATTTTGATGAAAACTGACCGTCATTTCCTTCCCGTTTGAGATATTTCGACGTTTAAGCGCTCTATTTACTCCATTTAACGTGCAGAATGTAATGCATGCCAGTTTCAACGTCTAAACAAGCGGAACAGCTCGCAAATCTCGATGATTTCGTCGATTTTGACCAAAACTGACCGTCATTTCCTCCCCGTTTGAGATATTTCTACGTTTAAGCACTCTTTTTACTACATTTAAAGTGCAGAATGCAATGCACGCCAGTTTCAGCTTCGAACCAAGCGGAACAGCTCGCAAATCTCGATGATTTCGTCGATTTTGACCAAAACTGACCGTCATTTCCTTCCCGCTTGAGATATTTCGACGTTTAAGCGCTCTTTTTACTCCGTTTAACGTGCAGAATGTAATACATGCCAGTTTCAACGTCTAAACAACCGGAACAGATCGCAAATCTCGATGATTTCGTCGATTTTGAACAAAACTGACCGTCATTTCCTTCCCGTTTGAGACATTTCGACGTTTAAACGCTCATTTCACTCCTTTTTACGTGCAGAATGTAATAAACAACCGTTTAACCGTCGAAACAAGCGGAACAGCTCGCAAATCTCGTTGATTTCGTCGATTTTGATGAAAACTGACCGTCATTTCCTTCCCGTTTGAGATATTTCGAAGTTTAAACGCTCATTTCACTCCTTTTTACGTGCAGAATGTAATAATCAACCGTTTAGCCGTCGAAACAAGCGGAACGGCTCGCAAATCTCGATGATTTCGTCGATTTTGATGAAAACTGACCGTCATTTCCTTCCCGTTTGAGATATTTCGACGTTTAAGCGCTCTATTTACTCCATTTAACGTGCAGAATGCAATGCACAACCGTTTAACCGTCGAAACAAGCGGAACAGCGAGCAAATCTCGATGATTTCGTCGATTTTGATGAAAACTGACCGTCATTTCCTTCCCGTTTGAGATATTTCGACGTTTAAACGCTCATTTCACACCTTTTTACGTGCAGAATGTAATAAACAACCGTTTAACCGTCGAAACAAGCGGAACAGCTCGCAAATCTCGATGATTTCGTCGATTTTGATGAAAACTGACCGTCATTTCCCTCCCGTCTGAGATATTTCGACGTTTAAGCGCTCTTTTTACTCCATTTAACGCGCTGAATGCAATGCACAACCGTTTAACCGTCGAAACAAGCGGAACAGCTCGCAAATCTCGATCATTTCGTCGATTTTGATGAAAACTGACCGTCATTTCCTTCCCGTTTGAGATATTTCGACGTTTAAGCGCTCTTTTTACTCCATTTAACGCGCTGAATGCAATGCACAACCGTTTAACCGTCGAAACAAGCGGAACAGCTCGCAAATCTCGATCATTTCGTCGATTTTGATGAAAACTGACCGTCATTTCCTTCCCGTTTGAGATATTTCGACGTTTAATCGCTCTTTTTACTCCATTTAACGTGCAGTATGTAATACACGCCAGTTTCAGCGTCGAAACAAGCCCAACAGCTCGCAAATCGCTTTGATTTCGTCGATTTTGATGAAAACTGACCGTCATTTCCTTCCCGTTTGAGATATTTCGACGTTTAAGCGCTCTTTTTACTCCATTTAACGCGCTGAATGCAATGCACAACCGTTTAACCGTCGAAACAAGCGGAACAGCTCGCAAATCTCGATCATTTCGTCGATTTTGATGAAAACTGACCGTCATTTCCTTCCCGTTTGAGATATTTCGACGTTTAATCGCTCTTTTTACTCCATTTAACGTGCAGTATGTAATACACGCCAGTTTCAGCGTCGAAACAAGTCCAACAGCTCGCAAATCGCTTTGATTTCGTCGATTTTTACCAAAACTAAGCGTTATTTCCTTCCCGTTTGAGATATTTCGACGTCTAAGCGCTCTTTTTACTCCATTTAACGTGCAGAATGTAATACACGCAAGTTTCAACGTCTAAACAAGCCCAACTTCTCGCAAATCGCTTTGATTTCGTCGATTTTGATGAAAACTGACCGTCATTTCCTTCCCGTTTGAGATATTTCGACGTTTAAGCGCTCTTTTTACTCCATTTAACGTGCAGAATGTAATACACGCCAGTTTCAGCGTCGAAACAAGCCCAACAGCTCGCAAATCGCTTTGATTTCGTCGATTTTGATGAAAACTGACCGTCATTTCCTTCCCGTTTGAGATATTTCGACGTTTAAAAGCTCATTTCACTCCTTTTTACGTGCAGAATGCAATGCAAAACCGTTTAACCGTCGAAACAAGCGGAACAGCTCGCAAATCTCGATGTTTTCGTCCATTTTGATGAAAACTGGCCGTCATTTCTCTCCCGTTTGAGATATTTCGACGTTTAAAAGCTCATTTCACTCCTTTTTACGTGCAGAATGCAATGCAAACCCGTTTAACCGTCGAAACAAGCGGAACAGCTCGCAAATCTCGATGATTTCGTCGATTTTTATGAAAACTGACCGTCATTTCCTTCCCGTTTGAGATATTTCGACGTTTAAAAGCTCACTTCACTCCTTTTTACTTGCAGAATGTAATAAACAACCGTTTCACCGTCGAAACAAGCGGAACAGCTCGCAAATCTCGATGTTTTCGTCCATTTTGATGAAAACTGGCCGTCATTTCTCTCCCGTTTGAGATATTTCGACGTTTAAAAGCTCATTTCACTCCTTTTTACGTGCAGAATGCAATGTACAACCGTTTAACCGTCGAAACAAGTGGAACAGCTCGCAAATCTCGATGATTTCGTCGATTTTGATGAAAACTGACCGTCATTTCCATCCCGTTTGAGATATTTCGACGTTTAAACGCTCATTTCACTCCTTTTTACTTGCAGAATGTAATAAACAACCGTTTCACCGTCGAAACAAGCGGAACAGCTCGCAAATCTCGATGTTTTCGTCCATTTTGATGAAAACTGGCCGTCATTTCTCTCCCGTTTGAGATATTTCGACGTTTAAAAGCTCATTTCACTCCTTTTTACGTGCAGAATGCAATGCACAACCGTTTAACCGTCGAAACAAGCGGAACAGCTCGCAAATCTCGATGATTTCGTCGATTTTTATGAAAACTGACCGTCATTTCCTTCCCGTTTGAGATATTTCGACGTTTAAAAGCTCACTTCACTCCTTTTTACTTGCAGAATGTAATAAACCCGATTAACCGTCGAAACAGGCGGAACAGCTCGCAAATCTCGATGATTTCGTCGATTTTGATGAAAACTGACCGTCATTTCCTTCCCTTTTGAGATATTTCGACGTTTAAACGCTCATTTCACTCCTTTTTACTTGCAGAATGTAATAAACAACCGTTTCACCGTCGAAACAAGCGGAACAGCTCGCAAATCTCGATGTTTTCGTCCATTTTGATGAAAACTGGCCGTCATTTCTCTCCCGTTTGAGATATTTCGACGTTTAAAAGCTCATTTCACTCCTTTTTACGTGCAGAATGCAATGCAAACCCGTTTAACCGTCGAAACAAGCGGAACAGCTCGCAAATCTCGATGATTTCGTCGATTTTTATGAAAACTGACCGTCATTTCCTTCCCGTTTGAGATATTTCGACGTTTAAAAGCTCACTTCACTCCTTTTTACTTGCAGAATGTAATAAACAACCGTTTCACCGTCGAAACAAGCGCAACAGCTCGCAAATCTCGATGTTTTCGTCCATTTTGATGAAAACTGACCGTCATTTCCTTCCCGTTTGAGATATTTCGACGTTTAAACGCTCATTTCACTCCTTTTTACGTGCAGAATGTAATAAACAACCGTTTAACCGTCGAAACAAGCGGAACAGTTCGCAAATCTCGATGATTTCGTCGATTTTGATGAAAACTGACCGTCATTTCCTTCCCGTTTGAGATATTTCGACGTTTAAACGCTCCATTTACTCCATTTAACGTGCAGAATGCAATGCACAACCGTTTAACCGTCGAAACAAGCGGAGCAGCGAGCAAATCTCGATGATTTCGTCGATTTTGATGAGAACTGACCGTCATTTCCTTCCCGTTTGAGATATTTCGACGTTTAAACGCTCCATTTACTCCATTTAACGTGCAGAATGCAATGCACAACCGTTTAACCGTCGAAACAAGCGGAACAGCGAGCAAATCTCGTTGATTTCGTCGATTTTGATGAAAACTGACCGTCATTTCCTTCCCGTTTGAGATATTTCGACGTTTAAACGCTCATTTCACTCCTTTTTACGTGCAGAATGTAATAATCAACCGTTTATCCGTCGAAACAAGCGGAACGGCTCGCAAATCTCGATGATTTCGTCGATTTTGATGAAAACTGACCGTCATTTCCTTCCCGTTTGAGATATTTCGACGTTTAAGCGCTCTATTTACTCCATTTAACGTGCAGAATGCAATGCACAACCGTTTAACCGTCGAAACAAGCGGAACAGCGAGCAAATCTCGATGATTTCGTCGATTTTGATGAAAACTGACCGTCATTTCCTTCCCGTTTGAGATATTTCGACGTTTAAACGCGCATTTCACTCCTTTTTACGTGCAGAATGTAATAAACAACCGTTTAACCGTCGAAACAAGCGGAACAGCTCGCAAATCTCGATGATTTCGTCGATTTTGATGAAAACTGACCGTCATTTCCCTCCCGTCTGAGATATTTCGACGTTTAAGCGCTCTTTTTACTCCATTTAACGCGCTGAATGCAATGCACAACCGTTTAACCGTCGAAACAAGCGGAACAGCTCGCAAATCTCGATCATTTCGTCGATTTTGATGAAAACTGACCGTCATTTCCTTCCCGTTTGAGATATTTCGACGTTTAATCGCTCTTTTTACTCCATTTAACGTGCAGTATGTAACACACGCCAGTTTCAGCGTCGAAACAAGTCCAACAGCTCGCAAATCGCTTTGATTTCGTCGATTTTGATGAAAATTGACCGTCATTTCCTTCCCGTTTGAGATATTTCGACGTTTAAATGCTCATTTCACTCCATTTAACGTGCAGAATGTAATACACGCCAGTTTCAGCGTCGAAACAAGCCCAACAGCTCGCAAATCGCTTTGATTTCGTCGATTTTGATGAAAACTGACCGTCATTTCCTTCCCGTTTGAGATATTTCGACGTTTAAAAGCTCATTTCACTCCTTTTTACGTGCAGAATGCAATGCACGCAAGTTTCAACGTCTAAACAAGCCCAACTTCTCGCAAATCGCTTTGATTTCGTCGATTTTGATGAAAACTGACCGTCATTTCCTTCCCGTTTGAGATATTTCGACGTTTAAGCGCTCTTTTTACTCCATTTAACGTGCAGAATGTAATACACGCCAGTTTCAGCGTCGAAACAAGCCCAACAGCTCGCAAATCGCTTTGATTTCGTCGATTTTGATGAAAACTGACCGTCATTTCCTTCCCGTTTGAGATATTTCGACGTTTAAAAGCTCATTTCACTCCTTTTTACGTGCAGAATGCAATGCAAAACCGTTTAACCGTCGAAACAAGCGGAACAGCTCGCAAATCTCGATGTTTTCGTCCATTTTGATGAAAACTGGCCGTCATTTCTCTCCCGTTTGAGATATTTCGACGTTTAAAAGCTCATTTCACTCCTTTTTACGTGCAGAATGCAATGCAAACCCGTTTAACCGTCGAAACAAGCGGAACAGCTCGCAAATCTCGATGATTTCGTCGATTTTTATGAAAACTGACCGTCATTTCCTTCCCGTTTGAGATATTTCGACGTTTAAAAGCTCACTTCACTCCTTTTTACTTGCAGAATGTAATAAACAACCGTTTCACCGTCGAAACAAGCGGAACAGCTCGCAAATCTCGATGTTTTCGTCCATTTTGATGAAAACTGACCGTCATTTCCTTCCCGTTTGAGATATTTCGACGTTTAAACGCTCATTTCACTCCTTTTTACGTGCAGAATGTAATAAACAACCGTTTAACCGTCGAAACAAGCGGAACAGTTCGCAAATCTCGATGATTTCGTCGATTTTGATGAAAACTGACCGTCATTTCCTTCCCGTTTGAGATATTTCGACGTTTAAAAGCTCATTTCACTCCTTTTTACGTGCAGAATGCAATGCAAAACCGTTTAACCGTCGAAACAAGCGGAACAGCTCGCAAATCTCGATGTTTTCGTCCATTTTGATGAAAACTGGCCGTCATTTCTCTCCCGTTTGAGATATTTCGACGTTTAAAAGCTCATTTCACTCCTTTTTACGTGCAGAATGCAATGCACAACCGTTTAACCGTCGAAACAAGTGGAACAGCTCGCAAATCTCGATGATTTCGTCGATTTTGATGAAAACTGACCGTCATTTCCATCCCGTTTGAGATATTTCGACGTTTAAACGCTCATTTCACTCCTTTTTACTTGCAGAATGTAATAAACAACCGTTTCACCGTCGAAACAAGCGGAACAGCTCGCAAATCTCGATGTTTTCGTCCATTTTGATGAAAACTGGCCGTCATTTCTCTCCCGTTTGAGATATTTCGACGTTTAAAAGCTCATTTCACTCCTTTTTACGTGCAGAATGCAATGCACAACCGTTTAACCGTCGAAACAAGCGGAACAGCTCGCAAATCTCGATGATTTCGTCGATTTTTATGAAAACTGACCGTCATTTCCTTCCCGTTTGAGATATTTCGACGTTTAAAAGCTCACTTCACTCCTTTTTACTTGCAGAATGTAATAAACCCGATTAACCGTCGAAACAGGCGGAACAGCTCGCAAATCTCGATGATTTCGTCGATTTTGATGAAAACTGACCGTCATTTCCTTCCCTTTTGAGATATTTCGACGTTTAAACGCTCATTTCACTCCTTTTTACTTGCAGAATGTAATAAACAACCGTTTCACCGTCGAAACAAGCGGAACAGCTCGCAAATCTCGATGTTTTCGTCCATTTTGATGAAAACTGGCCGTCATTTCTCTCCCGTTTGAGATATTTCGACGTTTAAAAGCTCATTTCACTCCTTTTTACGTGCAGAATGCAATGCAAACCCGTTTAACCGTCGAAACAAGCGGAACAGCTCGCAAATCTCGATGATTTCGTCGATTTTTATGAAAACTGACCGTCATTTCCTTCCCGTTTGAGATATTTCGACGTTTAAAAGCTCACTTCACTCCTTTTTACTTGCAGAATGTAATAAACAACCGTTTCACCGTCGAAACAAGCGGAACAGCTCGCAAATCTCGATGTTTTCGTCCATTTTGATGAAAACTGACCGTCATTTCCTTCCCGTTTGAGATATTTCGACGTTTAAACGCTCATTTCACTCCTTTTTACGTGCAGAATGTAATAAACAACCGTTTAACCGTCGAAACAAGCGGAACAGTTCGCAAATCTCGATGATTTCGTCGATTTTGATGAAAACTGACCGTCATTTCCTTCCCGTTTGAGATATTTCGACGTTTAAACGCTCCATTTACTCCATTTAACGTGCAGAATGCAATGCACAACCGTTTAACCGTCGAAACAAGCGGAGCAGCGAGCAAATCTCGATGATTTCGTCGATTTTGATGAGAACTGACCGTCATTTCCTTCCCGTTTGAGATATTTCGACGTTTAAACGCTCCATTTACTCCATTTAACGTGCAGAATGCAATCCACAACCGTTTAACCGTCGAAACAAGCGGAACAGCGAGCAAATCTCGTTGATTTCGTCGATTTTGATGAAAACTGACCGTCATTTCCTTCCCGTTTGAGATATTTCGACGTTTAAACGCTCATTTCACTCCTTTTTACGTGCAGAATGTAATAATCAACCGTTTATCCGTCGAAACAAGCGGAACGGCTCGCAAATCTCGATGATTTCGTCGATTTTGATGAAAACTGACCGTCATTTCCTTCCCGTTTGAGATATTTCGACGTTTAAGCGCTCTATTTACTCCATTTAACGTGCAGAATGCAATGCACAACCGTTTAACCGTCGAAACAAGCGGAACAGCGAGCAAATCTCGATGATTTCGTCGATTTTGATGAAAACTGACCGTCATTTCCTTCCCGTTTGAGATATTTCGACGTTTAAAAGCTCATTTCACTCCTTTTTACGTGCAGGATGTAATAAACAACCGTTTAACCGTCGAAACAAGCGGAAAACAGCTCGCAAATCTCGATGATTTCGTCGATTTTGATGAAAACTGACCGTCATTTCCCTCCCGTCTGAGATATTTCGACGTTTAAGCGCTCTATTTACTCCATTTAACGTGCAGAATGCAATGCACAACCGTTTAACCGTCGAAACAAGCGGAACAGCTCGCAAATCTCGATGATTTCGTCGATTTTTATGAAAACTGACCGTCATTTCCTTCCCGTTTGAGATATTTCGACGTTTAAAAGCTCACTTCACTCCTTTTTACTTGCAGAATGTAATAAACCCGATTAACCGTCGAAACAGGCGGAACAGCTCGCAAATCTCGATGATTTCGTCGATTTTGATGAAAACTGACCGTCATTTCCTTCCCTTTTGAGATATTTCGACGTTTAAACGCTCATTTCACTCCTTTTTACTTGCAGAATGTAATAAACAACCGTTTCACCGTCGAAACAAGCGGAACAGCTCGCAAATCTCGATGTTTTCGTCCATTTTGATGAAAACTGGCCGTCATTTCTCTCCCGTTTGAGATATTTCGACGTTTAAAAGCTCACTTCACTCCTTTTTACTTGCAGAATGTAATAAACCCGATTAACCGTCGAAACAGGCGGAACAGCTCGCAAATCTCGATGATTTCGTCGATTTTGATGAAAACTGACCGTCATTTCCTTCCCGTTTGAGATATTTCGACGTTTAAAAGCTCACTTCACTCCTTTTTACTTGCAGAATGTAATAAACAACCGTTTCACCGTCGAAACAAGCGGAACAGCTCGCAAATCTCGATGTTTTCGTCCATTTTGATGAAAACTGACCGTCATTTCCTTCCCGTTTGAGATATTTCGACGTTTAAGCGCTCTATTTACTCCATTTAACGTGCAGAATGCAATGCACAACCGTTTAACCGTCGAAACAAGCGGAACAGCGAGCAAATCTCGATGATTTCGTCGATTTTGATGAAAACTGACCGTCATTTCCTTCCCGTTTGAGATATTTCGACGTTTAAACGCTCATTTCACTCCTTTTTACGTGCAGAATGTAATAAACAACCGTTTAACCGTCGAAACAAGCGGAACAGCTCGCAAATCTCGATGATTTCGTCGATTTTGATGAAAACTGACCGTCATTTCCCTCCCGTCTGAGATATTTCGACGTTTAAGCGCTCTTTTTACTCCATTTAACGCGCTGAATGCAATGCACAACCGTTTAACCGTCGAAACAAGCGGAACAGCTCGCAAATCTCGATCATTTCGTCGATTTTGATGAAAACTGACCGTCATTTCCTTCCCGTTTGAGATATTTCGACGTTTAATCGCTCTTTTTACTCCATTTAACGTGCAGTATGTAACACACGCCAGTTTCAGCGTCGAAACAAGTCCAACAGCTCGCAAATCGCTTTGATTTCGTCGATTTTGATGAAAATTGACCGTCATTTCCTTCCCGTTTGAGATATTTCGACGTTTAAATGCTCATTTCACTCCATTTAACGTGCAGAATGTAATACACGCCAGTTTCAGCGTCGAAACAAGCCCAACAGCTCGCAAATCGCTTTGATTTCGTCGATTTTGATGAAAACTGACCGTCATTTCCTTCCCGTTTGAGATATTTCGACGTTTAAAAGCTCATTTCACTCCTTTTTACGTGCAGAATGCAATGCACAACCGTTTAACCGTCGAAACAAGCGGAACAGCGAGCAAATCTCGTTGATTTCGTCGATTTTGATGAAAACTGACCGTCATTTCCTTCCCGTTTGAGATATTTCGACGTTTAAACGCTCATTTCACTCCTTTTTACGTGCAGAATGTAATAATCAACCGTTTATCCGTCGAAACAAGCGGAACGGCTCGCAAATCTCGATGATTTCGTCGATTTTGATGAAAACTGACCGTCATTTCCTTCCCGTTTGAGATATTTCGACGTTTAAGCGCTCTATTTACTCCATTTAACGTGCAGAATGCAATGCACAACCGTTTAACCGTCGAAACAAGCGGAACAGCGAGCAAATCTCGATGATTTCGTCGATTTTGATGAAAACTGACCGTCATTTCCTTCCCGTTTGAGATATTTCGACGTTTAAACGCTCATTTCACTCCTTTTTACGTGCAGGATGTAATAAACAACCGTTTAACCGTCGAAACAAGCGGAAAACAGCTCGCAAATCTCGATGATTTCGTCGATTTTGATGAAAACTGACCGTCATTTCCCTCCCGTCTGAGATATTTCGACGTTTAAGCGCTCTATTTACTCCATTTAACGTGCAGAATGCAATGCACAACCGTTTAACCGTCGAAACAAGCGGAACAGCGAGCAAATCTCGATGATTTCGTCGATTTTGATGAAAACTGACCGTCATTTCCTTCCCTTTTGAGATATTTCGACGTTTAAACGCTCATTTCACTCCTTTTTACTTGCAGAATGTAATAAACAACCGTTTCACCGTCGAAACAAGCGGAACAGCTCGCAAATCTCGATGTTTTCGTCCATTTTGATGAAAACTGGCCGTCATTTCTCTCCCGTTTGAGATATTTCGACGTTTAAAAGCTCACTTCACTCCTTTTTACTTGCAGAATGTAATAAACCCGATTAACCGTCGAAGCAGGCGGAACAGCTCGCAAATCTCGATGATTTCGTCGATTTTGATGAAAACTGACCGTCATTTCCTTCCCGTTTGAGATATTTCGACGTTTAAAAGCTCACTTCACTCCTTTTTACTTGCAGAATGTAATAAACAACCGTTTCACCGTCGAAACAAGCGGAACAGCTCGCAAATCTCGATGTTTTCGTCCATTTTGATGAAAACTGACCGTCATTTCCTTCCCGTTTGAGATATTTCGACGTTTAAGCGCTCTATTTACTCCATTTAACGTGCAGAATGCAATGCACAACCGTTTAACCGTCGAAACAAGCGGAACAGCGAGCAAATCTCGATGATTTCGTCGATTTTGATGAAAACTGACCGTCATTTCCTTCCCGTTTGAGATATTTCGACGTTTAAACGCTCATTTCACTCCTTTTTACGTGCAGAATGTAATAAACAACCGTTTAACCGTCGAAACAAGCGGAACAGCTCGCAAATCTCGATGATTTCGTCGATTTTGATGAAAACTGACCGTCATTTCCCTCCCGTCTGAGATATTTCGACGTTTAAGCGCTCTTTTTACTCCATTTAACGCGCTGAATGCAATGCACAACCGTTTAACCGTCGAAACAAGCGGAACAGCTCGCAAATCTCGATCATTTCGTCGATTTTGATGAAAACTGACCGTCATTTCCTTCCCGTTTGAGATATTTCGACGTTTAATCGCTCTTTTTACTCCATTTAACGTGCAGTATGTAATACACGCCAGTTTCAGCGTCGAAACAAGTCCAACAGCTCGCAAATCGCTTTGATTTCGTCGATTTTGATGAAAACTGACCGTCATTTCCCTCCCGTCTGAGATATTTCGACGTTTAAGCGCTCTATTTACTCCATTTAACGTGCAGAATGCAATGCACAACCGTTTAACCGTCGAAACAAGCGGAACAGCGAGCAAATCTCGATGATTTCGTCGATTTTGATGAAAACTGACCGTCATTTCCTTCCCTTTTGAGATATTTCGACGTTTAAACGCTCATTTCACTCCTTTTTACTTGCAGAATGTAATAAACAACCGTTTCACCGTCGAAACAAGCGGAACAGCTCGCAAATCTCGATGTTTTCGTCCATTTTGATGAAAACTGGCCGTCATTTCTCTCCCGTTTGAGATATTTCGACGTTTAAAAGCTCACTTCACTCCTTTTTACTTGCAGAATGTAATAAACCCGATTAACCGTCGAAGCAGGCGGAACAGCTCGCAAATCTCGATGATTTCGTCGATTTTGATGAAAACTGACCGTCATTTCCTTCCCGTTTGAGATATTTCGACGTTTAAAAGCTCACTTCACTCCTTTTTACTTGCAGAATGTAATAAACAACCGTTTCACCGTCGAAACAAGCGGAACAGCTCGCAAATCTCGATGTTTTCGTCCATTTTGATGAAAACTGACCGTCATTTCCTTCCCGTTTGAGATATTTCGACGTTTAAGCGCTCTATTTACTCCATTTAACGTGCAGAATGCAATGCACAACCGTTTAACCGTCGAAACAAGCGGAACAGCGAGCAAATCTCGATGATTTCGTCGATTTTGATGAAAACTGACCGTCATTTCCTTCCCGTTTGAGATATTTCGACGTTTAAACGCTCATTTCACTCCTTTTTACGTGCAGAATGTAATAAACAACCGTTTAACCGTCGAAACAAGCGGAACAGCTCGCAAATCTCGATGATTTCGTCGATTTTGATGAAAACTGACCGTCATTTCCCTCCCGTCTGAGATATTTCGACGTTTAAGCGCTCTTTTTACTCCATTTAACGCGCTGAATGCAATGCACAACCGTTTAACCGTCGAAACAAGCGGAACAGCTCGCAAATCTCGATCATTTCGTCGATTTTGATGAAAACTGACCGTCATTTCCTTCCCGTTTGAGATATTTCGACGTTTAATCGCTCTTTTTACTCCATTTAACGTGCAGTATGTAATACACGCCAGTTTCAGCGTCGAAACAAGTCCAACAGCTCGCAAATCGCTTTGATTTCGTCGATTTTGATGAAAATTGACCGTCATTTCCTTCCCGTTTGAGATATTTCGACGTTTAAATGCTCATTTCACTCCATTTAACGTGCAGAATGTAATACACGCCAGTTTCAGCGTCGAAACAAGCCCAACAGCTCGCAAATCGCTTTGATTTCGTCGATTTTGATGAAAACTGACCGTCATTTCCTTCCCGTTTGAGATATTTCGACGTTTAAAAGCTCATTTCACTCCTTTTTACGTGCAGAATGCAATGCACAACCGTTTAACCGTCGAAACAAGCGGAACAGCGAGCAAATCTCGTTGATTTCGTCGATTTTGATGAAAACTGACCGTCATTTCCTTCCCGTTTGAGATATTTCGACGTTTAAACGCTCATTTCACTCCTTTTTACGTGCAGAATGTAATAATCAACCGTTTATCCGTCGAAACAAGCGGAACGGCTCGCAAATCTCGATGATTTCGTCGATTTTGATGAAAACTGACCGTCATTTCCTTCCCGTTTGAGATATTTCGACGTTTAAGCGCTCTATTTACTCCATTTAACGTGCAGAATGCAATGCACAACCGTTTAACCGTCGAAACAAGCGGAACAGCGAGCAAATCTCGATGATTTCGTCGATTTTGATGAAAACTGACCGTCATTTCCTTCCCGTTTGAGATATTTCGACGTTTAAACGCTCATTTCACTCCTTTTTACGTGCAGGATGTAATAAACAACCGTTTAACCGTCGAAACAAGCGGAAAACAGCTCGCAAATCTCGATGATTTCGTCGATTTTGATGAAAACTGACCGTCATTTCCCTCCCGTCTGAGATATTTCGACGTTTAAGCGCTCTATTTACTCCATTTAACGTGCAGAATGCAATGCACAACCGTTTAACCGTCGAAACAAGCGGAACAGCGAGCAAATCTCGATGATTTCGTCGATTTTGATGAAAACTGACCGTCATTTCCTTCCCGTTTGAGATATTTCGACGTTTAAACGCTCATTTCACTCCTTTTTACGTGCAGGATGTAATAAACAACCGTTTAACCGTCGAAACAAGCGGAACAGCTCGCAAATCTCGATGATTTCGTCGATTTTGATGAAAACTGACCGTCATTTCCCTCCCGTCTGAGATATTTCGACGTTTAAGCGCTCTTTTTACTCCATTTAACGCGCTGAATGCAATGCACAACCGTTTAACCGTCGAAACAAGCGGAACAGCTCGCAAATCTCGATGATTTCGTCGATTTTGACCAAAACTGACCGTCATTTCCTTCCCGCTTGAGATATTTCGACGTTTAAGCGCTCTTTTTACTCCATTTAACGTGCAGAATGTAATACATGCCAGTTTCAACGTCTAAACAACCGGAACAGCTAGCAAATCTCGATGATTTCGTCGATTTTTACCAAAACTAAGCGTTATTTCCTTCCCGTTTGAGATATTTCGACGTCTAAGCGCTCCTTTTACTCCATTTAACGTGCAGAATGTAATGCATGCCTGTTTCAGCTTCGAAACAAGCGGAACAGCTCGCAAATCTCGACGATTTCGTCGATTTTGACCAAAACTGACCGTCATTTCCTTCCCGTTTGAGATATTTCGACGTTTAAGCGCTCCTTTTACTCCATTTAACGTGCAGAATGTAATACACGCAAGTTTCAACGTCTAAACAAGCCCAACTTCTCGCAAATCGCTTTGATTTCGTCGATTTTGATGAAAACTGACCGTCATTTCCTTCCCGTTTGAGATATTTCGACGTTTAAGCGCTCTTTTTACTCCATTTAACGTGCAGAATGTAATACACGCCAGTTTCAGCGTCGAAACAAGCCCAACAGCTCGCAAATCGCTTTGATTTCGTCGATTTTGATGAAAACTGACCGTCATTTCCTTCCCGTTTGAGATATTTCGACGTTTAAAAGCTCATTTCACTCCTTTTTACGTGCAGAATTCAATGCAAAACCGTTTAACCGTCGAAACAAGCGGAACAGCTCGCAAATCTCGATGATTTCGTCGATTTTTATGAAAACTGACCGTCATTTCCTTCCCGTTTGAGATATTTCGACGTTTAAAAGCTCACTTCACTCCTTTTTACTTGCAGAATGTAATAAACAACCGTTTCACCGTCGAAACAAGCGGAACAGCTCGCAAATCTCGATGTTTTCGTCCATTTTGATGAAAACTGGCCGTCATTTCTCTCCCGTTTGAGATATTTCGACGTTTAAAAGCTCATTTCACTCCTTTTTACGTGCAGAATGCAATGCACAACCGTTTAACCGTCGAAACAAGCGGAACAGCTCGCAAATCTCGATGATTTCGTCGATTTTTATGAAAACTGACCGTCATTTCCTTCCCGTTTGAGATATTTCGACGTTTAAAAGCTCACTTCACTCCTTTTTACTTGCAGAATGTAATAAACAACCGATTAACCGTCGAAACAGGCGGAACAGCTCGCAAATCTCGATGATTTCGTCGATTTTGATGAAAACTGACCGTCATTTCCTTCCCTTTTGAGATATTTCGACGTTTAAACGCTCATTTCACTCCTTTTTACTTGCAGAATGTAATAAACAACCGTTTCACCGTCGAAACAAGCGGAACAGCTCGCAAATCTCGATGTTTTCGTCCATTTTGATGAAAACTGGCCGTCATTTCTCTCCCGTTTGAGATATTTCGACGTTTAAAAGCTCATTTCACTCCTTTTTACGTGCAGAATTCAATGCAAAACCGTTTAACCGTCGAAACAAGCGGAACAGCTCGCAAATCTCGATGTTTTCGTCCATTTTGATGAAAACTGGCCGTCATTTCTCTCCCGTTTGAGATATTTCGACGTTTAAAAGCTCATTTCACTCCTTTTTACGTGCAGAATGCAATGCACAACCGTTTAACCGTCGAAACAAGCGGAACAGCGAGCAAATCTCGATGATTTCGTCGATTTTGATGAAAACTGACCGTCATTTCCTTCCCGTTTGAGATATTTCGACGTTTAAACGCTCATTTCACTCCTTTTTACGTGCAGGATGTAATAAACAACCGTTTAACCGTCGAAACAAGCGGAAAACAGCTCGCAAATCTCGATGATTTCGTCGATTTTGATGAAAACTGACCGTCATTTCCCTCCCGTCTGAGATATTTCGACGTTTAAGCGCTCTATTTACTCCATTTAACGTGCAGAATGCAATGCACAACCGTTTAACCGTCGAAACAAGCGGAACAGCGAGCAAATCTCGATGATTTCGTCGATTTTGATGAAAACTGACCGTCATTTCCTTCCCGTTTGAGATATTTCGACGTTTAAACGCTCATTTCACTCCTTTTTACGTGCAGGATGTAATAAACAACCGTTTAACCGTCGAAACAAGCGGAACAGCTCGCAAATCTCGATGATTTCGTCGATTTTGATGAAAACTGACCGTCATTTCCCTCCCGTCTGAGATATTTCGACGTTTAAGCGCTCTTTTTACTCCATTTAACGCGCTGAATGCAATGCACAACCGTTTAACCGTCGAAACAAGCGGAACAGCTCGCAAATCTCGATCATTTCGTCGATTTTGATGAAAACTGACCGTCATTTCCTTCCCGTTTGAGATATTTCGACGTTTAATCGCTCTTTTTACTCCATTTAACGTGCAGTATGTAATACACGCCAGTTTCAGCGTCGAAACAAGTCCAACAGCTCGCAAATCGCTTTGATTTCGTCGATTTTGATGAAAATTGACCGTCATTTCCTTCCCGTTTGAGATATTTCGACGTTTAAATGCTCATTTCACTCCTTTTTACGTGCAGAATGTAATAAACAACCGCCTAACCGTCGAAACAAGCGGAACAGCTCGCAAATCTCGATGATTTCGTCGATTTTGACCAAAACTGACCGTCATTTCCTTCCCGCTTGAGATATTTCGACGTTTAAGCGCTCTTTTTACTCCATTTAACGTGCAGAATGTAATACATGCCAGTTTCAACGTCTAAACAACCGGAACAGCTAGCAAATCTCGATGATTTCGTCGATTTTTACCAAAACTAAGCGTTATTTCCTTCCCGTTTGAGATATTTCGACGTCTAAGCGCTCCTTTTACTCCATTTAACGTGCAGAATGTAATGCATGCCTGTTTCAGCTTCGAAACAAGCGGAACAGCTCGCAAATCTCGACGATTTCGTCGATTTTGACCAAAACTGACCGTCATTTCCTTCCCGTTTGAGATATTTCGACGTTTAAGCGCTCTTTTTACTCCATTTAACGTGCAGAATGTAATACACGCAAGTTTCAACGTCTAAACAAGCCCAACTTCTCGCAAATCGCTTTGATTTCGTCGATTTTGATGAAAACTGACCGTCATTTCCTTCCCGTTTGAGATATTTCGACGTTTAAGCGCTCTTTTTACTCCATTTAACGTGCAGAATGTAATACACGCCAGTTTCAGCGTCGAAACAAGCCCAACAGCTCGCAAATCGCTTTGATTTCGTCGATTTTGATGAAAACTGACCGTCATTTCCTTCCCGTTTGAGATATTTCGACGTTTAAACGCTCATTTCACTCCTTTTTACTTGCAGAATGTAATAAACAACCGATTAACCGTCGAAACAGGCGGAACAGCTCGCAAATCTCGATGATTTCGTCGATTTTTATGAAAACTGACCGTCATTTCCTTCCCGTTTGAGATATTTCGACGTTTAAAAGCTCACTTCACTCCTTTTTACTTGCAGAATGTAATAAACCCGATTAACCGTCGAAACAGGCGGAACAGCTCGCAAATCTCGATGATTTCGTCGATTTTGATGAAAACTGACCGTCATTTCCTTCCCTTTTGAGATATTTCGACGTTTAAACGCTCTTTTTACTCCATTTAACGTGCAGAATGTAATACACGTGTCACGTCCCGCGCTCCGCACGTGCCGTAACGAAGATACAAAATTACTATACGCAAATCAGCGCGAGAAAAATTTGTATACACCAAGGAACACACGCTACTACAAAACAAAATAAAAAATTAACAAATGAGGGCGACAAATAAATCCAACTATCAGTATAAAATAAAGTAAATAAAATCAATTAATAAACTGGACTAGATACGAACCAATCAAATAAACCAAGAATAAGAAGGATTATATATGACAAATTTGCAAAATAAAGGAAAAGGAGCAACAAGAAGATATACTACAATCAATCAACGAAGACGGAATATGTAAAATACAAAAGATAGAATTTAAATCAGTAAATAAAAATTAATTAATGAATTAAACGAGTCGCGAACCAAACGAGTAAATCAAGAAATAAGAATAACTACAAAAGGAAAATAATTGAAACACCAGGAATATATGTGTATATAAATATATTTTATTCAATCAACGCAGCAACAACTTGGAGAGTTACATATAAATATAAACATATATGCCAAACATGTAATAACCCAGAAAATATTAGAAACAATACTTCCAATACTATACTAATAATACAAATCCAACATTACCAAACTATAAATATATGAGTATATAAAATCAATGAACTTATAGTCTAACGAATACATAAAACATACAATATTGCATTATTAAAGAAATAGAGGTTACATCGTCAGAAATATATATATATGTGTGCGCACTCTACATTATTAAATTAAAATTATTAATTTAAGATACATACTTAAAACTAGCCAACATTCGGGTAAAATAATTATAAATGAGAACTACATTACGTAACATGCATGTCTATATATATAAATATATAAATATATAATCTACACTCTAAACCAAACTACTACTAATAATCTAAATGAATATAAAAGAAATAGAACACACAACGCAACACTAGGGACTAAGTAACAACCTATCGACAGGCTAAAACGTTCAAAATAATTGACACCGCAACGACTTGAAGAATTGCTAACACAAAAATGAATATAAAAGAAATAGAACACACAACGCAACACTAGGGACTAAGTAACAACCTATCGACAGGCTAAAACGTTCAAAAATAATTAACACCGCCTCGACTGGGAGAAATGCGTACAGCATAAATATGTAAACCATATCAAACACATAATAATCTGGTAAACGATAGAAATAAAACTCTCAATACTACGTTGTCACATTACAAAACATATATGTATATATGAAAACAAATAATTGACATATAACCTCAAATACACAATTAAAGAATTTATATGAAAAGTCACACTATCAGAAATATATACATATATACTTATATGTGTGTATGCGTGTTCTATTCTACTAAATCAAAATTAACAATCTAGTAAACATAAAATAAACAATTAACATTTCACTTCGTATGAAACTACACCACTACAAGAAAGATGTATATGCATATATATATATATATATATATACTTTTGTGTGTGTTTTATATTATTGAACACTATAAAATAAACTACTTAGCACAATAAATAACACTGTCGAAAAAATTACAAAACATTAGTCACTAAAATACATAATCAAACTCGTGATCATTCTATTAAAGAATTACATATGAAAACTATACTACGAAACATGCATGTCTATATATATATATATAAAATCTAGATTTTAAACCAAGCTATTAATAATCTAAATGAATATAAAAGATATAGAACATACACATAGCACTATTGAAACTAACTAACTACTTGTTAGCAAATCAAGCGATTAAAAATAATTAACACCGCCTCGACTGGGAGAATTGCGTACAGCATAAATATGTAAACCATATCGAACACATAATAATCTGGTAAACGATAGAAATAAAACTCTCAATACTACGTTGTCACATTACAAAACATATATGTATATATGAAAACAAATAATTGACATATAACCTCAAATACACAATTAAAGAATTTATATGAAAAGTCACACTATCAGAAATATATACATATATACTTATATGCGCGTGTGTGTATGCGTGTTCTATTCTACTAAATCAAAATTAACAATCTAGTAAACACGAAATAAACAATTAACATTTCACTTCGTATGAAACTACACCACTACAAGAAACATGTATATGCATATATATATATATATATATATACGTTTGTGTGTGTTTTATATTATTGAACACTATAAAATAAACTACTTAGCACAATAAATAGCACTATCGAAAAAATTACAAAACATTAGTCACATTAAAATGACACACAATATAAATATATATATATATATATATATATTCACATGAACAATACTATTGTCATTTTAACAATAATAATAACAATAAATATATAGTCTAATTGCGGTAGAATAAGGGAAAACGAGCGACAGACAGAAAAATCAGTTCGATAAAACTAAAGACCCGCCACTGTAACCTCACTGATGACATTTGCGAGCAGCCATGTTAGATTTATACGCGCACGTCGGAACACACGCAATAATTATACACATTAGATAAATACAAAATACAATATTTCTCAATTCAACTATACGTCAAAACGCCGAAACAAGATTTACACATAATCGATAAATAGATCCGAGATCAATAGAAGTCACTGTATGCGAGGGACGTTCACGAGCGGCCATTTTGAAACATGCGCGCACTGATTCGTACGTGTTACAAAAAAAATAATAATAATAAAATTATACCTTCGATAGGGAAAAGAAAAGAAAAGGAAAAGGAAAGAACAGCGAAAATAAATATTTAATACAAAATGGAACGTCGAGCCGAGGTAGCAATAAATAAAGACACGGGACAGGAAGGCCGGGGATTGGTGGAAATCAGCCGCGAGAAATGAATCATAAAACACATTGTTAACAATTTTATTATGCGAAAATTACTTTGTATAAAAAATATATATATATATATAATGGAGTAAAAAGAAAATATAAAACTAAAGAAATATATTTAAAATGTATAAATAAATAATATATATATATATATATATAACTAACATATGAACGGGGTATATCCAAAGCGGCAAAATCGAAATCAAGAAGCTTCAGGATGGAACTGCCAACGCGTCATGCGCTGAATACATCGTTCGGAATCACACACGGTTCTTCGGAATCCCACTTTCTCTTGCGCTGAAACAACAAAATAGGAAAAGAGATCAAAACCACGAAAACAGCAAATATCGAAAATCAAATTAAATCCCGGAAGCAACCATAGCATGGAAATATTCTTCAAAACCAAACTCACGGAAGATAAATCAGAAGAAATCCTTATTGCGGGAGAGTGGCGGATCGCGCGTGTTGCCGGAGCAAGTGTCGATATAATAATGAGACTCTAGCCACCGGCCCTTCCACGCGCCGAAGAACAAAAATTATTCCCACAGTATTAACATAAAAATTCTCGAGAAAAGACTAGACCAGCATGGAAAGCTCCAAGCCTCCTAGACGCTACCTCAGCAGAAAATAGAACCGATGGGAACTAAGTCGAAATACAGATTTTTGCATTTTCTCACGTACCCGCGATGGGAATCTGGAAGTTAAAAGACAAGATAACGAAGCAAAGGAGACATCAACGATTACAGAATTTGCATTCTCTCACGTACGAGTTCGGGAACCCCAAACTGCAGCATCCCGATTCCCACGGAAGCGAACCACCAGTTGACCGCCACCCTGTGGGGGATGTTATTATAAATAAACGCAGCAACACAGAACATCGTCCATTATTCTGTCGCGAATTATACGTTACGTTTCGGTCCATTACTTTGTCGTTAATTGTACGTTACGTTTCGGCTTGTTATTTTGTTGTCAATATATTGTCGTCATTCGCGCATTGCACCTCGACGGTCTCTTATTAATTGCTCAGTTTAAGTCACAAATTAAGTTAGAAATCTTTCTAAGTGTTCATTTCATTGGCGAGATTTAAAAACATCCTTATAAATAAATATATTTATACCCGCGACGTTTATCCGAATAAATAAGCCGCAAGCTTATTCAGAGTGTATTTCTAATCAAAATAAATAAACTAAAGTTCTAATAATAATTATACCTGAGTCGAATAACTAAACCAAATAAAAAAAAAATTTCACCGACGACTATTGCGAGCCGATGGCCCCTGACGGAACAAGGTAAGAGTCTCAATTTTTATAAAATTTCCTTCTTCTCTAGTAATTTCGCCACATCCAGGAACCGAATCCGATTTACTTATCATCAATTAATACATTCAATTTCGTTTCAATTTTGAGAATAAACAAAGGGTCATTCGCTGCGTAGGCTTGCGAAAACGGTGTCTTCAATTACTGAAACACTCATTGATCTTCGCATTCCTCCTCCCACTGTTGGCAAAACATTGCCCGTCTTTGGGCAAGGCTTGCGAAATCACACGAGTCTTACGCAGAGAAGACTATCATCATTAGATCTAATTAACCGATATTTTCATTCTTGCCATCGTTGTATACGATTATAAAACAGAATAATTCCCTTCTGAATCTTAACCGAAGGATCATTCGCTGTGTTGGGTTGTGGATAACGGTGTTTCGACTATCGAACCATCTATTGATCTTCGCATTCCTCCTCCCACTGTTGGCAAAATACTGCCCATCTTTGGGCAAGGCTTGCGAAATCACACGAACCTCACACAGAGAGGATCATTGAAATCATTTTCTCGTGATCACTCAATTCGGAAGGCAAGAAAATCGAAACGGTAAAAAATCACCCTAACAAATGAACTAAAGTCCAGTTCAATGATAGATCCATTGGCGAAATTAAGAGAGGAGGAGAAGGAAACGTAAAGATAAAATTTGCATCAAACGAAGAAAATTCAAAATCTTAACCAATCCATTAACGCGAACACTCTTGTTTTACCGTCCCTAAAACGCTATATATATATATATATATATATATATAACAACTTGAATAATTCCATATTCAAATCTAAATAAATTCTATACAACGAAATTGAACCGAACTCTCAAATAATTCCTACATACAGATATATACATACACATATATATATATGTATATATATATATATAATTCTAAATAATTCTATACTGAAGTTTAGATAAATTCCGTGCGACCAAATCGAATACTTATTTTTATCCAACTTTAATCCTCTCCCGTGCGAGTATCCCTGCACATAGCAGGTTAGCCGAAAAACGTGGAAATTATTTTATCAGTAGCCTAACACTAGTCAACGCTATCCATAAGTAATTAATTTATCAATAGATTATTTCGAAAATAAGTACAAGGAAATTTTTCTATTCGAAACAGTCCTCAGACTGTTTCTGGTGGCAGCAACTACCGTGTGAGAAATATTTCTTATACAGCCAATTAAATTTAAATCTTTCCCTTCAGATTAAATTAAAATCAAAAGTTTGAATTGACTTTAAACGAGTACGTAACAATAAACTTTCAACTTAGAAATAGATTTTAATCGAAAACCTTGATTCAATATCTTAAATATAATTATATCGTGTAAATTTTCCCCTCCTGACGAAACTCAACTAAATCGAACTAAATTAAATTAAATTAAAACAAAACAAAATAAATTAAAACAAACACAAAAAAAAACTAATTAAAATTAAAACAAATAAAAAAAAAAAAAAAAAAAAAATCTTGCGAATTCAACGGTTTAAAATCAATTCAAACAAACAGGAACGTAACATTAGAGGGTTATAATTTTTGGTGGCAGCGGTGGGATACGCTCCACAGAGGATTAAAGTTGTTACATTTATCAATAAATTATATACCTAAGAAATAATGGCGACCGGACTAGAATCATTAGACGAAGACTTAGTCTTGACGTTATCGGAAAAACTCAAAGCATGGGATGCGAATTTTCGCGACATGAATACAAAACTCGTTGAACTACAAAATGGCGTGTATGAACTCAAAGCAAAGCAAGAATCTAATATACCCGCATCGTCGCCTACGACACAACAAGAGACGGCCCAGCCGAGTGGATTTACCCAGTCAATTAAAGTAAAAGACGCGATCGTATCGGTGCCAGTGTTCGACGGCTATCGACCATCGGTATTTCATTTTTTAAGAGCTTGCGAGCGCGCGCGAAATATGATTCCTAGGTACCAAGAACCACAATTAGTAAAATTATTAACCAATAAACTCCGTGGACACGCGTTCCTCGCCATCGAAGATACGGAATTAAGGAGCCTAAACGATTTTGGAAATAAATTAAAGGACCTATTCGGCCCAAGGAAATCTCTTAATGAATATAGAGGGGAATTAGGAACGATATTTCAACGACCCGGGGAACACATATTAGATTATATGGACCGAGTTAGAAACCTTAGATTGGCAATAATGGACGGAGAAAAGGGCGACTACGGAATCATTTCCCCCGATATCCAAGAAACTATAGATTGGGAGGTAAGAGAAGCTTTTGTTAAAGGACTTCCGAACGAGGTATATATGCGAGTAAAGCTAGCAGGATACCACACTTTAGAAGACGCATATCGTCAGGCCGTCCATGCAGCACACGAATTGAAACAAATAACCGATAGAACGCGACCCACACGACCGACTCCCTCAAACTATTACAGACGCAATAACGTACGTCCTCCGAACGCTAACAACAATATCAGGAATAACCGCCAAGCAGTGAAAGCAACACGAGAATTAAAACAAGTGAACGATAGAATACGATACCAGCGTCCGACACCTCCGAATAATTATAACCGAAACAACGCTCATTCCCCATACAATAGTAAGTACACCGGAAACAACCACAGGGATTGGAGATTTGTACCGCCGTCGCG
The DNA here is from genome assembly GCF_040668555.2 of Bombus flavifrons. NCBI lineage: Eukaryota > Metazoa > Arthropoda > Insecta > Hymenoptera > Apidae > Bombus > Bombus flavifrons. The sequence continues at coordinate 47,941 of NC_138455.1, forward strand.
GAAATATCTAAACAATCCGGGAATAGAGGAAGATGCCAGGAAAGGAGCAAGAGCAATAATCTGGGAAGAAAAATGCATAAGTAAATACCTCGACAGAAATCTAAGTCAAAAGAGGGATGACGATCATTTGAATCAATCAACTTTTCAACGCAAACACCATTCCGTTGCTGTGATAAGGGATAACGTCACTTTAAATAGTAACAGGACGCACGACACCACAGACAGGATCATCAGCGAGAAATTTTCCGAACTCCCAAACAAGATAAACAATACTAATGCCAAGGAACTTGCAGAAGAATCGGAAATTAGAAAACTGAACGACGAAACGATAGGCAACGATTATCCACTGCCTAATACCACGGAGATATTGGACCCGCTGGGAAGTGCGAAGTGCCTCTCCACGTTCGACTTGGCAAAGATACAAAAGCAAGGCTCCACGAATTTCGTGAATGTTTCAAACATAATAGAAAAAGAGATAGCGAGTGTATCTCACTCAAAAATTTTTATAAAACCATCAAAAAATAATTTAATCGGACTCAAAGCCAAGCCAGTAAATTGCAAGGAAGATCAGACTACAGAGAATAAAAGTATGCCTATTCCTATATCCGAAACAGAATCTATAAGCAGAAAGGTTTGTAATAAAAATTCAAAGAATAATTCTAAATCTACCGAAAATATTCCTAAACGTTCCGTACAAATAAATAATAATTTAATTATAATAAGCACTTCCAGTGAAACTATTCATCCTGAAAAGCTAGAGAAAAATCAACGTGTTGCGAATAAAGTAAATAAAGAAGAATGGATAACTAAGGAAAAGGATTCTAAACATTTTCAAGCCGAAAGAACGCAAGTTCAACGTGTTCAAGGAAATAAAAAGGGAGAAAATAGGGAATCACCAGTCAAGGATATATATAAAAATTCGAATAAGTACGCTAGCCATTGGATTATAATTGGATTAAAAATACTTCATTGGTTGTTACATCTAGCATTTGACGTAGATAACATGAGTGCTAATCTTATGATTCCTCTTGGAAAATATAGATGGTATCACACTATACTATATCTAAAATATATTTGGGTTAATATAGCTACGGCATTTTCAAAAATTTGTATTTTAAATGCTATTGGCAAGCAATTGGATAATTGGATCGGTGTCAGTAAACTTGCGTGTTGGCGCAGAATAAAAACTAAAATGAAGAAAAGGAAGTGTGACACTGTTCGTCGAATAATACAGATAGTGGAAACCTAAAAAGGAAAAAGAAAATTATTAAGTGTGCTCCGATTATTGTTTGAATATAAAATGTGTTAATTCAATGAATAATTAAAATAGTGAAAGTGAAATTTACCTTGTGAACAAGTAATCATCATACAAGAAAATGTATGTGCAAATATAGGTTATGGATCCCTGTTTGCGGAATACAATGTACGACAGCCAGCTGAAATAAATGAATGAATTAACTTCAAGTGTTTCAATGCAAAATACAATATTACTAAATGTTATAACAATATTGTGATCAAATCAGAAGGAAGAGTGACACTGTTCGTCGAATAATACAGATAGTGGAAACGTAAAAAGGAAAAAGAAAATTATTAAGTGTGCTCCGATTATTGCTTGAATATAAAATGTGTTAATTCAATGAATAATTAAAATAGTGAAAGTGAAAGTTACCTTATGAACAAGTAATCAACATGCAAGAAGGTGTACGTGCAAATATAGGTTGTGAATCCTTGTTTGTGGAACGTAATGTATGACAGATACCTAAAATAAGTGAATAAATTAGTTTCAATTGTTTCAGTGCAAAATACAAGGTTACTAAATGTCATAATTATATTGTGGTTAAAACAAAAGCAAGTGTGACTCTGTTCGTTGACTAATACAAATAGACGAAACCTAAAAGAAAAAGGAAGATTATTATGTGTATAAAACGTGTTAATTCCATGAATAATTAAAAGAGTGGAAGTGAAAATTACCTTGCGAACAAGTAATCGCTATACAAAAGGTTTACGTGCAAAATAGGTCATGGATCCCTGTTTGCGGAACACCATGTACGACAGCCAGCTGAAAGTAAATAAATGGATTAACTTCGATCGCCTTGATGCAAGATACAACACTACTAAACGTCATAGCAAGACTGTGAAAGCGTGACACTGTACATCGAATAACACAGATAGCAGGTAACCTGAAAAAAAAAAAAAAGGGGGAGAAAGATTACTACAAGTGCTCCAATTATTGTTTGAATATGAAACGTGATAGTTCAACGAATATTTAAAACAGTGAAGGTGCAACTTACCTCATGAACAATCAAACACCATACAAAGAAGTGCACAAGCATGAATTTCACAAATTAGTAAGAAGAAATAAAATAGTTGATAAGTATAGAAAGTGGTTAGGAGGATAATTAAGATAGATTAATTGGAAGCTAGTAATACATAGAACCGGAGTAAAAAGATAGTATATTGTATTAACTATTATATCTAACATGTAGAAGCATATTTTGTAATACACAATAGCGGTCGCTCACACAATATATCATACACATATTGAATTAATAAATTAAACAGTACCTTTATGATCGCAGACATAGGATGATTGAAGGCAACCATAGTAAGTATCCAAGGTAATACCGAAGAATCTGATGATGATGTGAGAATGATCCAGGTAAGCAACGCAGCATCAAAAATCTAAAAAAGAAAATTTTTTTTTTTTTTTTTACAAACAATGTTAATCTAACAAATAAGACTTAATCACTAATAAAGGAACTAATTCATATCAAACATAAAATAATAACAATAGCAAACATAAGCAATAATAAAATTAATAGGGAAATAAGAAAGGTTAATAAACACAGAAATAGGTTAGAAACTAATCACGATAGACTAACTAAATATTAACAAGTCATGACTGAACTTAGTACCAAGGAATAAAGTTATAGTACATGAAAGCGACTGGTAACACAATACACAAAATACTAACTAAATTAAACGAGACTTATATAAACGCAAGTCACGTATAACCAAAACAATGACCATTGAAATTCGATAACAATATAACCCATGTTATTGCATTAAAGTAACACGCGGTATTTACACACACAATACCATGAAACACAAAACAACATTACAAAACACTACTAAATAAAATCATAACCAGTTATTTCAATAATACATTACTGTTGACATTAAAACAACACCATACCAGAGATACACGCGAGCGACCATGTTGGAAAAAAATCCGTCGCGCACACCCCACACACACACACCTCAACACGAATAATAACCAATACAATGTAATATAGGATCATGATAGCTATGTTAGGTACTAATAAAAAAAAAAGAGGAGAGTGAGAGAAGGGTAAAAAGAAAAAAAAAGAAATAATAAATAATAACTAACATAATCATAACATATTACATATATATTATATTATATACAGGGATACAATATTCATATAAAGGAACAGGTCCGAACGAAATATATAAAAAAAAAAAAGAGAAAATATATTAATTGTTTTTGTATGTATGTACAGAACGAGTGGCGAACTCATCAATTCCGACATAGAAAACCCAGACGGACCCGAGCTCGCATTCGATCTGGAGGTGACGAAGGAGGTTGAGTCCTGCCTCTGTGCTCGGTTGATATGCTCCGTTTACCATTTTTATAGCGGCTATCTTTGTCAAGATTGTTTCGACAACCTAGATCCAGACGAGCAGGACCTATGTGAAAAGCCGCCCACTCATTTCCTATGCGGAGTACCTGCAAGTATACAAATATCATACTGCAGCATGTGCGATATAGACCTAGCGAACCTACAACCCACTATATCATGCCTCCAATGCATGATGGTCTACAATAATGTAACTCACCTTGAAAGAGAATTTTTAGTTCAAGGAATGATACTCCGCACCATCGAAATATAACGTACTTGTATACTTATGCTATCTACCTGTAAACAAACAACATTAATAACTATACATATAATTTTCATTCATGTTTACCAATATATATACACGCATGTTTTAAAGTAGATGATATTTGCAACACTCACTTCCATTGACAATGCAAGTGACTCATAAAATAAACTGTCATATTTATACACACACATATATATATACGAAAACAAGCTACATTTATGACATTTATACCTATTGATAATATATACTTATATATATTTATAACGATAAAATAAATCCCATTTATATTACTCACCAAAACGTATGCATATATGTATATAATTATAACTCAAGTAGCCTTCATAAAATTATCTTCACTGATAGCATATACATCAAACCTAAAATAAAACAAAGTTGTAATAAAGAAAAAAGGAAAGAAAATGGAGGAAAGGGAGAAGAGAAAATGTATAAATTTAATTTCCTTTTCTATACACATATATATATATATATTAAAAGGTTATTCTTATTTCTAATAAACTCAAGAGTAAGAAACAATTTAATAAATTGCTAATAGCAAGATGAATCACCTGGTCATCGTACTTACCCTCATCAAAATAACATGTGGCCTGGTTGGATACGACTGCAATGACAACCACCTCAACGTTACCACCATCTCTTTAAACTCCATCGGGGACTGCAGCATACAACCTGCAACAACAGAAACCCAAGATATTTATATTCAACTACTGCAACTCTCAGAATTCGAATTTACCAGTGTGAGGCAATGCAAGGTGCAAATAACTCGAATTATATATTACTGTGGCATGCACTCCCACACGTCGGCAGTGCATAATGGATTCGCCGAATACCTCCATGAAACAACTGCCCAACAATGTGCAAGGATGCACCAGGACGCCGGCAAGTTATCAGACGGCGGCAGCTGCCAGGGAACACAATATGTAGACCCATACGGGAGCTGGGAAAAGGTCGTTGTACAAGCCACAGTAAGGCGAAGGAAACTGTTTAGACGCAAAGGACGGACACACTTATTGGCAACCACAACCACCCTCACCATGCAAATTTGATCAATACGACGTATTGTATGAGAGAATCGCCACAAAGATCCAGGAGAAAAGGACCAACGGGGAACCAGTGCAACCAGTTTACACACTAACAACACGGGAAGTAACATTCGCACTGACTAAAACTGGAGAACAACCAACGGCATCTGTATCCGCCTTGAGCGAATTCAGAGACGCCCTCAGTCAAATTTCCTCCGGAAATTTGAACTCCAAGGGCGGGGGTGTCACGTCCCGCGCTCCGCACGTGCCGTAACGAAGATACAAAATTACTATACGCAAATCAGCGCGAGTAAAATTTGAATACACCAAGGAACACACGCTGCTACAAAACAAAATAAAAGATTAACAAATGAGGGCGACAAATAAATCCAACTATCAGTATAAAATAAAGTAAATAAAATCAATTAATAAACTGGGCTAGATACGAACCAATCAAATAAACCAAGAATAAGAAGGATTATATATGACAAATTTGCAAAATAAAGGAAAAGGAGCAACAAGAAGATATACTACAATCAATCAACGAAGACGGAATATGTAAAATACAAAAGAAAGAATTTAAATCAGTAAATAAAATTAATTAATGAATTAAACGAGTCGCGAACCAAACGAGTAAATCAAGAAATAAGAATAACTACAAAAGGAAATAATTGAAACACCAGGAATATATGTGTATATAAATATATTTTATTCAATCAACGCAGCAACAACTTGGAGAGTTACATATAAATATAAACATATATGCCAAACATGTAATAACCCAGAAAATATTAGAAACAATACTTCCAATACTATACTAATAATACAAATCCAACATTACCAAACTATAAATATATGAGTATATAAAATCAATGAACTTATAGTCTAACGAATACATAAAACATACAATATTGCATTATTAAAGAAATAGAGGTTACATCGTCAGAAATATATATATATGTGTGCGCACTCTACATTATTAAATTAAAATTATTAATTTAAGATACATACTTAAAACTAGCCAACATTCGGGTAAAATAATTATAAATGAGAACTACATTACGTAACATGCATGTCTATATATATAAATATATAAATATATAATCTACACTCTAAACCAAACTACTACTAATAATCTAAATGAATATAAAAGAAATAGAACACACAACGCAACACTAGGGACTAAGTAACAACCTATCGACAGGCTAAAACGTTCAAAATAATTGACACCGCAACGACTTGAAGAATTGCAAACACAAAAATGAATATAAAAGAAATAGAACACACAACGCAACACTAGGGACTAAGTAACAACCTATCGACAGGCTAAAACGTTCAAAAATAATTAACACCGCCTCGACTGGGAGAATTGCGTACAGCATAAATATGTAAACCATATCGAACACATAATAATCTGGTAAACGATAGAAATAAAACTCTCAATACTACGTTGTCACATTACAAAACATATATGTATATATGAAAACAAATAATTGACATATAACCTCAAATACACAATTAAAGAATTTATATGAAAAGTCACACTATCAGAAATATATACATATATACTTATATGTGTGTATGCGTGTTCTATTCTACTAAATCAAAATTAACAATCTAGTAAACATAAAATAAACAATTAACATTTCACTTCGTATGAAACTACACCACTACAAGAAACAGGTATATGCATATATATATATATATATACGTTTGTGTGTGTTTTATATTATTGAACACTATAAAATAAACTACTTAGCACAATAAATAACACTATCGAAAAAATTACAAAACATTAGTCACTAAAATACATAATCAAAACTCGTGATCATTCTAGTAAAGAATTACATATGAAAACTATACTACGAAACATGCATGTCTATATATATATATATAAAATCTAGATTTTAAACCAAGCTATTAATAATCTAAATGAATATAAAAGATATAGAACATACACATAGCACTATTGAAACTAACTAACTACTTGTTAGCAAATCAAGCGATTAAAAATAATTAACACTGCCTCGACTGGGAGAATTGCGTACAGCATAAATATGTAAACCATATCGAACACATAATAATCTGGTAAACGATAGAAATAAAACTCTCAATACTACGTTGTCACATTACAAAACATATATGTATATATGAAAACAAATAATTGACATATAACCTCAAATACACAATTAAAGAATTTATATGAAAAGTCACACTATCAGAAATATATACATATATACTTATATGCGCGTGTGTGTATGCGTGTTCTATTCTACTAAATCAAAATTAACAATCTAGTAAACACGAAATAAACAATTAACATTTCACTTCGTATGAAACTACACCACTACAAGAAACATGTATATGCATATATATATATATATATATATATACGTTTGTGTGTGTTTTATATTATTGAACACTATAAAATAAACTACTTAGCACAATAAATAGCACTATCGAAAAAATTACAAAACATTAGTCACATTAAAATGACACACAATATAAATATATATATATATATATATATTCACATGAACAATACTATTGTCATTTTAACAATAATAATAACAATAAATATATAGTCTAATTGCGGTAGAATAAGGGAAAACGAGCGACACACAGAAAAATCAGTTCGATAAAACTAAAAACCCGCCACTGTAACCTCACTGATGACATTTGCGAGCAGCCATGTTAGATTTATACGCGCATGTCGGAACACACGCAATAATTATACACATTAGATAAATACAAAATACAATATTTCTCAATTCAACTATACGTCAAAACGCCGAAACAAGATTTACACATAATCGATAAATAGATCCGAGATCAATAGAAGTCACTGTATGCGAGGGACATTCGCGGGCGGCCATTTTGAAACATGCGTGGACTGATTCGTACGTGTTACAAAAAATAATAATAATAAAATTATACTTTCGATAAAAAAAAGAAAAGAAAAGGAAAAGGAAAGAACAGCGAAAATAAATATTTAATACAAAATGGAACGTCGTGCCGAGGTAGCAATAAATAAAGACACGGGACAGGAAGGCCGGGGATTGGTGGAAATCAGCCGCGAGAAATGAATCATAAAACACATTGTTAACAATTTTATTATGCGAAAATTACTTTGTATAAAAAATATATATATATATATATAATCGAGTAAAAAGAAAATATAAAACTAAACAAATATATTTAAAATGTATAAATAAATAAATATATATATATATATATAACTAACATATGAACGGGGTATATCCAAAGCGGCAAAATCGAAATCAAGAAGCTTCAGGATGGAACTGCCAACGCGTCATGCGCTGAATACATCGTTCGGAATCACACACGGTTCTTCGGAATCCCACTTTCTCTTGCACTGAAACAACAAAATAGGAAAAGAGATCAAAACCACGAAAACAGCAAAAATCGAAAATCAAATTAAATCCCGGAAGCAACCATAACATGGAAATATTCTTCAAAACCAAACTCACGGAAGATAAATCAGAAGAAATCCTTATTGCAGGAGAGTGGCGGATCGCGCGTGTTGCCGGAGCAAGTGTCGATATAATAATGAGACTCTAGCCACCGGCCCTTCCACGCGCCGAAGAACAAAAATTATTCCCACAGTATTAACATAAAAATTCTCGAGAAAAGACTAGACCAGCATGGAAAGCTCCAAGCCTCCTAGACGCTACCTCAGCAGAAAATAGAACCGATGGGAACTAAGTCGAAATACAGATTTTTGCATTTTCTCACGTACCCGCGATGGGAATCTGGAAGTTAAAAGACAAGATAACGAAGCAAAGGAGACATCAACGATTACAGAATTTGCATTCTCTCACGTACGAGTTCGGGAACCCCAAACTGCAGCATCCCGATTCCCACGGAAGCGAACCACCAGTTGACCGCCACCCTGTGGGGGATGTTATTATAAATAAACGCAGCAACACAGAACATCGTCCATTATTCTGTCGCGAATTATACGTTACGTTTCGGTCCATTTTTTTGTCGCTAATTGTACGTTACGTTTCGGCTTGTTATTTTGTTGTCAATATATTGTCGTCTATCGCGCATTGCACCTCGACGGTCTCTTATTAATTGCTCAGTTTAAGTCACAATTAAATTAGAAATCTTTCTAAGTGTTCATTCCATTGGCGAGATTTAAAAACATCCTTATAAATAAATATATTTATATCCGCGACGTTAATCCGAATAAATAAGCCGCAAGCTTATTCCGAGTGTATTTCTAATCAAAAATAAATAAACTAAAGTTTTAATAATAATTATATCTGAGTCGAATAATTAAACCAAATAAAAAAATTCACCGACGACTATTACGAGGCGATGGCCCCTGACGGAACAAGGTAAGAGTCTCAATTTTATAAAATTTCCTTCTTCTCTAGTAATTTCGCCACATCCAGGAACCGAATCCGATTTACTTATCATCAATTAATACATTCAATTTCGTTTCAATTTTGAGAATAAACAAAGGGTCATTCGCTGCGTAGGCTTGCGAAAACGGTGTCTTCAATTACTGAAACACTCATTGATCTTCGCATTCCTCCTCCCACTGTTGGCAAAACATTGCCCGTCTTTGGGCAAGGCTTGCGAAATCACACGAGTCTTACGCAGAGAAGACTATCATCATTAGATCTAATTAACCGATATTTTCATTCTTGCCATCGTTGTATACGATTATAAAACAGAATAATTCCCTTCTGAATCTTAACCGAAGGATCATTCGCTGTGTTGGGTTGTGGATAACGGTGTTTCGACTATCGAACCATCTATTGATCTTCGCATTCCTCCTCCCACTGTTGGCAAAATACTGCCCATCTTTGGGCAAGGCTTGCGAAATCACACGAACCTCACACAGAGAGGATCATTGAAATCATTTTCTCGTGATCACTCAATTCGGAAGGCAAGAAAATCGAAACGGTAAAAAATCACCCTAACAAATGAACTAAAGTCCAGTTCAATGATAGATCCATTGGCGAAATTAAGAGAGGAGGAGAAGGAAACGTAAAGATAAAATTTGCATCAAACGAAGAAAATTCAAAATCTTAACCAATCCATTAACGCGAACACTCTTGTTTTACCGTCCCTAAAACGCTATATATATATATATATATATAACAACTTGAATAATTCCATATTCAAATCTAAATAAATTCTATACAACGAAATTGAACCGAACTCTCAAATAATTCCTACATACAGATATATACATACACATATATATATATGTATATATATATATATAATTCTAAATAATTCTATACTGAAGTTTAGATAAATTCCGTGCGACCAAATCGAATACTTATTTTTATCCAACTTTAATCCTCTCCCGTGCGAGTATCCCTGCACATAGCAGGTTAGCCGAAAACGTGGAAATTATTTATCAGTAGCCTAACACTAGTCAACGCTATCCATAAGTAATTAATTTATCAATAGATTATTTCGAAAATAAGTACAAGGAAATTTTTCTATTCGAAACAGTCCTCAGACTGTTTCTGGTGGCAGCAACTACCGTGTGAGAAATATTTCTTATACAGTCAATTAAATTTAAATCTTTCCCTTCAGATTAAATTAAAATCAAAAGTTTGAATTGACTTTAAACAAGTACGTAACAATAAACTTTCAACTTAGAAATAGATTTTAATCGAAAACCTTGATTCAATATCTTAAATATAATTATATCGTGTAAATTTTCCCCTCCTGACGAAACTCAACTAAATCGAACTAAATTGAATTAAATTAAATTAGAACAAAACAAAATAAATTAAAACAAACACAAAAAACAAATAAAAATTAAAACAAATAAAAAAAAAAAAAAAAAAAAAAAAAAAAAATCTTGCGAATTCAACGGTTTAAAATCAATTCAAACAAACAGGAACGTAACACGGAACAGCTCGCAAATCTCGATGATTTCGTCGATTTTGATGAAAACTGACCGTCATTTCCTTCCCGTTTGAGATATTTCGACGTTTAAGCGCCCTTTTTACTCCATTTAACGAGCAGAATGCAATAAACAACCGTTTAACCGTCGAAACAAGCGGAACAGCTCGCAAATCTCGATGATTTCGTCGATTTTGATGAAAACTGACCGTCATTTCCTTCCCGTTTGAGATATTTCGACGTTTAAGCGCTCCTTTTACTCCTTTTTACGTGCAGAATGTAATAAACAACCGTTTAACCGTCGAAACAAGCGGAACAGCTCGCAAATCTCGATGATTTCGTCGATTTTGATGAAAACTGACCGTCATTTCCTTCCCGTTTGATATATTTCGACGTTTAAGCGCTCCTTTTACTCCTTTTTACGTGCAGAATGTAATAAACAATCGTTTAACCGTCGAAACAAGCGGAACAGCTCGCAAATCTCGATGATTTCGTCGATTTTGAAGAAAACTGACCGTCATTTCCTTCCCGTTTGAGATATTTCGACGTTTAAGCGCTCCTTTTACTCCTTTTTACGTGCAGAATGCAATAAACAACCGTTTAACCGTCGAAACAAGCGGAGCAGCTCGCAAATCTCGATGATTTCGTCGATTTTGATGAAAACTGACCGTCATTTCCTTCCTGTTTGAGATATTTCGACGTTTAAGCGCTCCTTTTACTCCTTTTTACGTGCAGAATGTAATAAACAACCGTTTAATCGTCGAAACAAGCGAACAGCTCGCAAATCTCGATGATTTCGTCGATTTTGATGAAAACTGACCGTCATTTCCTTCCCGTTTGAGATATTTCGACGTTTAAGCGCTCCTTTTACTCCTTTTTACGTGCAGAATGCAATAAACAACCGTTTAACCGTCGAAACAAGCGGAACAGCTCGCAAATCTCGATGATTTCGTCGATTTTGACGAAAACTGACCGTCATTTCCTTCCTGTTTGAGATATTTCGACGTTTAAGCGCTCCTTTTACTCCTTTTTACGTGCAGAATGTAATAAACAACCGTTTAACCGTCGAAACAAGCGGAACAGCTCGCAAATCTCGATGATTTCGTCGATTTTGAAGAAAACTGACCGTCATTTCCTTCCCGTTTGAGATATTTCTACGTTTAAGCGCTCTTTTTACTCCATTCAACGTGCAGAATGCAATAAACAACCGTTTAACCGTCGAAACAAGCGGAACAGCTCGCAAATCTCGATGATTTCGTCGATTTTGATGAAAACTGACCGTCATTTCCTTCCCGTTTGAGATATTTCGACGTTTAAGCGCTCCTTTTACTCCTTTTTACGTGCAGAATGTAATAAACATCCGTTTAACCGTCGAAACAAGCGGAACAGCTCGCAAATCTCGATGATTTCGTCGATTTTGATGAAAACTGACCGTCATTTCCTTCCCGTTTGAGATATTTCGACGTTTAAGCGCTCTTTTTACTCCATTTAACGTGCAGAATGCAATAAACAACCGTTTAACCGTCGAAACAAGCGGAACAGCTCGCAAATCTCGATGATTTCGTCGATTTTGATGAAAACTGACCGTCATTTCCTTCCCGTTTGAGATATTTCGACGTTTAAGCGCTCCTTTTGCTCCTTTTTACGTGCAGAATGCAATAAACAACCGTTTAACCGTCGAAACAAGCGGAACAGCTCGCAAATCTCGATGATTTCGTCGATTTTGATGAAAACTGACCGTCATTTCCTTCCCGTTTGAGATATTTCGACGTTTAAGCGCTCCTTTTACTCCTTTTCACGTGCAGAATGTAATAAACATCCGTTTAATCGTCGAATCAAGCGAACAGCTCGCAAATCTCGATGATATCGTCGATTTTGATGAAAACTGACCGTCATTTCCTTCCCGTTTGAGATATTTCGACGTTTAAGCGCTCCTTTTACTCCTTTTTACGTGCAGAATGTACTTAACAACCGTTTAACCGTCGAAACAAGCGGAACAGCTCGCAAATCTCGATGATTTCGTCGATTTTGAAGAAAACTGACCGTCATTTCCTTCCCGTTTGAGATATTTCGACGTTTAAGCGCTCCTTTTACTCCTTTTTACGTGCAGAATGTAATAAACAACCGTTTAACCGTTGAAACAAGCGGAACAGCTCGCAAATCTCGATGATTTCGTCGATTTTGATGAAAACTGACCGTCATTTCCTTCCCGTTTGATATATTTCGACGTTTAAGCGCTCCTTTTACTCCTTTTTACGTGCAGAATGTAATAAACAATCGTTTAACCGTCGAAACAAGCGGAACAGCTCGCAAATCTCGATGATTTCGTCGATTTTGAAGAAAACTGACCGTCATTTCCTTCCCGTTTGAGATATTTCGACGTTTAAGCGCTCCTTTTACTCCTTTTTACGTGCAGAATGCAATAAACAACCGTTTAACCGTCGAAACAAGCGGAACAGCTCGCAAATCTCGATGATTTCGTCGATTTTGATGAAAACTGACCGTCATTTCCTTCCTGTTTGAGATATTTCGACGTTTAAGCGCTCCTTTTACTCCTTTTTACGTGCAGAATGTAATAAACAACCGTTTAATCGTCGAAACAAGCGAACAGCTCGCAAATCTCGATGATTTCGTCGATTTTGATGAAAACTGACCGTCATTTCCTTCCCGTTTGAGATATTTCGACGTTTAAGCGCTCCTTTTACTCCTTTTTACGTGCAGAATGCAATAAACAACCGTTTAACCGTCGAAACAAGCGGAACAGCTCGCAAATCTCGATGATTTCGTCGATTTTGATGAAAACTGACCGTCATTTCCTTCCTGTTTGAGATATTTCGACGTTTAAGCGCTCCTTTTACTCCTTTTTACGTGCAGAATGTAATAAACAACCGTTTAACCGTCGAAACAAGCGGAACAGCTCGCAAATCTCGATGATTTCGTCGATTTTGAAGAAAACTGACCGTCATTTCCTTCCCGTTTGAGATATTTCGACGTTTAAGCGCTCCTTTTACTCCTTTTTACGTGCAGAATGTAATAAACATTAGTTTAACCGTCGAAACAAGCGGAACAGCTCGCAAATCTCGATGATTTCGTCGATTTTGATGAAAACTGACCGTCATTTCCTTCCCGTTTGAGATATTTCGACGTTTAAGCGCTCTTTTTACTCCATTTAACGTGCAGAATGCAATAAACAACCGTTTAACCGTCGAAACAAGCGGAACAGCTCGCAAATCTCGATGATTTCGTCGATTTTGATGAAAACTGACCGTCATTTCCTTCCCGTTTGAGATATTTCGACGTTTAAGCGCTCTTTTTACTCCATTTAACGTGCAGAATGCAATAAACAACCGTTTAACCGTCGAAACAAGCGGAACAGCTCGCAAATCTCGATGATTTCGTCGATTTTGATGAAAACTGACCGTCATTTCCTTCCCGTTTGAGATATTTCGACGTTTAAGCGCTCCTTTTACTCCTTTTTACGTGCAGAATGTAATAAACAACCGTTTAACCGTCGACACAAGCGGAACAGCTCGCAAATCTCGATGATTTCGTCGATTTTGATGAAAACTGACCGTCATTTCCTTCCCGTTTGAGATATTTCGACGTTTAAGCGCTCCTTCTACTCCTTTTTACGTGCAGAATGTAATAAACAACCGTTTAACCGTCGCAACAAGCGGAACAGCTCGCAAATCTCGATGATTTCGTCGATTTTGATGAAAACTGACCGCCATTTCCTTCCCGTTTGAGATATTTCGACGTTTAAGCGCTCCTTTTACTCCTTTTTACGTGCAGAATGTAATAAACAACCGTTTAACCGTCGAAACAAGCGGAACAGCTCGCAAATCTCGATGATTTCGTCGATTTTGATGAAAACTGACCGCCATTTCCTTCCCGTTTGAGATATTTCGACGTTTAAGCGCTCCTTTTACTCCTTTTTACGTGCAGAATGTAATAAACAACCGTTTAATCGTCGAAACAAGCGAACAGCTCGCAAATCTCGATGATTTCGTCGATTTTGATGAAAACTGACCGTCATTTCCTTCCCGTTTGAGATATTTCGACGTTTAAGCGCTCCTTTTACTCCTTTTTACGTGCAGAATGCAATAAACAACCGTTTAACCGTCGAAACAAGCGGAACAGCTCGCAAATCTCGATGATTTCGTCGATTTTGATGAAAACTGACCGTCATTTCCTTCCTGTTTGAGATATTTCGACGTTTAAGCGCTCCTTTTACTCCTTTTTACGTGCAGAATGTAATAAACAACCGTTTAACCGTCGAAACAAGCGGAACAGCTCGCAAATCTCGATGATTTCGTCGATTTTGAAGAAAACTGACCGTCATTTCCTTCCCGTTTGAGATATTTCGACGTTTAAGCGCTCCTTTTACTCCTTTTTACGTGCAGAATGTAATAAACATTAGTTTAACCGTCGAAACAAGCGGAACAGCTCGCAAATCTCGATGATTTCGTCGATTTTGATGAAAACTGACCGTCATTTCCTTCCCGTTTGAGATATTTCGACGTTTAAGCGCTCTTTTTACTCCATTTAACGTGCAGAATGCAATAAACAACCGTTTAACCGTCGAAACAAGCGGAACAGCTCGCAAATCTCGATGATTTCGTCGATTTTGATGAAAACTGACCGTCATTTCCTTCCCGTTTGAGATATTTCGACGTTTAAGCGCTCCTTTTACTCCTTTTTACGTGCAGAATGTAATAAACAACCGTTTAACCGTCGACACAAGCGGAACAGCTCGCAAATCTCGATGATTTCGTCGATTTTGATGAAAACTGACCGTCATTTCCTTCCCGTTTGAGATATTTCGACGTTTAAGCGCTCCTTCTACTCCTTTTTACGTGCAGAATGTAATAAACAACCGTTTAACCGTCGCAACAAGCGGAACAGCTCGCAAATCTCGATGATTTCGTCGATTTTGATGAAAACTGACCGCCATTTCCTTCCCGTTTGAGATATTTCGACGTTTAAGCGCTCCTTTTACTCCTTTTTACGTGCAGAATGTAATAAACAACCGTTTAACCGTCGAAACAAGCGGAACAGCTCGCAAATCTCGATGATTTCGTCGATTTTGATGAAAACTGACCGTCATTTCCTTCCCGTTTGAGATATTTCGACGTTTAAGCGCTCCTTTTGCTCCTTTTTACGTGCAGAATGCAATAAACAACCGTTTAACCGTCGATACAAGCGGAACAGCTCGCAAATCTCGATGATTTCGTCGATTTTGATGAAAACTGACCGTCATTTCCTTCCCGTTTGAGATATTTCGACGTTTAAGCGCTCTTTTTACTCCATTTAACGAGCAGAATGCAATAAACAACCGTTTAACCGTCGAAACAAGCGGAACAGCTCGCAAATCTCGATGATTTCGTCGATTTTGATGAAAACTGACCGTCATTTCCTTCCCGTTTGAGATATTTCGACGTTTAAGCGCTCCTTTTACTCCTTTTTACGTGCAGAATGTAATAAACAATCGTTTAACCGTCGAAACAAGCGGAACAGCTCGCAAATCTCGATGATTTCGTCGATTTTGAAGAAAACTGACCGTCATTTCCTTCCCGTTTGAGATATTTCGACGTTTAAGCGCTCCTTTTACTCCTTTTTACGTGCAGAATGTAATAAACATTAGTTTAACCGTCGAAACAAGCGGAACAGCTCGCAAATCTCGATGATTTCGTCGATTTTGATGAAAACTGACCGTCATTTCCTTCCCGTTTGAGATATTTCGACGTTTAAGCGCTCTTTTTACTCCATTTAACGTGCAGAATGCAATAAACAGCCGTTTAACCGTCGAAACAAGCGGAACAGCTCGCAAATCTCGATGATTTCGTCGATTTTGATGAAAACTGACCGTCATTTCCTTCCCGTTTGAGATATTTCGACGTTTAAGCGCTCCTTTTACTCCATTTTACGTGCAGAATGTAATAAACAACCGTTTAACCGTCGAAACAAGCGGAACAGCTCGCAAATCTCGATGATTTCGTCGATTTTGAAGAAAACTGACCGTCATTTCCTTCCCGTTTGAGATATTTCGACGTTTAAGCGCTCCTTTTACTCCTTTTTACGTGCAGAATGTAATAAACAACCGTTTAACCGTCGAAACAAGCGGAACAGCTCGCAAATCTCGATGATTTCGTCGATTTTGATGAAAACTGACCGTCATTTCCTTCCCGTTTGAGATATTTCGACGTTTAAGCGCTCCTTTTACTCCTTTTTACGTGCAGAATGCAATAAACAACCGTTTAACCGTCGAAACAAGCGGAACAGCTCGCAAATCTCGATGATTTCGTCGATTTTGATGAAAACTGACCGTCATTTCCTTCCTGTTTGAGATATTTCGACGTTTAAGCGCTCCTTTTACTCCTTTTTACGTGCAGAATGTAATAAACAACCGTTTAATCGTCGAAACAAGCGAACAGCTCGCAAATCTCGATGATTTCGTCGATTTTGATGAAAACTGACCGTCATTTCCTTCCCGTTTGAGATATTTCGACGTTTAAGCGCTCCTTTTACTCCTTTTTACGTGCAGAATGCAATAAACAACCGTTTAACCGTCGAAACAAGCGGAACAGCTCGCAAATCTCGATGATTTCGTCGATTTTGATGAAAACTGACCGTCATTTCCTTCCTGTTTGAGATATTTCGACGTTTAAGCGCTCCTTTTACTCCTTTTTACGTGCAGAATGTAATAAACAACCGTTTAACCGTCGAAACAAGCGGAACAGCTCGCAAATCTCGATGATTTCGTCGATTTTGAAGAAAACTGACCGTCATTTCCTTCCCGTTTGAGATATTTCGACGTTTAAGCGCTCCTTTTACTCCTTTTTACGTGCAGAATGTAATAAACATTAGTTTAACCGTCGAAACAAGCGGAACAGCTCGCAAATCTCGATGATTTCGTCGATTTTGATGAAAACTGACCGTCATTTCCTTCCCGTTTGAGATATTTCGACGTTTAAGCGCTCTTTTTACTCCATTTAACGTGCAGAATGCAATAAACAACCGTTTAACCGTCGAAACAAGCGGAACAGCTCGCAAATCTCGATGATTTCGTCGATTTTGATGAAAACTGACCGCCATTTCCTTCCCGTTTGAGATATTTCGACGTTTAAGCGCTCCTTTTACTCCTTTTTACGTGCAGAATGTAATAAACAACCGTTTAACCGTCGAAACAAGCGGAACAGCTCGCAAATCTCGATGATTTCGTCGATTTTGATGAAAACTGACCGTCATTTCCTTCCCGTTTGAGATATTTCGACGTTTAAGCGCTCCTTTTACTCCTTTTTACGTGCAGAATGTAATAAACATCCGTTTAATCGTCGAAACAAGCGAACAGCTCGCAAATCTCGATGATTTCGTCGATTTTGATGAAAACTGACCGTCATTTCCTTCCCGTTTGAGATATTTCGACGTTTAAGCGCTCTTTTTACTCCATTTAACGTGCAGAATGCAATAAACAACCGTTTAACCGTCGAAACAAGCGGAACAGCTCGCAAATCTCGATGATTTCGTCGATTTTGATGAAAACTGACCGTCATTTCCTTCCCGTTTGAGATATTTCGACGTTTAAGCGCTCCTTTTGCTCCTTTTTACGTGCAGAATGCAATAAACAACCGTTTAACCGTCGAAACAAGCGGAACAGCTCGCAAATCTCGATGATTTCGTCGATTTTGATGAAAACTGACCGCCATTTCCTTCCCGTTTGAGATATTTCGACGTTTAAGCGCTCCTTTTACTCCTTTTTACGTGCAGAATGTAATAAACAACCGTTTAACCGTCGAAACAAGCGGAACAGCTCGCAAATCTCGATGATTTCGTCGATTTTGATGAAAACTGACCGTCATTTCCTTCCCGTTTGAGATATTTCGACGTTTAAGCGCTCCTTTTACTCCTTTTTACGTGCAGAATGTAATAAACATCCGTTTAATCGTCGAAACAAGCGAACAGCTCGCAAATCTCGATGATTTCGTCGATTTTGATGAAAACTGACCGTCATTTCCTTCCCGTTTGAGATATTTCGACGTTTAAGCGCTCTTTTTACTCCATTTAACGTGCAGAATGCAATAAACAACCGTTTAACCGTCGAAACAAGCGGAACAGCTCGCAAATCTCGATGATTTCGTCGATTTTGATGAAAACTGACCGTCATTTCCTTCCCGTTTGAGATATTTCGACGTTTAAGCGCTCCTTTTACTCCTTTTTACGTGCAGAATGTAATAAACAACCGTTTAACCGTCGACACAAGCGGAACAGCTCGCAAATCTCGATGATTTCGTCGATTTTGATGAAAACTGACCGTCATTTCCTTCCCGTTTGAGATATTTCGACGTTTAAGCGCTCCTTCTACTCCTTTTTACGTGCAGAATGTAATAAACAACCGTTTAACCGTCGCAACAAGCGGAACAGCTCGCAAATCTCGATGATTTCGTCGATTTTGATGAAAACTGACCGCCATTTCCTTCCCGTTTGAGATATTTCGACGTTTAAGCGCTCCTTTTACTCCTTTTTACGTGCAGAATGTAATAAACAACCGTTTAACCGTCGAAACAAGCGGAACAGCTCGCAAATCTCGATGATTTCGTCGATTTTGATGAAAACTGACCGTCATTTCCTTCCCGTTTGAGATATTTCGACGTTTAAGCGCTCCTTTTGCTCCTTTTTACGTGCAGAATGCAATAAACAACCGTTTAACCGTCGATACAAGCGGAACAGCTCGCAAATCTCGATGATTTCGTCGATTTTGATGAAAACTGACCGTCATTTCCTTCCCGTTTGAGATATTTCGACGTTTAAGCGCTCTTTTTACTCCATTTAACGAGCAGAATGCAATAAACAACCGTTTAACCGTCGAAACAAGCGGAACAGCTCGCAAATCTCGATGATTTCGTCGATTTTGATGAAAACTGACCGTCATTTCCTTCCCGTTTGAGATATTTCGACGTTTAAGCGCTCCTTTTACTCCTTTTTACGTGCAGAATGTAATAAACAATCGTTTAACCGTCGAAACAAGCGGAACAGCTCGCAAATCTCGATGATTTCGTCGATTTTGAAGAAAACTGACCGTCATTTCCTTCCCGTTTGAGATATTTCGACGTTTAAGCGCTCCTTTTACTCCTTTTTACGTGCAGAATGTAATAAACATTAGTTTAACCGTCGAAACAAGCGGAACAGCTCGCAAATCTCGATGATTTCGTCGATTTTGATGAAAACTGACCGTCATTTCCTTCCCGTTTGAGATATTTCGACGTTTAAGCGCTCTTTTTACTCCATTTAACGTGCAGAATGCAATAAACAGCCGTTTAACCGTCGAAACAAGCGGAACAGCTCGCAAATCTCGATGATTTCGTCGATTTTGATGAAAATTGACCGTCATTTCCTTCCCGTTTGAGATATTTCGACGTTTAAGCGCTCCTTTTACTCCTTTTTACGTGCAGAATGTAATAAACAACCGTTTAACCGTCGAAACAAGCGGAACAGCTCGCAAATCTCGATGATTTCGTCGATTTTGAAGAAAACTGACCGTCATTTCCTTCCTGTTTGAGATATTTCGACGTTTAAGCGCTCCTTTTACTAATTTGTATGTGCAGAATGTAATAAACAACCGTTTAACCGTCGAAACAAGCGGAACAGCTCGCAAATCTCGATGATTTCGTCGATTTTGAAGAAAACTGACCGTCATTTCCTTCCCGTTTGAGATATTTCGACGTTTAAGCGCTCCTTTTACTCCTTTTTACGTGCAGAATGTAATAAACAACCGTTTAACCGTTGAAACAAGCGGAACAGCTCGCAAATCTCGATGATTTCGTCGATTTTGATGAAAACTGACCGTCATTTCCTTCCCGTTTGATATATTTCGACGTTTTGGCGCTCCTTTTACTCCTTTTTACTTGCAGAATGTAATAAACAATCGTTTAACCGTCGAAACAAGCGGAACAGCTCGCAAATCTCGATGATTTCGTCGATTTTGAAGAAAACTGACCGTCATTTCCTTCCCGTTTGAGATATTTCGACGTTTAAGCGCTCCTTTTACTCCTTTTTACGTGCAGAATGTAATAAACATTAGTTTAACCGTCGAAACAAGCGGATGTTACGTTCCTGTTTGTTTGAATTGATTTTAAACCGTTGAATTCGCAAGATTTTTTTTTTTTTTTATTGTTTTAATTTTAATTAGTTTTTTGTGTTTGTTTTAATTTATTTTGTTTTGTTTAATTTAATTTAATTTAATTTAGTTCGATTTAGTTGAGTTTCGTCAGGAGGGGAAAATTTACACGATATAATTATATTTAAGATATTGAATCAAGGTTTTCGATTAAAATCTATTTCTAAGTTGAAAGTTTATTGTTACGTACTCGTTTAAAGTCAATTCAAACTTTTGATTTTAATTTAATCTGAAGGGAAAGATTTAAATTTAATTGGCTGTATAAGAAATATTTCTCACACGGTAGTTGCTGCCACCAGAAACAGTCTGAGGACTGTTTCGAATAGAAAAATTTCCTTGTACTTATTTTCGAAATAATTCTATTGATAAATTAATTACTTATGGATAGCGTTGACTAGTGTTAGGCTACTGATAAAATAATTTCCACGTTTTTCGGCTAACCTGCTATGTGCAGGGATACTCGCACGGGAGAGGATTAAAGTTGGATAAAAATAAGTATTCGATTTGTTCGCACGGAATTTATCTAAACTTCAGTATAGAATTACTTAAAATTATATATATATATATATATATATATATATATGTGTATGTATATATCTGTATGTAGGAATTATTTGAGAGTTCGGTTCAATTTCGTTGTATAGAATTTATTTAAATTTGAATATGGAATTATTCAAGTTGTTATATATATGTATATATATATATATATATATATATATATATAGCGTTTTAGGGACGGTAAAACAAGAGTGTTCGCGTTAATGGATTGGTTAAGATTTCGAATTTTCTTCGTTTGATGCAAATTTTATCTTTACGTTTCCTTCTCCTCCTCTCTTAATTTCGCCAATGAATCTATCATTGAACTGGACCTTAGTTCATTTGTTAGAGTGATTTTTTTTTTTTTTTTTTTTTTTTTTTTTTTTACCGTTTCGATCTTCTTGCCTTCCGAATTGAGTGTTTACGAGAAAGTGATTTCAATGATCCTCTCTGTGTGGGGTTCGTGTGATTTCGCAAACCTTGCCCAAAGATGGGCAGTATTTTGCCAGCAGTGGGAGGAGGAATGCGAAGATCAATAGATGGTTCGATAGTCGAAACACCGTTATCCACAACCCAACACAGCGAATGATCCTTTGGTTAAGATTCAGAAGGGAATTATTCTATTTTATAATTGTATACAACGATGGCAAGAATGAAGATATCGGTCAATTAGATCTAATTTGATAGTCTTCTCTGCGTAAAACTCGTGTGATTTCGCAAGCCTTGCCCAAAGACGGGCAATGTTTTGCCAACAGTGGGAGGAGGAATGCGAAGATCAATGAGTGTTTCAGTAATTGAAGACACCGTTTTCACAAGCCTACGCAGCGAATGACCCTTCGTTTATTCTCAAAATTGAAACGAAATTGAATGTATTAATTGATGATAAGTAAATCGGATTCGGTTCCTGGATGTGGCGAAGTTACTAGAGAAGAAGAAAATTTTATAAAAATTGAGACTCTTACCTTGTTCCGTCAGGGGCCATCGGCTCGTAATAGTCGTCGGTGAAATTTTTTTTTTTTATTTGGTTTAGTTATTCGACTCAGGTATAATTATTATTAGAACTGTAGTTTATTTATTTTTGATTAGAAATACACTCTAAATAAGCTTGCGGCTTATTTATTCGGATAAACGTCGCGGGTATAAATATATTTATTTATGAGGATGTTTTTTTTTTTTTTTTTTTTAAATCTCGCCAATGAAATGAACACTTAAAAAGATTTCTAACTTAATTTGTGACTTAAACTGAGCAATTAATAAGAGACCGTCGAGGTGCAATGCGCGAATGACGACAATATATTGACAACAAAATAACAAGCCGAAACGTAACGTACAATTAGCGACAAAAAAATGGACTGAAACGTAACGTATAATTCGCGACAGAATAATGGACGATGTTCTGTGTTGCTGCGTTTATTTATAATAACATCCCCCACAGGGTGGCGGTCAACTGGTGGTTCGCTTCCGTGGGAATCGGGATGCTGCAGTTTGGGGTTCCCGAACTCGTACGTGAGAGAATGCAAATTCTGTAATCGTTGATGTCTCCTTTGCTTCGTTATCTTGTCTTTTAACTTCCAGATTCCCATCGCGGGTACGTGAGAAAATGCAAAAATCTGTATTTCGACTTAGTTCCCATCGGTTCTATTTTCTGCTGAGGTAGCGTCTAGGAGGCTTGGAGCTTTCCATGCTGGTCTAGTCTTTTCTCGAGAATTTTTATGTTAATACTGTGGGAATAATTTTTGTTCTTCGGCGCGTGGAAGGGCCGGTGGCTAGAGTCTCATTATTATATCGACACTTGCTCCGGCAACACGCGCGATCCGCCACTCTCCCGCAATAAGGATTTCTTCTGATTTATCTTCCGTGAGTTTGGTTTTGAAGAATATTTCCATGCTATGGTTGCTTCCGGGATTTAATTTGATTTTCGATATTTGCTGTTTTCGTGGTTTTGATCTCTTTTCCTATTTTGATGTTTCAGCGCAAGAGAAAGTGGGATTCCGAAGAACCGTGTGTGATTCCGAACGATGTATTCAGCGCATGACGCGTTGGCAGTTCCATCCTGAAGCTTCTTGATTTCGATTTTGCCGCTTTGGATATACCCCGTTCATATGTTAGTTATATATATATATATATATATATTTATTTATTTATACATTTTAAATATATTTGTTTAGTTTTATATTTTCTTTTTACTCGATTATATATATATATATATTTTTTATACAAAGTAATTTTCGCATAATAAAATTGTTAACAATGTGTTTTATGATTCATTTCTCGCGGCTGATTTCCACCAATCCCCGGCCTTCCTGTCCCGTGTCTTTATTTATTGCTACCTCGGCTCGACGTTCCATTTTGTATTAAATATTTATTTTCGCTGTTCTTTCCTTTTCCTTTTCTTTTCTTTTCCCTATCGAAGGTATAATTTTATTATTATTATTTTTTGTAACACGTACGAATCAGTGCGCGCATGTTTCAAAATGGCCGCTCGTGAACGTCCCTCGCATACAGTGACTTCTATTGATCTCGGATCTATTTATCGATTATGTGTAAATCTTGTTTCGGCGTTTTGACGTATAGTTGAATTGAGAAATATTGTATTTTGTATTTATCTAATGTGTATAATTATTGCGTGTGTTCCGACGTGCGCGTATAAATCTAACATGGCTGCTCGCAAATGTCATCAGTGAGGTTACAGTGGCGGGTCTTTAGTTTTATCGAACTGATTTTTCTGTCTGTCGCTCGTTTTCCCTTATTCTACCGCAATTAGACTATATATTTATTGTTATTATTATTGTTAAAATGACAATAGTATTGTTCATGTGAATATATATATATATATATATATATATTTATTGTGTGTCATTTTAATGTGACTAATGTTTTGTAATTTTTTCGATAGTGTTATTTATTGTGCTAAGTAGTTTATTTTATAGTGTTCAATAATATAAAACACACACAAACGTATATATATATACATATATATATATATATATGCATATACATGTTTCTTGTAGTGGTGTAGTTTCATACGAAGTGAAATGTTAATTGTTTATTTCGTGTTTACTAGATTGTTAATTTTGATTTAGTAGAATAGAACACGCATACACACACGCGCATATAAGTATATATGTATATATTTCTGATAGTGTGACTTTCTTATATAAATTCTTTAATTGTGTATTTGAGGTTATATGTCAATTATTTGTTTTCATATATACATATATGTTTTGTAATGTGACAACGTAGTATTGAGAGTTTTATTTCTATCGTTTACCAGATTATTATGTGTTCGATATGGTTTACATATTTATGCTGTACGCAATTCTCCCAGTCGAGGCGGTGTTAATTATTTTTAATCGCTTGATTTGCTAACAAGTAGTTAGTTAGTTTCAATAGTGCTATGTGTATGTTCTATATCTTTTATATTCATTTAGATTATTAATAGCTTGGTTTAAAATCTAGATTTTATATATATATATATATATAGACATGCATGTTTCGTAGTATAGTTTTCATATGTAATTCCTTACTAGAATGATCACGAGTTTTGATTATGTATTTTAGTGACTAATGTTTTGTAATTTTTCGACAGTGTTATTTATTGTGCTAAGTAGTTTATTTTATAGTGTTCAATAATATAAAACACACACAAACGTATATATATATATATATATATATGCATATACATCTTTCTTGTAGTGGTGTAGTTTCATACGAAGTAAAATGTTAATCGTTTATTTTATGTTTACTAGATTGTTAATTTTGATTTAGTAGAATAGAACACGCATACACACATATAAGTATATATGTATATATTTCTGATAGTGTGACTTTTCATATAAATTCTTTAATTGTGTATTTGAGGTTATATGTCAATTATTTGTTTTCATATATACATATATGTTTTGTAATGTGATAACGTAGTATTGAGAGTTTTATTTCTATCGTTTACCAGATTATTATGTGTTTGATATGGTTTACATATTTATGCTGTACGCATTTCTCCCAGTCGAGGCGGTGTTAATTATTTTTGAACGTTTTAGCCTGTCGATAGGTTGTTACTTAGTCCCTAGTGTTGCGTTGTGTGTTCTATTTCTTTTATATTCATTTAGATTATTAGTAGTAGTTTGGTTTAGAGTGTAGATTATATATTTATATATTTATATATATAGACATGCATGTTACGTAATGTAGTTCTCATTTATAATTATTTTACCCGAATGTTGGCTAGTTTTAAGTATGTATCTTAAATTAATAATTTTAATTTAATAATGTAGAGTGCGCACACATATATATATATTTCTGACGATGTAACCTCTATTTCTTTAATAATGCAATATTGTATGTTTTATGTATTCGTTAGACTATAAGTTCATTGATTTTATATACTCATATATTTATAGTTTGGTAATGTTGGATTTGTATTATTAGTATAGTATTGGAAGTATTGTTTCTAATATTTTCTGGGTTATTACATGTTTGGCATATATGTTTATATTTATATGTAACTCTCCAAGTTGTTGCTGCGTTGATTGAATAAAATATATTTATATACACATATATTCCTGGTGTTTCAATTATTTCCTTTTGTAGTTATTCTTATTTCTTGATTTACTCGTTTGGTTCGCGACTCGTTTAATTCATTAATTAATTTTATTTACTGATTTAAATTCTATCTTTTGTATTTTACATATTCCGTCTTCGTTGATTGATTGTAGTATATCTTCTTGTTGCTCCTTTTCCTTTATTTTGCAAATTTGTCATATATAATCCTTCTTATTCTTGATTTATTTGATTGGTTCGTATCTAGTCCAGTTTATTAATTGATTTTATTTACTTTATTTTATACTGATAGTTGGATTTATTTGTCGCCCTCATTTGTTAATTTTTTTATTTTGTTTTGTAGTAGCGTGTGTTCCTTGGTGTATTCAAATTTTTCTCGCGCTGATTTGCGTATAGTAATTTTGTATCTTCGTTACGGCACGTGCGGAGCGCGGGACGTGACACCCCCGCCCTTGGAGTTCAAATTTCCGGAGGAAATTTGACTGAGGGCGTCTCTGAATTCGCTCAAGGCGGATACAGATGCCGTTGGTTGTTCTCCAGTGTTAGTCAGTGCAAATGTAAACTGGTTGCACTGGTTCCCCGTTGGTTCTTTTCTCCTGGATCTTTGTGGCGATTTCCTCATACAATACGTCGTATTGATCAAATTTGCATGGTGAGGGTGGTTGTGGTTGCCAATAAGTGTGTCCGTCCTTTGCGTCTAAACAGTTTCCTTCGCCTTACTGTGGCTTGTACAACGACCTTTTCCCGGCTCCCGTATGGGTCTACATATTGTGTTCCCTGGCAGCTGCCGCCGTCTGATAACTTGCCGGCGTCCTGATGCATCCTTGCACATTGTTGGGCAGTTGTTTCATGGAGGTATTCGGCGAATCCATTATGCACTGCCGACGTGTGGGAGTGCATGCCACAGTAATATATAATTCGAGTTATTTGCACCTTGCATTGCCTCACACTGGTAAATTCGAATTCTGAGAGTTGCAGTAGTTGAATATAAATATCTTGGGTTTCTCTTGTTGCAGGTAGTATGCTGCAGTCCCCGTTGGAGTTTAAAGAGATGGTGGTAACGTTGAGGTGATTGTCATTGCAGTCGTATCCAACCAGGCCACATGTTATTTTGATGAGGGTAAGTACGATGACCAGGTGATTCATCTTGCTATTAGCAATTTATTAAATTGTTTCTTACTCTTGAGTTTATTAGAAATAAGAATAACCTTTTAATATATATATATATGTGTATAGAAAAGGAAATTATATTTATACATTTTCTCTTCTCCCTTTCCTCCATTTTCTTTCTTTTTTTTTTTCTTTATTACAACTTTGTTTTATTTTAGGTTTGATGTATATGCTATCAGTGAAGATAATTTTATGAAGGCTACTTGAGTTATAATTATATACATATATGCATACGTTTTGGTGAGTAATATAAATGGGATTTATTTTATCGTTATAAATATATATAAGTATATATTATCAATAGGTATAAATGTCACAAGTGTAGCTTGGTTTCGTATATATATATATGTGTGTATAAATATGACAGTTTATTTTATGAGTCACTTGCATTGTCAATGGAAGTGAGTGTTGCAAATATCATCTACTTTAAAACATGCGTGTATATATATTGGTAAACATGAATGAAAATTATATGTATAGTTATTAATGTTGTTTGTTTACAGGTAGATAGCATAAGTATACAAGTACGTTATATTTCGATGGTGCGGAGTATCATTCCTTGAACTAAAAATTCTCTTTCAAGGTGAGTTACATTATTGTAGACCATCATGCATTGGAGGCATGATATAGTGGGTTGTAGGTTCGCTAGGTCTATATCGCACATGCTGCAGTATGATATTTGTATACTTGCAGGTACTCCGCATAGGAAATGAGTGGGCGGCTCTTCACATAGGTCCTGCTCGTCTGGATCTAGGTTGTCGAAACAATCTTGACAAAGATAGCCGCTATAAAAATGGTAAACGGAGCATATCAACCGAGCACAGAGGCAGGACTCAACCTCCTTCGTCACCTCCAGATCGAATGCGAGCTCGGGTCCGTCTGGGTTTTCTATGTCGGAATTGATGAGTTCGCCACTCGTTCTGTACATACATACAAAAACAATTAATATATTTTCTCTTTTTTTTTTTTTATATATTTCGTTCGGACCTGTTCCTTTATATGAATATTGTATCCCTGTATATAATATAATATATATGTAATATGTTATGATTATGTTAGTTATTATTTATTATTTCTTTTTTTTTCTTTTTACCCTTCTCTCACTCTCCTCTTTTTTTTTTTTATTAGTACCTAACATAGCTATCATGATCCTATATTACATTGTATTGGTTATTATTCGTGTTGAGGTGTGTGTGTGTGGGGTGTGCGCGACGGATTTTTTTCTTCAACATGGTCGCTCGCGTGTATCTCTGGTATGGTGTTGTTTTAATGTCAACAGTAATGTATTATTGAAATAACTGGTTATGATTTTATTTAGTAGTGTTTTGTAATATTGTTTTGTGTTTCATGGTATTGTGTGTGTAAATACCGCGTGTTACTTTAATGCAATAACATGGGTTATATTGTTATCGAATTTCAATGGTCATTGTTTTGGTTATACGTGACTTGCGTTTATATAAGTCTCGTTTAATTTAGTTAGTATTTTGTGTATTGTGTTACCAGTCGCTTTCATGTACTATAACTTTATTCTTTGGTACTAAGTTCAGTCATGACTTGTTAATATTTAGTTAGTCTATCGTGATTAGTTTCTAACCTATTTCTGTGTTTATTAACCTTTCTTATTTCCCTATTAATTTTATTATTGCTTATGTTTGCTATTGTTATTATTTTATGTTTGATATGAATTAGTTCCTTTATTAGCGATTAAGTCTTATTTGTTAGATTAACATTGTTTGTAAAAAAAAAAAATTTTCCCTTTTAGATTTTTGATGCTGCGTTGCTTACCTGGATCATTCTCACAACATCATCAGATTCTTCGGTATTACCTTGGATACTTACTATGGTTGCCTTCAATCATCCTATGTCTGCGATCATAAAGGTACTGTTTAATTTATTAATTCAATATGTGTATGATATATTGTGTGAGCGACCGCTATTGTGTATTACAAAATATGCTTCTACATGTTAGATATAATAGTTAATACAATATACTATCTTTTTACTCCGGTTCTATCTATTACTAGCTTCCAATTAATCTATCTTAATTATCTTCCTAACCACTTTCTATACTTATCAACTATTTCATTTCTTCTTATTAATTTGTGAAATTCATGCTTGTGCGCTTCTTGTATGGTGTTTGATTGTTCATGAGGTAAGTTGCACCTTCACTGTTTTAAATATTCGTTGAACTGTTACTTTTCATATTCAAACAATAATTGGAGCACTTGTAGTAATCTTTCCCCCCCCTTTTTTTTTTTCAGGTTACCTGTTATCTGTGCCATTCGACGAACAGTGTCACACTTTCATAGTCTTGCTATGACGTTTAGTAGTGTTGCATCTTGTATTAAGGCGATCGAAGTTAATCCATTTATTTACTTTCAGCTGGCTGTCGTACATGGTGTTCCGCAAACGGGGATCCATGGCCTATTTTGCACGTAAATCTTTTGTATAGCGATTACTTGTTCGCAAGGTGACTTTCACTTTCACTATTTTAGTTATTCATTGAATTAACACATTTTATATTCAAACAATAATCGGAGCACACTTAATAGTTTTCTTTTTCCTTTTTAGGTTTTCACTATCTGTATTATTCGACGAACAGTGTCACTCTTCCTTCTGATTTGATCACAATATTGTTATAACATTTAGTAATATTGTATTTTGCATTGAAACACTTGAAGTTAATTCATTCATTTATTTCAGCTGGCTGTCGTACATTGTATTCCGCAAACAGGGATCCATAACCTATATTTGCACATACACTTTCTTGTATGATGATTACTTGTTCACAATGTAAACTTCACTTTCGCTATTTTAATTATTCATTGAATTAACACATTTTATATCCAAACAATAATCGGAGCACACTTAATAATTTTCTTTTTCCTTTTTAGGTTTCCACTATCTGTATTATTCGACGAACAGAGTCACACTTGCTTTTGTTTTAACCACAATATAATTATGACATTTAGTAATCTTGTATTTTGCACTGAAACAATTGAAACTAATTTATTCACTTATTTTAGGTAGTTGTCATACATTACGTTCCACAAACAAAGATTCACAACCTATACTTGCACGTACACCTTTCTTGCATGTTGATTACTTATTCACAAGGTAACTTTCACTTTCACTATTTTAATTATTCATTGAATTAACACATTTTATATTCAAACAATAATCGGAGCACACTTAATAATTTTCTTTTTCCTTTTTAGGTTTCCACTATCTGTATTATTCGACGAACAGTGTCACACTTCCTTTTCTTCATTTTAGTTTTTATTCTGCGCCAACACGCAAGTTTACTGACACCGATCCAATTATCCAATTGCTTGCCAATAGCATTTAAAATACAAATTTTTGAAAATGCCCAAAATAATAATATATTAACCCAAATATATTTTAGATATAGTATAGTGTGATACCATCTATATTTTCCAAGAGGAATCATAAGATTAGTACTTATGTTATCTACGTCAAATGCTAGATGTAACAACCAATGAAGTATTTTTAATCCAATTATAATCCAATGGCTAGCGTACTTATTCGAATTTTTATATATATCCTTGACTGGTGATTCCCTATTTTCTCCCTTTTTATTTCCTTGAACACGTTGAACTTGCGTTTTTTCGGCTTGAAAATGTTTAGAATCCTTTTCCTTAGTTATCCATTCTACTTTATTTACTTTATTCGCAACACGTTGATTTTTCTCTAGCTTTTCAGGATGAATAGTTTCACTGGAAGTGCTTATTATAATTAAATTATTATTTATTTGTACGGAACGTTTAGGAATATTTTCGGTAGATTTAGAATTATTCTTTGAATTTTTATTACAAACCTTTCTGCTTATATATTCTGTTTCGGATATAGGGATAGGTATACTTTTATTCTCTGTAGTCTGATCTTCCTTGCAATTTAATGGCTTGGCTTTGAGTCCGATTAAATTATTTTTTGATGGTTTAATAAAAATTTTTGAGTGAGATACACTCGCTATCTCCTTTTCTATTATGTTTGAAACATTCACGAAATTCGTGGAGCCTTGCTTTTGTATCTTTGCCAAGTCGAACGTGGAGAGGCACTTCGCACTTCCCAGCGGGTCCAATATCTCCGTGGTATTAGGCAGTGGATAATCGTTGCCTATCGTTTCGTCGTTCAGTTTTCTAATTTCCGATTCTTCTGCAAGTTCCTTGGCATTAGTATTGTTTATCTTGTTTGGGAGTTCGGAAAATTTCTCGCTGATGATCCTGTCTGTGGTGTCGTGCGTCCTGTTACTATTTAAAGTGACGTTATCCCTTATCACAGCAACGGAATGGTGTTTGCGTTGAAAAGTTGATTGATTCAAATGATCGTCATCCCTCTTTTGACTTAGATTTCTGTCGAGGTATTTACTTATGCATTTTTCTTCCCAGATTATTGCTCTTGCTCCTTTCCTGGCATCTTCCTCTATTCCCGGATTGTTTAGATATTTCCGCGACGGCGGTACAAATCTCCAGTCCCTGTGGTTGTTTCCGATGTAATTACTATTGTATGGGGAATGAGCGTTGTTTCGGTTATAATTATTCGGAGGTGTCGGACGCTGGTATCGTATTCTATCGTTCACTTGTTTTAATTCTCGTGTTGCTTTCACTGCTTGGCGGTTATTCCTGATATTGTTGTTAGCGTTCGGAGGACGTACGTTATTGCGTCTGTAATAGTTTGAGGGAGTCGGTCGTGTGGGTCGCGTTCTATCGGTTATTTGTTTCAATTCGTGTGCTGCATGGACGGCCTGACGATATGCGTCTTCTAAAGTGTGGTATCCTGCTAGCTTTACTCGCATATATACCTCGTTCGGAAGTCCTTTAACAAAAGCTTCTCTTACCTCCCAATCTATAGTTTCTTGGATATCGGGGGAAATGATTCCGTAGTCGCCCTTTTCTCCGTCCATTATTGCCAATCTAAGGTTTCTAACTCGGTCCATATAATCTAATATGTGTTCCCCGGGTCGTTGAAATATCGTTCCTAATTCCCCTCTATATTCATTAAGAGATTTCCTTGGGCCGAATAGGTCCTTTAATTTATTTCCAAAATCGTTTAGGCTCCTTAATTCCGTATCTTCGATGGCGAGGAACGCGTGTCCACGGAGTTTATTGGTTAATAATTTTACTAATTGTGGTTCTTGGTACCTAGGAATCATATTTCGCGCGCGCTCGCAAGCTCTTAAAAAATGAAATACCGATGGTCGATAGCCGTCGAACACTGGCACCGATACGATCGCGTCTTTTAGTTTAATTGACTGGGTAAATCCACTCGGCTGGGCCGTCTCTTGTTGTGTCGTAGGCGACGATGCGGGTGTATTAGATTCTTGCTTTGCTTTGAGTTCATACACACCATTTTGTAGTTCAGCGAGTTTTGTACTCATGTCGCGAAAATTCGCATCCCATGCTTTAAGTTTTTCCGATAACGTCAAGATTAAGTCTTCGTCTAATGATTCTAGCCCGGTCGCCATTATTTCTTAGGTATATAATTTATTGATAAATGTAACAACTTTAATCCTCTGTGGAGCGTATCCCACCGCTGCCACCAAAAATATAACCCTCTAATGTTACGTTCCTGTTTGTTTGAATTGATTTTAAACCGTTGAATTCGCAAGATTTTTTTTTTTTTTTATTGTTTTAATTTTAATTAGTTTTTTGTGTTTGTTTTAATTTATTTTGTTTTGTTTAATTTAATTTAATTTAATTTAGTTCGATTTAGTTGAGTTTCGTCAGGAGGGGAAAATTTACACGATATAATTATATTTAAGATATTGAATCAAGGTTTTCGATTAAAATCTATTTCTAAGTTGAAAGTTTATTGTTACGTACTCGTTTAAAGTCAATTCAAACTTTTGATTTTAATTTAATCTGAAGGGAAAGATTTAAATTTAATTGGCTGTATAAGAAATATTTCTCACACGGTAGTTGCTGCCACCAGAAACAGTCTGAGGACTGTTTCGAATAGAAAAATTTCCTTGTACTTATTTTCGAAATAATTCTATTGATAAATTAATTACTTATGGATAGCGTTGACTAGTGTTAGGCTACTGATAAAATAATTTCCACGTTTTTCGGCTAACCTGCTATGTGCAGGGATACTCGCACGGGAGAGGATTAAAGTTGGATAAAAATAAGTATTCGATTTGTTCGCACGGAATTTATCTAAACTTCAGTATAGAATTACTTAAAATTATATATATATATATATATATATATATATATGTGTATGTATATATCTGTATGTAGGAATTATTTGAGAGTTCGGTTCAATTTCGTTGTATAGAATTTATTTAAATTTGAATATGGAATTATTCAAGTTGTTATATATATGTATATATATATATATATATATATATATATATATAGCGTTTTAGGGACGGTAAAACAAGAGTGTTCGCGTTAATGGATTGGTTAAGATTTCGAATTTTCTTCGTTTGATGCAAATTTTATCTTTACGTTTCCTTCTCCTCCTCTCTTAATTTCGCCAATGAATCTATCATTGAACTGGACCTTAGTTCATTTGTTAGAGTGATTTTTTTTTTTTTTTTTTTTTTTTTTTTTTTTACCGTTTCGATCTTCTTGCCTTCCGAATTGAGTGTTTACGAGAAAGTGATTTCAATGATCCTCTCTGTGTGGGGTTCGTGTGATTTCGCAAACCTTGCCCAAAGATGGGCAGTATTTTGCCAGCAGTGGGAGGAGGAATGCGAAGATCAATAGATGGTTCGATAGTCGAAACACCGTTATCCACAACCCAACACAGCGAATGATCCTTTGGTTAAGATTCAGAAGGGAATTATTCTATTTTATAATTGTATACAACGATGGCAAGAATGAAGATATCGGTCAATTAGATCTAATTTGATAGTCTTCTCTGCGTAAAACTCGTGTGATTTCGCAAGCCTTGCCCAAAGACGGGCAATGTTTTGCCAACAGTGGGAGGAGGAATGCGAAGATCAATGAGTGTTTCAGTAATTGAAGACACCGTTTTCACAAGCCTACGCAGCGAATGACCCTTCGTTTATTCTCAAAATTGAAACGAAATTGAATGTATTAATTGATGATAAGTAAATCGGATTCGGTTCCTGGATGTGGCGAAGTTACTAGAGAAGAAGAAAATTTTATAAAAATTGAGACTCTTACCTTGTTCCGTCAGGGGCCATCGGCTCGTAATAGTCGTCGGTGAAATTTTTTTTTTTTATTTGGTTTAGTTATTCGACTCAGGTATAATTATTATTAGAACTGTAGTTTATTTATTTTTGATTAGAAATACACTCTAAATAAGCTTGCGGCTTATTTATTCGGATAAACGTCGCGGGTATAAATATATTTATTTATGAGGATGTTTTTTTTTTTTTTTTTTTTAAATCTCGCCAATGAAATGAACACTTAAAAAGATTTCTAACTTAATTTGTGACTTAAACTGAGCAATTAATAAGAGACCGTCGAGGTGCAATGCGCGAATGACGACAATATATTGACAACAAAATAACAAGCCGAAACGTAACGTACAATTAGCGACAAAAAAATGGACTGAAACGTAACGTATAATTCGCGACAGAATAATGGACGATGTTCTGTGTTGCTGCGTTTATTTATAATAACATCCCCCACAGGGTGGCGGTCAACTGGTGGTTCGCTTCCGTGGGAATCGGGATGCTGCAGTTTGGGGTTCCCGAACTCGTACGTGAGAGAATGCAAATTCTGTAATCGTTGATGTCTCCTTTGCTTCGTTATCTTGTCTTTTAACTTCCAGATTCCCATCGCGGGTACGTGAGAAAATGCAAAAATCTGTATTTCGACTTAGTTCCCATCGGTTCTATTTTCTGCTGAGGTAGCGTCTAGGAGGCTTGGAGCTTTCCATGCTGGTCTAGTCTTTTCTCGAGAATTTTTATGTTAATACTGTGGGAATAATTTTTGTTCTTCGGCGCGTGGAAGGGCCGGTGGCTAGAGTCTCATTATTATATCGACACTTGCTCCGGCAACACGCGCGATCCGCCACTCTCCCGCAATAAGGATTTCTTCTGATTTATCTTCCGTGAGTTTGGTTTTGAAGAATATTTCCATGCTATGGTTGCTTCCGGGATTTAATTTGATTTTCGATATTTGCTGTTTTCGTGGTTTTGATCTCTTTTCCTATTTTGATGTTTCAGCGCAAGAGAAAGTGGGATTCCGAAGAACCGTGTGTGATTCCGAACGATGTATTCAGCGCATGACGCGTTGGCAGTTCCATCCTGAAGCTTCTTGATTTCGATTTTGCCGCTTTGGATATACCCCGTTCATATGTTAGTTATATATATATATATATATATATTTATTTATTTATACATTTTAAATATATTTGTTTAGTTTTATATTTTCTTTTTACTCGATTATATATATATATATATTTTTTATACAAAGTAATTTTCGCATAATAAAATTGTTAACAATGTGTTTTATGATTCATTTCTCGCGGCTGATTTCCACCAATCCCCGGCCTTCCTGTCCCGTGTCTTTATTTATTGCTACCTCGGCTCGACGTTCCATTTTGTATTAAATATTTATTTTCGCTGTTCTTTCCTTTTCCTTTTCTTTTCTTTTCCCTATCGAAGGTATAATTTTATTATTATTATTTTTTGTAACACGTACGAATCAGTGCGCGCATGTTTCAAAATGGCCGCTCGTGAACGTCCCTCGCATACAGTGACTTCTATTGATCTCGGATCTATTTATCGATTATGTGTAAATCTTGTTTCGGCGTTTTGACGTATAGTTGAATTGAGAAATATTGTATTTTGTATTTATCTAATGTGTATAATTATTGCGTGTGTTCCGACGTGCGCGTATAAATCTAACATGGCTGCTCGCAAATGTCATCAGTGAGGTTACAGTGGCGGGTCTTTAGTTTTATCGAACTGATTTTTCTGTCTGTCGCTCGTTTTCCCTTATTCTACCGCAATTAGACTATATATTTATTGTTATTATTATTGTTAAAATGACAATAGTATTGTTCATGTGAATATATATATATATATATATATATATTTATTGTGTGTCATTTTAATGTGACTAATGTTTTGTAATTTTTTCGATAGTGTTATTTATTGTGCTAAGTAGTTTATTTTATAGTGTTCAATAATATAAAACACACACAAACGTATATATATATACATATATATATATATATATGCATATACATGTTTCTTGTAGTGGTGTAGTTTCATACGAAGTGAAATGTTAATTGTTTATTTCGTGTTTACTAGATTGTTAATTTTGATTTAGTAGAATAGAACACGCATACACACACGCGCATATAAGTATATATGTATATATTTCTGATAGTGTGACTTTCTTATATAAATTCTTTAATTGTGTATTTGAGGTTATATGTCAATTATTTGTTTTCATATATACATATATGTTTTGTAATGTGACAACGTAGTATTGAGAGTTTTATTTCTATCGTTTACCAGATTATTATGTGTTCGATATGGTTTACATATTTATGCTGTACGCAATTCTCCCAGTCGAGGCGGTGTTAATTATTTTTAATCGCTTGATTTGCTAACAAGTAGTTAGTTAGTTTCAATAGTGCTATGTGTATGTTCTATATCTTTTATATTCATTTAGATTATTAATAGCTTGGTTTAAAATCTAGATTTTATATATATATATATATATAGACATGCATGTTTCGTAGTATAGTTTTCATATGTAATTCCTTACTAGAATGATCACGAGTTTTGATTATGTATTTTAGTGACTAATGTTTTGTAATTTTTCGACAGTGTTATTTATTGTGCTAAGTAGTTTATTTTATAGTGTTCAATAATATAAAACACACACAAACGTATATATATATATATATATATATGCATATACATCTTTCTTGTAGTGGTGTAGTTTCATACGAAGTAAAATGTTAATCGTTTATTTTATGTTTACTAGATTGTTAATTTTGATTTAGTAGAATAGAACACGCATACACACATATAAGTATATATGTATATATTTCTGATAGTGTGACTTTTCATATAAATTCTTTAATTGTGTATTTGAGGTTATATGTCAATTATTTGTTTTCATATATACATATATGTTTTGTAATGTGATAACGTAGTATTGAGAGTTTTATTTCTATCGTTTACCAGATTATTATGTGTTTGATATGGTTTACATATTTATGCTGTACGCATTTCTCCCAGTCGAGGCGGTGTTAATTATTTTTGAACGTTTTAGCCTGTCGATAGGTTGTTACTTAGTCCCTAGTGTTGCGTTGTGTGTTCTATTTCTTTTATATTCATTTAGATTATTAGTAGTAGTTTGGTTTAGAGTGTAGATTATATATTTATATATTTATATATATAGACATGCATGTTACGTAATGTAGTTCTCATTTATAATTATTTTACCCGAATGTTGGCTAGTTTTAAGTATGTATCTTAAATTAATAATTTTAATTTAATAATGTAGAGTGCGCACACATATATATATATTTCTGACGATGTAACCTCTATTTCTTTAATAATGCAATATTGTATGTTTTATGTATTCGTTAGACTATAAGTTCATTGATTTTATATACTCATATATTTATAGTTTGGTAATGTTGGATTTGTATTATTAGTATAGTATTGGAAGTATTGTTTCTAATATTTTCTGGGTTATTACATGTTTGGCATATATGTTTATATTTATATGTAACTCTCCAAGTTGTTGCTGCGTTGATTGAATAAAATATATTTATATACACATATATTCCTGGTGTTTCAATTATTTCCTTTTGTAGTTATTCTTATTTCTTGATTTACTCGTTTGGTTCGCGACTCGTTTAATTCATTAATTAATTTTATTTACTGATTTAAATTCTATCTTTTGTATTTTACATATTCCGTCTTCGTTGATTGATTGTAGTATATCTTCTTGTTGCTCCTTTTCCTTTATTTTGCAAATTTGTCATATATAATCCTTCTTATTCTTGATTTATTTGATTGGTTCGTATCTAGTCCAGTTTATTAATTGATTTTATTTACTTTATTTTATACTGATAGTTGGATTTATTTGTCGCCCTCATTTGTTAATTTTTTTATTTTGTTTTGTAGTAGCGTGTGTTCCTTGGTGTATTCAAATTTTTCTCGCGCTGATTTGCGTATAGTAATTTTGTATCTTCGTTACGGCACGTGCGGAGCGCGGGACGTGACACGGAACAGCTCGCAAATCTCGATGATTTCGTCGATTTTGATGAAAACTGACCGTCATTTCCTTCCCGTTTGAGATATTTCGACGTTTAAGCGCTCCTTTTACTCCTTTTTACGTGCAGAATGCAATAAACAACCGTTTAACCGTCGAAACAAGCGGAACAGCTCGCAAATCTCGATGATTTCGTCGATTTTGATGAAAACTGACCGTCATTTCCTTCCTGTTTGAGATATTTCGACGTTTAAGCGCTCCTTTTACTCCTTTTTACGTGCAGAATGTAATAAACAACCGTTTAATCGTCGAAACAAGCGAACAGCTCGCAAATCTCGATGATTTCGTCGATTTTGATGAAAACTGACCGTCATTTCCTGCCCGTTTGAGATATTTCGACGTTTAAGCGCTCCTTTTACTCCTTTTTACGTGCAGAATGCAATAAACAACCGTTTAACCGTCGAAACAAGCGGAACAGCTCGCAAATCTCGATGATTTCGTCGATTTTGATGAAAACTGACCGTCATTTCCTTCCTGTTTGAGATATTTCGACGTTTAAGCGCTCCTTTTACTCCTTTTTACGTGCAGAATGTAATAAACAACCGTTTAACCGTCGAAACAAGCGGAACAGCTCGCAAATCTCGATGATTTCGTCGATTTTGAAGAAAACTGACCGTCATTTCCTTCCCGTTTGAGATATTTCGACGTTTAAGCGCTCCTTTTACTCCTTTTTACGTGCAGAATGTAATAAACATTAGTTTAACCGTCGAAACAAGCGGAACAGCTCGCAAATCTCGATGATTTCGTCGATTTTGATGAAAACTGACCGTCATTTCCTTCCCGTTTGAGATATTTCGACGTTTAAGCGCTCTTTTTACTCCATTTAACGTGCAGAATGCAATAAACAACCGTTTAACCGTCGAAACAAGCGGAACAGCTCGCAAATCTCGATGATTTCGTCGATTTTGATGAAAACTGACCGCCATTTCCTTCCCGTTTGAGATATTTCGACGTTTAAGCGCTCCTTTTACTCCTTTTTACGTGCAGAATGTAATAAACAACCGTTTAACCGTCGAAACAAGCGGAACAGCTCGCAAATCTCGATGATTTCGTCGATTTTGATGAAAACTGACCGTCATTTCCTTCCCGTTTGAGATATTTCGACGTTTAAGCGCTCCTTTTACTCCTTTTTACGTGCAGAATGTAATAAACATCCGTTTAATCGTCGAAACAAGCGAACAGCTCGCAAATCTCGATGATTTCGTCGATTTTGATGAAAACTGACCGTCATTTCCTTCCCGTTTGAGATATTTCGACGTTTAAGCGCTCTTTTTACTCCATTTAACGTGCAGAATGCAATAAACAACCGTTTAACCGTCGAAACAAGCGGAACAGCTCGCAAATCTCGATGATTTCGTCGATTTTGATGAAAACTGACCGTCATTTCCTTCCCGTTTGAGATATTTCGACGTTTAAGCGCTCCTTTTACTCCTTTTTACGTGCAGAATGTAATAAACAACCGTTTAACCGTCGACACAAGCGGAACAGCTCGCAAATCTCGATGATTTCGTCGATTTTGATGAAAACTGACCGTCATTTCCTTCCCGTTTGAGATATTTCGACGTTTAAGCGCTCCTTCTACTCCTTTTTACGTGCAGAATGTAATAAACAACCGTTTAACCGTCGCAACAAGCGGAACAGCTCGCAAATCTCGATGATTTCGTCGATTTTGATGAAAACTGACCGCCATTTCCTTCCCGTTTGAGATATTTCGACGTTTAAGCGCTGCTTTTACTCCTTTTTACGTGCAGAATGTAATAAACAACCGTTTAACCGTCGAAACAAGCGGAACAGCTCGCAAATCTCGATGATTTCGTCGATTTTGATGAAAACTGACCGTCATTTCCTTCCCGTTTGAGATATTTCGACGTTTAAGCGCTCCTTTTGCTCCTTTTTACGTGCAGAATGCAATAAACAACCGTTTAACCGTCGAAACAAGCGGAACAGCTCGCAAATCTCGATGATTTCGTCGATTTTGATGAAAACTGACCGCCATTTCCTTTCCGTTTGAGATATTTCGACGTTTAAGCGCTCCTTTTACTCCTTTTTACGTGCAGAATGTAATAAACAACCGTTTAACCGTCGAAACAAGCGGAACAGCTCGCAAATCTCGATGATTTCGTCGATTTTGATGAAAACTGACCGTCATTTCCTTCCCGTTTGAGATATTTCGACGTTTAAGCGCTCCTTTTACTCCTTTTTACGTGCAGAATGTAATAAACATCCGTTTAATCGTCGAAACAAGCGAACAGCTCGCAAATCTCGATGATTTCGTCGATTTTGATGAAAACTGACCGTCATTTCCTTCCCGTTTGAGATATTTCGACGTTTAAGCGCTCTTTTTACTCCATTTAACGTGCAGAATGCAATAAACAACCGTTTAACCGTCGAAACAAGCGGAACAGCTCGCAAATCTCGATGATTTCGTCGATTTTGATGAAAACTGACCGTCATTTCCTTCCCGTTTGAGATATTTCGACGTTTAAGCGCTCCTTTTACTCCTTTTTACGTGCAGAATGTAATAAACAACCGTTTAACCGTCGACACAAGCGGAACAGCTCGCAAATCTCGATGATTTCGTCGATTTTGATGAAAACTGACCGTCATTTCCTTCCCGTTTGAGATATTTCGACGTTTAAGCGCTCCTTCTACTCCTTTTTACGTGCAGAATGTAATAAACAACCGTTTAACCGTCGCAACAAGCGGAACAGCTCGCAAATCTCGATGATTTCGTCGATTTTGATGAAAACTGACCGCCATTTCCTTCCCGTTTGAGATATTTCGACGTTTAAGCGCTCCTTTTACTCCTTTTTACGTGCAGAATGTAATAAACAACCGTTTAACCGTCGAAACAAGCGGAACAGCTCGCAAATCTCGATGATTTCGTCGATTTTGATGAAAACTGACCGTCATTTCCTTCCCGTTTGAGATATTTCGACGTTTAAGCGCTCCTTTTACTCCTTTTTACGTGCAGAATGTAATAAACAATCGTTTAACCGTCGAAACAAGCGGAACAGCTCGCAAATCTCGATGATTTCGTCGATTTTGAAGAAAACTGACCGTCATTTCCTTCCCGTTTGAGATATTTCGACGTTTAAGCGCTCCTTTTACTCCTTTTTACGTGCAGAATGTAATAAACATTAGTTTAACCGTCGAAACAAGCGGAACAGCTCGCAAATCTCGATGATTTCGTCGATTTTGATGAAAACTGACCGTCATTTCCTTCCCGTTTGAGATATTTCGACGTTTAAGCGCTCTTTTTACTCCATTTAACGTGCAGAATGCAATAAACAGCCGTTTAACCGTCGAAACAAGCGGAACAGCTCGCAAATCTCGATGATTTCGTCGATTTTGATGAAAATTGACCGTCATTTCCTTCCCGTTTGAGATATTTCGACGTTTAAGCGCTCCTTTTACTCCTTTTTACGTGCAGAATGTAATAAACAACCGTTTAACCGTCGAAACAAGCGGAACAGCTCGCAAATCTCGATGATTTCGTCGATTTTGAAGAAAACTGACCGTCATTTCCTTCCTGTTTGAGATATTTCGTCGTTTAAGCGCTCCTTTTACTAATTTTTATGTGCAGAATGTAATAAACAACCGTTTAACCGTCGA
This sequence comes from Bombus flavifrons, assembly GCF_040668555.2. NCBI lineage: Eukaryota > Metazoa > Arthropoda > Insecta > Hymenoptera > Apidae > Bombus > Bombus flavifrons. Next base: position 90,087 of record NC_138455.1, read on the forward strand.
AACAAGCGGAACAGCTCGCAAATCTCGATGATTTCGTCGATTTTGAAGAAAACTGACCGTCATTTCCTTCCCGTTTGAGATATTTCGACGTTTAAGCGCTCCTTTTACTCCTTTTTACGTGCAGAATGTAATAAACAACCGTTTAACCGTTGAAACAAGCGGAACAGCTCGCAAATCTCGATGATTTCGTCGATTTTGATGAAAACTGACCGTCATTTCCTTCCCGTTTGATATATTTCGACGTTTTGGCGCTCCTTTTACTCCTTTTTACGTGCAGAATGTAATAAACAGTCGTTTAACCGTCGAAACAAGCGGAACAGCTCGCAAATCTCGATGATTTCGTCGATTTTGAAGAAAACTGACCGTCATTTCCTTCCCGTTTGAGATATTTCGACGTTTAAGCGCTCCTTTTACTCCTTTTTACGTGCAGAATGTAATAAACATTAGTTTAACCGTCGAAACAAGCGGAACAGCTCGCAAATCTCGATGATTTCGTCGATTTTGATGAAAACTGACCGTCATTTCCTTCCCGTTTGAGATATTTCGACGTTTAAGCGCTCTTTTTACTCCATTTAACGTGCAGAATGCAATAAACAACCGTTTAACCGTCGAAACAAGCGGAACAGCTCGCAAATCTCGATGATTTCGTCGATTTTGATGAAAACTGACCGTCATTTCCTTCCGGTTTGAGATATTTCGACGTTTAAGCGCTCCTTTTACTCCTTTTTACGTGCAGAATGTAATAAACAACCGTTTAATCGTCGAAACAAGCGAACAGCTCGCAAATCTCGATGATTTCGTCGATTTTGATGAAAACTGACCGTCATTTCCTTCCCGTTTGAGATATTTCGACGTTTAAGCGCTCCTTTTACTCCTTTTTACGTGCAGAATGCAATAAACAACCGTTTAACCGTCGAAACAAGCGGAACAGCTCGCAAATCTCGATGATTTCGTCGATTTTGATGAAAACTGACCGTCATTTCCTTCCTGTCTGAGATATTTCGACGTTTAAGCGCTCCTTTTACTCCTTTTTACGTGCAGAATGTAATAAACAACCGTTTAACCGTCGAAACAAGCGGAACAGCTCGCAAATCTCGATGATTTCGTCGATTTTGAAGAAAACTGACCGTCATTTCCTTCCCGTTTGAGATATTTCGACGTTTAAGCGCTCCTTTTACTCCTTTTTACGTGCAGAATGTACTAAACAACCGTTTAACCGTCGAAACAAGCGGAACAGCTCGCAAATCTCGATGATTTCGTCGATTTTGATGAAAACTGACCGCCATTTCCTTCCCGTTTGAGATATTTCGACGTTTAAGCGCTCCTTTTACTCCTTTTTACGTGCAGAATGTAATAAACATCCGTTTAATCGTCGAAACAAGCGAACAGCTCGCAAATCTCGATGATTTCGTCGATTTTGATGAAAACTGACCGTCATTTCCTTCCCGTTTGAGATATTTCGACGTTTAAGCGCTCTTTTTACTCCATTTAACGTGCAGAATGCAATAAACAACCGTTTAACCGTCGAAACAAGCGGAACAGCTCGCAAATCTCGATGATTTCGTCGATTTTGATGAAAACTGACCGTCATTTCCTTCCCGTTTGAGATATTTCGACGTTTAAGCGCTCTTTTTACTCCATTTAACGTGCAGAATGCAATAAACAACCGTTTAACCGTCGAAACAAGCGGAACAGCTCGCAAATCTCGATGATTTCGTCGATTTTGATGAAAACTGACCGTCATTTCCTTCCCGTTTGAGATATTTCGACGTTTAAGCGCTCCTTTTACTCCTTTTTACGTGCAGAATGTAATAAACAACCGTTTAACCGTCGAAACAAGCGGAACAGCTCGCAAATCTCGATGATTTCGTCGATTTTGAAGAAAACTGACCGTCATTTCCTTCCCGTTTGAGATATTTCGACGTTTAAGCGCTCCTTTTACTCCTTTTTACGTGCAGAATGTAATAAACAACCGTTTAACCGTCGAAACAAGCGGAACAGCTCGCAAATCTCGATGATTTCGTCGATTTTGATGAAAACTGACCGTCATTTCCTTCCTGTTTGAGATATTTCGACGTTTAAGCGCTCCTTTTACTCCTTTTTACGTGCAGAATGTAATAAACAACCGTTTAACCGTCGAAACAAGCGGAACAGCTCGCAAATCTCGATGATTTCGTCGATTTTGAAGAAAACTGACCGTCATTTCCTTCCTGTTTGAGATATTTCGACGTTTAAGCGCTCCTTTTACTCCTTTTTACGTGCAGAATGTAATAAACATTAGTTTAACCGTCGAAACAAGCGGAACAGCTCGCAAATCTCGATGATTTCGTCGATTTTGATGAAAACTGACCGTCATTTCCTTCCCGTTTGAGATATTTCGACGTTTAAGCGCTCTTTTTACTCCATTTAACGTGCAGAATGCAATAAACAACCGTTTAACCGTCGAAACAAGCGGAACAGCTCGCAAATCTCGATGATTTCGTCGATTTTGATGAAAACTGACCGTCATTTCCTTCCCGTTTGAGATATTTCGACGTTTAAGCGCTCCTTTTACTCCTTTTTACGTGCAGAATGTAATAAACAACCGTTTAACCGTCGAAACAAGCGGAACAGCTCGCAAATCTCGATGATTTCGTCGATTTTGATGAAAACTGACCGTCATTTCCTTCCCGTTTGAGATATTTCGACGTTTAAGCGCTCTTTTTACTCCATTTAACGTGCAGAATGCAATAAACAACCGTTTAACCGTCGAAACAAGCGGAACAGCTCGCAAATCTCGATGATTTCGTCGATTTTGAAGAAAACTGACCGTCATTTCCTTCCCGTTTGAGATATTTCGACGTTTAAGCGCTCCTTTTACTCCTTTTTACGTGCAGAATGTAATAAACAACCGTTTAACCGTCGAAACAAGCGGAACAGCTCGCAAATCTCGATGATTTCGTCGATTTTGAAGAAAACTGACCGTCATTTCCTTCCTGTTTGAGATATTTCGACGTTTAAGCGCTCCTTTTACTCCTTTTTACGTGCAGAATGTAATAAACATTAGTTTAACCGTCGAAACAAGCGGAACAGCTCGCAAATCTCGATGATTTCGTCGATTTTGATGAAAACTGACCGTCATTTCCTTCCCGTTTGAGATATTTCGACGTTTAAGCGCTCTTTTTACTCCATTTAACGTGCAGAATGCAATAAACAACCGTTTAACCGTCGAAACAAGCGGAACAGCTCGCAAATCTCGATGATTTCGTCGATTTTGATGAAAACTGACCGTCATTTCCTTCCCGTTTGAGATATTTCGACGTTTAAGCGCTCCTTTTACTCCTTTTTACGTGCAGAATGTAATAAACAACCGTTTAACCGTCGAAACAAGCGGAACAGCTCGCAAATCTCGATGATTTCGTCGATTTTGATGAAAACTGACCGTCATTTCCTTCCCGTTTGAGATATTTCGACGTTTAAGCGCTCTTTTTACTCCATTTAACGTGCAGAATGCAATAAACAACCGTTTAACCGTCGAAACAAGCGGAACAGCTCGCAAATCTCGATGATTTCGTCGATTTTGATGAAAACTGACCGTCATTTCCTTCCCGTTTGAGATATTTCGACGTTTAAGCGCTCTTTTTACTCCATTTAACGTGCAGAATGCAATAAACAACCGTTTAACCGTCGAAACAAGCGGAACAGCTCGCAAATCTCGATGATTTCGTCGATTTTGATAAAAACTGACCGTCATTTCCTTCCCGTTTGAGATATTTCGACGTTTAAGCGCTCCTTTTACTCCTTTTTACGTGCAGAATGTAATAAACAACCGTTTAACCGTCGAAACAAGCGGAACAGCTCGCAAATCTCGATGATTTCGTCGATTTTGAAGAAAACTGACCGTCATTTCCTTCCCGTTTGAGATATTTCGACGTTTAAGCGCTCCTTTTACTCCTTTTTACGTGCAGAATGTAATAAACAACCGTTTAACCGTCGAAACAAGCGGAACAGCTCGCAAATCTCGATGATTTCGTCGATTTTGATGAAAACTGACCGTCATTTCCTTCCTGTTTGAGATATTTCGACTTTTAAGCGCTCCTCTTACTCCTTTTTACGTGCAGAATGTAATAAACAACCGTTTAACCGTCGAAACAAGCGGAACAGCTCGCAAATCTCGATGATTTCGTCGATTTTGAAGAAAACTGACCGTCATTTCCTTCCTGTTTGAGATATTTCGACGTTTAAGCGCTCCTTTTACTAATTTTTATGTGCAGAATGTAATAAACAACCGTTTAACCGTCGAAACAAGCGGAACAGCTCGCAAATCTCGATGATTTCGTCGATTTTGAAGAAAACTGACCGTCATTTCCTTCCCGTTTGAGATATTTCGACGTTTAAGCGCTCCTTTTACTCCTTTTTACGTGCAGAATGTAATAAACAACCGTTTAACCGTTGAAACAAGCGGAACAGCTCGCAAATCTCGATGATTTCGTCGATTTTGATGAAAACTGACCGTCATTTCCTTCCCGTTTGAGATATTTCGACGTTTAAGCGCTCCTTTTACTCCTTTTTACGTGCAGAATGTAATAAACAACCGTTTAACCGTCGAAACAAGCGGAACAGCTCGCAAATCTCGATGATTTCGTCGATTTTGAAGAAAACTGACCGTCATTTCCTTCCCGTTTGAGATATTTCGACGTTTAAGCGCTCCTTTTACTCCTTTTTACGTGCAGAATGCAATAAACAATCGTTTAACCGTCGAAACAAGCGGAACAGCTCGCAAATCTCGATGATTTCGTCGATTTTGAAGAAAACTGACCGTCATTTCCTTCCCGTTTGAGATATTTCGACGTTTAAGCGCTCTTTTTACTCCATTTAACGTGCAGAATGCAATAAACAACCGTTTAACCGTCGAAACAAGCGGAACAGCTCGCAAATCTCGATGATTTCGTCGATTTTGAAGAAAACTGACCGTCATTTCCTTCCCGTTTGAGATATTTCGACGTTTAAGCGCTCCTTTTACTCCTTTTTACGTGCAGAATGTAATAAACAACCGTTTAACCGTCGAAACAAGCGGAACAGCTCGCAAATCTCGATGATTTCGTCGATTTTGATGAAAACTGACCGTCATTTCCTTCCCGTTTGAGATATTTCGACGTTTAAGCGCTCCTTTTGCTCCTTTTTACGTGCAGAATGCAATAAACAACCGTTTAACCGTCGATACAAGCGGAACAGCTCGCAAATCTCGATGATTTCGTCGATTTTGATGAAAACTGACCGTCATTTCCTTCCCGTTTGAGATATTTCGACGTTTAAGCGCTCTTTTTACTCCATTTAACGAGCAGAATGCAATAAACAACCGTTTAACCGTCGAAACAAGCGGAACAGCTCGCAAATCTCGATGATTTCGTCGATTTTGATGAAAACTGACCGTCATTTCCTTCCCGTTTGAGATATTTCGACGTTTAAGCGCTCCTTTTACTCCTTTTTACGTTCAGAATGTAATAAACAATCGTTTAACCGTCGAAACAAGCGGAACAGCTCGCAAATCTCGATGATTTCGTCGATTTTGATGAAAACTGACCGTCATTTCCTTCCCGTTTGAGATATTTCGACGTTTAAGCGCTCTTTTTACTCCATTTAACGTGCAGAATGCAATAAACAACCGTTTAACCGTCGAAACAAGCGGAACAGCTTGCAAATCTCGATGATTTCGTCGATTTTGATGAAAACTGACCGTCATTTCCTTCCCGTTTGAGATATTTCGACGTTTAAGCGCTCCTTTTACTCCTTTTTACGTGCAGAATGTAATAAACATTAGTTTAACCGTCGAAACAAGCGGAACAGCTCGCAAATCTCGATGATTTCGTCGATTTTGATGAAAACTGACCGTCATTTCCTTCCCGTTTGAGATATTTCGACGTTTAAGCGCTCTTTTTACTCCATTTAACGTGCAGAATGCAATAAACAGCCGTTTAACCGTCGAAACAAGCGGAACAGCTCGCAAATCTCGATGATTTCGTCGATTTTGATGAAAATTGACCGTCATTTCCTTCCCGTTTGAGATATTTCGACGTTTAAGCGCTCCTTTTACTCCTTTTTACGTGCAGAATGTAATAAACAACCGTTTAACCGTCGAAACAAGCGGAACAGCTCGCAAATCTCGATGATTTCGTCGATTTTGAAGAAAACTGACCGTCATTTCCTTCCTGTTTGAGATATTTCGTCGTTTAAGCGCTCCTTTTACTAATTTTTATGTGCAGAATGTAATAAACAACCGTTTAACCGTCGAAACAAGCGGAACAGCTCGCAAATCTCGATGATTTCGTCGATTTTGAAGAAAACTGACCGTCATTTCCTTCCCGTTTGAGATATTTCGACGTTTAAGCGCTCCTTTTACTCCTTTTTACGTGCAGAATGTAATAAACAACCGTTTAACCGTTGAAACAAGCGGAACAGCTCGCAAATCTCGATGATTTCGTCGATTTTGATGAAAACTGACCGTCATTTCCTTCCCGTTTGATATATTTCGACGTTTTGGCGCTCCTTTTACTCCTTTTTACGTGCAGAATGTAATAAACAGTCGTTTAACCGTCGAAACAAGCGGAACAGCTCGCAAATCTCGATGATTTCGTCGATTTTGAAGAAAACTGACCGTCATTTCCTTCCCGTTTGAGATATTTCGACGTTTAAGCGCTCCTTTTACTCCTTTTTACGTGCAGAATGTAATAAACAACCGTTTAACCGTCGAAACAAGCGGAACAGCTCGCAAATCTCGATGATTTCGTCGATTTTGAAGAAAACTGACCGTCATTTCCTTCCTGTTTGAGATATTTCGACGTTTAAGCGCTCCTTTTACTCCTTTTTACGTGCAGAATGTAATAAACATTAGTTTAACCGTCGAAACAAGCGGAACAGCTCGCAAATCTCGATGATTTCGTCGATTTTGAAGAAAACTGACCGTCATTTCCTTCCCGTTTGAGATATTTCGACGTTTAAGCGCTCCTTTTACTCCTTTTTACGTGCAGAATGTAATAAACAACCGTTTAACCGTCGAAACAAGCGGAACAGCTCGCAAATCTCGATGATTTCGTCGATTTTGATGAAAACTGACCGTCATTTCCTTCCCGTTTGAGATATTTCGACGTTTAAGCGCTCCTTTTGCTCCTTTTTACGTGCAGAATGCAATAAACAACCGTTTAACCGTCGATACAAGCGGAACAGCTCGCAAATCTCGATGATTTCGTCGATTTTGATGAAAACTGACCGTCATTTCCTTCCCGTTTGAGATATTTCGACGTTTAAGCGCTCTTTTTACTCCATTTAACGAGCAGAATGCAATAAACAACCGTTTAACCGTCGAAACAAGCGGAACAGCTCGCAAATCTCGATGATTTCGTCGATTTTGATGAAAACTGACCGTCATTTCCTTCCCGTTTGAGATATTTCGACGTTTAAGCGCTCCTTTTACTCCTTTTTACGTTCAGAATGTAATAAACAATCGTTTAACCGTCGAAACAAGCGGAACAGCTCGCAAATCTCGATGATTTCGTCGATTTTGATGAAAACTGACCGTCATTTCCTTCCCGTTTGAGATATTTCGACGTTTAAGCGCTCTTTTTACTCCATTTAACGTGCAGAATGCAATAAACAACCGTTTAACCGTCGAAACAAGCGGAACAGCTTGCAAATCTCGATGATTTCGTCGATTTTGATGAAAACTGACCGTCATTTCCTTCCCGTTTGAGATATTTCGACGTTTAAGCGCTCCTTTTACTCCTTTTTACGTGCAGAATGTAATAAACATTAGTTTAACCGTCGAAACAAGCGGAACAGCTCGCAAATCTCGATGATTTCGTCGATTTTGATGAAAACTGACCGTCATTTCCTTCCCGTTTGAGATATTTCGACGTTTAAGCGCTCTTTTTACTCCATTTAACGTGCAGAATGCAATAAACAGCCGTTTAAACCGTCGAAACAAGCGGAACAGCTCGCAAATCTCGATGATTTCGTCGATTTTGATGAAAATTGACCGTCATTTCCTTCCCGTTTGAGATATTTCGACGTTTAAGCGCTCCTTTTACTCCTTTTTACGTGCAGAATGTAATAAACAACCGTTTAACCGTCGAAACAAGCGGAACAGCTCGCAAATCTCGATGATTTCGTCGATTTTGAAGAAAACTGACCGTCATTTCCTTCCTGTTTGAGATATTTCGTCGTTTAAGCGCTCCTTTTACTAATTTTTATGTGCAGAATGTAATAAACAACCGTTTAACCGTCGAAACAAGCGGAACAGCTCGCAAATCTCGATGATTTCGTCGATTTTGAAGAAAACTGACCGTCATTTCCTTCCCGTTTGAGATATTTCGACGTTTAAGCGCTCCTTTTACTCCTTTTTACGTGCAGAATGTAATAAACAACCGTTTAACCGTTGAAACAAGCGGAACAGCTCGCAAATCTCGATGATTTCGTCGATTTTGATGAAAACTGACCGTCATTTCCTTCCCGTTTGATATATTTCGACGTTTTGGCGCTCCTTTTACTCCTTTTTACGTGCAGAATGTAATAAACAGTCGTTTAACCGTCGAAACAAGCGGAACAGCTCGCAAATCTCGATGATTTCGTCGATTTTGAAGAAAACTGACCGTCATTTCCTTCCCGTTTGAGATATTTCGACGTTTAAGCGCTCCTTTTACTCCTTTTTACGTGCAGAATGTAATAAACAACCGTTTAACCGTCGAAACAAGCGGAACAGCTCGCAAATCTCGATGATTTCGTCGATTTTGAAGAAAACTGACCGTCATTTCCTTCCTGTTTGAGATATTTCGACGTTTAAGCGCTCCTTTTACTCCTTTTTACGTGCAGAATGTAATAAACATTAGTTTAACCGTCGAAACAAGCGGAACAGCTCGCAAATCTCGATGATTTCGTCGATTTTGAAGAAAACTGACCGTCATTTCCTTCCCGTTTGAGATATTTCGACGTTTAAGCGCTCCTTTTACTCCTTTTTACGTGCAGAATGTAATAAACAACCGTTTAACCGTCGAAACAAGCGGAACAGCTCGCAAATCTCGATGATTTCGTCGATTTTGATGAAAACTGACCGTCATTTCCTTCCCGTTTGAGATATTTCGACGTTTAAGCGCTCCTTTTGCTCCTTTTTACGTGCAGAATGCAATAAACAACCGTTTAACCGTCGATACAAGCGGAACAGCTCGCAAATCTCGATGATTTCGTCGATTTTGATGAAAACTGACCGTCATTTCCTTCCCGTTTGAGATATTTCGACGTTTAAGCGCTCTTTTTACTCCATTTAACGAGCAGAATGCAATAAACAACCGTTTAACCGTCGAAACAAGCGGAACAGCTCGCAAATCTCGATGATTTCGTCGATTTTGATGAAAACTGACCGTCATTTCCTTCCCGTTTGAGATATTTCGACGTTTAAGCGCTCCTTTTACTCCTTTTTACGTGCAGAATGTAATAAACAATCGTTTAACCGTCGAAACAAGCGGAACAGCTCGCAAATCTCGATGATTTCGTCGATTTTGATGAAAACTGACCGTCATTTCCTTCCCGTTTGAGATATTTCGACGTTTAAGCGCTCTTTTTACTCCATTTAACGTGCAGAATGCAATAAACAACCGTTTAACCGTCGAAACAAGCGGAACAGCTTGCAAATCTCGATGATTTCGTCGATTTTGATGAAAACTGACCGTCATTTCCTTCCCGTTTGAGATATTTCGACGTTTAAGCGCTCCTTTTACTCCTTTTTACGTGCAGAATGTAATAAACATTAGTTTAACCGTCGAAACAAGCGGAACAGCTCGCAAATCTCGATGATTTCGTCGATTTTGATGAAAACTGACCGTCATTTCCTTCCCGTTTGAGATATTTCGACGTTTAAGCGCTCTTTTTACTCCATTTAACGTGCAGAATGCAATAAACAGCCGTTTAACCGTCGAAACAAGCGGAACAGCTCGCAAATCTCGATGATTTCGTCGATTTTGATGAAAATTGACCGTCATTTCCTTCCCGTTTGAGATATTTCGACGTTTAAGCGCTCCTTTTACTCCTTTTTACGTGCAGAATGTAATAAACAACCGTTTAACCGTCGAAACAAGCGGAACAGCTCGCAAATCTCGATGATTTCGTCGATTTTGAAGAAAACTGACCGTCATTTCCTTCCTGTTTGAGATATTTCGTCGTTTAAGCGCTCCTTTTACTAATTTTTATGTGCAGAATGTAATAAACAACCGTTTAACCGTCGAAACAAGCGGAACAGCTCGCAAATCTCGATGATTTCGTCGATTTTGAAGAAAACTGACCGTCATTTCCTTCCCGTTTGAGATATTTCGACGTTTAAGCGCTCCTTTTACTCCTTTTTACGTGCAGAATGTAATAAACAACCGTTTAACCGTTGAAACAAGCGGAACAGCTCGCAAATCTCGATGATTTCGTCGATTTTGATGAAAACTGACCGTCATTTCCTTCCCGTTTGATATATTTCGACGTTTTGGCGCTCCTTTTACTCCTTTTTACGTGCAGAATGTAATAAACAGTCGTTTAACCGTCGAAACAAGCGGAACAGCTCGCAAATCTCGATGATTTCGTCGATTTTGAAGAAAACTGACCGTCATTTCCTTCCCGTTTGAGATATTTCGACGTTTAAGCGCTCCTTTTACTCCTTTTTACGTGCAGAATGTAATAAACATTAGTTTAACCGTCGAAACAAGCGGAACAGCTCGCAAATCTCGATGATTTCGTCGATTTTGATGAAAACTGACCGTCATTTCCTTCCCGTTTGAGATATTTCGACGTTTAAGCGCTCTTTTTACTCCATTTAACGTGCAGAATGCAATAAACAACCGTTTAACCGTCGAAACAAGCGGAACAGCTTGCAAATCTCGATGATTTCGTCGATTTTGATGAAAACTGACCGTCATTTCCTTCCCGTTTGAGATATTTCGACGTTTAAGCGCTCCTTTTACTCCATTTTACGTGCAGAATGTAATAAACAACCGTTTAACCGTCGAAACAAGCGGAACAGCTCGCAAATCTCGATGATTTCGTCGATTTTGAAGAAAACTGACCGTCATTTCCTTCCCGTTTGAGATATTTCGACGTTTAAGCGCTCCTTTTACTCCTTTTTACGTGCAGAATGTAATAAACAACCGTTTAACCGTCGAAACAAGCGGAACAGCTCGCAAATCTCGATGATTTCGTCGATTTTGATGAAAACTGACCGTCATTTCCTTCCCGTTTGAGATATTTCGACGTTTAAGCGCTCCTTTTACTCCTTTTTACGTGCAGAATGCAATAAACAACCGTTTAACCGTCGAAACAAGCGGAACAGCTCGCAAATCTCGATGATTTCGTCGATTTTGATGAAAACTGACCGTCATTTCCTTCCTGTTTGAGATATTTCGACGTTTAAGCGCTCCTTTTACTCCTTTTTACGTGCAGAATGTAATAAACAACCGTTTAATCGTCGAAACAAGCGGAACAGCTCGCAAATCTCGATGATTTCGTCGATTTTGAAGAAAACTGACCGTCATTTCCTTCCCGTTTGAGATATTTCGACGTTTAAGCGCTCCTTTTACTCCTTTTTACGTGCAGAATGCAATAAACAATCGTTTAACCGTCGAAACAAGCGGAACAGCTCGCAAATCTCGATGATTTCGTCGATTTTGAAGAAAACTGACCGTCATTTCCTTCCCGTTTGAGATATTTCGACGTTTAAGCGCTCTTTTTACTCCATTTAACGTGCAGAATGCAATAAACAACCGTTTAACCGTCGAAACAAGCGGAACAGCTCGCAAATCTCGATGATTTCGTCGATTTTGAAGAAAACTGACCGTCATTTCCTTCCCGTTTGAGATATTTCGACGTTTAAGCGCTCCTTTTACTCCTTTTTACGTGCAGAATGTAATAAACAACCGTTTAACCGTCGAAACAAGCGGAACAGCTCGCAAATCTCGATGATTTCGTCGATTTTGATGAAAACTGACCGTCATTTCCTTCCCGTTTGAGATATTTCGACGTTTAAGCGCTCCTTTTGCTCCTTTTTACGTGCAGAATGCAATAAACAACCGTTTAACCGTCGATACAAGCGGAACAGCTCGCAAATCTCGATGATTTCGTCGATTTTGATGAAAACTGACCGTCATTTCCTTCCCGTTTGAGATATTTCGACGTTTAAGCGCTCTTTTTACTCCATTTAACGAGCAGAATGCAATAAACAACCGTTTAACCGTCGAAACAAGCGGAACAGCTCGCAAATCTCGATGATTTCGTCGATTTTGATGAAAACTGACCGTCATTTCCTTCCCGTTTGAGATATTTCGACGTTTAAGCGCTCCTTTTACTCCTTTTTACGTGCAGAATGTAATAAACAATCGTTTAACCGTCGAAACAAGCGGAACAGCTCGCAAATCTCGATGATTTCGTCGATTTTGATGAAAACTGACCGTCATTTCCTTCCCGTTTGAGATATTTCGACGTTTAAGCGCTCCTTTTACTCCTTTTTACGTGCAGAATGTAATAAACAACCGTTTAACCGTCGAAACAAGCGGAACAGCTCGCAAATCTCGATGATTTCGTCGATTTTGAAGAAAACTGACCGTCATTTCCTTCCTGTTTGAGATATTTCGTCGTTTAAGCGCTCCTTTTACTAATTTTTATGTGCAGAATGTAATAAACAACCGTTTAACCGTCGAAACAAGCGGAACAGCTCGCAAATCTCGATGATTTCGTCGATTTTGAAGAAAACTGACCGTCATTTCCTTCCCGTTTGAGATATTTCGACGTTTAAGCGCTCCTTTTACTCCTTTTTACGTGCAGAATGTAATAAACAACCGTTTAACCGTTGAAACAAGCGGAACAGCTCGCAAATCTCGATGATTTCGTCGATTTTGATGAAAACTGACCGTCATTTCCTTCCCGTTTGATATATTTCGACGTTTTGGCGCTCCTTTTACTCCTTTTTACGTGCAGAATGTAATAAACAGTCGTTTAACCGTCGAAACAAGCGGAACAGCTCGCAAATCTCGATGATTTCGTCGATTTTGAAGAAAACTGACCGTCATTTCCTTCCCGTTTGAGATATTTCGACGTTTAAGCGCTCCTTTTACTCCTTTTTACGTGCAGAATGTAATAAACATTAGTTTAACCGTCGAAACAAGCGGAACAGCTCGCAAATCTCGATGATTTCGTCGATTTTGATGAAAACTGACCGTCATTTCCTTCCCGTTTGAGATATTTCGACGTTTAAGCGCTCTTTTTACTCCATTTAACGTGCAGAATGCAATAAACAACCGTTTAACCGTCGAAACAAGCGGAACAGCTTGCAAATCTCGATGATTTCGTCGATTTTGATGAAAACTGACCGTCATTTCCTTCCCGTTTGAGATATTTCGACGTTTAAGCGCTCCTTTTACTCCATTTTACGTGCAGAATGTAATAAACAACCGTTTAACCGTCGAAACAAGCGGAACAGCTCGCAAATCTCGATGATTTCGTCGATTTTGAAGAAAACTGACCGTCATTTCCTTCCCGTTTGAGATATTTCGACGTTTAAGCGCTCCTTTTACTCCTTTTTACGTGCAGAATGTAATAAACAACCGTTTAACCGTCGAAACAAGCGGAACAGCTCGCAAATCTCGATGATTTCGTCGATTTTGATGAAAACTGACCGTCATTTCCTTCCCGTTTGAGATATTTCGACGTTTAAGCGCTCCTTTTACTCCTTTTTACGTGCAGAATGCAATAAACAACCGTTTAACCGTCGAAACAAGCGGAACAGCTCGCAAATCTCGATGATTTCGTCGATTTTGATGAAAACTGACCGTCATTTCCTTCCTGTTTGAGATATTTCGACGTTTAAGCGCTCCTTTTACTCCTTTTTACGTGCAGAATGTAATAAACAACCGTTTAATCGTCGAAACAAGCGGAACAGCTCGCAAATCTCGATGATTTCGTCGATTTTGAAGAAAACTGACCGTCATTTCCTTCCTGTTTGAGATATTTCGACGTTTAAGCGCTCCTTTTACTCCTTTTTACGTGCAGAATGTAATAAACATTAGTTTAACCGTCGAAACAAGCGGAACAGCTCGCAAATCTCGATGATTTCGTCGATTTTGATGAAAACTGACCGTCATTTCCTTCCCGTTTGAGATATTTCGACGTTTAAGCGCTCTTTTTACTCCATTTAACGTGCAGAATGCAATAAACAACCGTTTAACCGTCGAAACAAGCGGAACAGCTCGCAAATCTCGATGATTTCGTCGATTTTGATGAAAACTGACCGTCATTTCCTTCCCGTTTGAGATATTTCGACGTTTAAGCGCTCCTTTTACTCCTTTTTACGTGCAGAATGTAATAAACAACCGTTTAACCGTCGAAACAAGCGGAACAGCTCGCAAATCTCGATGATTTCGTCGATTTTGATGAAAACTGACCGTCATTTCCTTCCCGTTTGAGATGTTTCGACGTTTAAGCGCTCTTTTTACTCCATTTAACGTGCAGAATGCAATAAACAACCGTTTAACCGTCGAAACAAGCGGAACAGCTCGCAAATCTCGATGATTTCGTCGATTTTGATAAAAACTGACCGTCATTTCCTTCCCGTTTGAGATATTTCGACGTTTAAGCGCTCCTTTTACTCCTTTTTACGTGCAGAATGTAATAAACAACCGTTTAACCGTCGAAACAAGCGGAACAGCTCGCAAATCTCGATGATTTCGTCGATTTTGAAGAAAACTGACCGTCATTTCCTTCCCGTTTGAGATATTTCGACGTTTAAGCGCTCCTTTTACTCCTTTTTACGTGCAGAATGTAATAAACAACCGTTTAACCGTCGAAACAAGCGGAACAGCTCGCAAATCTCGATGATTTCGTCGATTTTGAAGAAAACTGACCGTCATTTCCTTCCTGTTTGAGATATTTCGACGTTTAAGCGCTCCTTTTACTCCTTTTTACGTGCAGAATGTAATAAACATTAGTTTAACCGTCGAAACAAGCGGAACAGCTCGCAAATCTCGATGATTTCGTCGATTTTGATGAAAACTGACCGTCATTTCCTTCCCGTTTGAGATATTTCGACGTTTAAGCGCTCTTTTTACTCCATTTAACGTGCAGAATGCAATAAACAACCGTTTAACCGTCGAAACAAGCGGAACAGCTCGCAAATCTCGATGATTTCGTCGATTTTGATGAAAACTGACCGTCATTTCCTTCCCGTTTGAGATATTTCGACGTTTAAGCGCTCCTTTTACTCCTTTTTACGTGCAGAATGTAATAAACAACCGTTTAACCGTCGAAACAAGCGGAACAGCTCGCAAATCTCGATGATTTCGTCGATTTTGATGAAAACTGACCGTCATTTCCTTCCCGTTTGAGATATTTCGACGTTTAAGCGCTCTTTTTACTCCATTTAACGTGCAGAATGCAATAAACAACCGTTTAACCGTCGAAACAAGCGGAACAGCTCGCAAATCTCGATGATTTCGTCGATTTTGATGAAAACTGACCGTCATTTCCTTCCCGTTTGAGATATTTCGACGTTTAAGCGCTCTTTTTACTCCATTTAACGTGCAGAATGCAATAAACAACCGTTTAACCGTCGAAACAAGCGGAACAGCTCGCAAATCTCGATGATTTCGTCGATTTTGATAAAAACTGACCGTCATTTCCTTCCCGTTTGAGATATTTCGACGTTTAAGCGCTCCTTTTACTCCTTTTTACGTGCAGAATGTAATAAACATCCGTTTAACCGTCGAAACAAGCGGAACAGCTCGCAAATCTCGATGATTTCGTCGATTTTGAAGAAAACTGACCGTCATTTCCTTCCCGTTTGAGATATTTCGACGTTTAAGCGCTCCTTTTACTCCTTTTTACGTGCAGAATGTAATAAACAACCGTTTAACCGTCGAAACAAGCGGAACAGCTCGCAAATCTCGATGATTTCGTCGATTTTGATGAAAACTGACCGTCATTTCCTTCCTGTTTGAGATATTTCGACTTTTAAGCGCTCCTCTTACTCCTTTTTACGTGCAGAATGTAATAAACAACCGTTTAACCGTCGAAACAAGCGGAACAGCTCGCAAATCTCGATGATTTCGTCGATTTTGAAGAAAACTGACCGTCATTTCCTTCCTGTTTGAGATATTTCGACGTTTAAGCGCTCCTTTTACTAATTTTTATGTGCAGAATGTAATAAACAACCGTTTAACCGTCGAAACAAGCGGAACAGCTCGCAAATCTCGATGATTTCGTCGATTTTGAAGAAAACTGACCGTCATTTCCTTCCCGTTTGAGATATTTCGACGTTTAAGCGCTCCTTTTACTCCTTTTTACGTGCAGAATGTAATAAACAACCGTTTAACCGTTGAAACAAGCGGAACAGCTCGCAAATCTCGATGATTTCGTCGATTTTGATGAAAACTGACCGTCATTTCCTTCCCGTTTGAGATATTTCGACGTTTAAGCGCTCCTTTTACTCCTTTTTACGTGCAGAATGTAATAAACAACCGTTTAACCGTCGAAACAAGCGGAACAGCTCGCAAATCTCGATGATTTCGTCGATTTTGATGAAAACTGACCGTCATTTCCTTCCCGTTTGAGATATTTCGACGTTTAAGCGCTCCTTTTACTCCTTTTTACGTGCAGAATGTAATAAACAACCGTTTAACCGTCGAAACAAGCGGAACAGCTCGCAAATCTCGATGATTTCGTCGATTTTGAAGAAAACTGACCGTCATTTCCTTCCCGTTTGAGATATTTCGACGTTTAAGCGCTCCTTTTACTCCTTTTTACGTGCAGAATGCAATAAACAATCGTTTAACCGTCGAAACAAGCGGAACAGCTCGCAAATCTCGATGATTTCGTCGATTTTGAAGAAAACTGACCGTCATTTCCTTCCCGTTTGAGATATTTCGACGTTTAAGCGCTCTTTTTACTCCATTTAACGTGCAGAATGCAATAAACAACCGTTTAACCGTCGAAACAAGCGGAACAGCTCGCAAATCTCGATGATTTCGTCGATTTTGAAGAAAACTGACCGTCATTTCCTTCCCGTTTGAGATATTTCGACGTTTAAGCGCTCCTTTTACTCCTTTTTACGTGCAGAATGTAATAAACAACCGTTTAACCGTCGAAACAAGCGGAACAGCTCGCAAATCTCGATGATTTCGTCGATTTTGATGAAAACTGACCGTCATTTCCTTCCTGTTTGAGATATTTCGACGTTTAAGCGCTCCTTTTACTCCTTTTTACGTGCAGAATGTAATAAACAACCTTTAACCGTCGAAACAAGCGGAACAGCTCGCAAATCTCGATGATTTCGTCGATTTTGATGAAAACTGACCGTCATTTCCTTCCCGTTTGAGATATTTCGACGTTTAAGCGCTCTTTTTACTCCATTTAACGTGCAGAATGCAATAAACAACCGTTTAACCGTCGAAACAAGCGGAACAGCTCGCAAATCTCGATGATTTCGTCGATTTTGATGAAAACTGACCGTCATTTCCTTCCCGTTTGAGATATTTCGACGTTTAAGCGCTCTTTTTACTCCATTTAACGTGCAGAATGCAATAAACAACCGTTTAACCGTCGAAACAAGCGGAACAGCTCGCAAATCTCGATGATTTCGTCGATTTTGATAAAAACTGACCGTCATTTCCTTCCCGTTTGAGATATTTCGACGTTTAAGCGCTCCTTTTACTCCTTTTTACGTGCAGAATGTAATAAACAACCGTTTAACCGTCGAAACAAGCGGAACAGCTCGCAAATCTCGATGATTTCGTCGATTTTGAAGAAAACTGACCGTCATTTCCTTCCCGTTTGAGATATTTCGACGTTTAAGCGCTCCTTTTACTCCTTTTTACGTGCAGAATGTAATAAACAACCGTTTAACCGTCGAAACAAGCGGAACAGCTCGCAAATCTCGATGATTTCGTCGATTTTGATGAAAACTGACCGTCATTTCCTTCCTGTTTGAGATATTTCGACTTTTAAGCGCTCCTCTTACTCCTTTTTACGTGCAGAATGTAATAAACAACCGTTTAACCGTCGAAACAAGCGGAACAGCTCGCAAATCTCGATGATTTCGTCGATTTTGAAGAAAACTGACCGTCATTTCCTTCCCGTTTGAGATATTTCGACGTTTAAGCGCTCCTTTTACTAATTTTTACGTGCAGAATGTAATAAACAACCGTTTAACCGTCGAAACAAGCGGAACAGCTCGCAAATCTCGATGATTTCGTCGATTTTGAAGAAAACTGACCGTCATTTCCTTCCCGTTTGAGATATTTCGACGTTTAAGCGCTCCTTTTACTCCTTTTTACGTGCAGAATGTAATAAACAACCGTTTAACCGTTGAAACAAGCGGAACAGCTCGCAAATCTCGATGATTTCGTCGATTTTGATGAAAACTGACCGTCATTTCCTTCCCGTTTGAGATATTTCGACGTTTAAGCGCTCCTTTTACTCCTTTTTACGTGCAGAATGTAATAAACAACCGTTTAACCGTCGAAACAAGCGGAACAGCTCGCAAATCTCGATGATTTCGTCGATTTTGAAGAAAACTGACCGTCATTTCCTTCCCGTTTGAGATATTTCGACGTTTAAGCGCTCCTTTTACTCCTTTTTACGTGCAGAATGCAATAAACAATCGTTTAACCGTCGAAACAAGCGGAACAGCTCGCAAATCTCGATGATTTCGTCGATTTTGAAGAAAACTGACCGTCATTTCCTTCCCGTTTGAGATATTTCGACGTTTAAGCGCTCTTTTTACTCCATTTAACGTGCAGAATGCAATAAACAACCGTTTAACCGTCGAAACAAGCGGAACAGCTCGCAAATCTCGATGATTTCGTCGATTTTGAAGAAAACTGACCGTCATTTCCTTCCCGTTTGAGATATTTCGACGTTTAAGCGCTCCTTTTACTCCTTTTTACGTGCAGAATGTAATAAACAACCGTTTAACCGTCGAAACAAGCGGAACAGCTCGCAAATCTCGATGATTTCGTCGATTTTGATGAAAACTGACCGTCATTTCCTTCCCGTTTGAGATATTTCGACGTTTAAGCGCTCCTTTTGCTCCTTTTTACGTGCAGAATGCAATAAACAACCGTTTAACCGTCGATACAAGCGGAACAGCTCGCAAATCTCGATGATTTCGTCGATTTTGATGAAAACTGACCGTCATTTCCTTCCCGTTTGAGATATTTCGACGTTTAAGCGCTCTTTTTACTCCATTTAACGAGCAGAATGCAATAAACAACCGTTTAACCGTCGAAACAAGCGGAACAGCTCGCAAATCTCGATGATTTCGTCGATTTTGATGAAAACTGACCGTCATTTCCTTCCCGTTTGAGATATTTCGACGTTTAAGCGCTCCTTTTACTCCTTTTTACGTGCAGAATGTAATAAACAATCGTTTAACCGTCGAAACAAGCGGAACAGCTCGCAAATCTCGATGATTTCGTCGATTTTGAAGAAAACTGACCGTCATTTCCTTCCCGTTTGAGATATTTCGACGTTTAAGCGCTCCTTTTACTCCTTTTTACGTGCAGAATGTAATAAACATTAGTTTAACCGTCGAAACAAGCGGAACAGCTCGCAAATCTCGATGATTTCGTCGATTTTGATGAAAACTGACCGTCATTTCCTTCCCGTTTGAGATATTTCGACGTTTAAGCGCTCTTTTTACTCCATTTAACGTGCAGAATGCAATAAACAGCCGTTTAACCGTCGAAACAAGCGGAACAGCTCGCAAATCTCGATGATTTCGTCGATTTTGATGAAAATTGACCGTCATTTCCTTCCCGTTTGAGATATTTCGACGTTTAAGCGCTCCTTTTACTCCTTTTTACGTGCAGAATGTAATAAACAACCGTTTAACCGTCGAAACAAGCGGAACAGCTCGCAAATCTCGATGATTTCGTCGATTTTGAAGAAAACTGACCGTCATTTCCTTCCTGTTTGAGATATTTCGTCGTTTAAGCGCTCCTTTTACTAATTTTTATGTGCAGAATGTAATAAACAACCGTTTAACCGTCGAAACAAGCGGAACAGCTCGCAAATCTCGATGATTTCGTCGATTTTGAAGAAAACTGACCGTCATTTCCTTCCCGTTTGAGATATTTCGACGTTTAAGCGCTCCTTTTACTCCTTTTTACGTGCAGAATGTAATAAACAACCGTTTAACCGTTGAAACAAGCGGAACAGCTCGCAAATCTCGATGATTTCGTCGATTTTGATGAAAACTGACCGTCATTTCCTTCCCGTTTGATATATTTCGACGTTTAAGCGCTCTTTTTACTCCATTTAACGTGCAGAATGCAATAAACAACCGTTTAACCGTCGAAACAAGCGGAACAGCTTGCAAATCTCGATGATTTCGTCGATTTTGATGAAAACTGACCGTCATTTCCTTCCCGTTTGAGATATTTCGACGTTTAAGCGCTCCTTTTACTCCATTTTACGTGCAGAATGTAATAAACAACCGTTTAACCGTCGAAACAAGCGGAACAGCTCGCAAATCTCGATGATTTCGTCGATTTTGAAGAAAACTGACCGTCATTTCCTTCCCGTTTGAGATATTTCGACGTTTAAGCGCTCCTTTTACTCCTTTTTACGTGCAGAATGCAATAAACAACCGTTTAACCGTCGAAACAAGCGGAACAGCTCGCAAATCTCGATGATTTCGTCGATTTTGAAGAAAACTGACCGTCATTTCCTTCCCGTTTGAGATATTTCGACGTTTAAGCGCTCCTTTTACTCCTTTTTACGTGCAGAATGTAATAAACAACCGTTTAACCGTCGAAACAAGCGGAACAGCTCGCAAATCTCGATGATTTCGTCGATTTTGATGAAAACTGACCGTCATTTCCTTCCCGTTTGAGATATTTCGACGTTTAAGCGCTCCTTTTACTCCTTTTTACGTGCAGAATGCAATAAACAACCGTTTAACCGTCGAAACAAGCGGAACAGCTCGCAAATCTCGATGATTTCGTCGATTTTGATGAAAACTGACCGTCATTTCCTTCCTGTTTGAGATATTTCGACGTTTAAGCGCTCCTTTTACTCCTTTTTACGTGCAGAATGTAATAAACAACCGTTTAATCGTCGAAACAAGCGGAACAGCTCGCAAATCTCGATGATTTCGTCGATTTTGAAGAAAACTGACCGTCATTTCCTTCCTGTTTGAGATATTTCGACGTTTAAGCGCTCCTTTTACTCCTTTTTACGTGCAGAATGTAATAAACATTAGTTTAACCGTCGAAACAAGCGGAACAGCTCGCAAATCTCGATGATTTCGTCGATTTTGATGAAAACTGACCGTCATTTCCTTCCCGTTTGAGATATTTCGACGTTTAAGCGCTCTTTTTACTCCATTTAACGTGCAGAATGCAATAAACAACCGTTTAACCGTCGAAACAAGCGGAACAGCTCGCAAATCTCGATGATTTCGTCGATTTTGATGAAAACTGACCGTCATTTCCTTCCCGTTTGAGATATTTCGACGTTTAAGCGCTCCTTTTACTCCTTTTTACGTGCAGAATGTAATAAACAACCGTTTAACCGTCGAAACAAGCGGAACAGCTCGCAAATCTCGATGATTTCGTCGATTTTGATGAAAACTGACCGTCATTTCCTTCCCGTTTGAGATATTTCGACGTTTAAGCGCTCTTTTTACTCCATTTAACGTGCAGAATGCAATAAACAACCGTTTAACCGTCGAAACAAGCGGAACAGCTCGCAAATCTCGATGATTTCGTCGATTTTGATGAAAACTGACCGTCATTTCCTTCCCGTTTGAGATGTTTCGACGTTTAAGCGCTCTTTTTACTCCATTTAACGTGCAGAATGCAATAAACAACCGTTTAACCGTCGAAACAAGCGGAACAGCTCGCAAATCTCGATGATTTCGTCGATTTTGATAAAAACTGACCGTCATTTCCTTCCCGTTTGAGATATTTCGACGTTTAAGCGCTCCTTTTACTCCTTTTTACGTGCAGAATGTAATAAACAACCGTTTAACCGTCGAAACAAGCGGAACAGCTCGCAAATCTCGATGATTTCGTCGATTTTGAAGAAAACTGACCGTCATTTCCTTCCCGTTTGAGATATTTCGACGTTTAAGCGCTCCTTTTACTCCTTTTTACGTGCAGAATGTAATAAACAACCGTTTAACCGTCGAAACAAGCGGAACAGCTCGCAAATCTCGATGATTTCGTCGATTTTGAAGAAAACTGACCGTCATTTCCTTCCTGTTTGAGATATTTCGACGTTTAAGCGCTCCTTTTACTCCTTTTTACGTGCAGAATGTAATAAACATTAGTTTAACCGTCGAAACAAGCGGAACAGCTCGCAAATCTCGATGATTTCGTCGATTTTGATGAAAACTGACCGTCATTTCCTTCCCGTTTGAGATATTTCGACGTTTAAGCGCTCTTTTTACTCCATTTAACGTGCAGAATGCAATAAACAACCGTTTAACCGTCGAAACAAGCGGAACAGCTCGCAAATCTCGATGATTTCGTCGATTTTGATGAAAACTGACCGTCATTTCCTTCCCGTTTGAGATATTTCGACGTTTAAGCGCTCCTTTTACTCCTTTTTACGTGCAGAATGTAATAAACAACCGTTTAACCGTCGAAACAAGCGGAACAGCTCGCAAATCTCGATGATTTCGTCGATTTTGATGAAAACTGACCGTCATTTCCTTCCCGTTTGAGATATTTCGACGTTTAAGCGCTCTTTTTACTCCATTTAACGTGCAGAATGCAATAAACAACCGTTTAACCGTCGAAACAAGCGGAACAGCTCGCAAATCTCGATGATTTCGTCGATTTTGATGAAAACTGACCGTCATTTCCTTCCCGTTTGAGATATTTCGACGTTTAAGCGCTCTTTTTACTCCATTTAACGTGCAGAATGCAATAAACAACCGTTTAACCGTCGAAACAAGCGGAACAGCTCGCAAATCTCGATGATTTCGTCGATTTTGATAAAAACTGACCGTCATTTCCTTCCCGTTTGAGATATTTCGACGTTTAAGCGCTCCTTTTACTCCTTTTTACGTGCAGAATGTAATAAACATCCGTTTAACCGTCGAAACAAGCGGAACAGCTCGCAAATCTCGATGATTTCGTCGATTTTGAAGAAAACTGACCGTCATTTCCTTCCCGTTTGAGATATTTCGACGTTTAAGCGCTCCTTTTACTCCTTTTTACGTGCAGAATGTAATAAACAACCGTTTAACCGTCGAAACAAGCGGAACAGCTCGCAAATCTCGATGATTTCGTCGATTTTGATGAAAACTGACCGTCATTTCCTTCCTGTTTGAGATATTTCGACTTTTAAGCGCTCCTCTTACTCCTTTTTACGTGCAGAATGTAATAAACAACCGTTTAACCGTCGAAACAAGCGGAACAGCTCGCAAATCTCGATGATTTCGTCGATTTTGAAGAAAACTGACCGTCATTTCCTTCCTGTTTGAGATATTTCGACGTTTAAGCGCTCCTTTTACTAATTTTTATGTGCAGAATGTAATAAACAACCGTTTAACCGTCGAAACAAGCGGAACAGCTCGCAAATCTCGATGATTTCGTCGATTTTGAAGAAAACTGACCGTCATTTCCTTCCCGTTTGAGATATTTCGACGTTTAAGCGCTCCTTTTACTCCTTTTTACGTGCAGAATGTAATAAACAACCGTTTAACCGTTGAAACAAGCGGAACAGCTCGCAAATCTCGATGATTTCGTCGATTTTGATGAAAACTGACCGTCATTTCCTTCCCGTTTGAGATATTTCGACGTTTAAGCGCTCCTTTTACTCCTTTTTACGTGCAGAATGTAATAAACAACCGTTTAACCGTCGAAACAAGCGGAACAGCTCGCAAATCTCGATGATTTCGTCGATTTTGATGAAAACTGACCGTCATTTCCTTCCCGTTTGAGATATTTCGACGTTTAAGCGCTCCTTTTACTCCTTTTTACGTGCAGAATGTAATAAACAACCGTTTAACCGTCGAAACAAGCGGAACAGCTCGCAAATCTCGATGATTTCGTCGATTTTGAAGAAAACTGACCGTCATTTCCTTCCCGTTTGAGATATTTCGACGTTTAAGCGCTCCTTTTACTCCTTTTTACGTGCAGAATGCAATAAACAATCGTTTAACCGTCGAAACAAGCGGAACAGCTCGCAAATCTCGATGATTTCGTCGATTTTGAAGAAAACTGACCGTCATTTCCTTCCCGTTTGAGATATTTCGACGTTTAAGCGCTCTTTTTACTCCATTTAACGTGCAGAATGCAATAAACAACCGTTTAACCGTCGAAACAAGCGGAACAGCTCGCAAATCTCGATGATTTCGTCGATTTTGAAGAAAACTGACCGTCATTTCCTTCCCGTTTGAGATATTTCGACGTTTAAGCGCTCCTTTTACTCCTTTTTACGTGCAGAATGTAATAAACAACCGTTTAACCGTCGAAACAAGCGGAACAGCTCGCAAATCTCGATGATTTCGTCGATTTTGATGAAAACTGACCGTCATTTCCTTCCTGTTTGAGATATTTCGACGTTTAAGCGCTCCTTTTACTCCTTTTTACGTGCAGAATGTAATAAACAACCTTTAACCGTCGAAACAAGCGGAACAGCTCGCAAATCTCGATGATTTCGTCGATTTTGATGAAAACTGACCGTCATTTCCTTCCCGTTTGAGATATTTCGACGTTTAAGCGCTCTTTTTACTCCATTTAACGTGCAGAATGCAATAAACAACCGTTTAACCGTCGAAACAAGCGGAACAGCTCGCAAATCTCGATGATTTCGTCGATTTTGATGAAAACTGACCGTCATTTCCTTCCCGTTTGAGATATTTCGACGTTTAAGCGCTCTTTTTACTCCATTTAACGTGCAGAATGCAATAAACAACCGTTTAACCGTCGAAACAAGCGGAACAGCTCGCAAATCTCGATGATTTCGTCGATTTTGATAAAAACTGACCGTCATTTCCTTCCCGTTTGAGATATTTCGACGTTTAAGCGCTCCTTTTACTCCTTTTTACGTGCAGAATGTAATAAACAACCGTTTAACCGTCGAAACAAGCGGAACAGCTCGCAAATCTCGATGATTTCGTCGATTTTGAAGAAAACTGACCGTCATTTCCTTCCCGTTTGAGATATTTCGACGTTTAAGCGCTCCTTTTACTCCTTTTTACGTGCAGAATGTAATAAACAACCGTTTAACCGTCGAAACAAGCGGAACAGCTCGCAAATCTCGATGATTTCGTCGATTTTGATGAAAACTGACCGTCATTTCCTTCCTGTTTGAGATATTTCGACTTTTAAGCGCTCCTCTTACTCCTTTTTACGTGCAGAATGTAATAAACAACCGTTTAACCGTCGAAACAAGCGGAACAGCTCGCAAATCTCGATGATTTCGTCGATTTTGAAGAAAACTGACCGTCATTTCCTTCCCGTTTGAGATATTTCGACGTTTAAGCGCTCCTTTTACTAATTTTTACGTGCAGAATGTAATAAACAACCGTTTAACCGTCGAAACAAGCGGAACAGCTCGCAAATCTCGATGATTTCGTCGATTTTGAAGAAAACTGACCGTCATTTCCTTCCCGTTTGAGATATTTCGACGTTTAAGCGCTCCTTTTACTCCTTTTTACGTGCAGAATGTAATAAACAACCGTTTAACCGTTGAAACAAGCGGAACAGCTCGCAAATCTCGATGATTTCGTCGATTTTGATGAAAACTGACCGTCATTTCCTTCCCGTTTGAGATATTTCGACGTTTAAGCGCTCCTTTTACTCCTTTTTACGTGCAGAATGTAATAAACAACCGTTTAACCGTCGAAACAAGCGGAACAGCTCGCAAATCTCGATGATTTCGTCGATTTTGAAGAAAACTGACCGTCATTTCCTTCCCGTTTGAGATATTTCGACGTTTAAGCGCTCCTTTTACTCCTTTTTACGTGCAGAATGCAATAAACAATCGTTTAACCGTCGAAACAAGCGGAACAGCTCGCAAATCTCGATGATTTCGTCGATTTTGAAGAAAACTGACCGTCATTTCCTTCCCGTTTGAGATATTTCGACGTTTAAGCGCTCTTTTTACTCCATTTAACGTGCAGAATGCAATAAACAACCGTTTAACCGTCGAAACAAGCGGAACAGCTCGCAAATCTCGATGATTTCGTCGATTTTGAAGAAAACTGACCGTCATTTCCTTCCCGTTTGAGATATTTCGACGTTTAAGCGCTCCTTTTACTCCTTTTTACGTGCAGAATGTAATAAACAACCGTTTAACCGTCGAAACAAGCGGAACAGCTCGCAAATCTCGATGATTTCGTCGATTTTGATGAAAACTGACCGTCATTTCCTTCCCGTTTGAGATATTTCGACGTTTAAGCGCTCCTTTTGCTCCTTTTTACGTGCAGAATGCAATAAACAACCGTTTAACCGTCGATACAAGCGGAACAGCTCGCAAATCTCGATGATTTCGTCGATTTTGATGAAAACTGACCGTCATTTCCTTCCCGTTTGAGATATTTCGACGTTTAAGCGCTCTTTTTACTCCATTTAACGAGCAGAATGCAATAAACAACCGTTTAACCGTCGAAACAAGCGGAACAGCTCGCAAATCTCGATGATTTCGTCGATTTTGATGAAAACTGACCGTCATTTCCTTCCCGTTTGAGATATTTCGACGTTTAAGCGCTCCTTTTACTCCTTTTTACGTGCAGAATGTAATAAACAATCGTTTAACCGTCGAAACAAGCGGAACAGCTCGCAAATCTCGATGATTTCGTCGATTTTGAAGAAAACTGACCGTCATTTCCTTCCCGTTTGAGATATTTCGACGTTTAAGCGCTCCTTTTACTCCTTTTTACGTGCAGAATGTAATAAACATTAGTTTAACCGTCGAAACAAGCGGAACAGCTCGCAAATCTCGATGATTTCGTCGATTTTGATGAAAACTGACCGTCATTTCCTTCCCGTTTGAGATATTTCGACGTTTAAGCGCTCTTTTTACTCCATTTAACGTGCAGAATGCAATAAACAGCCGTTTAACCGTCGAAACAAGCGGAACAGCTCGCAAATCTCGATGATTTCGTCGATTTTGATGAAAATTGACCGTCATTTCCTTCCCGTTTGAGATATTTCGACGTTTAAGCGCTCCTTTTACTCCTTTTTACGTGCAGAATGTAATAAACAACCGTTTAACCGTCGAAACAAGCGGAACAGCTCGCAAATCTCGATGATTTCGTCGATTTTGAAGAAAACTGACCGTCATTTCCTTCCTGTTTGAGATATTTCGTCGTTTAAGCGCTCCTTTTACTAATTTTTATGTGCAGAATGTAATAAACAACCGTTTAACCGTCGAAACAAGCGGAACAGCTCGCAAATCTCGATGATTTCGTCGATTTTGATAAAAACTGACCGTCATTTCCTTCCCGTTTGAGATATTTCGACGTTTAAGCGCTCCTTTTACTCCTTTTTACGTGCAGAATGTAATAAACATCCGTTTAACCGTCGAAACAAGCGGAACAGCTCGCAAATCTCGATGATTTCGTCGATTTTGAAGAAAACTGACCGTCATTTCCTTCCCGTTTGAGATATTTCGACGTTTAAGCGCTCCTTTTACTCCTTTTTACGTGCAGAATGTAATAAACAACCGTTTAACCGTCGAAACAAGCGGAACAGCTCGCAAATCTCGATGATTTCGTCGATTTTGATGAAAACTGACCGTCATTTCCTTCCTGTTTGAGATATTTCGACTTTTAAGCGCTCCTCTTACTCCTTTTTACGTGCAGAATGTAATAAACAACCGTTTAACCGTCGAAACAAGCGGAACAGCTCGCAAATCTCGATGATTTCGTCGATTTTGAAGAAAACTGACCGTCATTTCCTTCCTGTTTGAGATATTTCGACGTTTAAGCGCTCCTTTTACTAATTTTTATGTGCAGAATGTAATAAACAACCGTTTAACCGTCGAAACAAGCGGAACAGCTCGCAAATCTCGATGATTTCGTCGATTTTGAAGAAAACTGACCGTCATTTCCTTCCCGTTTGAGATATTTCGACGTTTAAGCGCTCCTTTTACTCCTTTTTACGTGCAGAATGTAATAAACAACCGTTTAACCGTTGAAACAAGCGGAACAGCTCGCAAATCTCGATGATTTCGTCGATTTTGATGAAAACTGACCGTCATTTCCTTCCCGTTTGAGATATTTCGACGTTTAAGCGCTCCTTTTACTCCTTTTTACGTGCAGAATGTAATAAACAACCGTTTAACCGTCGAAACAAGCGGAACAGCTCGCAAATCTCGATGATTTCGTCGATTTTGATGAAAACTGACCGTCATTTCCTTCCCGTTTGAGATATTTCGACGTTTAAGCGCTCCTTTTACTCCTTTTTACGTGCAGAATGTAATAAACAACCGTTTAACCGTCGAAACAAGCGGAACAGCTCGCAAATCTCGATGATTTCGTCGATTTTGAAGAAAACTGACCGTCATTTCCTTCCCGTTTGAGATATTTCGACGTTTAAGCGCTCCTTTTACTCCTTTTTACGTGCAGAATGCAATAAACAATCGTTTAACCGTCGAAACAAGCGGAACAGCTCGCAAATCTCGATGATTTCGTCGATTTTGAAGAAAACTGACCGTCATTTCCTTCCCGTTTGAGATATTTCGACGTTTAAGCGCTCTTTTTACTCCATTTAACGTGCAGAATGCAATAAACAACCGTTTAACCGTCGAAACAAGCGGAACAGCTCGCAAATCTCGATGATTTCGTCGATTTTGAAGAAAACTGACCGTCATTTCCTTCCCGTTTGAGATATTTCGACGTTTAAGCGCTCCTTTTACTCCTTTTTACGTGCAGAATGTAATAAACAACCGTTTAACCGTCGAAACAAGCGGAACAGCTCGCAAATCTCGATGATTTCGTCGATTTTGATGAAAACTGACCGTCATTTCCTTCCTGTTTGAGATATTTCGACGTTTAAGCGCTCCTTTTACTCCTTTTTACGTGCAGAATGTAATAAACAACCTTTAACCGTCGAAACAAGCGGAACAGCTCGCAAATCTCGATGATTTCGTCGATTTTGATGAAAACTGACCGTCATTTCCTTCCCGTTTGAGATATTTCGACGTTTAAGCGCTCTTTTTACTCCATTTAACGTGCAGAATGCAATAAACAACCGTTTAACCGTCGAAACAAGCGGAACAGCTCGCAAATCTCGATGATTTCGTCGATTTTGATGAAAACTGACCGTCATTTCCTTCCCGTTTGAGATATTTCGACGTTTAAGCGCTCTTTTTACTCCATTTAACGTGCAGAATGCAATAAACAACCGTTTAACCGTCGAAACAAGCGGAACAGCTCGCAAATCTCGATGATTTCGTCGATTTTGATAAAAACTGACCGTCATTTCCTTCCCGTTTGAGATATTTCGACGTTTAAGCGCTCCTTTTACTCCTTTTTACGTGCAGAATGTAATAAACAACCGTTTAACCGTCGAAACAAGCGGAACAGCTCGCAAATCTCGATGATTTCGTCGATTTTGAAGAAAACTGACCGTCATTTCCTTCCCGTTTGAGATATTTCGACGTTTAAGCGCTCCTTTTACTCCTTTTTACGTGCAGAATGTAATAAACAACCGTTTAACCGTCGAAACAAGCGGAACAGCTCGCAAATCTCGATGATTTCGTCGATTTTGATGAAAACTGACCGTCATTTCCTTCCTGTTTGAGATATTTCGACTTTTAAGCGCTCCTCTTACTCCTTTTTACGTGCAGAATGTAATAAACAACCGTTTAACCGTCGAAACAAGCGGAACAGCTCGCAAATCTCGATGATTTCGTCGATTTTGAAGAAAACTGACCGTCATTTCCTTCCCGTTTGAGATATTTCGACGTTTAAGCGCTCCTTTTACTAATTTTTACGTGCAGAATGTAATAAACAACCGTTTAACCGTCGAAACAAGCGGAACAGCTCGCAAATCTCGATGATTTCGTCGATTTTGAAGAAAACTGACCGTCATTTCCTTCCCGTTTGAGATATTTCGACGTTTAAGCGCTCCTTTTACTCCTTTTTACGTGCAGAATGTAATAAACAACCGTTTAACCGTTGAAACAAGCGGAACAGCTCGCAAATCTCGATGATTTCGTCGATTTTGATGAAAACTGACCGTCATTTCCTTCCCGTTTGAGATATTTCGACGTTTAAGCGCTCCTTTTACTCCTTTTTACGTGCAGAATGTAATAAACAACCGTTTAACCGTCGAAACAAGCGGAACAGCTCGCAAATCTCGATGATTTCGTCGATTTTGAAGAAAACTGACCGTCATTTCCTTCCCGTTTGAGATATTTCGACGTTTAAGCGCTCCTTTTACTCCTTTTTACGTGCAGAATGCAATAAACAATCGTTTAACCGTCGAAACAAGCGGAACAGCTCGCAAATCTCGATGATTTCGTCGATTTTGAAGAAAACTGACCGTCATTTCCTTCCCGTTTGAGATATTTCGACGTTTAAGCGCTCTTTTTACTCCATTTAACGTGCAGAATGCAATAAACAACCGTTTAACCGTCGAAACAAGCGGAACAGCTCGCAAATCTCGATGATTTCGTCGATTTTGAAGAAAACTGACCGTCATTTCCTTCCCGTTTGAGATATTTCGACGTTTAAGCGCTCCTTTTACTCCTTTTTACGTGCAGAATGTAATAAACAACCGTTTAACCGTCGAAACAAGCGGAACAGCTCGCAAATCTCGATGATTTCGTCGATTTTGATGAAAACTGACCGTCATTTCCTTCCCGTTTGAGATATTTCGACGTTTAAGCGCTCCTTTTGCTCCTTTTTACGTGCAGAATGCAATAAACAACCGTTTAACCGTCGATACAAGCGGAACAGCTCGCAAATCTCGATGATTTCGTCGATTTTGATGAAAACTGACCGTCATTTCCTTCCCGTTTGAGATATTTCGACGTTTAAGCGCTCTTTTTACTCCATTTAACGAGCAGAATGCAATAAACAACCGTTTAACCGTCGAAACAAGCGGAACAGCTCGCAAATCTCGATGATTTCGTCGATTTTGATGAAAACTGACCGTCATTTCCTTCCCGTTTGAGATATTTCGACGTTTAAGCGCTCCTTTTACTCCTTTTTACGTGCAGAATGTAATAAACAATCGTTTAACCGTCGAAACAAGCGGAACAGCTCGCAAATCTCGATGATTTCGTCGATTTTGAAGAAAACTGACCGTCATTTCCTTCCCGTTTGAGATATTTCGACGTTTAAGCGCTCCTTTTACTCCTTTTTACGTGCAGAATGTAATAAACATTAGTTTAACCGTCGAAACAAGCGGAACAGCTCGCAAATCTCGATGATTTCGTCGATTTTGATGAAAACTGACCGTCATTTCCTTCCCGTTTGAGATATTTCGACGTTTAAGCGCTCTTTTTACTCCATTTAACGTGCAGAATGCAATAAACAGCCGTTTAACCGTCGAAACAAGCGGAACAGCTCGCAAATCTCGATGATTTCGTCGATTTTGATGAAAATTGACCGTCATTTCCTTCCCGTTTGAGATATTTCGACGTTTAAGCGCTCCTTTTACTCCTTTTTACGTGCAGAATGTAATAAACAACCGTTTAACCGTCGAAACAAGCGGAACAGCTCGCAAATCTCGATGATTTCGTCGATTTTGAAGAAAACTGACCGTCATTTCCTTCCTGTTTGAGATATTTCGTCGTTTAAGCGCTCCTTTTACTAATTTTTATGTGCAGAATGTAATAAACAACCGTTTAACCGTCGAAACAAGCGGAACAGCTCGCAAATCTCGATGATTTCGTCGATTTTGAAGAAAACTGACCGTCATTTCCTTCCCGTTTGAGATATTTCGACGTTTAAGCGCTCCTTTTACTCCTTTTTACGTGCAGAATGTAATAAACAACCGTTTAACCGTTGAAACAAGCGGAACAGCTCGCAAATCTCGATGATTTCGTCGATTTTGATGAAAACTGACCGTCATTTCCTTCCCGTTTGATATATTTCGACGTTTAAGCGCTCTTTTTACTCCATTTAACGTGCAGAATGCAATAAACAACCGTTTAACCGTCGAAACAAGCGGAACAGCTTGCAAATCTCGATGATTTCGTCGATTTTGATGAAAACTGACCGTCATTTCCTTCCCGTTTGAGATATTTCGACGTTTAAGCGCTCCTTTTACTCCATTTTACGTGCAGAATGTAATAAACAACCGTTTAACCGTCGAAACAAGCGGAACAGCTCGCAAATCTCGATGATTTCGTCGATTTTGAAGAAAACTGACCGTCATTTCCTTCCCGTTTGAGATATTTCGACGTTTAAGCGCTCCTTTTACTCCTTTTTACGTGCAGAATGCAATAAACAACCGTTTAACCGTCGAAACAAGCGGAACAGCTCGCAAATCTCGATGATTTCGTCGATTTTGATGAAAACTGACCGTCATTTCCTTCCTGTTTGAGATATTTCGACGTTTAAGCGCTCCTTTTACTCCTTTTTACGTGCAGAATGTAATAAACAACCGTTTAATCGTCGAAACAAGCGAACAGCTCGCAAATCTCGATGATTTCGTCGATTTTGATGAAAACTGACCGTCATTTCCTTCCCGTTTGAGATATTTCGACGTTTAAGCGCTCCTTTTACTCCTTTTTACGTGCAGAATGCAATAAACAACCGTTTAACCGTCGAAACAAGCGGAACAGCTCGCAAATCTCGATGATTTCGTCGATTTTGATGAAAACTGACCGTCATTTCCTTCCTGTTTGAGATATTTCGACGTTTAAGCGCTCCTTTTACTCCTTTTTACGTGCAGAATGTAATAAACAACCGTTTAACCGTCGAAACAAGCGGAACAGCTCGCAAATCTCGATGATTTCGTCGATTTTGAAGAAAACTGACCGTCATTTCCTTCCCGTTTGAGATATTTCGACGTTTAAGCGCTCCTTTTACTCCTTTTTACGTGCAGAATGTAATAAACAACCGTTTAACCGTCGAAACAAGCGGAACAGCTCGCAAATCTCGATGATTTCGTCGATTTTGATGAAAACTGACCGCCATTTCCTTCCCGTTTGAGATATTTCGACGTTTAAGCGCTCCTTTTACTCCTTTTTACGTGCAGAATGTAATAAACATCCGTTTAATCGTCGAAACAAGCGAACAGCTCGCAAATCTCGATGATTTCGTCGATTTTGATGAAAACTGACCGTCATTTCCTTCCCGTTTGAGATATTTCGACGTTTAAGCGCTCTTTTTACTCCATTTAACGTGCAGAATGCAATAAACAACCGTTTAACCGTCGAAACAAGCGGAACAGCTCGCAAATCTCGATGATTTCGTCGATTTTGATGAAAACTGACCGTCATTTCCTTCCCGTTTGAGATATTTCGACGTTTAAGCGCTCTTTTTACTCCATTTAACGTGCAGAATGCAATAAACAACCGTTTAACCGTCGAAACAAGCGGAACAGCTCGCAAATCTCGATGATTTCGTCGATTTTGATGAAAACTGACCGTCATTTCCTTCCCGTTTGAGATATTTCGACGTTTAAGCGCTCCTTTTACTCCTTTTTACGTGCAGAATGTAATAAACAACCGTTTAACCGTCGAAACAAGCGGAACAGCTCGCAAATCTCGATGATTTCGTCGATTTTGAAGAAAACTGACCGTCATTTCCTTCCCGTTTGAGATATTTCGACGTTTAAGCGCTCCTTTTACTCCTTTTTACGTGCAGAATGTAATAAACAACCGTTTAACCGTCGAAACAAGCGGAACAGCTCGCAAATCTCGATGATTTCGTCGATTTTGATGAAAACTGACCGTCATTTCCTTCCTGTTTGAGATATTTCGACGTTTAAGCGCTCCTTTTACTCCTTTTTACGTGCAGAATGTAATAAACAACCGTTTAACCGTCGAAACAAGCGGAACAGCTCGCAAATCTCGATGATTTCGTCGATTTTGAAGAAAACTGACCGTCATTTCCTTCCTGTTTGAGATATTTCGACGTTTAAGCGCTCCTTTTACTCCTTTTTACGTGCAGAATGTAATAAACATTAGTTTAACCGTCGAAACAAGCGGAACAGCTCGCAAATCTCGATGATTTCGTCGATTTTGATGAAAACTGACCGTCATTTCCTTCCCGTTTGAGATATTTCGACGTTTAAGCGCTCTTTTTACTCCATTTAACGTGCAGAATGCAATAAACAACCGTTTAACCGTCGAAACAAGCGGAACAGCTCGCAAATCTCGATGATTTCGTCGATTTTGATGAAAACTGACCGTCATTTCCTTCCCGTTTGAGATATTTCGACGTTTAAGCGCTCCTTTTACTCCTTTTTACGTGCAGAATGTAATAAACAACCGTTTAACCGTCGAAACAAGCGGAACAGCTCGCAAATCTCGATGATTTCGTCGATTTTGATGAAAACTGACCGTCATTTCCTTCCCGTTTGAGATATTTCGACGTTTAAGCGCTCTTTTTACTCCATTTAACGTGCAGAATGCAATAAACAACCGTTTAACCGTCGAAACAAGCGGAACAGCTCGCAAATCTCGATGATTTCGTCGATTTTGATGAAAACTGACCGTCATTTCCTTCCCGTTTGAGATATTTCGACGTTTAAGCGCTCTTTTTACTCCATTTAACGTGCAGAATGCAATAAACAACCGTTTAACCGTCGAAACAAGCGGAACAGCTCGCAAATCTCGATGATTTCGTCGATTTTGATAAAAACTGACCGTCATTTCCTTCCCGTTTGAGATATTTCGACGTTTAAGCGCTCCTTTTACTCCTTTTTACGTGCAGAATGTAATAAACAACCGTTTAACCGTCGAAACAAGCGGAACAGCTCGCAAATCTCGATGATTTCGTCGATTTTGAAGAAAACTGACCGTCATTTCCTTCCTGTTTGAGATATTTCGACTTTTAAGCGCTCCTCTTACTCCTTTTTACGTGCAGAATGTAATAAACAACCGTTTAACCGTCGAAACAAGCGGAACAGCTCGCAAATCTCGATGATTTCGTCGATTTTGAAGAAAACTGACCGTCATTTCCTTCCTGTTTGAGATATTTCGACGTTTAAGCGCTCCTTTTACTAATTTTTATGTGCAGAATGTAATAAACAACCGTTTAACCGTCGAAACAAGCGGAACAGCTCGCAGATCTCGATGATTTCGTCGATTTTGAAGAAAACTGACCGTCATTTCCTTCCCGTTTGAGATATTTCGACGTTTAAGCGCTCCTTTTACTCCTTTTTACGTGCAGAATGTAATAAACAACCGTTTAACCGTTGAAACAAGCGGAACAGCTCGCAAATCTCGATGATTTCGTCGATTTTGATGAAAACTGACCGTCATTTCCTTCCCGTTTGAGATATTTCGACGTTTAAGCGCTCCTTTTACTCCTTTTTACGTGCAGAATGTAATAAACAACCGTTTAACCGTCGAAACAAGCGGAACAGCTCGCAAATCTCGATGATTTCGTCGATTTTGATGAAAACTGACCGTCATTTCCTTCCCGTTTGAGATATTTCGACGTTTAAGCGCTCCTTTTACTCCTTTTTACGTGCAGAATGTAATAAACAACCGTTTAACCGTCGAAACAAGCGGAACAGCTCGCAAATCTCGATGATTTCGTCGATTTTGAAGAAAACTGACCGTCATTTCCTTCCCGTTTGAGATATTTCGACGTTTAAGCGCTCCTTTTACTCCTTTTTACGTGCAGAATGCAATAAACAATCGTTTAACCGTCGAAACAAGCGGAACAGCTCGCAAATCTCGATGATTTCGTCGATTTTGAAGAAAACTGACCGTCATTTCCTTCCCGTTTGAGATATTTCGACGTTTAAGCGCTCTTTTTACTCCATTTAACGTGCAGAATGCAATA
Source organism: Bombus flavifrons (assembly GCF_040668555.2). Classification (NCBI taxonomy): domain Eukaryota; kingdom Metazoa; phylum Arthropoda; class Insecta; order Hymenoptera; family Apidae; genus Bombus; species Bombus flavifrons. The sequence goes on from NC_138455.1 coordinate 126,016, forward strand.
AACAACCGTTTAACCGTCGAAACAAGCGGAACAGCTCGCAAATCTCGATGATTTCGTCGATTTTGAAGAAAACTGACCGTCATTTCCTTCCCGTTTGAGATATTTCGACGTTTAAGCGCTCCTTTTACTCCTTTTTACGTGCAGAATGTAATAAACAACCGTTTAACCGTCGAAACAAGCGGAACAGCTCGCAAATCTCGATGATTTCGTCGATTTTGATGAAAACTGACCGTCATTTCCTTCCTGTTTGAGATATTTCGACGTTTAAGCGCTCCTTTTACTCCTTTTTACGTGCAGAATGTAATAAACAACCTTTAACCGTCGAAACAAGCGGAACAGCTCGCAAATCTCGATGATTTCGTCGATTTTGATGAAAACTGACCGTCATTTCCTTCCCGTTTGAGATATTTCGACGTTTAAGCGCTCTTTTTACTCCATTTAACGTGCAGAATGCAATAAACAACCGTTTAACCGTCGAAACAAGCGGAACAGCTCGCAAATCTCGATGATTTCGTCGATTTTGATGAAAACTGACCGTCATTTCCTTCCCGTTTGAGATATTTCGACGTTTAAGCGCTCTTTTTACTCCATTTAACGTGCAGAATGCAATAAACAACCGTTTAACCGTCGAAACAAGCGGAACAGCTCGCAAATCTCGATGATTTCGTCGATTTTGATAAAAACTGACCGTCATTTCCTTCCCGTTTGAGATATTTCGACGTTTAAGCGCTCCTTTTACTCCTTTTTACGTGCAGAATGTAATAAACAACCGTTTAACCGTCGAAACAAGCGGAACAGCTCGCAAATCTCGATGATTTCGTCGATTTTGAAGAAAACTGACCGTCATTTCCTTCCCGTTTGAGATATTTCGACGTTTAAGCGCTCCTTTTACTCCTTTTTACGTGCAGAATGTAATAAACAACCGTTTAACCGTCGAAACAAGCGGAACAGCTCGCAAATCTCGATGATTTCGTCGATTTTGATGAAAACTGACCGTCATTTCCTTCCTGTTTGAGATATTTCGACTTTTAAGCGCTCCTCTTACTCCTTTTTACGTGCAGAATGTAATAAACAACCGTTTAACCGTCGAAACAAGCGGAACAGCTCGCAAATCTCGATGATTTCGTCGATTTTGAAGAAAACTGACCGTCATTTCCTTCCTGTTTGAGATATTTCGACGTTTAAGCGCTCCTTTTACTAATTTTTATGTGCAGAATGTAATAAACAACCGTTTAACCGTCGAAACAAGCGGAACAGCTCGCAAATCTCGATGATTTCGTCGATTTTGAAGAAAACTGACCGTCATTTCCTTCCCGTTTGAGATATTTCGACGTTTAAGCGCTCCTTTTACTCCTTTTTACGTGCAGAATGTAATAAACAACCGTTTAACCGTTGAAACAAGCGGAACAGCTCGCAAATCTCGATGATTTCGTCGATTTTGATGAAAACTGACCGTCATTTCCTTCCCGTTTGAGATATTTCGACGTTTAAGCGCTCCTTTTACTCCTTTTTACGTGCAGAATGTAATAAACAACCGTTTAACCGTCGAAACAAGCGGAACAGCTCGCAAATCTCGATGATTTCGTCGATTTTGAAGAAAACTGACCGTCATTTCCTTCCCGTTTGAGATATTTCGACGTTTAAGCGCTCCTTTTACTCCTTTTTACGTGCAGAATGCAATAAACAATCGTTTAACCGTCGAAACAAGCGGAACAGCTCGCAAATCTCGATGATTTCGTCGATTTTGAAGAAAACTGACCGTCATTTCCTTCCCGTTTGAGATATTTCGACGTTTAAGCGCTCTTTTTACTCCATTTAACGTGCAGAATGCAATAAACAACCGTTTAACCGTCGAAACAAGCGGAACAGCTCGCAAATCTCGATGATTTCGTCGATTTTGAAGAAAACTGACCGTCATTTCCTTCCCGTTTGAGATATTTCGACGTTTAAGCGCTCCTTTTACTCCTTTTTACGTGCAGAATGTAATAAACAACCGTTTAACCGTCGAAACAAGCGGAACAGCTCGCAAATCTCGATGATTTCGTCGATTTTGATGAAAACTGACCGTCATTTCCTTCCTGTTTGAGATATTTCGACGTTTAAGCGCTCCTTTTACTCCTTTTTACGTGCAGAATGTAATAAACAACCTTTAACCGTCGAAACAAGCGGAACAGCTCGCAAATCTCGATGATTTCGTCGATTTTGAAGAAAACTGACCGTCATTTCCTTCCCGTTTGAGATATTTCGACGTTTAAGCGCTCCTTTTACTCCTTTTTACGTGCAGAATGTAATAAACAACCGTTTAACCGTCGAAACAAGCGGAACAGCTCGCAAATCTCGATGAATTCGTCGATTTTGAAGAAAACTGACCGTCATTTCCTTCCCGTTTGAGATATTTCGACGTTTAAGCGCTCCTTTTACTCCTTTTTACGTGCAGAATGCAATAAACAACCGTTTAACCGTCGAAACAAGCGGAACAGCTCGCAAATCTCGATGATTTCGTCGATTTTGATGAAAACTGACCGTCATTTCCTTCCTGTTTGAGATATTTCGACGTTTAAGCGCTCCTTTTACTCCTTTTTACGTGCAGAATGTAATAAACAACCGTTTAACCGTCGAAACAAGCGGAACAGCTCGCAAATCTCGATGATTTCGTCGATTTTGAAGAAAACTGACCGTCATTTCCTTCCCGTTTGAGATATTTCGACGTTTAAGCGCTCCTTTTACTCCTTTTTACGTGCAGAATGTAATAAACAATCGTTTAACCGTCGAAACAAGCGGAACAGCTCGCAAATCTCGATGATTTCGTCGATTTTGAAGAAAACTGACCGTCATTTCCTTCCCGTTTGAGATATTTCGACGTTTAAGCGCTCCTTTTACTCCTTTTTACGTGCAGAATGTAATAAACAATCGTTTAACCGTCGAAACAAGCGGAACAGCTCGCAAATCTCGATGATTTCGTCGATTTTGAAGAAAACTGACCGTCATTTCCTTCCCGTTTGAGATATTTCGACGTTTAAGCGCTCCTTTTACTCCTTTTTACGTGCAGAATGTAATAAACAATCGTTTAACCGTCGAAACAAGCGGAACAGCTCGCAAATCTCGATGATTTCGTCGATTTTGAAGAAAACTGACCGTCATTTCCTTCCCGTTTGAGATATTTCGACCTTTAAGCGCTCCTTTTACTCCTTTTTACGTGCAGAATGTAATAAACATTAGTTTAACCGTCGAAACAAGCGGAACAGCTCGCAAATCTCGATGATTTCGTCGATTTTGATGAAAACTGACCGTCATTTCCTTCCCGTTTGAGATATTTCGACGTTTAAGCGCTCTTTTTACTCCATTTAACGTGCAGAATGCAATAAACAACCGTTTAACCGTCGAAACAAGCGGAACAGCTCGCAAATCTCGATGATTTCGTCGATTTTGATGAAAACTGACCGTCATTTCCTTCCCGTTTGAGATATTTCGACGTTTAAGCGCTCTTTTTACTCCATTCAACGTGCAGAATGCAATAAACAACCGTTTAACCGTCGAAACAAGCGGAACAGCTCGCAAATCTCGATGATTTCGTCGATTTTGATGAAAACTGACCGTCATTTCCTTCCCGTTTGAGATATTTCGACGTTTAAGCGCTCCTTTTACTCCTTTTTACGTGCAGAATGTAATAAACAACCGTTTAACCGTCGAAACAAGCGGAACAGCTCGCAAATCTCGATGATTTCGTCGATTTTGAAGAAAACTGACCGTCATTTCCTTCCCGTTTGAGATATTTCGACGTTTAAGCGCTCCTTTTACTCCTTTTTACGTGCAGAATGTAATAAACAATCGTTTAACCGTCGAAACAAGCGGAACAGCTCGCAAATCTCGATGATTTCGTCGATTATGATGAAAACTGACCGTCATTTCCTTCCCGTTTGAGATATTTCGACGTTTAAGCGCTCCTTTTACTCCTTTTTACGTGCAGAATGTAATAAACAATCGTTTAACCGTCGAAACAAGCGGAACAGCTCGCAAATCTCGATGATTTCGTCGATTTTGAAGAAAACTGACCGTCATTTCCTTCCCGTTTGAGATATTTCGACGTTTAAGCGCTCCTTTTACTCCTTTTTACGTGCAGAATGTAATAAACAACCGTTTAACCGTCGAAACAAGCGGAACAGCTCGCAAATCTCGATGATTTCGTCGATTTTGAAGAAAACTGACCGTCATTTCCTTCCTGTTTGAGATATTTCGACGTTTAAGCGCTCCTTTTACTAATTTTTATGTGCAGAATGTAATAAACAACCGTTTAACCGTCGAAACAAGCGGAACAGCTCGCAAATCTCGATGATTTCGTCGATTTTGAAGAAAACTGACCGTCATTTCCTTCCCGTTTGAGATATTTCGACGTTTAAGCGCTCCTTTTACTCCTTTTTACGTGCAGAATGTAATAAACAACCGTTTAACCGTTGAAACAAGCGGAACAGCTCGCAAATCTCGATGATTTCGTCGATTTTGATGAAAACTGACCGTCATTTCCTTCCCGCTTGAGATATTTCGACGTTTAAGCGCTCTTTTTACTCCATTTAACGTGCAGAATGCAATAAACAACCGTTTAACCGTCGAAACAAGCGGAACAGCTCGCAAATCTCGATGATTTCGTCGATTTTGATGAAAACTGACCGTCATTTCCTTCCCGTTTGAGATATTTCGACGTTTAAGCGCTCCTTTTACTCCTTTTTACGTGCAGAATGTAATAAACAACCGTTTAACCGTCGAAACAAGCGGAACAGCTCGCAAATCTCGATGATTTCGTCGATTTTGAAGAAAACTGACCGTCATTTCCTTCCCGTTTGAGATATTTCGACGTTTAAGCGCTCTTTTTACTCCATTTAAAGTGCAGAATGTAATACACGCCAGTTTCAGCTTCGAAACAAGCGGAACAGCTCGCAAATCTCGATGATTTCGTCGATTTTGACCAAAACTAACCGTCTTTTCCTACTCGTTTGAGATATTTCGACGTTTAAGCGCTCTTTTTACTCCATTTAACGTGCAGAATGTAATACACGCCAGTTCCTGCTTCGAAACAAGCGGAACAGCTCGCAAATCTCGATGATTTCGTCGATTTTGAACAAAACTAACAGTCATTTCCTTCCCGTTTGAGATATATCGACGTTTAAGCGCTCTTTTTACTCCATTTAAAGTGCAGAATGTAATACACGCCAGTTTCAGCTTCGAAACAAGCGGTACGGCTCGCAAATCTCGATGATTTCGTCGATTTTGACCAAAACTAACCGTCATATCCTTCCCGTTTGAGATATTTCGACGTTTAAGCGCTCTTTTTACTCCATTTACCGTGCAGAATGTAATACACGCCAGTTTCAGCTTCGATACAAGCGGAACAGCTCGCAAATCTCGATGATTTCGTTGATTTTGACCAAAACTAACAGTCATTTCCTTCCCGTTTGAGATATTTCGACGTTTAAGCGCTCTTTTTACTCCATTTAACGTGCAGAATGTAATACACGCCAGTTTCAGCTTCGAAACAAGCGGAACAGCTCGCAAATCTCGATGATTTCGTCGATTTTGACCAAAACTAACTGTCATTTCCTTCCGGTTTGAGATATTTCGACGTTTAAACGCTCTTTTTACTCTATTTAACGTGCAGAATGTAATACACGCCAGTTTCAGCTTCGAAACAAGCGGAACAGCTCGCAAATCTCGATGATTTCGTCGATTTTGACCAAAATTAACCGACATTTCCTTCCCGTTTGAGATATTTCGACGTTTAAGCGCTCTTTTTACTCCATTTAAAGTGCAGAATGTAATACACGCCAGTTTCAGCTTCGAAACAAGCGGAACAGCTCGCAAATCTCGATGATTTCGTCGATTTTGACCAAAACTAACCGTCTTTTCCTACTCGTTTGAGATATTTCGACGTTTAAGCGCTCTTTTTACTCCATTTAACGTGCAGAATGTAATACACGCCAGTTCCTGCTTCGAAACAAGCGGAACAGCTCGCAAATCTCGATGATTTCGTCGATTTTGAACAAAACTAACAGTCATTTCCTTCCCGTTTGAGATATATCGACGTTTAAGCGCTCTTTTTACTCCATTTAAAGTGCAGAATGTAATACACGCCAGTTTCAGCTTCGAAACAAGCGGTACGGCTCGCAAATCTCGATGATTTCGTCGATTTTGACCAAAACTAACCGTCATATCCTTCCCGTTTGAGATATTTCGACGTTTAAGCGCTCTTTTTACTCCATTTACCGTGCAGAATGTAATACACGCCAGTTTCAGCTTCGATACAAGCGGAACAGCTCGCAAATCTCGATGATTTCGTCGATTTTGACCAAAACTAACCGTCATTTCCTACCCGTTTGAGATATTTCGACGTTTAAGCGCTCTTTTTACTCCATTTAACGTGCAGAATGTAATACACGCCAGTTTCAGCTTCGAAACAAGCGGAACAGCTCGCAAATCTCGATGATTTCGTCGATTTTGACCAAAACTAACAGTCATTTCCTTCCCGTTTGAGATATTTCGACGTTTAAGCGGTCTTTTTACTCCATTTAACGTGGAGAATGTAATACACGCCAGTTTCAGCTTCGAAACAAGCGGAACAGCTCGCAAATCTCGATGATTTCGTCGATTTTGACCAAAACTAACCGTCATTTCCTTCCGGTTTGAGATATTTCGACGTTTAAACGCTCTTTTTACTCTGTTTAACGTGCAGAATGTAATACACGCCAGTTTCAGCTTCGAAACAAGCGGAACAGCTCGCAAATCTCGATGATTTCGTCGATTTTGACCAAAATTAACCGACATTTCCTTCCCGTTTGAGATATTTCGACGTTTAAGCGCTCTTTTTACTCCATTTAAAGTGCAGAATGTAATACACGCCAGTTTCAGCTTCGAAACAAGCGGAACAGCTCGCAAATCTCGATGATTTCGTCGATTTTGACCAAAACTAACCGTCTTTTCCTACTCGTTTGAGATATTTCGACGTTTAAGCGCTCTTTTTACTCCATATAACGTGCAGAATGTAATACACGCCAGTTCCTGCTTCGAAACAAGCGGAACAGCTCGCAAATCTCGATGATTTCGTCGATTTTGAACAAAACTAACAGTCATTTCCTTCCCGTTTGAGATATATCGACGTTTAAGCGCTCTTTTTACTCCATTTAAAGTGCAGAATGTAATACACGCCAGTTTCAGCTTCGAAACAAGCGGTACAGCTCGCAAATCTCGATGATTTCGTCGATTTTGACCAAAACTAACCGTCATATCCTTCCCGTTTGAGATATTTCGACGTTTAAGCGCTCTTTTTACTCCATTTACCGTGCAGAATGTAATACACGCCAGTTTCAGCTTCGATACAAGCGGAACAGCTCGCAAATCTCGATGATTTCGTCGATTTTGACCAAAACTAACCGTCATTTCCTTCCCGTTTGAGATATTTCGACGTTTAAGAGCTCTTTTTACTCCATTTAACGTGCAGAATGTAATACACGCCAGTTTCAGCTTCGAAACAAGCGGAACAGCTCGCAAATCTCGATGATTTCGTCGATTTTGACCAAAACTAACCGTCATTTCCTTCCCGTTTGAGATATTTCGACGTTTAAGCGCTCTTTTTACTCCATTTAAAGTGCAGAATGTAATACACGCCAGTTTCAAAGTCTAAACAAGCGGAACAGCTCGCAAACCTCGACGATTTCGTCCATTTTGACGAAAACTAACCGTCATTTCCTTCCCGTTTGAGATATTTCGACGTTTAAGCGCTCTTTTTACTCCATTTAACGTGCAGAATGTAATACACGCCAGTTTCAGCTTCGAAACAAGCGGAACAGCTCGCAAATCTCGATGATTTCGACGATTTTGACGAAAACTATCCGTCATTTCCTACCCGTTTGAGATATTTCGACGTTTAAGCGCTCTTTTTACTCCATTTAACGTGCAGAATGTAATATACGCCAGTTTCAACTTCGAAACAAGCGAAACAGCTCGCAAATCTCGATGATTTCGTCGATTTTGACCAAAATTAACCGTCATTTCCTTCCCGTTTGAGATATTTCGACGTTTAAGCGCTCTTTTTACTCCATTTAACGTGCAGAATGTAATACACGCCAGTTTCAGCTTCGAAACAAGCGGAACAGCTCGCAAATCTCGATGATTTCGACGATTTTGACGAAAACTATCCGTCATTTCCTACCCGTTTGAGATATTTCGACGTTTAAGCGCTCTTTTTACTCCATTTAACGTGCAGAATGTAATACACGCCAGTTTCAGCTTCGAAACAAGCGGAACAGCTCGCAAATCTCGATGATTTCGACGATTTTGACGAAAACTATCCGTCATTTCCTACCCGTTTGAGATATTTCGACGTTTAAGCGCTCTTTTTACTCCATTTAACGTGCAGAATGTAATACACGCCAGTTTCAGCTTCGAAACAAGCGGAACAGCTCGCAAATCTCGATGATTTCGTCGATTTTGACCAAAACTAACCGTCATTTCCTTCCCGTTTGAGATATTTCGACGTTTAAGCGGTCTTTTTACTCCATTTAACGTGCAGAATGTAATACACGCCAGTTTCAGCTTCGAAACAAGCGGAACAGCTCGCAAAACTCGACGATTTCGTCAATTTTGACGAAAACTAACCGTCATTTCCTTCCCGTTTGAGATATTTCGACGTTTAAGCGCTCTTTTTACTCCATTTAACGTGCAGAATGTAATACACGCCAGTTTCAAAGTCTAAACAAGCGGAACAGCTCGCAAATCTCGACGATTTCGTCAATTTTGACCAAAACTAACCGTCATTTCCTTCCCGTTTGAGATATTTCGACGTTTAAGAGCTCTTTTTACTCCATTTAACGTGCAGAATGTAATACACGCCAGTTTCAGCTTCGAAACAAGCGGTACGGCTCGCAAATCTCGATGATTTCGTCGATTTTGACCAAAACTATCCGTCATTTCCTACCCGTTTGAGATATTTCGACGTTTAAGCGCTCTTTTTACTCCATATAACGTGCAGAATGTAATACACGCCAGTTCCTGCTTCGAAACAAGCGGAACAGCTCGCAAATCTCGATGATTTCGTCGATTTTGAACAAAACTAACAGTCATTTCCTTCCCGTTTGAGATATATCGACGTTTAAGCGCTCTTTTTACTCCATTTAAAGTGCAGAATGTAATACACGCCAGTTTCAGCTTCGAAACAAGCGGTACAGCTCGCAAATCTCGATGATTTCGTCGATTTTGACCAAAACTAACCGTCATATCCTTCCCGTTTGAGATATTTCGACGTTTAAGCGCTCTTTTTACTCCATTTACCGTGCAGAATGTAATACACGCCAGTTTCAGCTTCGATACAAGCGGAACAGCTCGCAAATCTCGATGATTTCGTCGATTTTGACCAAAACTAACCGTCATTTCCTTCCCGTTTGAGATATTTCGACGTTTAAGAGCTCTTTTTACTCCATTTAACGTGCAGAATGTAATACACGCCAGTTTCAGCTTCGAAACAAGCGGAACAGCTCGCAAATCTCGATGATTTCGTCGATTTTGACCAAAACTAACCGTCATTTCCTTCCCGTTTGAGATATTTCGACGTTTAAGCGCTCTTTTTACTCCATTTAAAGTGCAGAATGTAATACACGCCAGTTTCAAAGTCTAAACAAGCGGAACAGCTCGCAAACCTCGACGATTTCGTCCATTTTGACGAAAACTAACCGTCATTTCCTTCCCGTTTGAGATATTTCGACGTTTAAGCGCTCTTTTTACTCCATTTAACGTGCAGAATGTAATACACGCCAGTTTCAGCTTCGAAACAAGCGGAACAGCTCGCAAATCTCGATGATTTCGACGATTTTGACGAAAACTATCCGTCATTTCCTACCCGTTTGAGATATTTCGACGTTTAAGCGCTCTTTTTACTCCATTTAACGTGCAGAATGTAATATACGCCAGTTTCAACTTCGAAACAAGCGAAACAGCTCGCAAATCTCGATGATTTCGTCGATTTTGACCAAAATTAACCGTCATTTCCTTCCCGTTTGAGATATTTCGACGTTTAAGCGCTCTTTTTACTCCATTTAACGTGCAGAATGTAATACACGCCAGTTTCAGCTTCGAAACAAGCGGAACAGCTCGCAAATCTCGATGATTTCGACGATTTTGACGAAAACTATCCGTCATTTCCTACCCGTTTGAGATATTTCGACGTTTAAGCGCTCTTTTTACTCCATTTAACGTGCAGAATGTAATACACGCCAGTTTCAGCTTCGAAACAAGCGGAACAGCTCGCAAATCTCGATGATTTCGACGATTTTGACGAAAACTATCCGTCATTTCCTACCCGTTTGAGATATTTCGACGTTTAAGCGCTCTTTTTACTCCATTTAACGTGCAGAATGTAATACACGCCAGTTTCAGCTTCGAAACAAGCGGAACAGCTCGCAAATCTCGATGATTTCGTCGATTTTGACCAAAACTAACCGTCATTTCCTTCCCGTTTGAGATATTTCGACGTTTAAGCGGTCTTTTTACTCCATTTAACGTGCAGAATGTAATACACGCCAGTTTCAGCTTCGAAACAAGCGGAACAGCTCGCAAAACTCGACGATTTCGTCAATTTTGACGAAAACTAACCGTCATTTCCTTCCCGTTTGAGATATTTCGACGTTTAAGCGCTCTTTTTACTCCATTTAACGTGCAGAATGTAATACACGCCAGTTTCAAAGTCTAAACAAGCGGAACAGCTCGCAAATCTCGACGATTTCGTCAATTTTGACCAAAACTAACCGTCATTTCCTTCCCGTTTGAGATATTTCGACGTTTAAGAGCTCTTTTTACTCCATTTAACGTGCAGAATGTAATACACGCCAGTTTCAGCTTCGAAACAAGCGGTACGGCTCGCAAATCTCGATGATTTCGTCGATTTTGACCAAAACTATCCGTCATTTCCTACCCGTTTGAGATATTTCGACGTTTAAGCGCTCTTTTTACTCCATTTAACGTGCAGAATGTAATACACGCCAGTTTCAACTTCGAAACAAGCGGAACAGCTCGCAAATCTCGATGATTTCGTCGATTTTGACCAAAATTAACCGTCATTTCCTTCCCGTTTGAGATATTTCGACGTTTAAGCGCTCTTTTTACTCCATTTAACGTGCAGAATGTAATACACGCCAGTTTCAGCTTCGAAACAAGCGGAACAGCTCGCAAATCTCGATGATTTCGTCGATTTTGACCAAAACTAACCGTCATATCCTTCCCGTTTGAGATATTTCGACGTTTAAGCGCTCTTTTTACTCCATTTACCGTGCAGAATGTAATACACGCCAGTTTCAGCTTCGATACAAGCGGAACAGCTCGCAAATCTCGATGATTTCGTCGATTTTGACCAAAACTAACCGTCATTTCCTTCCCGTTTGAGATATTTCGACGTTTAAGCGGTCTTTTTACTCCATTTAACGTGCAGAATGTAATTCACGCCAGTTTCAGCTTCGAAACAAGCGGAACAGCTCGCAAAACTCGACGATTTCGTCAATTTTGACGAAAACTAACCGTCATTTCCTTCCCGTTTGAGATATTTCAACGTTTAAGCGCTCTTTTTACTCCATTTAACGTGCAGAATGTAATACACGCCAGTTTCAAAGTCTAAACAAGCGGAACAGCTCGCAAATCTCGACGATTTCGTCAATTTTGACGAAAACTAACCGTCATTTCCTTCCCGTTTGAGATATTTCGACGTTTAAGCGCTCTTTTTACTCCATTTAACGTGCAGAATGTAATACACGCCAGTTTCAGCTTCGAAACAAGCGGAACAGCTCGCAAATCTCGATGATTTCGACGATTTTGACGAAAACTATCCGTCATTTCCTACCCGTTTGAGATATTTCGACGTTTAAGCGCTCTTTTTACTCCATTTAACGTGCAGAATGTAATACACGCCAGTTTCAGCTTCGAAACAAGCGGAACAGCTCGCAAATCTCGATGATTTCGACGATTTTGACGAAAACTATCCGTCATTTCCTACCCGTTTGAGATATTTCGACGTTTAAGCGCTCTTTTTACTCCATTTAACGTGCAGAATGTAATACACGCCAGTTTCAGCTTCGAAACAAGCGGAACAGCTCGCAAATCTCGATGATTTCGTCGATTTTGACCAAAACTAACCGTCATTTCCTTCCCGTTTGAGATATTTCGACGTTTAAGCGGTCTTTTTACTCCATTTAACGTGCAGAATGTAATACACGCCAGTTTCAGCTTCGAAACAAGCGGAACAGCTCGCAAATCTCGACGATTTCGTCAATTTTGACGAAAACTGACCGTCATTTCCTTCCCGTTTGAGATATTTCGACGTTTAAGCGCTCTTTTTACTCCATTTAACGTGCAGAATGTAATACACGCCAGTTTCAGCTTCGAAACAAGCGGAACAGCTCGCAAATCTCGATGATTTCGTCGATTTTGATGAATACTGACCGTCATTTCCTTCCCGTTTGAGATATTTCGACGTTTAAGCGCTAATTTTACTCCTTTTTACGTGCAGAATGTAATAAACAACCGTTTAACCGTCGAAACAAGCGGAACAGCTCGCAAATCTCGATGATTTCGTCGATTTTGATGAAAACTGACCGTCATTTCCTTCCCGTTTGAGATATTTCGACGTTTAAGCGCTCCTTTTACTCCTTTTTACGTGCAGAATGTAATATACAACCGTTTAACCGTCGAAACAAGCGGAACAGCTCGCAAATCTCGATGATTTCGTCGATTTTGATGAAAACTGACCGTCATTTCCTTCCCGTTTGAGATATTTCGACGTTTAAGCGCTCTTTTTACTCCATTTAACGTGCAGAATGTAATACACGCCAGTTTCAAAGTCTAAACAAGCGGAACAGCTCGCAAATCTCGATGATTTCGACGATTTTGACGAAAACTATCCGTCATTTCCTACCCGTTTGAGATATTTCGACGTTTAAGCGCTCTTTTTACTCCATTTAACGTGCAGAATGTAATACACGCCAGTTTCAGCTTCGAAACAAGCGGAACAGCTCGCAAATCTCGATGATTTCGTCGATTTTGAACAAAACTAACAGTCATTTCCTTCCTGTTTGAGATATTTCGACGTTTAAGCGGTCTTTTTACTCCATTTAACGTGCAGAATGTAATACACGCCAGTTTCAGCTTCGAAACAAGCGGAACAGCTCGCAAATCTCGATGATTTCGTCGATTTTGACCAAAACTAACAGTCATTTCCTTCCCGTTTGTGATATTTCGACGTTTAAGCGCTCTTTTTACTCCATTTAACGTGCAGAATGTAATACACGCCAGTTTCAGCTTCGAAACAAGCGGAACAGCTCGCAAATCTCGATGATTTCGTCGATTTTGACCAAAACTAACAGTCATTTCCTTCCCGTTTGAGATATTTCGACGTTTAAGCGCTCTTTTTACTCCATTTAACGTGCAGAATGTAATACACGCCAGTTTCAGCTTCGAAACAAGCGGAACAGCTCGCAAATCTCGATGATTTCGTCGATTTTGACCAAAACTAACAGTCATTTCCTTCCCGTTTGAGATATTTCGACGTTTAAGCGGTCTTTTTACTCCATTTAACGTGGAGAATGTAATACACGCCAGTTTCAGCTTCGAAACAAGCGGAACAGCTCGCAAATCTCGATGATTTCGTCGATTTTGACCAAAACTAACCGTCATTTCCTTCCGGTTTGAGATATTTCGACGTTTAAACGCTCTTTTTACTCTGTTTAACGTGCAGAATGTAATACACGCCAGTTTCAGCTTCGAAACAAGCGGAACAGCTCGCAAATCTCGATGATTTCGTCGATTTTGACCAAAATTAACCGACATTTCCTTCCCGTTTGAGATATTTCGACGTTTAAGCGCTCTTTTTACTCCATTTAAAGTGCAGAATGTAATACACGCCAGTTTCAGCTTCGAAACAAGCGGAACAGCTCGCAAATCTCGATGATTTCGTCGATTTTGACCAAAATTAACCGTCATTTCCTTCCCGTTTGAGATATTTCGACGTTTAAGCGCTCTTTTTACTCCATTTAACGTGCAGAATGTAATACACGCCAGTTTCAGCTTCGAAACAAGCGGAACAGCTCGCAAATCTCGATGATTTCGACGATTTTGACGAAAACTATCCGTCATTTCCTACCCGTTTGAGATATTTCGACGTTTAAGCGCTCTTTTTACTCCATTTAACGTGCAGAATGTAATACACGCCAGTTTCAGCTTCGAAACAAGCGGAACAGCTCGCAAATCTCGATGATTTCGTCGATTTTGACCAAAACTAACAGTCATTTCCTTCCCGTTTGAGATATTTCGACGTTTAAGCGGTCTTTTTACTCCATTTAACGTGGAGAATGTAATACACGCCAGTTTCAGCTTCGAAACAAGCGGAACAGCTCGCAAATCTCGATGATTTCGTCGATTTTGAACAAAACTAACCGTCATTTCCTTCCGGTTTGAGATATTTCGACGTTTAAACGCTCTTTTTACTCCGTTTAACGTGCAGAATGTAATACACGCCAGTTTCAAAGTCTAAACAAGCGGAACAGCTCGCAAATCTCGATGATTTCGTCGATTTTGACCAAAACTAACCGTCATTTCCTTCCCGCTTGAGATATTTCGACGTTTAAGAGCTCTTTTTCTCCATTTAACGTGCAGAATGTAATACACGCCAGTTTCAGCTTCGAAACAAGCGGTACGGCTCGCAAATCTCGATGATTTCGTCGATTTTGACCAAAACTATCCGTCATTTCCTACCCGTTTGAGATATTTCGACGTTTAAGCGCTCTTTTTACTCCATTTAACGTGCAGAATGTAATACACGCCAGTTTCAACTTCGAAACAAGCGGAACAGCTCGCAAATCTCGATGATTTCGTCGATTTTGACCAAAATTAACCGTCATTTCCTTCCCGTTTGAGATATTTCGACGTTTAAGCGCTCTTTTTACTCCATTTAACGTGCAGAATGTAATACACGCCAGTTTCAGCTTCGAAACAAGCGGAACAGCTCGCAAATCTCGATGATTTCGTCGATTTTGACCAAAACTAACCGTCATATCCTTCCCGTTTGAGATATTTCGACGTTTAAGCGCTCTTTTTACTCCATTTACCGTGCAGAATGTAATACACGCCAGTTTCAGCTTCGATACAAGCGGAACAGCTCGCAAATCTCGATGATTTCGTCGATTTTGACCAAAACTAACCGTCATTTCCTTCCCGTTTGAGATATTTCGACGTTTAAGCGGTCTTTTTACTCCATTTAACGTGCAGAATGTAATTCACGCCAGTTTCAGCTTCGAAACAAGCGGAACAGCACGCAAAACTCGACGATTTCGTCAATTTTGACGAAAACTAACCGTCATTTCCTTCCCGTTTGAGATATTTCAACGTTTAAGCGCTCCTTTTTACTCCATTTAACGTGCAGAATGTAATACACGCCAGTTTCAAAGTCTAAACAAGCGGAACAGCTCGCAAATCTCGACGATTTCGTCAATTTTGACGAAAACTAACCGTCATTTCCTTCCCGTTTGAGATATTTCGACGTTTAAGCGCTCTTTTTACTCCATTTAACGTGCAGAATGTAATACACGCCAGTTTCAGCTTCGAAACAAGCGGAACAGCTCGCAAATCTCGATGATTTCGACGATTTTGACGAAAACTATCCGTCATTTCCTACCCGTTTGAGATATTTCGACGTTTAAGCGCTCTTTTTACTCCATTTAACGTGCAGAATGTAATACACGCCAGGTTTCAGCTTCGAAACAAGCGGAACAGCTCGCAAATCTCGATGATTTCGACGATTTTGACGAAACTATCCGTCATTTCCTACCCGTTTGAGATATTTCGACGTTTAAGCGCTCTTTTTACTCCATTTAACGTGCAGAATGTAATACACGCCAGTTTCAGCTTCGAAACAAGCGGAACAGCTCGCAATCTCGATGATTTCGTCGCGATTTTGACCAAAACTAACCGTCATTTCCTTCCCGTTTGAGATATTTCGACGTTTAAGCGGTCTTTTTACTCCATTTAACGTGCAGAATGTAATACACGCCAGTTTCAGCTTCGAAACAAGCGGAACAGCTCGCAAAACTCGACGATTTCGTCAATTTTGACGAAAACTAACCGTCATTTCCTTCCCGTTTGAGATATTTCGACGTTTAAGCGCTCTTTTTACTCCATTTAACGTGCAGAATGTAATACACGCCAGTTTCAAAGTCTAAACAAGCGGAACAGCTCGCAAATCTCGACGATTTCGTCAATTTTGACGAAAACTAACCGTCATTTCCTTCCCGTTTGAGATATTTCGACGTTTAAGCGCTCTTTTTACTCCATTTAACGTGCAGAATGTAATACACGCCAGTTTCAGCTTCGAAACAAGCGGAACAGCTCGCAAATCTCGATGATTTCGACGATTTTGACGAAAACTATCCGTCATTTCCTACCCGTTTGAGATATTTCGACGTTTAAGCGCTCTTTTTTCTCCATTTAACGTGCAGAATGTAATACACGCCAGTTTCAGCTTCGAAACAAGCGGAACAGCTCGCAAATCTCGATGATTTCGACGATTTTGACGAAAACTATCCGTCATTTCCTACCCGTTGAGATATTTCGACGTTTAAGCGCTCTTTTTACTCCATTTAACGTGCAGAATGTAATACACGCCAGTTTCAAGCTTCGAAACAAGCGGAACAGCTCGCAAATCTCGATGATTTCGTCGATTTTGAACAAAACTAACAGTCATTTCCTTCCTGTTTGAGATATTTCGACGTTTAAGCGGTCTTTTTACTCCATTTAACGTGCAGAATGTAATACACGCCAGTTTCAGCTTCGAAACAAGCGGAACAGCTCGCAAATCTCGATGATTTCGTCGATTTTGACCAAAACTAACAGTCATTTCCTTCCCGTTTGTGATATTTCGACGTTTAAGCGCTCTTTTTACTCCATTTAACGTGCAGAATGTAATACACGCCAGTTTCAGCTTCGAAACAAGCGGAACAGCTCGCAAATCTCGATGATTTCGTCGATTTTGACCAAAACTAACCGTCTTTTCCTACTCGTTTGAGATATTTCGACGTTTAAGCGCTCTTTTTACTCCATATAACGTGCAGAATGTAATACACGCCAGTTCCTGCTTCGAAACAAGCGGAACAGCTCGCAAATCTCGATGATTTCGTCGATTTTGAACAAAACTAACAGTCATTTCCTTCCCGTTTGAGATATATCGACGTTTAAGCGCTCTTTTTACTCCTTTTAAAGTGCAGAATGTAATACACGCCAGTTTCAGCTTCGAAACAAGCGGTACAGCTCGCAAATCTCGATGATTTCGTCGATTTTGACCAAAACTAACCGTCATATCCTTCCCGTTTGAGATATTTCGACGTTTAAGCGCTCTTTTTACTCCATTTACCGTGCAGAATGTAATACACGCCAGTTTCAGCTTCGATACAAGCGGAAACAGCTCGCAAATCTCGATGATTTCGTCGATTTTGACCAAAACTAACCGTCATTTCCTTCCCGTTTGAGATATTTCGACGTTTAAGAGCTCTTTTTACTCCATTTAACGTGCAGAATGTAATACACGCCAGTTTCAGCTTCGAAACAAGCGGAACAGCTCGCAAATCTCGATGATTTCGTCGATTTTGACCAAAACTAACCGTCATTTCCTTCCCGTTTGAGATATTTCGACGTTTAAGCGCTCTTTTTACTCCATTTAAAGTGCAGAATGTAATACACGCCAGTTTCAAAGTCTAAACAAGCGGAACAGCTCGCAAACCTCGACGATTTCGTCCATTTTGACGAAAACTAACCGTCATTTCCTTCCCGTTTGAGATATTTCGACGTTTAAGCGCTCTTTTTACTCCATTTAACGTGCAGAATGTAATACACGCCAGTTTCAGCTTCGAAACAAGCGGAACAGCTCGCAAATCTCGATGATTTCGACGATTTTGACGAAAACTATCCGTCATTTCCTACCCGTTTGAGATATTTCGACGTTTAAGCGCACTTTTTACTCCATTTAACGTGCAGAATGTAATACACGCCAGTTTCAACTTCGAAACAAGCGGAACAGCTCGCAAATCTCGATGATTTCGTCGATTTTGACCAAAATTAACCGTCATTTCCTTCCCGTTTGAGATATTTCGACGTTTAAGCGCTCTTTTTACTCCATTTAACGTGCAGAATGTAATACACGCCAGTTTCAGCTTCGAAACAAGCGGAACAGCTCGCAAATCTCGATGATTTCGACGATTTTGACGAAAACTATCCGTCATTTCCTACCCGTTTGAGATATTTCGACGTTTAAGCGCTCTTTTTACTCCATTTAACGTGCAGAATGTAATACACGCCAGTTTCAGCTTCGAAACAAGCGGAACAGCTCGCAAATCTCGATGATTTCGACGATTTTGACGAAAACTATCCGTCATTTCCTACCCGTTTGAGATATTTCGACGTTTAAGCGCTCTTTTTACTCCATTTAACGTGCAGAATGTAATACACGCCAGTTTCAGCTTCGAAACAAGCGGAACAGCTCGCAAATCTCGATGATTTCGTCGATTTTGACCAAAACTAACCGTCATTTCCTTCCCGTTTGAGATATTTCGACGTTTAAGCGGTCTTTTTACTCCATTTAACGTGCAGAATGTAATACACGCCAGTTTCAGCTTCGAAACAAGCGGAACAGCTCGCAAAACTCGACGATTTCGTCAATTTTGACGAAAACTAACCGTCATTTCCTTCCCGTTTGAGATATTTCGACGTTTAAGCGCTCTTTTTACTCCATTTAACGTGCAGAATGTAATACACGCCAGTTTCAAAGTCTAAACAAGCGGAACAGCTCGCAAATCTCGACGATTTCGTCAATTTTGACCAAAACTAACCGTCATTTCCTTCCCGCTTGAGATATTTCGACGTTTAAGAGCTCTTTTTCTCCATTTAACGTGCAGAATGTAATACACGCCAGTTTCAGCTTCGAAACAAGCGGTACGGCTCGCAAATCTCGATGATTTCGTCGATTTTGACCAAAACTATCCGTCATTTCCTACCCGTTTGAGATATTTCGACGTTTAAGCGCTCTTTTTACTCCATTTAACGTGCAGAATGTAATACACGCCAGTTTCAGCTTCGAAACAAGCGGAACAGCTCGCAAATCTCGATGATTTCGACGATTTTGACGAAAACTATCCGTCATTTCCTACCCGTTTGAGATATTTCGACGTTTAAGCGCTCTTTTTACTCCATTTAACGTGCAGAATGTAATACACGCCAGTTTCAGCTTCGAAACAAGCGGAACAGCTCGCAAATCTCGATGATTTCGTCGATTTTGAACAAAACTAACAGTCATTTCCTTCCTGTTTGAGATATTTCGACGTTTAAGCGGTCTTTTTACTCCATTTAACGTGCAGAATGTAATACACGCCAGTTTCAGCTTCGAAACAAGCGGAACAGCTCGCAAATCTCGATGATTTCGTCGATTTTGACCAAAACTAACAGTCATTTCCTTCCCGTTTGTGATATTTCGACGTTTAAGCGCTCTTTTTACTCCATTTAACGTGCAGAATGTAATACACGCCAGTTTCAGCTTCGAAACAAGCGGAACAGCTCGCAAATCTCGATGATTTCGTCGATTTTGACCAAAACTAACCGTCTTTTCCTACTCGTTTGAGATATTTCGACGTTTAAGCGCTCTTTTTACTCCATATAACGTGCAGAATGTAATACACGCCAGTTCCTGCTTCGAAACAAGCGGAACAGCTCGCAAATCTCGATGATTTCGTCGATTTTGAACAAAACTAACAGTCATTTCCTTCCCGTTTGAGATATATCGACGTTTAAGCGCTCTTTTTACTCCTTTTAAAGTGCAGAATGTAATACACGCCAGTTTCAGCTTCGAAACAAGCGGTACAGCTCGCAAATCTCGATGATTTCGTCGATTTTGACCAAAACTAACCGTCATATCCTTCCCGTTTGAGATATTTCGACGTTTAAGCGCTCTTTTTACTCCATTTACCGTGCAGAATGTAATACACGCCAGTTTCAGCTTCGATACAAGCGGAACAGCTCGCAAATCTCGATGATTTCGTCGATTTTGACCAAAACTAACCGTCATTTCCTTCCCGTTTGAGATATTTCGACGTTTAAGAGCTCTTTTTACTCCATTTAACGTGCAGAATGTAATACACGCCAGTTTCAGCTTCGAAACAAGCGGAACAGCTCGCAAATCTCGATGATTTCGTCGATTTTGACCAAAACTAACCGTCATTTCCTTCCCGTTTGAGATATTTCGACGTTTAAGCGCTCTTTTTACTCCATTTAAAGTGCAGAATGTAATACACGCCAGTTTCAAAGTCTAAACAAGCGGAACAGCTCGCAAACCTCGACGATTTCGTCCATTTTGACGAAAACTAACCGTCATTTCCTTCCCGTTTGAGATATTTCGACGTTTAAGCGCTCTTTTTACTCCATTTAACGTGCAGAATGTAATACACGCCAGTTTCAGCTTCGAAACAAGCGGAACAGCTCGCAAATCTCGATGATTTCGACGATTTTGACGAAAACTATCCGTCATTTCCTACCCGTTTGAGATATTTCGACGTTTAAGCGCACTTTTTACTCCATTTAACGTGCAGAATGTAATACACGCCAGTTTCAACTTCGAAACAAGCGGAACAGCTCGCAAATCTCGATGATTTCGTCGATTTTGACCAAAATTAACCGTCATTTCCTTCCCGTTTGAGATATTTCGACGTTTAAGCGCTCTTTTTACTCCATTTAACGTGCAGAATGTAATACACGCCAGTTTCAGCTTCGAAACAAGCGGAACAGCTCGCAAATCTCGATGATTTCGACGATTTTGACGAAAACTATCCGTCATTTCCTACCCGTTTGAGATATTTCGACGTTTAAGCGCTCTTTTTACTCCATTTAACGTGCAGAATGTAATACACGCCAGTTTCAGCTTCGAAACAAGCGGAACAGCTCGCAAATCTCGATGATTTCGACGATTTTGACGAAAACTATCCGTCATTTCCTACCCGTTTGAGATATTTCGACGTTTAAGCGCTCTTTTTACTCCATTTAACGTGCAGAATGTAATACACGCCAGTTTCAGCTTCGAAACAAGCGGAACAGCTCGCAAATCTCGATGATTTCGTCGATTTTGACCAAAACTAACCGTCATTTCCTTCCCGTTTGAGATATTTCGACGTTTAAGCGGTCTTTTTACTCCATTTAACGTGCAGAATGTAATACACGCCAGTTTCAGCTTCGAAACAAGCGGAACAGCTCGCAAAACTCGACGATTTCGTCAATTTTGACGAAAACTAACCGTCATTTCCTTCCCGTTTGAGATATTTCGACGTTTAAGCGCTCTTTTTACTCCATTTAACGTGCAGAATGTAATACACGCCAGTTTCAAAGTCTAAACAAGCGGAACAGCTCGCAAATCTCGACGATTTCGTCAATTTTGACCAAAACTAACCGTCATTTCCTTCCCGCTTGAGATATTTCGACGTTTAAGAGCTCTTTTTCTCCATTTAACGTGCAGAATGTAATACACGCCAGTTTCAGCTTCGAAACAAGCGGTACGGCTCGCAAATCTCGATGATTTCGTCGATTTTGACCAAAACTATCCGTCATTTCCTACCCGTTTGAGATATTTCGACGTTTAAGCGCTCTTTTTACTCCATTTAACGTGCAGAATGTAATACACGCCAGTTTCAACTTCGAAACAAGCGGAACAGCTCGCAAATCTCGATGATTTCGTCGATTTTGACCAAAATTAACCGTCATTTCCTTCCCGTTTGAGATATTTCGACGTTTAAGCGCTCTTTTTACTCCATTTAACGTGCAGAATGTAATACACGCCAGTTTCAGCTTCGAAACAAGCGGAACAGCTCGCAAATCTCGATGATTTCGTCGATTTTGACCAAAACTAACCGTCATATCCTTCCCGTTTGAGATATTTCGACGTTTAAGCGCTCTTTTTACTCCATTTACCGTGCAGAATGTAATACACGCCAGTTTCAGCTTCGATACAAGCGGAACAGCTCGCAAATCTCGATGATTTCGTCGATTTTGACCAAAACTAACCGTCATTTCCTTCCCGTTTGAGATATTTCGACGTTTAAGCGGTCTTTTTACTCCATTTAACGTGCAGAATGTAATTCACGCCAGTTTCAGCTTCGAAACAAGCGGAACAGCTCGCAAAACTCGACGATTTCGTCAATTTTGACGAAAACTAACCGTCATTTCCTTCCCGTTTGAGATATTTCAACGTTTAAGCGCTCTTTTTACTCCATTTAACGTGCAGAATGTAATACACGCCAGTTTCAAAGTCTAAACAAGCGGAACAGCTCGCAAATCTCGACGATTTCGTCAATTTTGACGAAAACTAACCGTCATTTCCTTCCCGTTTGAGATATTTCGACGTTTAAGCGCTCTTTTTACTCCATTTAACGTGCAGAATGTAATACACGCCAGTTTCAGCTTCGAAACAAGCGGAACAGCTCGCAAATCTCGATGATTTCGACGATTTTGACGAAAACTATCCGTCATTTCCTACCCGTTTGAGATATTTCGACGTTTAAGCGCTCTTTTTACTCCATTTAACGTGCAGAATGTAATACACGCCAGTTTCAGCTTCGAAACAAGCGGAACAGCTCGCAAATCTCGATGATTTCGACGATTTTGACGAAAACTATCCGTCATTTCCTACCCGTTTGAGATATTTCGACGTTTAAGCGCTCTTTTTACTCCATTTAACGTGCAGAATGTAATACACGCCAGTTTCAGCTTCGAAACAAGCGGAACAGCTCGCAAATCTCGATGATTTCGTCGATTTTGACCAAAACTAACCGTCATTTCCTTCCCGTTTGAGATATTTCGACGTTTAAGCGGTCTTTTTACTCCATTTAACGTGCAGAATGTAATACACGCCAGTTTCAGCTTCGAAACAAGCGGAACAGCTCGCAAAACTCGACGATTTCGTCAATTTTGACGAAAACTAACCGTCATTTCCTTCCCGTTTGAGATATTTCGACGTTTAAGCGCTCTTTTTACTCCATTTAACGTGCAGAATGTAATACACGCCAGTTTCAAAGTCTAAACAAGCGGAACAGCTCGCAAATCTCGACGATTTCGTCAATTTTGACGAAAACTAACCGTCATTTCCTTCCCGTTTGAGATATTTCGACGTTTAAGCGCTCTTTTTACTCCATTTAACGTGCAGAATGTAATACACGCCAGTTTCAGCTTCGAAACAAGCGGAACAGCTCGCAAATCTCGATGATTTCGACGATTTTGACGAAAACTATCCGTCATTTCCTACCCGTTTGAGATATTTCGACGTTTAAGCGCTCTTTTTTCTCCATTTAACGTGCAGAATGTAATACACGCCAGTTTCAGCTTCGAAACAAGCGGAACAGCTCGCAAATCTCGATGATTTCGACGATTTTGACGAAAACTATCCGTCATTTCCTACCCGTTTGAGATATTTCGACGTTTAAGCGCTCTTTTTACTCCATTTAACGTGCAGAATGTAATACACGCCAGTTTCAGCTTCGAAACAAGCGGAACAGCTCGCAAATCTCGATGATTTCGTCGATTTTGAACAAAACTAACAGTCATTTCCTTCCTGTTTGAGATATTTCGACGTTTAAGCGGTCTTTTTACTCCATTTAACGTGCAGAATGTAATACACGCCAGTTTCAGCTTCGAAACAAGCGGAACAGCTCGCAAATCTCGATGATTTCGTCGATTTTGACCAAAACTAACAGTCATTTCCTTCCCGTTTGTGATATTTCGACGTTTAAGCGCTCTTTTTACTCCATTTAACGTGCAGAATGTAATACACGCCAGTTTCAGCTTCGAAACAAGCGGAACAGCTCGCAAATCTCGATGATTTCGTCGATTTTGACCAAAACTAACCGTCTTTTCCTACTCGTTTGAGATATTTCGACGTTTAAGCGCTCTTTTTACTCCATATAACGTGCAGAATGTAATACACGCCAGTTCCTGCTTCGAAACAAGCGGAACAGCTCGCAAATCTCGATGATTTCGTCGATTTTGAACAAAACTAACAGTCATTTCCTTCCCGTTTGAGATATATCGACGTTTAAGCGCTCTTTTTACTCCTTTTAAAGTGCAGAATGTAATACACGCCAGTTTCAGCTTCGAAACAAGCGGTACAGCTCGCAAATCTCGATGATTTCGTCGATTTTGACCAAAACTAACCGTCATATCCTTCCCGTTTGAGATATTTCGACGTTTAAGCGCTCTTTTTACTCCATTTACCGTGCAGAATGTAATACACGCCAGTTTCAGCTTCGATACAAGCGGAACAGCTCGCAAATCTCGATGATTTCGTCGATTTTGACCAAAACTAACCGTCATTTCCTTCCCGTTTGAGATATTTCGACGTTTAAGAGCTCTTTTTACTCCATTTAACGTGCAGAATGTAATACACGCCAGTTTCAGCTTCGAAACAAGCGGAACAGCTCGCAAATCTCGATGATTTCGTCGATTTTGACCAAAACTAACCGTCATTTCCTTCCCGTTTGAGATATTTCGACGTTTAAGCGCTCTTTTTACTCCATTTAAAGTGCAGAATGTAATACACGCCAGTTTCAAAGTCTAAACAAGCGGAACAGCTCGCAAACCTCGACGATTTCGTCCATTTTGACGAAAACTAACCGTCATTTCCTTCCCGTTTGAGATATTTCGACGTTTAAGCGCTCTTTTTACTCCATTTAACGTGCAGAATGTAATACACGCCAGTTTCAGCTTCGAAACAAGCGGAACAGCTCGCAAATCTCGATGATTTCGACGATTTTGACGAAAACTATCCGTCATTTCCTACCCGTTTGAGATATTTCGACGTTTAAGCGCACTTTTTACTCCATTTAACGTGCAGAATGTAATACACGCCAGTTTCAACTTCGAAACAAGCGGAACAGCTCGCAAATCTCGATGATTTCGTCGATTTTGACCAAAATTAACCGTCATTTCCTTCCCGTTTGAGATATTTCGACGTTTAAGCGCTCTTTTTACTCCATTTAACGTGCAGAATGTAATACACGCCAGTTTCAGCTTCGAAACAAGCGGAACAGCTCGCAAATCTCGATGATTTCGACGATTTTGACGAAAACTATCCGTCATTTCCTACCCGTTTGAGATATTTCGACGTTTAAGCGCTCTTTTTACTCCATTTAACGTGCAGAATGTAATACACGCCAGTTTCAGCTTCGAAACAAGCGGAACAGCTCGCAAATCTCGATGATTTCGACGATTTTGACGAAAACTATCCGTCATTTCCTACCCGTTTGAGATATTTCGACGTTTAAGCGCTCTTTTTACTCCATTTAACGTGCAGAATGTAATACACGCCAGTTTCAGCTTCGAAACAAGCGGAACAGCTCGCAAATCTCGATGATTTCGTCGATTTTGACCAAAACTAACAGTTGTCACGTCCCGCGCTCCGCACGTGCCGTAACGAAGATACAAAATTACTATACGCAAATCAGCGCGAGAAAAATTTGTATACACCAAGGAACACACGCTACTACAAAACAAAATAAAAAATTAACAAATGAGGGCGACAAATAAATCCAACTATCAGTATAAAATAAAGTAAATAAAATCAATTAATAAACTGGACTAGATACGAACCAATCAAATAAACCAAGAATAAGAAGGATTATATATGACAAATTTGCAAAATAAAGGAAAAGGAGCAACAAGAAGATATACTACAATCAATCAACGAAGACGGAATATGTAAAATACAAAAGATAGAATTTAAATCAGTAAATAAAATTAATTAATGAATTAAACGAGTCGCGAACCAAACGAGTAAATCAAGAAATAAGAATAACTACAAAAGGAAATAATTGAAACACCAGGAATATATGTGTATATAAATATATTTTATTCAATCAACGCAGCAACAACTTGGAGAGTTACATATAAATATAAACATATATGCCAAACATGTAATAACCCAGAAAATATTAGAAACAATACTTCCAATACTATACTAATAATACAAATCCAACATTACCAAACTATAAATATATGAGTATATAAAATCAATGAACTTATAGTCTAACGAATACATAAAACATACAATATTGCATTATTAAAGAAATAGAGGTTACATCGTCAGAAATATATATATATGTGTGCGCACTCTACATTATTAAATTAAAATTATTAATTTAAGATACATACTTAAAACTAGCCACCATTCGGGTAAAATAATTATAAATGAGAACTACATTACGTAACATGCATGTCTATATATATAAATATATAAATATATAATCTACACTCTAAACCAAACTACTACTAATAATCTAAATGAATATAAAAGAAATAGAACACACAACGCAACACTAGGGACTAAGTAACAACCTATCGACAGGCTAAAACGTTCAAAATAATTGACACCGCAACGACTTGAAGAATTGCAAACACAAAAATGAATATAAAAGAAATAGAACACACAACGCAACACTAGGGACTAAGTAACAACCTATCGACAGGCTAAAACGTTCAAAAATAATTAACACCGCCTCGACTGGGAGAAATGCGTACAGCATAAATATGTAAACCATATCAAACACATAATAATCTGGTAAACGATAGAAATAAAACTCTCAATACTACGTTGTCACATTACAAAACATATATGTATATATGAAAACAAATAATTGACATATAACCTCAAATACACAATTAAAGAATTTATATGAAAAGTCACACTATCAGAAATATATACATATATACTTATATGTGTGTATGCGTGTTCTATTCTACTAAATCAAAATTAACAATCTAGTAAACATAAAATAAACAATTAACATTTCACTTCGTATGAAACTACACCACTACAAGAAAGATGTATATGCATATATATATATATATATATATATATATACGTTTGTGTGTGTTTTATATTATTGAACACTATAAAATAAACTACTTAGCACAATAAATAACACTGTCGAAAAAATTACAAAACATTAGTCACTAAAATACATAATCAAAACTCGTGATCATTCTATTAAAGAATTACATATGAAAACTATACTACGAAACATGCATATATATATATATATATATATATATATATATATATATATAATCTAGATTTTAAACCAAGCTATTAATAATCTAAATGAATATAAAAGATATAGAACATACACATAGCACTATTGAAACTAACTAACTACTTGTTAGCAAATCAAGCGATTAAAAATAATTAACACTGCCTCGACTGGGAGAATTGCGTACAGCATAAATATGTAAACCATATCGAACACATAATAATCTGGTAAACGATAGAAATAAAACTCTCAATACTACGTTGTCACATTACAAAACATATATGTATATATGAAAACAAATAATTGACATATAACCTCAAATACACAATTAAAGAATTTATATGAAAAGTCACACTATCAGAAATATATACATATATACTTATATGCGCGTGTGTGTATGCGTGTTCTATTCTACTAAATCAAAATTAACAATCTAGTAAACACGAAATAAACAATTAACATTTCACTTCGTATGAAACTACACCACTACAAGAAACATGTATATGCATATATATATATATATATATATACGTTTGTGTGTGTTTTATATTATTGAACACTATAAAATAAACTACTTAGCACAATAAATAGCACTATCGAAAAAATTACAAAACATTAGTCACATTAAAATGACACACAATATAAATATATATATATATATATATATTCACATGAACAATACTATTGTCATTTTAACAATAATAATAACAATAAATATATAGTCTAATTGCGGTAGAATAAGGGAAAACGAGCGACAGACAGAAAAATCAGTTCGATAAAACTAAAGACCCGCCACTGTAACCTCACTGATGACATTTGCGAGCAGCCATGTTAGATTTATACGCGCACGTCGGAACACACGCAATAATTATACACATTAGATAAATACAAAATACAATATTTCTCAATTCAACTATACGTCAAAACGCCGAAACAAGATTTACACATAATCGATAAATAGATCCGAGATCAATAGAAGTCACTGTATGCGAGGGACGTTCACGAGCGGCCATTTTGAAACATGCGCGCACTGATTCGTACGTGTTACAAAAAAAATAATAATAATAAAATTATACCTTCGATAGGGAAAAGAAAAGAAAAGGAAAAGGAAAGAACAGCGAAAATAAATATTTAATACAAAATGGAACGTCGAGCCGAGGTAGCAATAAATAAAGACACGGGACAGGAAGGCCGGGGATTGGTGGAAATCAGCCGCGAGAAATGAATCATAAAACACATTGTTAACAATTTTATTATGCGAAAATTACTTTGTATAAAAAATATATATATATATATAATGGAGTAAAAAGAAAATATAAAACTAAAGAAATATATTTAAAATGTATAAATAAATAAATATATATATATATATATAACTAATATATGAACGGGGTATATCCAAAGCGGCAAAATCGAAATCAAGAAGCTTCAGGATGGAACTGCCAACGCGTCATGCGCTGAATACATCGTTCGGAATCACACACGGTTCTTCGGAATCCCACTTTCTCTTGCGCTGAAACAACAAAATAGGAAAAGAGATCAAAACCACGAAAACAGCAAATATCGAAAATCAAATTAAATCCCGGAAGCAACCATAGCATGGAAATATTCTTCAAAACCAAACTCACGGAAGATAAATCAGAAGAAATCCTTATTGCGGGAGAGTGGCGGATCGCGCGTGTTGCCGGAGCAAGTGTCGATATAATAATGAGACTCTAGCCACCGGCCCTTCCACGCGCCGAAGAACAAAAATTATTCCCACAGTATTAACATAAAAATTCTCGAGAAAAGACTAGACCAGCATGGAAAGCTCCAAGCCTCCTAGACGCTACCTCAGCAGAAAATAGAACCGATGGGAACTAAGTCGAAATACAGATTTTTGCATTTTCTCACGTACCCGCGATGGGAATCTGGAAGTTAAAAGACAAGATAACGAAGCAAAGGAGACATCAACGATTACAGAATTTGCATTCTCTCACGTACGAGTTCGGGAACCCCAAACTGCAGCATCCCGATTCCCACGGAAGCGAACCACCAGTTGACCGCCACCCTGTGGGGGATGTTATTATAAATAAACGCAGCAACACAGAACATCGTCCATTATTCTGTCGCGAATTATACGTTACGTTTCGGTCCATTTTTTTGTCGCTAATTGTACGTTACGTTTCGGCTTGTTATTTTGTTGTCAATATATTGTCGTCTATCGCGCATTGCACCTCGACGGTCTCTTATTAATTGCTCAGTTTAAGTCACAATTAAATTAGAAATCTTTCTAAGTGTTCATTCCATTGGCGAGATTTAAAACATCTTTATAAATAAATATATTTATATCCGCGACGTTAATCCGAATAAATAAGCCGCAAGCTTATTCCGAGTGTATTTCTAATCAAAAATAAATAAACTAAAGTTTTAATAATAATTATATCTGAGTCGAATAATTAAACCAAATAAAAAAAATTCACCGACGACTATTACGAGGCGATGGCCCCTGACGGAACAAGGTAAGAGTCTCAATTTTATAAAATTTCCTTCTTCTCTAGTAATTTCGCCACATCCAGGAACCGAATCCGATTTACTTATCATCAATTAATACATTCAATTTCGTTTCAATTTTTGAGAATAAACAAAGGGTCATTCGCTGCGTAGGCTTGCGAAAACGGTGTCTTCAATTACTGAAACACTCATTGATCTTCGCATTCCTCCTCCCACTGTTGGCAAAACATTGCCCGTCTTTGGGCAAGGCTTGCGAAATCACACGAGTCTTACGCAGAGAAGACTATCATCATTAGATCTAATTAACCGATATTTTCATTCTTGCCATCGTTGTATACGATTATAAAACAGAATAATTCCCTTCTGAATCTTAACCGAAGGATCATTCGCTGTGTTGGTTTGTGGATAACGGTGTTTCGACTATCGAACCATCTATTGATCTTCGCATTCCTCCTCCCACTGTTGGCAAAATACTGCCCATCTTTGGGCAAGGCTTGCGAAATCACACGAACCTCACACAGAGAGGATCATTGAAATCATTTTCTCGTGATCACTCAATTCGGAAGGCAAGAAAATCGAAACGGTAAAAAATCACCCTAACAAATGAACTAAAGTCCAGTTCAATGATAGATCCATTGGCGAAATTAAGAGAGGAGGAGAAGGAAACGTAAAGATAAAATTTGCATCAAACGAAGAAAATTCAAAATCTTAACCAATCCATTAACGCGAACACTCTTGTTTTACCGTCCCTAAAACGCTATATATATATATATATATATATATAACAACTTGAATAATTCCATATTCAAATCTAAATAAATTCTATACAACGAAATTGAACCGAACTCTCAAATAATTCCTACATACAGATATATACATACACATATATATATATGTATATATATATATATATAATTCTAAATAATTCTATACTGAAGTTTAGATAAATTCCGTGTGACCAAATCGAATACTTATTTTTTTCCAACTTTAATCCTCTCCCGTGCGAGTATCCCTGCACATAGCAGGTTAGCCGAAAACGTGGAAATTATTTATCAGTAGCCTAACACTAGTCAACGCTATCCATAAGTAATTAATTTATCAATAGATTATTTCGAAAATAAGTACAAGGAAATTTTTCTATTCGAAACAGTCCTCAGACTGTTTCTGGTGGCAGCAACTACCGTGTGAGAAATATTTCTTATACAGTCAATTAAATTTAAATCTTTCCCTTCAGATTAAATTAAAATCAAAAGTTTGAATTGACTTTAAACAAGTACGTAACAATAAACTTTCAACTTAGAAATAGATTTTAATCGAAAACCTTGATTCAATATCTTAAATATAATTATATCGTGTAAATTTTCCCCTCCTGACGAAACTCAACTAAATCGAACTAAATTGAATTAAATTAAATTAGAACAAAACAAAATAAATTAAAACAAACACAAAAACAAATAAAAATTAAAACAAATAAAAAGAAAAAAAAAAATCTTGCGAATTCAACGGTTTAAAATCAATTCAAACAAACAGGAACGTAACACAGTCATTTCCTTCCCGTTTGAGATATTTCGACGTTTAAGCGGTCTTTTTACTCCATTTAACGTGGAGAATGTAATACACGCCAGTTTCAGCTTCGAAACAAGCGGAACAGCTCGCAAATCTCGATGATTTCGTCGATTTTGACCAAAACTAACCGTCATTTCCTTCCGGTTTGAGATATTTCGACGTTTAAACGCTCTTTTTACTCTGTTTAACGTGCAGAATGTAATACACGCCAGTTTCAGCTTCGAAACAAGCGGAACAGCTCGCAAATCTCGATGATTTCGTCGATTTTGACCAAAATTAACCGACATTTCCTTCCCGTTTGAGATATTTCGACGTTTAAGCGCTCTTTTTACTCCATTTAAAGTGCAGAATGTAATACACGCCAGTTTCAGCTTCGAAACAAGCGGAACAGCTCGCAAATCTCGATGATTTCGTCGATTTTGACCAAAATTAACCGTCATTTCCTTCCCGTTTGAGATATTTCGACGTTTAAGCGCTCTTTTTACTCCATTTAACGTGCAGAATGTAATACACGCCAGTTTCAGCTTCGAAACAAGCGGAACAGCTCGCAAATCTCGATGATTTCGACGATTTTGACGAAAACTATCCGTCATTTCCTACCCGTTTGAGATATTTCGACGTTTAAGCGCTCTTTTTACTCCATTTAACGTGCAGAATGTAATACACGCCAGTTTCAGCTTCGAAACAAGCGGAACAGCTCGCAAATCTCGATGATTTCGTCGATTTTGACCAAAACTAACAGTCATTTCCTTCCCGTTTGAGATATTTCGACGTTTAAGCGCTCTTTTTACTCCATTTAACGTGCAGAATGTAATACACGCCAGTTTCAGCTTCGAAACAAGCGGAACAGCTCGCAAATCTCGATGATTTCGTCGATTTTGACCAAAACTAACAGTCATTTCCTTCCCGTTTGAGATATTTCGACGTTTAAGCGGTCTTTTTACTCCATTTAACGTGGAGAATGTAATACACGCCAGTTTCAGCTTCGAAACAAGCGGAACAGCTCGCAAATCTCGATGATTTCGTCGATTTTGACCAAAACTAACCGTCATTTCCTTCCGGTTTGAGATATTTCGACGTTTAAACGCTCTTTTTACTCTGTTTAACGTGCAGAATGTAATACACGCCAGTTTCAGCTTCGAAACAAGCGGAACAGCTCGCAAATCTCGATGATTTCGTCGATTTTGACCAAAATTAACCGACATTTCCTTCCCGTTTGAGATATTTCGACGTTTAAGCGCTCTTTTTACTCCATTTAAAGTGCAGAATGTAATACACGCCAGTTTCAGCTTCGAAACAAGCGGAACAGCTCGCAAATCTCGATGATTTCGTCGATTTTGACCAAAATTAACCGTCATTTCCTTCCCGTTTGAGATATTTCGACGTTTAAGCGCTCTTTTTACTCCATTTAACGTGCAGAATGTAATACACGCCAGTTTCAGCTTCGAAACAAGCGGAACAGCTCGCAAATCTCGATGATTTCGACGATTTTGACGAAAACTATCCGTCATTTCCTACCCGTTTGAGATATTTCGACGTTTAAGCGCTCTTTTTACTCCATTTAACGTGCAGAATGTAATACACGCCAGTTTCAGCTTCGAAACAAGCGGAACAGCTCGCAAATCTCGATGATTTCGACGATTTTGACGAAAACTATCCGTCATTTCCTACCCGTTTGAGATATTTCGACGTTTAAGCGCTCTTTTTACTCCATTTAACGTGCAGAATGTAATACACGCCAGTTTCAGCTTCGAAACAAGCGGAACAGCTCGCAAATCTCGATGATTTCGTCGATTTTGACCAAAACTAACCGTCATTTCCTTCCCGTTTGAGATATTTCGACGTTTAAGCGGTCTTTTTACTCCATTTAACGTGCAGAATGTAATACACGCCAGTTTCAGCTTCGAAACAAGCGGAACAGCTCGCAAAACTCGACGATTTCGTCAATTTTGACGAAAACTAACCGTCATTTCCTTCCCGTTTGAGATATTTCGACGTTTAAGCGCTCTTTTTACTCCATTTAACGTGCAGAATGTAATACACGCCAGTTTCAAAGTCTAAACAAGCGGAACAGCTCGCAAATCTCGACGATTTCGTCAATTTTGACCAAAACTAACCGTCATTTCCTTCCCGTTTGAGATATTTCGACGTTTAAGAGCTCTTTTTACTCCATTTAACGTGCAGAATGTAATACACGCCAGTTTCAGCTTCGAAACAAGCGGTACGGCTCGCAAATCTCGATGATTTCGTCGATTTTGACCAAAACTATCCGTCATTTCCTACCCGTTTGAGATATTTCGACGTTTAAGCGCTCTTTTTACTCCATTTAACGTGCAGAATGTAATACACGCCAGTTTCAGCTTCGAAACAAGCGGAACAGCTCGCAAATCTCGATGATTTCGTCGATTTTGACCAAAATTAACCGTCATTTCCTTCCCGTTTGAGATATTTCGACGTTTAAGCGCTCTTTTTACTCCATTTAACGTGCAGAATGTAATACACGCCAGTTTCAGCTTCGAAACAAGCGGAACAGCTCGCAAATCTCGATGATTTCGACGATTTTGACCAAAACTAACCGTCATATCCTTCCCGTTTGAGATATTTCGACGTTTAAGCGCTCTTTTTACTCCATTTACCGTGCAGAATGTAATACACGCCAGTTTCAGCTTCGATACAAGCGGAACAGCTCGCAAATCTCGATGATTTCGTCGATTTTGACCAAAACTAACCGTCATTTCCTTCCCGTTTGAGATATTTCGACGTTTAAGCGGTCTTTTTACTCCATTTAACGTGCAGAATGTAATTCACGCCAGTTTCAGCTTCGAAACAAGCGGAACAGCTCGCAAAACTCGACGATTTCGTCAATTTTGACGAAAACTAACCGTCATTTCCTTCCCGTTTGAGATATTTCAACGTTTAAGCGCTCTTTTTACTCCATTTAACGTGCAGAATGTAATACACGCCAGTTTCAGCTTCGAAACAAGCGGAACAGCTCGCAAATCTCGATGATTTCGTCGATTTTGACCAAAACTAACCGTCATTTCCTTCCGGTTTGAGATATTTCGACGTTTAAACGCTCTTTTTACTCTGTTTAACGTGCAGAATGTAATACACGCCAGTTTCAGCTTCGAAACAAGCGGAACAGCTCGCAAATCTCGATGATTTCGTCGATTTTGACCAAAATTAACCGACATTTCCTTCCCGTTTGAGATATTTCGACGTTTAAGCGCTCTTTTTACTCCATTTAAAGTGCAGAATGTAATACACGCCAGTTTCAGCTTCGAAACAAGCGGAACAGCTCGCAAATCTCGATGATTTCGTCGATTTTGACCAAAATTAACCGTCATTTCCTTCCCGTTTGAGATATTTCGACGTTTAAGCGCTCTTTTTACTCCATTTAACGTGCAGAATGTAATACACGCCAGTTTCAGCTTCGAAACAAGCGGAACAGCTCGCAAATCTCGATGATTTCGACGATTTTGACGAAAACTATCCGTCATTTCCTACCCGTTTGAGATATTTCGACGTTTAAGCGCTCTTTTTACTCCATTTAACGTGCAGAATGTAATACACGCCAGTTTCAGCTTCGAAACAAGCGGAACAGCTCGCAAATCTCGATGATTTCAACGATTTTGACGAAAACTATCCGTCATTTCCTACCCGTTTGAGATATTTCGACGTTTAAGCGCTCTTTTTACTCCATTTAACGTGCAGAATGTAATACACGCCAGTTTCAGCTTCGAAACAAGCGGAACAGCTCGCAAATCTCGATGATTTCGTCGATTTTGACCAAAACTAACCGTCATTTCCTTCCCGTTTGAGATATTTCGACGTTTAAGCGGTCTTTTTACTCCATTTAACGTGCAGAATGTAATACACGCCAGTTTCAGCTTCGAAACAAGCGGAACAGCTCGCAAAACTCGACGATTTCGTCAATTTTGACGAAAACTAACCGTCATTTCCTTCCCGTTTGAGATATTTCGACGTTTAAGCGCTCTTTTTACTCCATTTAACGTGCAGAATGTAATACACGCCAGTTTCAAAGTCTAAACAAGCGGAACAGCTCGCAAATCTCGACGATTTCGTCAATTTTGACCAAAACTAACCGTCATTTCCTTCCCGTTTGAGATATTTCGACGTTTAAGAGCTCTTTTTACTCCATTTAACGTGCAGAATGTAATACACGCCAGTTTCAGCTTCGAAACAAGCGGTACGGCTCGCAAATCTCGATGATTTCGTCGATTTTGACCAAAACTATCCGTCATTTCCTACCCGTTTGAGATATTTCGACGTTTAAGCGCTCTTTTTACTCCATTTAACGTGCAGAATGTAATACACGCCAGTTTCAACTTCGAAACAAGCGGAACAGCTCGCAAATCTCGATGATTTCGTCGATTTTGACCAAAATTAACCGTCATTTCCTTCCCGTTTGAGATATTTCGACGTTTAAGCGCTCTTTTTACTCCATTTAACGTGCAGAATGTAATACACGCCAGTTTCAGCTTCGAAACAAGCGGAACAGCTCGCAAATCTCGATGATTTCGTCGATTTTGACCAAAACTAACCGTCATATCCTTCCCGTTTGAGATATTTCGACGTTTAAGCGCTCTTTTTACTCCATTTACCGTGCAGAATGTAATACACGCCAGTTTCAGCTTCGAAACAAGCGGAACAGCTCGCAAATCTCGATGATTTCGTCGATTTTGACCAAAATTAACCGACATTTCCTTCCCGTTTGAGATATTTCGACGTTTAAGCGCTCTTTTTACTCCATTTAAAGTGCAGAATGTAATACACGCCAGTTTCAGCTTCGAAACAAGCGGAACAGCTCGCAAATCTCGATGATTTCGTCGATTTTGACCAAAATTAACCGTCATTTCCTTCCCGTTTGAGATATTTCGACGTTTAAGCGCTCTTTTTACTCCATTTAACGTGCAGAATGTAATACACGCCAGTTTCAGCTTCGAAACAAGCGGAACAGCTCGCAAATCTCGATGATTTCGTCGATTTTGACCAAAACTAACCGTCATTTCCTTCCCGTTTGAGATATTTCGACGTTTAAGCGGTCTTTTTACTCCATTTAACGTGCAGAATGTAATTCACGCCAGTTTCAGCTTCGAAACAAGCGGAACAGCTCGCAAAACTCGACGATTTCGTCAATTTTGACGAAAACTAACCGTCATTTCCTTCCCGTTTGAGATATTTCAACGTTTAAGCGCTCTTTTTACTCCATTTAACGTGCAGAATGTAATACACGCCAGTTTCAAAGTCTAAACAAGCGGAACAGCTCGCAAATCTCGACGATTTCGTCAATTTTGACGAAAACTAACCGTCATTTCCTTCCCGTTTGAGATATTTCGACGTTTAAGCGCTCTTTTTACTCCATTTAACGTGCAGAATGTAACACACGCCAGTTTCAGCTTCGAAACAAGCGGAACAGCTCGCAAATCTCGATGATTTCGACGATTTTGACGAAAACTATCCGTCATTTCCTACCCGTTTGAGATATTTCGACGTTTAAGCGCTCTTTTTACTCCATTTAACGTGCAGAATGTAATACACGCCAGTTTCAGCTTCGAAACAAGCGGAACAGCTCGCAAATCTCGATGATTTCGACGATTTTGACGAAAACTATCCGTCATTTCCTACCCGTTTGAGATATTTCGACGTTTAAGCGCTCTTTTTACTCCATTTAACGTGCAGAATGTAATACACGCCAGTTTCAGCTTCGAAACAAGCGGAACAGCTCGCAAATCTCGATGATTTCGTCGATTTTGACCAAAACTAACCGTCATTTCCTTCCCGTTTGAGATATTTCGACGTTTAAGCGGTCTTTTTACTCCATTTAACGTGCAGAATGTAATACACGCCAGTTTCAGCTTCGAAACAAGCGGAACAGCTCGCAAAACTCGACGATTTCGTCAATTTTGACGAAAACTAACCGTCATTTCCTTCCCGTTTGAGATATTTCGACGTTTAAGCGCTCTTTTTACTCCATTTAACGTGCAGAATGTAATACACGCCAGTTTCAAAGTCTAAACAAGCGGAACAGCTCGCAAATCTCGACGATTTCGTCAATTTTGACGAAAACTAACCGTCATTTCCTTCCCGTTTGAGATATTTCGACGTTTAAGCGCTCTTTTTACTCCATTTAACGTGCAGAATGTAATACACGCCAGTTTCAGCTTCGAAACAAGCGGAACAGCTCGCAAATCTCGATGATTTCGACGATTTTGACGAAAACTATCCGTCATTTCCTACCCGTTTGAGATATTTCGACGTTTAAGCGCTCTTTTTTCTCCATTTAACGTGCAGAATGTAATACACGCCAGTTTCAGCTTCGAAACAAGCGGAACAGCTCGCAAATCTCGATGATTTCGACGATTTTGACGAAAACTATCCGTCATTTCCTACCCGTTTGAGATATTTCGACGTTTAAGCGCTCTTTTTACTCCATTTAACGTGCAGAATGTAATACACGCCAGTTTCAGCTTCGAAACAAGCGGAACAGCTCGCAAATCTCGATGATTTCGTCGATTTTGAACAAAACTAACAGTCATTTCCTTCCCGTTTGAGATATTTCGACGTTTAAGCGGTCTTTTTACTCCATTTAACGTGGAGAATGTAATACACGCCAGTTTCAGCTTCGAAACAAGCGGAACAGCTCGCAAATCTCGATGATTTCGTCGATTTTGACCAAAACTAACCGTCATTTCCTTCCGGTTTGAGATATTTCGACGTTTAAACGCTCTTTTTACTCTGTTTAACGTGCAGAATGTAATACACGCCAGTTTCAGCTTCGAAACAAGCGGAACAGCTCGCAAATCTCGATGATTTCGTCGATTTTGACCAAAATTAACCGTCATTTCCTTCCCGTTTGAGATATTTCGACGTTTAAGCGCTCTTTTTACTCCATTTAACGTGCAGAATGTAATACACGCCAGTTTCAGCTTCGAAACAAGCGGAACAGCTCGCAAATCTCGATGATTTCGACGATTTTGACGAAAACTATCCGTCATTTCCTACCCGTTTGAGATATTTCGACGTTTAAGCGCTCTTTTTACTCCATTTAACGTGCAGAATGTAATACACGCCAGTTTCAGC
The DNA here is from genome assembly GCF_040668555.2 of Bombus flavifrons. Lineage (NCBI taxonomy): Eukaryota > Metazoa > Arthropoda > Insecta > Hymenoptera > Apidae > Bombus > Bombus flavifrons. The sequence continues at coordinate 164,301 of NC_138455.1, forward strand.
TTCGAAACAAGCGGAACAGCTCGCAAATCTCGATGATTTCAACGATTTTGACGAAAACTATCCGTCATTTCCTACCCGTTTGAGATATTTCGACGTTTAAGCGCTCTTTTTACTCCATTTAACGTGCAGAATGTAATACACGCCAGTTTCAGCTTCGAAACAAGCGGAACAGCTCGCAAATCTCGATGATTTCGTCGATTTTGACCAAAACTAACCGTCATTTCCTTCCCGTTTGAGATATTTCGACGTTTAAGCGGTCTTTTTACTCCATTTAACGTGCAGAATGTAATACACGCCAGTTTCAGCTTCGAAACAAGCGGAACAGCTCGCAAAACTCGACGATTTCGTCAATTTTGACGAAAACTAACCGTCATTTCCTTCCCGTTTGAGATATTTCGACGTTTAAGCGCTCTTTTTACTCCATTTAACGTGCAGAATGTAATACACGCCAGTTTCAAAGTCTAAACAAGCGGAACAGCTCGCAAATCTCGACGATTTCGTCAATTTTGACCAAAACTAACCGTCATTTCCTTCCCGTTTGAGATATTTCGACGTTTAAGAGCTCTTTTTACTCCATTTAACGTGCAGAATGTAATACACGCCAGTTTCAGCTTCGAAACAAGCGGTACGGCTCGCAAATCTCGATGATTTCGTCGATTTTGACCAAAACTATCCGTCATTTCCTACCCGTTTGAGATATTTCGACGTTTAAGCGCTCTTTTTACTCCATTTAACGTGCAGAATGTAATACACGCCAGTTTCAACTTCGAAACAAGCGGAACAGCTCGCAAATCTCGATGATTTCGTCGATTTTGACCAAAATTAACCGTCATTTCCTTCCCGTTTGAGATATTTCGACGTTTAAGCGCTCTTTTTACTCCATTTAACGTGCAGAATGTAATACACGCCAGTTTCAGCTTCGAAACAAGCGGAACAGCTCGCAAATCTCGATGATTTCGTCGATTTTGACCAAAACTAACCGTCATATCCTTCCCGTTTGAGATATTTCGACGTTTAAGCGCTCTTTTTACTCCATTTACCGTGCAGAATGTAATACACGCCAGTTTCAGCTTCGATACAAGCGGAACAGCTCGCAAATCTCGATGATTTCGTCGATTTTGACCAAAACTAACCGTCATTTCCTTCCCGTTTGAGATATTTCGACGTTTAAGCGGTCTTTTTACTCCATTTAACGTGCAGAATGTAATTCACGCCAGTTTCAGCTTCGAAACAAGCGGAACAGCTCGCAAAACTCGACGATTTCGTCAATTTTGACGAAAACTAACCGTCATTTCCTTCCCGTTTGAGATATTTCAACGTTTAAGCGCTCTTTTTACTCCATTTAACGTGCAGAATGTAATACACGCCAGTTTCAAAGTCTAAACAAGCGGAACAGCTCGCAAATCTCGACGATTTCGTCAATTTTGACGAAAACTAACCGTCATTTCCTTCCCGTTTGAGATATTTCGACGTTTAAGCGCTCTTTTTACTCCATTTAACGTGCAGAATGTAACACACGCCAGTTTCAGCTTCGAAACAAGCGGAACAGCTCGCAAATCTCGATGATTTCGACGATTTTGACGAAAACTATCCGTCATTTCCTACCCGTTTGAGATATTTCGACGTTTAAGCGCTCTTTTTACTCCATTTAACGTGCAGAATGTAATACACGCCAGTTTCAGCTTCGAAACAAGCGGAACAGCTCGCAAATCTCGATGATTTCGACGATTTTGACGAAAACTATCCGTCATTTCCTACCCGTTTGAGATATTTCGACGTTTAAGCGCTCTTTTTACTCCATTTAACGTGCAGAATGTAATACACGCCAGTTTCAGCTTCGAAACAAGCGGAACAGCTCGCAAATCTCGATGATTTCGTCGATTTTGACCAAAACTAACCGTCATTTCCTTCCCGTTTGAGATATTTCGACGTTTAAGCGGTCTTTTTACTCCATTTAACGTGCAGAATGTAATACACGCCAGTTTCAGCTTCGAAACAAGCGGAACAGCTCGCAAAACTCGACGATTTCGTCAATTTTGACGAAAACTAACCGTCATTTCCTTCCCGTTTGAGATATTTCGACGTTTAAGCGCTCTTTTTACTCCATTTAACGTGCAGAATGTAATACACGCCAGTTTCAAAGTCTAAACAAGCGGAACAGCTCGCAAATCTCGACGATTTCGTCAATTTTGACGAAAACTAACCGTCATTTCCTTCCCGTTTGAGATATTTCGACGTTTAAGCGCTCTTTTTACTCCATTTAACGTGCAGAATGTAATACACGCCAGTTTCAGCTTCGAAACAAGCGGAACAGCTCGCAAATCTCGATGATTTCGACGATTTTGACGAAAACTATCCGTCATTTCCTACCCGTTTGAGATATTTCGACGTTTAAGCGCTCTTTTTTCTCCATTTAACGTGCAGAATGTAATACACGCCAGTTTCAGCTTCGAAACAAGCGGAACAGCTCGCAAATCTCGATGATTTCGACGATTTTGACGAAAACTATCCGTCATTTCCTACCCGTTTGAGATATTTCGACGTTTAAGCGGTCTTTTTACTCCATTTAACGTGCAGAATGTAATACACGCCAGTTTCAGCTTCGAAACAAGCGGAACAGCTCGCAAATCTCGATGATTTCGTCGATTTTGACCAAAACTAACAGTCATTTCCTTCCCGTTTGTGATATTTCGACGTTTAAGCGCTCTTTTTACTCCATTTAACGTGCAGAATGTAATACACGCCAGTTTCAGCTTCGAAACAAGCGGAACAGCTCGCAAATCTCGATGATTTCGTCGATTTTGACCAAAACTAACAGTCATTTCCTTCCCGTTTGAGATATTTCGACGTTTAAGCGCTCTTTTTACTCCATTTAACGTGCAGAATGTAATACACGCCAGTTTCAGCTTCGAAACAAGCGGAACAGCTCGCAAATCTCGATGATTTCGTCGATTTTGACCAAAACTAACAGTCATTTCCTTCCCGTTTGAGATATTTCGACGTTTAAGCGGTCTTTTTACTCCATTTAACGTGGAGAATGTAATACACGCCAGTTTCAGCTTCGAAACAAGCGGAACAGCTCGCAAATCTCGATGATTTCGTCGATTTTGACCAAAACTAACCGTCATTTCCTTCCGGTTTGAGATATTTCGACGTTTAAACGCTCTTTTTACTCTGTTTAACGTGCAGAATGTAATACACGCCAGTTTCAGCTTCGAAACAAGCGGAACAGCTCGCAAATCTCGATGATTTCGTCGATTTTGACCAAAATTAACCGACATTTCCTTCCCGTTTGAGATATTTCGACGTTTAAGCGCTCTTTTTACTCCATTTAAAGTGCAGAATGTAATACACGCCAGTTTCAGCTTCGAAACAAGCGGAACAGCTCGCAAATCTCGATGATTTCGTCGATTTTGACCAAAACTAACCGTCTTTTCCTACTCGTTTGAGATATTTCGACGTTTAAGCGCTCTTTTTACTCCATATAACGTGCAGAATGTAATACACGCCAGTTCCTGCTTCGAAACAAGCGGAACAGCTCGCAAATCTCGATGATTTCGTCGATTTTGAACAAAACTAACAGTCATTTCCTTCCCGTTTGAGATATATCGACGTTTAAGCGCTCTTTTTACTCCATTTAAAGTGCAGAATGTAATACACGCCAGTTTCAGCTTCGAAACAAGCGGTACAGCTCGCAAATCTCGATGATTTCGTCGATTTTGACCAAAACTAACCGTCATATCCTTCCCGTTTGAGATATTTCGACGTTTAAGCGCTCTTTTTACTCCATTTACCGTGCAGAATGTAATACACGCCAGTTTCAGCTTCGATACAAGCGGAACAGCTCGCAAATCTCGATGATTTCGTCGATTTTGACCAAAACTAACCGTCATTTCCTTCCCGTTTGAGATATTTCGACGTTTAAGAGCTCTTTTTACTCCATTTAACGTGCAGAATGTAATACACGCCAGTTTCAGCTTCGAAACAAGCGGAACAGCTCGCAAATCTCGATGATTTCGTCGATTTTGACCAAAACTAACCGTCATTTCCTTCCCGTTTGAGATATTTCGACGTTTAAGCGCTCTTTTTACTCCATTTAACGTGCAGAATGTAATACACGCCAGTTTCAAAGTCTAAACAAGCGGAACAGCTCGCAAAACTCGACGATTTCGTCAATTTTGACGAAAACTAACCGTCATTTCCTTCCCGTTTGAGATATTTCGACGTTTAAGCGCTCTTTTTACTCCATTTAACGTGCAGAATGTAATACACGCCAGTTTCAAAGTCTAAACAAGCGGAACAGCTCGCAAACCTCGACGATTTCGTCCATTTTGACGAAAACTAACCGTCATTTCCTTCCCGTTTGAGATATTTTGACGTTTAAGCGCTCTTTTTACTCCATTTAACGTGCAGAATGTAATACACGCCAGTTTCAGCTTCGAAACAAGCGGAACAGCTCGCAAAACTCGACGATTTCGTCAATTTTGACGAAAACTAACCGTCATTTCCTTCCCGTTTGAGATATTTCGACGTTTAAGCGCTCTTTTTACTCCATTTAACGTGCAGAATGTAATACACGCCAGTTTCAAAGTCTAAACAAGCGGAACAGCTCGCAAATCTCGACGATTTCGTCAATTTTGACGAAAACTAACCGTCATTTCCTTCCCGTTTGAGATATTTCGACGTTTAAGCGCTCTTTTTACTCCATTTAACGTGCAGAATGTAATACACGCCAGTTTCAGCTTCGAAACAAGCGGAACAGCTCGCAAATCTCGATGATTTCGACGATTTTGACGAAAACTATCCGTCATTTCCTACCCGTTTGAGATATTTCGACGTTTAAGCGCTCTTTTTTCTCCATTTAACGTGCAGAATGTAATACACGCCAGTTTCAGCTTCGAAACAAGCGGAACAGCTCGCAAATCTCGATGATTTCGACGATTTTGACGAAAACTATCCGTCATTTCCTACCCGTTTGAGATATTTCGACGTTTAAGCGCTCTTTTTACTCCATTTAACGTGCAGAATGTAATACACGCCAGTTTCAGCATCGAAACAAGCGGAACAGCTCGCAAATCTCGATGATTTCGTCGATTTTGACCAAAACTAACAGTCATTTCCTTCCCGTTTGAGATATTTCGACGTTTAAGCGGTCTTTTTACTCCATTTAACGTGCAGAATGTAATACACGCCAGTTTCAGCTTCGAAACAAGCGGAACAGCTCGCAAATCTCGATGATTTCGTCGATTTTGACCAAAACTAACAGTCATTTCCTTCCCGTTTGAGATATTTCGACATTTAAGCGCTCTTTTTACTCCATTTAACGTGCAGAATGTAATACACGCCAGTTTCAGCTTCGAAACAAGCGGAACAGCTCGCAAATCTCGATGATTTCGTCGATTTTGACCAAAATTAACCGTCATTTCCTTGCCGTTTGAGATATTTCGACGTTTAAGCGCTCTTTTTACTCCATTTAACGTGCAGAATGTAATACACGCCAGTTTCAGCTTCGAAACAAGCGGAACAGCTCTCAAATCTCGATGATTTCGTCGATTTTGACCAAAACTAACAGTCATTTCCTTCCCGTTTGAGATATTTCGACGTTTAAGCGCTCTTTTTACTCCATTTAACGTGCAGAATGTAATACACGCCAGTTTCAGCTTCGAAACAAGCGGAACAATTCGCAAATCTCGATGATTTCGTCGATTTTGAACAAAACTAACAGTCATTTCCTTCCCGTTTGAGATATTTCGACGTTTAAGCGCTCTTTTTACTCCATTTAACGTGCAGAATGTAATACATGCCAGTTTCAGCTTCGAAACAAGCGGAACAATTCGCAAATCTCGATGATTTCGTCGATTTTGACCAAAACTAACAGTCATTTCCTTCCCGTTTGAGATATTTCGATGTTTAAGCGCTCTTTTTACTCCATTTAACGTGCAGAATGTAATACACGCCAGTTTCAGCTTCGAAACAGGCGGAACAGCTCGCAAATCTCGATGATTTTGTCGATTTTGACCAAAACTAACCGTCATTTCCTTCCCGTTTGAGATGTTTCGACGTTTTAGCGCTCTTTTTACTCCATTTAACGTGCAGAATATAATACACGCCAGTTTCAGCTTCGAAACAAGCGGAACAGCTCGCAAATCTCGATGATTTCGTCGATTTTGACCAAAACTAACAGTCATTTCCTTCCCGTTTGAGATATTTCGACGTTTAAGCGGTCTTTTTACTCCATTTAACGTGCAGAATGTAATACACGCCAGTTTCAGCTTCGAAACAAGCGGAACAGCTCGCAAATCTCGATGATTTCGTCGATTTTGACCAAAACTAACAGTCATTTCCTTCCCGTTTGAGATATTTCGACGTTTAAGCGCTCTTTTTACTCCATTTAACGTGCAGAATGTAATACACGCCAGTTTCAGCTTCGAAACAAGCGGAACAGCTCGCAAATCTCGATGATTTCGTCGATTTTGACCAAAATTAACCGTCATTTCCTTCCCGTTTGAGATATTTCGACGTTTAAGCGCTCTTTTTACACCATTTAACGTGCAGAATGTAATACACGCCAGTTTCAGCTTCGAAACAAGCGGAACAGCTCGCAAATCTCGATGATTTCGTCGATTTTGACCAAAACTAACCGTCATTTCCTTCCCGTTTGAGATATTTCGACGTTTAAGCGCTCTTTTTACTCCATTTAACGTGCAGAATGTAATACACGCCAGTTTCAAAGTCTAAACAAGCGGAACAGCTCGCAAAACTCGACGATTTCGTCAATTTTGACGAAAACTAACCGTCATTTCCTTCCCGTTTGAGATATTTCGACGTTTAAGCGCTCTTTTTACTCCATTTAACGTGCAGAATGTAATACACGCCAGTTTCAAAGTCTAAACAAGCGGAACAGCTCGCAAACCTCGACGATTTCGTCCATTTTGACGAAAACTAACCGTCATTTCCTTCCCGTTTGAGATATTTCGACGTTTAAGCGCTCTTTTTACTCCATTTAACGTGCAGAATGTAATACACGCCAGTTTCAGCTTCGAAACAAGCGGAACAGCTCGCAAATCTCGATGATTTCGACGATTTTGACGAAAACTATCCGTCATTTCCTACCCGTTTGAGATATTTCGACGTTTAAGCGGTCTTTTTACTCCATTTAACGTGCAGAATGTAATACACGCCAGTTTCAGCTTCGAAACAAGCGGAACAGCTCGCAAAACTCGACGATTTCGTCAATTTTGACGAAAACTAACCGTCATTTCCTTCCCGTTTGAGATATTTCGACGTTTAAGCGCTCTTTTTACTCCATTTAACGTGCAGAATGTAATACACGCCAGTTTCAAAGTCTAAACAAGCGGAACAGCTCGCAAATCTCGACGATTTCGTCAATTTTGACGAAAACTAACCGTCATTTCCTTCCCGTTTGAGATATTTCGACGTTTAAGCGCTCTTTTTACTCCATTTAACGTGCAGAATGTAATACACGCCAGTTTCAGCTTCGAAACAAGCGGAACAGCTCGCAAATCTCGATGATTTCGACGATTTTGACGAAAACTATCCGTCATTTCCTACCCGTTTGAGATATTTCGACGTTTAAGCGCTCTTTTTTCTCCATTTAACGTGCAGAATGTAATACACGCCAGTTTCAGCTTCGAAACAAGCGGAACAGCTCGCAAATCTCGATGATTTCGACGATTTTGACGAAAACTATCCGTCATTTCCTACCCGTTTGAGATATTTCGACGTTTAAGCGCTCTTTTTACTCCATTTAACGTGCAGAATGTAATACACGCCAGTTTCAGCTTCGAAACAAGCGGAACAGCTCGCAAATCTCGATGATTTCGTCGATTTTGACCAAAACTAACAGTCATTTCCTTCCCGTTTGAGATATTTCGACGTTTAAGCGGTCTTTTTACTCCATTTAACGTGCAGAATGTAATACACGCCAGTTTCAGCTTCGAAACAAGCGGAACAGCTCGCAAATCTCGATGATTTCGTCGATTTTGACCAAAACTAACAGTCATTTCCTTCCCGTTTGAGATATTTCGACATTTAAGCGCTCTTTTTACTCCATTTAACGTGCAGAATGTAATACACGCCAGTTTCAGCTTCGAAACAAGCGGAACAGCTCGCAAATCTCGATGATTTCGTCGATTTTGACCAAAATTAACCGTCATTTCCTTGCCGTTTGAGATATTTCGACGTTTAAGCGCTCTTTTTACTCCATTTAACGTGCAGAATGTAATACACGCCAGTTTCAGCTTCGAAACAAGCGGAACAGCTCTCAAATCTCGATGATTTCGTCGATTTTGACCAAAACTAACAGTCATTTCCTTCCCGTTTGAGATATTTCGACGTTTAAGCGCTCTTTTTACTCCATTTAACGTGCAGAATGTAATACACGCCAGTTTCAGCTTCGAAACAAGCGGAACAATTCGCAAATCTCGATGATTTCGTCGATTTTGAACAAAACTAACAGTCATTTCCTTCCCGTTTGAGATATTTCGACGTTTAAGCGCTCTTTTTACTCCATTTAACGTGCAGAATGTAATACACGCCAGTTTCAGCTTCGAAACAAGCGGAACAATTCGCAAATCTCGATGATTTCGTCGATTTTGACCAAAACTAACAGTCATTTCCTTCCCGTTTGAGATATTTCGATGTTTAAGCGCTCTTTTTACTCCATTTAACGTGCAGAATGTAATACACGCCAGTTTCAGCTTCGAAACAGGCGGAACAGCTCGCAAATCTCGATGATTTTGTCGATTTTGACCAAAACTAACCGTCATTTCCTTCCCGTTTGAGATGTTTCGACGTTTTAGCGCTCTTTTTACTCCATTTAACGTGCAGAATATAATACACGCCAGTTTCAGCTTCGAAACAAGCGGAACAGCTCGCAAATCTCGATGATTTCGTCGATTTTGACCAAAACTAACAGTCATTTCCTTCCCGTTTGAGATATTTCGACGTTTAAGCGGTCTTTTTACTCCATTTAACGTGCAGAATGTAATACACGCCAGTTTCAGCTTCGAAACAAGCGGAACAGCTCGCAAATCTCGATGATTTCGTCGATTTTGACCAAAACTAACAGTCATTTCCTTCCCGTTTGAGATATTTCGACGTTTAAGCGCTCTTTTTACTCCATTTAACGTGCAGAATGTAATACACGCCAGTTTCAGCTTCGAAACAAGCGGAACAGCTCGCAAATCTCGATGATTTCGTCGATTTTGACCAAAATTAACCGTCATTTCCTTCCCGTTTGAGATATTTCGACGTTTAAGCGCTCTTTTTACTCCATTTAACGTGCAGAATGTAATACACGCCAGTTTCAGCTTCGAAACAAGCGGAACAGCTCTCAAATCTCGATGATTTCGTCGATTTTGACCAAAACTAACAGTCATTTCCTTCCCGTTTGAGATATTTCGACGTTTAAGCGCTCTTTTTACTCCATTTAACGTGCAGAATGTAATACACGCCAGTTTCAGCTTCGAAACAAGCGGAACAATTCGCAAATCTCGATGATTTCGTCGATTTTGAACAAAACTAACAGTCATTTCCTTCCCGTTTGAGATATTTCGACGTTTAAGCGCTCTTTTTACTCCATTTAACGTGCAGAATGTAATACACGCCAGTTTCAGCTTCGAAACAAGCGGAACAATTCGCAAATCTCGATGATTTCGTCGATTTTGAACAAAACTAACAGTCATTTCCTTCCCGTTTGAGATATTTCGACGTTTAAGCGCTCTTTTTACTCCATTTAACGTGCAGAATGTAATACACGCCAGTTTCAGCTTCGAAACAAGCGGAACAATTCGCAAATCTCGATGATTTCGTCGATTTTGACCAAAACTAACAGTCATTTCCTTCCCGTTTGAGATATTTCGACGTTTAAGCGCTCTTTTTACTCCATTCAACGTGCAGAATGTAATACACGCCAGTTTCAGCTTCGAAACAGGCGGAACAGCTCGCAAATCTCGATCATTTTGTCGATTTTGACCAAAACTAACCGTCATTTCCTCCCGTTTGAGATGTTTCGACGTTTTAGCGCTCTTTTTACTCCATTTAACGTGCAGAATATAATACACGCCAGTTTCAGCTTCGAAACAAGCGGTACAGCTCGCTAATCTCGATGATTTCGTCGATTTTGACCAAAACTAACCGTCATTTCCTTCCCGTTTGAGATATTTCGACGTTTAAGCGCCCTTTTTACTCCATTTACCGTGCAGAATGTAATACACGCCAGTTTCAACGTCTAAATAAGCGGAACAGCTCGCAAATCTCGATGATTTCGTCGATTTTGACGAAAACTAACCGTCATTTCCTACCCGTTTGAGATATTTCCACGTTTAAACGCTCTACCTACTCCATTTAACGTGCAGAATGTAATACACGCCAGTTTCAGCTTCGAAACAAGCGGAACAGCTCGCAAATCTCGATGATTTCGTCGATTTTGACGAAAACTAACCGTCATTTCCTTCCCGTTTGAGATATTTCGACGTTTAAGCGCTCTTTTTACTCCATTTAACGTGCAGAATGTAATACACGCCAGTTTCAGCTTCGAAACAAGCGGTACAGCTCGCTAATCTCGATGATTTCGTCGATTTTGACCAAAACTAACAGTCATTTCCTTCCCGTTTGAGATATTTCGACGTTTAAGCGCCCTTTTTACTCCATTTACCGTGCAGAATGTAATACACGCCAGTTTCAACGTCTAAATAAGCGGAACAGCTCGCAAATCTCGATGATTTCGTCGATTTTGACGAAAACTAACCGTCATTTCCTACCCGTTTGAGATATTTCGACGTTTAAACGCTCTACTTACTCCATTTAACGTGCAGAATGTAATACACGCCAGTTTCAGCTTCGAAACAAGCGGAACAGCTCGCAAATCTCGATGATTTCGTCGATTTTGACCAAAACTAACAGTCATTTCCTTCCCGTTTGAGATATTTCGACGTTTAAGCGCTCTTTTTACTCCATTTAACGTGCAGAATGTAATACACGCCAGTTTCAGCTTCGAAACAAGCGGAACAATTCGCAAATCTCGATGATTTCGTCGATTTTGACCAAAACTAACCGTCATATCCGTCCCGTTTTGAGATATTTCGACGTTTAAGCGCTCTTTTTACTCCATTTACCGTGAAGAATGTAATACACGCCAGCTTCAGCTTCGATACAAGCGGAACAGCTCGCAAATCTCGATGATTTCGTCGATTTTGACCAAAACTAACCGTCATTTCCTTCCCGTTTGAGATATTTCGACGTTTAAGCGGCCTTTTTACTCCATTTAACGTGCAGAATGTAATACACGCCAGTTTCAGCTTCGAAACAAGCGGAACAGCTCGCAAATCTCGATGATTTCGTCGATTTTGACCAAAACTAACAGTCATTTCCTTCCCGTTTGAGATATTTCGACGTTTAAGCGCTCTTTTTACTCCATTTAACGTGCAGAATGTAATACACGCCAGTTTCAGCTTCGAAACAAGCGGAACAGCTCGCAAATCTCGATGATTTCGTCGATTTTGACCAAAATTAACCGTCATTTCCTTCCCGTTTGAGATATTTCGACGTTTAAGCGCTCTTTTTACTCCATTTAACGTGCAGAATGTAATACACGCCAGTTTCAGCTTCGAAACAAGCGGAACAGCTCTCAAATCTCGATGATTTCGTCGATTTTGACCAAAACTAACAGTCATTTCCTTCCCGTTTGAGATATTTCGACGTTTAAGCGCTCTTTTTACTCCATTTAACGTGCAGAATGTAATACACGCCAGTTTCAGCTTCGAAACAAGCGGAACAATTCGCAAATCTCGATGACTTCGTCGATTTTGAACAAAACTAACAGTCATTTCCTTCCCGTTTGAGATATTTCGACGTTTAAGCGCTCTTTTTACTCCATTTAACGTGCAGAATGTAATACACGCCAGTTTCAGCTTCGAAACAAGCGGAACAATTCGCAAATCTCGATGATTTCGTCGATTTTGAACAAAACTAACAGTCATTTCCTTCCCGTTTGAGATATTTCGACGTTTAAGCGCTCTTTTTACTCCATTTAACGTGCAGAATGTAATACACGCCAGTTTCAGCTTCGAAACAAGCGGAACAATTCGCAAATCTCGATGATTTCGTCGATTTTGACCAAAACTAACAGTCATTTCCTTCCCGTTTGAGATATTTCGACGTTTAAGCGCTCTTTTTACTCCATTCAACGTGCAGAATGTAATACACGCCAGTTTCAGCTTCGAAACAGGCGGAACAGCTCGCAAATCTCGATCATTTTGTCGATTTTGACCAAAACTAACCGTCATTTCCTCCCGTTTGAGATGTTTCGACGTTTTAGCGCTCTTTTTACTCCATTTAACGTGCAGAATATAATACACGCCAGTTTCAGCTTCGAAACAAGCGGTACAGCTCGCTAATCTCGATGATTTCGTCGATTTTGACCAAAACTAACCGTCATTTCCTTCCCGTTTGAGATATTTCGACGTTTAAGCGCCCTTTTTACTCCATTTACCGTGCAGAATGTAATACACGCCAGTTTCAACGTCTAAATAAGCGGAACAGCTCGCAAATCTCGATGATTTCGTCGATTTTGACGAAAACTAACCGTCATTTCCTACCCGTTTGAGATATTTCGACGTTTAAACGCTCTACTTACTCCATTTAACGTGCAGAATGTAATACACGCCAGTTTCAGCTTCGAAACAAGCGGAACAGCTCGCAAATCTCGATGATTTCGTCGATTTTGACGAAAACTAACCGTCATTTCCTTCCCGTTTGAGATATTTCGACGTTTAAGCGCTCTTTTTACTCCATTTAACGTGCAGAATGTAATACACGCCAGTTTCAGCTTCGAAACAAGCGGTACAGCTCGCTAATCTCGATGATTTCGTCGATTTTGACCAAAACTAACAGTCATTTCCTTCCCGTTTGAGATATTTCGACGTTTAAGCGCCCTTTTTACTCCATTTACCGTGCAGAATGTAATACACGCCAGTTTCAACGTCTAAATAAGCGGAACAGCTCGCAAATCTCGATGATTTCGTCGATTTTGACGAAAACTAACCGTCATTTCCTACCCGTTTGAGATATTTCGACGTTTAAACGCTCTACTTACTCCATTTAACGTGCAGAATGTAATACACGCCAGTTTCAGCTTCGAAACAAGCGGAACAGCTCGCAAATCTCGATGATTTCGTCGATTTTGACCAAAACTAACAGTCATTTCCTTCCCGTTTGAGATATTTCGACGTTTAAGCGCTCTTTTTACTCCATTTAACGTGCAGAATGTAATACACGCCAGTTTCAGCTTCGAAACAAGCGGAACAATTCGCAAATCTCGATGATTTCGTCGATTTTGACCAAAACTAACCGTCATATCCGTCCCGTTTTGAGATATTTCGACGTTTAAGCGCTCTTTTTACTCCATTTACCGTGAAGAATGTAATACACGCCAGCTTCAGCTTCGATACAAGCGGAACAGCTCGCAAATCTCGATGATTTCGTCGATTTTGACCAAAACTAACCGTCATTTCCTTCCCGTTTGAGATATTTCGACGTTTAAGCGGCCTTTTTACTCCATTTAACGTGCAGAATGTAATACACGCCAGTTTCAGCTTCGAAACAAGCGGAACAGCTCGCAAAACTCGACGATTTCGTCAATTTTGACGAAAACTAACCGTCATTTCCTTCCCGTTTGAGATATTTCGACGTTTAAGCGCTCTTTTTACTCCATTTAACGTGCAGAATGTAATACACGCCAGTTTCAAAGTCTAAACAAGCGGAACAGCTCGCAAATCTCGACGATTTCGTCAATTTTGACGAAAACTAACCGACATTTCCTTCCCGTTTGAGATATTTCGACGTTTAAGCGCTCTTTTTACTCCATTTAACGTGCAGAATGTAATACACGCCAGTTTCAGCTTCGAAACAAGCGGAACAGCTCGCAAATATCGATGATTTCGACGATTTTGACGAAAACTATCCGTCATTTCCTACCCGTTTGAGATATTTCGACGTTTAAGCGCTCTTTTTACTCCATTTAACGTGCAGAATGTAATACACGCCAGTTTCAGCTTCGAAACAAGCGGAACAGCTCGCAAATCTCGATGATTTCGTCGATTTTGACCAAAACTAACAGTCATTTCCTTCCCGTTTGAGATATTTCGACGTTTAAGCGCTCTTTTTACTCCATTTAACGTGCAGAATGTAATACACGCCAGTTTCAGCTTCGAAACAAGCGGAACAGCTCGCAAATCTCGATGATTTCGTCGATTTTGACCAAAACTAACAGTCATTTCCTTCCCGTTTGAGATATTTCGACATTTAAGCGCTCTTTTTACTCCATTTAACGTGCAGAATGTAATACACGCCAGTTTCAGCTTCGAAACAAGCGGAACAGCTCGCAAATCTCGATGATTTCGTCGATTTTGACCAAAATTAACCGTCATTTCCTTGCCGTTTGAGATATTTCGACGTTTAAGCGCTCTTTTTACTCCATTTAACGTGCAGAATGTAATACACGCCAGTTTCAGCTTCGAAACAAGCGGAACAGCTCTCAAATCTCGATGATTTCGTCGATTTTGACCAAAACTAACAGTCATTTCCTTCCCGTTTGAGATATTTCGACGTTTAAGCGCTCTTTTTACTCCATTTAACGTGCAGAATGTAATACACGCCAGTTTCAGCTTCGAAACAAGCGGAACAATTCGCAAATCTCGATGATTTCGTCGATTTTGAACAAAACTAACAGTCATTTCCTTCCCGTTTGAGATATTTCGACGTTTAAGCGCTCTTTTTACTCCATTTAACGTGCAGAATGTAATACACGCCAGTTTCAGCTTCGAAACAAGCGGAACAATTCGCAAATCTCGATGATTTCGTCGATTTTGACCAAAACTAACAGTCATTTCCTTCCCGTTTGAGATATTTCGATGTTTAAGCGCTCTTTTTACTCCATTTAACGTGCAGAATGTAATACACGCCAGTTTCAGCTTCGAAACAGGCGGAACAGCTCGCAAATCTCGATGATTTTGTCGATTTTGACCAAAACTAACCGTCATTTCCTTCCCGTTTGAGATGTTTCGACGTTTTAGCGCTCTTTTTACTCCATTTAACGTGCAGAATATAATACACGCCAGTTTCAGCTTCGAAACAAGCGGAACAGCTCGCAAATCTCGATGATTTCGTCGATTTTGACCAAAATTAACCGTCATTTCCTTCCCGTTTGAGATATTTCGACGTTTAAGCGCTCTTTTTACTCCATTTAACGTGCAGAATGTAATACACGCCAGTTTCAGCTTCGAAACAAGCGGAACAGCTCTCAAATCTCGATGATTTCGTCGATTTTGACCAAAACTAACAGTCATTTCCTTCCCGTTTGAGATATTTCGACGTTTAAGCGCTCTTTTTACTCCATTTAACGTGCAGAATGTAATACACGCCAGTTTCAGCTTCGAAACAAGCGGAACAATTCGCAAATCTCGATGATTTCGTCGATTTTGAACAAAACTAACAGTCATTTCCTTCCCGTTTGAGATATTTCGACGTTTAAGCGCTCTTTTTACTCCATTCAACGTGCAGAATGTAATACACGCCAGTTTCAGCTTCGAAACAGGCGGAACAGCTCGCAAATCTCGATCATTTTGTCGATTTTGACCAAAACTAACCGTCATTTCCTCCCGTTTGAGATGTTTCGACGTTTTAGCGCTCTTTTTACTCCATTTAACGTGCAGAATATAATACACGCCAGTTTCAGCTTCGAAACAAGCGGTACAGCTCGCTAATCTCGATGATTTCGTCGATTTTGACCAAAACTAACCGTCATTTCCTTCCCGTTTGAGATATTTCGACGTTTAAGCGCCCTTTTTACTCCATTTACCGTGCAGAATGTAATACACGCCAGTTTCAACGTCTAAATAAGCGGAACAGCTCGCAAATCTCGATGATTTCGTCGATTTTGACGAAAACTAACCGTCATTTCCTACCCGTTTGAGATATTTCGACGTTTAAACGCTCTACTTACTCCATTTAACGTGCAGAATGTAATACACGCCAGTTTCAGCTTCGAAACAAGCGGAACAGCTCGCAAATCTCGATGATTTCGTCGATTTTGACGAAAACTAACCGTCATTTCCTTCCCGTTTGAGATATTTCGACGTTTAAGCGCTCTTTTTACTCCATTTAACGTGCAGAATGTAATACACGCCAGTTTCAGCTTCGAAACAAGCGGTACAGCTCGCTAATCTCGATGATTTCGTCGATTTTGACCAAAACTAACAGTCATTTCCTTCCCGTTTGAGATATTTCGACGTTTAAGCGCCCTTTTTACTCCATTTACCGTGCAGAATGTAATACACGCCAGTTTCAACGTCTAAATAAGCGGAACAGCTCGCAAATCTCGATGATTTCGTCGATTTTGACGAAAACTAACCGTCATTTCCTACCCGTTTGAGATATTTCGACGTTTAAACGCTCTACTTACTCCATTTAACGTGCAGAATGTAATACACGCCAGTTTCAGCTTCGAAACAAGCGGAACAGCTCGCAAATCTCGATGATTTCGTCGATTTTGACCAAAACTAACAGTCATTTCCTTCCCGTTTGAGATATTTCGACGTTTAAGCGCTCTTTTTACTCCATTTAACGTGCAGAATGTAATACACGCCAGTTTCAGCTTCGAAACAAGCGGAACAATTCGCAAATCTCGATGATTTCGTCGATTTTGACCAAAACTAACCGTCATATCCGTCCCGTTTTGAGATATTTCGACGTTTAAGCGCTCTTTTTACTCCATTTACCGTGAAGAATGTAATACACGCCAGCTTCAGCTTCGATACAAGCGGAACAGCTCGCAAATCTCGATGATTTCGTCGATTTTGACCAAAACTAACCGTCATTTCCTTCCCGTTTGAGATATTTCGACGTTTAAGCGGCCTTTTTACTTGTTACGTTCCTGTTTGTTTGAATTGATTTTAAACCGTTGAATTCGCAAGATTTTTTTTTTTTTTTTATTGTTTTAATTTTAATTAGTTTTTTTTGTGTTTGTTTTAATTTATTTTGTTTTGTTTAATTTAATTTAATTTAATTTAGTTCGATTTAGTTGAGTTTCGTCAGGAGGGGAAAATTTACACGATATAATTATATTTAAGATATTGAATCAAGGTTTTCGATTAAAATCTATTTCTAAGTTGAAAGTTTATTGTTACGTACTCGTTTAAAGTCAATTCAAACTTTTGATTTTAATTTAATCTGAAGGGAAAGATTTAAATTTAATTGGCTGTATAAGAAATATTTCTCACACGGTAGTTGCTGCCACCAGAAACAGTCTGAGGACTGTTTCGAATAGAAAAATTTCCTTGTACTTATTTTCGAAATAATTCTATTGATAAATTAATTACTTATGGATAGCGTTGACTAGTGTTAGGCTACTGATAAAATAATTTCCACGTTTTTCGGCTAACCTGCTATGTGCAGGGATACTCGCACGGGAGAGGATTAAAGTTGGATAAAAATAAGTATTCGATTTGTTCGCACGGAATTTATCTAAACTTCAGTATAGAATTATTTAAAATTATATATATATATATATATATATGTGTATGTATATATCTGTATGTAGGAATTATTTGAGAGTTCGGTTCAATTTCGTTGTATAGAATTTATTTAAATTTGAATATGGAATTATTCAAGTTGTTATATATATGTATATATATATATATATATATATATATATAGCGTTTTAGGGACGGTAAAACAAGAGTGTTCGCGTTAATGGATTGGTTAAGATTTCGAATTTTCTTCGTTTGATGCAAATTTTATCTTTACGTTTCCTTCTCCTCCTCTCTTAATTTCGCCAATGAATCTATCATTGAACTGGACCTTAGTTCATTTGTTAGAGTGATTTTTTTTTTTTTTTTTTTTTTTTTACCGTTTCGATTTTCTTGCCTTCCGAATTGAGTGTTCACGAGAAAGTGATTTCAATGATCCTCTCTGTGTGGGGTTCGTGTGATTTCGCAAACCTTGCCCAAAGATGGGCAGTATTTTGCCAGCAGTGGGAGGAGGAATGCGAAGATCAATAGATGGTTCGATAGTCGAAACACCGTTATCCACAACCCAACACAGCGAATGATCCTTTGGTTAAGATTCAGAAGGGAATTATTCTATTTTTAGAATCGTATACAACGATGGCAAGAATGAAAATATCGGTCAATTAGATCTAATTTGATAGTCTTCTCTGCGTAAGACTCGTGTGATTTCGCAAGCCTTGCCCAAAGACGGGCAATGTTTTGCCAACAGTGGGAGGAGGAATGCGAAGATCAATGAGTGTTTCGGTAATTGAAGACACCGTTTTCGCAAGCCTACGCAGCGAATGACCCTTCGTTTATTCTCAAAATTGAAACGAAATTGAATGTATTAATTGATGATAAGTAAATCGGATTCGGTTCCTGGATGTGGCGAAGTTACTAGAGAAGAAGAAAATTTTATAAAAATTGAGACTCTTACCTTGTTCCGTCAGGGGCCATCGGCTCGTAGTAGTCGTCGGTGAAATTTTTTTTTTTTTATTTGGTTTAGTTATTCGACTCAGGTATAATTATTATTAGAACTGTAGTTTATTTATTTTTGATTAGAAATACACTCTAAATAAGCTTGCGGCTTATTTATTCGGATAAACGTCGCGGGTATAAATATATTTATTTATGAGGATGTTTTTTTTTTTTAAATCTCGCCAATGAAATGAACACTTAAAAAGATTTCTAACTTAATTTGTGACTTAAACTGAGCAATTAATAAGAGACCGTCGAGGTGCAATGCGCGAATGACGACAATATATTCACAACAAAATAACAAGCCGAAACGTAACGTACAATTAGCGACAAAATAATAGACGATGTTCTGTGTTGCTGCGTTTATTTATAATAACATCCCCCACAGGGTGGCGGTCAACTGGTGGTTCGCTTCCGTGGGAATCGGGATGCTGCAGTTTGGGGTTCCCGAACTCGTACGTGAGAGAATGCAAATTCTGTAATCGTTGATGTCTCCTTTGCTTCGTTATCTTGTCTTTTAACTTCCAGATTCCCATCGCGGGTACGTGAGAGAATGCAAAAATCCGTATTTCGACTTAGTTCCCATCGGTTCTATTTTCTGCTGAGGTAGCGTCTAGGAGGCTTGGAGCTTTCCATGCTGGTCTAGTCTTTTTCTTGAGAATCTTTATGTTAGTACTGTGGGAATAATTTTTGTTCTTCGGCGCGTGGAAGGGCCGGTGGCTAGAGTCTCATTATTATATCGACACTTGCCCCGGCAACACGCGTGATCCGCCACTCTCCCGCAGTAAGGATTTCTTTTGGTTTATCTTGGGTAAGTTTGGTTTTGATGAATATTTCCATGTTATGGTTGCTTTTGGGATTTAATTTGATTTTCGATTTTTGCTGTTTTCGTGGTTTTGATCTCTTTTCCTATTTTGTTGTTTCAGTGCAAGAGAAAGTGGGATTCCGAAGAACCGTGTGTGATTCCGAACGATGTATTCAGCGCATGACGCGTTGGCAGTTCCATCCTGAAGTTTCTTGATTTCGATTTTGCCGCTTGGATATACCCCGTTCATATGTTAGTTATATATATATATATATATTTATTTATTTATACATTTTAAATATATTTGTTTAGTTTTATATTTTCTTTTTACTCGATTATATATATATATATATTTTTTATACAAAGTAATTTTCGCATAATAAAATTGTTAACAATGTGTTTTATGATTCATTTCTCGCGGCTGATTTCCACCAATCCCCGGCCTTCCTGTCCCGTGTCTTTATTTATTGCTACCTCGGCACGACGTTCCATTTTGTATTAAATATTTATTTTCGCTGTTCTTTCCTTTTCCTTTTCTTTTCTTTTTTTTATCGAAAGTATAATTTTATTATTATTATTTTTTGTAACACGTACGAATCAGTCCACGCATGTTTCAAAATGGCCGCCCGCGAATGTCCCTCGCATACAGTGACTTCTATTGATCTCGGATCTATTTATCGATTATGTGTAAATCTTGTTTCGGCGTTTTGACGTATAGTTGAATTGAGAAATATTGTATTTTGTATTTATCTAATGTGTATAATTATTGCGTGTGTTCCGACATGCGCGTATAAATCTAACATGGCTGCTCGCAAATGTCATCAGTGAGGTTACAGTGGCGGGTTTTTAGTTTTATCGAACTGATTTTTCTGTGTGTCGCTCGTTTTCCCTTATTCTACCGCAATTAGACTATATATTTATTGTTATTATTATTGTTAAAATGACAATAGTATTGTTCATGTGAATATATATATATATATATATATATTTATATTGTGTGTCATTTTAATGTGACTAATGTTTTGTAATTTTTTCGATAGTGTTATTTATTGTGCTAAGTAGTTTATTTTATAGTGTTCAATAATATAAAACACACACAAACGTATATATATATATATATATATATATATATGCATATACATGTTTCTTGTAGTGGTGTAGTTTCATACGAAGTGAAATGTTAATTGTTTATTTTATGTTTACTAGATTGTTAATTTTGATTTAGTAGAATAGAACACGCATACACACACACGCATATAAGTATATATGTATATATTTCTGATAGTGTGACTTTCTTATATAAATTCTTTAATTGTGTATTTGAGGTTATATGTCAATTATTTGTTTTCATATATACATATATGTTTTGTAATGTGACAACGTAGTATTGAGAGTTTTATTTCTATCGTTTACCAGATTATTATGTGTTCGATATGGTTTACATATTTATGCTGTACGCAATTCTCCCAGTCGAGGCGGTGTTAATTATTTTTGAACGTTTTAGCCTGTCGATAGGTTGTTACTTAGTCCCTAGTGTTGCGTTGTGTGTTCTATTTCTTTTATATTCATTTTTGTGTTTGCAATTCTTCAAGTCGTTGCGGTGTCAATTATTTTGAACGTTTTAGCCTGTCGATAGGTTGTTACTTAGTCCCTAGTGTTGCGTTGTGTGTTCTATTTCTTTTATATTCATTTTTGTGTTTGCAATTCTTCAAGTCGTTGCGGTGTCAATTATTTTGAACGTTTTAGCCTGTCGATAGGTTGTTACTTAGTCCCTAGTGTTGCGTTGTGTGTTCTATTTCTTTTATATTCATTTTTGTGTTAGCAATTCTTCAAGTCGTTGCGGTGTCAATTATTTTGAACGTTTTAGCCTGTCGATAGGTTGTTACTTAGTCCCTAGTGTTGCGTTGTGTGTTCTATTTCTTTTATATTCATTTAGATTATTAGTAGTAGTTTGGTTTAGAGTGTAGATTATATATTTATATATTTATATATATAGACATGCATGTTACGTAATGTAGTTCTCATTTATAATTATTTTACCCGAATGGTGGCTAGTTTTAAGTATGTATCTTAAATTAATAATTTTAATTTAATAATGTAGAGTGCGCACACATATATATATATTTCTGACGATGTAACCTCTATTTCTTTAATAATGCAATATTGTATGTTTTATGTATTCGTTAGACTATAAGTTCATTGATTTTATATACTCATATATTTATAGTTTGGTAATGTTGGATTTGTATTATTAGTATAGTATTGGAAGTATTGTTTCTAATATTTTCTGGGTTATTACATGTTTGGCATATATGTTTATATTTATATGTAACTCTCCAAGTTGTTGCTGCGTTGATTGAATAAAATATATTTATATACACATATATTCCTGGTGTTTCAATTATTTCCTTTTGTAGTTATTCTTATTTCTTGATTTACTCGTTTGGTTCGCGACTCGTTTAATTCATTAATTAATTTTATTTACTGATTTAAATTCTATCTTTTGTATTTTACATATTCCGTCTTCGTTGATTGATTGTAGTATATCTTCTTGTTGCTCCTTTTCCTTTATTTTGCAAATTTGTCATATATAATCCTTCTTATTCTTGGTTTATTTGATTGGTTCGTATCTAGTCCAGTTTATTAATTGATTTTATTTACTTTATTTTATACTGATAGTTGGATTTATTTGTCGCCCTCATTTGTTAATTTTTTATTTTGTTTCGTAGTAGCGTGTGTTCCTTGGTGTATTCAAATTTTTCTCGCGCTGATTTGCGTATAGTAATTTTGTATCTTCGTTACGGCACGTGCGGAGCGCGGGACGTGACATACTCCATTTAACGTGCAGAATGTAATACACGCCAGTTTCAGCTTCGAAACAAGCGGAACAGCTCGCAAAACTCGACGATTTCGTCAATTTTGACGAAAACTAACCGTCATTTCCTTCCCGTTTGAGATATTTCAACGTTTAAGCGCTCTTTTTACTCCATTTAACGTGCAGAATGTAATACACGCCAGTTTCAAAGTCTAAACAAGCGGAACAGCTCGCAAATCTCGACGATTTCGTCAATTTTGACGAAAACTAACCGACATTTCCTTCCCGTTTGAGATATTTCGACGTTTAAGCGCTCTTTTTACTCCATTTAACGTGCAGAATGTAATACACGCCAGTTTCAGCTTCGAAACAAGCGGAACAGCTCGCAAATCTCGATGATTTCGACGATTTTGACGAAAACTATCCGTCATTTCCTACCCGTTTGAGATATTTCGACGTTTAAGCGCTCTTTTTACTCCATTTAACGTGCAGAATGTAATACACGCCAGTTTCAGCTTCGAAACAAGCGGAACAGCTCGCAAATCTCGATGATTTCGTCGATTTTGACCAAAACTAACAGTCATTTCCTTCCCGTTTGAGATATTTCGACGTTTAAGCGGTCTTTTTACTCCATTTAACGTGCAGAATGTAATACACGCCAGTTTCAGCTTCGAAACAAGCGGAACAGCTCGCAAATCTCGATGATTTCGTCGATTTTGACCAAAACTAACAGTCATTTCCTTCCCGTTTGAGATATTTCGACATTTAAGCGCTCTTTTTACTCCATTTAACGTGCAGAATGTAATACACGCCAGTTTCAGCTTCGAAACAGGCGGAACAGCTCGCAAATCTCGATCATTTTGTCGATTTGACCAAAACTAACCGTCATTTCCTCCGTTTGAGATGTTTCGACGTTTTAGCGCTCTTTTTACTCCATTTAACGTGCAGAATATAATACACGCCAGTTTCAGCTTCGAAACAAGCGGTACAGCTCGCTAATCTCGATGATTTCGTCGATTTTGACCAAAACTAACCGTCATTTCCTTCCCGTTTGAGATATTTCGACGTTTAAGCGCCCTTTTTACTCCATTTACCGTGCAGAATGTAATACACGCCAGTTTCAACGTCTAAATAAGCGGAACAGCTCGCAAATCTCGATGATTTCGTCGATTTTGACGAAAACTAACCGTCATTTCCTACCCGTTTGAGATATTTCGACGTTTAAACGCTCTACTTACTCCATTTAACGTGCAGAATGTAATACACGCCAGTTTCAGCTTCGAAACAAGCGGAACAGCTCGCAAATCTCGATGATTTCGTCGATTTTGACGAAAACTAACCGTCATTTCCTTCCCGTTTGAGATATTTCGACGTTTAAGCGCTCTTTTTACGCCATTTAACG
Source organism: Bombus flavifrons (assembly GCF_040668555.2). NCBI lineage: Eukaryota > Metazoa > Arthropoda > Insecta > Hymenoptera > Apidae > Bombus > Bombus flavifrons. The sequence goes on from NC_138455.1 coordinate 187,868, forward strand.
TGCAGAATGTAATACACGCCAGTTTCAGCTTCGAAACAAGCGGTACAGCTCGCTAATCTCGATGATTTCGTCGATTTTGACCAAAACTAACAGTCATTTCCTTCCCGTTTGAGATATTTCGACGTTTAAGCGCCCTTTTTACTCCATTTACCGTGCAGAATGTAATACACGCCAGTTTCAACGTCTAAATAAGCGGAACAGCTCGCAAATCTCGATGATTTCGTCGATTTTGACGAAAACTAACCGTCATTTCTACCCGTTTGAGATATTTCGACGTTTAAACGCTCTACTTACTCCATTTAACGTGCAGAATGTAATACACGCCAGTTTCAGCTTCGAAACAAGCGGAACAGCTCGCAAATCTCGATGATTTCGTCGATTTTGACCAAAACTAACAGTCATTTCCTTCCCGTTTGAGATATTTCGACGTTTAAGCGCTCTTTTACTCCATTTAACGTGCAGAATGTAATACACGCCAGTTTCAGCTTCGAAACAAGCGGAACAATTCGCAAATCTCGATGATTTCGTCGATTTTGACCAAAACTAACCGTCATATCCGTCCCGTTTTGAGATATTTCGACGTTTAAGCGCTCTTTTTACTCCATTTACCGTGAAGAATGTAATACACGCCAGCTTCAGCTTCGATACAAGCGGAACAGCTCGCAAATCTCGATGATTTCGTCGATTTTGACCAAAACTAACCGTCATTTCCTTCCCGTTTGAGATATTTCGACGTTTAAGCGGCCTTTTTACTCCATTTAACGTGCAGAATGTAATACACGCCAGTTTCAGCTTCGAAACAAGCGGAACAGCTCGCAAAACTCGACGATTTCGTCAATTTTGACGAAAACTAACCGTCATTTCCTTCCGTTTGAGATATTTCGACGTTTAAGCGCTCTTTTTACTCCATTTAACGTGCAGAATGTAATACACGCCAGTTTCAAGTCTAAACAAGCGGAACAGCTCGCAAATCTCGACGATTTCGTCAATTTTGACGAAAACTAACCGACATTTCCTTCCCGTTTGAGATATTTCGACGTTTAAGCGCTCTTTTACTCCATTTAACGTGCAGAATGTAATACACGCCAGTTTCAGCTTCGAAACAAGCGGAACAGCTCGCAAATCTCGATGATTTCGACGATTTTGACGAAAACTATCCGTCATTTCCTATTTCCTACCCGTTTGAGATATTTCGACGTTTAAGCGCTCTTTTTACTCCATTTAACGTGCAGAATGTAATACACGCCAGTTTCAGCTTCGAAACAAGCGGAACAGCTCGCAAATCTCGATGATTTCGTCGATTTTGACCAAAACTAACAGTCATTTCCTTCCCGTTTGAGATATTTCGACGTTTAAGCGGTCTTTTTACTCCATTTAACGTGCAGAATGTAATACACGCCAGTTTCAGCTTCGAAACAAGCGGAACAGCTCGCAAATCTCGATGATTTCGTCGATTTTGACCAAAACTAACAGTCATTTCCTTCCCGTTTGAGATATTTCGACATTTAAGCGCTCTTTTTACTCCATTTAACGTGCAGAATGTAATACACGCCAGTTTCAGCTTCGAAACAAGCGGAACAGCTCGCAAATCTCGATGATTTCGTCGATTTTGACCAAAATTAACCGTCATTTCCTTGCCGTTTGAGATATTTCGACGTTTAAGCGCTCTTTTTACTCCATTTAACGTGCAGAATGTAATACACGCCAGTTTCAGCTTCGAAACAAGCGGAACAGCTCTCAAATCTCGATGATTTCGTCGATTTTGACCAAAACTAACAGTCATTTCCTTCCCGTTTGAGATATTTCGACGTTTAAGCGCTCTTTTTACTCCATTTAACGTGCAGAATGTAATACACGCCAGTTTCAGCTTCGAAACAAGCGGAACAATTCGCAAATCTCGATGATTTCGTCGATTTTGAACAAAACTAACAGTCATTTCCTTCCCGTTTGAGATATTTCGACGTTTAAGCGCTCTTTTTACTCCATTTAACGTGCAGAATGTAATACACGCCAGTTTCAGCTTCGAAACAAGCGGAACAATTCGCAAATCTCGATGATTTCGTCGATTTTGACCAAAACTAACAGTCATTTCCTTCCCGTTTGAGATATTTCGATGTTTAAGCGCTCTTTTTACTCCATTTAACGTGCAGAATGTAATACACGCCAGTTTCAGCTTCGAAACAGGCGGAACAGCTCGCAAATCTCGATGATTTTGTCGATTTTGACCAAAACTAACCGTCATTTCCTTCCCGTTTGAGATGTTTCGACGTTTTAGCGCTCTTTTTACTCCATTTAACGTGCAGAATATAATACACGCCAGTTTCAGCTTCGAAACAAGCGGAACAGCTCGCAAATCTCGATGATTTCGTCGATTTTGACCAAAACTAACAGTCATTTCCTTCCCGTTTGAGATATTTCGACGTTTAAGCGCTCTTTTTACTCCATTTAACGTGCAGAATGTAATACACGCCAGTTTCAGCTTCGAAACAAGCGGAACAATTCGCAAATCTCGATGATTTCGTCGATTTTGAACAAAACTAACAGTCATTTCCTTCCCGTTTGAGATATTTCGACGTTTAAGCGCTCTTTTTACTCCATTTAACGTGCAGAATGTAATACACGCCAGTTTCAGCTTCGAAACAAGCGGAACAATTCGCAAATCTCGATGATTTCGTCGATTTTGACCAAAACTAACAGTCATTTCCTTCCCGTTTGAGATATTTCGACGTTTAAGCGCTCTTTTTACTCCATTCAACGTGCAGAATGTAATACACGCCAGTTTCAGCTTCGAAACAGGCGGAACAGCTCGCAAATCTCGATCATTTTGTCGATTTTGACCAAAACTAACCGTCATTTCCTCCCGTTTGAGATGTTTCGACGTTTTAGCGCTCTTTTTACTCCATTTAACGTGCAGAATATAATACACGCCAGTTTCAGCTTCGAAACAAGCGGTACAGCTCGCTAATCTCGATGATTTCGTCGATTTTGACCAAAACTAACCGTCATTTCCTTCCCGTTTGAGATATTTCGACGTTTAAGCGCCCTTTTTACTCCATTTACCGTGCAGAATGTAATACACGCCAGTTTCAACGTCTAAATAAGCGGAACAGCTCGCAAATCTCGATGATTTCGTCGATTTTGACGAAAACTAACCGTCATTTCCTACCCGTTTGAGATATTTCGACGTTTAAACGCTCTACTTACTCCATTTAACGTGCAGAATGTAATACACGCCAGTTTCAGCTTCGAAACAAGCGGAACAGCTCGCAAATCTCGATGATTTCGTCGATTTTGACGAAAACTAACCGTCATTTCCTTCCCGTTTGAGATATTTCGACGTTTAAGCGCTCTTTTTACTCCATTTAACGTGCAGAATGTAATACACGCCAGTTTCAGCTTCGAAACAAGCGGTACAGCTCGCTAATCTCGATGATTTCGTCGATTTTGACCAAAACTAACAGTCATTTCCTTCCCGTTTGAGATATTTCGACGTTTAAGCGCCCTTTTTACTCCATTTACCGTGCAGAATGTAATACACGCCAGTTTCAACGTCTAAATAAGCGGAACAGCTCGCAAATCTCGATGATTTCGTCGATTTTGACGAAAACTAACCGTCATTTCCTACCCGTTTGAGCTATTTCGACGTTTAAACGCTCTACTTACTCCATTTAACGTGCAGAATGTAATACACGCCAGTTTCAGCTTCGAAACAAGCGGAACAGCTCGCAAATCTCGATGATTTCGTCGATTTTGACCAAAACTAACAGTCATTTCCTTCCCGTTTGAGATATTTCGACGTTTAAGCGCTCTTTTTACTCCATTTAACGTGCAGAATGTAATACACGCCAGTTTCAGCTTCGAAACAAGCGGAACAATTCGCAAATCTCGATGATTTCGTCGATTTTGACCAAAACTAACCGTCATATCCGTCCCGTTTTGAGATATTTCGACGTTTAAGCGCTCTTTTTACTCCATTTACCGTGAAGAATGTAATACACGCCAGCTTCAGCTTCGATACAAGCGGAACAGCTCGCAAATCTCGATGATTTCGTCGATTTTGACCAAAACTAACCGTCATTTCCTTCCCGTTTGAGATATTTCGACGTTTAAGCGGCCTTTTTACTCCATTTAACGTGCAGAATGTAATACACGCCAGTTTCAGCTTCGAAACAAGCGGAACAGCTCGCAAAACTCGACGATTTCGTCAATTTTGACGAAAACTAACCGTCATTTCCTTCCCGTTTGAGATATTTCGACGTTTAAGCGCTCTTTTTACTCCATTTAACGTGCAGAATGTAATACACGCCAGTTTCAAAGTCTAAACAAGCGGAACAGCTCGCAAATCTCGACGATTTCGTCAATTTTGACGAAAACTAACCGACATTTCCTTCCCGTTTGAGATATTTCGACGTTTAAGCGCTCTTTTTACTCCATTTAACGTGCAGAATGTAATACACGCCAGTTTCAGCTTCGAAACAAGCGGAACAGCTCGCAAATCTCGATGATTTCGACGATTTTGACGAAAACTATCCGTCATTTCCTACCCGTTTGAGATATTTCGACGTTTAAGCGCTCTTTTTACTCCATTTAACGTGCAGAATGTAATACACGCCAGTTTCAGCTTCGAAACAAGCGGAACAGCTCGCAAATCTCGATGATTTCGTCGATTTTGACCAAAACTAACAGTCATTTCCTTCCCGTTTGAGATATTTCGACGTTTAAGCGGTCTTTTTACTCCATTTAACGTGCAGAATGTAATACACGCCAGTTTCAGCTTCGAAACAAGCGGAACAGCTCGCAAATCTCGATGATTTCGTCGATTTTGACCAAAACTAACAGTCATTTCCTTCCCGTTTGAGATATTTCGACATTTAAGCGCTCTTTTTACTCCATTTAACGTGCAGAATGTAATACACGCCAGTTTCAGCTTCGAAACAAGCGGAACAGCTCGCAAATCTCGATGATTTCGTCGATTTTGACCAAAATTAACCGTCATTTCCTTGCCGTTTGAGATATTTCGACGTTTAAGCGCTCTTTTTACTCCATTTAACGTGCAGAATGTAATACACGCCAGTTTCAGCTTCGAAACAAGCGGAACAGCTCTCAAATCTCGATGATTTCGTCGATTTTGACCAAAACTAACAGTCATTTCCTTCCCGTTTGAGATATTTCGACGTTTAAGCGCTCTTTTTACTCCATTTAACGTGCAGAATGTAATACACGCCAGTTTCAGCTTCGAAACAAGCGGAACAATTCGCAAATCTCGATGATTTCGTCGATTTTGAACAAAACTAACAGTCATTTCCTTCCCGTTTGAGATATTTCGACGTTTAAGCGCTCTTTTTACTCCATTTAACGTGCAGAATGTAATACACGCCAGTTTCAGCTTCGAAACAAGCGGAACAATTCGCAAATCTCGATGATTTCGTCGATTTTGACCAAAACTAACAGTCATTTCCTTCCGTTTGAGATATTTCGATGTTTAAGCGCTCTTTTTACTCCATTTAACGTGCAGAATGTAATACACGCCAGTTTCAGCTTCGAAACAGGCGGAACAGCTCGCAAATCTCGATGATTTTGTCGATTTTGACCAAAACTAACCGTCATTTCCTTCCCGTTTGAGATGTTTCGACGTTTTAGCGCTCTTTTTACTCCATTTAACATGCAGAATATAATACACGCCAGTTTCAGCTTCGAAACAAGCGGAACAGCTCGCAAATCTCGATGATTTCGTCGATTTTGACCAAAACTAACAGTCATTTCCTTCCCGTTTGAGATATTTCGACGTTTAAGCGGTCTTTTTACTCCATTTAACGTGCAGAATGTAATACACGCCAGTTTCAGCTTCGAAACAAGCGGAACAGCTCGCAAATCTCGATGATTTCGTCGATTTTGACCAAAACTAACAGTCATTTCCTTCCCGTTTGAGATATTTCGACGTTTAAGCGCTCTTTTTACTCCATTTAACGTGCAGAATGTAATACACGCCAGTTTCAGCTTCGAAACAAGCGGAACAGCTCGCAAATCTCGATGATTTCGTCGATTTTGACCAAAATTAACCGTCATTTCCTTCCCGTTTGAGATATTTCGACGTTTAAGCGCTCTTTTTACTCCATTTAACGTGCAGAATGTAATACACGCCAGTTTCAGCTTCGAAACAAGCGGAACAGCTCTCAAATCTCGATGATTTCGTCGATTTTGACCAAAACTAACAGTCATTTCCTTCCCGTTTGAGATATTTCGACGTTTAAGCGCTCTTTTTACTCCATTTAACGTGCAGAATGTAATACACGCCAGTTTCAGCTTCGAAACAAGCGGAACAATTCGCAAATCTCGATGATTTCGTCGATTTTGAACAAAACTAACAGTCATTTCCTTCCCGTTTGAGATATTTCGACGTTTAAGCGCTCTTTTTACTCCATTTAACGTGCAGAATGTAATACACGCCAGTTTCAGCTTCGAAACAAGCGGAACAATTCGCAAATCTCGATGATTTCGTCGATTTTGACCAAAACTAACAGTCATTTCCTTCCCGTTTGAGATATTTCGACGTTTAAGCGCTCTTTTTACTCCATTCAACGTGCAGAATGTAATACACGCCAGTTTCAGCTTCGAAACAGGCGGAACAGCTCGCAAATCTCGATCATTTTGTCGATTTTGACCAAAACTAACCGTCATTTCCTCCCGTTTGAGATGTTTCGACGTTTTAGCGCTCTTTTTACTCCATTTAACGTGCAGAATATAATACACGCCAGTTTCAGCTTCGAAACAAGCGGAACAATTCGCAAATCTCGATGATTTCGTCGATTTTGACCAAAACTAACAGTCATTTCCTTCCCGTTTGAGATATTTCGACGTTTAAGCGCTCTTTTTACTCCATTCAACGTGCAGAATGTAATACACGCCAGTTTCAGCTTCGAAACAGGCGGAACAGCTCGCAAATCTCGATCATTTTGTCGATTTTGACCAAAACTAACCGTCATTTCCTCCCGTTTGAGATGTTTCGACGTTTTAGCGCTCTTTTTACTCCATTTAACGTGCAGAATATAATACACGCCAGTTTCAGCTTCGAAACAAGCGGTACAGCTCGCTAATCTCGATGATTTCGTCGATTTTGACCAAAACTAACCGTCATTTCCTTCCCGTTTGAGATATTTCGACGTTTAAGCGCCCTTTTTACTCCATTTACCGTGCAGAATGTAATACACGCCAGTTTCAACGTCTAAATAAGCGGAACAGCTCGCAAATCTCGATGATTTCGTCGATTTTGACGAAAACTAACCGTCATTTCCTACCCGTTTGAGATATTTCGACGTTTAAACGCTCTACTTACTCCATTTAACGTGCAGAATGTAATACACGCCAGTTTCAGCTTCGAAACAAGCGGAACAGCTCGCAAATCTCGATGATTTCGTCGATTTTGACGAAAACTAACCGTCATTTCCTTCCCGTTTGAGATATTTCGACGTTTAAGCGCTCTTTTTACTCCATTTAACGTGCAGAATGTAATACACGCCAGTTTCAGCTTCGAAACAAGCGGAACAATTCGCAAATCTCGATGATTTCGTCGATTTTGACCAAAACTAACAGTCATTTCCTTCCCGTTTGAGATATTTCGACGTTTAAGCGCTCTTTTTACTCCATTCAACGTGCAGAATGTAATACACGCCAGTTTCAGCTTCGAAACAAGCGGTACAGCTCGCTAATCTCGATGATTTCGTCGATTTTGACCAAAACTAACAGTCATTTCCTTCCCGTTTGAGATATTTCGACGTTTAAGCGCCCTTTTTACTCCATTTACCGTGCAGAATGTAATACACGCCAGTTTCAACGTCTAAATAAGCGGAACAGCTCGCAAATCTCGATGATTTCGTCGATTTTGACGAAAACTAACCGTCATTTCCTACCCGTTTGAGATATTTCGACGTTTAAACGCTCTACTTACTCCATTTAACGTGCAGAATGTAATACACGCCAGTTTCAGCTTCGAAACAAGCGGAACAGCTCGCAAATCTCGATGATTTCGTCGATTTTGACCAAAACTAACAGTCATTTCCTTCCCGTTTGAGATATTTCGACGTTTAAGCGCTCTTTTTACTCCATTTAACGTGCAGAATGTAATACACGCCAGTTTCAGCTTCGAAACAAGCGGAACAATTCGCAAATCTCGATGATTTCGTCGATTTTGACCAAAACTAACCGTCATATCCGTCCCGTTTTGAGATATTTCGACGTTTAAGCGCTCTTTTTACTCCATTTACCGTGAAGAATGTAATACACGCCAGCTTCAGCTTCGATACAAGCGGAACAGCTCGCAAATCTCGATGATTTCGTCGATTTTGACCAAAACTAACCGTCATTTCCTTCCCGTTTGAGATATTTCGACGTTTAAGCGGCCTTTTTACTCCATTTAACGTGCAGAATGTAATACACGCCAGTTTCAGCTTCGAAACAAGCGGAACAGCTCGCAAAACTCGACGATTTCGTCAATTTTGACGAAAACTAACCGTCATTTCCTTCCCGTTTGAGATATTTCGACGTTTAAGCGCTCTTTTTACTCCATTTAACGTGCAGAATGTAATACACGCCAGTTTCAAAGTCTAAACAAGCGGAACAGCTCGCAAATCTCGACGATTTCGTCAATTTTGACGAAAACTAACCGACATTTCCTTCCCGTTTGAGATATTTCGACGTTTAAGCGCTCTTTTTACTCCATTTAACGTGCAGAATGTAATACACGCCAGTTTCAGCTTCGAAACAAGCGGAACAGCTCGCAAATCTCGATGATTTCGACGATTTTGACGAAAACTATCCGTCATTTCCTACCCGTTTGAGATATTTCGACGTTTAAGCGCTCTTTTTACTCCATTTAACGTGCAGAATGTAATACACGCCAGTTTCAGCTTCGAAACAAGCGGAACAGCTCGCAAATCTCGATGATTTCGTCGATTTTGACCAAAACTAACAGTCATTTCCTTCCCGTTTGAGATATTTCGACGTTTAAGCGGTCTTTTTACTCCATTTAACGTGCAGAATGTAATACACGCCAGTTTCAGCTTCGAAACAAGCGGAACAGCTCGCAAATCTCGATGATTTCGTCGATTTTGACCAAAACTAACAGTCATTTCCTTCCCGTTTGAGATATTTCGACATTTAAGCGCTCTTTTTACTCCATTTAACGTGCAGAATGTAATACACGCCAGTTTCAGCTTCGAAACAAGCGGAACAGCTCGCAAATCTCGATGATTTCGTCGATTTTGACCAAAATTAACCGTCATTTCCTTGCCGTTTGAGATATTTCGACGTTTAAGCGCTCTTTTTACTCCATTTAACGTGCAGAATGTAATACATGCCAGTTTCAGCTTCGAAACAAGCGGAACAGCTCTCAAATCTCGATGATTTCGTCGATTTTGACCAAAACTAACAGTCATTTCCTTCCCGTTTGAGATATTTCGACGTTTAAGCGCTCTTTTTACTCCATTTAACGTGCAGAATGTAATACACGCCAGTTTCAGCTTCGAAACAAGCGGAACAATTCGCAAATCTCGATGATTTCGTCGATTTTGAACAAAACTAACAGTCATTTCCTTCCCGTTTGAGATATTTCGACGTTTAAGCGCTCTTTTTACTCCATTTAACGTGCAGAATGTAATACACGCCAGTTTCAGCTTCGAAACAAGCGGAACAATTCGCAAATCTCGATGATTTCGTCGATTTTGACCAAAACTAACAGTCATTTCCTTCCCGTTTGAGATATTTCGATGTTTAAGCGCTCTTTTTACTCCATTTAACGTGCAGAATGTAATACACGCCAGTTTCAGCTTCGAAACAGGCGGAACAGCTCGCAAATCTCGATGATTTTGTCGATTTTGACCAAAACTAACCGTCATTTCCTTCCCGTTTGAGATGTTTCGACGTTTTAGCGCTCTTTTTACTCCATTTAACGTGCAGAATATAATACACGCCAGTTTCAGCTTCGAAACAAGCGGAACAGCTCGCAAATCTCGATGATTTCGTCGATTTTGACCAAAACTAACAGTCATTTCCTTCCCGTTTGAGATATTTCGACGTTTAAGCGGTCTTTTTACTCCATTTAACGTGCAGAATGTAATACACGCCAGTTTCAGCTTCGAAACAAGCGGAACAGCTCGCAAATCTCGATGATTTCGTCGATTTTGACCAAAACTAACAGTCATTTCCTTCCCGTTTGAGATATTTCGACGTTTAAGCGCTCTTTTTACTCCATTTAACGTGCAGAATGTAATACACGCCAGTTTCAGCTTCGAAACAAGCGGAACAGCTCGCAAATCTCGATGATTTCGTCGATTTTGACCAAAATTAACCGTCATTTCCTTCCCGTTTGAGATATTTCGACGTTTAAGCGCTCTTTTTACTCCATTTAACGTGCAGAATGTAATACACGCCAGTTTCAGCTTCGAAACAAGCGGAACAGCTCTCAAATCTCGATGATTTCGTCGATTTTGACCAAAACTAACAGTCATTTCCATCCCGTTTGAGATATTTCGACGTTTAAGCGCTCTTTTTACTCCATTTAACGTGCAGAATGTAATACACGCCAGTTTCAGCTTCGAAACAAGCGGAACAATTCGCAAATCTCGATGATTTCGTCGATTTTGAACAAAACTAACAGTCATTTCCTTCCCGTTTGAGATATTTCGACGTTTAAGCGCTCTTTTTACTCCATTTAACGTGCAGAATGTAATACACGCCAGTTTCAGCTTCGAAACAAGCGGAACAATTCGCAAATCTCGATGATTTCGTCGATTTTGACCAAAACTAACAGTCATTTCCTTCCCGTTTGAGATATTTCGACGTTTAAGCGCTCTTTTTACTCCATTCAACGTGCAGAATGTAATACACGCCAGTTTCAGCTTCGAAACAGGCGGAACAGCTCGCAAATCTCGATCATTTTGTCGATTTTGACCAAAACTAACCGTCATTTCCTCCCGTTTGAGATGTTTCGACGTTTTAGCGCTCTTTTTACTCCATTTAACGTGCAGAATATAATACACGCCAGTTTCAGCTTCGAAACAAGCGGTACAGCTCGCTAATCTCGATGATTTCGTCGATTTTGACCAAAACTAACCGTCATTTCCTTCCCGTTTGAGATATTTCGACGTTTAAGCGCCCTTTTTACTCCATTTACCGTGCAGAATGTAATACACGCCAGTTTCAACGTCTAAATAAGCGGAACAGCTCGCAAATCTCGATGATTTCGTCGATTTTGACGAAAACTAACCGTCATTTCCTACCCGTTTGAGATATTTCGACGTTTAAACGCTCTACTTACTCCATTTAACGTGCAGAATGTAATACACGCCAGTTTCAGCTTCGAAACAAGCGGAACAGCTCGCAAATCTCGATGATTTCGTCGATTTTGACGAAAACTAACCGTCATTTCCTACCCGTTTGAGATATTTCGACGTTTAAACGCTCTACTTACTCCATTTAACGTGCAGAATGTAATACACGCCAGTTTCAGCTTCGAAACAAGCGGAACAGCTCGCAAATCTCGATGATTTCGTCGATTTTGACGAAAACTAACCGTCATTTCCTTCCCGTTTGAGATATTTCGACGTTTAAGCGCCCTTTTTACTCCATTTACCGTGCAGAATGTAATACACGCCAGTTTCAACGTCTAAATAAGCGGAACAGCTCGCAAATCTCGATGATTTCGTCGATTTTGACGAAAACTAACCGTCATTTCCTACCCGTTTGAGATATTTCGACGTTTAAACGCTCTACTTACTCCATTTAACGTGCAGAATGTAATACACGCCAGTTTCAGCTTCGAAACAAGCGGAACAGCTCGCAAATCTCGATGATTTCGTCGATTTTGACCAAAACTAACAGTCATTTCCTTCCCGTTTGAGATATTTCGACGTTTAAGCGCTCTTTTTACTCCATTTAACGTGCAGAATGTAATACACGCCAGTTTCAGCTTCGAAACAAGCGGAACAATTCGCAAATCTCGATGACTTCGTCGATTTTGACCAAAACTAACCGTCATTTCCTTCCCGTTTGAGATATTTCGACGTTTAAGCGGCCTTTTTACTCCATTTAACGTGCAGAATGTAATACACGCCAGTTTCAGCTTCGAAACAAGCGGAACAGCTCGCAAAACTCGACGATTTCGTCAATTTTGACGAAAACTAACCGTCATTTCCTTCCCGTTTGAGATATTTCGACGTTTAAGCGCTCTTTTTACTCCATTTAACGTGCAGAATGTAATACACGCCAGTTTCAAAGTCTAAACAAGCGGAACAGCTCGCAAATCTCGACGATTTCGTCAATTTTGACGAAAACTAACCGACATTTCCTTCCCGTTTGAGATATTTCGACGTTTAAGCGCTCTTTTTACTCCATTTAACGTGCAGAATGTAATACACGCCAGTTTCAGCTTCGAAACAAGCGGAACAGCTCGCAAATCTCGATGATTTCGACGATTTTGACGAAAACTATCCGTCATTTCCTACCCGTTTGAGATATTTCGACGTTTAAACGCTCTACTTACTCCATTTAACGTGCAGAATGTAATACACGCCAGTTTCAGCTTCGAAACAAGCGGAACAGCTCGCAAATCTCGATGATTTCGTCGATTTTGACGAAAACTAACCGTCATTTCCTTCCCGTTTGAGATATTTCGACGTTTAAGCGCTCTTTTTACTCCATTTAACGTGCAGAATGTAATACACGCCAGTTTCAGCTTCGAAACAAGCGGAACAATTCGCAAATCTCGATGATTTCGTCGATTTTGAACAAAACTAACAGTCATTTCCTTCCCGTTTGAGATATTTCGACGTTTAAGCGCTCTTTTTACTCCATTTAACGTGCAGAATGTAATACACGCCAGTTTCAGCTTCGAAACAAGCGGAACAATTCGCAAATCTCGATGATTTCGTCGATTTTGACCAAAACTAACAGTCATTTCCTTCCCGTTTGAGATATTTCGATGTTTAAGCGCTCTTTTTACTCCATTTAACGTGCAGAATGTAATACACGCCAGTTTCAGCTTCGAAACAGGCGGAACAGCTCGCAAATCTCGATGATTTTGTCGATTTTGACCAAAACTAACCGTCATTTCCTTCCCGTTTGAGATGTTTCGACGTTTTAGCGCTCTTTTTACTCCATTTAACGTGCAGAATATAATACACGCCAGTTTCAGCTTCGAAACAAGCGGAACAGCTCGCAAATCTCGATGATTTCGTCGATTTTGACCAAAACTAACAGTCATTTCCTTCCCGTTTGAGATATTTCGACGTTTAAGCGGTCTTTTTACTCCATTTAACGTGCAGAATGTAATACACGCCAGTTTCAGCTTCGAAACAAGCGGAACAGCTCGCAAATCTCGATGATTTCGTCGATTTTGACCAAAACTAACAGTCATTTCCTTCCCGTTTGAGATATTTCGACGTTTAAGCGCTCTTTTTACTCCATTTAACGTGCAGAATGTAATACACGCCAGTTTCAGCTTCGAAACAAGCGGAACAGCTCGCAAATCTCGATGATTTCGTCGATTTTGACCAAAATTAACCGTCATTTCCTTCCCGTTTGAGATATTTCGACGTTTAAGCGCTCTTTTTACTCCATTTAACGTGCAGAATGTAATACACGCCAGTTTCAGCTTCGAAACAAGCGGAACAGCTCTCAAATCTCGATGATTTCGTCGATTTTGACCAAAACTAACAGTCATTTCCTTCCCGTTTGAGATATTTCGACGTTTAAGCGCTCTTTTTACTCCATTTAACGTGCAGAATGTAATACACGCCAGTTTCAGCTTCGAAACAAGCGGAACAATTCGCAAATCTCGATGATTTCGTCGATTTTGAACAAAACTAACAGTCATTTCCTTCCCGTTTGAGATATTTCGACGTTTAAGCGCTCTTTTTACTCCATTTAACGTGCAGAATGTAATACACGCCAGTTTCAGCTTCGAAACAAGCGGAACAATTCGCAAATCTCGATGATTTCGTCGATTTTGACGAAAACTAACCGTCATTTCCTACCCGTTTGAGATATTTCGACGTTTAAACGCTCTACTTACTCCATTTAACGTGCAGAATGTAATACACGCCAGTTTCAGCTTCGAAACAAGCGGAACAGCTCGCAAATCTCGATGATTTCGTCGATTTTGACGAAAACTAACCGTCATTTCCTTCCCGTTTGAGATATTTCGACGTTTAAGCGCTCTTTTTACTCCATTTAACGTGCAGAATGTAATACACGCCAGTTTCAGCTTCGAAACAAGCGGTACAGCTCGCTAATCTCGATGATTTCGTCGATTTTGACCAAAACTAACAGTCATTTCCTTCCCGTTTGAGATATTTCGACGTTTAAGCGCCCTTTTTACTCCATTTACCGTGCAGAATGTAATACACGCCAGTTTCAACGTCTAAATAAGCGGAACAGCTCGCAAATCTCGATGATTTCGTCGATTTTGACGAAAACTAACCGTCATTTCCTACCCGTTTGAGATATTTCGACGTTTAAACGCTCTACTTACTCCATTTAACGTGCAGAATGTAATACACGCCAGTTTCAGCTTCGAAACAAGCGGAACAGCTCGCAAATCTCGATGATTTCGTCGATTTTGAACAAAACTAACAGTCATTTCCTTCCCGTTTGAGATATTTCGACGTTTAAGCGCTCTTTCTACTCCATTTAACGTGCAGAATGCAATGCACAACCGTTTAACCGTCGAAACAAGCGGAACAGCTCGCAAATCTCGATGATTTCGTCGATTTTGACCAAAACTAACAGTCATTTCCTTCCCGTTTGAGATATTTCGACGTTTAAGCGCTCTTTTTACTCCATTTAACGTGCAGAATGTAATACACGCCAGTTTCAGCTTCGAAACAAGCGGAACAGCTCGCAAATCTCGATGATTTCGTCGATTTTGACCAAAATTAACCGACATTTCCTTCCCGTTTGAGATATTTCGACGTTTAAGCGCTCTTTTTACTCCATTTAAAGTGCAGAATGTAATACACGCCAGTTTCAGCTTCGAAACAAGCGGAACAGCTCGCAAATCTCGATGATTTCGTCGATTTTGACCAAAACTAACAGTCTTTTCCTACTCGTTTGAGATATTTCGACGTTTAAGCGCTCTTTTTACTCCATTTAACGTGCAGAATGTAATACACGCCAGTTCCTGCTTCGAAACAAGCGGAACAGCTCGCAAAACTCGACGATTTCGTCAATTTTGACGAAAACTAACCGTCATTTCCTTCCCGTTTGAGATATTTCGACGTTTAAGCGCTCTTTTTACTCCATTTAAAGTGCAGAATGTAATACACGCCAGTTTCAGCTTCGAAACGAGCGGTACAGCTCGCAAATCTCGATGATTTCGTCGATTTTGACCAAAACTAACAGTCATTTCCTTCCCGTTTGAGATATATCGACGTTTAAGCGCTCTTTTTACTCCATTTAAAGTGCAGAATGTAATACACGCCAGTTTCAGCTTCGAAACGAGCGGTACAGCTCGCAAATCTCGATGATTTCGTCGATTTTGACCAAAACTAACCGTCATTTCCTTCCCGTTTGAGATATTTCGACGTTTAAGAGCTCTTTTTACTCCATTTAAAGTGCAGAATGTAATACACGCCAGTTTCAAAGTCTAAACAAGCGGAACAGCTCGCAAAACTCGACGATTTCGTCAATTTTGACGAAAACTAACCGTCATTTCCTTCCCGTTTGAGATATTTCGACGTTTAAGCGCTCTTTTTACTCCATTTAACGTGCAGAATGTAATACACGCCAGTTTCAGCTTCGAAACAAGCGGAACAGCTCGCAAATCTCGATGATTTCGTCGATTTTGACAAAAACTAACCGTCATTTCCTTCCGGTTTGTGATATTTCGACGTTTAAACGCTCTTTTTACTCTATTTAACGTGCAGAATGTAATACAGGCCAGTTTCAGCTTCGAAACAAGCGGAACAGCTCGCAAATCTCGATGATTTCGTCGATTTTGACCAAAATTAACCGACATTTCCTTCCCGTTTGAGATATTTCGACGTTTAAGCGCTCTTTTTACTCCATTTAAAGTGCAGAATGTAATACACGCCAGTTTCTGCTTCGAAACAAGCGGAACAGCTCGCAAATCTCGATGATTTCGTCGATTTTGACCAAAACTAACAGTCATTTCCTTCCCGTTTGAGATATTTCGACGTTTAAGCGCTCTTTTTACTCCATTTAACGTGCAGAATGTAATACACGCCAGTTTCAGCTTCGAAACAAGCGGAACAGCTCGCAAATCTCGATGATTTCGTCGATTTTGACCAAAATTAACCGACATTTCCTTCCCGTTTGAGATATTTCGACGTTTAAGCGCTCTTTTTACTCCATTTAAAGTGCAGAATGTAATACACGCCAGTTTCAGCTTCGAAACAAGCGGAACAGCTCGCAAATCTCGATGATTTCGTCGATTTTGACCAAAACTAACAGTCTTTTCCTACTCGTTTGAGATATTTCGACGTTTAAGCGCTCTTTTTACTCCATTTAACGTGCAGAATGTAATACACGCCAGTTCCTGCTTCGAAACAAGCGGAACAGCTCGCAAAACTCGACGATTTCGTCAATTTTGACGAAAACTAACCGTCATTTCCTTCCCGTTTGAGATATTTCGACGTTTAAGCGCTCTTTTTACTCCATTTAAAGTGCAGAATGTAATACACGCCAGTTTCAGCTTCGAAACGAGCGGTACAGCTCGCAAATCTCGATGATTTCGTCGATTTTGACCAAAACTAACAGTCATTTCCTTCCCGTTTGAGATATATCGACGTTTAAGCGCTCTTTTTACTCCATTTAAAGTGCAGAATGTAATACACGCCAGTTTCAGCTTCGAAACGAGCGGTACAGCTCGCAAATCTCGATGATTTCGTCGATTTTGACCAAAACTAACCGTCATTTCCTTCCCGTTTGAGATATTTCGACGTTTAAGAGCTCTTTTTACTCCATTTAACGTGCAGAATGTAATACACGCCAGTTTCAAAGTCTAAACAAGCGGAACAGCTCGCAAAACTCGACGATTTCGTCAATTTTGACGAAAACTAACCGTCATTTCCTTCCCGTTTGAGATATTTCGACGTTTAAGCGCTCTTTTTACTCCATTTAACGTGCAGAATGTAATACACGCCAGTTTCAGCTTCGAAACAAGCGGAACAGCTCGCAAATCTCGATGATTTCGTCGATTTTGACAAAAACTAACCGTCATTTCCTTCCGGTTTGTGATATTTCGACGTTTAAACGCTCTTTTTACTCTATTTAACGTGCAGAATGTAATACAGGCCAGTTTCAGCTTCGAAACAAGCGGAACAGCTCGCAAATCTCGATGATTTCGTCGATTTTGACCAAAATTAACCGACATTTCCTTCCCGTTTGAGATATTTCGACGTTTAAGCGCTCTTTTTACTCCATTTAAAGTGCAGAATGTAATACACGCCAGTTTCTGCTTCGAAACAAGCGGAACAGCTCGCAAATCTCGATGATTTCGTCGATTTTGACCAAAACTAACAGTCATTTCCTTCCCGTTTGAGATATTTCGACGTTTAAGCGCTCTTTTTACTCCATTTAACGTGCAGAATGTAATACACGCCAGCTTCAACGTCTAAACAAGAGGAACAGCTCGCAAATCTCGATGATTTCGTCGATTTTGAACAAAACTAACAGTCATTTCCTTCCCGTTTGAGATATATCGACGTTTAAGCGCTCTTTTTACTCCATTTAAAGTGCAGAATGTAATACACGCCAGTTTCAGCTTCGAAACAAGCGGAACAGCTCGCAAATCTCGATGATTTCGTCGATTTTGACAAAAACTAACCGTCATTTCCTTCCGGTTTGTGATATTTCGACGTTTAAACGCTCTTTTTACTCTATTTAACGTGCAGAATGTAATACAGGCCAGTTTCAGCTTCGAAACAAGCGGAACAGCTCGCAAATCTCGATGATTTCGTCGATTTTGACCAAAATTAACCGACATTTCCTTCCCGTTTGAGATATTTCGACGTTTAAGCGCTCTTTTTACTCCATTTAAAGTGCAGAATGTAATACACGCCAGTTTCTGCTTCGAAACAAGCGGAACAGCTCGCAAATCTCGATGATTTCGTCGATTTTGACCAAAACTAACAGTCATTTCCTTCCCGTTTGAGATATTTCGACGTTTAAGCGCTCTTTTTACTCCATTTAACGTGCAGAATGTAATACACGCCAGTTTCAGCTTCGAAACAAGCGGAACAGCTCGCAAATCTCGATGACTTTGTCGATTTTGACCAAAACTAACCGTCATTTCCTTCCCGTTTGAGATATTTCGACGTTTAAACGCTCTACTTACTCCATTTAACGTGCAGAATGTAATACACGCCAGTTTCAGCTTCGAAACAAGCGGAACAGCTCGCAAATCTCGATGATTTCGTCGATTTTGACGAAAACTAACCGTCATTTCCTTCCCGTTTGAAATATTTCGACGTTTAAGCGCTCTTTTTACTCCATTTAACGTGCAGAATGTAATACACGCCAGTTTCAACGTCTAAACAAGAGGAACAGCTCGCAAATCTCGATGATTTCGTCGATTTTGACCAAAACTAACCGTCATTTCCTTCCCGTTTGAGATATTTCGACGTTTAAGCGCTCTATTTACTCCATTTAACGTGCAGAATGTAATACACGCCAGTTTCAGCTTCGAAACAAGCGGAACAGCTCGCAAATCTCGATGATTTCGTCGATTTTGACCAAAACTAACAGTCATTTCCTTCCCGTTTGAGATATTTCGACGTTTAAGCGCTCTTTTTACTCCATTTAACGTGCAGAATGTAATACACGCCAGTTTCAGCTTCGAAACAAGCGGAACAGCTCGCAAATCTCGATGATTTCGTCGATTTTGACCTAAACTAACAGTCATTTCCTTCCCGTTTGAGATATTTCGACGTTTAAGCGCTCTTTCTACTCCATTTAACGTGCAGAATGCAATGCACAACCGTTTAACCGTCGAAACAAGCGGAACAGCTCGCAAATCTCGATATTTTCGTCGATTTTGACCAAAACTAACAGTCATTTCCTTCCCGTTTGAGATATTTCGACGTTTAAGCGCTCTTTTTACTCCATTTAACGTGCAGAATGTAATACACGCCAGTTTCAGCTTCGAAACAAGCGGAACAGCTCGCAAATCTCGATGATTTCGTCGATTTTGACAAAAACTAACCGTCATTTCCTTCCGGTTTGAGATATTTCGACGTTTAAACGCTCTTTTTACTCTATTTAACGTGCAGAATGTAATACACGCCAGTTTCAGCTTCGAAACAAGCGGAACAGCTCGCAAATCTCGATGATTTCGTCGATTTTGACCAAAATTAACCGACATTTCCTTCCCGTTTGAGATATTTCGACGTTTAAGCGCTCTTTTTACTCCATTTAAAGTGCAGAATGTAATACACGCCAGTTTCAGCTTCGAAACAAGCGGAACAGCTCGCAAATCTCGATGATTTCGTCGATTTTGACCAAAACTAACCGTCTTTTCCTACTCGTTTGAGATATTTCGACGTTTAAGCGCTCTTTTTACTCCATTTAACGTGCAGAATGTAATACACGCCAGTTCCTGCTTCGAAACAAGCGGAACAGCTCGCAAAACTCGACGATTTCGTCAATTTTGACGAAAACTAACCGTCATTTCCTTCCCGTTTGAGATATTTCGACGTTTAAGCGCTCTTTTTACTCCATTTAACGTGCAGAATGTAATACACGCCAGTTTCTGCTTCGAAACAAGCGGAACAGCTCGCAAATCTCGATGATTTCGTCGATTTTGACCAAAACTAACAGTCATTTCCTTCCCGTTTGAGATATTTCGACGTTTAAGCGCTCTTTTTACTCCATTTAACGTGCAGAATGTAATACACGCCAGTTTCAGCTTCGAAACAAGCGGAACAGCTCGCAAATCTCGATGATTTTGTCGATTTTGACCAAAACTAACCGTCATTTCCTACTCGTTTGAGATATTTCGACGTTTAAGCGCTCTTTTTACTCCATTTAACGTGCAGAATGTAATACACGCCAGTTTCTGCTTCGAAACAAGCGGAACAGCTCGCAAATCTCGATGATTTCGTCGATTTTGACCAAAACTAACAGTCATTTCCTTCCCGTTTGAGATATATCGACGTTTAAGCGCTCTTTTTACTCCATTTAAAGTGCAGAATGTAATACACGCCAGTTTCAGCTTCGAAACGAGCGGTACAGCTCGCAAATCTCGATGATTTCGTCGATTTTGACCAAAACTAACCGTCATTTCCTTCCCGTTTGAGATATTTCGACGTTTAAGAGCTCTTTTTACTCCATTTAACGTGCAGAATGTAATACACGCCAGTTTCAGCTTCGAAACAAGCGGAACAGCTCGCATATCTCGATGATTTCGTCGATTTTGACCAATACTAACCGTCATTTCCTTCCCGTTTGAGATATTTCGACGTTTAAGCGCTCTTTTTACTCCATTTAACGTGCAGAATGTAATACACGCCAGTTTCAAAGTCTAAACAAGCGGAACAGCTCGCAAAACTCGACGATTTCGTCAATTTTGACGAAAACTAACCGTCATTTCCTTCCCGTTTGAGATATTTCGACGTTTAAGCGCTCTTTTTACTCCATTTAACGTGCAGAATGTAATACACGCCAGTTTCAGCTTCGAAACAAGCGGAACAGCTCGCAAATCTCGATGATTTCGTCGATTTTGAGCAAAACTAACAGTCATTTCCTTCCCGTTTGAGATATTTCGACGTTCAAGCGCTCTTTTTACTCCATTTAACGTGCAGAATGTAATACACGCCAGTTTCAAAGTCTAAACAAGCGGAACAGCTCGCAAATCTCGACGATTTCGTCGATTTTGACCAAAACTAACCGTCATTTCCTTCCCGTTTGAGATATTTCGACGTTTAAGCGCTCTTTTTACTCCATTTAACGTGCAGAATGTAATACACGCCAGTTTCAGCTTCGAAACAAGCGGAACAACTCGCAAATCTCGATGTTTTCGTCGATTTTGACCAAAACTAACCGTCATTTCCTTCCCGTTTGAGATATTTCGACGTTTAAGCGCTCTTTTTACTCCATTTAACGTGCAGAATGTAATACACGCCAGTTTCAGCTTCGAAACAAGCGGAACAGCTCGCAAATCTCGATGATTTCGTCGATTTTGAGCAAAACTAACAGTCATTTCCTTCCCGTTTGAGATATTTCGACGTTTAAGCGATCTTTTTACTCCATTTAACGTGCAGAATGTAATACACGCCAGTTTCAGCTTCGATACAAGACGAACAGCTCGCAAATCTCGATGATTTCGTCGATTTTGACGAAAACTAACCGTCATTTCCTTCCCGTTTGAGATATTTCGACGTTTAAGCGCTCTTTTTACTCCATTTAACGTGCAGAATGTAATGCATGCCAGTTTTAACGTCTAAACAAGCGGAACAGCTCGCAAATCTCGATGATTTCGTCGATTTTGACCAAAAATAACCGTCATTTCCTTCCCGTTTGAGATATTTCGACGTTTAAGCGCTCTTTTTACTCCATTTAACGTGCAGAATGTAATACACGCCAGTTTCAGCTTCGAAACAAGCGGAACAGCTCGCAAATCTCGATGATTTCGTCGATTTTGACGAAAACTAACCGTCATTTCCTTCCCGTTTGAGATATTTCGACGTTTAAGCGCTCTTTTTACTCCATTTAACGTGCAGAATATAATACACGCCAGTTTCAGCTTCGAAACAAGCGGAACAGCTCGCAAATCTCGATGATTTCGTCGATTTTGACCAAAAATAACCGTCATTTCCTTCCCGTTTGAGATATTTCGACGTTTAAGCGCTCTTTTTACTCCATTTACCGTGCAGAATGTAATACACGCCAGTTTCAGCTTCGAAACAGGCGGAACAGCTCGCAAATCTCGATGATTTTGTCGATTTTGACCAAAACTAACCGTCATTTCCTCCCGTTTGAGATATTTCGACGTTTAAGCGCTCTTTTTACTCCATTTAACGTGCAGAATGTAATACACGCCAGTTTCAGCTTCGAAACAAGCGGAACAGCTCGCAAATCTCGATGATTTCGTCGATTTTGACCAAAACTAACCGTCATTTCCTTCCCGTTTGAGATATTTCGACGTTTAAGCGCTCTTTTTACTCCATTTAACGTGCAGAATGTAATACACGCCAGTTTCAGCTTCGAAACAAGCGGAACAGCTCGCAAATCTCGATGATTTCGTCGATTTTGATCAAAACTAACCGTCATTTCCTTCCCGTTTGAGATATTTCGACGTTTATCGCTCCTTTTACTCCATTTAACGTGCAGAATGTAATACACGCCAGTTTCAGCTTCGAAACAAGCGGAACAGCTCGCAAATCTCGATGATTTCGTCGATTTTGACGAAAACTAACCGTCATTTCCTTCCCGTTTGAGATATTTCGACGTTTAAGCGCTCTTTTTACTCCATTTAAAGTGCAGAATGTAATACACGCCAGTTTCAGCTTCGAAACAAGCGGAACAGCTCGCAAATCTCGATGATTTCGTCGATTTTGAGCAAAACTAACAGTCATTTCCTTCCCGTTTGAGATATTTCGACGTTTAAGCGCTCTTTTTACTCCATTTAACGTGCAGAATGTAATACACGCCAGTTTCAAAGTCTAAACAAGCGGAACAGCTCGCAAATCTCGACGATTTCGTCGATTTTGACCAAAACTAACCGTCATTTCCTTCCCGTTTGAGATATTTCGACGTTTAAGCGCTCTTTTTACTCCATTTAACGTGCAGAATGTAATACACGCCAGTTTCAGCTTCGAAACAAGCGGAACAACTCGCAAATCTCGATGTTTTCGTCGATTTTGACCAAAACTAACCGTCATTTCCTTCCCGTTTGAGATATTTCGACGTTTAAGCGCTCTTTTTACTCCATTTAACGTGCAGAATGTAATACACGCCAGTTTCAGCTTCGAAACAAGCGGAACAGCTCGCAAATCTCGATGATTTCGTCGATTTTGAGCAAAACTAACAGTCATTTCCTTCCCGTTTGAGATATTTCGACGTTTAAGCGATCTTTTTACTCCATTTAACGTGCAGAATGTAATACACGCCAGTTTCAGCTTCGATACAAGACGAACAGCTCGCAAATCTCGATGATTTCGTCGATTTTGACGAAAACTAACCGTCATTTCCTTCCCGTTTGAGATATTTCGACGTTTAAGCGCTCTTTTTACTCCATTTAACGTGCAGAATGTAATGCATGCCAGTTTTAACGTCTAAACAAGCGGAACAGCTCGCAAATCTCGATGATTTCGTCGATTTTGACCAAAAATAACCGTCATTTCCTTCCCGTTTGAGATATTTCGACGTTTAAGCGCTCTTTTTACTCCATTTAACGTGCAGAATGTAATACACGCCAGTTTCAGCTTCGAAACAAGCGGAACAGCTCGCAAATCTCGATGATTTCGTCGATTTTGACGAAAACTAACCGTCATTTCCTTCCCGTTTGAGATATTTCGACGTTTAAGCGCTCTTTTTACTCCATTTAACGTGCAGAATGTAATACACGCCAGTTTCAGCTTCGAAACAAGCGGAACAGCTCGCAAATCTCGATGATTTCGTCGATTTTGACCAAAAATAACCGTCATTTCCTTCCCGTTTGAGATATTTCGACGTTTAAGCGCTCTTTTTACTCCATTTAACGTGCAGAATGTAATACACGCCAGTTTCAAAGTCTAAACAAGCGGAACAGCTCGCAAATCTCGACGATTTCGTCGATTTTGACCAAAACTAACCGTCATTTCCTTCCCGTTTGAGATATTTCGACGTTTAAGCGCTCTTTTTACTCCATTTAACGTGCAGAATGTAATACACGCCAGTTTCAGCTTCGAAACAAGCGGAACAACTCGCAAATCTCGATGTTTTCGTCGATTTTGACCAAAACTAACCGTCATTTCCTTCCCGTTTGAGATATTTCGACGTTTAAGCGCTCTTTTTACTCCATTTAACGTGCAGAATGTAATACACGCCAGTTTCAGCTTCGAAACAAGCGGAACAGCTCGCAAATCTCGATGATTTCGTCGATTTTGAGCAAAACTAACAGTCATTTCCTTCCCGTTTGAGATATTTCGACGTTTAAGCGATCTTTTTACTCCATTTAACGTGCAGAATGTAATACACGCCAGTTTCAGCTTCGATACAAGACGAACAGCTCGCAAATCTCGATGATTTCGTCGATTTTGACGAAAACTAACCGTCATTTCCTTCCCGTTTGAGATATTTCGACGTTTAAGCGCTCTTTTTACTCCATTTAACGTGCAGAATGTAATGCATGCCAGTTTTAACGTCTAAACAAGCGGAACAGCTCGCAAATCTCGATGATTTCGTCGATTTTGACCAAAAATAACCGTCATTTCCTTCCCGTTTGAGATATTTCGACGTTTAAGCGCTCTTTTTACTCCATTTAACGTGCAGAATGTAATACACGCCAGTTTCAGCTTCGAAACAAGCGGAACAGCTCGCAAATCTCGATGATTTCGTCGATTTTGAGCAAAACTAACAGTCATTTCCTTCCCGTTTGAGATATTTCGACGTTTAAGCGCTCTTTTTACTCCATTTAACGTGCAGAATGTAATACACGCCAGTTTCAAAGTCTAAACAAGCGGAACAGCTCGCAAATCTCGACGATTTCGTCAATTTTGACCAAAACTAACCGTCATTTCCTTCCCGTTTGAGATATTTCGACGTTTAAGCGCTCTTTTTACTCCATTTAACGTGCAGAATGTAATACACGCCAGTTTCAGCTTCGAAACAAGCGGAACAACTCGCAAATCTCGATGTTTTCGTCGATTTTGACCAAAACTAACCGTCATTTCCTTCCCGTTTGAGATATTTCGACGTTTAAGCGCTCTTTTTACTCCATTTAACGTGCAGAATGTAATACACGCCAGTTTCAGCTTCGAAACAAGCGGAACAGCTCGCAAATCTCGATGATTTCGTCGATTTTGAGCAAAACTAACAGTCATTTCCTTCCCGTTTGAGATATTTCGACGTTTAAGCGATCTTTTTACTCCATTTAACGTGCAGAATGTAATACACGCCAGTTTCAGCTTCGATACAAGACGAACAGCTCGCAAATCTCGATGATTTCGTCGATTTTGACGAAAACTAACCGTCATTTCCTTCCCGTTTGAGATATTTCGACGTTTAAGCGCTCTTTTTACTCCATTTAACGTGCAGAATGTAATGCATGCCAGTTTTAACGTCTAAACAAGCGGAACAGCTCGCAAATCTCGATGATTTCGTCGATTTTGACCAAAAATAACCGTCATTTCCTTCCCGTTTGAGATATTTCGACGTTTAAGCGCTCTTTTTACTCCATTTAACGTGCAGAATGTAATACACGCCAGTTTCAGCTTCGAAACAAGCGGAACAGCTCGCAAATCTCGATGATTTCGTCGATTTTGACGAAAACTAACCGTCATTTCCTTCCCGTTTGAGATATTTCGACGTTTAAGCGCTCTTTTTACTCCATTTAACGTGCAGAATGTAATACACGCCAGTTTCAGCTTCGAAACAAGCGGAACAGCTCGCAAATCTCGATGATTTCGTCGATTTTGACCAAAAATAACCGTCATTTCCTTCCCGTTTGAGATATTTCGACGTTTAAGCGCTCTTTTTACTCCATTTAACGTGCAGAATGTAATACACGCCAGTTTCAAAGTCTAAACAAGCGGAACAGCTCGCAAATCTCGACGATTTCGTCGATTTTGACCAAAACTAACCGTCATTTCCTTCCCGTTTGAGATATTTCGACGTTTAAGCGCTCTTTTTACTCCATTTAACGTGCAGAATGTAATACACGCCAGTTTCAGCTTCGAAACAAGCGGAACAACTCGCAAATCTCGATGTTTTCGTCGATTTTGACCAAAACTAACCGTCATTTCCTTCCCGTTTGAGATATTTCGACGTTTAAGCGCTCTTTTTACTCCATTTAACGTGCAGAATGTAATACACGCCAGTTTCAGCTTCGAAACAAGCGGAACAGCTCGCAAATCTCGATGATTTCGTCGATTTTGAGCAAAACTAACAGTCATTTCCTTCCCGTTTGAGATATTTCGACGTTTAAGCGATCTTTTTACTCCATTTAACGTGCAGAATGTAATACACGCCAGTTTCAGCTTCGATACAAGACGAACAGCTCGCAAATCTCGATGATTTCGTCGATTTTGACGAAAACTAACCGTCATTTCCTTCCCGTTTGAGATATTTCGACGTTTAAGCGCTCTTTTTACTCCATTTAACGTGCAGAATGTAATGCATGCCAGTTTTAACGTCTAAACAAGCGGAACAGCTCGCAAATCTCGATGATTTCGTCGATTTTGACCAAAAATAACCGTCATTTCCTTCCCGTTTGAGATATTTCGACGTTTAAGCGCTCTTTTTACTCCATTTAACGTGCAGAATGTAATACACGCCAGTTTCAGCTTCGAAACAAGCGGAACAGCTCGCAAATCTCGATGATTTCGTCGATTTTGAACAAAACTAACCGTCATTTCCTTCCCGTTTGAGATATTTCGACGTTTAAGCGCTCTTTTTACTCCATTTAACGTGCAGAATGTAATACACGCCAGTTTCAAAGTCTAAACAAGCGGAACAGCTCGCAAATCTCGACGATTTCGTCGATTTTGACCAAAACTAACCGTCATTTCCTTCCCGTTTGAGATATTTCGACGTTTAAGCGCTCTTTTTACTCCATTTAACGTGCAGAATGTAATACACGCCAGTTTCAGCTTCGAAACAAGCGGAACAACTCGCAAATCTCGATGTTTTCGTCGATTTTGACCAAAAATAACCGTCATTTCCTTCCCGTTTGAGATATTTCGACGTTTAAGCGCTCTTTTTACTCCATTTAACGTGCAGAATGTAATACACGCCAGTTTCAGCTTCGAAACAAGCGGAACAGCTCGCAAATCTCGATGATTTCGTCGATTTTGAACAAAACTAACCGTCATTTCCTTCCCGTTTGAGATATTTCGACGTTTAAGCGCTCTTTTTACTCCATTTAACGTGCAGAATGTAATACACGCCAGTTTCAAAGTCTAAACAAGCGGAACAGCTCGCAAATCTCGACGATTTCGTCGATTTTGACCAAAACTAACCGTCATTTCCTTCCCGTTTGAGATATTTCGACGTTTAAGCGCTCTTTTTACTCCATTTAACGTGCAGAATGTAATACACGCCAGTTTCAGCTTCGAAACAAGCGGAACAACTCGCAAATCTCGATGTTTTCGTCGATTTTGACCAAAACTAACCGTCATTTCCTTCCCGTTTGAGATATTTCGACGTTTAAGCGCTCTTTTTACTCCATTTAAAGTGCAGAATGTAATACACGCCAGTTTCAGCTTCGAAACAAGCGGAACAGCTCGCAAATCTCGATGATTTCGTCGATTTTGACCAAAAATAACCGTCATTTCCTTCCCGTTTGAGATATTTCGACGTTTAAGCGCTCTTTTTACTCCATTTAACGTGCAGAATGTAATACACGCCAGTTTCAGCTTCGAAACAAGCGGAACAGCTCGCAAATCTCGATGATTTGGACGATTTTGACGAAAACTATCCGTCATTTCCTACCCGTTTGAGATATTTCGACGTTTAAGCGCTCTTTTTACTCCATTTAAAGTGCAGAATGTAATACACGCCAGTTTCAGCTTCGAAACAAGCGGAACAGCTCGCAAATCTCGATGATTTCGTCGATTTTGACCAAAACTAACCGTCATTTCCTTCCCGTTTGAGATATTTCGACGTTTAAGCGCTCTTTTTACTCCATTTAACGTGCAGAATGTAATGAACGCCAGTTCCAGCTTCGAAACAAGCGCAACAGCTCTCAAATCAGGATGATTTCGTCGATTTTGACCTAAACTAACCGTCATTTCCTTCCCGTTTGAGATATTTCGACGTTTAAGCGCTCAGTTTACTCCATTTAACGTGCAGAATGTAATGCATGCCAGTTTTAACGTCTAAACGAGCGGAACAGCTCGCAAATATCGATGATTGCGTCGATTTTGACGAAAACTAACCGTCATTTCCTTCCCGTTTGAGATATTTCGACGTTTAAGCGCTCTTTTTACTCCATTTAACGTGCAGAATGTAATACACGCAAGTTTCAGCTTCGAAACAAGCGGAACAGCTCGCAAATCTCGATGATTTCGACGATTTTGACGAAAACTATCCGACATTTCCTACCCGTTTGAGATATTTCGACGTTTAAGCGCTCTTTTTACTCCATTTAACGTGCAGAATGTAATACACGCCAGTTTCAGCTTCGAAACAAGCGGAACAGCTCGCAAATCTCGATGATTTCGTCGATTTTGACCAAAAATAACCGTCATTTCCTTCCCGTTTGAGATATTTCGACGTTTAAGCGCTCTTTTTACTCCATTTAACGTGCAGAATGTAATACACGCCAGTTTCAGCTTCGAAACAAGCGGAACAGCTCGCAAATCTCGATGATTTCGACGATTTTGACGAAAACTATCCGTCATTTCCTACCCGTTTGAGATATTTCGACGTTTAAGCGCTCTTTTTACTCCATTTAAAGTGCAGAATGTAATACACGCCAGTTTCAGCTTCGAAACAAGCGGAACAGCTCGCAAATCTCGATGATTTCGTCGATTTTGACCAAAACTAACAGTCATTTCCTTCCCGTTTGAGATATTTCGAAGTTTAAGCGCTCTTTTTACTCCATTTAACGTGCAGAATGTAATACACGCCAGTTTCAGCTTCGAAACAAGCGGAACAGCTCGCAAATCTCGATGATTTCGTCGATTTTGACCAAAACTAACCGTCATTTCCTTCCCGTTTGAGATATTTCGACGTTTAAGCGCTCTTTTTACTCCATTTAACGTGCAGAATGTAATACACGCCAGTTTCAGCTTCGAAACAAGCGGAACAGCTCGCAAATCTCGATGATTTCGTCGATTTTGAGCAAAACTAACAGTCATTTCCTTCCCGTTTGAGATATTTCGACGTTTAAGCGATCTTTTTACTCCATTTAACTTGCAGAATGTAATACACGCCAGTTTCAGCTTCGATACAAGCCGAACAGCTCGCAAATCTCGATGATTTCGTCGATTTTGACCAAAACTAACCGTCATTTCCTTCCCGTTTGAGATATTTCGACGTTTAAGCGCTCTTTTTACTCCATTTAACGTGCAGAATGTAATGAACGCCAGTTCCAGCTTCGAAACAAGCGCAACAGCTCTCAAATCAGGATGATTTCGTCGATTTTGACCTAAACTAACCGTCATTTCCTTCCCGTTTGAGATATTTCGACGTTTAAGCGCTCAGTTTACTCCATTTAACGTGCAGAATGTAATGCATGCCAGTTTTAACGTCTAAACGAGCGGAACAGCTCGCAAATATCGATGATTTCGTCGATTTTGACGAAAACTAACCGTCATTTCCTTCCCGTTTGAGATATTTCGACGTTTAAGCGCTCTTTTTACTCCATTTAACGTGCAGAATGTAATACACGCAAGTTTCAGCTTCGAAACAAGCGGAACAGCTCGCAAATCTCGATGATTTCGACGATTTTGACGAAAACTATCCGACATTTCCTACCCGTTTGAGATATTTCGACGTTTAAGCGCTCTTTTTACTCCATTTAACGTGCAGAATGTAATACACGCCAGTTTCAGCTTCGAAACAAGCGGAACAGCTCGCAAATCTCGATGATTTGGACGATTTTGACGAAAACTATCCGTCATTTCCTACCCGTTTGAGATATTTCGACGTTTAAGCGCTCTTTTTACTCCATTTAAAGTGCAGAATGTAATACACGCCAGTTTCAGCTTCGAAACAAGCGGAACAGCTCGCAAATCTCGATGATTTCGTCGATTTTGACCAAAACTAACAGTCATTCCCTTCCCGTTTGAGATATTTCGAAGTTTAAGCGCTCTTTTTACTCCATTTAACGTGCAGAATGTAATACACGCCAGTTTCAGCTTCGAAACAAGCGGAACAGCTCGCAAATCTCGATGATTTCGTCGATTTTGACCAAAACTAACCGTCATTTCCTTCCCGTTTGAGATATTTCGACGTTTAAGCGCTCTTTTTACTCCATTTAACGTGCAGAATGTAATACACGCCAGTTTCAGCTTCGAAACAAGCGGAACAGCTCGCAAATCTCGATGATTTCGTCGATTTTGAGCAAAACTAACAGTCATTCCCTTCCCGTTTGAGATATTTCGACGTTTAAGCGATCTTTTTACTCCATTTAACGTGCAGAATGTAATACACGCCAGTTTCAGCTTCGAAACAAGCGGAACAGCTCGCAAATCTCGATGATTTCGTCGATTTTGACCAAAACTAACCGTCATTTCCTTCCCGTTTGAGATATTTCGACGTTTAAGCGCTCTTTTTACTCCATTTAAAGTGCAGAATGTAATACACGCCAGTTTCAGCTTCGAAACAAGCGGAACAGCTCGCAAATCTCGATGATTTCGTCGATTTTGACCAAAAATAACCGTCATTTCCTTCCCGTTTGAGATATTTCGACGTTTAAGCGCTCTTTTTACTCCATTTAACGTGCAGAATGTAATACACGCCAGTTTCAGCTTCGAAACAAGCGGAACAGCTCGCAAATCTCGATGATTTGGACGATTTTGACGAAAACTATCCGTCATTTCCTACCCGTTTGAGATATTTCGACGTTTAAGCGCTCTTTTTACTCCATTTAAAGTGCAGAATGTAATACACGCCA
Organism: Bombus flavifrons; assembly: GCF_040668555.2. Classification (NCBI taxonomy): domain Eukaryota; kingdom Metazoa; phylum Arthropoda; class Insecta; order Hymenoptera; family Apidae; genus Bombus; species Bombus flavifrons. The sequence continues at coordinate 218,640 of NC_138455.1, forward strand.
GTTTCAGCTTCGAAACAAGCGGAACAGCTCGCAAATCTCGATGATTTCGTCGATTTTGACCAAAACTAACCGTCATTTCCTTCCCGTTTGAGATATTTCGACGTTTAAGCGCTCTTTTTACTCCATTTAACGTGCAGAATGTAATGAACGCCAGTTCCAGCTTCGAAACAAGCGCAACAGCTCTCAAATCAGGATGATTTCGTCGATTTTGACCTAAACTAACCGTCATTTCCTTCCCGTTTGAGATATTTCGACGTTTAAGCGCTCAGTTTACTCCATTTAACGTGCAGAATGTAATGCATGCCAGTTTTAACGTCTAAACGAGCGGAACAGCTCGCAAATATCGATGATTGCGTCGATTTTGACGAAAACTAACCGTCATTTCCTTCCCGTTTGAGATATTTCGACGTTTAAGCGCTCTTTTTACTCCATTTAACGTGCAGAATGTAATACACGCAAGTTTCAGCTTCGAAACAAGCGGAACAGCTCGCAAATCTCGATGATTTCGACGATTTTGACGAAAACTATCCGACATTTCCTACCCGTTTGAGATATTTCGACGTTTAAGCGCTCTTTTTACTCCATTTAACGTGCAGAATGTAATACACGCCAGTTTCAGCTTCGAAACAAGCGGAACAGCTCGCAAATCTCGATGATTTCGTCGATTTTGACCAAAAATAACCGTCATTTCCTTCCCGTTTGAGATATTTCGACGTTTAAGCGCTCTTTTTACTCCATTTAACGTGCAGAATGTAATACACGCCAGTTTCAGCTTCGAAACAAGCGGAACAGCTCGCAAATCTCGATGATTTCGACGATTTTGACGAAAACTATCCGTCATTTCCTACCCGTTTGAGATATTTCGACGTTTAAGCGCTCTTTTTACTCCATTTAAAGTGCAGAATGTAATACACGCCAGTTTCAGCTTCGAAACAAGCGGAACAGCTCGCAAATCTCGATGATTTCGTCGATTTTGACCAAAACTAACAGTCATTTCCTTCCCGTTTGAGATATTTCGAAGTTTAAGCGCTCTTTTTACTCCATTTAACGTGCAGAATGTAATACACGCCAGTTTCAGCTTCGAAACAAGCGGAACAGCTCGCAAATCTCGATGATTTCGTCGATTTTGACCAAAACTAACCGTCATTTCCTTCCCGTTTGAGATATTTCGACGTTTAAGCGCTCTTTTTACTCCATTTAACGTGCAGAATGTAATACACGCCAGTTTCAGCTTCGAAACAAGCGGAACAGCTCGCAAATCTCGATGATTTCGTCGATTTTGAGCAAAACTAACAGTCATTTCCTTCCCGTTTGAGATATTTCGACGTTTAAGCGATCTTTTTACTCCATTTAACTTGCAGAATGTAATACACGCCAGTTTCAGCTTCGATACAAGCCGAACAGCTCGCAAATCTCGATGATTTCGTCGATTTTGACCAAAACTAACCGTCATTTCCTTCCCGTTTGAGATATTTCGACGTTTAAGCGCTCTTTTTACTCCATTTAACGTGCAGAATGTAATGAACGCCAGTTCCAGCTTCGAAACAAGCGCAACAGCTCTCAAATCAGGATGATTTCGTCGATTTTGACCTAAACTAACCGTCATTTCCTTCCCGTTTGAGATATTTCGACGTTTAAGCGCTCAGTTTACTCCATTTAACGTGCAGAATGTAATGCATGCCAGTTTTAACGTCTAAACGAGCGGAACAGCTCGCAAATATCGATGATTTCGTCGATTTTGACGAAAACTAACCGTCATTTCCTTCCCGTTTGAGATATTTCGACGTTTAAGCGCTCTTTTTACTCCATTTAACGTGCAGAATGTAATACACGCAAGTTTCAGCTTCGAAACAAGCGGAACAGCTCGCAAATCTCGATGATTTCGACGATTTTGACGAAAACTATCCGACATTTCCTACCCGTTTGAGATATTTCGACGTTTAAGCGCTCTTTTTACTCCATTTAACGTGCAGAATGTAATACACGCCAGTTTCAGCTTCGAAACAAGCGGAACAGCTCGCAAATCTCGATGATTTGGACGATTTTGACGAAAACTATCCGTCATTTCCTACCCGTTTGAGATATTTCGACGTTTAAGCGCTCTTTTTACTCCATTTAAAGTGCAGAATGTAATACACGCCAGTTTCAGCTTCGAAACAAGCGGAACAGCTCGCAAATCTCGATGATTTCGTCGATTTTGACCAAAACTAACAGTCATTCCCTTCCCGTTTGAGATATTTCGAAGTTTAAGCGCTCTTTTTACTCCATTTAACGTGCAGAATGTAATACACGCCAGTTTCAGCTTCGAAACAAGCGGAACAGCTCGCAAATCTCGATGATTTCGTCGATTTTGACCAAAACTAACCGTCATTTCCTTCCCGTTTGAGATATTTCGACGTTTAAGCGCTCTTTTTACTCCATTTAACGTGCAGAATGTAATACACGCCAGTTTCAGCTTCGAAACAAGCGGAACAGCTCGCAAATCTCGATGATTTCGTCGATTTTGAGCAAAACTAACAGTCATTTCCTTCCCGTTTGAGATATTTCGACGTTTAAGCGATCTTTTTACTCCATTTAACTTGCAGAATGTAATACACGCCAGTTTCAGCTTCGATACAAGCCGAACAGCTCGCAAATCTCGATGATTTCGTCGATTTTGACCAAAACTAACCGTCATTTCCTTCCCGTTTGAGATATTTCGACGTTTAAGCGCTCTTTTTACTCCATTTAACGTGCAGAATGTAATGAACGCCAGTTCCAGCTTCGAAACAAGCGCAACAGCTCTCAAATCAGGATGATTTCGTCGATTTTGACCTAAACTAACCGTCATTTCCTTCCCGTTTGAGATATTTCGACGTTTAAGCGCTCAGTTTACTCCATTTAACGTGCAGAATGTAATGCATGCCAGTTTTAACGTCTAAACGAGCGGAACAGCTCGCAAATATCGATGATTGCGTCGATTTTGACGAAAACTAACCGTCATTTCCTTCCCGTTTGAGATATTTCGACGTTTAAGCGCTCTTTTTACTCCATTTAACGTGCAGAATGTAATACACGCAAGTTTCAGCTTCGAAACAAGCGGAACAGCTCGCAAATCTCGATGATTTCGACGATTTTGACGAAAACTATCCGACATTTCCTACCCGTTTGAGATATTTCGACGTTTAAGCGCTCTTTTTACTCCATTTAACGTGCAGAATGTAATACACGCCAGTTTCAGCTTCGAAACAAGCGGAACAGCTCGCAAATCTCGATGATTTCGTCGATTTTGACCAAAAATAACCGTCATTTCCTTCCCGTTTGAGATATTTCGACGTTTAAGCGCTCTTTTTACTCCATTTAACGTGCAGAATGTAATACACGCCAGTTTCAGCTTCGAAACAAGCGGAACAGCTCGCAAATCTCGATGATTTCGACGATTTTGACGAAAACTATCCGTCATTTCCTACCCGTTTGAGATATTTCGACGTTTAAGCGCTCTTTTTACTCCATTTAAAGTGCAGAATGTAATACACGCCAGTTTCAGCTTCGAAACAAGCGGAACAGCTCGCAAATCTCGATGATTTCGTCGATTTTGACCAAAACTAACAGTCATTTCCTTCCCGTTTGAGATATTTCGAAGTTTAAGCGCTCTTTTTACTCCATTTAACGTGCAGAATGTAATACACGCCAGTTTCAGCTTCGAAACAAGCGGAACAGCTCGCAAATCTCGATGATTTCGTCGATTTTGAGCAAAACTAACAGTCATTTCCTTCCCGTTTGAGATATTTCGACGTTTAAGCGATCTTTTTACTCCATTTAACTTGCAGAATGTAATACACGCCAGTTTCAGCTTCGATACAAGCCGAACAGCTCGCAAATCTCGATGATTTCGTCGATTTTGACCAAAACTAACCGTCATTTCCTTCCCGTTTGAGATATTTCGACGTTTAAGCGCTCTTTTTACTCCATTTAACGTGCAGAATGTAATGAACGCCAGTTCCAGCTTCGAAACAAGCGCAACAGCTCTCAAATCAGGATGATTTCGTCGATTTTGACCTAAACTAACCGTCATTTCCTTCCCGTTTGAGATATTTCGACGTTTAAGCGCTCAGTTTACTCCATTTAACGTGCAGAATGTAATGCATGCCAGTTTTAACGTCTAAACGAGCGGAACAGCTCGCAAATATCGATGATTTCGTCGATTTTGACGAAAACTAACCGTCATTTCCTTCCCGTTTGAGATATTTCGACGTTTAAGCGCTCTTTTTACTCCATTTAACGTGCAGAATGTAATACACGCAAGTTTCAGCTTCGAAACAAGCGGAACAGCTCGCAAATCTCGATGATTTCGACGATTTTGACGAAAACTATCCGACATTTCCTACCCGTTTGAGATATTTCGACGTTTAAGCGCTCTTTTTACTCCATTTAACGTGCAGAATGTAATACACGCCAGTTTCAGCTTCGAAACAAGCGGAACAGCTCGCAAATCTCTATGATTTCGTCGATTTTGACCAAAACTAACAGTCATTTCCTTCCCGTTTGAGATATTTCGACGTTTAAGCGCTCTTTTTACTCCATTTAACGTGCAGAATGTAATGCATGCCAGTTTTAACGTCTAAACAAGCGGAACAGCTCGCAAATCTCGATGATTTCGTCGATTTTGACCAAAACTAACCGTCATTTCCTTCCCATTTGAGATATTTCGACGTTTAAGCGCTCTTTTTACTCCATTTAACGTGCAGAATGTAATGAACGCCAGTTCCAGCTTCGAAACAAGCGCAACAGCTCTCAAATCAGGATGATTTCGTCGATTTTGACGAAAACTATCCGTCATTTCCTACCCGTTTGAGATATTTCGACGTTTAAGCGCTCTTTTTACTCCATTTAACGTGCAGAATGTAATACACGCCAGTTTCAGCTTCGAAACACGCGGAACAGCTCGCAAATCTCGATGATTTCGTCGATTTTGACCAAAACTAACAGTCATTTCCTTCCCGTTTGAGATATTTCGACGTTTAAGCGCTCTTTTTACTCCATTTAACGTGCAGAATGTAATGCATGCCAGTTTTAACGTCTAAACAAGCGGAACAGCTCGCAAATCTCGATGATTTCGTCGATTTTGACCAAAACTAACCGTCATTTCCTTCCCATTTGAGATATTTCGACGTTTAAGCGCTCTTTTTACTCCATTTAACGTGCAGAATGTAATGAACGCCAGTTCCAGCTTCGAAACAAGCGCAACAGCTCTCAAATCAGGATGATTTCGTCGATTTTGACGAAAACTATCCGTCATTTCCTACCCGTTTGAGATATTTCGACGTTTAAGCGCTCTTTTTACTCCATTTAACGTGCAGAATGTAATACACGCCAGTTTCAGCTTCGAAACACGCGGAACAGCTCGCAAATCTCGATGATTTCGTCGATTTTGACCAAAACTAACAGTCATTTCCTTCCCGTTTGAGATATTTCGACGTTTAAGCGCTCTTTTTACTCCATTTAACGTGCAGAATGTAATACACGCCAGTTTCAGCTTCGAAACAAGCGGAACAGCTCGCAAATCTCGATGATTTCGTCGATTTTGATCAAAACTAACCGTCATTTCCTTCCCGTTTGAGATATTTCGACGTTTAAGCGCTCTTTTTACTCTATTTAACGTGCAGAATGTAATACACGCCAGTTTCAGCTTCGAAACAAGCGGAACAACTCGCAAATCTCGATGATTTCGTCGATTTTGACCAAAACTAACCGTCATTTCCTTCCCGTTTGAGATATTTCGACGTTTAAGCGCTCTTTTTACTCCATTTAAAGTGCAGAATGTAATACACGCCAGTTTCAGCTTCGAAACAAGCGGAACAGCTCGCAAATCTCGATGATTTCGTCGATTTTGACCAAAAATAACCGTCATTTCCTTCCCGTTTGAGATATTTCGACGTTTAAGCGCTCTTTTTACTCCATTTAACGTGCAGAATGTAATACACGCCAGTTTCAGCTTCAAAACAAGCGGAACAGCTCGCAAATCTCGATGATTTCGTCGATTTTGACGAAAACTAACCGTCATTTCCTTCCCGTTTGAGATATTTCGACGTTTAAGCGCTCTTTTTACTCCATTTAACGTGCAGAATGTAATACACGCCAGTTTCAGCTTCGAAACAAGCGGAACAGCTCGCAAATCTCGATGATTTCGTCGATTTTGACCGAAACTAACCGTCATTTCCTTCCCGTTTGAGATATTTCGACGTTTAAGCGCTCTTTTTGCTCCATTTAACGTGCAGAATGTAATACACGAAAGTTTCAGCTTCGAAACAAGCGGAACAGCTCGAAAATCTCGATGATTTCGTCGATTTTGACCAAAACTAACCGTCATTTCCTTCCCGTTTGAGATATTTCGACGTTTAAGCGCTCTTTTTACTCCATTTAACGTGCAGAATGTAATACACGCCAGTTTCAAAGTCTAAACAAGCGGAACAGCTCGCAAATCTCGACGATTTCGTCAATTTTGACGAAAACTAACCGTCATTTCCTTCCCGTTTGAGATATTTCGACGTTTAAGCGCTCTTTTTACTCCATTTAACGTGCAGAATGTAATACACGCCAGTTTCAGCTTCGAAACAAGCGGAACAGCTCGCAAATCTAGATGATTTCGTCGATTTTGACCAAAAATAAACGTCATTTCCTTCCCGTTTGAGATATTTCGACGTTTAAGCGCTCTTTTTACTCCATTTACCGTGCAGAATGTAATACACGCCAATTTCAGCTTCGAAACAAGCGGAACAGCTCGCAAATCTCGATGATTTCGTCGATTTTGACCAAAACTAACCGTCATTTCCTTCCCGTTTGAGATATTTCGACGTTTAAGCGCTCTTTTTACTCCATTTAACGTGCAGAATGTAATACACGCCAGTTTCAGCTTCGAAACAAGCGGAACAGCTCGCAAATCTCGATGATTTCGTCGATTTTGATCAAAACTAACCGTCATTTCCTTCCCGTTTGAGATATTTCGACGTTTATCGCTCCTTTTACTCCATTTAACGTGCAGAATGTAATACACGCCAGTTTCAGCTTCGAAACAAGCGGAACAGCTCGCAAATCTCGATGATTTCGTCGATTTTGACGAAAACTAACCGTCATTTCCTTCCCGTTTGAGATATTTCGACGTTTAAGCGCTCTTTTTACTCCATTTAACGTGCAGAATGTAATACACGCCAGTTTCAGCTTCGAAACAAGCGGAACAGCTCGCAAATCTCGATGATTTCGTCGATTTTGACGAAAACTAACCGTCATTTCATTCCCGTTTGAGATATTTCGACGTTTAAGCGCTCTTTTTACTCCATTTAACGTGCAGAATGTAATACACGCCAGTTTCAGCTTCGAAACAAGCGGAACAGCTCGCAAATCTCGATGATTTCGTCGATTTTGACGAAAACTAACCGTCATTTCCTTCCCGTTTGAGATATTTCGACGTTTAAGCGCTCTTTTTACTCCATTTAACGTGCAGAATGTAATACACGCCAGTTTCAGCTTCGAAACAAGCGGAACAGCTCGCAAATCTCGATGATTTCGTCGATTTTGACCAAAACTAACCGTCATTTCCTTCCCGTCTGAGATATTTCGACGTTTAAGCGCTCTTTTTACTCCATTTAACGTGCAGAATGTAATACACGCCAGTTTCAAAGTCTAAACAAGCGGAACAGCTCGCAAATCTCGACGATTTCGTCAATTTTGACGAAAACTAACCGTCATTTCCTTCCCGTTTGAGATATTTCGACGTTTAAGCGCTCTTTTTACTCCATTTAACGTGCAGAATGTAATACACGCCAGTTTCAGCTTCGAAACAAGCGGAACAGCTCGCAAATCTCGATGATTTCGTCGATTTTGACCAAAAATAACCGTCATTTCCTTCCCGTTTGAGATATTTCGACGTTTGGCGCTCTTTTTACTCCATTTACCGTGCAGAATGTAATACACGCCAATTTCAGCTTCGAAACAAGCGGAACAGCTCGCAAATCTCGATGATTTCGTCGATTTTGACCAAAACTAACCGTCATTTCCTTCCCGTTTGAGATATTTCGACGTTTAAGCGCTCTTTTTACTCCATTTAACGTGCAGAATGTAATACACGCCAGTTTCAGCTTCGAAACAAGCGGAACAGCTCGCAAATCTCGATGATTTCGTCGATTTTGATCAAAACTAACCGTCATTTCCTTCCCGTTTGAGATATTTCGACGTTTATCGCTCCTTTTACTCCATTTAACGTGCAGAATGTAATACACGCCAGTTTCAGCTTCGAAACAAGCGGAACAGCTCGCAAATCTCTATGATTTCGTCGATTTTGACGAAAACTAACCGTCATTTCCTTCCCGTTTGAGATATTTCGACGTTTAAGCGCCCTTTTTACTCCATTTAACGTGCAGAATGTAATGAACGCCAGTTCCAGCTTCGAAACAAGCGCAACAGCTCTCAAATCAGGATGATTTCGTCGATTTTGACCTAAACTAACCGTCATTTCCTTCCCGTTTGAGATATTTCGACGTTTAAGCGCTCATTTTACTCCATTTAACGTGCAGAATGTAATGCATGCCAGTTATAACGTCTAAACAAGCGGAACAGCTCGCAAATCTCGATGATTTCGTCGATTTTGACGAAAACTAACCGTCATTTCCTTCCCGTTTGATATATTTCGACGTTTAAGCGCTCATTTTACTCCATTTAACGTGCAGAATGGAATGCATGCCAGTTTTAACGTCTAAACAAGCGGAACAGCTCGCAAATCTCGATGATTTCGTCGATTTTGACGAAAAGTAACCGTCATTTCCTTCCCGTTTGAGATATTTCGACGTTTAAGCGCTCTTTTTACTCCATTTAACGTGCAGAATGTAATACACGCCAGTTTCAGCTTCGAAACAAGCGGAACAGCTCGCAAATCTCGATGATTTCGACGATTTTGACGAAAACTATCCGTCATTTCCTACCCGTTTGAGATATTTCGACGTTTAAGCGCTCTTTTTACTCCATTTAACGTGCAGAATGTAACACACGCCAGTTTCAGCTTCGAAACAAGCGGAACAGCTCGCAAATCTCGATGATTTCGTCGATTTTGACCAAAACTAACAGTCATTTCCTTCCCGTTTGAGATATTTCGAAGTTTAAGCGCTCTTTTTACTCCATTTAACGTGCAGAATGTAATACACGCCAGTTTCAGCTTCGAAACAAGCGGAACAGCTCGCAAATCTCGATGATTTCGTCGATTTTGACCAAAACTAACCGTCATTTCCTTCCCGTTTGAGATATTTCGACGTTTAAGCGCTCTTTTTACTCTATTTAACGTGCAGAATGTAATACACGCCAGTTTCAGCTTCGAAACAAGCGGAACAACTCGCAAATCTCGATGATTTCGTCGATTTTGACCAAAACTAACCGTCATTTCCTTCCCGTTTGAGATATTTCGACGTTTAAGCGCTCTTTTTACTCCATTTAAAGTGCAGAATGTAATACACGCCAGTTTCAGCTTCGAAACAAGCGGAACAGCTCGCAAATCTCGATGATTTCGTCGATTTTGACCAAAAATAACCGTCATTTCCTTCCCGTTTGAGATATTTCGACGTTTAAGCGCTCTTTTTACTCCATTTAACGTGCAGAATGTAATACACGCCAGTTTCAGCTTCGAAACAAGCGGAACAGCTCGCAAATCTCGATGATTTCGTCGATTTTGACGAAAACTAACCGTCATTTCCTTCCCGTTTGAGATATTTCGACGTTTAAGCGCTCTTTTTACTCCATTTAACGTGCAGAATGTAATACACGCCAGTTTCAGCTTCGAAACAAGCGGAACAGCTCGCAAATCTCGATGATTTCGTCGATTTTGACCAAAACTAACCTTCAGTTCCTTCCCGTTTGAGATATTTCGACGTTTAAGCGCTCTTTTTACTCCATTTAACGTGCAGAATGTAATACACGCCAGTTTCAAAGTCTAAACAAGCGGAACAGCTCGCAAAACTCAACGATTTCGTCAATTTTGACGAAAACTAACAGTCATTTCCTTCCCGTTTGAGATATTTCGACGTTTACGCGCTCTTTTTACTCCATTTAACGTGCAGAATGTAATACACGCCAGTTTCAACGTCTAAACAGGAGGAACAGCTCGCAAATCTCGATGATTTCGTCGATTTTGACGAAAACTAACCGTCATTTCCTTCCCGTTTGATATATTTCGACGTTTAAGCGCTCATTTTACTCCATTTAACGTGCAGAATGTAATGCATGCCAGTTTTAACGTCTAAACAAGCGGAACAGCTCGCAAATCTCGATGATTTCGTCGATTTTGACGAAAACTAACCGTCATTTCCTTCCCGTTTGAGATATTTCGACGTTTAAGCGCCCTTTTTACTCCATTTAACGTGCAGAATGTAATGAACGCCAGTTCCAGCTTCGAAACAAGCGCAACAGCTCGCAAATCTCGATGATTTCGTCGATTTTGACCAAAACTAACAGTCATTTCCTTCCCGTTTGAGATATTTCGACGTTTAAGCGCTCTTTTTACTCCATTTAACGTGCAGAATGTAATACACGCCAGTTTCAGCTTCGAAACAAGCGGAACAGCTCGCAAATCTCGATGATTTCGTCGATTTTGACCAAAAATAAACGTCATTTCCTTCCCGTTTGAGATATTTCGACGTTTAAGCGCTCTTTTTACTCCATTTACCGTGCAGAATGTAATACACGCCAATTTCAGCTTCGAAACAAGCGGAACAGCTCGCAAATCTCGATGATTTCGTCGATTTTGACCAAAACTAACCGTCATTTCCTTCCCGTTTGAGATATTTCGACGTTTAAGCGCTCTTTTTACTCCATTTAACGTGCAGAATGTAATACACGCCAGTTTCAGCTTCGAAACAAGCGGAACAGCTCGCAAATCTCGATGATTTCGTCGATTTTGATCAAAACTAACCGTCATTTCCTTCCCGTTTGAGATATTTCGACGTTTATCGCTCCTTTTACTCCATTTAACGTGCAGAATGTAATACACGCCAGTTTCAGCTTCGAAACAAGCGGAACAGCTCGCAAATCTCGATGATTTCGTCGATTTTGACGAAAACTAACCGTCATTTCCTTCCCGTTTGAGATATTTCGACGTTTAAGCGCTCTTTTTACTCCATTTAACGTGCAGAATGTAATACACGCCAGTTTCAGCTTCGAAACAAGCGGAACAGCTCGCAAATCTCGATGATTTCGTCGATTTTGACGAAAACTAACCGTCATTTCATTCCCGTTTGAGATATTTCGACGTTTAAGCGCTCTTTTTACTCCATTTAACGTGCAGAATGTAATACACGCCAGTTTCAGCTTCGAAACAAGCGGAACAGCTCGCAAATCTCGATGATTTCGTCGATTTTGACGAAAACTAACCGTCATTTCCTTCCCGTTTGAGATATTTCGACGTTTAAGCGCTCTTTTTACTCCATTTAACGTGCAGAATGTAATACACGCCAGTTTCAGCTTCGAAACAAGCGGAACAGCTCGCAAATCTCGATGATTTCGTCGATTTTGACCAAAACTAACCGTCATTTCCTTCCCGTCTGAGATATTTCGACGTTTAAGCGCTCTTTTTACTCCATTTAACGTGCAGAATGTAATACACGCCAGTTTCAAAGTCTAAACAAGCGGAACAGCTCGCAAATCTCGACGATTTCGTCAATTTTGACGAAAACTAACCGTCATTTCCTTCCCGTTTGAGATATTTCGACGTTTAAGCGCTCTTTTTACTCCATTTAACGTGCAGAATGTAATACACGCCAGTTTCAGCTTCGAAACAAGCGGAACAGCTCGCAAATCTCGATGATTTCGTCGATTTTGACCAAAAATAACCGTCATTTCCTTCCCGTTTGAGATATTTCGACGTTTGGCGCTCTTTTTACTCCATTTACCGTGCAGAATGTAATACACGCCAATTTCAGCTTCGAAACAAGCGGAACAGCTCGCAAATCTCGATGATTTCGTCGATTTTGACCAAAACTAACCGTCATTTCCTTCCCGTTTGAGATATTTCGACGTTTAAGCGCTCTTTTTACTCCATTTAACGTGCAGAATGTAATACACGCCAGTTTCAGCTTCGAAACAAGCGGAACAGCTCGCAAATCTCGATGATTTCGTCGATTTTGATCAAAACTAACCGTCATTTCCTTCCCGTTTGAGATATTTCGACGTTTATCGCTCCTTTTACTCCATTTAACGTGCAGAATGTAATACACGCCAGTTTCAGCTTCGAAACAAGCGGAACAGCTCGCAAATCTCTATGATTTCGTCGATTTTGACGAAAACTAACCGTCATTTCCTTCCCGTTTGAGATATTTCGACGTTTAAGCGCCCTTTTTACTCCATTTAACGTGCAGAATGTAATGAACGCCAGTTCCAGCTTCGAAACAAGCGCAACAGCTCTCAAATCAGGATGATTTCGTCGATTTTGACCTAAACTAACCGTCATTTCCTTCCCGTTTGAGATATTTCGACGTTTAAGCGCTCATTTTACTCCATTTAACGTGCAGAATGTAATGCATGCCAGTTATAACGTCTAAACAAGCGGAACAGCTCGCAAATCTCGATGATTTCGTCGATTTTGACGAAAACTAACCGTCATTTCCTTCCCGTTTGATATATTTCGACGTTTAAGCGCTCATTTTACTCCATTTAACGTGCAGAATGGAATGCATGCCAGTTTTAACGTCTAAACAAGCGGAACAGCTCGCAAATCTCGATGATTTCGTCGATTTTGACGAAAAGTAACCGTCATTTCCTTCCCGTTTGAGATATTTCGACGTCTAAGCGCTCTTTTTACTCCATTTAACGTGCAGAATGTAATACACGCCAGTTTCAGCTTCGAAACAAGCGGAACAGCTCGCAAATCTCGATGATTTCGACGATTTTGACGAAAACTATCCGTCATTTCCTACCCGTTTGAGATATTTCGACGTTTAAGCGCTCTTTTTACTCCATTTAACGTGCAGAATGTAACACACGCCAGTTTCAGCTTCGAAACAAGCGGAACAGCTCGCAAATCTCGATGATTTCGTCGATTTTGACCAAAACTAACAGTCATTTCCTTCCCGTTTGAGATATTTCGAAGTTTAAGCGCTCTTTTTACTCCATTTAACGTGCAGAATGTAATACACGCCAGTTTCAGCTTCGAAACAAGCGGAACAGCTCGCAAATCTCGATGATTTCGTCGATTTTGACCAAAACTAACCGTCATTTCCTTCCCGTTTGAGATATTTCGACGTTTAAGCGCTCTTTTTACTCTATTTAACGTGCAGAATGTAATACACGCCAGTTTCAGCTTCGAAACAAGCGGAACAACTCGCAAATCTCGATGATTTCGTCGATTTTGACCAAAACTAACCGTCATTTCCTTCCCGTTTGAGATATTTCGACGTTTAAGCGCTCTTTTTACTCCATTTAAAGTGCAGAATGTAATACACGCCAGTTTCAGCTTCGAAACAAGCGGAACAGCTCGCAAATCTCGATGATTTCGTCGATTTTGACCAAAAATAACCGTCATTTCCTTCCCGTTTGAGATATTTCGACGTTTAAGCGCTCTTTTTACTCCATTAGACGTGCAGAATGTAATACACGCCAGTTTCAGCTTCGAAACAAGCGGAACAGCTCGCAAATCTCGATGATTTCGTCGATTTTGACCAAAACTAACAGTCATTTCCTTCCCGTTTGAGATATTTCGACGTTTAAGCGCTCTTTTTACTCCATTTAACGTGCAGAATGTAATACACGCCAGTTTCAGCTTCGAAACAGGCGGAAAAGCTCGCCAATCTCGATGATTTTGTCGATTTTGACCAAAACTAACCGTCATTTCCTTCCCGTTTGAGATATTTCGACGTTTAAGCGCTCTTTTTACTCCATTTAAAGTGCAGAATGTAATACACGCCAGTTTCAGCTTCGAAACAAGCGGAACAGCTCGCAAATCTCGATGATTTCGTCGATTTTGACCAAAAATAACCGTCATTTCCTTCCCGTTTGAGATATTTCGACGTTTAAGCGCTCTTTTTACTCCATTAGACGTGCAGAATGTAATACACGCCAGTTTCAGCTTCGAAACAAGCGGAACAGCTCGCAAATCTCGATGATTTCGTCGATTTTGACCAAAACTAACAGTCATTTCCTTCCCGTTTGAGATATTTCGACGTTTAAGCGCTCTTTTTACTCCATTTAACGTGCAGAATGTAATACACGCCAGTTTCAGCTTCGAAACAGGCGGAAAAGCTCGCCAATCTCGATGATTTTGTCGATTTTGACCAAAACTAACCGTCATTTCCTTCCCGTTTAAGATGTTTCGACGTTTTAGCGCTCTTTGTACTCCATTTAACGTGCAGAATATAATACACGCCAGTTTCAGCTTCGAAACAAGCGGAACAGCTCTCAAATCAGGATGATTTCGTCGATTTTGATCTAAACTAACCGTCATTTCCTTCCCGTTTGAGATGTTTCGACGTTTTAGCGCTCTTTTTACTCCATTTAACGTGCAGAATGTAATACACGCCAGCTTCAAAGTCTAAACAAGCGGAACAGCTCGCAAATCTCGATGATTTCGTCGATTTTGACGAAAACTAACCGTCATTTCCTTCCCGTTTGAGATATTTCGACGTTTAAGCGCTCTTTTTACTCCATTTAACGTGCAGAATGTAATGAACGCCAGTTCCAGCTTCGAAACAAGCGGAACAGCTCTCAAATCAGGATGATTTCGTCGATTTTGATCTAAACTAACCGTCATTTCCTTCCCGTTTGAGATATTTCGACGTTTAAGCGCCCTTTTTACTCCATTTAACGTGCAGAATGTAATACACGCCAGCTTCAAAGTCTAAACAAGCGGAACAGCTCGCAAATCTCGATGATTTTGTCGATTTTGACGAAAACTAACCGTCATTTCCTACCCGTTTGAGATATTTCGACGTTTAAGCGCTCTTTTTACTCCATTTAACGTGCAGAATGTAATGAACGCCAGTTCCAGCTTCGAAACAAGCGGAACAGCTCTCAAATCAGGATGATTTCGTCGATTCTGATCTAAACTAACCGTCATTTCCTTCCCGTTTGAGATATTTCGACGTTTAAGCGCCCTTTTTACTCCATTTAACGTGCAGAATGTAATACACGCCAGCTTCAAAGTCTAAACAAGCGGAACAGCTCGCAAATCTCGATGATTTTGTCGATTTTGACGAAAACTAACCGTCATTTCCTTCCCGTTTGAGATATTTCGACGTTTAAGCGCTATTTTTACTCCATTTAACGTGCAGAATGTAATACACGCCAGTTTCAGATTCGAAACAAGCGGAACAGCTCGCAAATCTCGATGATTTCGTCGATTTTGTCCAAAACTAACCGTCATGTCCTTCCCGTTTGAGATATTTCGACGTTTAAGCGCTCTTTTTACTCCATTTAACGTGTAGAATGTAATAAACGCCAGTTCCAGCTTCGACACAAGCGGAGCAGCTCGCAAATCAGGATGATTTCGTCGATTTTGACCTAAACTAACCGTCATTTCCTTCCCGTTTGAGATATTTCGACGTTTAAGCGCTCTTTTTACACCATTTAACGTGCGGAATGTAATGCATGCCAGTTTTAACGTCTAAATAAGCGGAACAGCTCGCAAATCTCGATGATTTCGTCGATTTTGACCAAAACTAACCGTCATTACCTTCCCGTTTGAGATGTTTCGACGTTTAAGCGCTCTTTTTACTCCATTTAACGTGCAGAATGTAATACACGCCAGTTTCAGCTTCGAAACAAGCGGAACAGCTCGCAAATCTAGATGATTTCGTCGATTTTGACCAAAACTAACCGTCATTTCCTTCCCGTTTGAGATATTTCGACGTTTAAGCGCTCTTTTTACTCCGTTTAACGTGCATAATGTAATACACGCCAGTTTCAGCTTCGAAACAAGCGGAACAGCTCGCAAATCTCGATGATTTCGTCGATTTTGACCAAAACTAACCGTCATTACCTTCCCGTTTGAGATGTTTCGACGTTTAAGCGCTCTTTTTACTCCATTTAACGTGCAGAATGTAATACACGCCAGTTTCAGCTTCGAAACATGCGGAACAGCTCGCAAATCTCGATGATTTCGTCGATTTTGACCAAAAATAACCGTCATTTCCTTCCCGTTTGAGATATTTCGACGTTTAAGCGCTCTTTTTACTCCATTTAACGTGCAGAATGTAATACACGCCAGTTTCAGCTTCGAAACAAGCGGAACAGCTCGCAAATCTCGATGATTTCGTCGATTTTGACGAAAACTAACCGTCATTTCCTTCCCGTTTGAGATATTTCGACGTTTAAGCGCTCTTTTTACTCCATTTAACGTGCAGAATGTAATACACGCCAGTTTCAGCTTCGAAACAAGCGGAACAGCTCGCAAATCTCGATGATTTCGTCGATTTTGACCAAAACTAACCTTCAGTTCCTTCCCGTTTGAGATATTTCGACGTTTAAGCGCTCTTTTTACTCCATTTAACGTGCAGAATGTAATACACGCCAGTTTCAAAGTCTAAACAAGCGGAACAGCTCGCAAAACTCAACGATTTCGTCAATTTTGACGAAAACTAACAGTCATTTCCTACCCGTTTGAGATATTTCGACGTTTAAGCGCTCTTTTTACTCCATTTAACGTGCAGAATGTAATACACGCCAGTTTCAACGTCTAAACAGGAGGAACAGCTCGCAAATCTCGATGATTTCGTCGATTTTGACGAAAACTAACCGTCATTTCCTTCCCGTTTGATATATTTCGACGTTTAAGCGCTCATTTTACTCCATTTAACGTGCAGAATGTAATGCATGCCAGTTTTAACGTCTAAACAAGCGGAACAGCTCGCAAATCTCGATGATTTCGTCGATTTTGAGCAAAACTAACAGTCATTTCCTTCCCGTTTGAGATATTTCGACGTTTAAGCGATCTTTTTACTCCATTTAACTTGCAGAATGTAATACACGCCAGTTTCAGCTTCGATACAAGCCGAACAGCTCGCAAATCTCGATGATTTCGTCGATTTTGACCAAAACTAACCGTCATTTCCTTCCCGTTTGAGATATTTCGACGTTTAAGCGCTCTTTTTACTCCATTTAACGTGCAGAATGTAATGAACGCCAGTTCCAGCTTCGAAACAAGCGCAACAGCTCTCAAATCAGGATGATTTCGTCGATTTTGACGAAAACTAACCGTCATTTCCTTCCCGTTTGATATATTTCGACGTTTAAGCGCTCATTTTACTCCATTTAACGTGCAGAATGTAATGCATGCCAGTTTTAACGTCTAAACAAGCGGAACAGCTCGCAAATCTCGATGATTTCGTCGATTTTGACGAAAAGTAACCGTCATTTCCTTCCCGTTTGAGATATTTCGACGTTTAAGCGCTCTTTTTACTCCATTTAACGTGCAGAATGTAATACACGCCAGTTTCAGCTTCGAAACAAGCGGAACAGCTCGCAAATCTCGATGATTTCGACGATTTTGACGAAAACTATCCGTCATTTCCTACCCGTTTGAGATATTTCGACGTTTAAGCGCTCTTTTTACTCCATTTAACGTGCAGAATGTAACACACGCCAGTTTCAGCTTCGAAACAAGCGGAACAGCTCGCAAATCTCGATGATTTCGTCGATTTTGACCAAAACTAACCGTCATTTCCTTCCCGTTTGAGATATTTCGACGTTTAAGCGCTCTTTTTACTCCATTTAAAGTGCAGAATGTAATACACGCCAGTTTCAGCTTCGAAACAAGCGGAACAGCTCGCAAATCTCGATGATTTCGTCGATTTTGACCAAAAATAACCGTCATTTCCTTCCCGTTTGAGATATTTCGACGTTTAAGCGCTCTTTTTACTCCATTTAACGTGCAGAATGTAATACACGCCAGTTTCAGCTTCGAAACAAGCGGAACAGCTCGCAAATCTCGATGATTTCGTCGATTTTGACGAAAACTAACCGTCATTTCCTTCCCGTTTGAGATATTTCGACGTTTAAGCGCTCTTTTTACTCCATTTAACGTGCAGAATGTAATACACGCCAGTTTCAAAGTCTAAACAAGCGGAACAGCTCGCAAAACTCAACGATTTCGTCAATTTTGACGAAAACTAACAGTCATTTCCTTCCCGTTTGAGATATTTCGACGTTTAAGCGCTCTTTTTACTCCATTTAACGTGCAGAATGTAATACACGCCAGTTTCAGCTTCGAAACAAGCGGAACAGCTCGCAAATCTCGATGATTTCGTCGATTTTGACCAAAACTAACAGTCATTTCCGTCCCGTTTGAGATATTTCGACGTTTAAGCGCTCTTTTTACTCCATTTAACGTGCAGAATGTAATACACGCCAGTTTCAGCTTCGAAACAAGCGGAACAGCTCGCAAATCTCGATGATTTCGTCGATTTTGAACAAAACTAACAGTCATTTCCTTCCCGTTTGAGATATTTCGACGTTTAAGCGCTCTTTTTACTCCATTTAACGTGCAGAATGTAATACACGCCAGTTTCAGCTTCGAAACAAGCGGAACAGCTCGCAAATCTCGATGATTTCGTCGATTTTGACCAAAACTAACCGTCATTTCCTTCCCGTTTGAGATATTTCGACGTTTAAGCGCTCTTTTTACTCCATTTAACGTGCAGAATGTAATACACGCCAGTTTCAGCTTCGAAACAAGCGGAACAGCTCGCAAATCTCGATGATTTCGTCGATTTTGACCAAAACTAACCGTCATTTCCTTCCCGTTTGAGATATTTCGACGTTTAAGCGCTCTTTTTACTCTATTTAACGTGCAGAATGTAATACACGCCAGTTTCAGCTTCGAAACAAGCGGAACAACTCGCAAATCTCGATGATTTCGTCGATTTTGACGAAAACTAACCGTCATTTCCTTCCCGTTTGAGATATTTCGACGTTTAAGCGCTCTTTTTACTCCATTTAAAGTGCAGAATGTAATACACGCCAGTTTCAGCTTCGAAACAAGCGGAACAGCTCGCAAATCTCGATGATTTCGTCGATTTTGACCAAAACTAACCTTCATTTCCTTCCCGTTTGAGATATTTCGACGTTTAAGCGCTCTTTTTACTCCATTTAACGTGCAGAATGTAATACACGCCAGTTTCAAAGTCTAAACAAGCGGAACAGCTCGCAAAACTCGACGATTTCGTCAATTTTGACGAAAACTAACCGTCATTTCCTTCCCGTTTGAGATATTTCGACGTTTAAGCGCTCTTTTTACTCCATTTAACGTGCAGAATGTAACACACGCCAGTTTCAACGTCTAAACAGGAGGAACAGCTCGCAAATCTCGATGATTTCGTCGATTTTGATCAAAACTAACCGTCATTTCCTTCCCGTTTGAGATATTTCGACGTTTAAGCGCTCTTTTTACTCCATTTAACGTGCAGAATGTAATACACGCCAGTTTCAAAGTCTAAACAAGCGGAACAGCGCGCAAATCTCGACGATTTCGTCAATTTTGACGAAAACTAACAGTCATTTCCTTCCCGTTTGAGATATTTCGACGTTTAAGCGCTCTTTTTACTCCATTTAACGTGCAAAATGTAATACACGCCAGTTTCAGCTTCGAAACAAGCGGAACAGCGCGCAAATCTCGACGATTTCGTCAATTTTGACGAAAACTAACAGTCATTTCCTTCCCGTTTGAGATATTTCGACGTTTAAGCGCTCTTTTTACTCCATTTAACGTGCAAAATGTAATACACGCCAGTTTCAGCTTCGAAACAAGCGGAACAGCTCGCAAATCTCGATGATTTCGTCTATTTTGACCAAAACTAACAGTCATTTCCTTCCCGTTTGAGATATTTCGACGTTTAAGCGCTCTTTTTACTCCATTTAACGTGCAGAATGTAATACACGCCAGTTTCAGCTTCGAAACAAGCGGAACAGCTCGCAAATCTCGATGATTTCGTCGATTTTGACCAAAACTAACCGTCATTTCCTTCCCGTTTGAGATATTTCGACGTTTAAGCGCTCTTTTTACTCTATTTAACGTGCAGAATGTAATACACGCCAGTTTCAGCTTCGAAACAAGCGGAACAACTCGCAAATCTCGATGATTTCGTCGATTTTGACAAAAACTAACCGTCATTTCCTTCCCGTTTGAGATATTTCGACGTTTAAGCGCTCTTTTTACTCCATTTAAAGTGCAGAATGTAATACACGCCAGTTTCAGCTTCGAAACAAGCGGAACAGCTCGCAAATCTCGATGATTTCGTCGATTTTGACCAAAATTAACCTTCATTTCCTTCCCGTTTGAGATATTTCGACGTTTAAGCGCTCTTTTTACTCCATTTAACGTGCAGAATGTAATACACGCCAGTTTCAAAGTCTAAACAAGCGGAACAGCTCGCAAAACTCGACGATTTCGTCAATTTTGACGAAAACTAACCGTCATTTCCTTCCCGTTTGAGATATTTCGACGTTTAAGCGCTCTTTTTACTCCATTTAACGTGCAAAATGTAATACACGCCAGTTTCAGCTTCGAAACAAGCGGAACAGCTCGCAAATCTCGATGATTTCGTCGATTTTGACCAAAACTAACAGTCATTTCCTTCCCGTTTGAGATATTTCGACGTTTAAGCGCTCTTTTTACTCCATTTAACGTGCAGAATGTAATACACGCCAGTTTCAACGTCTAAACAGGAGGAACAGCTCGCAAATCTCGATGATTTCGTCGATTTTGATCAAAACTAACCGTCATTTCCTTCCCGTTTGAGATATTTCGACGTTTAAGCGCTCTTTTTACTCCATTTAACGTGCAGAATGTAATACACGCCAGTTTCAAAGTCTAAACAAGCGGAACAGCGCGCAAATCTCGACGATTTCGTCAATTTTGACGAAAACTAACAGTCATTTCCTTCCCGTTTGAGATATTTCGACGTTTAAGCGCTCTTTTTACTCCATTTACCGTGCAGAATGTAATACACGCCAGTTTCAACGTCTAAACAAGCGGAACAGCTCGCAAATCTCGATGATTTTGTCGATTTTGACCAAAACTAACCGTCATTTCCTTCCCGTTTGAGATATATCGACGTTTAAGCGCTCTTTTTATTCCATTTAAAGTGCAGAATGTAATACACGCCAGTTTCAGCTTCGAAACAAGCGGAACAGCTCGCAAATCTCGATGATTTCGTCGATTTTGACCAAAACTAACCGTCACTTCCTACCCGTTTGAGATATTTCGACGTTTAAGCGCTCTTTTTACTCCATTTAACGTGCAGAATGTAATACACGCCAGTTTCAGCTTCGAAACAAGCGGAACAGCTCGCAAATCGCGATGATTTCGTCGATTTTGAACAAAACTAACAGTCATTTCCTTCCCGTTTGAGATATTTCGACGTTTAAGCGCTCTTTTTACTCCATTTAACGTGCAGAATCTAATACACGCCAGTTTCAGCTTCGAAACAAGCGGAACAGCTCGCAAATCTCGATGATTTCGTCGATTTTGACCAAAACTAACCGTCATTTCCTTCCCGTTTGAGATATTTCGACGTTTAAGCGCTCTTTTTACTCCATTTAACGTGCAGAATGTAATACACGCCAGTTTCAGCTTCGAAACAAGCGGAACAGCTCGCAAATCTCGATGATTTCGTCGATTTTGACCAAAACTAACCGTCATTTCCTTCCCGTTTGAGATATTTCGACGTTTAAGCGCTCTTTTTACTCTATTTAACGTGCAGAATGTAATACACGCCAGTTTCAGCTTCGAAACAAGCGGAACAACTCGCAAATCTCGATGATTTCGTCGATTTTGACGAAAACTAACCGTCATTTCCTTCCCGTTTGAGATATTTCGACGTTTAAGCGCTCTTTTTACTCCATTTAAAGTGCAGAATGTAATACACGCCAGTTTCAGCTTCGAAACAAGCGGAACAGCTCGCAAATCTCGATGATTTCGTCGATTTTGACCAAAACTAACCTTCATTTCCTTCCCGTTTGAGATATTTCGACGTTTAAGCGCTCTTTTTACTCCATTTAACGTGCAGAATGTAATACACGCCAGTTTCAAAGTCTAAACAAGCGGAACAGCTCGCAAAACTCGACGATTTCGTCAATTTTGACGAAAACTAACCGTCATTTCCTTCCCGTTTGAGATATTTCGACGTTTAAGCGCTCTTTTTACTCCATTTAACGTGCAGAATGTAATACACGCCAGTTTCAACGTCTAAACAGGAGGAACAGCTCGCAAATCTCGATGATTTTGTCGATTTTGATCAAAACTAACCGTCATTTCCTTCCCGTTTGAGATATTTCGACGTTTAAGCGCTCTTTTTACTCCATTTAACGTGCAGAATGTAATACACGCCAGTTTCAAAGTCTAAACAAGCGGAACAGCGCGCAAATCTCGACGATTTCGTCAATTTTGACGAAAACTAACAGTCATTTCCTTCCCGTTTGAGATATTTCGACGTTTAAGCGCTCTTTTTACTCCATTTAACGTGCAAAATGTAATACACGCCAGTTTCAGCTTCGAAACAAGCGGAACAGCTCGCAAATCTCGATGATTTCGTCTATTTTGACCAAAACTAACAGTCATTTCCTTCCCGTTTGAGATATTTCGACGTTTAAGCGCTCTTTTTACTCCATTTAACGTGCAGAATGTAATACACGCCAGTTTCAGCTTCGAAACAAGCGGAACAGCTCGCAAATCTCGATGATTTCGTCTATTTTGACCAAAACTAACAGTCATTTCCTTCCCGTTTGAGATATTTCGACGTTTAAGCGCTCTTTTTACTCCATTTAACGTGCAGAATGTAATACACGCCAGTTTCAGCTTCGAAACAAGCGGAACAGCTCGCAAATCTCGATGATTTCGTCGATTTTGACCAAAACTAACAGTCATTTCCGTCCCGTTTGAGATATTTCGACGTTTAAGCGCTCTTTTTACTCCATTTAACGTGCAGAATGTAATACACGCCAGTTTCAGCTTCGAAACAAGCGGAACAGCTCGCAAATCTCGATGATTTCGTCGATTTTGACCAAAACTAACCGTCATTTCCTACCCGTTTGAGATATTTCGACGTTTAAGCGCTCTTTTTACTCCATTTAACGTGCAGAATGTAATACACGCCAGTTTCAGCTTCGAAACAAGCGGAACAGCTCGCAAATCTCGATGATTTCGTCTATTTTGACCAAAACTAACAGTCATTTCCTTCCCGTTTGAGATATTTCGACGTTTAAGCGCTCTTTTTACTCCATTTAACGTGCATAATGTAATACACGCCAGTTTCAGCTTTGAAACAAGCGGAACAGCTCGCAAATCTCGATGATTTCGTCGATTTTGACCAAAACTAACAGTCATTTCCGTCCCGTTTGAGATATTTCGACGTTTAAGCGCTCTTTTTACTCCATTTAACGTGCAGAATGTAATACACGCCAGTTTCAGCTTCGAAACAAGCGGAACAGCTCGCAAATCTCGATGATTTCGTCGATTTTGACCAAAACTAACAGTCATTTCCTTCCCGTTTGAGATATTTCGACGTTTAAGCGCTCTTTTTACTCCATTTAACGTGCAGAATGTAATACACGCCAGTTTCAGCTTCGAAACAAGCGGAACAGCTCGCAAATCTCGATGATTTCGTCGATTTTGACCAAAACTAACCGTCATTTCCTTCCCGTTTGAGATATTTCGACGTTTAAGCGCTCTTTTTACTCCATTTAACGTGCAGAATGTAATACACGCCAGTTTCAGCTTCGAAACAAGCGGAACAGCTCGCAAATCTCGATGATTTCGACGATTTTGACGAAAACTATCCGTCATTTCCTACCCGTTTGAGATATTTCGACGTTTAAGCGCTCTTTTTACTCCATTTAAAGTGCAGAATGTAATACACGCCAGTTTCAGCTTCGAAACAAGCGGAACAGCTCGCAAATCTCGATGATTTCGTCGATTTTGACCAAAACTAACAGTCATTTCCTTCCCGTTTGAGATATTTCGAAGTTTAAGCGCTCTTTTTACTCCATTTAACGTGCAGAATGTAATACACGCCAGTTTCAGCTTCGAAACAAGTGGAACAGCTCGCAAATCTCGATGATTTCGTCGATTTTGACCAAAACTAACCGTCATTTCCTTCCCGTTTGAGATATTTCGACGTTTAAGCGCTCTTTTTACTCCATTTAACGTGCAGAATGTAATACACGCCAGTTTCAGCTTCGAAACAAGCGGAACAGCTCGCAAATCTCGATGATTTCGTCGATTTTGAGCAAAACTAACAGTCATTTCCTTCCCGTTTGAGATATTTCGACGTTTAAGCGATCTTTTTACTCCATTTAACGTGCAGAATGTAATACACGCCAGTTTCAGCTTCGATACAAGCCGAACAGCTCGCAAATCTCGATGATTTCGTCGATTTTGACCAAAACTAACCGTCATTTCCTTCCCGTTTGAGATATTTCGACGTTTAAGCGCTCTTTTTACTCCATTTAACGTGCAGAATGTAATACACGCCAGTTTCAGCTTCGAAACAAGTGGAACAGCTCGCAAATCTCGATGATTTCGTCGATTTTGACCAAAACTAACCGTCATTTCCTTCCCGTTTGAGATATTTCGACGTTTAAGCGCTCTTTTTACTCCATTTAACGTGCAGAATGTAATACACGCCAGTTTCAGCTTCGAAACAAGCGGAACAGCTCGCAAATCTCGATGATTTCGTCGATTTTGAGCAAAACTAACAGTCATTTCCTTCCCGTTTGAGATATTTCGACGTTTAAGCGATCTTTTTACTCCATTTAACGTGCAGAATGTAATACACGCCAGTTTCAGCTTCGATACAAGCCGAACAGCTCGCAAATCTCGATGATTTCGTCGATTTTGACCAAAACTAACCGTCATTTCCTTCCCGTTTGAGATATTTCGACGTTTAAGCGCTCTTTTTACTCCATTTAACGTGCAGAATGTAATGAACGCCAGTTCCAGCTTCGAAACAAGCGCAACAGCTCTCAAATCTCGATGATTTCGTCGATTTTGATCAAAACTAACCGTCATTTCCTTCCCGTTTGAGATATTTCGACGTTTAAGCGCTCTTTTTACTCCATTTAACGTGCAGAATGTAATACACGCCAGTTTCAAAGTCTAAACAAGCGGAACAGCGCGCAAATCTCGACGATTTCGTCAATTTTGACGAAAACTAACAGTCATTTCCTTCCCGTTTGAGATATTTCGACGTTTAAGCGCTCTTTTTACTCCATTTACCGTGCAGAATGTAATACACGCCAGTTTCAACGTCTAAACACGCGGAACAGCTCGCAAATCTCGATGATTTTGTCGATTTTGACCAAAACTAACCGTCATTTCCTTCCCGTTTGAGATATATCGACGTTTAAGCGCTCTTTTTACTCCATTTAAAGTGCAGAATGTAATACATGCCAGTTTCAGCTTCGAAACAAGCGGAACAGCTCGCAAATCTCGATGATTTCGTCGATTTTGACCAAAACTAACCGTCATTTCCTACCCGTTTGAGATATTTCGACGTTTAAGCGCTCTTTTTACTCCATTTAACGTGCAGAATGTAATACACGCCAGTTTCAGCTTCGAAACAAGCGGAACAGCTCGCAAATCTCGATGATTTCGTCTATTTTGACCAAAACTAACAGTCATTTCCGTCCCGTTTGAGATATTTCGACGTTTAAGCGCTCTTTTTACTCCATTTAACGTGCAGAATGTAATACACGCCAGTTTCAGCTTCGAAACAAGCGGAACAGCTCGCAAATCTCGATGATTTCGTCGATTTTGACCAAAACTAACCGTCATTTCCTTCCGGTTTGAGATATTTCGACGTTTAAACGCTCTTTTTACTCTATTTAACGTGCAGAATGTAATACACGCCAGTTTCAGCTTCGTAACAAGCGCAACAGCTCTCAAATCTCGATGATTTCGTCGATTTTGATCAAAACTAACCGTCATTTCCTTCCCGTTTGAGATATTTCGACGTTTAAGCGCTCTTTTTACTCCATTTAACGTGCAGAATGTAATACACGCCAGTTTCAAAGTCTAAACAAGCGGAACAGCGCGCAAATCTCGACGATTTCGTCAATTTTGACGAAAACTAACAGTCATTTCCTTCCCGTTTGAGATATTTCGACGTTTAAGCGCTCTTTTTACTCCATTTACCGTGCAGAATGTAATACACGCCAGTTTCAACGTCTAAACACGCGGAACAGCTCGCAAATCTCGATGATTTTGTCGATTTTGACCAAAACTAACCGTCATTTCCTTCCCGTTTGAGATATATCGACGTTTAAGCGCTCTTTTTACTCCATTTAAAGTGCAGAATGTAATACATGCCAGTTTCAGCTTCGAAACAAGCGGAACAGCTCGCAAATCTCGATGATTTCGTCGATTTTGACCAAAACTAACCGTCATTTCCTACCCGTTTGAGATATTTCGACGTTTAAGCGCTCTTTTTACTCCATTTAACGTGCAGAATGTAATACACGCCAGTTTCAGCTTCGAAACAAGCGGAACAGCTCGCAAATCTCGATGATTTCGTCTATTTTGACCAAAACTAACAGTCATTTCCGTCCCGTTTGAGATATTTCGACGTTTAAGCGCTCTTTTTACTCCATTTAACGTGCAGAATGTAATACACGCCAGTTTCAGCTTCGAAACAAGCGGAACAGCTCGCAAATCTCGATGATTTCGTCGATTTTGACCAAAACTAACCGTCATTTCCTTCCGGTTTGAGATATTTCGACGTTTAAACGCTCTTTTTACTCTATTTAACGTGCAGAATGTAATACACGCCAGTTTCAGCTTCGTAACAAGCGCAACAGCTCTCAAATCTCGATGATTTCGTCGATTTTGATCAAAACTAACCGTCATTTCCTTCCCGTTTGAGATATTTCGACGTTTAAGCGCTCTTTTTACTCCATTTAACGTGCAGAATGTAATACACGCCAGTTTCAAAGTCTAAACAAGCGGAACAGCGCGCAAATCTCGACGATTTCGTCAATTTTGACGAAAACTAACAGTCATTTCCTTCCCGTTTGAGATATTTCGACGTTTAAGCGCTCTTTTTACTCCATTTACCGTGCAGAATGTAATACACGCCAGTTTCAACGTCTAAACACGCGGAACAGCTCGCAAATCTCGATGATTTTGTCGATTTTGACCAAAACTAACCGTCATTTCCTTCCCGTTTGAGATATATCGACGTTTAAGCGCTCTTTTTACTCCATTTAAAGTGCAGAATGTAATACATGCCAGTTTCAGCTTCGAAACAAGCGGAACAGCTCGCAAATCTCGATGATTTCGTCGATTTTGACCAAAACTAACCGTCATTTCCTACCCGTTTGAGATATTTCGACGTTTAAGCGCTCTTTTTACTCCATTTAACGTGCAGAATGTAATACACGCCAGTTTCAGCTTCGAAACAAGCGGAACAGCTCGCAAATCTCGATGATTTCGTCTATTTTGACCAAAACTAACAGTCATTTCCGTCCCGTTTGAGATATTTCGACGTTTAAGCGCTCTTTTTACTCCATTTAACGTGCAGAATGTAATACACGCCAGTTTCAGCTTCGAAACAAGCGGAACAGCTCGCAAATCTCGATGATTTCGTCGATTTTGACCAAAACTAACCGTCATTTCCTTCCGGTTTGAGATATTTCGACGTTTAAACGCTCTTTTTACTCTATTTAACGTGCAGAATGTAATACACGCCAGTTTCAGCTTCGTAACAAGCGGAACAGCTCGCAAATCTCGATGATTTCGTCGATTTTGATCAAAACTAACCGTCATTTCCTTCCCGTTTGAGATATTTCGACGTTTAAGCGCTCTTTTTACTCCATTTAACGTGCAGAATGTAATACACGCCAGTTTCAAAGTCTAAACAAGCGGAACAGCGCGCAAATCTCGACGATTTCGTCAATTTTGACGAAAACTAACAGTCATTTCCTTCCCGTTTGAGATATTTCGACGTTTAAGCGCTCTTTTTACTCCATTTACCGTGCAGAATGTAATACACGCCAGTTTCAACGTCTAAACAAGCAGAACAGCTCGCAAATCTCGATGATTTTGTCGATTTTGATCAAAACTAACCGTCATTTCCTTCCCGTTTGAGATATATCGACGTTTAAGCGCTCTTTTTACTCCATTTAAAGTGCAGAATGTAATACACGCCAGTTTCAGCTTCGAAACAAGCGGAACAGCTCGCAAATCTCGCTGATTTCGTCGATTTTGACCAAAACTAACCGTCATTTCCTACCCGTTTGAGATATTTCGACGTTTAAGCGCTCTTTTTACTCCATTTAACGTGCAGAATGTAATACACGCCAGTTTCAGCTTCGAAACAAGCGGAACAGCTCGCAAATCTCGATGATTTCGTCTATTTTGACCAAAACTAACCGTCATTTCCTTCCCGTTTGAGATATTTCGACGTTTAAGCGCTCTTTTTACTCCATTTAACGTGCAGAATGTAATACACGAAAGTTTCAGCTTCGAAACAAGCGGAACAGCTCGCAAATCTCGACGATTTCGTCGATTTTGACCAAAACTAACCGTCATTTCCTTCCCGTTTGAGATATATCGACGTTTAAGCGCTCTTTTTACTCCATTTAAAGTGCAGAATGTAATACACGCCAGTTTCAGCTTCGAAACAAGCGGAACAGCTCGCAAATCTCGCTGATTTCGTCGATTTTGACCAAAACTAACCGTCATTTCCTACCCGTTTGAGATATTTCGACGTTTAAGCGCTCTTTTTACTCCATTTAACGTGCAGAATGTAATACACGCCAGTTTCAGCTTCGAAACAAGCGGAACAGCTCGCAAATCTCGATGATTTCGTCTATTTTGACCAAAACTAACCGTCATTTCCTTCCCGTTTGAGATATTTCGACGTTTAAGCGCTCTTTTTACTCCATTTAACGTGCAGAATGTAATACACGAAAGTTTCAGCTTCGAAACAAGCGGAACAGCTCGCAAATCTCGACGATTTCGTCGATTTTGACCAAAACTAACCGTCATTTCCTTCCCGTTTGAGATATTTCGACGTTTAAGCGCTCTTTTTACTCCATTTAACGTGCAGAATGTAACACACGCCAGTTTCAGCTTCGAAACAAGCGGAAAAGCTCGCAAATCTCGATGATTTCGTCGATTATGACGAAAACTAACCGTCATTTCCTTCCCGTTTGAGATATATCGACGTTTAAGCGCTCTTTTTACTCCATTTAAAGTGCAGAATGTAATGCACGCCAGTTTCAGCTTCGAAACAAGCGGAACAGCTCGCAAATCTCGATGATTTCGTCGATTTTGACCAAAACTAACCGTCATTTCCTTCCCGTTTGAGATATTTCGACGTTTAAGCGCTGTTTTTACTCCATTTAACGTGCAGAATGTAATACACGCCAGTTTCAGCTTCGAAACAAGCGGAAAAGCTCGCAAATCTCGATGATATCGTCGA
Organism: Bombus flavifrons; assembly: GCF_040668555.2. Lineage (NCBI taxonomy): Eukaryota > Metazoa > Arthropoda > Insecta > Hymenoptera > Apidae > Bombus > Bombus flavifrons. The sequence goes on from NC_138455.1 coordinate 248,063, forward strand.
TTATGACGAAAACTAACCGTCATTTCCTTCCCGTTTGAGATATATCGACGTTTAAGCGCTCTTTTTACTCCATTTAAAGTGCAGAATGTAATACACGCCAGTTTCAGCCTCGAAACAAGCGGAACAGCTCGCAAATCTCGATGATTTCGTCGATTTTGACCAAAACTACCCGTCATTTCCTTCCCGTTTGAGATATTTTGACGTTTAAGCGCTCTTTTTACTCTACTTAAAGTGCAGAATGTAATACACGCCAGTTTCAGCCTCGAAACAAGCGGAACAGCTCGCAAATCTCGATGATTTCGTCGATTTTGACCAAAACTACCCGTCATTTCCTTCCCGTTTGAGATATTTTGACGTTTAAGCGCTCTTTTTACTCTACTTAAAGTGCAGAATGTAATACACGCCAGTTTCAGCTTCGAAACAAGCGGAACAGCTCGCAAATCTCGATGATTTCGTCGATTTTGACCTAAACTAACCGTCATTTCCTTCCCGTTTGAGATATTTCGACGTTTAAGCGCTCTTTTTACTCCATTTAACGTGCGGAATGTAATGCATGCCAGTTTTAACGTCTAAATAAGCGGAACAGCTCTCAAATCAGGATGATTTCGTCGATTTTGATCTAAACTAACCGTCATTTCCTTCCCGTTTGAGATATTTCGACGTTTAAGCGCCCTTTTTACTCCATTTAACGTGCAGAATGTAATACACGCCAGCTTCAAAGTCTAAGCAAGCGGAACAGCACGCAAATCTCGATGATTTTGTCGATTTTGACGAAAACTAACCGTCATTTCCTACCCGTTTGAGATATTTCGACGTTTATCGCTCCTTTTACTCCATTTAACGTGCAGAATGTAATACACGCCAGTTTCAAAGTCTAAACAAGCGGAACAGCTCGCAAATCTCGACGATTTCGTCAATTTTGACGAAAACTAACCGTCATTTCCTTCCCGTTTGAGATATTTCGACGTTTAAACGCTCTTTTTACTCTATTTAACGTGCAGAATGTAATACACGCCAGTTTCAGCTTCGAAACAAGCGGAACAGCTCGCAAATCTCGATGATTTCGTCGATTTTGACCAAAATTAACCGACATTTCCTTCCCGTTTGAGATATTTCGACGTTTAAGCGCTCTTTTTACTCCATTTAAAGTGCAGAATGTAATACACGCCAGTTTCAGCTTCGAAACAAGCGGAACAGCTCGCAAATCTCGATGATTTCGTCGATTTTGATCAAAACTAACCGTCATTTCCTTCCCGTTTGAGATATTTCGACTTTTATCGCTCCTTTTACTCCATTTAACGTGCAGAATCTAATACACGCCAGTTTCAGCTTCGAAACAAGCGGAACAGCTCGCAAATGAGGATGATTTCGTCGATTTTGACCTAAACTAACCGTCATTTCCTTCCCGTTTGAGATATTTCGACGTTTAAGCGCTCTTTTTACTCCATTTAACGTGCAGAATGTAATACACGCCAGCTTCAAAGTCTAAACAAGCGGAACAGCTCGCAAATCTCGACGATTTCGTCAATTTTGACGAAAACTAACCGTCATTTCCTTCCCGTTTGAGATATTCCGTCGTTTAAGCGGTCTTTTTACCCCATTTTACGTGCAGGATGTAATGCACGCCAGTTTCAGCTTCGAAACAAGCGGAACAGCTCGCAAATCAGGATGATTTCGTCGATTTTGACCTAAACTAACCGTCATTTCCTTCCCGTTTGAGATATTTCGACGTTTAAGCGCTCTTTTTACTCCATTTAACGTGCAGAATGTAATACACGCCAGCTTCAAAGTCTAAACAAGCGGAACAGCTCGCAAATCTCGATGATTTCGTCGATTTTGACGAAAACTAACCGTCATTTCCTTCCCGTTTGAGATATTTCGACGTTTAAGCGCTCTTTTTACTCCATTTAACGTGCAGAATGTAATGAACGCCAGTTTCAGCTTCGAAACAAGCGGAACAGCTCGCAAATCTCGACGATTTCGTCAATTTTGACGAAAACTAACCGTCATTTCCTTCCCGTTTGAGATATTTCGACGTTTAAGCGCTCTTTTTACTCCATTTAACGTGCAGAATGTAATACACGCCAGTTTCAGCTTCGAAACAAGCGGAACAGCTCGCAAATCTCGATGATTTCGTCGATTTTGATCAAAACTAACCGTCATTTCCTTCCCGTTTGAGATATTTCAACGTTTATCGCTCCTTTTACTCCATTTAACGTGCAGAATGTAATACACGCCAGTTTCAAAGTCTAAACAAGCGGAACAGCTCGCAAATCTCGACGATTTCGTCAATTTTGACGAAAACTAACCGTCATTTCCTTCCCGTTTGAGATATTTCGACGTTTAAGCGCTCTTTTTACTCCATTTAACGTGCAGAATGTAATACACGCCAGTTTCAGCTTCGAAACAAGCGGAACAGCTCGCAAATCTCGATGATTTCGTCGATTTTGATCAAAACTAACCGTCATTTCCTTCCCGTTTGAGATATTTCGACTTTTATCGCTCCTTTTACTCCATTTAACGTGCGGAATGTAATGCATGCCAGTTTTAACGTCTAAATAAGCGGAACAGCTCGCAAATCTCGATGATTTCGTCGATTTTGACGAAAACTAACCGTCATTACCTTCCCGTTTGAGATATTTCGACGTTTAAGCGCTCTTTCTACTCCATTTAACGTGCAGAATGTAATACACGCCAGTTTCAGCTTCGAAACAAGCGGAACAGCTCGCAAATCTCGATGATTTCGTCGATTTTGATCAAAACTAACCGTCATTTCCTTCCCGTTTGAGATATTTCGACTTTTATCGCTCCTTTTACTCCATTTAACGTGCAGAATCTAATACACGCCAGTTTCAGCTTCGAAACAAGCGGAACAGCTCGCAAATCAGGATGATTTCGTCGATTTTGACCTAAACTAACCGTCATTTCCTTCCCGTTTGAGATATTTCGACGTTTATCGCTCCTTTTACTCCATTTAACGTGCAGAATGTAATACACGCCAGTTTCAAAGTCTAAACAAGCGGAACAGCTCGCAAATCTCGACGATTTCGTCAATTTTGACGAAAACTAACCGTCATTTCCTTCCCGTTTGAGATATTTCGACGTTTAAGCGCTCTTTTTACTCCATTTAACGTGCAGAATGTAATACACGCCAGTTTCAGCTTCGAAACAAGCGGAACAGCTCGCAAATCTCGATGGTTTCGTCGATTTTGATCAAAACTAACCGTCATTTCCTTCCCGTTTGAGATATTTCGACTTTTATCGCTCCTTTTACTCCATTTAACGTGCAGAATCTAATACACGCCAGTTTCAGCTTCGAAACAAGCGGAACAGCTCGCAAATCTCGATGATTTCGTCGATTTTGATCAAAACTAACCGTCATTTCCTTCCCGTTTGAGATATTTCGACTTTTATCGCTCCTTTTACTCCATTTAACGTGCAGAATCTAATACACGCCAGTTTCAGCTTCGAAACAAGCGGAACAGCTCGCAAATCAGGATGATTTCGTCGATTTTGACCTAAACTAACCGTCATTTCTTTCCCGTTTGAGATATTTCGACGTTTAAGCGCTCTTTTTACTCCATTTAACGTGCAGAATGTAATACACGCCAGCTTCAAAGTCTAAACAAGCGGAACAGCTCGCAAATCTCGATGATTTCGTCGATTTTGACGAAAACTAACCGTCATTTCCTTCCCGTTTGAGATATTTCGACGTTTAAGCGCTCTTTTTACTCCATTTAACGTGCAGAATGTAATGAACGCCAGTTTCAGCTTCGAAACAAGCGGAACAGCTCGCAAATCTCGACGATTTCGTCAATTTTGACGAAAACTAACCGTCATTTCCTTCCCGTTTGAGATATTTCGACGTTTAAGCGCTCTTTTTACTCCATTTAACGTGCAGAATGTAATACACGCCAGTTTCAGCTTCGAAACAAGCGGAACAGCTCGCAAATCTCGATGATTTCGTCGATTTTGATCAAAACTAACCGTCATTTCCTTCCCGTTTGAGATATTTCGACGTTTATCGCTCCTTTTACTCCATTTAACGTGCAGAATGCAATACACGCCAGTTTCAAAGTCTAAACAAGCGGAACAGCTCGCAAATCTCGACGATTTCGTCAATTTTGACGAAAACTAACCGTCATTTGCTTCCCGTTTGAGATATTTCGACGTTTAAGCGCTCTTTTTACTCCATTAGACGTGCAGAATGTAATACACGCCAGTTTCAGCTTCGAAACAAGCGGAACAGCTCGCAAATCTCGATGATTTCGTCGATTTTGACCAAAACTAACAGTCATTTCCTTCCCGTTTGAGATATTTCGACGTTTAAGCGCTCTTTTTACTCCATTTAACGTGCAGAATGTAATACACGCCAGTTTCAGCTTCGAAACAGGCGGAAAAGCTCGCAAATCTCGACGATTTCGTCAATTTTGACGAAAACTAACCGTCATTTCCTTCCCGTTTGAGATATTTCGACGTTTAAGCGCTCTTTTTACTCCATTTAACGTGCAGAATGTAATACACGCCAGTTTCAGCTTCGAAACAAGCGGAACAGCTCGCAAATCTCGATGATTTCGTCGATTTTGACCAAAACTAACAGTCATTTCCTTCCCGTTTGAGATATTTCGACGTTTAAGCGCCCTTTTCACTCCATTTAACGTGCAGAATGTAATACAGGCCAGCTTCAAAGTCTAAACAAGCGGAACAGCTCGCAAATCTCGATGATTTTGTCGATTTTGACGAAAACTAACCGTCATTTCCTACCCGTTTGAGATATTTCGACGTTTAAGCGCTCTTTTTACTCCATTTAACGTGCAGAATGTAATGAACGCCAGTTTCAGCTTCGAAACAAGCGGAACAGCTCGCAAATCTCGACGATTTCGTCAATTTTGACGAAAACTAACCGTCATTTCCTTCCCGTTTGAGATATTTCGACGTTTAAGCGCTCTTTTTACTCCATTTAACGTGCAGAATGTAATACACGCCAGTTTCAGCTTCGAAACAAGCGGAACAGCTCGCAAATCTCGATGATTTCGTCGATTTTGATCAAAACTAACCGTCATTTCCTTCCCGTTTGAGATATTTCGACGTTTATCGCTCCTTTTACTCCATTTAACGTGCAGAATGTAATACACGCCAGTTTCAAAGTCTAAACAAGCGGAACAGCTCGCAAATCTCGACGATTTCGTCAATTTTGACGAAAACTAACCGTCATTTCCTTCCCGTTTGAGATATTTCGACGTTTAAGCGCTCTTTTTACTCCATTTAACGTGCAGAATGTAATACACGCCAGTTTCAGCTTCGAAACAAGCGGAACAGCTCGCAAATCTCGATGATTTCGTCGATTTTGATCAAAACTAACCGTCATTTCCTTCCCGTTTGAGATATTTCGACGTTTATCGCTCCTTTTACTCCATTTAACGTGCAGAATCTAATACACGCCAGTTTCAGCTTCGAAACAAGCGGAACAGCTCGCAAATCAGGATGATTTCGTCGATTTTGACCTAAACTAACCGTCATTTCCTTCCCGTTTGAGATATTTCGACGTTTAAACGCTCTTTTTACTCCATTTAACGTGCGGAATGTAATGCATGCCAGTTTTAACGTCTAAATAAGCGGAACAGCTCGCAAATCTCGATGATTTCGTCGATTTTGACGAAAACTAAAAGTCATTTCCTTCCCGTTTGAGATATTTCGACGTTTAAGCGCTCTTTTTACTCCATTAGACGTGCAGAATGTAATACACGCCAGTTTCAGCTTCGAAACAAGCGGAACAGCTCGCAAATCTCGATGATTTCGTCGATTTTGACCAAAACTAACAGTCATTTCCTTCCCGTTTGAGATATTTCGACGTTTAAGCGCTCTTTTTACTCCATTTAACGTGCAGAATGTAATACACGCCAGTTTCAGCTTCGAAACAGGCGGAAAAGCTCGCCAATCTCGATGATTTTGTCGATTTTGACCAAAACTAACCGTCATTTCCTTCCCGTTTAAGATGTTTCGACGTTTTAGCGCTCTTTTTACTCCATTTAACGTGCAGAATATAATACACGCCAGTTTCAGCTTCGAAACAAGCGGAACAGCTCTCAAATCAGGATGATTTCGTCGATTTTGATCTAAACTAACCGTCATTTCCTTCCCGTTTGAGATGTTTCGACGTTTTAGCGCTCTTTTTACTCCATTTAACGTGCAGAATGTAATACACGCCAGCTTCAAAGTCTAAACAAGCGGAACAGCTCGCAAATCTCGATGATTTCGTCGATTTTGACGAAAACTAACCGTCATTTCCTTCCCGTTTGAGATATTTCGACGTTTAAGCGCTCTTTTTACTCCATTTAACGTGCAGAATGTAATGAACGCCAGTTCCAGCTTCGAAACAAGCGGAACAGCTCTCAAATCAGGATGATTTCGTCGATTTTGATCTAAACTAACCGTCATTTCCTTCCCGTTTGAGATATTTCGACGTTTAAGCGCCCTTTTTACTCCATTTAACGTGCAGAATGTAATACACGCCAGCTTCAAAGTCTAAACAAGCGGAACAGCTCGCAAATCTCGATGATTTTGTCGATTTTGACGAAAACTAACCGTCATTTCCTACCCGTTTGAGATATTTCGACGTTTAAGCGCTCTTTTTACTCCATTTAACGTGCAGAATGTAATGAACGCCAGTTCCAGCTTCGAAACAAGCGGAACAGCTCTCAAATCAGGATGATTTCGTCGATTCTGATCTAAACTAACCGTCATTTCCTTCCCGTTTGAGATATTTCGACGTTTAAGCGCCCTTTTTACTCCATTTAACGTGCAGAATGTAATACACGCCAGCTTCAAAGTCTAAACAAGCGGAACAGCTCGCAAATCTCGATGATTTTGTCGATTTTGACGAAAACTAACCGTCATTTCCTTCCCGTTTGAGATATTTCGACGTTTAAGCGCTCTTTTTACTCCATTTAACGTGCAGAATGTAATAAACGCCAGTTCCAGCTTCGACACAAGCGGAGCAGCTCGCAAATCAGGATGATTTCGTCGATTTTGACCTAAACTAACCGTCATTTCCTTCCCGTTTGAGATATTTCGACGTTTAAGCGCTCTTTTTACACCATTTAACGTGCGGAATGTAATGCATGCCAGTTTTAACGTCTAAATAAGCGGAACAGCTCGCAAATCTCGATGATTTCGTCGATTTTGACCAAAACTAACCGTCATTACCTTCCCGTTTGAGATGTTTCGACGTTTAAGCGCTCTTTTTACTCCATTTAACGTGCAGAATGTAATACACGCCAGTTTCAGCTTCGAAACAAGCGGAACAGCTCGCAAATCTAGATGATTTCGTCGATTTTGACCAAAACTAACCGTCATTTCCTTCCCGTTTGAGATATTTCGACGTTTAAGCGCTCTTTTTACTCCGTTTAACGTGCATAATGTAATACACGCCAGTTTCAGCTTCGAAACAAGCGGAACAGCTCGCAAATCTCGATGATTTCGTCGATTTTGACCAAAACTAACCGTCATTACCTTCCCGTTTGAGATGTTTCGACGTTTAAGCGCTCTTTTTACTCCATTTAACGTGCAGAATGTAATACACGCCAGTTTCAGCTTCGAAACAAGCGGAACAGCTCGCAAATCTAGATGATTTCGTCGATTTTGACCAAAACTAACCGTCATTTCCTTCCCGTTTGAGATATTTCGACGTTTAAGCGCTCTTTTTACTCCATTTAACGTGCATAATGTAATACACGCCAGTTTCAGCTTCGAAACAAGCGGAACAGCTCGCAAATCTCGATGATTTCGTCGATTTTGACCAAAACTAACCGTCATTTCCTTCCCGTTTGAGATGTTTCGACGTTTAAGCGCTCTTTTTACTCCATTTAACGTGCAGAATGTAATACACGCCAGTTTCAGCTTCGAAACAAGCGGAACAGCTCGCAAATCTCGATGATTTCGTCGATTTTGCCCATAACTAACCGTCATTTCCTTCCCGTTTGAGATGTTTCGACGTTTAAGCGCTCTTTTTACTCCATTTAACGTGCAGAATGTAACACACGCCAATTTCAGCTTCGAAACAAGCGGAACAGCTCGCAAATCTCGATGATTTCGTCGATTTTGACCAAAACTATCCGTCATTTCCTTCCCGTTTGAGATGTTTCGACGTTTAAGCGCTCTTTTTACTCCATTTAACGTGCAGAATGTAATACACGCCAGTTTCAGCTTCGAAACAAGCGGAACAGCTCGCAAATCTCGATGGTTTCGTCGATTTTGACCAAAACTAACCGTCATTTCCTTCCCGTTTGAGATATTTCGACGTTTAAGCGCTCTTTTTACTCCATTTACCGTGCAGAATGTAATACACGTCAGTTTCAACGTCCAAACAAGCGGAACAGCTAGCAAATCTCGATGATTTCGACGATTTTGACGAAAACTATCCGTCATTTCCTACCCGTTTGAGATATTTCTACGTTTAAGCGCTCTTTTTACTCCATTTAAAGTGCAGAATGTAATACACGCCAGTTTCAGCTTCGAAACAAGCGGTACAGCTCGCAAATCTCGATGATTTCGTCGATTTTGATCAAAACTAACCGTCATTTCCTTCCCGTTTGAGATGTTTCGACGTTTAAGCGCTCTTTTTACTCCACTTAACGTGCAGAATGTAATACACGCCAGTTCCAACATCGAAACAAGCGGAACAGCTCGCCAATCTCGATTATTTCGTTGATTTTGACCAAAACTAACCGTCATTTCCTTCCCGTTTGAGATATTTCGACGTTTAAGCGCACTTTTTACTCCATTTAACGTGCAGAATGTAATACACGCCAGTTTCGGCTTCAAAACAAGCGGAACAGCTAGCAAATCTCGATGATTTCGACGATTTTGACGAAAACTATCCGTCATTTCCTACCCGTTTGAGATATTTCGACGTTTAAGCGCTCTTTTTACTCCATTTAACGTGCAGAATGTAATACACGCCAGTTTCAGCTTTGAAACAAGCGGAACAGCTCGCAAATCTCGATGATTTCGTCGATTTTGACCAAAACTAACCGTCATTTCCTTCCCGTTTGAGATGTTTCGACGTTTAAGCGCTCTTTTCACTCCATTTAACGTGCAGAATGTAATACACGCCAGTTCCAACATCGAAACAAGCGGAACAGCTCGCCAATCTCGATTATTTCGTTGATTTTGACCAAAACTAACCGTCATTTCCTTCCCGTTTGAGATATTTCGACGTTTAAGCGCACTTTTTACTCCATTTAACGTGCAGAATGTAATACACGCCAGTTTCGGCTTCAAAACAAGCGGAACAGCTAGCAAATCTCGATGATTTCGACGATTTTGACGAAAACTATCCGTCATTTCCTACCCGTTTGAGATATTTCGACGTTTAAGCGCTCTTTTTACTCCATTTAACGTGCAGAATGTAATACACGCCAGTTTCAGCTTTGAAACAAGCGGAACAGCTCGCAAATCTCGATGATTTCGTCGATTTTGACCAAAACTAACCGTCATTTCCTTCCCGTTTGAGATGTTTCGACGTTTAAGCGCTCTTTTTACTCCATTTAACGTTCAGAATGTAATACACGCGAGTTTCAGCTTCGAAACAAGCGGAACAGCTCGCAAATCTAGATGATTTCGTCGATTTTGACCAAAACTAACCGTCATTTCCTTCCCGTTTGAGATATTTCGACGTTTAAGCGCTCTTTTTACTCCATTTAACGTGCATAATGTAATACACGCCAGTTTCAGCTTCGAAACAAGCGGAACAGCTCGCAAATCTCGATGATTTCGTCGATTTTGACCAAAACTAACCGTCATTACCTTCCCGTTTGAGATGTTTCGACGTTTAAGCGCTCTTTTTACTCCATTTAACGTGCAGAATGTAATACACGCCAGTTTCAGCTTTGAAACAAGCGGAACAGCTCGCAAATCTCGATGATTTCGTCGATTTTGACCAAAACTAACCGTCATTTCCTTCCCGTTTGAGATGTTTCGACGTTTAAGCGCTCTTTTTACTCCATTTAACGTGCAGAATGTAATACACGCCAGTTCCAACATCGAAACAAGCGGAACAGCTCGCCAATCTCGATTATTTCGTCGATTTTGACCAAAACTAACCGTCATTTCCTTCCCGTTTGAGATATTTCGACGTTTAAGCGCACTTTTTACTCCATTTAACGTGCAGAATGTTATACACGCCAGTTTCGGCTTCAAAACAAGCGGAACAGCTCGCAAATCTCGATGATTTCGTCGATTTTGACCAAAACTAACCGTTATTACGTTCTTGTTTGTTTGAATCGATTTTAAACCGTTGAATTCGAAAGATTTTTTTTTTATTTGTTTTAATTTATTTTGTTTTGTTTTAATTTAATTTAATTCAATTTAGCTCGATTTAGTTTGAATTTCATCAAGAAGGGAAAATTTAAACGATATAATTATATTTAAGGTATTGAATTAAGATTTCCGACTAAAATCTATTTCTAAGTTGAAAGTTTATACTATATATTTTTTTCTTATCGGAACGTTCGATTTACACGGTAGTTGCTGCCACCAGAAATAGTCTAAGGACTATTTCGATTAGAGAAATTTCTTTAGATTGTCTATTAATTAATTATTCGCGGGTAGCGTTATTTAATATTCAGGCTACTGATAGGTAATTTCCACGTTTTCTGCTAACCTGCTATGCGCAGGGATACTGGCACGGGAGAGGATTAAAGTTGAATAAAAATAAATATTCGATTTGGTCGCACGGAATTTGTTTAAACTTCAGTATAGAATTACTTAAAAATATGTATATATATATATGTCGGAGATGAAAGGAAAGCCGAAGCCGTTCCTTGGAAATTTTGGGAACATCTTCTAGTAGTCTAGCCTGGATTTTATCATAGCTGTAATTGTTCGAGATTTGTGATATCAAGATTGGGTTCGAGGCGACAATTGGTCGCCGAACGTAGCCACGGTCATGGGATGGATGTTTTATCTAACGGAGGTCTGGAGTGGTTGTATGTGTTCTCCGAGAAATGTGGTTGTGGCGGCATGCGACCTCGAGAGCGGGCCTAGCCACGTGTGATGTTGCCTCGGAGGTGCCGATGCAATGGGACATGATTGTATTAGTAATCAAAACTCCAGGCAGAAACTGCCTAGCAACGGCGTTTGGAACTTTCTCGATGCTTCCAACGAGTGTGCCTAGCAACGGCGTTTGGAACCTTCTCGATGCTTCCAAACGGGTATAGAAAACAAAATGCAATCGTACAGGGAGAAAAATCTCCACGAGACTGGCATTCGTCTTGTGACTGCTTTGGAGAGTGACACGTCGTGTTTCTGTGCTTAAGATCAGTCTACGCTTAGTAAGGAGTCATCCCGTTGATCGTGGATTCGTTTGAACTCAAATTATTGTTTATAACGATTATTAATTTATTGTTTGTAAACCATATTATTCATTGAACTTACTATCCGTTAAACGTATTATTCATTAGCTTTATTATCTGTTAGACTTACTAACCGTTCAACTTATTACCCACTAACTTTATTATTTGTTTAATTTATTATTCGTTCAATATATTTTTCGCTAACTTCATTATTTGTTAAGTTTATTATTCTCTAGACTTATTATTAGTTAATCTTTGTAATAGACTTGTGTATACGTGAAAATATAATCTTAGTTGTGTTAAACAATGGATAACTCACGTGAAGAATTGTCACGCGCCCAAAATTCCAATCTCACCCCGACATCAGAAGTGGGATCAGTGCCGACTATGACAATACAAGAACATATGGCCATCATGCGCGAGTTAATTCAGACGCTGGCGCCGAAGTCAAGTGCGGAACCTAAAAACATCGTGCTACCACGTTTTAACCCCGCGATCGCGGGCGCCGATCCAGCCGCATGGTGCACGACTGTGGACCTGCTTATGAAGGGTAATCCTCTGCAAGACAGTGCACTAGTTTCTGTTTTAAATAGTGCTCTAGAGGGTCGTGCAGCGCATTGGCTCACGCAGATAGTGACCGGCGAAGGGCTTACCTGGCCAACGTTTAGGGAACTTTTCATTACACGTTTTGGTAGCAAAGATACGGCAACCTCGACGCTAATGAAGACACTCAGGGAACCACCACAAGAGGACGAAAACATGGCTGCGTACGCCATCCGTCTCCGTTCCCTCCTGGAGACGAAGTGGCAAAATGCCACTATGGCTGAAGTAATCAACGCTACCGTTCTTTGTCACCTGAGCTCACGGGATCAGCGCATCGAAGAGATAGCAGCTATGAAGGATATCAAGACCAAGGACCAATTTTTAGACGAAATGAGAGCTACTGCTTTCGCGAAGAGGCCCGTATTTTCGACGAGCGACACCTCCACGGGCCCTGAAGCCAAAAGACACAAGCCGTCGGCCCACCACGTGAAGTGCCTCTACTGTGGTAAACACGGACACAGAATAGCGGAGTGCCGCAGTAGGATGCAGAAAGAGCAGCGAGGAAATACACAACGCCCGGAAGGAAGACGACCGGCAACATCGCCCCAGGTGGTATGCTTCAAGTGTAAGGCGGAGGGCCATATCGCACCTGATTGTCCGCTACTGCAGCACAAGAAAACCGGCTCCAAGAACGAACGACGAGTCGACTCCTGCATGGTGGAGTCTCCAGCTGGTAGTTTAAGTCATCTGGGTGAGTCGTACCCATTTTGTTTCGATTCCGGAGCTGAATGCTCGTTAATTAAAGAATCTATATCTTCAAAATTTTCTGGCAAACGAACGACTGATGTAGTAGTAATGCGAGGTATAGGAAATACTTGTGTTAACAGTACACTTCAGATCTTGTCCACTGTATGTATTAACGGTTTTACACTGGAGATAACTTTTCATGTCCTTGCTGATAGCTACTTAAAATATGGTATCATGATTGGTCGTGAAATTTTGAGTCAAGGTTTTGACGTGAATATTACACGAAATAGCGTCGATATTTGCAAGACAAAAATGGTTAACGCCTGTAGCAAAGTCGTGGAAGATGCGGTCAACATCAACGAGATCAACACTGATGTAGTTGGTAACGACAAAGATCGATTGATCTCTGTTCTTGAAAAATTCAAAGAGTCATTTATTACGGGTTTCCCGCGGACGCGTGTGAGTACGGGCCAGTTAGAAATTCGGTTGATTGACCCTAATGTCACCGTACAGAGAAGTCCTTACAGACTTAGCGGGGAAGAGCGGAGAATAGTGCGCGAGCGGATAAGTGAACTGATTAGGGCAAAAATTGTAAAACCTAGTAATTCGCCGTTCGCGAGCCCCATGTTACTCGTGAAGAAGAAGGACGGATCGGACAGATTGTGTGTAGATTTCCGGGCGCTAAATAAAAACACGGTCGCGGATCGGTATCCCTTACCCATTATTGCTGATCAAATCGTGAGATTGCAGAGTGCGAGATACTTCGTTAGCTTGGACATGGCCAGTGGATTTCATCAGATCCCTATTCACCCTAACTCCACTGAATATACAGCGTTCGTCACCCCCGACGGTCAGTACGAATATGTAACGATGCCGTTTGGGTTGAAAAATGCACCAGCCGTTTTCCAAAGAGCCATTTTCAAAGCCTTAGGCGACCTTGCTTATTCATACGTCGTAGTTTACCTGGATGACGTCTTAATTATCGCTGACTCGGTAGATCAAGCCCTAGAACGATTGAACATCGTATTAGATACCCTTGTAAAAGCCGGATTCTCTTTTAACTTTTCAAAATGTTCTTTTCTAACGACCTCGGTACTCTATTTGGGTTATGTAATTTGTAACGGAGAAGTTCGCCCCAACCCGGGAAAAATACACGCCTTAAGCCCTTTACCCGCACCGACGACCGTTACACAGCTTCGGCAGTTCATCGGTCTAGCTTCTTATTTTCGAAAATTCGTTCCAAAATTCTCACAAGTAATGAAACCTTTGTATGCACTCACTTCCGGTAACAAGAACATAAATTGGACGGATAAACATGAAAAAATAAGGCAAAAAATAATTTCTATTCTGACCGATGAACCGGTGCTAATGATATTTGATCCCAATTACCCAATAGAGCTACACACCGACGCTAGTTCAGAAGGCTACGGGGCTATCCTAATGCAAAAGGTCGAAGGTAAAAATAGAGTAGTAGAGTATTACAGCAAAAAGACTAACCCAACGGAATCTAGATATCATTCCTACGAATTAGAAACGTTAGCAGTCGTAAACGCCGTCAAGCATTTTCGCCACTATCTACACGGGCGAGAATTCCTTGTCGTTACTGATTGCAATTCCTTGAAGGCATCCAGCAATAAGGTGCATTTAAATGACAGGGTTTACAGGTGGTGGGCTTACCTACAAACTTTTACCTTTGACATTATGTATCGGGAAGGCAGACGAATGGCTCACGTCGATTTTTTTTCGCGGAACCCCGTAGACTCGGATCACCGTACGATCGTCAAAATTGCCGAAAAAGAAATCAATCTGGCCGAAATTTCCGAAGATTGGCTCTTGGCGGAACAACGTCGCGATCCTCAAATTATGGAAATCGTCGATAAGTTGCGGAACGACGAGCTTGCGGACGACGTTGCGAACACGTACGAATTACGATCCGGCACCCTGTATCGTAAGATACAAAGGAGAGGCAGAACTCTCTGCTTGCCCATTGTCCCAAGAGGCTTTAGGTGGTCCGTGATCAACCATGTGCACCAGTCAATTATGCACCTAGGATGGGATAAAACGCTCGAGAAACTGTACGAGTATTATTGGTTCGAGGGAATGGCGAAATACGTTCGCAAATTCGTCGAGAACTGTCATGCTTGTCGAGTTTCAAAGGCTAGTTCAGGCAAAACACAAGCCGAACTACATCCCATACCTAAGACCAGCATACCTTGGCACACGGTTCACATGGATATCACGGGAAAACTAAGTGGTAAAAGCGACTCGAAGGAATATGTCGTTGTGCTGGTCGACGCCTTCACCAAGTTCGTATATTTGCACCATACCCGTAAGATAGACTCCCTAAATACCATTAAAGCGCTTAAGTCCGCTATATTTTTATTCGGTAACCCCTGCCGGGTAATAGCGGACCAGGGGAGATGCTTTACGGGTAAAGATTTCCAAAGTTTCTGTCAAGATAGGCACATTAAACTCCACTTAATAGCAACCGGTGCTAGTAGGGCCAATGGACAAGTAGAGCGTACTATGAGCACCTTAAAAAATATGTTTTCGACGGTAGAAACGACCGGACGAACGTGGCAAGACGCGATTGGCGAGATACAGTTAGCCTTGAATTGCACCACCAATCGTGTAACTAAGTCAAGTCCTCTGGAGTTATTAATTGGCAAGGCAGCAAGGCCCTACGGTTTAACGTTGTCTGATAGTGTCGAGGAAAAGGAAGTAGACATCTCCAGTGTAAGACAACAGGCGATATAGAACATGGAGACTTGCGCTAGCTATGATAAAGACAGGTTCGACAAAACGAAAGCCAAGGTAGTTAGGTTTAACCTTGGTGACTTTGTGTTACGAAAGAATGAGGAAAGGAACCAAACGAAGTTGGACCCGAAATTCAGGGGTCCATTCGTGATAGCAGAAATTCTGGAAGGGGACCGATATACTTTAAAGACCTTAGACGGTAAACGGACATACAAGGACAGTCATGACAAACTAAGAAAAATGCCAAATAGTTGCGTTCCTGCTGAGTTGGACGTCGGCGACGATGACAGCGACGGTGATAATAACGATGCGAGTACACGGACCTCAGAGGATCATTAATACCACGTCGTGGTCGTACACCCAGTGTGGTGCTCTGCGCGTTCGTAATACGTCCACTGTGACCCTCTGCGCCTTAGTAATACACCCAGTGTGGTGCTGTGCGCGTTCGTAATACGTCCAGTGAGATGCTCTGCGCGTTCGTAATACGTCCACTGTGACCCTCTGCGCCTTAGTAATACACCCAGTGTGGTGCTGTGCGCGTTCGTAATACGTCCAGTGAGATGCTCTGCGCGTTCGTAATACGTCCACTGTGACCCTCTGCGCCTTAGTAATACACCCAGTGTGGTGCTGTGCGCGTTCGTAATATGTCCAGTGAGATGTTCTGCGCTTTCGTAATATGTCCAGTGAGATGTTCTGCGCTTTCGTAATACGCCCAATGTGGTAACACGATCCAACAATCTGAGATTCACCCGTGTGCGGAATCGAAAATGATCTGTCGTGTCGTTGCGGTCTGACTGGTGGCTCACAGAATGCAACTAGCACTTCGAAATACAAACTGTGACACTACCAATTTGAGTTCTCTTTCATTTCTTTGTTTGTTAAACCTTCGAACGGAATCTTGCTGTCAAACTGGACCCTTGACTTATTTGGAACATTTAACTGAATGGTAGATAATATTAGTTACAACGAGTCTAATGTTAAAAAAAAAAAAAAACTCTGTATTTTAGCTACACACGAGGACGTGTGACAGTCAGAATGGCCGTGTCGGAGATGAAAGGAAAGCCGAAGCCGTTCCTTGGAAATTTTGGGAACATCTTCTAGTAGTCTAGCCTGGATTTTATCATAGCTGTAATTGTTCGAGATTTGTGAAATCAAGATTGGGTTCGAGGCGACAATTGGTCGCCGAACGTAGCCACGGTCACGGGATGGATGTTTTATCTAACGGAGGTCTGGAGTGGTTGTATGTGTTCTCCGAGAAATGTGGTTGTGGCGGCATGCGACCTCGAGAGCGGGCCTAGCCACGTGTGATGTTGCCTCGGAGGTGCCGATGCAATGGGACATACATTGTATTAGTAATCAAAACTCCAGGCAGAAACTGCCTAGCAACGGCGTTTGGAACTTTCTCGATGCTTCCAACGAGTGTGCCTAGCAACGGCGTTTGGAACCTTCTCGATGCTTCCAAACGGGTATAGAAAACAAAATGCAATCGTACAGGGAGAAAAATCTCCACGAGACTGGCATTCGTCTTGTGACTGCTTTGGAGAGTGACACGTCGTGTTTCTGTGCTTAAGATCAGTCTACGCTTAGTAAGGAGTCATCCCGTTGATCGTGGATTCGTTTGAACTCAAATTATTGTTTATAACGATTATTAATTTATTGTTTGTAAACCATATTATTCATTGAACTTACTATCCGTTAAACGTATTATTCATTAGCTTTATTATCTGTTAGACTTACTAACCGTTCAACTTATTACCCACTAACTTTATTATTTGTTTAATTTATTATTCGTTCAATATATTTTTCGCTAACTTCATTATTTGTTAAGTTTATTATTCTCTAGACTTATTATTTGTTAATCTTTGTAATAGACTTGTGTATACGTGAAAATATAATCTTAGTTGTGTTAAACAATGGATAACTCACGTGAAGAATTGTCACGCGCCCAAAATTCCAATCTCACCCCGACATATATATATATATATATATATATATATATATATATATATATATATATATTTATATATATATTTATATATATGTTTATATACATGTTTCATAATATGCTTTTAAGTAATTTATTTCTTTTTATATTTGTTAAGTATGTGTGTATACTTTTATATATTTTATTTTTGTATTTCTTTTATAATATATATATATATATTTACATTTGTATTTGATAATGTAGTTACACATAGGATTTATTCAAATTTGAAAAAATGTTAATTAATCTTAACAATGTGTTTTCACGATTTGTTTCTTACGGCTGGTTTCTATTAATTTCTAATGTTCCTGTTACCATATAATAGCGTGTTATATTGTATTAATTATTATTTATTCTTTCCTTGTTATGATCTCCCATTTGTATTAAATATTTACTTTTTATTGAAAATATAATTTATTTGTAAAGCATGAAAGTTAATACGCATGTGGATTATCCAAAATGGCCGCCTGTGAATGTCCCTAGCATACAGTGACTTCTGTTAGTGTCGAATCTATTATTTATTTGTTAATTATTTGTAACCTTTTTTTTTTAATGTTAGACGTATAGTTGAAGCGAGAATAATATTATTTCGCACTTATTTAATGCGTATAATTATTGTATGTGTTCCGATGCACACGTGTAAGAGCTATGACAATCTAAGATGGCTGTTCGTGAATATCTTCAGTATAGTGACGGGTCTTTGATTTATTTAATATCGAAATAATTATTCCTCCGCCTCAATTTTCTCTATTCTAGCGCAGTTAGAATAGTATTGTTTGTGTATTTATAATATATATGTATATATATATATATATATATATATATATATATATATATATATATTTATATATTGTGTGTTAATATAATAACATGTGAATTGTATTGTTGTTAAATTTTATAATTCATTAATAGCATTGTTTTATTGTTTTGAGTAGAATGTTCGATAATATAGAGTACACATATATATATATATATATATATATATATATATATATATATATATATATATATATATATATATATATATATATATATATACATATATATTTTTTCCTTTTTTGACGGTGTAGTTTTCATATAAAATTCTCTAAGGTTATCCGAATGTTAGTTAGTTTAAATAATGTTATGTTGTGTGTTCTACTTTTTTTATGTTCATTTAGATTATTAATAATTTGGTTTAAAATATAGATTTCATATGTATGCGTGCATGTTTCATAAAATTCTTTACTGAAATGTTGGCTGGTTTTAATTATTTATTATATGTTTACTAGATTGTTAATTTTGATTTAGTAGAATAGAACACGCATACACACACACACATATAAGTATATATGTATATATTTCTGATAGTGTGACTTTCATATAAATTCTTTAATTGTGTATTTGAGGTTATAGGTCAATTATTTGATTTCATATATACATATATGTTTTGTAATGTGACAACGTAGTATTGAGAGTTTTATTTCTATCGTTTACCAGATTATTATGTGTTTGATATGGTTTACATATTTTTGCTGTACGCAATTCTCCCAGTCGTGGCGGTGTTAACTATTTTTAATCGCTTGATTTGCTAACAAGTAGTTAGTTAATTAGTTTCAATAGTGCTATGTGTATGTTCTATATCTTTTATATTCATTTAGATTATTAATAGCTTGGTTTAAAATCTAGATTATATATATATATATATATATATATATATATATATAGACATGCATGTTTCGTAGTATAGTTTTCATATGTAATTCTTTACTAGAATGGTCACGAGTTTTGATTATGTATTTTATGTTTACCAGATTGTTAATTTGATTTAATAGTATAGAATGCGCACACATATACATATTTCCGTCAATGTGATTTTTATATAAGTTCTTTAATAGTGTAGTATTGTGTATTTTAGGTTATGTATTCATTAGACTGTTAACCATTTGATTTCATATATACATATATATTTGTAATTTGATAATTTTGGATTTGTTACATAGTATTGAAAGTTTTATTTCTAATATTTACTAAATTGTTATGTGTTTAACATATATGTTTATATTTGTGTATAATACTCCAAGTTGCTGCGATGTTAGTTGTTTTGATCACTTGTTTTGTTAATTAAAAATATGTATTCCTGCTGTTCCAATTATTTCCCTTCTGTAGTCATTCTTATTTCTTGATTTACTCGTTTGGTTCGCGACTCGTTTAATTCATTAATTAATTTTTTATTTACTGATTTAAATTCTTCCTTTTGTATTTTACATATTCCGTCTTCGTTGATTGATTGTAGTATATCTTCCTGTTGTTCCTTTTCCTTTATTTTGCAAATTCGTCATATATAATCCTTCTTATTCTTGATTTATTTGATCGGTTCGTATCTAGTCCAGTTTATTAATTGATTTTATTTAGTTTATTTTATACTGATAGTTATTGGTTAGGTTTTCGAATCGTGGTTTATCCTTCGCCAAGTTGTCAAATTCATAGGTTATTGGTAGGTTCATTTAATGTTATATACATATATTTTATTTATTGGTTGATTTATTGAACCATAGGTTTTCAAATAGCAAGTCGGTTATTGGTAGACTTATTTAATGTTATGTGCATATATTTTATTTATTGGTTGATTCTATTCTACATATTTTGTGTTTCGTATATATTCATCCCTATTTGTTAGTCTACTAGTCGCCCTTATTCGTTAATCTTTTATTTTGTTTTGTAGTAGCGTGTGTTCCTTGGTGTATTCAAATTTTACTCGAGCTGATTTGCGTATAGTAGTTTTGTATCTTCGTTACAGCACGTGCGGAGCGCGGGAAGTGACACCGTCATTTCCTTCCCGTTTGAGATATTTCGACGTTTAAGCGCTCTTTTCACACCATTTAACGTGCAGAATGCAATGCATGCCAGTCTCAACGTCGAAACAAGCGGAACAGCTCGCAAATCTCGATGATTTCGTCGATTTTGACCAAAACTAACCGTCATTTCCTTCCCGTTTGAGATATTTCGACGTTTAAGCGCTCTTTTTACTCCATTTAACGTGCAGAATGTAATGTATGCCAGTTTCAACGTCTAAACAGGCGGAACAGCTGGCAAATCTCGATGATTTCGTCGATATGACGAAAACTAACCGTCATTTCCATCCCATTTGAGATATTTCGACGTTTAAGCGCTCTTTTTACTCCATTTAACGTGCAGAATGTAATACACGCCAGTTTCAGCTTCGAAACAAGCGGAACAGCCGCAAGTCTCGATGATGTCGTCGATTTTGACCACAACTAACCGTCATTTCCTTCCCGTTTGAGATATTTCGACGTTTAAGCGCTCTTTTAACTCCATTTAACGAGCACAATGTAATGCACAACAGTTTCAACGTCGAAACAAACCGAACAGCTCGCAAATCGCGACGATTTCGTCGATTTTGACGAAATCTAACCGTCAAATCCTTCCCGTTTGAGATATTTCGACGTTTAAACGCTCTTTTTGCTCCATTTTACGTGCAGAATGTAATGCATGCCAGTATCAGCGTCGAAACAAACCGAACAGCTCGCAAATCTCGATTATTTGTCGATTTAGACGAAAAGTAACCGTCATTTCCTTTTCGTTTGAGATATTTCGACGTTTGAGTGCGCTTTTTGCTCCATTTTACGTGCTGAATGTAATGCACGCCCGTTGCATTGTCGAAACAATCGCGATATCTCGCAAATCTCGATGATTTCGTCCATTTGAGGAATAGTAAACGTCATTTCCTTCCCGTTTGAGATATATAGCCGTTTAAGCGCTCTTTTAACTCCATTTCACGTGTAGAACGTAATGCATGCCAGCTTCAGCGTCGACTCAAATCAAACAGCTCGCAAATCGCGACGATTTCGTCGATTTTTACTAATACTAAACGTCATTTCCTTCCCGTTTGAGACATTTAAAACGTTTAAGCGCTCTTTTCACTCCATTTTACGTGCAGAATGTAATGCAATGCCGCTTAAACATCGAAACAAACCGAACAGCTCGCAAATCGCGACGATTTCGTATATTTTGACTAAAACTAACCGTCATTTCCTTCCCGTTTGAGATATTTCGACGTTCAAGCGCTCTTTTCATTCCATTTTACGTGCAGAATATCATGCACGACAGATTCAGCGTCGAAACAATCCCAACAGGTCGCAAATCTCGATGCTTTCGTCGATTTGTCGAAAACTAACCGTCATTTCCTTCCCGTTAGAGATATTTCGTCGATTAAGCGCTTTTTTCTCTCCATTTTACGTGCAGAATGTAATGCACGCCCGTTTCGTTGTCGAATCAAACCGAACAAGATCGGCAAATCGCGTTGATTTCGCCGATCATCACGAGAACGAGCCGTCATTTCCTTCCCGTTTGAGATATTTCGTGGTTTAAGCGCTCTTTTCACTCCATTTTACGTGCAAAATGTAATGCACGCCCGTTTCAGCGTCGAAACAAACCGAACAGATCGCAAATCGCGATGGTTTTTTCCATTTGACGAAAACTATCCGTCATTTCCTTCCCTTTAGAGATATTTCGTCGGTTAAGCGCTTTTTTCTCTCCATTTTACGTGCAGAATATAATGCACGCCCGTCTCAGCGTCGAAACAAACCGAACAGCTCGCAAATCGAGTTGATTTTGTCGATTTTCACGAAAACTATCCGTCATTTCCTTCTCGTTTGAGATATTTCGATGTTTAAGCGCTATTTTCACACCATTTTACGTGCAGAATGTAATGCACGCAAGTTTCAGCGTCGAAACAATCCCAACAGCTCGCAAATCCCGATGCTTTCGTCGATTTGTCGAAAACTAACCGTCATTTCCTTCCCGTTAGAGATATTTTGTCGGTTAAGCGCTTTTTTCTCTCCATTTTACGTGCATAATGTAATGCAAGAAAGTTTCAGCGTCGAAACAAACCGAACAGATGGCAAATTGCGTTGGTAGCGTCCATCTGACGAAAACTATCTGTTATTTCCTTCCCGTTTGAGATATATAGACGTTTATGTGTTCTTTTAACTCCATTTCACGTGAAGAATGTAACGCACGCCAGTTTCAGCGTCGAAATCAAGCGGACAGCTCGCAAACCGCGCTGATGTCGTCGTTTTTGACGAAAACTAAGCGTCGTGTCCTTCCCATTTGAGATATTTCGATGGTTAAGCGCTATTTTCACACCATTTTACGTGCAGAATGTAATGCACGCAAGTTTCAGCGTCGAAACAATCCCAACAGCTCGCAAATCCCGATGCTTTCGTCGATTTGTCGAAAACTAACCGTCATTTCCTTCCCGTTAGAGATATTTCGTCGATTAAGCGCTTTTATCTCTCCATTTTACGTGCAGAATGTAATGCACGCCCGTTTCGTTGTCGAAACAAACCGAACAAGATCGGCAAATCGCGTTGATTTCGCCGATTATCACGAGAACGAGCCGTCATTTCCTTCCCGTTTGAGATATTTCGTGGTTTAAGCGCTCTTTTCACTCCATTTTACGTGCAAAATGTAATGCACGCCAGATTCAGCGTCGATACAATCCCAACAGCTCGCAAATCTCGATGCTTTCGTCGATTTGTCGAAAACTAACAGTCATTTCCTTCCCGTTTGAGATATTTCGAGGTTTAAGCGCTCTTTTCTCTCCATTTTACGTGCGACATGTAATGCACTGCCGTTTAAGCGTCGAAACAAAAAGAGCAGTAGGCAACTCACTTTGATTTCGTCGATTTTGACGAAAACTATCCGTCATTTCCTTCTCGTTTGAGATATTTCGTCGGTTAGGCGCTTTTTTCTCTCCATTTTAAGTGCAGAATGTAATGCACGAAAGTTTCAGCGCGGAAACAACCCGAACAGATAGCAATTCATAATTTTTTTTTTTCCATTTAACGAAAACTAACCGTCATTTCCTTCCCATTAGAGATATTTCGACGTTTAAGCGCTCTTTTTGATCCATTTTGCGTGCAGAATGTAATGCACGCCCGTCTCAGTGTCGAAACAAACCGAACAGCTGACAAATCGTGTTGATTTCTTTGATTTTCACGAAAACTAAGAGTCATTTCCTACCCGTTTGAGATATTTCGACGTTTAAGAGCTCTTATAACTCCATTTCACGTGCAGAATGTAATGCACGCACGTTTCAGCGTCGAAACAATCCCAACAGCTCGCAAATCTCGATGCTTTCACCGATTTGTCGATGACTAACCGCCATTTCCTTCCCGTTTGAGATATTTCGACGTTTAAGCGCTCTTTTTGATCCATTTTCCGTGCAGAATGTAATGCACGCCCGTCTCAGCGTCGAAACAAACCGAACAGCTTGCAAACCGCGTTGATTTCGTCGATTTTCACGAAAACGAACCGTCATTGCCATCCCGCTTGAGTTATTTCGACGTTTAGGCGCCATTTTTGCTCCATTTTAGGAGCAGAATGTAATGCGCGCCAGTTTCTGCGTCGAAAGAAACCGAACAGCTCGCAAATCGAGTTGATTTCGTCGAATTGACGAAAACTAACCGTCATTTCCTTCCCGTTTGAGATATTTCGACGTTTAAACACTCTTATTGCTCCGTCTTACGCGCAGAATGCAATGCACTCCAGCTTCATTGTCGAAAAAACCGAACAGCTCGCATATCGCGTTGGATTCGTCCATTTGTCGAAAAATAACAGTCATTTACTTCAGGTTTGAGATATTTCGATGTTTACGCGTTTTTCCCCTCCATTTTAGGTGCAGAATGTAATGCACGCCAGCTTCAGCGTCGAAAGAAACCGAACAGATGGCAAACCGCGTTGATTTCGTCGATTTTCACGAAAACTATCCGTCACTTGCTCCCGTTTGAGATGTTTCGACGTTTAAGCGCTCCTATAACTCCATATTACGTGCAGCATGTACTGCACGCCAGTTTCAGCCTCGAAACAAACCGAACAGCTCGCAAACCGCGTTGATTTCGTCGATTTTCACAAAAACCATCCGTCATTGCCATCCCGCTTGAGTTATTTCTACGTTTAGGCGCCATTTTTGCTCCATTTTAGGAGCAGAATGTAATGCGCGCCAGTTTCTGCGTCGAAAGAAACCGAACAGCTCGCAAATCGAGTTGATTTCGTCGAATTGACGAAAACTAACCGTCATTTCCTTCCCGTTTGAGATATTTCGACGTTTAAACGCTCTTATTGCTGCATTTCACGTGTAGAATGAAATGCACGCCAGCTTCGGCATCGAAACAAACCGAACAGATGGCAAACCGCGTTGATTTCGTCGATTTTCACGAAAACTATCCGTCACTTGCTCCCGTTTGAGATATATCGACGTTTAAGCGCTCGTATAACTCCGCTTCACGTACAGAATGTACTGCCCGCCAGTGTCAGCCTCGAAACAAACCGAACAAGATCGCAAACCGCGCTGATTTCGTTGATTTTGACGAGAACTAACCGTAATTTCCTTCCCGTTTGAGATATTTCGACGTTTAAGCGCTTTTTTCTCTCCATTTTACGTGCAGAATGTAATGCACGAAAGTTTCAGCGCGGAAACAACCCGAACAGATAGCAAATCGCGATTGTTTTTTCCATTTAACGAAAACGAACCGTCATTTCCTTCCCGTTAGAGATATTTCGACGTTTAAGCGCACTTTTTGATCCATTTTGCGTGCAGAATGTAATGCACGCCCGTCTCAGCGTCAAAACAAACCGAACAGCTGGCAAATCGGGTTGATATCTTTGATTTTCACGCAAACTAAGCGTCATTTCCTACCCGTTTGAGATATTTCGACGTTTAAGAGCTCTTATAACTCCATTTCACGTGCAGAATGTAATGCACGCACGTTTCAGCGTCGAAACAATCCCAGCAGCTCGCAAATCTCGATGCTATCACCGATTTGTCGATGACTAACCGTCATTTCCTTCCCGTTAGAGATATTTCGACGTTTAAGCGCTCTTTTTGATCCATTTTGCGTACAGAATGTAATGCATGCCCGTTTCAGCGTCGAAACACACCGAACAGATGGCAAATTGCGTTGGTATCGTCCATTTGAAGAAAACTATCCGTCACTTCCTTCCCGTTTGAGATATGTCGACGTTTAAGCGCTCTTATAACTCCATTTTACGTGCAGAATGTAATGCACGCCAGCTTCAGCGTCGAAACAAACCGAACAGATGGCAAATTGTGTTGGTATCGTCCATTTGAAAAAAACTATCCGTCACTTCCTTCCCGTTTGAGATATATCGACGTTTAAGCGCTCGTATAACTCCATTTCATGTGCAGAATGTACTGCCCGCCAGTGTCAGCCTCGAAGCAAACCGAACAAGATCGCAAACCGCGCTGATTTCGTCGATTTTGACGACATCTAATCGTCATTTCCTTCCCGTTTGAGATATTCCGTCGTTTAAGCGGTCTTTTTACCCCATTTTACGTGCAGGATGTAATGCACGA
Source organism: Bombus flavifrons (assembly GCF_040668555.2). NCBI lineage: Eukaryota > Metazoa > Arthropoda > Insecta > Hymenoptera > Apidae > Bombus > Bombus flavifrons. The sequence continues at coordinate 273,828 of NC_138455.1, forward strand.
CAGATTCAGCGTCGTATCAAACCGAACAGCTCGCAAATCGCTATGATTTCGTCGATTGTGACGAAAACTAACAGCCATTTCCTTCCCGTTCCAGATATTTCGACGTTTATGTTCTCTTTTCACTCCATTTTACGTGCCAAATGCAATCCAAGCCCGTTTCAGCGTCGAAACAAGACCAACAGCTCGCAAATCGCGATAATGTCGTAGATTCTGACGAAAACTAACCGTCGTTTAGTTCCCGTTTCAGATCAATCGACGTAAAATGGAGTGAAACTAGAGATTTAGCGCCGAAATATCTGGTACGGTAAGGAAATGGCGGTTAGTTTTCATCAAAATCGACGAAATCATAGCGATTTGCGAGCTGTTGGGCTTGTTTCGATGCTGAAACGGGCGTGCATTACATTTGGTTCATAAAATGGAGTGAATTGAGCGCTTAAACTTCGAAATGTCTTAGTCGAGGAAGCAATGATGGTTGGTTTTCGTTAAAATCGACGAAATCATCGCGATTTGAGAGTTGTTGGGCTTTTTTCGACGCTGACACGGGCGTGCATTACATTTGTCGCGTAAAATGGAGTGATGAGATCGCTTGACACTAGGTTCACGGGAGCCGTCAATTTGTCGGATTTCGTAATTCGAAATGAATTATCTCAAAAACCATAGCACCAATTTTAACCATTTTGCATCGTAAACTATTCATTTCATCTAAAGAATTTATACACAAAATAATTTTTTCTTAGGCTTTCTAATTTTTGAAATCTGTATGTAGTATACCTATCTCTTCGGCACCCGTCAAATTGACGGGTAAACGAAAATACGCATTTTACTCGAAAAAATCGATTTATTCAAATTAAGTCTGATGGGAACTATATTAGCCTTCACATCTAAATATTGTATTAATAAATAAAAAGTCTTTTTTTCAATTATCACTAAAAAAAATAAGAATAACATTAACGGTACAGGGCATTCATAACTATTGAGCATATTTTTTGCAAATATACTGAATGTTTGTGCATTTTCCGCATACGATATTTTTGCAATATATATGTCAGAGATGAAAGAACACCGGAGACTTGGAATCTTGGATAATCCCGCAACATTGTAACCTAGAGTCCACTATAGCTGTAATTAAACAATTGTAGTTATTCAATCCGATTGTAATTGTCCTAGATCTGTGATAATACGCTTGGGCTCGAGGCGACAAGCAGTCGCCGAACGTAGCCGCGGTCACGGGATGGGCGCTTTGTCTAACAAAGGTATGGAGTAATTCTATAGCTCTCCTTAAAATAAATATTTGTGACGGCACGCGGCAGTAAACATTCGAACGGTTTCTGTCCCGTGGCTCGCTACACGCAGACCCTATTCTTCGAGTAAGATGATTGCCAGATGTCGATGCGTCTCCGCAGTACATGTTCGGCTAGCCTGAGGGCCCGTTATAAATATTAAGATTTAGTTGGCTAAAGTCCTTCAGATAGACAAACAATCTTTGTCCCAGCTACGGGAAGATAGGGGAGACCTATTTTTCAACGAACGGCGTCTCCCACTAGCAACTTTCCCTCGAGGACGGCTAGCATCTTTTTCTAACCACCGATATGGAGATTGACCAATTAGCAGCAACGCCAATTTCCCTCACCTTCTGAACGAAGGCTATCCTCGACGAATCCAAGGATTTCGTGTCCTTAGACACACCCCATCATAGTTTTCCTCTGCAGCATCATCGCGACGGAAAGTCATTCTCTCGTGAGGTCGTATTAACGAGTTACTTAGCGTCTATACGCTCGGTGGATATTCCACGTTTTAACAAAGAGTCCGACTTAGATTTTGTGAGCATGTCCATCCATCATCCCGTTGACCACGGATTCGTTATTGAACCTGGGATCACTGTCATTAGTTTCTCGAGTATCTAATTACCACGGTTACTTGTCCAATCGTATAATAATCGTATTTGCACTAGTCAATGTCTTCTCTATTGCATAACGACATTGTGTAATCCAAACGAAGATTCGTTTCACGTCCCTAACCCTAATTTCCAATGTAAACCCCGACATATATATTACCTCGTCATTTATTACGTGACACTCTCATCGTCTTTGTATAGTTCTAAAATTAACCAGGAACAGTCGAAACATATGAAAAGTTCCTTTTGAAAGTGAGGATATGATATTGAGAAAGCGAACGGACTGTTCGCCAGATATGTTTAAAAACTGCTCATACCCCCCCCCCCCCCCCCTGCTCTCTCCGCTACTGTAAAAACTGAAGACTCCGCTTTGATTGACGCAACAGTGAGCGGGAGAGGGGCGATTACAATGATGTTATGTTTACGTTATTTGCAACTGTCGAGATCTAATCATTTTTTCAGTTTTCAACGTCGAAATAATTATGTAATATAGTAAACTGTAAAATAGCGGGTAGTTTGAATAAACAGTACCTGGCAATGCAGAGTAATTCACAATCATGTGCATATCAAAGATGTATGGAGGAGATGCTGCTATTAATAAATGAGAACGTGAATAAACAAAGGCTATTATTTAAGACTTGAAGAATGTACAGAAGAAATAGACTTGTTTCCACAACCCATCTAATAAACAGAAAGTCCACTTTTCCAATGGCAGTATCCAATTATCGTGCCTGTTTTAGTTTTAAGCAGAAATACAAAATAAAAGCATAGACGAAGGAAATTATACATTTTTCTTCCTGAACAAAGCCTTCGACTGTCAATCTTGTACTGTTTCGACTAGTTAAAATCCTGTAAAACTTTTGTAAACGGTTAAAACTGCCTTACAAAGATAGTCGGCAACGAAAGCGAAAGCTTGACCTGTCCCTTGATCTGCTAGGTTCTCATATTTAAATTTCCTCAACTTTTACTTTTCAGGATATATGAAAAGCCGCTATGCAACAACGGTGTTTACGGCAACATTTTAAGTTTAAAATAAGAATTGAATTTTATTTGCATGAAAATAGTGACCATATTGAACTGTAATATAAAATTACTATTTTTGATACGGTTATTCTGTGGATACACGCGAATAAGACAATAGCTGTGCGTATGTGATTTTTCTTAGAACAATTATGGGCGGAATAATTATGGCATGTGATCTCTGTATAAATTTTGTTTATATGTATGTACTTTTATTTATTAATTATTTATGGCGGCAAAAGATTAGAGGAAAGATTAAACCTCTCTACTCGGAAATTCTATAGGGCGGTTTTCGATATATTTTCATAGATTTCGACATTAAATTTTATGTATTTTAAGCAGGTTTAGTGCTTAATATACGATTCTTTTACAAACCATAGCGTGGGGCCGTTAACCTCTCTGAATATCGTAATCTTTTCATTTACAACCTGTACGAAGTAAGCTGCTGCCCATGTATTGGCCGGTTTGAGGATCACGCGCACCTCCGCAGCTCGAGCTACTTTCATTCGTGTAAGAAGGTTTGCAGGGGCACAGGGATATTTCGGCTGATTTTTAATTATTAATAACTAATAACTGAATAATAATAACTAAATTGTTTTTTATATACCTGATTTTATTTCGACCTCAAAAAATCATCCCATACATCTTATTATGAACAGCCTGTACACATGAGACCATACATACTTTATTTTTTTTTTTTATTTAATTCTTTACATTCACAATTTGTCCAGTTTGTACATTTGGTAAAATTTTTTAGCTGTTTGATTATCATGTGGGTGGCTACCCCCAGCGGGATACTATCTTCGTGTTTGTTAGGTTGTGTCCTTTATGAGGTCTGCTGGGTGTTTCCTTTTCAGTTTTTTATCCATGTTTGAGGTACTGATCGTTTCCACAGCTAGCCGGTTTGGGTGTGTTCCTATTCTTTCTTTATATTTTCCTGCGTGTCTACTAATTTCCTCTTTGACCGTTGATATTCCCAAGTCCTTCCGTATATCCTCGTTTCTAACGTACCATGGGGCGTTTACTATTGTTCTAAGAATTTTAGCTTGTACTTTCTCTATTTTGTTTATATGGCTCATGGATGCTGTCCCCCATAGTGGTATTCCGTACGTCCAGATTGGTTTTATGACCGTTTTGTATATTTTTAATTTATTTTCTATGCTTAATTTGGATTTTCGACTTGTTAGCCAATGCATTTGTCTCCTTGTTGTCAATATTTTGTCTATTGTTGATTTAGTATGCTGTTTCCATTTGAGCTGTGTTTCTAAGTGGAATCCTAGGTATTTGACTTGCCTTATTTGTGATATGTGCGTGCCGTTCAGTAGGATGTTTGATGGTATCTGTGTTCACAGTGTGAATGTAATATGGTTGCATTTATCGAGATTTGCTTTTATTTGTTTATCTTGCAGCGACTTTTCTATTTTTGTGATATGTTCTTGTAGTAATTTGACTGCTGTTACAGGGTTAATGTGCCTGACTAGTACAGCTGTGTCGTCCGCGAATGTCAGTATTTAGCTATTGGTAGTTGTTGGTATATTGGCCGTGTATAGTGTGTATAGTATTGGTCCTAAGACGTTTCCTTGCGGAACCCCTGCCTTGATGTCTTTAACTTCAGAGTATGTGTCTTTGATTTTTATTACGAAGGTTCTGCTGCTTAAGTAAGATTTTATTAATTGGTATATTTGCTCCGGGAATTGTTTCCTGATTGCTTGTAGTAGGCTTTCGTGATTTATTTTGTCAAATACTTTCTCTATGTCCATAAAGAGAGCTGCACAGTATTGTTTGTTTTCTAATGCTAGTATTATTTCGTTAATGAGCCTGTGCATTTGCTCTGTAGTGGAGTGTTTCTTTCTGAATCCAAATTGGTGATCTGGTATTAACTTTTCCTTCTCTATTATTGGTTTTATGCGGTCGTATATTATTTTCTCTAGTATTTTGGAAAACACAGGAAGTAGTGATATTGGTCTGTAAGATGCAGTTTGGTCTTTGCCTGGTTTAGGTAACATTACGATTTGTGCCAGTTTCGATAGTTTAGGAAAGTATTGGATTCTTAGTATTGCATTGAATATTATTGTCATTAGTCTTATCGCTTTTGGCGGAAGATTTTTCAAGATTTTACCATTGATTAGGTCGAATCCTGGTGGTTTATTATTTTTTGTCTTCTCGATTATGTTTCTAATTTCTTGTGTTGTTGTTTCAGGTATGGTGTAGTGTTTGTCAGGTGAGGTACTAGTGGCTTGCGCATCCTCGTCCGTATGGCATTTGGGGTTGCTGTTGTTGATATTAGTGGTGTAAATTTATTGTAAAGGTGGTTGGACAATTCTTCAGCTTGCTCTTCGTTGCTTCTTGCCCATGTGTTGTCTGCTTTTCTGATTGCTGGGACTAGTTTTATTGGTTTCTTTATTTTTTTCGCGGCTTTCCATGGGGAGTAGTTGGAGTTCTTGTGTGCAGAGAGTGACTCTATGAATTTTGTGAATTCGTTATTGTTGTGCTCTTTTATTTTATTTTTTATTTCCTTTGCAAGTTTGTTGAGGTATTTTTTGTTTTCTTGTGTTCTATGTTTTTGCCATTTTGCTTTCGCTTTTCTTTTTTCTCTAATTTTTTCAAGTATGTCTGGTGAAATTATTTTTGTTTGTCTGTTGGTTGGTTCAGGTATAGTGATTGTCCATGCTGCTTCTTGGATAGTTTCTGTCAATGCTCTTACTGCCTGTTCGATGTGTTCGGGTGTTTTCAATGGGATGTTGCAGTTGGTTTTGCTCTCAATTATTTCTTTAAAAGTTTGCCATTTGGTGGTTTTGTTGCATAGTGCCTCTGGATTGCTATAAAGTATTGGTTTGTTTCTGTATGTAATTATTATGAGCGTATGATCGGAGCTGAGCTCGAGGCTGGGAGTTATTTTTAGTTTGTAAGTCCCTTTGTAACTGCAAAATCGAGTAGGTCAGGAATTTTGCTCAGGTCTGTCGGTCAATATGTCGGTCTTCCTGTGGATAATATATTCAGGTTGTTGTTTCTAGTGCATTTTTCCAGGGTTCTACCTCGAGGTGTGATAATTCTTGATCCCCATAGCGTGTGCTTTGCATTGTAGTCTCCCGCTGCGATATACTTGTCACCTAAATGTTGAAAGTACTCTTTCCACATTTGTGTTGTCATTTTGTGTCGCGGTGTTACATCTACTGCTGACAACTGGAAGTGGTTGCTGCTGGTTTGTACTGTAACGGTAGTTGTGTCACGTAAAATTGATACTTGTTTTGTAAGAGGGAAAAAAGCCCAACTATTAATTTTCTTTTATCAAACTTTATTATAAATTTTAGCACTTACAAGGATAGCACTGAACCGGAGAAAAGGGGTTGTACGAGAACAGCGACTAGAACAAGAACTGCCCGAGCTGGGTGAACTCTCAGATTATATACGTTTTGGTTTTCAGATGTTGGGGGGGCTAGGTGTAGGTTATGATGTGGAAAAGTGTCCGAAGGTCGGGGGTCGATGTCTTATCACTGATGTAGTTTGAGATGTGATTGATGTCACAGTTGCTTGGGTATATTCCTTTCTTACTTGGCTGTGCAAGTGATATTTGATATCGTTTCTTATTATCACTGCGGTCCCTCCGTGTGCTTTTCCTGAGGGGTGTTTGGTATCATGTACGGTGTAGTATGATATTTTCATGTAGCTTTTTGGAACGAAGTATGTTTCTGAAACAAGTAATATGTCTATATTGTTTTTATACAGGAATGTTTTAGTTTCTAGGGCCCGTTGTTGTAGGCCGTTTGAGTTCCAGGCTGCTATTTTCAGCATGTCCGTTTTTATTTTTTGCTTAGCATGATTGTAAGAAGTTGTAACGTGACTGCGATTTGTTGCGTTTGCTGTCTGAGAACTGCATTTTGCTCGTTTATCATTATTGTTAGCATTTCGGTGTTTTTAATGGATTGTTTGAGCAGTTCCTTGATTTCTGTAGTGACGTTGCTATTATTGTTATGATTTTGGTTGTCTAAGGATGACGATTGGTTGACTACTTGTGCGTAGCTTCGGTTACCAACGGTGTTGGTGTTACTGTGCTTATTGTTTATTACGTGCTGTAGATTTGGTGCTGTCACAGTTTCTGTGCTATCTTGTTGCGCGTGAAAGTTGTTGTGTGTCCTGTTTCGAAGCGGCGGAAACAGTTTACGTTGCAGTTGTTTTCTGACTACACAGCCTTTGTAGCTAGCTGGGTGGTTTCCATTGCAGTTGTAGCATTTTACTTCATTTATTTTTCCAATGTATGGACAGTTTGTTGTTAGGTGCTTTTCTGCGTATATAACACACGCCGAGATTCTGTTGCAGTAATTTTTTGTGTGTCCATATTGCTGACACCGTGTGCATTTCGGTATGTCTTTTTTATGCCTAGGTGGCTCCACTGTTACTATTGTGTTTAGAACCTTTTTAATTTCAAAAATTTCTTTGTTATTATTTTTAGATTCGAGTTCTATTAGGAATAGCGGTAATAGTTGTTTAGTATCATATCTGGTTATGTTGTTTATTGCTCTTACCTGGTGTCCGATTTTAGCTAGTTCCCCGCATATGTAGTTTGTATTTGTTTTTGGGTGTAATCCTCTGATTACTGCTTTGTAACTTTTATCAGTTTTGAGCTGGTAAGTGTGATACCCGGCGTTTTTCACTTTTAGTGCTTTTGTCACTTTTTTAAAAGTTTCAGGGGTGTTAGTTTGTACTTTTACTTAGTTCCATTGGGGCATCCACCTGGAGCAGACGTAAAAAAGACGGAGCCGTGAGCGTGATCGAAATCTCCGGAAAACTGGAGAATTCGGACAAGGAAGGTGACCAGAGTGAAGGATTAGTGCCTGTGAAAGAAAAGCAGGTGTAGGAACTAAGGAAATCTGGTTTGGAAAGACGTTAAAGGCGAAATTAAACCGAGTGTGAGGTTATGACGGTGAGGCAGCCATATTAGGACGCGTGACAACAGCGCCGCTACACGAGCTACCCGAGGAACTACACGGACGCAGTCCATATTGGCCATAATGGCACACGCGTCGAAAGCGCGCCGGGCGAGCCATTCGTAAGTGGCAGTGACTGGTGGAGTGACAAGTGCGGAAAAAGTGGCCATCCAATGGGGGAACAGGACGCAACCGCGGGGAAAGATAAGGAGGTAGATGAAACCATGAGAGGAGGGGGTGAAGCAGAGTGGGCTGCTGAGCCGACACACGTCAGCACCAGAAGCATGAAGGAGGCGGTCCCTCCTAAAGAGGGGTTCTCCTACTCCACACTGAACGCGGGGAATCTACGGACGGAAGAAACGACGGAGGAAGAGGAAACCCCCGCAGGCAAAGCGCCCCGCGCGAAGAAAAGAAGGACCTGCAGATCCCCCGAGCTCCCCACGGACCTAGCCGATGAGATGCCAACATCTACTACGGCGGACGTAGGAGCGGAACTGATCCGTCGAGCCTCTGAGGTGACCAAGATTGCCGAAACATCTCACAACCTCACGGGCACACAGGGGAAAACGCTGAAAAAAGCGGCGAGGACGATTGCTGCTGGCGCAACAGAGATGGTGAGAAGAATGGACCCCGCCTCGGCGCCCTCGATATAATGGAAGGATGCACGGCGACACTAGAGGCGGAGAACAAGGCGCTCCGAAAAGTACTGCCCTCGCGTCCCACCGCAAAGAAGAGCAGTGGGTCAGCGCGTCTCGCCGCAATTGTTAGCAAGATGGAGGAGCTAGGACCCTCGCTGCTCCGGTTGATGGAAGAACGCCTTCAAAACATAGAAAGAAGGAAAGAAAAGGAGGTCGTTCCCGACGAGAACGCGAGAAGGATAGTGCCTGGAGTTAAAAACACTCCAGCGATCAAGGGAGGTCAAGCGGCTACCATGGAATGGCAGACCGTCGAAAGAAAAAATAAAAAGAAAAAGGAGGCAGAGAAGAAACAACCGGCGAAGCTAACTCCTGGGACAGGGGCGAAGCGCCCGAGTAAAGCCCCAGAGGGAGGATCGGAGAACTCGCGAAAAGGGGGGGGGGACAAGCTGCCCCCAAAATACACCACGAACATCACTGAGGCATAAATCGGGCCAATCCTACGCGGAGGTGTTGACCGAGCCAGGGACAGCGTCTCCCTGGCCGAGGTCGGCATCAACGCGGTAAGGATGCGTGAAACTATGACTGGAGGCGTCGTTCTGGAGGTCCCTGAGGACCAGAAGAAGGAGAAGGCTGTTGCGCTCGCAGCACGGCTGACCCGGGCCTTGGATCCGGACATGGTCCGCGTGGCATCACCCATCCGAGCTGCGGAAGCAAGGGTGACTAAGATAGACATATCGGCCACTAAGGAGGAAATCAAGAACACCCTGGCGAAGGAGAGCGGTTGCAATGCAGAGGACGTCCGACTGGAAGAAATCCGCTTCGCCCGAAACGGCCTTGGATCTGTGTAGATACAATAGATATCTGTGTAGATAGGTTGGTCGACAGCAAAGGTCGATGCCTTCGAGCGAAGACCTTTACAGTGTTACAGGTGCCTGGAGATTGGGCACGTAAGCAAGACCTGCACCTCCAAGGAGGACAAGGGTCACCTGTGCTATAGGTGCGGCAAACCAGGACACCAAGCTAAAGCACGCCGCGAGCGCGAAATGCCTGCTCTACAAGGCGTTCGGAGCACCATCTGTACACAGGATGGGGGGACCCGCTTGCGCCACTCCGAAGAAAGGAACAAGAGGAACCACCGGCGGATCCACAGCAACAAGTGGCAACGAAAATGGCTCGCCGTTGCAAGGCGACTCTAAGCCTGTGAACAAGGAAGTTGGCACGGAGGAAGCCATGGAAGTGACGACACTAGGTGATTGAAAATGCGCATCCTCCAAACTAACCTGGGAAGGTCAAGACGATCGCAAAACCTGCTCTACCAAACCATTTGGGAGAACACGGTCGCCCCAGCGGTGGTGACTGAACCATACAGAGTTCTGGATGCTCCGGAATGAGCCGGAGATACGGATGAAATGGTTGCTGACACCTGGACATCAACGCCGGGGCGTTCGCCCACGGAGCACTGCTGGAGCGCGACAACGGATACGTCGCGGTCGAGTGGGCAGGGATGGTGGTGGTGGGTGTGTATGTATCACCTAACAGCGGATGGGGTTGTCGACTGCGTCAGGCGACGACTTACCCGGCAAGTGCTCGTCCTGGGAGACTTCAACGCGCACTCCACGGAATGGGGAAACCCCAGTTCCAATGCGCGTGGCAGCGTGCTGTCAGACTGGGCCGCGGGACTTGGACTCCTGTTGGTGAACACGGGCTCAACCAGTACCTGCGGCGGCGTGGAGAGGGAGCTCCATCGTCGACATTACAAGGGCCTCCCCCGATGCATTCAGGCGGATTTCAGACTGGATAGTGGTCGAGGGAGTCGAGACACTTTCGGACCACCTCTAGATATTCATGGAGGTGGACACACCTGGACCTGGAACGGCGGCTGCGGGCGAAGGTAAAGGAGAGGAACGAAGATCTACTCCGGACGGCCGCTATAGCAGCAGCTTGGAGATTGGAGGCCTCGACGACGACGACCAAAACAGGCGTGGAAGAGGAGGCCGAGAACCTTCGCCGAGTCATGACAGCAATTTGCGACGCATCCATGCTACGAGTCACATCGGGCACGGTGCGAAGCAGAGCGGTCTACTGGTGGAACCCCGACATCGCGGAGCTGAGGGCGAGATGCGTCCGGGCCCGAAAACGGTACCTAAGGGCCCGCCGCTGGCGACGAGGCGACGAGGAAGAAGTCTCCTTGCGCTACTGGGCGTACCGCGTGCTACAGTGCTCGCCACAAAAGGAGATGAAGATCGCGAAGGACCGTGCCTGGTCCGATCTAGTTGAAGCAGTCGAGTCTGACCCATGGGGAAGCCCATACAGGACGGTGACGCGAAAACTTCGCCCGAAGAGCCCCCTGGCAACGATGGAGATGGAACCTGCGCTCCTGCTGCAGATCATCGGGACGTTCCCCCCCCCCCGCCCCCACAAGGTGTCAGTGCGGCAGAACAGTCGCGGGAAACGACACGGCTGACAGAATGGAGAGATGACTAGGAAGTCACGGAGAAAGAGACGTCGGAGGCGACCAGAAGAATGGCCTCCCGCGACGTGGCGGCGGGCCCAGACGAAATCTCGGGCCGGAAATGGGGGAAGTGTTGGGGATCATGGACCCCAGACGCCTCTACACAAGATGCCTGAGAGAGGGAGTTTACCCTGGGGCATGGCGGACGGCGAGGCTGGTCTTGTTCCGTAAAAAAGGCCGACCGACGACTTCGCCGTCGGCTTACCGGCCGATATGCCTGCTAGACGAGGCGGGCAAACTCCTCGAGTGAGTGGTCGCCACCCGCTTGGAGCGACACATGGCGGGACAGGTGCCAGGTTGTCACAAAAGCAAGTACGGCTTCCGGAAGGAAAGCTCGACGATTGACAAGGTCAGACGCGTGCGGGTACTCACAGAGGACATCGTTTCCCGGAACGGCGTGACGCTGGCGGTCTCTTTGGACATCGTCAACGCGTTCAACTCCATGCCATGGGATAGGACAGTGGCGGCCTTGGAGCACTTCGAGGTTTCGTAATTTGTAATTTGGCAGTCAACATACGCACAATTCTATCAAATATTGAACTTATTGGATTGCTGAAAATATGACCTGTTAATATCAGCGTTATACTAATTCAACCACCCCTATTGTCTTAATCGAAATAAGAGATCGATCGATTCATGGCGTCGATTATTCGAATCGTAACGGGAATTTGCGACTCCTGTTGGGGCACTACGTTGAGATCGCGTCTCTCCGCGAAAGGTCGAAAATTCACTCATACTAAATAAATGGTTGCCATGTTCCTCTCTTCTTCATATTACAATCCATTCCAATCAAAAGGAAACGTTTATAACACATTGATTAATTTTTGCACTCACAGACAGTATACACGCACTCATTTCTTGTAATAATCCAACAGAGACAAATCATATTTTTTTAATTTCAATTATGTTTTAAATTAATGACCTATGGCTTCATCTTGTTAAGGAATTGACAAATGTTTTGAAAGAAAATAATCAACAAATATTGTTCATTTGGTATGTCGCCAAAACAATTTTTTAGTCTGTTTTCCATTTCTGAGCTGCTATTTTCAAAATTCAGACCATCTTTTGTCTCACAAAATTATGCAATATAGTGCATGCTTTACTATTGTTTGTCCATTAATATCTACAGGGCAGTGGCAAATTCTTCATTTATTGGCTAAGATGCCGAAAGCACATATCTCTTAGCTCGAATTAGACAATAATTCGTCTTATCTCGTTCATATGTGTTTTTCCATAAGATTTTAATAAATTTATGTGTAATACAAAACTGTCACCTTCGAGAAAAACAAAAGGTACATTTCTTTCTGAATATTCATTGAAAGGTTTGAATTTTGGTATATCTAAAGTGTGTTTCGTCAATTTTGTACATAATGGTGTTATTTTAGAAATTGAAGAATCACAATCTTACCGGTATCATCCGATACTTGCAGTAGCGGACAAAAGTTTAAGACGAAATGGAAGAAACAAATAATTGATTTACTTCCCATAAAAATATAAATACAGTGTTATACTTTTGGTAATAACTAATTAGACATTTGTTTGTACACTTACAAAAAAATTTCATTTTGATATTTCGCTCAGTAGCTAAGTTATAAAAACAGGAACGAAATCTGTATAATATTTCGTCGGTCAAAAGTTTAAGATTACACAAAAAATATTAAGTTTTGGTAAGAAAATAATTTTTGTTTAAATTCAATATTTTGTCCAATAACCGTTATTTCTTATCACTTCGGTATATCTTCTTGGCATAGAATCTATTAATTTTTTACATTGATCTACCGTAATATTACTCCAACCTGTTTCAATTGTAAAGCAAAGTTCATTAAAATTTTTCTGTTTATAACCGTGTACTGTCTTTTTTATGATGCTCCACAAATTCTCGATTGGATTAATGTCTGGAGATTGCGACAGCCACGGCAGTGTTACGTAATCTTGAGTGTTAGTTGATAAAACAAGAAGGTTGAGTCGTAACACAACTACTGTCTTTATTTTCTAACCAACTTTATTTACTAGCACAGCACAGGTTTACAATAATTGAGACTGATCGGAAAGATGTTCACTATTCTTAGGTTGTGTATATTTCTCCCTAGGTGTTCTCGTCTCATTACGGAGCAAAGCTCGGTGTGGGTGTACCCTTATAATTAGCAACGCGGATTCGCTGTTCGTACCTTTCGTCAGGAAAAGTGAGGGTAACGATCCGCGATGCCAATTGGTTATAGGCCACGTTAATAAATGAAGATAGGAGGAGGAAGCCTCATACCAACGTGGCTAGTAGGTGATATTGTTTATGGGAAAAACCAGCTTTTTCGTTAGTCACGTATTGGTTTTTCCCATTAGGTAACTACCTGCTTTCCCCGTAATTAGTAAGGACGTATAATAACCTAAGGACTGCTTCAAGGACCATCCATAAACAGATTGCACAAAAATAATAAACTAAAAGTTTAAGTTTATGGTGGGTCCCTGGGGTAATTGAGGGTACGCGGTGAAGACCTGCACACATCCGGCCTCTGATATGAATTGACGTTACAGCAGCACGGTAATATTTTCTTCTTCAAAAAACTGTTTCACAACCCGAGTCGTGTGCTTCGGATCATTATCATTTTGAAAAATAAAATCATCACTTATATTGTTGCGTGCAAAAGGCAACATTGTGTTCTTGAGTATGTCATGTAGTGAAAACGGTCCATAGTTCCATTGATACGACATATCGGACCAGAGCCAGCTCAAAAAAACATGCCCACGTCATAACGTTCCCACCACCATGTTTAAGAGTTTTTAAAACACACTGTGTTTTCAAACTTTCGCCAATTCGACGTCTAACATACCGTATCCCATCAGAAGAGACGCGATTGGATTGCGATTCATCTGAAAACAATACCTTTTGCCAATCTTCACTTGTGCAATGCCTATGAGATATAGCAAATGCAACTCGTCTTTTTCGATTCCTAGAACTCAGCAGTGATTTCTTTTGGGGTTTTAGTCCCTTAAGTTAAAGTCTTCTAATCTTCTCTTAACAGTTCTAGCATTAATTTGTGTATAGTTATTATAGTTTATCTCCGCAGCAGTATTATTTGCGCTACGAAAACGATCCTTTTCGCTCAATCGATGAATCCGGCGATTCATTTTCAGCGTTGTTTTCTGTGGTCTTCTGTTTTTCAGCTGATCGCAATACATGCCTGCTTTTAAAAATTTATACCAAGCTTGCTTGAAAGCCGTTTCTGACCTGTTCACTATATTTGCTATTTCGGTGAAGGTTTTACTTTGCTTCTTTACGCAGCCTTACGATTTGTTCCCTTTCGTTTTCAAGTAAATTCTTTGAAATCATAGTCTGTTCCTATCTAAATGAATTTTAAGCGATAAAAGGTACACTAAACAATGATTTTGACATTCCAGAATCAAAATGTTCAAAAACTGTACTTATACGCACGTTTTACACAGATCGTCTTAAACTAATATCCTCCGTTTACAAGTGCTGAGCGGTGATTAACTGTTGTAACTCCTACATTGTTTGTATTTGACAGCTGACGGTCAGAGGTTACGAAGGTCAAACATACAGCTATGTTATTCCAAAGAGACAAACCGAATAGAAGAACAATATACGTATAAGATGTTTGTAATCCGGTTTACAAATCATCATCTTAAATTTTTATCCGCTACTGTACATATAAGAAACGAAATTCTAAATCTACAACTGCTAATAATATAATTAAAAAATAATCGAGCCACTGTTTGATGGTTTCTTAATTCTTATGTATTTGACATCTATTGCACCAATGCAGTGAGGAAAATTTACTCTTGGTTGAGGTCCACACGATATCTCTTCCCAGTTATAAGTTGTATTTGGTAAATGTAGGATTTCATCGCGAAGATTGTTCTACATAATTTGTGTGACTACTTTCTCAGTACTGCTGATCATTGAGACGCTTATTCGTTAAGAGTAATAAAGATCTTGTAAGGAACAGCCAGATTCCGAATATCTAAGAAAATGTATAATAACGATTTATATTTTTTAGCTAGATCTATCATGAAGAAATGGACACAAATACGAGACTCGTGAGCAACAATTGCTCACGAAAGTATTGAAAATACAGTAAGTATAAAAAATAGAGGAAGAATAAAGTAAGAAAGAAATGTTGATCATAAAACTGTTGAAAGTAATACGACTGCGATTACTTTTGACATATTAAAAAAAAAAAAGAAGAGCAAACTTTCAAATTAGAAATAAACTAAATTCCAAAATAATGCAATTAATAAATTAACAAACGAATTTTTCAAAAATTGCAGAAGAGATGTCACATGTTACTTTTCAAAGTCTTTCGTCATCCTTACAAATATTTAATGATGATGAAATGTTAGAATTTCAGCCCGGGATTATAAAATTAATTCAAAAAATAAAAAAAATGAACTTTTGAATATGCATACTTCTCTACCTCACTCTTCTACATAATCAAGAAATGTATTTTACGAATGGGAAAATGATAGAGATCAGAACCTGTACATCCTAAATAAGACATCACCGCCATTTAATTATAAGTTCGACTGAATCCGTCGGAAGTCAAGAATCCAAATTTCAGTTATAGATTTAGAACGGACTACCTAATTGTATACACTGCTTAGGCTAGCCTACTTTCGTTCATGTAACAATGTTTGTCGGCGCACGCAGATACTTCGGTTAATTTTTAATTGTCAATAACTAAAAACTAGAACTGAAAACACAATTTTTTAATTCTTGATTTTCCCTTTATTTTAACTTCAAGAATCATTTCTTAAATTTTTTTTACAGCTGTAGCCGAACACTCTGTATAATAATTTGATCCTCAACGAAATCTAGTTTATTTTCAATTTCAAAGTTTGAGTTAGGTTCATTTTAGATATTAATGCTTAAAATTATTCATATTTAGTACTTTACTTTAAAAATTAATGATTTTACATAGTAATAATAATTTAAAAGTAAGTTATAATGTTTTTTTTAATTAGTATTAATTATAACATTTAATAAAAATGGCTTATCTTAAGCATCATCAATTTCTCTTCGAGACTATTGCTCTATCTCATAAATGTATTGTCTTCTGTTAAATCTCTTTGCACTCTTTTCAACAAATCATTAAAGTAGATATTGACATATTATTGAGATATGTATAATTTTATGTGCTAAACTAGATTAGCTGCGTAGTAGTGATACATGTATGTGAATATCAGTGTGTGGAACTATGTGTGTGCGCGGCATCTTGGAAACAAAGGAATGTAAACGGTTCAGTCGGTTAACAGTAGGGTATGGAAGAAAGTGCTGAGACGCGTGCAAGTGTGTGTGGAGGATTAGTCTGATTTTGGTGGAGCGAAATAACGAAAGCGAATTATTGCCGTCGCAATCCGTTAAATATATTTTTGAATAAATAAATAAATTACAGACGAACAGAAGATTGTGAGTCCGCTGGTACAAGTTTAAGTCACGGAATAAATACCCGGTAAATACTCGGAGAAACTTTGTAGATCACTGCGATGCTTGTTTATACGTCAATACTCTTCGACTCTGTTCGGTGAACTCTCTCGCTCGTGATTGCGTCTGTTTATTTATACTGGTCGGGGGATAGCCGGAAAATTTGAAATCGACTGCGTTTGACGATTGTATGTAGCGGCGACATTGTTTTGCTCGGAGTTCATTGCTCCTTACAATACTTGTGACTTAACGGTCTTGATACTCCGAAGCAAAACAACAACAGGATTTGAATTGTCCTGCTCGCGTGCCGCTACATGTATATCGATGAATACCTTTGAAATCAAATAAATATACAACTATTCTAATATAAATTCTAGGTGTAAATTTAGTGTTCCTATACCATTATTTCGGCTATTAAGATCAAAAATTCTCAACATATGAAAATAATTAGAAAGTTTTATTTCGTCTCTTTCTAATTGATACGTGAGAATCTAATAGGACCCCAATTGATATCTATCTCTTACAATAGTACTGTACCAAATATCTTCTGTTGATCCTTTTCTACGATGGTAACACCGAAATCTGATGAAAAATGTAATTACATCCATTTTTCCGACTGTAAATAGTAGAATAGACGAACAGACAAAAGAAGTAAGCATTTGCGTGAGAGATGGATTTTCAGTAAAGATACGGAATTATATGAACACTACTTTCGGCTCGGTAAAATTACCGAGTCGGTCAAAAAACCGTATCGTCTGAACGGGCTGCAAAAGTTATAAAGATAAAGTGCGTGAGCTTCAAAAACGATATAGTAATGGAAAAAGAACACTGCATAGAGATCCGTTGTGTCCCTGTCTAATAACGCATGCATATTCATATTCTAAATAAAGAAGTGTAACACCGATCAACGAGCGGCATCAGTCTTCAGTGTGCATGCCTGATTAGACATGTCAAAAAGGTGTTCTATGCAGCGTTCTCTTTTTTTTTTTTTTTTCTATATCGCATTCACTTACAGGGTAGTATGGCTCGCGTAGCCTATCTTTATATCTGTCGGAGATGAAAGGACATTGGAGTCTTCCCTTTGGAACTTCGGGAAAATCCCTTAACACCGTAACCTAGAGTCCACTATAGCTGTAATTAAACAATTGTAGTTATTCAATCCGATTGTAATTGTCCTAGATCTGTGATAATACGCATGGGCTCGAGGCGACAAGCAGTCGCCGAACGTAGCCGCGGTCACGGGATGGGCGCTTTGTCTAACAAAGGTATGGAGTAATTCTATAGCTCTCCTTAAAAGAAATATTTGTGACGGCACGCGGCAGTAAACATTCGAACGGTTTCTGTCCCGTGGCTCGCTACACGCAGACCCTATTCTTCGAGTAAGATGATTGCCAGATGTCGATGCGTCTCCGCAGTACATGTTCGGCTAGCCTGAGGGCCCGTTATAAATATTAAGATTTAGTTGGCTAAAGTCCTTCAGATAGACAAACAATCTTTGTCCCAGCTACGGGAAGATAGGGGAGACCTATTTTTCAACGAACGGCGTCTCCCACTAGCAACTTCCCCTTGAGGGCGGCTAGCATCTTTTTCTAACCACCGATATGGAGATTGACCAATTAGCAGCAACGCCAATTTCCCTCACCTTCTGAACGAAGGCTATCCTCGACGAATCCAAGGATTTCGTGTCCTTAGACACACCCCATCATAGTTTTCCTCTGCAACATCATCGCGACGGAAAGTCATTCTCTCGTGAGGTCGTATTAGCGAGTTACTTAGCGTCTGTACGCTCGGTGGATATTCCACGTTTTAACAAAGAGTCCGACTTAGATTTTGTGAGCATGTCCATCCATCATCCCGTTGACCACGGATTCGTTATTGAACCTAGGATCATTGTCATTAGTTTCTCGAGTATCTAATTACCACGGTTACTTGTCCAATCGTATAATAATCGTATTTGCACTAGTCAATGTCTTCTCTATTACATAACGACACTGTGTAATCCAAACGAAGATTCGTTTGACGCCCCTAACCCTAAATTCCAACCTTTCTCTGACATATCTATATGATTCAACCAAATCGGAATCTATTAATGTCAGTAACTGTCAGCAGCACGATAGACTTTCTTTCGAGAGTTTAACAAATGAAGATGTTTCGTACCGATATATTGGTATCTGTGTACATATGTATGTATACATATATAATTAAGCTGAACATAATTTTTATGTCCGCCGTAGCAAATCGCAGATGACGAAGGACGAAACACTTTGACCTTTTTCCAGGTCACTATTTCAGAACCTACCAACAAACTCCGCTGCTGAGTAGTATGTTTAAATAGCTTTTCTGCTCCTCACGGAGCACCAAGGGTTAGGTTTTGGACGTTTAACTTTGAAGTGTGCTTTTACGGGCTAGGTTTAGGACCTTTTCGTGGTGACAAATCATTTTCGAACACCCTGTATGACGCTCTAATATTTTATTTCTTCAACAAAAACAAACAACATCTCAGTATCCATATTCTTCTACAAGAATATATCAAGAATAAAATATTTAAGAATAAAAATGTTACCAAATACTTTTGTTAAATCTGTAATACACCAACTTATGTAACATGTATGAGATATGTAATATGCTGTAAATGTTACATGAATTATGGTGGTTCTATTAAGTAAAAATTAATCACATGTGATTCGTACTCGGCTAGATATCTCGTCGTTGTTTTAATATGCACTGTTCTCACTTCATCGATTACATGCTTATAGTGAGCTTGTTACTAAATTTATATTGAAACTGATGCTAATATTAGACAGCGAATAGAGAAAGGAGCATTTCGAACTCTCCATAATATGGCGCAATATTAATGCCGGGAAACGTAGATTTCTCGAATGTCGATCTAAGGTAGAGGAGTTGTGTAACGTGTTATAAAAATGTAAAATGAACCTTGAATATGAAACTCAAAATCGAATCAATTTCCACCTTTTTACATCGCATCAGTTTCAGTTGATATATGTCACTTATGACATAAATATTAAGAA
Organism: Bombus flavifrons; assembly: GCF_040668555.2. Taxonomy (NCBI): domain Eukaryota; kingdom Metazoa; phylum Arthropoda; class Insecta; order Hymenoptera; family Apidae; genus Bombus; species Bombus flavifrons. The sequence continues at coordinate 293,283 of NC_138455.1, forward strand.
TCTATAACAGTAAATAATATGAAAATAACATTAGTATATGTACCTGAGCTGTAATATGTAACTAAAAAGAGGAATTGTTTCATTTGATTTAGTAATAGAAATAAAGAGAAAGCAAGGCGATGATATAATATATGATATATTTGATCGTAATTTCCAACTTGCTATAACCTCAATAGCATATACTTCTGTTATTCTGTAGCCTGGCAGAAAAAGATTGTTCAAAACATGATTGTTAAAACAAACAGGTAATGAACGAATTTAAAAACACATACATATATTGGAATATTGTGATTTACAAACGATCACGCTGCTGGTTATTTCATGTGCTACGAAAGTTCGTATAATGAAGGTGTCCATGGGGTTCGAGCATCGGAAATATTGCGTTTTCTGGTCAGAGATTGGAAACAAACAGAATCTGTGACCAGCTGAAAATTTTTCACCAACAGAAAGGCAAAAAATGGATCCTGTTATCGGAAACAGCAATAATCCAGTGGTTGACGTGCATTCATCCACGCGTGCATACATATGAGACAGAAAACGCGTGTGCAAACGCGGCCATGGCTGCGGTGTGCGGTGGTGGATTACGAATGGAGCAGTCTAGATCTGTCATTCAGTTTAATCGTTTCCTATGCACTTCGTCGTACCCATTGTCGACCAGAGCTCTATAATAATTTAATGCCAGATATAATAAGTTACTTGCTGTCTGGCCGGTTGCCAGGCTTACCCTATTCATTCCTCTATGAAAGCTGAAAAGCGGCCGTCGCTGCCGCCGAACAGATGGAGCGTTAACTTATGGAGCGGTGCACGCCGCGCCGCTCACGGTCATGCTGTTCCACTGAATTTAAGCCGACTCCCCACCCGATCTTAATTGGTCAGGCTCGCTAATTGAGACGATCATTATAGGTCATTAACGCGCGATCAACTAACTATTACCATTTTTCTGGCCGGCATGGCAGAGAAACAATAACGTCGATTATCGCTAGGATCCAAACGGTTTTCGGTGCGTAAGTTTTTAAGGGAGTTGTGTTATTCTACTGTCCAAGCTGGACCGTAAGGTATCTTGAGTTTAATGTAGTTTCTAATCAGCAGAATTAGTATGTCAGTAGCTAGGCGGGAATTAACTTGTGCTTTGAATATTTATGGAAAGATAGATGAGATATCGAAACACGAAATTAGGCTATTAAAAATGAATGTGTGATGCACTTATGATACTTATGGTACAAATATAAATGTATGATTGTCTGGCTGGCAACTTTAAGATCTGTTATTCTTTTTTCTTTGTCTAATAACAGATGATTTAAAAAGAAGAACAGAAAATAAATATAATCAAATTTCTTCCCTTTCCTAATTATTTATACTAGCCAGCGTTCTGCAATGCTGTTATTAAGAACCTCATAATCTCAAGTAAGTTCCTAATCACTGATATAAGCAGAGTATCGAATACGAAACTTCTAAGTAGCTCATTAATACTTCTAAATACTAATTGTGGTTAATTCAACCTGCATTCATTTATAAAATTCCGTAATAATTTTCAATTAGAAAACTGATTCATTTTTCGAAATGTATGTTATTTTGACAACGTTCGGAGAATGCTTGGTTCAACCATGGAACAGCTTGAGTGGCTTTTAATACATGGCAGTATCCGGAATGCATCTTCGCATTAAACGGCGAACGGTCGGAATTAATATCAAGAATCTGGAGATTTGTCGGCAGGAGCGTAAGACATTTTAATTACAGCAATTTAAATTCAATAATTTTGGTATTTTGCTCGAGCCGGAGGGACTGCACAGCTGTTCTACGAATTAGCATACTAAACTTCATTACCAACAACTCGACAAAGACGTGCCAAGACGGCACAACTAATTTCGAAGATAGAATAAAGCTGGAAGCGTGCGTGCTCACTGTTCGTTTTTAGCCACCTTCGGAAATTACAACTTAAGGTAAACTATCTTTCTTATTACTATTTATTCTTGCTTGGATTCCATGTTCTAATAAAAAATCTTTCACTATGCAACTGGATAACGCTGCTAAAACAAATTGGAAGCTGTAACATTGATTGGGCAATTCAAAACTATTATAAAGCATTATGACACGGCCGAATATGCCACGTTTCGCACCGAGACATATCGGTACGCGAAAATTTTTTCATCGGATTTATTCAAAAACTCTACAATTCCACAAAATGAAACGGGTTCAAGTTACAGAAGAAATGTAATTCCATGAAATTTGATCAAAAAAATTTCGATGTAATCATTTATGAGCATCTAAATGTTTTGTGACTATAATCAACATACAAATATATAGCGTCGAATAAATTATACCGAAGAATTGCAATTCTCGACATTTCGTTATAATATTAAAATTTTTGAATCCCAGGGATAGCGAACAAACGAAAACGGAGTATGTAAAGAGAGTAAAAGACAGTGAAACAAACAATGTAATGACGAATAAGGGTGGGACAGAGAAGGAGAGAGAAATAACTTGGGAAATTCGTATTCAAGTTCAGTGGAATTGTTTTATTTTACTCAGTGTATCTGCACATATTACATCAGAAAATGTGTCCGACTTTTCAAATAATCTTTGTATTATCAGATCACATGGAAATGAAAAAGTAATTCCGGAAGGGACGTCGTTGCTACATATGTGCGCACTTTATCCGCAACCACGAAGATGCCACGGATTTTCTTCTTCCTCTTTCCTGTCTTCTCTTTCCAAGGATTAGTGGAACTCTCGAGGTGTAATAAACGACACTACTTAATGAGTCACCTTTTCATGGGTCCCTGTATATTCCTTTAGAAGCGATAGTAAAAGGTTTGATGGCCCAGCCATCCAGAACCTATCCCCAACTTCCATTTTATTCCTATCACTTTTCGCGCCGAGACTCTGATTTTGTAGTAAGAAATCGTATTTCTGATTTGAAAGCAAGGATTATAGTTTTTAGACAAATTTTGGTTATGTCATAACAGATTCAAAGTTTAGAGTTTCAAGACGACAATTTTAAGTAAGTTCACATGATTAAATGAAAATATATATTAACTTAATGGAAAATACATTTTCATCTATAAATCACAGGCATCAATGTCATTCGCGGATTTCCCTTTCATGTGCATATTCATATATGCTTTTCTTTATACACTCTCACATTGTTTCCTATTTCTTTTAATACCCCAACTTTTTCTATTTATATATTAAATTGTAAGATCTGCGAATTTTAGCTTTCTATTAAAAAATAAAAATGAAGGCGAAACTATAAATCGATAGGTGTAATGAACAACATACAGAATACTAATTTACTGAAAATAGTACAACTGACTATAATCGGAAAAATTATTTACATACATTGGTATATACATAATAATTCTTTCTTTCTTGTAATAATTATTTCTTTATTTAATTTATATTCGAGGAAGGCACGTCTGTATTTCAGATTGAACTCCTAAAAACTGAACAAAATGAAAAAAGTAACAAAACAAAATGAAAAGAATATCGACGTCCACTCATACTAAACAAATGGTTGCTATGTCATCCTCCCATTTATCTTACAGTCTATGTTCAAAGATCTTTGAACTCATGATATTAACTAACTCATGATATTTAATTAGCATAAATTATAAGAGGGTTAGTCGCTTGAGCGACAAATATAATACCTAAATACGTGACTCTATACGCATTAAAACTTCGCGAGATATGAAAAATTAAAAGAAACTCTTGCAATATGTAGCCCAGGGAAACAACATTTACAAGGAAATAGCGCACAATGCTTACCTTTCAATAAATGCAACCAAAAATATTTATATTGTACTCCGGGAAAATAAAACTTATAAGATTCGTTAACTGATTTATGAAGGAACGAAAAAGCAGAAAGAAAAGAAGAAGCAGGAGAAAGAAATAAAAATAGAAAATAAGAGTCTCCAACCATGCAGACTGCTACATGGGGCAAAACTTTATTCTGATTTAATGGGATTATCAGTGTAATTTTACTGACATTTTGACTCGTATAATTCCTAACTATCTGATCCGTGACAATCACTTAGACTTTTATACGTAAACCATAAAACGTATCATGTAAAATTGACCAATTCGTTCGGGATTGGAGGAACCATCGGCTAATAACATAGCATTTAGTGACACTTCCTTTGTTAGAAACATATTTGACTTTCACACCCCAGTTGAGATAATTATCCAAGCACATACGACTAATACCTATTATAATACCTATTATACCTACGCATAATACCTATTATAGTTCCCATAAAAATAACATTCAAACATTACTTCAAATCTTTCTCCTATATTTCTGTTCGATGTAACAGGACATTTCTAGGATATTTCATTTCATAGGATAGTTCATTTCCACCTGAAAAGAGGGGAAATACCATAGCTTTAAAAAAGGCCATTTTCATTTCTTCGCCACTTTTGGCTCCTTCTGCTTCATCCTATCAAAATTAATTGTGTATGAAATGAAATAAATAGGCGACAAGTTACTTTACACTTCTATGCTAAAGAAGAAGGTAACGAAAAATACAGCATGATTACAGTAATTAAATGAAAATTTTATTCATTTAGCCGCGTGAAACGAGAAATATCCGATATTCATAAAGCTACGTGCTGCCCCAAAATTAATGTACATGAATTAATCACTGCAAAATCCTGCTTATTAGAATACGGTATAAAAACGAAAATAGTAAGCTTAAATCGGTACTATCAATGCCCAAATTATCAATGTTGAATAATTGTATTAATATAACACATGTAGGATAAATTATTCGGTAGGAAAGTGTAAAGTATTTCACAATGTCTTTATCGAACGCGGTTATTTAATGAATAGAGATAATCTTGCATCGTTACGAATACTGAAAAATTGTATTAATACGATGACAAGTATATAATAAATTATTTATTATTTAAGTTATTTATGGTTAGTTGAATATAAAGTAGTTTACACATTGTCTCTTTCATTGTTATTTAATGGACTCCGGAATGAAAGTCGAAAGAGCGTCGGAAAGGGATTAAAAGTGAATAAAGGGTAAATCGTATTTATCCGACCAGCGGAGAATCCCCAAAGGCTATCGCGATATCACGCGTATCAATAACAGGTAACGATTTCATGAGCAACTTTATCCTCACCGTACAGTTTTATCGGGAGTGCGATTAATCTTGTCTATGTGTAACGACCAGCAGAGCAGAACATTACCGGAGCCTATCCTTTGTGCATCAGCATCTTTCGTTTTTGAAGGCTTATCATTTTCTCGCGAGGTTTACACGCATTACGAATTATGATCTTAATTGATTCTTAATTGAGCAACAAAAGAAACATTTAAAGAGAAGGGCAATTTGGTACGATATCTACATAATATCATTGTATCTTTTTCAAAGAAATTTAGTTCAAAATGCAAGATCCAATCAACTCAACAAGTCCATCTAACTTTCTTCGGGTCTGTTTTATGTCCCGACGAAAGCAGTAAATACGTTATACGCTTATTTGGGATTCAAGTAAGTTAACACTTTGTATAAATGGAAAAAAATAAATAAATAAATAAATAAATGAAAAAAATTTAATCGGTGACATGTCATCGTCGAGAAATGTTAATACGTATATTCAATGTAGAAATAGAGAGACATACGCAACTAGAATAAATATTGTCGAAATATTGGTCAAATACTTCGCAAATTATATAAATATAAGTTATGTTATATAATTTTTTACCAATAATCATAATTTATATATATGTCAGGTTCACATTATGATTAGGGTTAGAGGCGTGAAACGAATCTTCATTTGGTTTAGACATTGTTGTTATGCAATAGAGAAGATATTTACTAGCGCAAATACGATTATTACAGAATTTGACAAGCAACCGTGGTAATTAGATACTCGAGATGCTAATGACAATGATCTTAGGTTCAATAACGAATCCGCGGCCAACGGGATAACCAAATGCGCTTTCTTCCAAAGTCCAAATTGTACTCCACTTGCTTGTCCACTTCTACCAAATGTCCAACTCGGACAAATTGTGAATATAAACAACTAAATAAAAAAAAACTTGCTTGTCTACAAGTATTACTGAACTAACTCTTTTTTAAAACATGGAATATCCACCGAGAGTAAAGACGCTATGTAACTCGCTAATGCGACCTCACGAGAGAATGACTTTCCGTCACGATGATGCTACAGAGGAGAACTATGATGGGGTGTGTCTAAGGACACGAGACCATCGGATTTGTCGAGGAAAGTGAGGGAAACGGACGTTCCTGTTAATTGGTTAATTTCTTTGGTTGGTGGTTGAAGAAGGATGCTAACCGCTCTTGAGAGAAAGTTACTAGCGGGAAACGTCGTTCGTGAGAAAAGCAGATTTCCCGTATCTTCCCATAGTAGGTGGTGGATTTAGGGACTGTTAGGATAAAGACTGTTTGTCCGTTTGAAGGACTTTGGTTAACTAAATCCTAAGATTTATAGCGGGTCCTCAGGTTAGCTGAACATGACTGTGAAGATGCATCGACATCTGGTAATCATCTTGCCCGAAGAATAGGGTCTGTGTGTGGCGAGCCATAGGACAGAAACCGTTGGAATGTTTACTGCCGCGTACCGCTACAACTATTTGTTTTAAGGAGAGCTATAGAATTACTCCATACCTCTGTTAGGTAAAAACGTTCATCCCGTGACCGCGGCTATGTTCGGCGACTTGTTGTCGCCTCGAGCCCAAGCTCACTATCACAAATCTCGGACAATTATAATCGAGTTAAATTATAGTGACTAAAATATTGGGAGTTTCCCGAAGAATTCCAAAGGAAAGGCCCCGGTATCCTTTCATCTCCGACATATATAATAGAATATATTGATTTCTTTGAAATCTCGTTTCATTTTTTTTTTTTTTTTTCAAAGATTAATTGCTAGTCTTATCCTTCAAACAAAAAAGGCAAGTTAAAAATTTTTGTAAATAGCAAACTTCGCCTTCTTACGTATTTATTCCTTTTTTTAAACGATTATCTATAATCAAAATCAAAATATTACTCAGTTTCTACTAATAAAATCGTCACATTCCACATAAAACATGCGTCCTTACCAATGAATTTTATTTCAAATTGATATTTTAATCTGCTTCTAAGATGCTGGACTTTAGAGTATCATATTTAAGTAATAATAGGTATGAATGATAACTAAGAAATCATGACCTAGATTTTCCGCTCGAGATGCGTACGTGTACTAGCAATATGTGATAAATAAATGTTAGCGTTACGTCTGTGACTGACTATTACTTGTTACTACGTGGCTCGAACAAGCAATGATTATTAAAAATTACACTTTCCTTTAGGCTATATTATTCATTTCGACAGCGAAAAATCATATCAACGTGAAACAATAGCTATTTTTAAGGGAAAGCTTTCCTATGTCTAAAGGTATTAGTTTTGTAAAAATATGAAGCGAATAATTTTGAGATAATAGTAACGTAAATGTTCAAAAATTTTAATTGGCGTTTCTGATATATTTGGTGATGTAAGTTATATTATTCAAAATGCATACTATATGTTTCACTTCAATGATTATAGGATATAAATACGAGTAAAAGAACAATATATTAGAATCATTTACTTTTTGTAGAATTGTGAATTACGAAGAATTTGTCAAAATACAATTTAAAATATAAATACGACTTAAAATATTTTTTTGCTAGAATGCCAATATTATAAAATATATTTGTTTAATAAGTTATTACAGAATTAAATTCTCCTTCAATTGGGAACAACATCCATAAGAAAAGCAAAATTCTGGACTTAATTAGATACATACATGCATTATTAGATATACAGTATTAATTATATAGATATCATTATTTTATAGCGGAAAACGGCAAATAAATACATTTTTCTAACAAACGATTTCATCATTTCTGGTAGAATAACAATAATTCGATATAAATATACATGATATATAGCTGATATAGCTATTTAACAAACCTATTGAGGATTTATAAGTTCCAAGACAAAGGAACACAACATACATTCTACCATTATACTTAATTATAATGCGATAAAGCAACACCAGTGAAAAATTAGCATAACCCGTCCGCCGCTAACACGACCAGCCAACCAACAGGCATCGAAAGGAAAACGTCGTGGCGGGTGTATTAAGCCAGCAAGAAGGGTAAGATCGTTTCTCGGAACCGAGTGTATGCTTATACGTATACGTATGTGTCACCTTAGGTGCCGTCGTCGCATCAGTGTGGCGTCAGCGACGCCTTGCATACTGTTGCAATTGCGTACAACCTTCGGTATATAATTGGGATGAATATTGAGAAGTTGGCAGTGAAGTTGTAAGTAAACTTGAATGCCTCGAGGCGAGCCCGCTCCGCTTGAGAGCAGAGACGTGTTGCGGACAGATCTCCTCTGCTCTCCTGATGTAACCCACTCCTGATTCACCTAGCGTCTGCTGCCTTCTGCAAAACTATACGAATATTCCAGATTATCTAGCCCAGAAATGAAATAGTATTCGCAGGCACTAGTGTTCTTGCCTCTATTCTTTATAGGGATTGTGATTATGTAAAATAGAGATCAAATCTGCTTTACGTGTTAAATTCTACTAAATTGAATTAGTAAGAAGGAGAGAATCGTTACACAATTTGAGGAATTGGTCTGATAGACATTGAAGTATTTGGTGCTATTTTTTAAACAAGTCTATTATGAACAAATTGTTCTCTAAATTATTCTATGAAAAAGGAATTCAGGAAATTCTCTGACTAAATATAAAATTTTCTGGAAAATTGAAAAACAGTATATGTATCAGTTTAATGAGAAAAGGGAGGGCAATTTGAATATTCAGGAATTGTCTATAAGTATAATGTATTTATTAATGAAATCCTTCTTTCTCTTCTTACTTTCAACATGATTATTTACATTTCCTTGAATATTATAGATTTCTTATTTTTCTTTTTCTCCGCCTTCTTATTTCTTTAATTTTATTTTCCTTCTTCCCCAGTTTTTGCAAAGACAAATGCACAAAACAAATATTTATACTTTACAAGTTGAAACTAAATTGGTCATTAAGATAAGATTATTTTTATTGATCACTAAGATTTCGTTTCCTACGAAACGATATATATTGTCGTTCAGTCTAATAGTTCTTTTTCCTTTCTTTATTTCTTTATTTTTATTTTATTTTATTTTGTCTTTTTTTCTATTTTATCGGATTACAACAATATTCTAGATTGCCTGATTCTCTGAAATTAAAGTAAAAAAATTTACCCTCTATACGTGCTCTTCCGCTGCACGTTTTCAAAAATTACAGAATAAAATATATACAATCCTATATGATTCATTAACGAATTTCATTATGGTAATTTACGATATTCTGGAAGAATTTATTTTAAATGGCATGCATTAAGATACATATAGTATTGTCAATGTTTCTTTTTTTATTTATTTATTTAAATTTTACAATTTGTCCAGTAGGACATTTAGTAAAATACTATAGCTTAGTGGTATAATAATATAACATGTGGATGGTTACCCCCAGCGGGATTCCATCTTCCAAGTTGTTTATTTAATTTCTATTGTGAGGTCAGCGGGATGATTCTTCTTCAGTCTTCTTTCTATTATGGTTTTATTCGTTTCAGCAACCAGCTGGTTTGGGTGTGTTACAAGTCTTTCTTTATACTTTTTTGCATATCTAGCGATTTCCTCTTTGACTGTTGGAATTTTTAAATCTTTTCGCAAGTCTTCATTTCTGACATACCATGGAGCGTTAACTATTGTCCTTAAAATTTTTGCTTACTCTGTTTCTATTTTATTTATGTGACTCATTGCTGCCGTCCCCCATAGTGGGATTCCGTATGTCCAGATTGGTTTGATTATTTTGTATATATTTAGTTTATTCATTATGTTTAATTTAGATTTTTTATTGGTTAACCAGTACTTGCTTTTATCCAGTATTTGCTTCCTTTTTTCACGTATTCTGTTTATTATTGATTTTATGTGATGCTTCCATGTAAGGTGTGTGACTAAATGTATTCCTAGATATTTGACTTGCTTTGTTTGTGCTATGCGGGCGCCGTTCAGTTGGATATCTGGCGTTTTTCCTTTTCTAAGTGTAAATGTTATGTGATTGCACTTACTGGTGTTCGCTTTTATTTGTTTGTTTTTTTTTTTTTTTGCAGCTACTTTTCTATTTTTGTAATATGTTCTCGTAGTAGTGCGGCTGCCATTTCTGGATTTGCGTGCCTCACTAGTATGGCCGTATTATCGTCCGCGAACGTTAGTATTTTGCTGTTGACAGTTGTTGGTATGTCTGCCGTACATAGTGTGTATAGTATTGGCCCTAGGACGTTTCCTTGCGGTACTCCTGCCTTGATATCCATAATTTCAGAATATGCATCATTTATTTTTACTACAAAGATTCTATTGTTTAAGTAAGATTTGAGTAGTTTGTAGATTTGTTCTGGAAATTGCTTTTTGAATGTTTGAAGAAGTTTTTCATGGTTAACTTTGTCAAATGCTTTTTCGATGTCCATAAAGAGTGCCGTGCAATATTGTTTTGTTTCCAGCGCCTGTAAGATTTCATTGACGAGTCTGTGCATTTGTTCTATTGTGGAGTGTTTATTCCTGAATCCAAATTGATGGTCCGGTATTAGTTTTTCTTTTTCTATTGTTGGTTTTAGGCGGTTATACATTATTTTTTCTAGTAATTTAGAAAACGCAGGTAGTAATGATATTGGCCTGTAGGATGCAGTTAGTTGTGGGTTTTTGTTTGGTTTGGGTAACATTACGATCTGTGCTATTTTCCATAGTGCAGGAAAGTACTGTATTCTTAGAATTGCGTTGAATATTATTGTTGTTAGTCTTATTGCCTTTTTTAAGATTTTTCCATTGATCAAGTCAAATCCTGACGCTTTACTTGTCTTTGTTGCCTTAATTAAGTTTGTAACTTCTTGCGCTGTTGTGTTGAGTACGGTGCAGCGTTTATCAGTTGTGTTGCTGGCATTTTCCACTCCTTCATTTGTTTTCCATCTGCGGATGCTGTTATTAATTTCGTACGGTGAAAATATATTTTGTAGGTGCTTCGAAAATTCTTCTGCCTGCTCTTCGTTGCTTCTGGCCCATGTGTTGTCCATTTTTCTGATCGCTGGGATTGATTTTATTGTTTTCTTAATTTTGTTAGTGACTTTCCATAGGGAGTAGTTGGTATTCTCATACGCGGATAGTGATTTATAGTTTTATAGTTTATATTTATAGTTTATTTAGGTTTTTCTTGTTTTCTCGTGTTCTCTGTTTTTGCCATTTTGCTTTCGCTTTACTTTTTTCCCTGATTTTATCTAGGATGTCCTGTGGAATAATTTTTGATTGCCTGCTATTTGATTCATGGGTGATGGTTACCCACGCTGCTTCCTGTATTATTTCTGTCATAGTTGCTACTGCCTGCTCAATGTGTTCAGGTGTTTTCAATGGGATATTGCAGTTTATTTTGTTTTCGATTAGCTCTTTAAAAGCTTGCCAATTGGTGGTTTTATTGCAAAGCGACTCTGGCTTGTTATAAAGTAGTGGTTTGCTTGTATATTCTAATATAATTGGTGTATGGTCGGAGTTAAGTTCGAGGCTGGTTGTTATTTTTAATTTGCTTGCGTTTAGTCCTTTTGTTACTGCAAAATCCAACAGGTCAGGTGTTTTATTGAGGTCTGTCGGCCAGTACGTTGGTTTTCCTGTAGATGGTACGTTGAGATTGCTGCTTCTAATGTATTTTTCTAATGTTCTACCTCTCGGCGTGTTAATTCTCGAACCCCATAATGTGTGCTTTGCATTAAAGTTTCCTGCTGCTATATATTTGTTTCCTAAGGATTGAAAGTACTCTTCCCATTTTTTAAGGGTCATTTTGTGTTTCGGAGGTACATATACTGCTGATATCTGGAAGTAATTGTCATTGGTTTGTATTGTGACAGTGGTTGCTGGTAAGTGTTCTTGATTTGTTTGACTATGTAGGTGATGCTTGATGTCATTTTTTATTATTACCGCAGTTCCTCCATGTGCTTTACCTGAGGGGTGTTTGGTGTCGTAGATGGTGTAGTACGGTATTTTCATGTAACTTTTTAGACTGAAATGTGTTTCTGAGACAAGTAGTATATCAATATTATTTTTATACAAAAATGTTTTAGTTTCGTAGGCGGCTGTTGCAAGCCATTAGAGTTCCAGGCTGTTATTTTCAACATGTCCATCTCTATTTTTTACTTAGCAAGTTTGTGAGTAGTTGTAACATGACTGTTGTTTGTTGTACTGTTTGCCTTAGTATTGTAGTTAGCTCACTTACCATTTTTCCTAATATCTCCGTACCTTTAATGGATTGCTTCAGCATTTCTTTGATTTCTGTATCGTCTTCGATGTTATTGCTTTGATTCTGATTGTTTGTGAGTGTTGCTTATCTAATGTTTTGGGTTACTTGCGCATAGCTTCGATCACCTTGGGGATCTATGTTTCTGTTTATAGCTTTTGGTTCATATTGTGTTTTCAATGTTGTTTCATTATCCGTTATACTTTGTTGTGGTTGGTAGTTATCGATTGATCTATTGCGAAGTGGTGGAAACAGTTTACGTTGTAATTGTTTCCTGATTTCACATCCCTTATAGCTGGCTGGGTGGTTTCCGTTACAATTATAACATCTAACTTCTTCTATTTTTCCTGTGTATGGGCAGTGTATTGTTAAGTGATTTTTTGCACATTTAACACATGCCGGGCTTCTGTTACAATAATTTTCTGTGTGACCGTATTGTTGGCACTGCATGCATTGTGGTATATCTTTTCTGTAGCGTGGTGGTTCCACTGTTACTATTGTGTTTAGAATTTTTTTGATTTCATAAATTTCCGTATTATTGGTTCTGGGTTCAAGTTCTATTAAGAATAATGGTAATGGTTGCTTCGTATCGTATCTTGTCATATTGTTTATTCCTCTTGTTTGATGGTCAATTTTTGCTAATTCGTCACTTAATTTTTTTGTGTTAATTTTTGGATGTAATCCTCTTATAACTATTTTGTAGCTCCTTTCCGTTTTGAGCTGGTACGTGTAGTATATAGCATTTTTTTCCTTTAATTCTTTCCTTTAATTTATGTAGTTTGATTCGTCTTTACTAATTATTTTTATCCGTGGGATGTGATTTTGCATTCTAGTTTTGCTTATAGTCTTCTTAGTAGGAGACACGGGTTTCCACCATTTAGCTATGAGCGTTGCCGTTCGTCACTTTCTCTTCCCCACTTGCCGCACTTTCTTTGAAGCACTGTTTTACACGTTTAGTTCGGCTGCTCGGGCAGAACGTCAATGTTGTATCTATGTCGTAGGAGTACAATATCTAATGTTACGAATGTATAAATGAAATTGCAAGTTGAATATGAAGTACAAACAAAAATTAAAAATGAAATACAAAATACAAATAAAAATGAAAGTTGTAACTGGAATAGAAAATAAAAAAAAGATTATAAGTAAAAATTACAATTTGACTGAATGCTATTAGTAACTTCGATATTTAAAAAACTGTTGAAATTAATTTTTGAAATACAAATAAAAAATAATACGCGAGAAACTATTGTAAAAGGATTCTAACTTCCGATATATGATCCGTTTAAATGACACGAATGAAATATATTTCTAGTGATGGATGATTTAGAGACTTTATTGAAAATAGTAAAATCATGTTTTACATTGATTAAAATTTTTTCATAATAATAATAATATTTGAACAAAAATTCACGAAAGATTAATACAGAAAAGACGGGAGAAAAGAATTCATGCATGCAATGTGTGAAATAAAACTGAGTGGGGTGGTACTAGGATAATATATAATAAATTGGGATAGCATTATCAGAAAAAGTTAATGTAGCCCCTTCTTAGTTAACAAGGGAATTAAATCATGTCATTGTATTGAACTTACGTCGATCATCAATATGATGAGTATGTCGGGTTAGGGTTAGAGTTTTGGGCGCGTAACAACTCTTCGCGTGAATTAGCCATTGTTTTACACAGCCGAGATTATGTTTACGCGTAATACAAGTCTACTACAAAGATTAACAAATACTAAGTCTAGTGAATAATAAGCTTAATGAATAATAAAGTTAGTGAAATAATAAGTTGAACAAATAATAAGTCTAACAAATAATAAGTCTAATGAATAAGTTTAACGAACAGAAAGATTAATGAATAGTATGATTTACGAATAATAGGTTTAATGAACACTATTAACACTATTTTTGGGTTCGAACGAATCCACGGTCAGCGGGATAACTCTCTACTAAGCGTAAACTGATCTTAGGCACAGAAATACGATTGTTGAAAATGCTCGATGTGTCACTCTCCAAGGCAATCGCAAGAATGCCAGCCTCGTGGAGATTTTTCTCGCTGTACGATTGCATTTGTTTTTCTATACCCGTTTGGAAGCATCGAGAAAGTTCCAAACACCGTTGCTAGGCAGACTCGTTGGAAGCATCGAGAAAGTTCCAAGCGCCGTTGCTAGGCAGTTTCTGCCTGGAGTTTGATTGTTAATACAATGTATGTCCCATATCAGCACCTCCGAGGCAACATCACACGTGGCTAGGCCCGCTTCCAAGGCCGCATGCCGCCACAACCACTCCAGACCTCCGTTAGGCAAAATGTCCATCCCGTGACCGTGGCTACGTTCGGCGAACAATTGTCACCTCGAACCCAATCTCGCTATCACAAATCTCGAACAATTACAGCTATGATAAAATCTAAGCTAGAGTACTAGAGGATGTTCCCAAAATTTCCAAGGAACGGCTTCGGCTTTCCTTTCATCTCCGACAAGTATATAACACTGAATTATTATGTTATATGCTAGAATGTTACACCAAACACATACATTATTTGATTTAAAGTTTTCGATCACCAATCTTCACACACCTTCGTGTGTTTCAAAATAACAATCAGTATATTAAATATTGAAGAAAACAAATACTTTTCTTCCATCCAAATATGTTGAAACAATTATATTCCAATAATTTATGATCCAACTATTTACCGTCCACAGTAAAAGCAAAGTCAACTTAAGTGATGTGGTTTGCATTGAGAAAGTAGCTCTATTTAAGATAAACGAACTATGAATACAAATTCAACTCGAGCACGTTATTGGTCTCAATCCGTAATATATGTTTGCGTGCTTCCGAATCAAAGCAGTGACGTAAGTGTATCTATTATAGTTGTACACATTCGGTTAACTTTATATGTATATATTGTATTTATTCGACATTTTAAATTTCCATCATCGATTCCATTTAAACCTTTGTATCACTTATACGTTTATATACTTATCTTTTTTTATTTGTATACTTTCATTTCTTTATTTGTGTACTTATTGTATACTTATTTGTATAACTTATACTACACATACAAATTTTCAACATGCATACGATGAATTCTTTAAACACGTTATGTTGAACAGTGAATAAAATTTAACAGATTTCCATCGAACCTATCATTTAGTTTTTAGATATTCAAAATATATTTAGAAAGAAATGTTTAAGGCAGATCCCTATGTATTATAAGAAATCTTATAATAATATATTTGTCAAAATTCGTTATGGATAAAATTTGTGAAAGGAAGAAATGGGAAACGAAAGTAGTTTCGATTTTGATACAAACAGCTTATACAACATAATTTGTACGAACGAGGTACGAACAATGCGTGAAAAGTTGATAGTGATCTTGCTGCTTGAAAGCAGAGACATGTTGCGGATAGCTACTGCTCCGCTTTTGCTCAACTTACCCATGTTATTCGCCTATCGAAGTTCTCGTGCAAAACTATGCGAATGATTCCCGATCATTTGACGGTCTGATGGAATTACTTCACCGCGCATTTTGCGTACTTCGCGCATGGCCTACTTGGAACGATAACAAATAAAATCAACTAATTTCCTTATTCCCTTTTCCATTCTTTTATCTTACTTTCTTCCTTTTTCTCTATGCTCCTATTTTTTCCTCCTTTTTCCTTCTATTCCGCTTTCAGTTACGTTTCAGCACGAATATGTATAAATACAAGACATAAGTACACATACGCGTATAATATCGCATAAACACAGTCTAGCGGAGTGTAATATTGAATACTTCACCGAATAATAATTTTGTGGCGCGGCGGGTTATCGATGACGTGTTTCACGTATGTGTATGCACAGCTTGTATATTTCAGAGGGCTGGGCACAATTTATGCGATGAAATTAATTACGTGAATGAGAAGTGAACCGTTCATGATACAGGGAATATTAGAGAACATTAGACTATTGTATGATTAAATTAAATGAACCAAGATGTAGGTAGCTTTCTAATCCTTTAACAGTTAGGACTATGTAATTCTCTTCAAGATAGTGCCTGACAATAATGAATCAATATATGTAAAGATGCTAATACTATTTATCGGACAATATGATGAATGTAGCTTAATAAATGGTGGAAAATTTCTCTCTTTGTTTTTTTTTTCTTTTTTTTTTTTTCTAATGTCACTTACAACATAGGGACATATAAACTGACCTAGTTGTTAAAAATCAAGTAATATATCATTTTTTTTGTCAATAATGTGTATATAAATAATGCGCGTGTATCTATTACTCAGTTTCTGCGTAAAATTAATAATTAAAAAGGTATTATAAAATATTAACAAGTACAAATTAACAAACTCAGCTACCTGTAAGGGATCAAACAGCCAAAAAATTCTACCAAATGTCCAAATCGGACAAATTGTGAATGTAAACAACTAAATAAAAAAAAAGCATGTAAGGGAGTTCTTGATTTAAGAGAACCATATTTCCTACAGCTGTTGTACTACTAAACAACGAGACTACCAACAGACGAAATATAGAGTAGACATGACATGCAATACTTTTTCATAGCGGTAGATTTTGGTAAAAAATTTTAATCCGTGAACACTAATGATAACTATTAAAAAAGCTTTCTTCAGCTTTATGCAAAACTCGTGTCTAGAATACAGCAAGTTTCCAAGTATGAAGTGGTATACAAACCCAAAGCCAGGTGGTGAAGAGTATACTTACTCAATATTCATATACCGGAAATTTCTATTTAGTTATCAAAGTGTTTCTTTTTCGGTGCTTAGCTGAACTTGTTGCTGAATTTCAAGCTTGCCATACAATAGAAGTCACCCGTCTCCGATTCGCTTCATGCGTTATCAAGTGCTCGCAGAACAACCGCAATCAATAAACTTTAACTACAGGAAAACAGGAAAGTTACAGAAATTCATAGTACTTGTAAAGATGAAAAAAGACTTTAAATAACCATGCGAACAGAGTGATATTTTAATTTGTAATGAAACATTGTGTGGACGTTAAAGAACTTGAAAATAGACATATGATTTTACGATAGGTATAAAGAATTGCAGTTACGGAATAATTTTCTAAGTGAAAAACTAAATTAAGAAAGAATTCATTTTTAAATATATACTTAAAGTCATGAATTTTTACTATTTTGATAGATTTGATTTTTATTATATTATATTTATTTAATAAAATTGATTTTTGATATAATTGATTTTTACTAATTTTAATAAAATATATCCTCCATATAACTGGAAACAAGATGTCTGCAATCATTTCTTCCGAAGGTAAATATTCATTTTTTTATTCTAAATTTATATAATGTCAATATTCCCCGAGAGATTCAAGCTAAAATACATCTACCAGAAAAATCAACCGTACCATTCAAGTTTCTGACATAAAAATATATAATAAATAAATATATAATAAATTTTACGAAAAATGAAAATATTCACGATTTCATGAACTGAATAAATGTTGTTTAGTGTAAATTTGGCGGACAATGTTAATTTCATGGTTCAATTGCTTGCAATGTGTGACTCTGATATCGGTTACAATATCAAGTACTTATAGTTGCAGAGAGTTAGCTCTGTCTCGCGAGTGAGTAATTACTAACTAGACTGCCCAATTCCGCGCAATTTTCTGGCTAGTGAAAGTTGAAAATTTCAAAGAGGATACGTAGCGTCACCCATCTGCCTTCACAATAGAACTTATCCTTTTTCTTTATTGGCCCTGTTATGCTGGAGAACACGCCAGTTCTTTTCTAATTCACATTTATTTACATTAATGTACGTGATGCGTTTCTGTGATTATTTTAAACGTATTTAAGAACATACTGATTTGGGGGATCGGAAAAACCATTTGTATTTGCATGTTTCTGACCTTTTCAAGTGTTTAGAATGTTAAAAATATACTTTCGAAGTGGAGAAAACTTTCATCTTTAAAAGTTAGAATTGACATTTTTCAAGATTTTATTTTTTCCAAGAAGTAATCTTCATTTATTTAGAAATCTGTATTTCTATCTCTATACATATACAGAGTGGTTTAATAAGAATTACCACTTTGAACATTGATTATCTTTGGAAATACGCGATTCAGAAAAAAATTTTGCGAATAAATAACGTTTAGCACAAAAGGGATCATTGTACGGTCATGCCAACATTTTGATAGATGGAGTGCATAAGAAATATGAAGGTCGCCCCTATTTTTTCCGTCCATCAGCTGATAGCAACTTGTAAGACGAATGCACAGACCTATAACACAGGATCAGTAAAGGTCATGAAAGAATGATTACATAATAGCTCTTTTAGATGTTATGTTCGAAATGTCGATCACCGGCAGCAACCTCTACTTGTTGGAGCCTAACAACAACGCTATTAACTTAGTTTTATTATTATTATTATCATTATTATTATTATTATTATTATTATTATTTAATCTGTACTTTACAATTTGTCCAGCTGGACATTTGGTCAATTTTTCTAACTTAATTGCTAAATAACATGTGGATGGCTATCCCCAGGGGGATACCATCTTCCAGTTCGACTACTTTATTTTTTTAGGGAGGTCAGTGGGGTGTTTTCTTTTTAGTCTTCCTTCTATGTGAACTTTACTCGCTTCAGCAGTCAGCTAGTTTGTATGTGTTTCGACCGTTCACGGGGAGACGCGATCTCGAAGAAGCGCGCCAACGGGAGTCGTAATTCCCGTTACGATTCGAATAATCGACGCCACGAATCAATCGATCCCTTATTTCGATTAAGATAATAAGCGTAGTCGAATTAGTATAACGCTTATATTAACAGGTTATAATATATATTTTCAACGATCCAATAACTTAATATTAATAATATTTGATACAATTGTGCGTATGTTGACTACCAAACTACGAATGAGTACGATCTGAGACTCGTTTCGTGTTGGCGACTGTAATGAATGATTTTGACTCGATTGACTGTATGTTACTGTATCGATTGACTGTCTTCCACTTGGCGACTCTGATTACTTAACTTCTTAGTCCTTCTGTTACTCGAACTGTCTTTTAACTAACTGAGGTGGATATCGTGATAGTGATAGGAAAGAACACTTAAGTATATTCAACAATATATATATTTATTATAATATACTCAATATGTACACTTTGTACAGAACTCGCGATTACTATCAACGGTTCGCGATTTGCAATTACAAGTTCGACTACTAGTCGATGTGTTTTGATGCGCGATATAAGTTCAGATGACGATTGCTCAAGATGCCGAGGAACTTGGATCAACTGTTGACTCGAACCGATACGTAACGATTCTGACGACTGTAATAACGCTTGTGTAGCGACTCCTGTATAGCGACTATTGTGTAACGACTGACTTTCCGTCACGATGATGCTGCAAAGGAAAACTATGATGAGGTGTATCTAAGGATGCGAGATGATCGGATTCGTTGAGGAAATCCTTGGGTCGGAAAGTGAGGGAAATGAACGTCGTTGTTAATTGGCTAATTTTGTGTTGGTAGTTGGAAAAGGATGCTAACTGCACTTGAGAAAAAGTTGCTAGCGGGAAGCATAGTACGTGAGAAAAAGCAGATTTCTCGTATCTTCCCGTAGTAGGTGATAAACTTAGGGACCGTTAAGAGAAAGACTATTTGTCCCTTTTGGAGAATCTTAGCTAAACAAATCCTAAGATTTATACCGGGTCCTTAGGCTAGCTTAAAATAGTCTATGAGGATGTATCGACATCTGGCAATCATCTTGTCCGAAGAGTAGGGTCTTTGTGTAGCGAGCCACGGGACAGAAACCGATGGAAAGTTTACTGTCGGGTGCCGCTACAGTACCCTCTTACCAGTGATAGCGTTTTTTTTTTTTTTTTATGTTTTTTGTCATAGGTAGATCTTACGTGCTACTTATCTAAGACCTGCCTAAAACCGATCAGGAAAGTGAACTCTCCTGCCCGAGCAGGTACTGACTTCTTGAGTCATCTTCACTTTGCTGTACCCGCTCGGCGTTTTGCGTACTTGTAGTTTTGAGCGGTAGAGACACGTCGTGGGTTCCTGCGCTATTTTCTAGTTGCTGTTGTTCGATGTCGTCAGATACAGTAAAAGCGGGTTTCGATAGATCTAAGGAGACTATTACATTTTTGTTATTTATCTTGATGGTGAAAGTCTCTTTTCCACGCTGTATAATCTGGTAAGACCCATCGTAGGATGGTTGTAAAGGGCCTACGCTCGCGTCATGGCGTACAAATACATATGGCGATGTTTCGAGCTCGCGGAACACGAAGGTTTTCTTCTCGCCGTGTCGCATATTCGGATGAGGCCTAATGTTTTCTATTCTCTCTTTTAAATAACTATTCGCTCTTATGTTATTACAGAGGAAAGTTCGGTATGGGTGTGCCCTTTGAACGAAGAACGCGGATTCGTTGTTCACACTTTTCATTAGGGAAGTGAGGGTAACGATCCGCGATGTCCATTGGTCATAGCCCATGTTAATAAATGAAGATAGGAGGAGGAAGTCTCCTGCCAACGTGGTTCGTGGGTGTCATTGTTTATGGGAAAAATTTGCTTTTTCGTTAAACAAATATTCGCTTTTCCCGTTAAGTCACTACCCGCTTTCTCCGTGATTTTTAAGAGCAAATAATAAACCTAAGGACTGTTTTAAGGACCAGCCATAAGCAGAAAATACTTGTAGGATTAAAGATTCCGTTAAAAAGACCCTGTTTATGGTGGTTCCTTAGGTTTATTGAGGGTCTGAATAACAGTACGTGGACCCTTGACGGTCAGACAATGAAAGACGGCGCACGAACTATCCCACGCGACATAACAGTATGTGTTACCGTCTTTTCCTTGTATTTTTCTGCGTACCTGCCGATTTCTTCTTTGACCGTTGGTATTTTTAAGTCTTTGCGTATATCCTCGTTTCTGACATACCATGGGGCGTTGACTATTGTTCTCAGTATCTTTGATTGTAACGACTCTAGTTCATTTATGTGGCTCATCGCTGTCGTCCCCCATAGCGGTATTCCGTACGTCCAGATTGATTTTATTATCGTTTTGTACATTTTTAGTTTATTTTCTATGCTGAGTATAGAGTTTCGACTAGTTAGCCAATATATCTGTCTTCTTTTTATTCGAATTTTGTTTAGAATTGATTTAGTATGTTGTTTCCATGTAAGTTGTGTCTCTATGTGGAGTCCTAACTTGGTTTTGGGGGTATTTAACTTGGTTTGTTTGTGTTATGTACGTGATATTCAATTGGATATTTCAATTTGATGGTTTCCGTTTTCGTAGTGTAAATGTATTGGATTTTGTCATTACCTTCTAATGACGAAATCCGCATCACTTAGTTGCCAACCCAATAATATTTGTTTTTTATTTATTTAATTCTTTTCATTCACAATTTGTCCAATTTGAATTTTTTAACTGTTTGATTATTATGTGAGTGGCTACCCCAGCGGGATATCTTCGTGAACCCAATAATATGGTTACATTTATTGGGATTTGCTTTTATTTGTTTCTATTTCTGCGATATACTCTTGTAATAATGACTGCTGTTTCTAGATTAGTGTGCCTGACTAGTACAGCCGTATCGTCCGCGAATGTCAGTATTTTGATGTTAGTAGTTGTTGGTATGTCGGCCGTGTATAGTGTGTACAATATTGGTCCGAAGACGCTTGCCTGCGGTACTCCTGCCTTGATGTCTTTTACTTCAGAATATACATCCTAGTTCGCTGTTGAGTGCCGAAACGTGCAGACGTGTGTCTAGTGCTCCGAGAAGTTCGTAAAACAACACGTGTCGCCCATTCGTCGAAAGCGAACACAGTCAAGTGTTTCCTACCCTTTAGAGGAAAAATCCCACACTTCGAACCTCTGCTCGAATACTAGCCCCATAGCCTCTCGACTAGTTATTCAATCAGAATTAACTAGCTCGATGATGGCCCAGGAATCACGACCAGGCTCTCCTGAGCAAAGTCATAATTGCTCCGCGCTACCTCCTCTGTGGCAAAAGTGTAACAGATCCCCCTGTACCAATGGTGTTAAAACCCAAAGAAAAGGAAATTAGAAGCACCAAAAACAAACATAAACGCCACCCAGTTTGAACAGCCAACAATCAACACCTACAACAGGTACGCCATATTGGAAACCGCAAACGACTCCATGGAAATCGTTGATCCGCCAACAAACCAACACACCCAAAGAAATTCCCCTCCCCCACCACTATTTGTAGACGATGTCATCGACATACAAACGATGATTAAGTCCATAGAGAGAGATATCTCCAAAGAGGACTATAACCTTAAAATCAAAAATAATCAAGTGAAAATCCTGCCGACAAATCCTGACGCATACAGAAGGCTCACCAAACTGCTCAAGACCATGAACGCCAACTTTCATATTTATCAGCTCAAACAAGAAAGACCTTTCCGAGTGGTTCTACGCAACATCCACCACTCAGCGGACGTGGATGAACTCAAATTTGAACTATTAAAACACGGCCACGAAGTAATCAACGTCAGTAACATAAGGCATAGAATCTCGAAAGACCCGTTATCCCTATTCTTTATCGACTTAAAACAAAAGTCGAATAACAAGGAAATATACCAAATCAGCCGGTTAATGAATTCTATAGTAAAATTCGAACCACCGCTTGTTAAAAAAGAGATAGTGCAGTGTAAAAGGTGCCAAAGGTACGGTCACACGCAGAAATACTGCAACCATACCTTCTGCTGTGTTAAATGTGCAGGTACACAACCCGCTGACCAGTGCGCTAAATCACCGGAAACCCCAAGGTTACCATCCTGCTAACTACAAAGGCTGCCCAGCCTACAAAACCCTGTACACAAATAAGTACCCAAAGAGCAAAAAGATAACCAACCAAATACCCAGTCCTCCTAAATTCACTACAACTTCAAGCTCTTTAACCAATCAAATACCCAGTCCTCCCAAATTCACCAATACTTCAACCTCCTATGCCCAAGCAGTACAAGGAATCCAAAATAACCCGAATAGTCACAGGGAAAATTCTCAAAATAGTGCCCCAATTCACAAAACACAGACATAGTCTCTAGACTTGAAAAGCTAACAGAAAAACAATCGGAGCAAATAAATAATTTGCTATCACTATTAACACTCGTCATGGATAAACTAATACGCCCCGACGCAAAATAAAAACAAGACGCATAGCTCTCTGGAATGTCAACGGTCTAGCTCAACACAAATTTGAGCTAGAACTCTTCCTTAAACAGCAGCAAATCGACATAATGCTCGTATCTGAAACCCACTTCACCGACAAAAACTACCTAAAAATATATGATTATAATTTATACCATACCCAACATCCCAGTGGAAAGGCCCACGGCGGCACCGGAATCATAATCAAATCCAGCATTAAGCACTACGAACTTCCATCATTTCAGGAAGACTACCTCCAAGCAACAAACGTAGCAATAGAAGGGAACAATCACCACTTCAGCAGCATACTGCCCTCCCAGACACTCCATCGCAAAAGAAGACTTTGATAACTTCCTTGGCACCCTGGGCAATAGATTCACAGCTGGAGAAGACTATAACGCCAAACATACCCAATGAGGCAGCAGACTGGTCACAGTAAGAGGCAAAAATCTCTTAAACAGCATAATAACCAACAATCTCAGTTACCTCACCACATACGAACCCGCATACTGGTCCACTGGCACTAACAAAATACCCGACCTATTTGACTTCTTCGTAACTAAAAGTATCTCGCCAAGATACGTCCAAATCAACTCCTCGGCTGATCTCTCTTCTGATCATTCCCCCGTGATAGCAACAGTCAGTACAACAATTATCGAGAATACACCTAATGGCTTTATTCATAACCAACTCACCAACTGACAGCTCTTTAGAGAAGTCTTTAACCACTCAACTTCAGCCCTAACTGCACTAAAAACTAATGAAGATATCGAAGCAACCACGAATTACTTAAAAATGAGCATAATAAACGCTATGCGCTCCTCCACACCTACTAAGACTTCCACCAGTAAACACGAATATCCCCATTATATACTAAAAAAAATAGCAGAAAAACGTAGACTAAGAAGAGTATGGCAGACCCATAGAACACCGGATGACAAACGCAAACTAAACAACGCAACTAGAAAGTTAATCAAAGTCATAAAAAATTATAAAAACGACTGTTTTCAGAAGTATCTCGCCAATCTGTCCCGTGGGGGGCATCAGCTGTGGAGCTGATTCCAACTACTCACTATGGAAGGCCTCCAGGAAACTCACGCGCCCCCCGCAAATAATTCCTCCAATTCGCCGTCCACAAGGTGGATGGGCGCGTAGCCCTATAGAAAAAGCTAACCTGTTTGCCAAATACTTGTCTAAAGTATTTAAACCCCATTCCTCCAAAGCTGCCGCGGACATTACTGAATACCTGCACTCTCCCTTCCAAATGTCTCCTCCTACTGAACCCTTCACTTCTGCAGAGATTATAGAATCAATCAGTCGCCTAAATCCCAAGAAAGCAGCAGGGCACGACCTAATAGGCAATAAAGCAATCAAGGAACTTCCCATTAAAGGGATTGCACTCATCACCTCGATTTTTAACGCTATTCTTCGCCTAGAATACTTTCCTAAGGCCTGGAAAATCTCAATGATTACCCTCATCCCTAAACCCGGAAAACCGATATATGAAACTAGCTCCTATCGCGAAATCAGTCTTTTACCGCCCTGTCTAAACTATTCGAGAAGATGCTAACGAATCGACTCCTTCCACTCCTAGATGATCTGAAAACACTCCCAGATCATCAATTCGGCTTTCGGGAACAACATTCAACAGTAGAGCAAATCCATCGAATAACCCATATGATAAGCCAAACGCTTGAAAAGAAAAAATATTGCTCAGCGGTATTCCTAGACATTCAGCAGGCATTCGACAAAGTATGGCATGAAGGGCTGCTATACAAACTCAAAAAAAATCCTACCACACATCTACTACTCCATCCTAAAGTCCTACCTAACCAATAGACAATTCATGGTCAAATGCTTAGACGCCACTTCCTCAACATTCCCAATAGAATCTGGCATACCCCAAGGTAGTGTCCTTGGACCCTTGCTGTTCTCCATCTACACGGCCGATTTACCTATGTCAACTGAGATAACAATAGCAACATTTGCTGACGACACAGCGCTATTAGCTTCTCACGCAGACCCGGTAATTGCCTCATCCAATCTCCAGCGATGTCTCGACTCTATGGAAAAGTGGTTTCATAAATGGGGCTTCAAAATTAATGAAAAAAAATCCTCACATGTAACCTTCACGCTCCGAAAACAAACCTGCCCCAGGTCACCATCAACAATACAACAATTCCTAGCAAGAACTCAGTCAGATACCTGGGCATGACCCTGGACAGGAGACTAACATGGCAAAACCACATCACAGACGAAACGAAGCAACTGAAGAACAAACTAAAAAAATTCTATTGGCTCACGGGCAGACGCTCCAAACTAAACATACAGAATAAAATTTCCCTCTACAAGACCGTAATAAAACCTGTCTGGACCTACGGAATCCAACTATGGGGAACAGCAAGTAACTCTACTTAACATAACATTGAAATACTTCAACGCTTCCAATCGAAATCGCGAAGATCCCTAATAGATGTACCTTGGTATGTTACCAACGAAACAATACATCGCGACCTCATGATACCCACAGTCAAAGAGGAAATAGCAAAATATAGCGACAGATATAGCAAAAGAGTCAACAAACACCGAAACCCCCTAATCACGGAACTACTTGATACGACGGACCAGATCCGCAGGCTGAAGCGACACTACCCGCTAGACCTAAACACTAGATTTAATTAGATATTTATACTAAATAATATTTATTTATCTATTAAGTAATATTTACCTACTTATAACAAGTACTTATGAATTATATTTATCTATAATAAGTATTAACTATTATAAATAATTAGCCATGTCACTGCGCCATGCCAGAAAAATTATTGAAAATTCTCAATGCGAGAATTGATTGTAAATTTTAATAAAGAAAAAAAAAAGAATATACATTCTTTATTTTTGCTACAAAGGTTCTGTTGCTTAGGTACGATTTGAGTAAGTGGTGGATTTGTTCCGGGAAGTGTTTTTTGATTGTTTGTAAGAGGCTTTCATGGTTCACTTTGTCAAATGCTTCCTCAATGTCCATGAAGAGGGCTGTACAGTATTGTTTCTTTTCTCTAGCTAATAAAATTTCGTTGACGAGCCTATGCATTTACTCTTTCGTGGAGTGTTTGTTTCTGAATCTTGATATTAATTTTTCTTTCTCTGTTGTTGGTTTTGGGCGATCGTATATTGTTTTCTCTAGTATTTTGGGAAACACAGGAAGTAGTGATATTGGTCTGTAAGATGCAGTTTGGTGTGGATTAACTTAGTGTATCTACAAAAAGACTTCGAGATGAATTCATAAAGAAATACATCTGAACGAAACCAGGTACTAACAACTGTAGTCCGTTCAACGAATCGAGATACCAACTATAAACATATGCACATATTGGTATTTAAACGAGGCAGAGGTGTAGTCGTAGTTCTTAGATATCGTACTCATTTTTTTCTATGCGAACTGACTACGGACCTTACTACGGACTGATAAATCTGTCCCATAAATAAATATAACAAATGATTGGAGTTTGCAGATAAATATCTTCTAATAGCTAAGCCTTAAAGCCTGCTGTCTCTCTCATGTGCATGTGTGAATGTTTTTTTTTTATAACTGGTAACTCGACTCGTTGAACGAACTTTATATGTTAGCATCAACGCATTTTCTTAACGATATTATGGCAAATAGCCCGCCGCTATTTAGCTCTATCGTAAGTTATAACTCGGTCTACGGCTCAGTAAGAATTTTGGTAAGTTTTTTGTTTATTATTTAATTTGTACTTTACAATTTGTCCAGCTGGATATTTGGTAAATGGTAAGTTGGAAAGACGATAACCGGCGACTCGAAGACGCCGAACTATGAGGTATCGATGATATGATTTTTTAGAGAATGCGTGAGATAGTTTGCGAGTGGCAAGTGACCCAATATCGTATTGCCGAAGAATAGAAACTTTATCTAAAGTTTCACACCACAGAGTGAGGAAAGCATTGATGCCTTTTTAGTAAGTGGACTATGAAGAACCGTACAGCATTCCTGTGGCCTTCAAGAACCTTGAGCAAACTATCGTGACAAATTTCCAACAAGTACGTAAGTACAATATGTATAGAGTGCATAAAAATTATTTGTCGTAGCTTTGGGAGGTGATACTACACTTTCAAATCGGTGAAGGTCTGTTAACAAAAATGGCTACAAAATTGACCTTGAGCATGATTTTCAAGACCAACTTTTTTTATTATGACGTGTAGTACTCATCACGAGGAATAAAAGTTTCACAGGAACTATAGGTCGCAAATGTACCCTTTTCTTGGGAAAAAATGTTAAAGTTCTATGCAAACCCTTCTAGCGGCTAGCGCTGATTATATCTGACATCCATGAATTGATCCACAGTGGCTAATGTCGGTTACATCCGGCATTCACAAAATGGTGGCTAGGGTCGGTTATATCCGGAGTAACTGTACTAAACAATGGCTTTTCAGGATCCATGTATTAAACAAACATTTGAGAAATAGATTTTGGATCAGTTTCAATATTACATACAAAAAGGAAGTCAATACAATTCATAAGATGTCCGTCTGTGTTTTATTAGGTTAAGTAAAAAGTTCTGAGCGTTTTTCGCTAGATGTCTTTAGTGAGCCATATCTCACGATGTGCACATCGCATCGAGTCATAGTATACACCGATTTCAAGGTGATATTACGCATCAAAAAGGTTCTTTGTCAGTTTTGTGTTCGGTGAAGCCAGTTGTGTGTTACAGCGTTCGAAAATGGAGATAAAAAAAGAGAAAATTCGATACATTCTTCAGTACCACTACGACCAAGGTGAAAAGGCGGAGCAGGCGGCCAAAAAAATTTGTGCTGTTTATGGACCCAGTACAGTATCGAATGCAACAGCAAAGCGGTGGTTCCAACGATTCCGTTCTGGTAATATGGACGTCGAAGATGAGGCACGCTCTGGTAGGCCAATCGTCGAAAATGTGGATAAAATCATGGAAATCGTCGAGTCGGACCGGCATGTGAGCACTTATTCCATTGCCCAGGAACTGAAGATTAGCCAGAAAACCGTTTGGAACCATTTGCATAAGGCTGGTCTCAAGAAGAAGCTCGACGTATGGGTGCCACATGAATTGACGCAAAAGAACCTTTTGGACCGAATTGATGCCTGCGATTCTTTGTTGAGACGTAACGAAATCGACCCATTTTTGAAGCGGATGGTGACTGGCGATGAAAAATGGGTCACATACGAGAACAACAGCCGAAAAAGATCGTGGTCCAATCGCGGTGGGCCGGCCCAAACGATCGCCAAGCGTGGATTAACGGCCAAGAAGGTTTTATTGTGTGTTTGGTGGGATTGGAAGGGAATCATCCATTATGAGCTGCTCCCATCGGGGCAAACACTTAATTCGGACCTCTATTGTCAACAACTGACCAGACTGAAGCAGGCGATCGACCAGAAGCGGCCAGAATTGGCCAATAGGAAAGGTGTTGTGTTCCATCAAGACAACGCCAGGCCGCACACATCTTTAACGACGCGTCAGAAGCTCCGAGAGCTTGGCTGGGAGGTTCTATCGCATCCGCCGTACAGTCCAGACCTGGCACCAAGCGATTATCACCTTTTTAAGTTTTTGCAAAATTTTCTTGATGGTACAAAACTGGCCTCAAGAGAGGCTTGTGAAAATGAGCTGGTCAAGTTTTTTACCAATAGGGACGAGGACTTCTTCAACCGCGGAATTATGAAATTGCCTTCAAAATGGACAAAAGTAATCGAACAAAACGGCGCATATTTAATCTAAATCGAATAATCTTGACTATGTTAATTTCATCGTCGAAATAAAGCGAAAAAGCGCTCAGAACTTTTTACTTCACCTAATAAGATCCTTATTTGTTTTGAATTTCAATAAATGGTTTAAGTTTACTCTGCTTAAGATGAAGCATAAAAATCTTTCTTTTTTCTATTTACTTATTTAAATTTTACAATTTGTCCAGTAGGACATTTGGTAAAACGTTATATCTTGGTGTTGTAATAATATAACATGTGGGTGGTTACCCCCAGCGGGGCACCATCTTCGTGTTTCGTAGGTGACATTGTTTATGGGAAAAACCAGCATTTCCGTTAGCCAAATATTCGGTTTTTCCATTAGGTAACTACCTGCATTCTCCGTAATTGGTAGGAACGTACAATAAACCTAAGGACTGTTCAAGGACCATCCATAAACCGATAAAACTTACAGGAATAAACTAAAAGTTTAAGTTTATGGTGGGTCCTTGAGGTTATTGAGAGTACGCGGTGAGTGCCCGCACACATCTGGCCTCTGATGTCACAGTGGCCTGGTTTCTTTTTTTTTTATTTTCTATTTATTTATTTAAATTTTACAATTTGTCCAGTAGGACATTTGGTAAAATGTTATATCTTGGTGTTGTAATAATATAGCATGTGGGTGGTTATCCCCAACGGGGTACCATCTTCATGTTTGTTAGGTTGTGTCCTTTGTGAGATCTGTTGGGTGTTTCCTTTTCAGTCTTTTTTCTATGTTTGATGTGTTGATCGTTTCCGCTGCCAGCCGATTCGGGTGCGTTGCTAGTCTTTCTCTGTACCTTCTTGCGTATCTGCTAATCTCCTCCTTGACCGTTGGTATTCCAAGGTCTTACCGTATATCTTCGTTTCTGACGTACCATGGTGCGTTTACTATTCTTCTGAGGATTTTAGCTTGGATTATCTCTATTTTGTTTATATGGCTCATTGCTGCTGTTCCCCATAGTGGTATTCCGTACGTCCAGACTGGTTTTATGATCGTTTTGTATATTTATAATTTGTTTTCTATGCTTAGTTTGGATTTTCGACTTGTTAACCATTGTATTTCTCTCCTTGCTGTCTGTATTTTGTATATTATTGATTTAATATGTTGTTTCCATGTAAATCGTGTATCTAGGCGGAGTCCTAGGTATTTGACTTGCCCTGTTTGTGTTATTTGCGTGCCGTTAAGTATAATGTTTGGTGGTATCTGTTTTCGCAGTGTGAATGTAATGTGGTTGCATTAATCGGGGTTTGCTTTAATTTGTTTATCTTGAAGCCACTTTTCCATTTTTGTGATATGTTCTTGTAGTAATGTGACTGCTGTTACAGGGTTAATGTGCCTGACTAGTACAGCTGTGTCATCCGCAAATGTCAATATTTTGCTATTGGTAGTTGTTGGTATGTTGGCCGTGTATAATGTGTATAGCATTGGTCCTAGGACGCTTCCTTGCGGAACCCCTGCCTTGATATCTTTAACTTCGGAGTATGTATCTTTAATTTTTACTATAAAGGTTCTGCTGCTTAGGTACGAATTTAATAAATGATATATTTGTTCCAGGAATTGTTTCCTGATTGCTTGTAGAAGGCATTCGTGGTTTATTTTATCGGATGCCGTCTCTATGTCCATAAAGAGGGCTGTACAGTATTGTTTGCCTTCTAATGCTGTTAATATTTCATTAGTGAGTCTGTGCATTTGCTCTATCGTAGAGTGTTTGTTTCTGAATCCAAATTGGTGATCTGGTATCAGTTTTTCCTCATCTATTATTTGTTTTAAGCGGGCGTAAATTATATTTTCTAGTATTTTGAATAGTACGGGAAGTAGTGAAATTGGTCTGTATGATGCTGTTTGGTGTGGGTCTTTGCCTGGCTTAGGTAGCATTTTGATCTGTGCTAGTTTCCATAGTTTAGGATAGTATTGGATTCTTAATATTGCATTGTAAATTATTGTGATTAGTCGTACCGCTTTTGGAGGAAGGTTTTTTTAGGATTTTACCATTGATTAGGTCGATTCCTGGTGCTTTATTGTTTTTTGTTTTCTCGATTATGTTTCTAATATCTTGTGCTGTTGTTTTAGGTATGATGTAGTGTTTGTCAGTTGAGGTACTAGTGGTTAATGCATCCTCGTCGGTATCACAATTGAGGTTGCTGTTATTGATATTATGTGGTGTAAATGTGTTGCTTAGGTGTTGGCAAATTCTTCCGCTTGTTTTTCATTGCTTCTTGCCCATGTGTTATCTGCTTTTCTGATTGCTGGGACTAGTTTTATTGGCTTCTTTATTCTTTTTTATTGCTTTCCATAGGGAGTAGTTGGTGTTCTCGTGTGCGGATACTGACTCTATGAATTTTGTGAACTCGTTGTTGTTGTGTTCTTTTATTTTGTTTTTTATTTCCTTTGCAAGTTTATTTAGGTGTTTTTTGTTTTCTTTTGTTCTATATTTTTGCCATTTTGCTTTCGCTTTTCTTTTTCCTCCGATTTTTTCGAGGATGTCAGGCGGAATAATTTTTGTTTGTCTATTTGTTGATTCAGGTATGGTGGTTGCCCATGCTGCTTCCTGAATAGTTCCTGTAAGTGTTGTTACTGCTTGTTCGATGTGTTCAGGTGTTTTCAATGGGATATTGCAGTTGATTTTCTCAATTATTTCTTTAAATGTTTGCCAATTGGTGGTTTTATTGCATAGTGTCTCTGAATTGTTGTAAAGTATTGGTTTGTTTCTGTATGTAATTATTATGGGTGTATTGTCGGAGCTAAGCTCGAGGCTGGGTGCTATATTTAGTTTATTTGCTTTTAGTCCCTTTGTAACTGAAAAATCAAGTAGGTCAGGTGTTTTGCTCAGGTCTGTCAGCCAGTATGTCGGTCTTCCTGTGGATAATATATTGAGGTTATTGTTTCTAATGTATTTTTCCAAGGTTCTACCTCGAGGTGTAGTGATTCTTGATCCCCATATTGTGTGCTTTGCATTGTAGTCTCCCGCTGCGATAAACTTGTCACCTAATTGTTGAAAGTACTCTTCCCACTTTTGAGGTGTAATTTTGTTTCTCGGCGGTACGTATACTGCTGACAACTGAAAATGGTTGCTTGTATATGTTCCTTACTGACTTGGCTGTGTAAGTGATGTTTAATGTCGCTTTTTATTATTACTGCGGTCCCTCCGTGTGCTTTTCCTGGGGGATGCTTGGTATCATAAATGGTGTAGTACGGAATTTTTAAATAGCTTTTTGTAGTGAAGTGCGTTTCTGATACGAGTAGTATACCTATGTTATTACTGTACAGGTATGTTTTGGTTTCTAGGGCCCTTTGTTGTAGGCCGTTAGTGTTCCAGGCTGCTATTTTAAGCGTGTCCATTTTTATTTCTTATTTTTTGTTCAGCATGTTTGTGAGTAGTTGTAGCATAAGTGTTATTTGTTCCGTTTGCTGTCTGAGGGTTGCGTTTTGTTCGATTATCATTTTTGTAAGTATATCAGTATTTTTAATTGATTGTTTTAGTAGTTCTTTGATTTCTGTAGCGTCTTCGGTGCTGTTGCTCTGACTCTGATTGTTAATGGGCGTTTCTTGTCTGATATCTTGTGTTACTTGCGCGTAACTTCGGTTTACTTGTATGTCTGTGTTTCTGATTATAGATTTTATTTCATTTTGAGTTTTCAACGTTGCAATACCGGGCAATAACGGGCTGGTGGCCACGTGCAGTCTTTGTGAGACACGTAGGCTTAGGTCAAAAAGGATGTGCATGGGTATGTGCGTGCGCGTGTGTTGTGTGTATGCTTGTAGCAAGTGCGTGCGTGAAGTAAGAAAATCTTAGCCAGCGAGTGTAAGCGAACGGAACAACAGGTGTGAGTGAACGTTTCTTGTTACCTAACAATAAAATGGTAGTTCAACTTCCCGTAATAGTCATCTGCTCTATCATCCCTGCACATATGCCAGGAACAAAAGATAAGACTTAGGTATTGGTTCGATCACTACACCTGCTGGTCGCAAAGTTGCCGACAATCAATACGAACTTATACGCTGTTACGGATATACCATTATAGACAGAATTCACTTTCGTCCTATGAATAGTTCTTTTGTAAATACCTCGAAAACAAGAGACAACCGACAGGCCACGTAGGAAAAAGTTGATTAGAATCACGCCTTCGACAATATATTAAAAAATCATCGAAATCAGAGAGAATGTAACAGTATCACCGAAACATTTAACGATTGTTAAAACCTGTCTATTTTATTTTTGTTATATATTTCGTCTATTTTTATTATCATATTATTACTATATATGTCGGGGTCGCATTATAATTAGGGTTAGGGGTGTGTAACGAATCTTCATTTGGGTTAGACATTGTTATGCAATAGAGAAGGTGTTTACTAGCACAAATATGATTATTACAGGATTCGACAAGTAATCGTGGTAATTAGATATTCGAGATGCTAATGACAATGATTGACATTTGCGGATGACACAGCTGTACTAGTCAGGCACATTAATCCTGTAACAGCAGTCACATTACTACAAGAACACATCACAAAAATGGAAAAGTGGCTTCAAGATAAACAAATTAAAGCAAACCCCGATTAATGCAACCACATTACATTCACACTGCGAAAACAGATACCACCAAACATTATACTTAACGGCACGCAAATAACACAAACAGGGCAAGTCAAATACCTAGGACTCCACCTAGATACACGATTTACATGGAAACAACATATTAAATCAATAATATACAAAATACAGACAGCAAGGAGAGAAATACAATGGTTAACAAGTCGAAAATCCAAACTAAGCATAGAAAACAAATTATAAATATACAAGACGATCATAAAACCAGTCTGGACGTACGGAATACCACTATGGGGAACAGCAGCAATGAGCCATATAAACAAAATAGAGATAATCCAAGCTAAAATCCTCAGAAGAATAGTAAACGCACCATGGTACGTCAGAAACGAAGATATACGGTAAGACCTTGGAATACCAACGGTCAAGGAGGAGATTAGCAGATACGCAAGAAGGTACAGAGAAAGACTAGCAACGCACCCGAATCGGCTGGCAGCGGAAACGATCAACACATCAAACATAGAAAAAAGACTGAAAAGGAAACACCCAACAGATCTCACAAAGGACACAACCTAACAAACATGAAGATGGTACCCCGTTGGGGATAACCACCCACATGCTATATTATTACAACACCAAGATATAACATTTTACCAAATGTCCTACTGGACAAATTGTAAAATTTAAATAAATAAATAGAAAATAAAAAAAAAAGAAACCAGGCCACTGTGACATCAGAGGCCAGATGTGTGCGGGCACTCACCGCGTACTCTCAATAACCTCAAGGACCCACCATAAACTTAAACTTTTAGTTTATTCCTGTAAGTTTTATCGGTTTATGGATGGTCCTTGAACAGTCCTTAGGTTTATTGTACGTTCCTACCAATTACGGAGAATGCAGGTAGTTACCTAATGGAAAAACCGAATATTTGGCTAACGGAAATGCTGGTTTTTCCCATAAACAATGTCACCTACGAGGCACGTTGGTAGGAGCCTTCCTCCTTCTATCTTTATTTATTAACATGGGCTATAACCAATTGGCATCGCGGATCGTTACCCTCACCTTTCCTAACGAAAAGTGAGAACAACGAATCCGCGTTGTTAGTTCAAAGAGACACACCCACACCGAGCTTTCCTCCGTAATAATACGAGAACACCACGAGACTGAAACTACAAATTCTCAACAGTCAACATCTTTCCGATCAGTCGCGTAAACCGTACTTGTGTTATTTAATAAGGAAACATAAAGTGGAGTTACGGCCCAACCTTCTTGTATTTAAGACCTAAGCCTTAATTTTACGTGACAAGATCATCGGAATCGTCGAGGAAAGCCTTCGTTCGGAAAGTGAGGTGTTACGTCGCCTAAAACATCGGCGCTGCAGCTCTCGCGACCGGGCAGCCGATGGCCTGCGTAACGTCATTTCGACCCTCAATAAACCTGAGGACCAACCATAACTTTCTCTTTCATTGTGTACACATGTATCTTCAGGCGATCCGTTATCTTGAAAGATTTCTTAAGGCTAAAAATATTTTCGACGCACATCTGGTTTTTAGAGAAGTCCTTGGGTTTATTAGGCGCAATTAAAAACACGGAGAAAGCGGGTACGCGCCCATTAGGAAAAACCGAACATCTGTCTAATAGAACAGGCTGGGTTTTCCCATGCACAAGGTCACTCACGAACCACGTTGGTCGGAGGCTTCCTACTCTTCACTTCTCCTACGACTCTAGGAGAGTCAAGTCGAATACTTCTCCTACGACTCTAGGAGGGTCAAGTCGCCTTATTTCGTCAACATCGCTAGGTCAAGTCAACTTACTTCTTCTATATACTACAACGTCGAAGTCTAGCATCAAAATCTAGTGTCTATCAAGTATCTTCTAGTGCTACGTCCACTAATATACGAAATTCGACGGTACGAGCCTTGCTCTACTATTCATATCTATCTCATATTCGTGCGACAAGCTGTTATCGACGATTTGTATCTACTCAACAGTGTAGTCTAAGTGTTGGAAATATATATTTTATAATTCTGTGAATCACAGTGTTATATAAACTTAATCACCCCTATTATCTTAACGGAAATCAGGGGATCGATCAACTCGTGGTGTCGATTAGTATAATCGTAACGGGAATTTACGACTCCCGTTGACGTCTCTCCTCGCGATTGCGTCTCCCCGCGATTGGTCGAAATAACATGAGGAAAATTGACGTTGCTGTTAATTGGTCAATTTCCATGTTGGTGGTTAGAAAAAGATGCTAGCCGCCCTCGAGGGAAAGTTGCTAGTGGGAGACGCCGTTCGTTGAAAAATAGGTCTCCCCTATCTTCCCGTAGCTGGGACAAAGATTGTTTGTCTATCTGAAGGACTTTAGCCAACTAAATCTTAAGATTTATAACGGGCCCTCAGGCTAGCCGAACATGTACTGCGGAGACGCATCGACATCTGGCAATCATCTCACTCGAAGAATAGGGTCTGCGTGTAGCGAGCCACGGGACAGAAACCGTTGGAATGCTTACTGCCACGTGCCGTCACAAATATTTCTTTTAAGGAGAGCTATAGAATTACTCCACACCTTTGTTAGACAAAGCGTCCATCCCGTGACCGCGGCTACGTTCGGCGACTGGTTGTCGCCTCGAGCCCAAGCTCCTTATTACAAATCTCGAACAAATACAATCGGTTCAAATGACGACAATTGTTTAATTACGTTTATGATAGAATCTAGATTACTGTGTTAAGGGATTTTCCCGAAGTTCCAAAGGGAAGGCTCCGATGTCCTCTCATCTCCGACATATATATAATATAATTATTTTATTATAATATTATTACTACACATATAAATAGGAAAAGCAGCTTTCGGTTTAGAAGATTTTGATCAGATAAATGCAAGAAAACGTTTAGCTGCGGATTTCTTTATCCGAGGTACTAGCTAAACGATAGCGAGGAATTTTGGAAGTGTTGTAAATTATACTCCCTCCCTTACCGAGTCGTGTATTGGCGGGCCTCAATAGTCTTACAACTATGACACCGAGTATAGTCGAGTATTCTGTGTGCTCAACATTAGCAAATGTCACAGACTATCAAGTATTCTATCATTCTGAGTAAAACGCGTTTCGAATAAATCGGAACGAGTTTATATAAATAACAGATTATATTCCCTTGAAATTTGCTTACGGAATCTGCGGTCAGACATTTATCGAAGTACTAACACGTAATGTCATATAAATTGCAAAGCAAGAAATTCGATATGAGATACTGAATCTTAAAGTTTGAATCCTATTTAATTCAAAATGTGCCACTAATTCGTAATGGATAAACACATCGTGTTCAGATTGTTTTACAAGCAGATAACAAATTGTCCATATAATCTTTAATTATACTCTATTTGACTGTAATGCAGAGTAATTGTTCAATAATTAAAATTAAGCAAAGAGTATTATGTAATTGAAAGGATCGAAATAAATCAGATACAATAGTAAGGTATACGTATTACGTTTGTAAGTATTAATTAGATTCAGTCATGAATTTCTATTTTCGCAAGATATGGGAGAAAATTATTTATTTTATAATACATCTTTACCAACATTATGGATCAACGTCCGCAAGATTCCAGAATATTCTACATTATGGAAGCTTGCTCTAAAACTTAACGTTCATTGGCCGTTCAACGAAAAATTATCCAAGTTTAACGATCTCGCACCTAATACAGTTGCCAACAAAATTCCGACAATTTTTCCGAGATATAATATTTCAATTTCTCTGTTCCGACAAGCAGACATAGTTGACAAACGAAACCAAAAATAACGTTCCACAATTCTAGAAATTATTTACAGAAGAGAAATGATTCTCTTCTTTTAGCGTGTACATACTACATATACGACTTAATATTCGCCGGTAACTCGTCGCCGTATAGATATAAAATCTGACCAATATTCAACGAAGTAAGACTTAGATGATTTTTCTACTAAATATTACCTCAGAGATTCAATGTTCCGGGGGTATAAAGGGCGAAGGCCTGGTACAAATGTTCGACTCGACTTCCAAAGAACGTGGCGGAACTTGTGCGATTCCTTTGTTCGATTGATGTTCAATACGGAAAATGTGACAGTCGATACTTTACCTTCACTGCGATATTCCGTCAAGATAAATGTCGGCAAAGATCGCGGGTGGGTATTCAGAAGGCAAATATATAGACGGACAGTGAGACGTTTCCTATTCCTGCTAGATTGCAAATTCTACCAAATTTCAACTTCTGTCCGACTAATTGACCTTTTTTTTTTTTTTTGTACAGCATACGAGAAATTTTAACGTACCTTAAGGTAAAAGTTTCCTATGAACAAAAGTTGAAATGTATTTTTATACGTATATCTATGTGTACATGTTTCTTTATTCATTTAAGTACATATGTCTTTATAGTTGAGGAAATTACCATTTATTCTCCCTCTCAATGTTTAAACATGGTAAACATTATAAGACCATAGTATTTGAAAAACAAATAACGCAAATAACAGAATTAACTGATATTGATAATCTTCACTCTAATATTTGCATCCTTTACCGTTTCAAATCACGATTTACCATTTATCAGTGGAACATCAATTTTTTATCGTTGCATTTTATGCTTGCGTTTCAGCAACATTTTATGTCATATCGTTGTTTAATACCACCCTTGTTTTTAGTTGTACTTTTATTAATTATTTAGTTGTAGTTTTATTAATTAGATGGGCAATGAGATTGGTCAATTAGTCAAAAATTATATAGAATTATTATAATGAAATTAGTCAGTTTAGATCAAAAAAAGTAAAAAGGCTCTTGGTAAAAAGAGTCGACTAGACACAGGATACAGTAACTCGTATATACATACAATCACGACTGAGCGCAATTACACGTAACCTACATTTAATGATAGGCGTCATTACGAAGAAGAATTAGGCGTATGCAGAGGCATACGCTATATAGCGTATTCTAATAGAGGGCGCGCGTATAAACGGCGGATAATAAGTCACTTACACGGATCCTGGACCAGGGGGTTGGCTGCACGCCAGTTCTATTCGCGCTTCGGTTGTTCCGATCTATTCTATACCGTGCACGTCACACGCATGACGCTCTTAACTAAATTATGGACAAAGTAGTCCGATTCCACGGTTTAAGGGGGCATTCGCAAAGTTCCTCTCTCAAAGGGGATATCTTCATCGAGAAATATCATGAACATGCGAACGTTGCTGAATTAGAATAGTGAATCGTTACATGTACGCGATATGACAATGTAGTTAAAAATGATATGGCAACTACTACGAAATGTAGGACTTGCCGAAAAAGAAGCGAACCATGAATCTTTAAACGATCAATTAGATTGAATTAATTTGTTTTAAACACATGGATTCTTTTCAATGATTAACCAATCTTAAATATTGTTCAACATTTATAAAAAGTATTGTATCCTACACATTATCGTGTATTATCATTTCTATAGAAACAATATTGATTTTATTTATTCACCAACGCAATTCTTTATTAATTTCACATGTATTTCATCAATTCGTTTGAAATAAATTTCGTTTCTGTAGAAAGTTGTAGGAAAGATCGTAAGAAATAATAATGAATAAGACTTGCGTTGGTCACCAAATATGTAACGACGTTTATATAAACATATATGTATATGTACGTACATATTATCTGATACGATGGTTTTGGCATGTGCTTTTCATAACAATCTTTATCGAGTTATTATTTCAAACGTATTATTATTATACATAACGTATGTATTATTATATATCTTATATAGTATAAAACTGATTAAACTTTTTCCGATTTTGAAATCTTCACCAGACAATTCATGTAGATTTTAGTGAACTAAACACGAATTTGCAAACCGTCATTCCCCGTTCTCACAGTTTTCAAAAAAATAAATTTTTTCCAAATTTGCGAAGTTTAGACTGCGGAACTGTTTTATGTCTTTACAATAGGAGATATTGAATTGCTATTGACATGAAAACATTTTTTGGGCTCTCCGAATAAAATGATATAAATTCTTATGACATTATAAATATATAAATATGTTTAAATTTTGATCAGAGTGAAGAGGACATCTAAAACGTATCACCTTTTGCTTACATTTTTCAATTTATTTCAAAATCTAAGGACCTAGCGGAAAATCTAACCACAGAATACGATAGAACAGAATAGATAGAAGAAAATCAAGAAAAACTGCAAAATCGTATTTTGTTTCTCGTATGAAAATGAAACGCTTTGGTAAAACGCCCGGCGCAATGATGACGATTGCGTTGCTATACCATTCGGCATAACGGAATCGTTAAATGCATATAGCTGTTCCCGGTAAGATATGACGGTAAGAGAAGAGTATTCGTTGAGAAATAAAAAAGATTGATAATAAATTATTAATTATGGTTGTGAGTTCCTAATATAGGGAAGCCTCGTTAATGTGAATGGAAAACTACGAAAGGAATGATATTTAATAACTTACGATATAAACTCCTGATATCTAACTGTTGTATTGAACAGAAATATGCAATATGGTGGGATTATTTAAGACATAAGAAAAGTTAATGGATGAAAAGAGCAAATACAGTTTCTCCTTTATTATAATATTTTATGTTTTACAAGAATCCAACTTCTTAAAGAATCTATATTCACGAAGAAAAGTAATCAAACTCGCGAATTTTAAGAATTAAATTATGAGCGTTTACCGCGATATTGATGAATAATGTTTTTATACCTTTTGTAGTTTCAATTTATTTATTTATAGAAAATCACACTCGTTGTTAGTTTTTAATACGAATATATTTTACGAAGTACCTTATATAATCTATAAAAGTCATTTAGATGCAGTCTTCGGCGTATATATTATGGCGAAGTTTCACGTTTCTTCGCTCATATGT
This sequence comes from Bombus flavifrons, assembly GCF_040668555.2. NCBI lineage: Eukaryota > Metazoa > Arthropoda > Insecta > Hymenoptera > Apidae > Bombus > Bombus flavifrons. Next base: position 333,954 of record NC_138455.1, read on the forward strand.
TTTATCTTCGTTTCCTGGTAAAATCGCGAGAAGCAGGGAGGCAAGTTAATTATCACGGTTCGCATCGATTCGTTGAAACTGCTGGAAGGCACGAAAGAGATGGGGGTGCGGACACGACACGCGTTTAACGGTGAAATTTAAGCAGTATCATTAAACCGAGTGAAAATTTGGAAATGTAACTGGATAATTGAGACAGACGCAGCCTGACGGTGACATAATTACTGTCACTGGCCGATTTACCAGGATAATTTCGTGATACGTGTTCTGGCCGGAGTAATTTCATAATGGCTGGCTCTCTGAACAACGCAAACCTGAAAAATGCAGATTAACTCGACGATGATTAAAGAACGAGGCGATAATGGTTCGCTATAGATAATTTTTAATCTGTACACGTGCTGTGTCATTTTATACAGGGTGCCTTAAACAGGCAACTTAAACGGACAAACCTACAAGCAAAAGGAAAAAAAGGATGTTATATAATATTTATCAATAAACGCTTTGTTATAGAGTTTTCTATAGATATTTTATGCATAAAAATGCAATTATTGAAACTGAGTAAAATTCTCAGGAACTGCGTACTGTTATTAATTTCATGATTCAGTGATGTCAAGCTTGTCCGATCCGAGTACAAAGACATGTAGAGGTTTATGTGTAGAGGGCCGTTGGTCGGTGAGGTTTAATGGACGAGATTGCTCGTTGTTGGAACCGTCGAATATATTTAAAATGATAAATTAGTACACAGATAATGCTCGCAAAGGCGCTCGTACTAACCGATTCGCTGAGACAGTGTATAAATCGTATATAAGTCGTAAAATGGGATCGCTATTGACTCGTTAATTAGATCGCTGATAATTCGTTGATAACTGGTTGATAACTGATTGACAACTGACTGTAACTCCTTTCCTTGCGATCGCGTCCGTATATTTATACTGGTCGGGGGTGAACCGGAAAATTCGAATTCGTCTACGTTTGACGGTTGTATGTAGCGGTGACATTGTTTTGCCCGGAGTTTATTTGTTCTTACATTACTTGTAACCTAACCGTCTTGATATTCCGAGGCAAAACAACAACATGATTTGAATTGTTCTTTAAATCATGTGCCGCTACAGACATCACTTTGAAATGAGAAATAAAAAATACTAAACTAATTATTTATTATATTATTATATTCTATAACTATTAACGATTCGGAATTGTTAGTGCAAGATAAAAATCATTCTATGTTGGCACAATAAGACAGTTAATTTCTATGTGCTGTACTGAAAAATGCGTCGTTACCTATTTCATGCATACGATATTTAAATATCGAGAAAAGTCTGTAACAAAGCGTTCCTTGACAAACTTTATATAACGTTTCTCTTTCCTCTTGCCTGTAAGTTAGGCTCCCGCAGTTTGTCCATTTAAGTTTGCGACACTCTTATCATCCTGTCTATTTTCCTGTGTCTTCTTTCACTTTGTAAATATACGATCGTTATAATCAAGAGGGGAAAGAAGATCAACTTTTTTTTTAAATTTGATTATATAGATATTCACGCGCTGTAGGCACTAAATATTTGAGAGTAAGATTTGTCAAGTTTCGATGAATTTTTATTTATATAATAACATAATAAAGTCATATACAAAACCAACCAAAATTTCTTACACTTTATACACAATGAAATTAGTGTACATTGTAATATGTACGGTCGAAGTCCAATGAATATAACTTTCCCTTCCATACAACAACACTACGTTGAAATATAAAATACTATTGACAAAGGAGAAACAAATCACGAAAGTGAGAAAGTAAAGAAGGGAACTGTAAAGCGTACCAGAGGAATAGATTTTCGTTTCTAATTAAATATTAAAAAGCGACCGTACCAAGTTATAATATCACACCTTTCATTATAAACAGCTTTCCAATATTTTCTATCGAAGCGACGTTGTTGCTTTTAAATTATAAAAACGCAGAATATACGCTGTCACTTAATTGAAACTTTTCACAGGATTTCAACCAGCAAACTAAAAATATTGAAGAAATCATTCATCTGCTTTTTAAAGCTAATAAAGCAATGATTGTCATAAAAAAACCATTTACCAAGGAACATTTTCACGATAATTTAATTAATTGTAAGACGAATTAGATCTAATTATAATTTATTTGGTAACAAGTACCATTTCATTTTCTGTTAGCAAAAACAACCATTTTAATTAATGATTAATTATATTAAATAAATCACTAGAAAAATAATAGTATTAACAAAATTTTGTTGCATATTTCTCCAAAAAAGTAGTAATCTGTAACAATCCTTATAGCACATCTAATCGATGATTTTTTAAATTCCTTTACAATTTATAATTTACTTATTTCCTATTTTTAAAAAACAATTTCATATTTGTTGCATGTCGTGTTCGACCAAACAAAATAATACATATATATCTAAATTTTTACCAAAATATCACTAGTTTTTGAAATATTTTTTGCGAAATAATTGAAAAACAAATAAACTCTACTAAGTGCTAACAAGTTCCCAAATCAGGCAAGAAACTTATATTCGCAAAATACTATTTTACGTTTAATGTAAGATCGATCAACATGGTTAATGAAGCTAATTATGATCTAGTCATTTAATTAATAACCTAACCCAGAACTATCGAAGGAGAACACATCTCGGAAACCCTACCTACATAATACAAAAGTCATCGTCATTCAATTCATTACCATGCTCAAGAGTACTCCTATTTTCTCGGAGACAAAGACCACGGACTGCTGTCACAAGCCATCTTCTGTCCATATCATTGCATGGTTAACGAAAACCATATTCCTGGACATGGACAACGCAACAGCATTATCTACCGCGTCACGTCACGTGACGTCGGTCTAAGTTTTCCGGGTAGCGTTCTACATACAGCTCAGCTTTCTCCTTCAATTAATACTACGGACTAGAACATTGTGGCAAGCCATGAAACCAGAAAATTTTGTATGGTCGCTTGAGCCAGTTCCGCTATTTGCAATGATGACTACGGCGCCTTTGTCAGAGTCCCCACTATGACCTCCTTGTAATTATCTGCAGTGGCGTGGTCAGTAATTTTCTTTAATCACAGAAGCTCTCTAAGTCGAAAGGATTCGACTTGTCGGACCAAACAGGCTCTCCTGGACACCACAGTATCCGTGGTCGATGTACCCAAAGTGTTAGCCGAAGGACAAAGCGAACAACTGGCCGGCGGAATAAGAGAAACAGAGGGAAACTGTAGCAAGGTGAACTGGTAGACTGGATTCATTAGTAAAAAGTGAGAGTAAATGTAAAGATATCGATGTGCGAATGCATGTACATGTATGTGCGTGTGTGGGTCGGTGGATGTAGAGGTTAAGTGCGTGAATAGAAGGTTAAATAAACATGTGCAAAGTAGTTGATAAGCGTGAATGCAGTTGTGTGTTAATGTGTTCAGTTGTAAGGTTTGATTCGACAACAGAAGACGATATTAAGTAAAATTTCCTGTTGTATATATAATACAGGATATTTTAATTGTAAAATAGGACAAATCGTTTCCATGTTGTTAATTCGTGCAAAATAAAATAACATTTACATGTATGAAAAGTTTCTTTTAATCAAACGTCAAGAAATGACATTTTGTCTTCCATCATATATAATACAACTACATTTAAATAAACGTGGAAACTATAAAACTACGATAATTATATTTTTACAGCGATGATCATATTCATATATGTCGGGGTAAAATGGAAATAGGGTTAGGGGCGTGAAACGAATCTTCGTTTGGATTACACAGTATCGTTATGCAATAGAGAAGACATTGACTAGTACAAATACGATTATTATACGATTGGACAAGTAACCGTGGTAATTAGATACTCGAGAAACTAATGACAGTGATCCCAGGTTCAATAACGAATCCGTGGTCAACGGGATGATGGATGAACATGCTCACGAAATCTAAGTCGGACTCTTTGTTAAGACGTGGAATATCCACCGAGCGTACAGACGCTAAGTAACTCGCTAATGCGACCTCACGAGAGAATGACTTTCCGTCGCGATGATGCTGCAGAGGAAAACTATGATGGGGTGTGTCTAAGGACACGAAATCCTTGGATTCGTCGAGGATAGCCTTCGTTCAGAAGGTGAGGGAAATTGGCGTTGCTGCTAATTGGTCAATCTCCATATCGGTGGTTAGAAAAAGATGCTAGCCGCCCTCGAGGGAAAGTTGCTAGTGGGAGACGCCGTTCGTTGAAAAATAGGTCTCTCCTATCTTCCCGTAGCTGGAACAAAGATTGTTTGTCTGTCTGAAGGACTTTAGTCAACTAAATCTTAAGATTTATAACGGGCCCTCAGGCTAGCTGAACATGTACTGCGGAGACGCATCGACTAGTTGTCGCCTCGAGCCCAAGCTCATTATCACAAGTTTCGAACAAATACAATCGGATCAAATAACGACAATTATTTAATTACGCCTATGATAAAATCTAGATTACGGTCTTAAGGGATTTTCCCGAAGTTCCAAAGGGAAGGCTTCGATGTCCTTTCATCTCCGAAATATATATAGTAACTCTTATATTTATTCCTAGCATCAATATGAATATTCCTTGAATAACACTTCCATGTTTCCAAATGTGACAAAAATAGTCAAATCTAACCATTTAGCTTTCTCATTTCTATGCATAAAACGTTTCTCAGACGAACGAACTTTTCGAATTTTTCGTATTTTGGCATCATTTTGGCATATTCGTTTGGCATCATGAAACGAATGTTTAAAGCAATTAAAGATGAGATCGCTCTCCTCTTCCTACTACGATTTCCATTGGAACAGTTAGTTCTTACAATCTATGTAGTATATAGGATTATAATTGGTTAATGCAAATGGTTACATTGAATGAGAGGTTCTCACTGTCCTGACATTAATTCCATTTGCTCGAAACACGATGTGCATCGATGACATCTGCGCGCTACTGTTACGACGAGGCTTGCTGTACCAGCAACAGTTTCTGCAACCGGAACACCACGATTATCCGGAACATCTAACGTTAACCACTTTCTACTGACGTGGTTCTACCGTGATAATGGAACGCATTACACGAGAGAAAGATCTCAATTTCGAGAGTGTCATCCTTTGAATTAAAATCCTCACAGAATTCGTTCTGTGTGGTGAATTAGTTCCGGATGACAGAATCGCGATGAAATTGCTCGCTGAATATTCGGTTTGTCGTGAAGACGATGAGGTGAGCAATAGGAAGATTACACTTAGGTATAAAATTAACGTTATTCTTTTATGAACATAATAGAACAAAGAGACAAACAGCTAGTATAAGAGTCACAGTTTAAAAAATTTTACGCGCGAGTAATAAATAATAGAGAACATTTGTATGAATGTACATATGTATATTCAAATAAATAGTAATGTAGCTAGGTCAGTGAATATTAACCAAAGTGATCAAAGTTTCCAATAAACATATGTGCGAAGAAAATGGATCATCATCATGATATCGCTGTGCGTTGCTGCAGCGCTAGTCCAAATACTGTAACGCCAACGCCCGTTAGCCGCGCTGGAAACACTTCCTGTTTTGCGACTAAGTTTTCAGGACAGAAAAAACAACCAAAAACAAAATCACATAAAAGCTCCGCTCCCCAGGGGCTTAAATCCAAAGAATAGATTAAAACACAAAAAATGTAAAACGCCGACACATAATATAGTATGGCTACGTCGTACCGTCACGTATCGGTACTTTTGCCTAACACATCTTATCAAAATTCATAGTTTATTGTGAATACCCAAATGTACTAAAATGTATCTTGGTTTAAATAAACGTTAATTAAAAAGCGCTGGAAACACTCGTTCTCGGCCGATCACAAAAGTTAAGCAGCAGCGGTCACGGAGCGATCTAGGATGGGTGACCGCTCCGTGAGGCGTTGACGAAGACGAGACGCGCCGAAGCCATTTTTTCGCCCTGGAGTTGGGCCCATCTGGGGCGCTAGATGGTCGAAGCACACAAGGCAAGCCTTCCTTGAATATCAATAAGGAGAGACAGCGCTAGATGCAATGGCCCCCCTAACGCCAATTCAATAGTCAGGAAGTATTAGGACTGGCTAGAACAAGAGAACGCGGGAAGGGGGTGCAACAGAAGTTAATTCATAACTGGAGCACTCCTGTCATACGCGTAGGATGGTCATCGTGGAGTTTTAGTCGGTAGGAGTCCGACTCTACTTTGCTGTTATGCAATTATTGCAGCAGCAGAGTGTCCATTAGGATTTCTCCACGTACAAAAAAAAAGTCCAAATACTGTAATGGTATATCCAAATGTATGATGTATTGTATTGTATGTCATATATCGTATTGTATGTATATCATATAAATCTCAAATTAACTTCTGTGAAAATACGATTTGTTGAAATTAACATTCACTGTCAGGTGACAAATGAAAAAAAGAAGGAGAAGCAGTAGAAGAAGAGAAAAAAATAATTTTTGCGGAATGCGTTATATTTCAATAGGAATTTATGCGATTTCGATAAGGAAGTGAAACAATGAGCATCGTGACGTTAAAGTTATTCGAAGTTCAACAAACAGAACAGTTACGATAACTGAAGAATTGTAGAAATTCATTATCGGGAAGTTGATCTATGCTATCTCTTTCTACAAGAGATGCGTGCGCATACTTTCTTCTCAGAATGGAATGTATCATTATTTATACAGTGTATAGCACGTTGAAAGATTCGTTACTTTGTGCCGTAACTCTATTTAAGATACCATTCGATTCTTGAATTTCTTCACAAACAATCTTCTTCCCCGAAAGTATAAACGAATTTTCTACGCGAAATCCTTCGTATTCACCTGAGGGGCTGTATAATAGGTTTATCTCTATTTTAAACGTGTTCTTTGAGAAAAGAGACGCGAAAGAACAACACGCGCCCGAGTTACCCGGAAATTTCATGACACACAGTAACCCATCTCCGTGTCTCTTACCACCGGCGGTTCAAGTTTTCGCGAGGAGAAACTAATTAGCATTACTCAGGTGGAGCCCGAGTGGCCACACAAGGCTTAATCAAACCTCAAAGTATTCCTAAACCCTTGTCCCACGCAGACGACGAGAACTAGTCCGTAGCCAAACCCTAAACTCTTCTTTTCTTTCTTCTGTTCCCTTTTACAGACGGTACCCAATTTTCTGCGCCGTTAAAAATGCTGCAGAACTTGAAAATAAAGAATATATGCAATAGTGTCAAATCGAGAGTAACGGGGGTGAATGATCTTTCAAATTCTTTCAAATTATTTGTAATTCGTATATGTAGTAATGTGTACGACCGTTCGCGGAGAAGCGCGATCGCGAGGAAACGCGTCAGTGAGAGGCTTAAAAATTCTCACTACGATTTTGATAATCAACGCCGCGAATCCGTCGTTCCCCTGTTTCGATTAGGATGACAGAGGTAGTTCAAATGATTGTAACACTGAATCAACAGGGTTAATATAGGCTTCTATTTCCAACAATATTTAAAATTATAATTAACACGTTTCAAATAAGTTAATGATGATACAATTAGTTTGTTATTATAATTCAACTCGGTTTTATGATATTTCTCGATGTATTCGTTTGACTAAGCGACCTTGATTTTATTCCTCTGAACCTCTCGATGCATTCGGTTTGATTCCTCAAATGATACTGACTGCCCTTCGATTTTTTCCTTTGTCTTCTCTGGGAGACGATCCCCATCACGTTCGGGCCTCGCAACCCTTCGCGTCTATAATCACGTATGCCGCCTTCTTTGTGTAGATAAAATAACGAATCGAAAACAAATCGATGTTTCTAGAACTCGTTGCTTGACGACAACTATGCGCCACTGTAGTACCAAGGGAGACGGTTAGGAACACGGCCTATAGTAAGCCTCGAGGCGTAATATAATGTATAACAAATGAGTATAGTATATAATTTATTCTCGGATGAAAATTTAGTTATAGTTTATTCTACTGTGCAAATAATTATAATTTCTTAATGCTAGTAATTGCAATACCGGTAATTTTTTTTTCTCAATCATTCTATATATCACTCGGTATATCTATTATTTTCTTTTTATAAGTAATTGTGACTTTATATGTTATGTCATAAGTTTAGTTCGTAATTAATTGCAAAAAACAATATGTTCATACCAATAACAATAACAATAGTAACAACAATAACAATAATGATGATGATGATGATGATGATGATGATGATGATGATGATGATGATGATGATGATGATGATGATGATGATGATAATGATAATGATAATGATAATGATAATGATAATGATAATGATAATAATATTTATATTGAATTCGATAATTTGCATCGAGTTTTTCACACTGAACTTTCATGGCAATTTAAAACATTTTATATAGTAAAATTTCACAGGTTTTCTCTGCCACTAATGATTTTTCGCTCAAATAATGAGAGTTCACGTTTAGATAAATACATAAAATCGGCAGGAATTCATTTAATTACGCACTAACTAAAATTATAGATCAATAAATGGAATTCAAATGAACGAAATTTTACTGTATTGGCACAAAATTGATGCATTTTCTGAACTCTTTAGATGATACGATACAAATTTGAATTTTGAGATATCATAAGGCTCTTTTATGCAGCCAATTGTGAAATGACATTCAGATAGTGTTATCAATTTCCAGTCTCTAAATTTCATTTAGGTGTGTGTGAAGATAATAAAGCTTCTAAAGCCTGTAAATATGTTGATTATGTCTCCTAAAGGAGATTAGGATAATTTTGGGCATCGTTTTAAAATTAATTACAAATTCTGCTACATCTGTTGGCTTTATGGATTTATTGTCCCTACGTGCTCTTCTAAGAATGATACGGATTTTAGAAAATGGTTTAAGGATTTTCGAATGTCAGGATAATAATATCGAATATTTTCTAATATATGTATCACTTTTAGAACTCGTATTATTTTTAACCCAATTACTTAAGGAGATGTGTAACTATGTTGAGTTCAAATTATCGAATACCTTTGGAATTTTTTTTCATTTTGATTCTAGCAAATAAAGTTCTAGTAAAGTTATAACACTGAATATGAATGCATTCTTTTATTTTAAAGAAAGATTAAGTTAGAATTTGAAACGCGTTTTTCTTGGAACTTTGTTTTTCGATCTTGTATTCAATACATATCCGAATCTCTCCGCCCGATTGATTTCAAATTTTTGCACATTATCCTGCGCAAAATTATCTACAACGTAGCGTATAATTTTCCTGATATCATAATTCGTTGAATTTCTATAATCACTTAAAGTTGATTTTTTTAGCGAAAAATAAAATTTCATACTTAAAACCCCGCCGTATTCTTATGAACTTTCGAACTTTCGCGGAGAGACGCGATCTCGAAGAAGCGCGCCAACGGAAGTCGTAAATTCCCGTTACGATTTGACTAATCGACGCCACGAATCGTTCGATCCTTTACTTCTTGTGGGATAATAAGGGTAGCTGATTGAATATAACGCTGCTATTAACAGGTTACTATATATTTTGAATGATCCAACAACTTCAGTGTGATACAAGATTGTGTATTTGAAATGACAACTCCGAATGAGTACGACCTGAGACTCCTTTCGTGTTGACGACGATGATGATATATCTTATGTCGATTGGCTGTTTTCGACTTGTAGATTCTTGCTGTTCCTCGCAGTGTCCTCTGACTCGAATTGATGTAGACTCACTGGTCAGTCTCATGTTGTTAGGAAAGTTTGGTGTAAGTGTACCCTTTGAACGAAGAACGCGGATTCGTTGTTCACACTTTTCGTCAGGAAAGTGAGGGTAACGATCCGCGATGCCGATTGGTTATGACCCACGTTAATGAATGAAGTGTTGAGGTTATTCGATGTGTAAACAGAGAAAACTCGTGGATAAATTGTAAGGAAGAAAATATATTTTAAATAGAAGTGTAATTATAAGTAAGAATACAATTTGAGTTGGTCCAGATCAGCACGCTAACTGAAAACCCCGAAACCAATGTAACGCCAATTCACATTAGAGACCAGACCACACACCGCGGACAGGATGGCACCCAGATGTCTACACATCCTTGGCGCGTACCTTCAATAGTCCTAAGTACCCACCAGGGGTCTTGGAATTTTCATAGTTAAGGTCCTTCGGACCAAGCGAGTATTTCTTGTCTTAGATTTCCTTTACGTTTATTGTCTAAAACGTGTTAGCATAGAAAGTTGGTTTTCTTCACATCTGGTATGTTCCGTTAGCAACTTTCTCGCGAGGGCGGTTAAAACCCTTCCTGGTCCACCAACCGTCTTATTACCCAATCGGAGACGGTGTCTACTGCCCTCACTTCCTTAACCAAAATTGTCATGAACAAATCCGATAGTCCCGTGTCCTTAGACACACCCACCCCTAGCCTTCCTCAGACACAGTATCATCAGTAAAACTCACTCATTCTGTATCCTCAGAATAGTCAACATATCTTTACCGGTCTCTACCCTTATAACAGTCGCGTACTCAACGTATCATTGTAACTAAGTCTTACATAACGTGGTTGGAGTGAATTGTGATTTATGTTAATTCAGTGTGTATTACATTGTGCTTGCTGAATTCATAATAAAGTTTAATTAAAACAAGATTAATAGTTGTATTACGACTCAGCTATTTTATTTCATCAACCAACCCTTAAAATTTACGTGACACCAACGTCGCCTGTCTACTATTTATGGTCTGTCTTCGTCGCAATCTTTTGTCTACACGCTGTCGATGGCTTCAGTGCTTGAGAAAACTAAAAAGACCAGATGTAGTTTTCTTAGAAGTGGTGACCACTTCTACATGAAGGTATGAGGAGGAAGCCTCCTACCAACGTGGCTCGTGGGTGACCTTGTTCATGGGAAAAACCAGCAATTTCGTTAGACAAATATTCGTTTTTCGAGCCCAAGCTCATTATCACAAATCTCGAACAAATACAATCGGATCGAATGACGACAATTGTTTAATTACGCCTATAATAGAATCTAGATTACGGTGTTAAGGGATTTTCCCGAAGTTCCAAAGGGAAGACTCCGATGTCCTTTCATCTCCGACATATATAATATATAAATACTTTATTCACAAGGAGAAGTTACACTTCAATAGCAAAATACAGACTGACTTACTGACTAAAGTCCTGGGATCTTTACCTCCTCACTATGATTCACATATCTCACGTGTGGGAATCCGGCTACTGTCTATTTTCACCGCTATCGCATGACCAGGTATTATATGCATATCCTGAGGTCGGCGGATTCCTCGCTTCTACGCGACGTTACACAGTCATTCCGAGATTTAAATGAACTCGTAGCCATTAGTTTGATAAGAATATGTCAAAAGGCGTGTCAAATATTATGATGAAAATCAAAGAAAATACATACGCATAGTAGAATTGTAAATAAGTAGTTTACAGAATGCCTATAAACAAGACCGGAATTGGAAAAGCAGTGTTGAAAAAAATCAAAGTTTCGTGGGCGTTTCCCGTGAAGCAATTGGTTTCAAATTTTTATATGAGTATATAATTATCGAAAGTGGACTAAAGAACAAATTTTAGCGAAAAGGTATTTTATACAAGATATCTCTTTTGTAATGTATATATAAAATATTTCTATTGTATTTGAGTAAAAAAAAACAAGAAACAAAGTATTCATAGTAAAAAGAAATGATTAATGATAATAAAAGAAACTTATATATACTATGTACTCAAAAGGTACATTCTGGAATTAGCAAAACAAATTCATTATTATATATTTCATTCAAATATAATTTATTAAAGCTGCGAGTGTGGCCAAAGTAGCTAATTCGTTCATAGACATTTTGTACATTTATTACAATGCAGTTTTGAGGATTTGAGTGATTTTATGCAAAATTCATACTAGGATGAAGGCTTGTCTTCCATCTTTCATTATGTATTTTGTCATGTACTCTTTGATTTCTTTGATACAATTTTTATAGCGTAGTCATGGGTAGTTTATCAAATATCGAATTTGGCCAAACTAGTGTTGGAGGAAATGCTACTAAAGCAAAAACGAACATCGATAGCAAAAATAAGAAAGTATCGACGCGTGTCGTCATTATTATAAATGAGATTTACACTGGCTGGCAGACGATCGAATATTTCAGTAGGCAAACCAATATATATCGTCGTTGTTGTGCGCGAGTCAGGGCTCATGCAAATAACAGAGATTGGCCAGTACGTGGCAAATATTTGTTTTGACTTCTCATCGGGGACGAGCTAAAAGATCCTCTCCTAAAGGATATACACGTCGCTTTCCACGAGAATTCGCACCAGTTTTAATATCGTCCTGTATTTACACGACATTACTTGCAATATACGCACCGAGGGAAATGTGTCCTCGAGCGTTTTACAATGGGGATGCACGTTTTACAATTGTACTAGCTGGAAGCTGCGTATGGTAAGAACTAGGGAACGGTTTACGCTTTATGCTTTACGCTGCCAGACTACCGATACCACGTTTCGATGATGCCGTGCTGGAAATTTCACGCGCAATATTATCGCGTTTTTCTCGAAATAATAAATGCGGCGTTTTAAGCCAACGTTACCCAAGGGTACATTGAGTTTTTGGGCTATTCTCATTTGCCGAGAAATGGTAGGATAGCTCTGCTGCTTGTTTACAGTGGAAAGGGGTGCAAATTTTGCGTGTAAATACCTAGCCAATGAAAAAAATATAGTCGACTTGTAACTGCTTCGAAAATTCGACAAATAAAATGTCCCGTGACTTTCTCGAAATGAATCTGCTTAAGGACATTTTATACCTTACTTTCCTTCAACCGACGTTGAAAACGTGTATGATAAGTAAGTTTTGTGACTAGGAGACACCTGATTTTTCATTTATGAACATGTTGATTCTTAATACTTTTGTTGCTACTAACGCAATCACATCGCGTTTCATTGATTGTTTTAATTGTGCTGCTAACATGAGCATTGCATTATTTTTATCCAATACTCGTTGCTGCCATATCTTGACACTTAAAAGGAAGATATCGTACTGCAACAATAAGTACGCATGGTATTGTAATTGGTTTTTTATGAGATTACCTAAATTATTTTACTACAATAATTAATAATAAATCTGAAAATAATAAAGATATTTATATAAAAAAGATTATATATATAAGAAATTTATATAATATTAAGATATTTATATAAGAAAGAAAAATTATTATTGGTCTTGAGGAAAGAGAATATAAAATATTGACAACGCCGAAAATGATAAACATATAAAATCGCAATCCTCAGTCGCTTTAAAGATACAGTGCTCGGTAATAAGTGTCTTTCAAGCCTATGATGTTAATTAAATCCAGAAAACAATGTTCTAATTCCAACAAACGAAATCTCCCGTAACCCTCTCTTGTATCAAATTTATTTTCGGTAATCTTTTCCTTCCGGCAATCTCCATCGATATATTATGTCGATCCAACGTAATTCGCTCAAATTCTTTTGCAAATAGGCGTCTCATTTTCTACAAGTTGGTGTGTTATTCCACTTACGATTAGATACAACTTGTCCGGGTACAAAGCTTCTTCGTTTTGTCATTTTCGTCCTTTTTTTCGACTTAATGTCTATCGTTTACAAAACGAACTAGCATCTTTATACAACGTCTTTTCCTCCCTTTCATCTACTCCCCTCTCCCACCGACCTTCAGAACTTCTAATCTCACTCCATTTATCATTAAAAGAACCATTCACGTGAGCAACCGAGGAAAAACGGGATGGGAAGGTATAAGGCGCCTTATTTTCTTACTGGTAGCTGTTCAACCAAAAAACTTATTTCAAAATGCGCGTTATATGCCTACATGTACGTATGTTTACGTTATTAAGAATGATAAGATGAAAGCGATATACTGATATCGCAGACAGTCGGTCAAAACTTTACATGCTTCGTCGATCGAAACGTTTTAGGAAACATAAGAACTTACAATTTCGTTTCAATGTCATACAATTTGCAAAGGAAATAAAAAACAAAATAAAAGAACACAACAACAACGAGTTCACAAAATTCATAGAGTCACTATCCGCACACGAAAACACCAACTACTCCCTATGGAAAGCAATAAAAAAAATAAAGAAGCCAATAAAACTAGTCCCAGCAATCAGAAAAGCAGATAACACATGGGCAAGAAGCAATGAAAAACAAGCGGAAGAATTTGCCAACACCTAAGCAACACATTTACACCACATAATATCAATAACAGCAACCTCAATTGTGATACCGACGAGGATGCATTAACCACTAGTACCTCAACTGACAAACACTACATCATACCTAAAACAACAGCACAAGAAATTAGAAACATAATCGAGAAAACAAAAAACAATAAAGCACCAGGAATCGACCTAATCAATGGTAAAATCCTAAAAAAACCTTCCTCCAAAAGCGGTACGACTAATCACAATAATTTACAATGCAATATTAAGAATCCAATACTATCCTAAACTATGGAAACTAGCACAGATCAAAATACTACCTAAGCCAGGCAAAGACCCACACCAAACAGCATCATACAGACCAATTTCACTACTTCCCGTATTATCCAAAATACTAGAAAAAATAATTTACGCCCGCTTAAAACCAATAATAGATAAGGAAAAATTAATACCAGATCACCAATTTGGATTCAGAAGCAAACACTCTACGATAGAGCAAATGCACAGACTCACTAATGAAATAATAACAGTATTAGAAGGCAAACAATACCGGACAGCCCTCTTTATGGACATAGAGAAGGCATTCGACAAGATAAACCACGAATGCCTACTACAAACAATCAGGAAACAATTCCCGGAACAAGTATATCATTTATTAAAATCTTACCTAAGCAGCAGAACCTTTATAGTAAAAATTAAAGACACATACTCTGAAGTTAAAGACATCAAGGAAGGGGTTCCGCGAGGAAGCGTCCTAGGACCAATGCTATACACACTATACACGGCCAACATATCAACAACTACCAATAGCAAAATATTGACATTTGCGGATGACACAGCTGTACTAGTCAGGCACATTAACCCTGTAACAGCAGTCACATTACTAGAAGAACATATCACAAAAATGGAAAAGTGGCTTCAAGATAAACAAATTAAAGCAAACCCTGATAAATGCAACCAAATTACATTCACACTGCGAAAACAGATACCACCAAACATTATACTTAACGGCACGCACATAACACAAACAAGGCAAGTCAAATACCTAGGACTCCACCTAGATACACGATTCACATGGAAACAGCATATTAAATCAATAATATGCAAAATACAGACAGCAAGGAGACAAATGCATTGGTTAACAAGTCGAAAATCCAAACTAAGCATAGAAAACAAATTAATAATATACAAAACGATCATAAAACCAGTCTGGACGTACGGAATACCACTATGGGGAACAGCAGCAATGAGCCATATAAGCAAAATAGAGACAATACAAGCCAAAATCCTCAGAACAATAGTAAACGCACCATGGTACGTCAGAAACGAATATATACGGAAAGTCTTTGGAATACCAACGGTCAAGGAGGAGATTAGCATCTGCTAATGATCTAATCTCGCATCTGCGCAAGAAGGTACAGAGAAAGAATAGCAACGCACCCGAACCGGCTGGCAGCGGAAACGATCAACACATCAAGAATAGAAAGAAGACTAAAATGGAAACACCCAACAGACCTTACCAAGGACATAACCTAACAAACACGAAGATGGTACCCCGCTGGGGGTAGCCACCCATATGTTATATTATTACACTACTAAGATATAACATTTTACCAAATGTCCTACTGGATAAATTGTAAAATTTAAATAAATAAATAAAAAAAAAAATATCATACAATGCTAGCTCAAAACCAGTATTATACTTTCCCAATGTTTATCTATATACAGTAGAAAAGCAGCATTACCTGTAATATTTGAAAAATGCTATCTTCTTACAAGATTCTTATGATGAATGAGATGATTATGTTTATTTCTACACACATCATTACTACCGATGGTAAAAGTTGAGTCCGAAAAATTAACCTTGATATGTAACCTACCTACGTGCGTTCAGAACGCGTATGGTTATAGAGGAGACTAGATCAGCCTACTTCATCACTTTGCTTTAATAACCTAGTTGTTCGGAATTTCAGTTGGCCGTCCGTTTATGGCACGGACAGGCCCATTTCCCTCATTAGGAAATTCCGAATTACCGGTCCTCCCAGGGCAGTAAACGTAATGACTCGAGGCCAGGAGAAACCCAGGCAAGGACCAGCCGAGAGGGACGAGTTGAGTTCAGCTTCAACCATCGGACACAGACACAGGACGACAGAGTCCTCACTTCGTTCAACTACAAGCAACGAAGACTACAGACACAGGACGACAAAGTCCCAACTTAGTGCGGTTAAGTGATACAACGAATATAAATAAAGTGCCGTCTAAATCTAACACTCGAGTTATTTCATCTCCTCCACTTTGAACGTTAAGTCATTCGAGGTACGCGATATCGACCGATCGGTTTGACCTGACCGGTCGCTCTTTCGTTGATAATACGCAACACTAGTAAAGATACTATTTAGGGTACTCACCTTCAACGACCTTAATCTTCTTATATTTTGTCAACCACGCCTTCTAGGATGATGCTTCGAAATTTTAGCCTTCGCTCATTATTTGTTAAGAGGTTATTAAAAAATAATTTTTATAAGTAGAACATGGCTTTTTGACACTGAGTACACGTTTAACCTCTGAACTTACAGCATCGTGTGAGAGACGTGGTACGTCGATGTTATTGATTTATTATTTACTTTAAGATAATAAATCTTTCTTGTTTAATGATCAATTGGTAGTAATTATTTACTAAACATTTTGCAGAATACATTTAGTTGTATCTTACACATGCATTTATATATCAAACGACATATGCGGTTTGTACGACTTCGAGCGCTCAGCCAAACCGTAAAATGGCTCGACGTGTGACCGATCATGTTGTTGCTTATGGCACGCACTATTTTAACTTAGACCGTAAGGCAAGGGGTTAAGGCGCCAGTATGTGATATATATGTGTTGTATACAAATATTTCCACGCTTTCCGTTCTGTTTCGGTTTGGGTCAGTTTGCTCAATACTGGTTGTCCAGTTTAAATTATTGTCTAACCCAAACTTATTCCATATCAGAGAAAGAAACGCACAAAATCCTAGAAACTGCGGTTGAGAAGACACAGAAGTAAGCCGAAATATATTACAAACTTCGGCCGAAAACGCAATGTGATTTCTGGTCAGTGCTCTGAACGTTAACGTGGAGAAAAGAGATATTTGAAAAACAAGTGGAGGACATGAAGAAGGAAATGAAAGAGGAGAGGGAAAGAAGTGAAAGAGAGAGAGAAAGAGCGAGAGAGAGGAGAGAACCAGAGAGAGAAGAGTGGGAAAGGGAAAGAAGGAGCTAGTGGGCAAAATTAGAAGAATCGAGGAAGAGAAAGACAGAGAAGAGAGAGAGAAAAGAAAAAAACATAGTAATTCAAGGAGTAGACTGGAACGAAGGAAGCAATGGAGGGGCAATAAGGGAGTTCATAAGGGAAAAGATGAAAATAGAGGCAGAAGTAGAAAGAATACGTACAATAAGGACGAGGGACAAAAACACAATATTAGTAGCGACGATGAAATCATGGGAGGAAAAAATAAGGGTAATGAAGGAGAAAAGTAAACTGGAAAAGGGGATATACCAGGGCTGTAAGTATGAAACCGGAATTTGCCTAGCTGAATTTGCCCAGATGGCCCTAGCTGATAATGTAGTTATCACTAAACTGCGTCATTTATACCAGAAGTCTTTGTTGACATCTTACAAACATTTTCGACTCAGAACAATACAAGTTTCATACAACAGCATAGTTTGTAATAGCGTTGAACATGTCAAATTTTGTGCCTGGAAACTAGGATTTGCGGACCGCATTGATTTTCTGTTACCATTTGAAGAAAACTGCTGCAGAATCGCATCGAATGCTTGTAGAAGCTTACGGTGAGCATGCTCTTGGTAAATCACAGTGCTTTGAGTGGTTTAAAAAATTCAGAAGTGGCAATTTTGACGTGAGGAACGAAGAACGTGGAAGACCACCGAAAAAGACCATCGAGCTGTTGAAATCTGGCAAAACCGTTAATACTGAGCGCTACCGACAACAAATGATCGATTTGAATCAAGCTTTGCATGAAAAACGACCAGAATATCAAAAGAGGCAACACAAACTAATTTTGCTTCATGATAATGCACCCATCACATACAGCAAAACCGGTCAAGGAAACGATTGAAGCGTTCAGTTGGGAAACACTTTCGCATGCGGCTTACTCACCAGACTTGGCTCCATCCGATTACTATTTATTTGCATCGATGGAACACGCACTTTCTGACCAGCACTTCACTTCTTACGAAAATGTACGAAAATGGCTCGATGACTGGTTTGCCTCATAAGAGCGACAGTTTTTTGGCGTGGCATCCACCAATTGCCAGACAGGTGGGCAATACTTCGAATAAAATATTTTTAATCATTTTCATACAATAAACGTGTATTTTCTATACAAAAATTCCGGTTTCATATTTACATACTTGGTACATAGATGACGATCTGACGAGAAAAGAAAGAGAGGTACAGCAGCAAATAAGAAGGATAGCCAGAGGAAGAAGGGAAAAGGGTGAATATGTAAGGATCGGATATAAGAAGCTAAAGATAGAAAATAGATGGTACAGGTAGAACGAAAACGAGGAGAGGCTGGAGGAGGAAAGAAAGAGAGAGGGAGAAAAGTGAATAAAGAGGAAAAAGGGGGGAGGGATTACGAAAGGGATAAAAATGTGTTTCTGGAATGTAGCAGGGCTAATAAGCAAGGACAAGGAGGTGTGGGAATACCTGAAGACTTTCGACGTGATAGGGCTCACAGAAACTTGGATAGAGGAAGACATCTGGGAAAAACTAAAATATAGACTATCCACAAAATTCGATTGGAAGTCTAGGGCAGCATTAAGAGTAAGAAAAAAAAGAAGAGCAAAGGGGGGGGGAATAATAGCGGGTATAAATAAAGCACTGAGAGAGATAGAATACAAAGAAATAAGTAATAATATAGTGGAAAGAAAAATAGAATACAATGATAAGACGTATAGGATAATGGTAGTTTATAATCAAGACACAAAAGGGACATGGAAAGAAATAGAGGAAAGAGTAGACGAAAGAGAAGAGGAAGGAATGGTCATCGGCGGAGACTGAAATGCAAGAACGGGAGAGGAGAAAGGACCGATAAACGAGGAACTAGGGAAAGAAAAAAACAGACGATCAGAGAACAAGACAGTAAACAGGGAAGGAAGAATTTTGTTAAAGTACTTGGAGGAAAGAGGCTGGACGATAGTCAATGGAAGAGATAAGGAAGGGGGGGAGTGGACATACATTGGGAAGAGAGGAAACTCTGTGATAGATTACGTGATTCGCAACCAGGGGGCGACAGAAGAGATAATTGGCACGAAAGTAGGAAAAAGGACAGAGTCGGACCACATGCTGTTAGAGATAGAAATAGGGGGGCCGGAACTACAGGCAAAGGAGGAAAAAGAGGAAGAAGTGAAGGAGAAAAGGGAATGGACAAACGAAAGTAGAGAAAAATACCTGGAGGAATGCAGAGACTGGACATGCAATGGAAGAACAGTGGAGGAAATGTGGACAGAAATCAAAAAAGAGGATAAACGAAGCAGTACCAAAGAAGCAAGTGAAGATACGGAAATGGGGCATGGGAGAGAAAACGTGGTACGACAGGGAGTGGAAAGAAAGGAAAAGAGAGATGAGAAGGAAGATGACAAGGTTTAGGAAAGGAAAATGCAGCAGAGAAGTGCTCATAGAGGGGAAAAAGGCATTCAAACAGTGGTGTAAGGAAAGAAAGGAAAGACATGAAGGAGAAGAAATGGAGAAGATAAAGATGATCAAAACAGAACAAGAAATGTGGAAATACATTAACAGATATAGAAGAAATAGGGAAGGCATAGATGAGGATATAAGCGAAGAAGAGTGTAAAAATCATTTAATGGAAATTTTGGAAGGGACAGAGCACAAAGAGAGCCGGAAAACGGGGGGGCATAGAGAGGAAGAGAAAATAACGGAAGAGAGAGAAGATAATATAGGGAAGGAAGAGGTGATTTACCAGCTAAGGAATTTGAAGGAAAAGAAAGCAACGGGGGAAGACGGGTTAGAAAATGAGGTGTGGAAGTACGCACCGAAGGAAGTGGGGGAGGCGTTATGGGAGTTATTAAGGAAGATATGGAAAGGGGAGGGGATACCAGAGGACTGGAAAAAAGGGGTGATATGCCCGATATATAAGAAGGAGGACAAGAGAGTAGCGAAGAGCTACAGAGGGGTAACGCTGATGGGTACTGCATACAAGATCTACGCAGGGATATTGGACGAACGTCTGAAAGCAGAGATTGAAGACAAATTGGAAGAGAGCCAATTTGGTTTCAGAAAAGGAAGGGGAGTGACCGATGCGATTTACGTGATAAACCACATCATAGACAAACAGCTAAGCAAAGAAAGAAGAAAAGTATATGCCTGCTTTGCGGACTTAAGAGCGGCGTTCGACAGACTAAACAAAGAGAAACTGGAGGAGAATATGAGGAAAATGGGGATTAGCGAAAAGCTAATCCGAAGGGTTAGAGAAATATACGAAGAAACGAGGAATATAGTGAGAATCAAGAACCACAACACAAGAGAATTTTGGACTGTGAGGGGAGTCAGACAAGGATGCCATTGAGCCCGACGTTATTCAACATCTACATGGCAGGACTAGAAGAAGAATTAAGGAAAGGACAAACCGGGGGCATAGTGGTAAGAGAAAGAACACATACGCAAACGATATTGTGCTGGTGGCGGATAGAGAAGAAGAGCTAAAGGAGATGTTGAAGAGACACAAAAAGTTTTTGAAGGAAGCCGATTTGGAGCTGAGCACGGAAAAGACTAAAATAGTAGTCTTTGAAAAAGGAAGGAACAAAAGGAGGCAAAGAAAATGGAAGTGGAGAGAGCAAGAATTAGAAGAGGTGGACGAGATAAGATACCCAGACATACACGAGTCTAATTCGTGTTTCTTAAGTTTGGCCCGAAGAACGTACTAGAAGAAGAGTCTAGCTCGACGTTGTAGGTTAAGAAGTTAAAGTAGGTCAAGAAGTTAAATCACTAATTGAGATATGTATAATTTTCTGTGCTGGACTGGGTTAAATGCGTAGTAGAGATACTTGTATGTGGTGATCGCCTGGGAACTCTGTGTGGCGTTGGCGAATCCGCCGCACCCCCCGGTGGGGTTCGGGCTTAGACGCTGGCGGCTCAGCGCCTCGGGGCCGCTAAGCAGTCCGGTAGGGGAACCGGGCTGCCTAGCACGGCGGCTCCGGCGACGAGGCGCGTTGTGACATGGCCACATACTGCTCCATCAGCGGTGGTATTGAGCGCGGGGGAGGGGCGTGTATCGCTCGCACCGGTTCCCGGGCCTCTCTCGATCGCAGCTGGAACGGTCATCGTGGAAGTTTTAGTCGGTTGGAGTCCGACACTACCACGCCGCTTTCCCCAGAGGCGTCCTGGCGTCCGTGCGGATTTCCTCCGCGTAAATATAAAAAAGAAGAGATACTTGTATATGGGTATGAGTGTGTGGAGGTGTGTGTGTGCGCGGCATCTCGAAAACAGATAAATGTATTCAAAACTATTCAGTCGATTAATAGTCGGGTATAGAATAACGTGCTGAGACGCGTGCAAGTGTGTATGGATGAATATATTAGAAATCGTCCATAAAATAAATATATAACTATTCTAATATTAATTCTAAGTGTAAATTTAGCGTTCCTATACCATTATTTCAGCTATCAAGATGCACAATTCTCAACAAGATCAGTTACTTTATTATCAAGTTTTTTATTAACTCTCGACAGATTCCCCCTTTTATACATAGCCGCCGAATGCGCGGACGCGCGCTAGACCGTTGCCTTTCTTTTATATCGCGCACGGAATGTATCGGCCAGATAACAAAAGCGGCGCGGATTTTTTGTTTCGAATATCCCGTTCGATGACGCGACACCATATGTCAAGAGACATTTTATTGCATTTTTGCGAAACAAGCACACACAACTCCTCTTCTCCACTTCAAGCCGAAAATGTTTGACCGACATTGCTTTCATGACACCTCGTACGATTACACGCGTAAAATATCGCGTTGAAGAATGGTGTTCGCGCCAAACGAAGTTCCAGTCAAAGCGATTAAGATTTCCTGCTACATTGCGTGAATTTTATCTTGAAATATACATGCTTTTTTTTAATTTTATCCTCTACTTTTAGAAGTAATGTAACGAAGAGGTTAATTAAGTTGGGGACCTACATTTATGTGAAAATTAAAGTAAGAAACGAATTTGATTTTCAGATGCGATACAAAATTCAGCAGATAGTACATTAACAGCTTTCCAATACATTCTTACAATACACATTGCATTGTTAATAATAAACAAACATCACTAATTATCCCACGTAATATATGTAAATGTCCAGTTTCACATGATCAGGTTCTTATTGTACTATTGAGCTATGTATAATTTTATGTGCTGGACTAGGTTAGATACGTAGTAGAAATACTTGTATGTGAATATCAGTGTGTGGAGGTACGTGTGTACGCGGCGTCTCGGAAACAGATGAATGTAAACTGTTCTGTCGGTTAACAGTCGGGTATGGAAGAGAGTGCTGAGACGCGTGCAAGTGTGTATCAATGAATATCATTGAAATCGTCCATCAAATAAATATATAATTATTCTAATATTAATTCCAAGTGTAAATTTAGCGTTCCTATACCATTATTTGGGCTATTAAGATTCAAAATTCTCAACATGTACAATAATATGTCATCTAACGATATTAATTAATTGACAAAGGACAATTGCTAAATTAAATATTTTTGCTATACAAACAATATAGGATAATCAATTAGGGTGAGATTTGCAAAAATTTCCTCGGATAATAATTAATTATTTTCATTTGCATTATTATCTACCTTATTCTTGTCACCTAACAGAAATTGTAAAATTTCTCCTAGTTCGATTACACAAGAAAGTCAAGATATTCGATACCCATATCCTATTTTAAAACTTAAAAATTATTTTCAGGTACTTCTTTGTATATTACGTTGATTTAATATTATACGAATAATGAATGGTGCCGAATCAACAAATTCGTTTATTCACGTTATCCGTTCATTATCAGTTCAATGGAACGATTAAACTGTAAAATCTTTTAAGCAGAAAACATGGCCGAGCATGTTCAAGATCAATCGATCTGAACGCGATTAATTTTAAAATATTTAGGATAGGCACTTCTCTCGCCATTTGCAAATTTTTCAAATTGCATAATCTCTAAATGTTCAGTACTTTTTATTACCTCGTCATCTGCTTTCTATTGCCTCCTTAGAACGATGATGTATACCTTATTTGAAATATTCTCTAAAAGGCGAAAAGGTAATTATTTTAAATACAGCTGTGTTGGATAATCGACTAGGAAAATTTCCTTTTATTTGCAGGAAGAAACAAAGGATTTCATGTTAAACTAACATTGCTAATATAATATGAGGGTGGTGGTACAATATGTAGTGGGCAACAAAGGGCTGACTCCTTCGAGATTCCTCGTTAATCAGCATAACATCCTGATCCCTCCTGAACGTGAGGATGTTCTCTACGTACATCGCAGCTCAAACCTCCGATATGTGTCACTCAGGTTATACCGCGTTATCTCCCGCGCTGGCAAACTACATAGCATTATGGTGGTCGTGCTGCTCCTTGTACATAGGGGCCGTTTAGATGCGGACATATTCTACGTACAGTAGTTGCAGCAGGAGATGTCAGTTTGCGATAGACGGTCTAGTTACACATGGCGTCGAGTTTCTAGGATGATAAAAAATACGACCCCACTCCCCCTTAAACGGAAATAAAATGCATAGCCAATGAATGGAACAATACTTCCATAAATGTGTGGAACAGGGTAGTAAGGAATGAGAAGCGAACGGTGCTTCACGGATAACGACAAGTGGTTTTATAATTTTTTACGAAACCGGCCGTACCTTTGTCATCATTGTCCAAAGATGAACATTCATAAGGACGGTACTGGTCCTTTAGTTGCGTTTCAGAAAACAAATTCTTCCCTGTATTCTTGGTCAAGTCTTTTAGACTAATGTGTCATACTTTATACTAATATTTATGTTCCTACAATTCCAGATTATTCTAATTAAGTACAGAAAAATAGGTAACGCGTAAAAAAGTACTAATATTTCGTCTAGTTATAAAACTTTTAATTGTTTTGGATTATTATCGAGATAAAATCTTAAATGTAATACAAGAAGTAGAACGATCAAACTTTCCAAAATCAGTGTTCACATATCTTTTGTCATTTAACATTAACTATGTATCAAGTATATCAAAAAACAATTTTAAACCATCGAATTCGTTTCCACGAACCTATTTCAAGTATACACATTAATCCACCAATTCGTGGAGGACCAACGAAAAATCAATGGGAATCCAGAAAGATTAATGACACCGTTCGAAAAAATCGAAACTTACTCCTTCGGCCTCCCCCCTATCAGTTCTCTATTTTTATCTTTCGTGGCTGCACAATTATGAAAGTTTGGCCATTAATTATTTTCGTGATACACCTGACTATATATAATATAAGTATATAGGAAATATATATGAGTAGTCCACGGAGGCGGGTCGATACTTTTGCCAGTGATGGCACATGAGCCCATCTCTTAATAATTCATATTTACAAGTTATTTAAAAACCACTTTCCCGTTCGTAGGACACATCATAGAAGATGTAGCGGCCCCAGGTGGATCCTGGTATTCTCTTGTCACACCGAGTCCTATTAATTTTGTTTTGCTAATCTCCAATCTGTGTCTCCTTATGTCGCAATCTTAGAAAGAACCCATGACCCCTTGACAGCCGATATTCATAATAGATTGTTCTGTGTCTTAAAGAGGGGTTTTGGTAGTGAAATAAAATTATTGGAAAATATATAGTTGGAAGATAAAACTGATTGTTGTTTGAATGTAGGAACAGAACGTAAGTAGAATAAATTCCATTCGTAACTTTCCATTCTAACTTCGAAAAAATTCAATAAGATTATAATTCTTAAAGATTTCAGTAATTTCCAATAATTTTCAGACATACAATAAGTACGATTCTAATATGTTTAGAATCCGTGTTACACGCAGTCTGTTGATATTTGGCACACCAATTAATAGCACATACATGTGTATATGTACAGAGATTACGATATGTACAGAGACAAAAAATTATTTGTCATGGGTTTGGGAGATGATTCTACACTTTCGAATCGGTGGAGATCTGTTTAAGAGATGGACCACAAAATTGACTAAGCATGATTTTCACGGTCAAATTTTTGTCTCTTGTATCGTATAGTACTCATTACGAGGAACAAAATTCTCACAGATACAATGGGACGCAAAAGATCCGATTTCTTGGGAAAAAATAGTTAAATTGTCATTAGTCCTTAAATTGATTGTATTTATTATATTGTGATAATATATTAACAATAAAAGATAATGTTGCGAATTCTCAGCTAACCAGCGACCGGTCAAATCAATCGATCGGTTGATATCGCGAACTTTGAATGAATTAACGCTCAAGGTGGGGGTATATTTAATATATCGAGTGTTAGTATAGTTTGGTACTTTATTTGCACTTTTAGTATACAAGCAGAGTTTGATGTTCTGATCATGACGATTGTACGACCTTATTGAGACTAGATAAAATGTAGTTTTTCACGACCGGTAAGACGTTCTGATGAAGACTGTCGTAAGATGTTGTGGATACTGCTCCCGGAAGCTTAATCTTGTCCTTATATACTGACTTTACGTCCCCGGGTTTTCCATGGTTTATTGTCCTTTCGTGGGCGCACATCCTCTGGTATTGCCAGCATTTTACCTACACCCTAACCCATCGGTACTTAAGGTATTTTTTAGCCTCTTAATGATGTCCGCAGCATAAGGTTTGCAGCTTGGGGAGGTAGGCAATTTGGGCTTTATCAAAAAAGGGAGAGGTGCTGTCCGAATCATAAACCGATGGCCACTCCAAATCCGAAACAGATAATATAAGCATCAAAGTAAATAGATTAAAAAGTAAACTGGAACTAAATAAATAAATTAATTAAATAACATAACATAATATAATGAATGCAGTAATATGAATTATTCTCTATGTGAATCTAATGTGAATTATTCTTCATTTTGTGGTATATATGTAATATGTGTATATACAATCGGCAAGAATTAATGGAAGATCGCAGCGTCGAGGAGAAGTTTTACATAGTTATGATTTCCAAAAAGTTCGACGATCCACTATTGTTACACCAATTTCTCACTTGACGGTCCTCGTGTCCTTTGGCGCAAAAAAGAGCAAGTTATTCTTCCTGTCACGTATGTACCTATTGGTTTGTTTACAAAAAATAGCTTATCCGAGATTAGTAGGGATTTCACACGAAGCAGTAAAAAGAATAATATGTGAAGGTCTACATCCTTACGTTCATGCAAGAACTTCATAAGATATATTATGCTGTTCGAGAAAAATTTTGTCGCTGGATGTTAAGGAAGTTAGAAGGTAAACCACCTTTTAGGATGAGAGCAGTTCGTGTAGCAGTAATCATCTCAATCGCCAAAATTTGGGCATATAGGGCTCAAGGTCAATTTTGCGTTCCACTTTTTTAAACAGATCTCCACCGATCCGAAGCTGTAGAATCGTCTACCAAAGCCACGATAAATAATTTTTTGAAACCTTGTACAGAGCAAGGTACGTAACTGGAACCACTTTAATTATTGCATAAGTAATGATATTACTGAAATATATTTCAGATAGAAGTTGAATGATTTCTAAGGAGACATAATTTGACATAATTATCTTCTTTTACAGGATTTGTAGATTCTTTTGTAGATTACATTTGCTTTTTTAAAGGGAACTACAATCTCTTTTATATATATGTAATATCGTGATATAATATATTTACAAGGAATGGATGATACAGATGTTGATTTGACAGAAAAGACGATTGTAGTTCAACCTGAACTATTCACACCAAACATACAGAAAACAGCACAATTAAATAATTAGATAATGACTCGACTTTTTACAAAATGCCATCAACACTCTCTCGGTAACGCCACTCGCCAACTCTGCTTGTTGATTCCCCCCCTTTTCCCGTCGCTTGGCAACCGCTCGTGGGCAAGATCACGTAGGCCTACTCTTTCCAAAACTACGCGATGGAAAACAAACGCCTAACGCCTCGGCTCTCGCGACATTTCACGCGGTTCACCCGCCAACTCCCAGGCCTCTCACTCACGATACTACACTCGGCCATCCTGCAATAACATCTGCCCTCAGATGTTGCCTTCTATCTCGCTGTCATCTGATGCGTTTTGCTTCCCTTTCTCTCGCTTCCCGTTTTGCTCTGCGTTTCTCCGCTTCTTTCTCATATTCCTTTTGTTTGCGACGTTCCCGCGTCTCCCATGCTCTCAAACGCTCTTGATAAGCTGCTTCTTTTTCTCTCGCTCTTCTTTCGTTCTTTTTCCTCTCCTTCGCCTCTTCCTCTTCCTCCCTTTCACGCATAATTTCTCTTTCAGTTTTCCTTGCTTCTTCTCTTTCACGTTCTCTTTCTCGTTCCCTGTCCCTTTCCCTTTCTCTATCTCTTTCACGTTCTCTTTCACGCTCTCTTTCGCGGTCACGGTCTCTTTCTCTTTCTCTTTCTCTATCTCTTTCTCGATCTCTATCTCTATCACGATCTCTGTCGCTTCTCTGACGATCCCTCTCTCGTTCCTTAGATCTAGATTTAGACCGCCTTTTGTCTCTTCTACTACTTCCGGTACTACTACTGCGACCTTTATGAGACGTGGGACTACCAAGATCGCCGTCTTGATCGTCTTTAGTGTTACTGCCATCACGCCTGTCTCGTCGCTCTTTTTCACGTTTCTCCCGTTCTTCTTTCTCAACAGCTTCTTTCTTCCGTTTAACTTGAGCCTTCTCCTCCTCCTGCTTCCATAATTCCATCAACTCGTCCACCTCTTTTTTCTCCGAAGGTGCCAATCTTCGCGGCCTTCGAACCACAGGTTTGTCACTCTTTAACACGATTTTTGCCGTTATCCCAACGTCCCGCTTTTTCTCCGGCTTATACCCCTTAATGATATCGCGAATTGCTTCCCGATAATGCGGTTCCTGCACGTGTGTTAGGTCTATTTCATCAGTCTGTTCTATCGCGTTGATTCTAAATATATCCGGCACGTCTTTGTTAGTCTGTTCGTCAAGCCGCAAGAAAGTCACTTCGCCTCGCTTAACCCGTAATTCTACCTGATCCAGAAAATCAGTGCCCAACAACATGCCGTGCTTCGTCAATATTTTGTTCGAAACAACGTGTAAAGTGATTGGCAGTTTATACCCATCAACCAACATTACCTTGGTGAATTCACCCCAGGTCTCATTGCCAGCGGAACTAAGACCGTCGAACTTAAGTTTACATTTACCTAGCGGTGGTGACCCTAACCTCGCATACTCGTCTGATCGAATGAATGTGAGATCACTACCCGTATCCACTAATGCCACAAACCTACAATCATCTATCATCACTTCCTTCATATACTTCCCCTTCTCGGATCTTGACACTACGCAGGTCTCTTTCGGTCGCGCCGTACACCTCGCTGCAACATGTCCAAATCCGCCGCACTCGAAACACCTAACACCTTTTCCTCTCTCCGGACACTTAACACTTAGATGATCCTCACTACCACAAATGAAGCATCTTCTTTTCTTCATTACATCTGCAGATTGACTGAGCTTCCCTTTCTTCTCGGTTTTAGCCGGCTTCACGATCGACTTTACTCTGCGACTCTTCTGCTCTTCGTACATCACTAACCTCTTCCTCAATTCTTTGATTGACGTAGCGCCGTATAATATAGCCTTATTTCTCTCGTCGTCTATTATTCCATCCACTATGTATTCCACCTTTGCTTCCTCCTCTATGTCCACATGGCTGGCTATTTCGAGCATGCGGTACATGTAAGCCAAACATGCTTCATCACTCTCCTTTTTTGTTTCTTCAAGTTTCTGATGTACCTGCCTACTGTTAACTTTCCTCGAAAATTCTTTCACTAGCCCCCTCTTCAACTCATGCCAAGTCCTGGCGTGACACTCGAAGCTCGCGAATATTTTCGCTGATCCCTTCAGCAGCTTCCTCGCGTAGACTGTCTTCTGTCCATCCGACCACATGCACGTATCAGCGACTTCCTCGAACGACTCGAACCATCGTTCGACATTTTCACCTTTGTTGCCACTAAACGACTCTAATGCATCTTCGACGTCTCTGAAACTCAGTGTCGAACCAACACATGCCCTTCGACAATATTCATCACGGTCCTGATACACCCTTCGCGTACCTCTCTTGTGTCTTCTTGCGTATTTTTTGTCATCTTCGTCCTCACTTTCGTCGTCGCTTTCTTCTTCCGACGAAACATCGTTACCGTCCATGGCCGCTTGTAGTCGTGCGCGTAATTCTGCTTTTCTTCCCGTCGTTTTTAAACCCAAACTAGCAAGGCGCTCTTTCAACTCCTTCGTATTCATTTTCTCAACATTTTCGTCTTCATTACAATCACGCTCAGCTCTCTGTACATTTTCTAAATCTCGTTGACCGGTTGGCTCTTCACCGCCCGTCGCTCCCTTAGGATACGATTGTCCAGCCCTACACGCCCGATTCAGCCTCGCAATCAGCACTGACCTCGCGCCCGATATAGGGAGGTTCATTCGCGCGAGCTTACTTCTCAGCTCCTCCAGCGTCGAACCTTCTTCACCCGACAATCGTTCGTCCCCGACGTTAGCCATTTTTTCACACTACACCAACTTAAATGGTCAACGATATCGTCTTTTACCGCACCGCGTACCGGTAAACTCACAACTAGCGCGAATAGCTCTGTTAAACCGTTTCGTTTTCTGTCTTGTCCAATCCCGGACGAGCCCCCAAAAAATGTAATATCGTGATATAATATATTTACAAGGAATGGATGATACAGATGTTGATTTGACAGAAAAGACGATTGTAGTTCAACCTGAACTATTCACACCAAACATACAGAAAACAGCACAATTAAATAATTAGATAATGACTCGACTTTTTACAAAATGCCATCAACACTCTCTCGGTAACGCCACTCGCCAACTCTGCTTGTTGATTCCCCCCCTTTTCCCGTCGCTTGGCAACCGCTCGTGGGCAAGATCACGTAGGCCTACTCTTTCCAAAACTACGCGATGGAAAACAAACGCCTAACGCCTCGGCTCTCGCGACATTTCACGCGGTTCACCCGCCAACTCCCAGGCCTCTCACTCACGATACTACATATATATATATATATATATATATATATATATATATATATATATATATATATATCGATTCTTCGGAACATTTTACGTCAAAAGGTATTCAGGTATGATATTAAAGAAATCAACAACTCGTAAGATATTTTAAACTAAAAAGTGAAATATTGTATATAAAAATCTGAAATATCTCGGGAATTATGAATTTTATTGACATTGTACCGAAATAATAAATTATGCAAAATATTCGAAAAGGTTGTTGCATAATAATAAATATACCGATCTCTTAAAAAAGTAGAAACTTCATCCTTTTTATAAAAAATTTTTCTATGACAGATCTGTTCCTCGAAACATTCTGTCTTACAAAGCATAAACATGCAACGTCAACAAAATCAATAATTTATAAGATATTTCAAATTTTTATATGAAGTATCTTACTTTTCAATTTAAAATATCTCGAGAGTTATCAATCTTTTTGATATTGTACCTTATTACTTATCGACATAGAATGTTCCGAAAAGTTGATATGTGCAAAAGGATATATATTGTAGTTTCTTTTAAAAAGACAAACTTGATCTCTATATATCCTCTGCTCATTCTCTTTTAAAAACGCCAAATTATGTTCCTCTCGAAACCAGCCAATTTTTATTTGACGCATGTTTCATTAAAATCATTACTTGCGCAGTAACCGAAGTTGTTTCAGTTACATGCTAAACTTTGTGTATATATATTATATATTACTACATACATATCTAGTTAGCTCCAACTAACGACATGGTATGTAATACTATGTACTAGGTTTTCACAAAAGTTTTTCTCGTTATATAAAGAAATAATGAATGCACACTTTTGTTTTATATTATTTTATTGAATTTTGTATGATCCAATACATGCATTTCAATAGAATAAAATGGATCATATCAAATTTAATAAAACAATATAAAACAAAAAATGTTGTGCATCTATTGTTTCCTTACAAAACGAAAGAAACGTTTGAGGCAACCTAATATTATAAACCTTCTTCTACTCTTGGGAAATGCATGTATGAATAACAAAGAAACAACAAAGTGACGAACGATTATATAGTGTATTCACATCCCTCGTCGAATAAAGTTGTCGCGATTACGGACCTGGTCTCTTTTTTCTTTTCGTGTATTACTTCTCTATAAAAGTATATCTTCCCATCATTTACCCATTGAAAACAAACGCTTTAGTTTTTTAGATATACATCTCTTTTCAACCCCAGCTTACAATGTATTGCAGCAGATGTCGATTATACTCGAAATTTACGCTAAACAAAAACAGAATTGCGATTACTAGTAGTTGATAGAGAATTTTGTAGAAAAAAGGTCAAGTCTTAGTCTGTGTTGATGCTTTTATTCATTAAACTTTGCAATATACATGTATATGTGTATATAATTTCCCTGAAAGTTTCGGAACATAAAAATATCTGAGACTTGATCATGTGAGAAGCTAAGTCTGGATCGCGCTCGAAATCTATAGGCGGTAATCGAAAACAAACCATAGAGCAAAGAAGAAATACGACGAGTAGGTGAACGTTGAAAGAAAATTGGAACAAACAGATAACAGAAAGTTGATCGTAAAACGTGTTTAAGTTTGTGGCTCAGGGTTTAATCCAGGATTTAATGACGTCCACGTCTTTGAAAGGATGGTCTCATTGTTTTTCACCCTTAAACCATGAAATTTTCGCTTTACAAACTCCATGCGGCAGTTTATTGAATTATTCACTAGATAACAAGCCACCGCGGTTCGTACCACTAAGAGGGAAGACAATTACCAGGAAACAGCTCGAGATAACAACAACAACCGACATCCCAGACCCGATGGTGTCGCAGGACTTTGTCGTTGGATATGGTGCCGTGACTACTTCAACAACAAGCTTGCATAGCTGCTTCCCATTTACCCAGCATAGAGACAGAGAAAGAGAGAGAGAAGCACCTCCTTGCACTGGCATATACTGTTATCTTTATAGTACGGCCTCTATATCGTGATCGGGAGCGACTGTTAATTAACGCGCTTCTTTCATTAAACGCAGCCCGCTCGCTGCTGCGCCGATTCCTTGCGTTTCTCGTCCACTTCCCTTAGCAGTTCTGAGTCCACCAATTGTTCGACCGTGTCGTCGCTCCTTTGGTCCCCTAGGTATTATGGGATTCGTTTTCATTTAATGAACAATCTTAGATCT
Source organism: Bombus flavifrons (assembly GCF_040668555.2). Classification (NCBI taxonomy): domain Eukaryota; kingdom Metazoa; phylum Arthropoda; class Insecta; order Hymenoptera; family Apidae; genus Bombus; species Bombus flavifrons. The sequence continues at coordinate 366,553 of NC_138455.1, forward strand.
TTTATTTCCCTTCGTAGAGAACGTCTGCTTTTGACTGTGGTCAGAAAATGAATTTCGGCTCTATTTCGGAATAGTTTCGAAGAGAAAGATTGATGTTGAGAATTTGTGGCAGATGGTATCACTTTATTTTTCTGTAATCGATCAGAATCGAAGAAGTGAAGAAATATGAAAGACAGGGAAAGACACAAAGCGGTGTTCTTATGTTTACGTTGTCACCCATATATTAAAAATGACAAATTAAAGTCAAAATATCTGCTAAACTAGTAGTTTTTCGGCATACATAGGTTAATACTTTCTTGTAGAGAATACAGAGATGGATCGACTAATGTATTTTAAAGAACGCATGATTCCATTAAAAAAAACAAAAGTGATCTTCGTATCTCTTCTACATATCCACTTGTCAAGAAACCGCTATTAGCATATTCTGTACTCCTTTAAATCCTATAATATTATGATACTTGAATACGCGCATTTCTCAATGTAACAGTTCATTTTTCGGATTTAATCATAATTGATAAGTAAAATTTCTTCTGTAACTCAAACCTGACTTAATTTCATAACTAATCCCTATTCTCGTATACCTAACCCAAAGTTGACACAAGTTGATACAAATGTCCCAAACGTTAAAGATATGATGTACATATAATTTCGAATATAAATATAATATTTTTGTGAATATCTCGAAAATTAAGGCCGAGCGACGGTACCATATATATATATGGTAGGGAAAAGCTGTTCAGAATTCAGTAGCCGATAACATTTTTCAACGTTATCATCATCAACATAAATATTTCATTTGTATATAATTACCCCACATTTTTCCAAATAAAATATTTCCTCCGCACCCCTTATGTATGTATATGTATTCGTTATGTGAAACGAACAAGTTCGATTTTAGATAATGTTTACGTTGTATATTTTTTATCTTCAACATCTTTATAACATTTGGATGTCACAATACAATTCAGAATTTTTTCGACTCGATGCGGTACCTTGGTGAAATATTTGGTAATTTTTATTTGGATTTATGTTCCGATATACGTGGTCCAACATTTTGTTGCGAGTTGCGAAAACGTTGAATAGGAATGTATATTAAATATTCTGACATCATAGTATGGACTATAGAAAATTCATTTTTCCATAAATGTAGATCGAGCTTCGATCTCGCGCAACAAAATTTTATTTTACACTGCTTTTTGCATTTACGTAATAAATTCAACAAACGTCACTCATTTATACGCGTCCTACCTCCCCGTTAGTATATCTGAGAAAATTTCCATCGCAGTATAAAACGGATTAATTATATATTTTCCATTACTTTCTCACTAAAATACTATTGTTACGTGTGTTTTCCATCTGCTTGTTGTTAACCGTTATTCCTTCTGAACTTTCATTTTTATTATTTAGATATTTTTCCAGTGTCTCCATATGTAACTGCCCGATCGCCGATATTAAATTTCCTACCTGTCAACAAATTCCATAATATTTTGAATAAATATTTTAAACAAATTTTCGATCGGCAGTTAAAATATACGACATTTCAACATGTAATATTATGTACATATGTAAGAACCTTTTGTCAAGCAAAGTATGGAAATCTTTAAGTGAAGTTATACCTAAATGTAACAACAGAAAAAAAGTAAAATTAACGATAGAATATAAATAACGATCAAAGCAATGTGATAACGGTATATTTATTTCGGTACTATTTTGTTTAATAATCACATCGTGCTTCTTTTATTCTCTTTCTATTCAGATCGAATTATGAGTATCAAATTATTCATTCGCAAGCGTTATCCTCGCAGGATGGTTGCATTGAAAATGCAGGCCAGGCCCGGGCCGTGCTGAGACATGTTACGAGGTGCAGAAATATCGCATAACTCAGGATCACTTTCCTCAACGCACAAACCAGACGAGGAATCGTCTTATCACCGAGCCTGTGCTGGCTTTTACTCGCTGGGGAAGACGTTAAATTCAGCCAGCCAGTCAAATTTACTGCGCTTTATCACTGCAGCAGACTTTTTTTCGTATAAATCACGTCGCTGCAAAAAACGTTTGAAGATTGAGAATAAAACGGTCACGTATTTGTTTGGTTCTCGATCTGCGCTTTCGCGAACGAGTTTTTATTTACATCGGACATAACGCAGTTTTCGTGCATAATTTTTCGCCGTGTTGAGAAACGAAATACAAAACATTTATTTATTAATCAATCATGTAGGAACGATTTATCTCATTTTTCATTAATAATTTCTATTCTTTAACAAACATGAAAATTTCAATTCCGACATAAAATATTGAGAATATGTTACGCCCTCAACGATTTGGATAAATTTTGGATATGTTGTAGAAATTAACATTTTGAACAACTTTTTCCTATACATATGACCAACGGTCTCACTTGGTTTCCGAGGTACTCAGGCTTACGACGATCGAATTAAGACTCGGTGCAGTCGAACGACATTAAGACCCGATGCAGACGAGCGATTTGGGGCAAATCGCCGCAGCGGTAGCGGGTTGGGCGAACAAGGAAATACATATGTATTTATTTTTCTTTTGTGAAACAATGGAACATTGTTTCTCTGTTCTTTCAGCATGGCAACGATGCGATACGATAAAATGTCGCTCGTCTGCACCGAGCCGAAAGGACGCCTAAACTTAATCTAAATCAAATTCTAATCTTTATATAAACTATAAACATATATCGTGGCCGCCGTGGGATGGCCAACAAACAATACCGATGCATATTCTATCACAGTTTCCTGCAAATATCTCGAGAACTAAACGAGACCGCCGGTTATATGTATAGGGAAAAGTTGCTCAAAATATCGATTTCTACGCATACCTAACTAAAAATCATCCAAACAGGCGAGGACGTAACATAAGTCCACCAAATAGTAGATTGAATTCTTATGAATTATCTATTGTTCCGGATTTTAATTTCCGGTTCCTAATTTAGGCAAACATAATATGTTTCACTTTCAAGGATTACTGAATGTTTCTATATATAAGCGTATAACCTTACTCAAGTTCTTCCAATTTATAGAGTTATGCTTATAAAGTACTATTTCCATCGAATTGTACACGTATATATGTTTATGTCCTAATAATACTTTCACAACATCATTTTTGTTTAAAGATGAGGATAATATTTATGCGATATTTCTTGTATACCAAAAGATACTTATACTTTAAGAATATAAATAAGAATATGTGTAAAAGAATAAAATCCATACATGCTATGTATGAAATATTCGTATGGAATCTTGCCCTTTCTCGTACATACATTAAATTCTATATATCTAACCTAGTATCATCGACACATATGTATACAACGATTTGTATAATTAATTTTAATTCAAAGTTTATTTTAATTTAATCTGCAATTAAAATAAAACAAAATTATCACTAGAATTATTTCTTCATTTCTCAAATTTATTCAAACATCTATAAATTCATCGTTTATCGGTGAAACGCTGATTTTATTTTTTATCATGAAGAGTCACGTTCACTTGCATTACATAACCAAACGTCGGATAAGTTCCTTTTTACATGAAATATTCGCTTGATAATTATAGTCGCGTCCTGCTGTCCTTGCTTCCCGTATCGTTGGAGTTATTCAAATTCAGAAATGGAAAAGGGCTTTCCTAAGTGTCAAACAAGGAGCGAATAATACAAAATGAACAACAGTCCTTTACTGTCATTTACCGTCCGTCAATCCTACCATTACGTTCATCTGTGACCAGTTCAACATGGAAAAGGAAATACAAGTTTATTCGTTAAATAAGAGGATAATACGTATCCTTATCCTACGTACTCTATATATATTACTGATTAATTTGGTGCAGTTTAAAATGTCGTAGTATATGTCGGTCGTCTATATACTACATTTTTTCTTAGACTACTTTCGATTTTTTACTATTTCATTTGTACAAGCAGCAACGAATAATTGTGAAACGATCAACTCGTTTTCCGATTTATTATATAACATAGATGGTATAAACTAGGTATATGATTATCGCAAGAAAAAGTGACTAGTCCACTTTTGTTAAATGTTCTGACTTGTATATTACTTGCTAGCTAAACTAACATATTAAATATAACATAAAATATGACAAATTCGTGCTATTATAATTGTTCAAATATGTGTAATTTTCTGTGCTTGTATGTGAGTGTTGGTGTGTGGAGGTATGTGCGTGTGCGGCGTCCCGAAAAACAGATGACTGGAAACTAGTCAGTCGGTTAAAAGTCGGTTAAGAGTCGTATGGAGGAAAGTACTGAGACGCGTGCAAGTATGTATCGATGAATATATAAGGAATCGTCCATGAAATAAATATATTACTATTTTAATATGAATCGTTAGTGTAAATTTAGTGTTCCTATAACATTATTTCGGCTTCAAAGATCCACAATTCTCAACAATAATGTTTATGTGTATTATAATGTGTAAATACATACAAATATTCATAAACTAGATAATGAGTTCATCAAATTTTAAGTAGAAATTGTGTAATTATTTAATTAGTTTTAACAATTATAATACTTGTATATATTTAATTATGAAAGAGAAATCTTAAAGTAGCAATTTAATTGCGAATAAAAATAATCAAGATAATTGTACTTGAAACTGCTGTAATAATAGTTAGTGGGAGGATAAGATTATCGGTACTCTTTTAATAAAACACTCTTCTTCTTATCAAATTTGCCTGAAGGATGTGAATTAGTAATGAGCCTGCACAGTCAATCCCCTTTCAAATTATCGTCGGAATATCTTTGAAATAGATGTGACTTTTTGACAGATTAATCAAAGTTGGAACAAGAGCAAGGCATTTGCGTATCTGCTGTTCGACCAACACACGAACAAACCGATTTTACATTGGAGATGGAATTCAGAGTAAATGAGATTGAATTTCCAAATGAGAATTCTTCTGGTATTTATCCCAAATTATACGCCGAAAATGATAATTTTCTACGTCTACCAAAAATCTATACGTTTCATTCACGATGAATTTCTATTGATTATGAAATGGATTAACTAATACATAATATGTAACAAAATGTATTTAAACAATTTTCTTTCAAGTAATAATTTAAATTTTGAAATTTCATTACAGGTAATAAATCAATTTCAATGCTATCAAACTCTTTTAATGGATTATACTGTCGGTATTAGTTTCAATAATACAATTAATCTAATTTTTAGAAAAATAAAAGTAGCTGTTTGCCGAAGTATTTCATTTCTCTGATGAACAACTCGTTTGACTCTTGACGTTACAAACATTATGGAAGGATCAGAGATAAAATAACGACTATAAACTAATAATTATGCTCTGATTATCAAATATTGATTTCCGTAAATGTATAATTGGACGCTGATTATTCAAATAAGCACGATAGTAATAATTTTCAATAGCTCTTGGTCTCATTTACTCAGATAAAATTATTATTTCCTATTTCCATATTTTTAGATGCATGTATTTAAGTAGTGAAAAATGGAAAAAATTGGAGTTCATAAATTCTTATGGAGATTAAATTCCTATCAAGACAAAGTAAAATATTTCGCCTAGAACAATTAGTCTATGAATAATGTTAAACCGTTCCGTTAACTAATATAATTTAATTCGACCACTAATTAAATTCCAACTTGTGTCTCCAGAATTCGCTTGAAGTGCTTTGAACGTAGGTAACGGAGTAATAGGCAATTAGTGTTTTTGACTAGCTCCCTGGGATTTGTATATGTAATAATATGCACGTTATTGCACATTATTGCACGTATTGATAGTCGCCACTTTCCCATGCGCACCTTCTCCTGGTGAAACGATATCTAAACTGACGCGAAGCGTTGTGTATTTTTCAGAAAAGAAAGCGGGTTTTCCGCCAGTACCGTTACATGACATCTTATTAAATTACTTTTTGGAAATACCAAATTTGTATCACGTTTTCATCGATTGCGAATATGAAACAAACTAAAAATTCGAAAAACTACCTATGCTGTTTATTAATTCCCCTTTGAATTTAAATATTCTAACTGAAAAATTCCTTTCCTCGTCATTTGTGCTATAAGCTTTATTAATAAAGATTCACGTGTTCATGTGTTTCCTCCTTCTAAGTGAACAGATTTCGAAGTTCGTTACTCCCAAAAGTATGCAACACTGCCGATGAACAGAATTTTACTTTTCAAGAAAATATATGAATCAGTATCACACACATCCTACTCCATGAACACGCTAGTAGGAAGCAACAGAATTTTCAAATTTCACCATATAAATTGTAAAATAGGCGATGAAAAATATTCATAGTGAGATAAAATTAATTTTTTTTCCCATCTTCTCTCTCTTCTCTTTCTTCTCCTTTTTCAGTTGCCTAATAGTTTTAACGTAAGCACGACGAAAAGTACGTCAAATGGACGCGCCCGCCGACTCGGCATATTTTATTAGAAACAAATATTCATGTCACATATCCGGTGCCGGCTGGTGCCAAGTGTTTGACTGTTACGCCACGTTGCACGTGCGTGAAAGACCCAGCATATCCTTCGACCGTGTTTCAGAGAAGTTTAAAATAATATTGAACGAATTTTTCCTTCCACCTCGTGGAACCTCCTTACGCCTTTCCATTTCATGCATAATGCGTAACCGGATGTTCTTCCCCTTCTCCGGATAAAATTTCTCAGTAGGCCTATTAAATAACATTCAATTTCCGAATCTTACAGTATCTATGCGTATCGAACCGCGGATATTTTTGTTTGAACCTCTTCTCTGGAATCAATTTCATGCACATCGGAACATATCGTTTCAACTGCACAATCACAGTTTCCTTGCTTCATTGTTGTACTTTGATTTTACATCCGAACTTTGATTTTCCTTCTATTTGCTTTTCCTTTCTTCTAGTACCCGAAACATTCTACCTCAAACCGATTTTCTAAAAAAATTTACTTTTCTCGTATAAATAGCTGTGTCACTCCTTTAGACACGTGATAATGGGTCATATGATTGTAAAAGTGTGGATGTCAAATACAGTGCATTTCTGTTTATAATTTTATATTAATTAATTTCTAGTCTAAACCTGTGGTTCCTTTATTTTTTGAAATTAATCTAAAAACATCTATCCCTACAAACATCTTTAAAAGCCAATGGAATTGCTGACAGGACTTTCTGGGATGTGTAGCTCTCTTGATTTCTAGGAAAATTTCTTGGTTAAGAACTGTTTTATTTGTACGAAGAACACGAAGGAAATTCGAAGATCCAATTATTTCCAAGTTTATAAGAAGCAAATAAGTAAAATGTTTAAGATGAAATTGCAAAAAAGCTACCTTTTCTCAAATTTCGCCGATTTTGAATTACGTTATAAAAATCAACATTATTGGACAACTTTTTCTCCTTAGACATGTGACCGACGATCGGCTTTAGTTTCCGAGATAGCCACAAAATACTATCGGTATTACTATAGTGAATTCTGCCCATAATTGTACGTCCGTGGTAGCGTATGTCGCCACTGTAATACCGCCGGCTACCAAACTGACGCATTCGCTGCCACGGACGCACAGTTGTAAGCAGAATTCATTATAGTGGCACTGACAATTTTTTTGCAAATATCTCGGAAACTAAGTCCGATCGCCAGTTATATGCATAGGAAAAAGTCGATCAAAATATTAAGCTTTACAACGTATTTGAAAATTATTGAAATCGGAGTGGAGCTAACTTTTGTGTAGTTTTGCCATGTTTAATTTATTCAATGGTTTAATTTATTAGTAGATTAACAAAAAAAAGAAAAACGCTTAAGAAATTTTCCATTAATCTAAGAAACAAATAACTCTTTCACATTAAAAATTTCATTTTGGTTTCGAATGCAATGTATTATATCAATGTAAAACGTTAGTGGAAATATGCAGGATGTTTCATGTTGAAATTTGTTCTCGATCAATAGATTGCTTCAATTTAAATCGCTTCAAGTTATAAAGGAGAATAACATTGGCAGAGAATTAATTTCGTTTCGTTTTATTTAAAAGTGTCACTTCCGTAGTAGTATTTGTATCCGCAGAGTTTAGTTTCCGCTTTCTGTGAACGTCCACGGAATTTTCTTCACCTCCAAAGATTCGTGTTGCTTGTCTTGCTTTGCTTTACGAGCACGTATTTCACATGTGTATCCGATATCAAATTGCTGGACTGTATCGATCTATCGGCAGACGCATACCAAACAGAATGTAAAACCCAGAAAACGCGTATAAAAATATTTCATTAAATTCAAATGAAAACGATATCTATCATTTTTCTCTGTTACTTCAAGAAGTACGTTCCTTTTCTCGATAAATATCTCTGTGGAATAAATGTAATATGGAATATAAAATTGATACGTACCTTACGCATATTTTCTTCCATTTGATTTCGTTTCGCTTCATTTCTGATACATATGAATAAACCTGATCTGCTACTACGATTTTATTTTTCCGTTTTATTTTTACTTGTTTTATTCTCTGTTGTTCACCAATCTCACACCGCATTGACATACACTTAATGCTTATATATATATGTAAGCAAAAGCTAAAAGAATAAAATTACTAGTACGCATCTGAAATTTCCAAATACATTCTCAGTTGTTCGTTACTCACCATCAATGAAGAGGCATCGGATTCTCTCGGTGTTCGGTTATATCTCATTACTTTAATACTGGTATCAACAGATTGATAAAATATAGCATAAAAATTCCTTTCTGTTTCTAAGGAATAGATTTAAATTACACATCAGTTTTTTAGATGAAACTATTGAGAAGTTACTTCTTCTCTAGTTTCAATGATTTTTGGATATTTTGTGGAAATCAACATTTTGAACAACTGTTTCCTATACATGTAACACTTGGTCGGTCGTGGTTTCTACAATTCACTACATGAATTTTACCTGTAGTTGTGTGTTCGTGACAGCACACACGTTAGTATTGGTTGCCGATTACCTATTTTTTGTTTATGATATGTACGACAACAATGAGGGTTGTGTGTGCTTAAAGCTCCGTACACAACTGCATATGCGAGGCTGTAAGAATGTCCATTATAACTCAATTAAAAATGAATATCATCAATGTATTGGGTTTGGGTTTCAATTGGATTTTTTAATCCGCGGGACGGCTGTTAGCGCTCTCGTAAGATATTAACAAATTAATTAGAAAAATGCTAGGCAGCTGAATAATTAATGTTATTTCATGAAATAGGAGAATTGTTATTGTTTCATACAAGCGTTGTTGATCGCCTCCGCTGGATGATGATATTCATTTTTAATTGAATTACAACAGGTATTTATTACAATCTCGCATTTACAGTTGCGTACGGAGCTCTATCCAACCTCACCCTACTTTCGTTTGTATACGTAAACAGAATCTGTTACAAACGCTGCCACGGATGCATAATTATAGGCAGAATTCACTGTAGTGGTATCCATAGTTTGTTGCAAATATCTCGAATGCTATGGCCGACCGATTCATATCAGCTACATGTACCAAAAGAAAAAGATTGTTCAAAATGTTGTTTACAACATATTCAAAAGTCTAAATCAGAAAGGAAGTAACTTTTCTACAATTTCGCAATTTTTTATAATTACAGATATCCTAATCAGATGTGTAACATAAAATAAATAGATAAACAAAATAAACAATTTAATGGACATTAAATATTGTCACAATGCAAAAGGCACACATATTTATCTTGTGAAATAGACAAGAAACAAACGATTAGCAGGAAGAAATAATATCTCGAAATGGAAAAATTGGTTTTTCTCCATGTTTCAGTTTTGTTTAGTGAATTTCAGTTATTCTTAGTTTTATAACTATCCTACTTACTATTCTGCTACTATTCTCTTCTGTTACTAATATTCTATATTATCTATTTTGACAAAATATTGTTTAGTGTTACGAGAGGCCTATATCTTACGCAATTACGACCGGAAGTAGTTAATACAATACAGTTTCCTTTACTAGGTAGTATTAGTACAATACAATTACGAACATAGTACAATTACGAACATATTCCTCCGAATAAATGTAATGTTGAAAGATATTATTGCCAGTTATTTTCAACGTATGATATAAAGATCAACTTTTTATTTACAAAATAGCATTTAAATTTTTTAATTTCATCCATTTGTTATAAAATTATAATCGAAGTTAACAATTACCAATTTTTCGCTTCGTTCATTTCATACTTCAACTGCTTTTTTACAATTTTCCCATCATATTGTCGGTAAAAAATTGTGCTTTTATAATTCCTTGGAACCCTAGAATGATGTCCTATAAATATTTTTGGTGCCTGAGCTGCACAAAAATTGATCACTTTCTATTATCCTTCTTTCCCTTACATTCAATATCATGGAACTAAATTCAAATAACGATAAGTGTCGATAGTTACTGAAACTAATGACATTTTGAAAAAAATCAAATGTAAAATAGTAAAATGTAAAAAATAAAATTACGACTAGCAATCGTAACGTAATTGTAACCTAATTAGGTGAATACAGCAAGAAGACAAAAGGAAAGAGGTAACGAAATAATCTATATCGTACAGCTTCATATGGGACATACGAAGTATGTCTCTATCTTTATTTCTTCCTGATACTGACTACAATATATGTATTCACAAATATTTACAGGATTCCGTTGCATCATTCTACATCTTTTATACAGAGTTCTGCATTCGTCGATAATTTTTGCCAATTTCCTGGAGAGAAATCGGCCATTACGACACGAGTGGGTATATAAAATTATCATACACACCTAATATATATACATTGCACTGTCAAACTAATAAGAAACCGTACGCTTGCTTGTTTCATTTATACAACCAATTATGTATCTCTTGTTTTCTTTTTTCGCTGACAAATTAAAGGATCAGTTATAATTATACGGCCATTATAACTAACAAATGTCATTAATCGAACATTATTCACGGAATAAATGTTACAATATAAAGTAATTGAATCTTCATTATCATACCCTATGAAAATTGCGATTGACTTAATTGTTACGTTCGATAAACAGATATCGAGTACAGATAGATACGTATCCGAATATTACGTTCATTCTCAGTCAACAGATAGCAAAATACTTGTAATTTCAACGGTCCCAACAAATTATCAATTGCTTCATCTCATACTGTAATTTAATTACTATACTGCCCGGATTATCAAAATCCTATCAATTTCTTTTTCTTTGCCGACAAAAATTTTGTTTACGATCTCTGCAACGTTCGCCATCCGTGCAACTTAATCATTACATACGTAATTTCATTGCATTCCATTTCACAAGCAAACACGAAACAAAGAAAAGTAAATACATACCCTTATTTGCTTCTCATGTACTTACATACGTATATAAAATTATGCATTTTGTTGAAAAAGAAACTGGAACAAACTGGAGGAAGAATTCGGACAATATTTAAATACTTCTTTCACTAGGAAATGTACATAACTATATTCGTCGGGAAGAAAACTCTTCAATATCACGAATGTTTGAACACTGAAGATGTTTTTGCCATCGATGATTTATATTAACTTTATTTTCTTTCTTAAATACGTTCGTTCGCTGCATTTATCGTCATATTCGTTATATAGAAAAATGTTAATACATGGAAGCCATGGATTTGCAACGTTCGTCGCGTCGCATCAAATATTTTCTTTTCTTTTAGCAATAAGTTTCGAAACAACAACCAAAGAAAAATAAGAAAAATTAAACAGAGAGAAGAGACAGAAACCTATGTGTTAACACTAACCTTACCAGGACCGGTCAAATGACCGGTTTCAAAATTTAAATTAAAATTGTACATTCATTGTTATTTCTTTCTTTTATCCAACTTTATGTAAATTCTTATATCAACAAAAATTGAAAAATTGATTAATCAGCTGATATGGGAATTTACATAAAGTTAGACGAACAAAAGAAGTAACCATGAATGTACAATTTTTAATTAAATTTTGAAGTCGGTCATTTGACCGGGCCTGGTGAGGTTGGTATTAACCAACGAGATACTCGTACAATTCTAGTTGCGCAAAAATTCGCTTCAGACTTCGTAGTCATAAAATAACTTCTCTCTTTCTCTCTCTCTTTCTTTCTTTCTTCTTCGTGAAGATTTTTTCTTTTGCGGAAAAAATAAGGACAAATCCCGCGGCAGGGAACGGGGCCTATTGCAATTAAATTTATAGTCCTCTCTAATATGCGTAAGTACGAATTCGCTGTCGTGCCTATAGATAATCCAACAACAGATCAATTAAATATTTCGAAGGAATGGAGAAAATAATAATCAATATAAAAAATAATCAATTGACTGCGATAATGTACATACGACAGATTCTTGTCTAGTGTTATAATCGGAAAAACGTTTTAAAGCGTCAGCTTTCAGAAATCATCCAGAGTTGACTATGATGTATAAATAATCCTCCTTGACACGGGTTAGACATTACAGATGCCAAGGACGATTCAAAGATCCGGCTCGAGTACTTGTGCGTATGTATATGTTACAGGCAAAGATTATTCCAGTATGTACCATACAAAAAGGCTTTCTCCCGGTATGTAGTCGGAGAGTCAGATAAGCCCACTTTATGTCAAATTTTGCAAGATTTATCACCATGGTTATCAACGCTTTTTAACTTATAATACTTGTCGATGTCTTTGGAAAACAAATTTCCTTACATTCTTTTAGGTTTGTAAGTCTTTGAAGGCGCTAATAGTAAAAAATTTCATTGATTCAATGTATGTATTATGAATTCAAATTATTATTATTATTATTTTTTTTTCATTGTTGTAATTTACATTATTTTGCATATACAAATAAATCAAAGCTGATTAAGAACCTTCGTGCGAAGGTACATACAAATTATATTTTGCATTAAAAGTATCGATTCCAGAACCCATGTTGATTAAACATTTTTTGTGTTTCTTGATGAATACTTGAATCACTTAAACTTCTTGAACTCTTCTTAGACCCTTAGACTCTTAAACTTCTTAGACTTTTTAGACTTACAAACAGTAAAACAGTTTGAATAAAAGTGAAATTCGATTAAGGAATAAAACTCGATTAAACAGATGGATACTGGATAATCGATGTCGGTTAGTTTTTATCGACGAAGAAATTCAGATACTGGATCCTCTGATTGTTCGTCTTATTTTTGCCTATAACATACATTCTGTTGCTCGTTTGTTTGTTCACGTGCAAACTGCAGAACTACAACGACTTCTATAAATTATATGTACATTCATCTAAGTAGAATTTTATATAATGTAAATTATTCCTCACATCTGCAACATAAACTTATTCTTTGCCCTTTTCTGTTTCTTTACAAAATTCCTTGTTATCGTTTTACTTTTAGTTTAATCATGCAAAATTCACTTACGCGTGGATATTGTCTTTTTTTACAAGAGAATTCAAAAGTAGAGACAGAGCGTGAATGGTCAGACATGAGAATCACTCGATAATCACCTAGAGATACATACAAATGTTGCTTCGATATGCTACGAGACATTCTTAAAAATAAATACTTACATACGTTCGATCTTTCTTCGTAGACGCTTATAATTACAGAAAAATAAGTCTTCTACGTCTGTAATTGTCGAAGGAAAGATATGTTTAGGAAGATATGTTGGAGTTAAAGCGTGAGTGTAGTTAAAGTGTACGCTCATTGGTAAACGTATGCATTTATTATTTGCATGTAGCGGAGAAACACATGAGAAAACACATGTTTTACATATAGATAGGATGGTTATACTCGCTTTTAGCGCACTGTGTCATGATAACAAATGCAACACCATGATAAAAGCGAATATTTTTTACAGATACATACGATAAATACACGTTTTAAGAATAAATAACTTTTTAATAATTTTCTTGGTAATATGATCCAAGTATCATTTTATTTTAATTAATTGTAATTACATGTTGTCAGAAAATGTGATGCATTGTGTATATTCGTTGATGATTTGATTAGTGCATACGTTCACTGTGCATCTTACACTTTAACTATGTGTGTGTATATAAACATAGGAAAGTATAGATGAACGTTGAAAGTGACAATCCTAATTTCAATATCTAAATAGCAGTAGTGTTGATTTGATTTTTTTGCCTTATTCGAATCCTTGGTCGACAGGCGCGAGCGACATGCCAACCAAAGTGGCAAGCTACGAAAATTCCATTCAAGATTATTGTCCTAGGACGGTAAGGGTGAAGAATGTATTGTAATTGTCTCCCTGATCGATAATAGGCATTTATCTTGGTTAACATCGTATTGAACTTCCGTAAACTATTTTGAAGTTATTTACAATTAGGAAATATTGGAGAGGTAGAGATTGAATTTGACAACATTGAGAAGCTCTTAAAAACACACTATTAAGTAAATGTTGAGAAATTGGTTTAAGTAAATAAATAATTGAAATTCTGTGCAGAAATCTCAAGAAATGATTAAACTTTTGCTCTTTGGCGTACTTTTTAATTATAATATTTATTAGGTATAAAAGGTTTGTACCTTATTTTGTACATAATTCCACGTTTCAATTTATTCGACTTTTACTAATCGCAATAAAAACGAAGATAGACAATATTTGAAAAGAACGTGTAAAATATAAGTTTTCTTAAATCGAGTGGCAAACAAATCATTCACTCTGGGCGAGCACAGAGACTGTATTTAGGAGCTCTACCTAGAAATATTGTCCTATTCCTGTATAACAAAAAATCGTCTAAAAATACGTGAACATAACATCGAGCTTTGAAATATTACGAGCTTCATGTTAATTTCGAGTTTCGAATAAAAGGAAATTTTTTTCACGATATACATTTACTAAGAAATATTCACAATTATTTCGTACCGATGTACAAGCTTTCTCCTTAAGCTTTTAATGTCAGAAAACATAAAAAGCGAAATTTCATGAATTTCTTTTTCACGCTATTACATTCGATACAGTAAATCTATCGAATAGAAATCAAACTTCATTTCACTCGATTGACTATTAGTTTTTAACGGAAGTAACCGGAAATTCGCAAAAACAAATCTCAACTATTTCATATACTTAACACAAGTTAAAGCCCAAAACAAATTTCTAAATGACAAAGCAGGGCGCCGCACCGTGCGCCGTCTTCAGTATTTGCTAAGTGAGTAGATAACGACTTGAGGCAAATTTTATAGAACTTTAAAGACCATCGACCTACCTGTCTGAAAATCTACGAAACCCGCTTTGGAAAGAAAAGGTTTGCACTAGGATAACCACGAACATCCCTGGACACAGGCGAAAGAAAATAAATTGTTAATCGAACGAAAGTAATCGAGAAGATAGAATCCTCTAGGACTACTGGGATCAACGTCAATGATTTTCAGCGGGCTGTGATATCCTGTTGACGACGTGCAATGGTGTACAGGCTCGTTCGATGGGCCATATTTCACAAGGCCATTATGCCGGCGCGGGGCAATAATACCGCACAATTACCGTGGATCTCGAGTTCTCGAAAGAAAGGAAATAAAATCAGCATAAAGTGAGCCACCAAATGGTGCAGGCAGACCTTTAATGAAAGTACCAGTGGCGGAGGAGAAGGAAAGGCATAAGGAATAGCGGCGCGAAAACCGGGGTAAAGAAGAAGGGGCCGGCCCTTAAATTAATTCGCGATGAATTACGTCCGCACCAGCTGTTCGGACAGTTGTGTTTATTTATGAAGGAACTAAGATCTTCCTCGCGTAGTCCTTAAAGCCGGATTCCGCCCATATAATTCCCTGCGATGACCGAATTCTTTCTCTTCCTTTTAGTCGACACGCCGCGCCACGTTAGCTTTCTTGATGGCTGAACTCATAAACTTGGGGAATTCTTAGACAGCCTGCAGGGAAATGTATCGTGCAGAAGAACATAGGATAAGGAACTTCCCATTGATGTTACGTTAACATAGAATAGTTCAGAAATGATAATATTTAGAAGATATACCTAGGTGGATTTTTCGGAAATACAGTACCGGTTAACAATTTTGAATCATTTTGTTTTGAATCATTCAATTGTAAAATTTACATGCGTGATATTATACCATTGTTACGGAAGAACAATGAACAAGGAGTAATGAAAAATATGTTTGATTAACATTGAAAACAAAGCAAATATTAAAATATTTAGCTTACTTTCGAGTTGTATCAGTCATAAATCCAATAAATATGGTGCGTGTTAACGAGAACAATCCAATTTTACGAATCGTGTCATTACTTTTCCAAAACGCGATATTGCAACGATATAAATTATAAAACAAATCAATTATTAAATGATTTATAAACAACAGAAGTCAACAAAACAGAATAATAAGTAAATTACGAAAAAATAGTGTTTAAGGAATTAAAAGGGATTATCATGTAAATTTTTAGTCTCATTTGGTAGCTCAGTAAGTTGAAATCGTCTCTAACGATATCATGATACTGATTGTGAAATCCTTTTTGCGTACTATCATTTTCTCCTTTACACGGCAATTCATTTTATCTATCTTCAACTTCAAGAAGTAACAGTTTAGTAATATATTTATTTATAATTTAATATAGCATTCTTCTTAGAAATGACATTTATAACTACAACAACAACAAATAAACAAACGATAAATTATCACTTTTTATAAAATAACACAAAGAAATCAAACAATGTATGACATATAATACTTGTAACACGAAAAAAGAGTCAATTAACGTACCAATAATTTCTGAGTTTCTCAGTCTCACCCCATAGTTATCATCCTAGCTGTTAAATGGTAAAAAAGGAAAATTTTTTTAGCGCGATATCATGCAAGTACATATGCATATTATAATATTAGGAAGCAAAGCGTGTATCATTGCATCTTTTCAATCATGTTCAAATTGTTGTGCAAAAGTGTTCTTAGCCTACTTCTAATCCCTGGTAACGTTTCGATGTTAGCCATGAACCATTTGATTTGAGGGCTTAGGAACTTCTTTAAATCTTCAAGACGTTACCTTTAAAAGAAAGAAACGCTTAAACGTTCTAAAAAAATAAATCACTCTAGCGATAGAAATAGCACAGTAAAGAAGTACCTACGCAGCTTTTCGACGAAGAAATGCTAGCAGCAGTCGCTAATTTAATCGTTCTCGAGGTTCGAGAACCAAAAAATCTGGAGGACATTCATCTATTTAGTAACTGTCGTGTCAGAAGCGTCCGATGACGCGAAGTCACAATCAGACATTAAACTTGTCACGCTTTAATCCCCGATTACACGATTTTCAGCTAGCTGTACATGTTCTCTTCCTTCCTACTCTCATTCTTCTTCCTGCTGATACGAAGGGATTAAACCGAACTTTCCGCGTCGATAAATAACAATTAACGAGAGGAAACACAAAAGAAAACGCTATCAACGGTCGAAAATATATACAAAAATATCACGAATATCTTTCTTTTTCACGCTCATTTACCGTTGCCGCCTGTTTCCATTTAACTAAAATCCATCAGAAAAAGCAGGATTCGCACATTTACAGAAAACACAACACACTCCCTATGTCTCTTCATCTAGAGTTTAGAAGGAATGAACAAACAAACGGGATCCTCGATGAGCGATCGTGCGATCTGTATGAATATAAAAAAGGATTACTGATAAGTTGTCGTCTGCAAACTTTTTTATTAGCAATATGCGAAAGCATATATGCATTGTTAGAAGGAGAGAAATTATTGTTCCAAAGGTATTATTTTGTAAATGGATCTACGTTATATTTTAGATAACAAAGTTCAGAAAACCTTCGTTTCCAAACGAATCGAGGCAGCGCAAATGAAAATTTTCATTTTAACTTGTACATACTCATACCTTTTCATTCATCTTTTCGATATGAAAGTTTGCGATACGATTAAACAGTGAACTGGTTCCAAACTGGTTCTATTGACTCGCGATTAATACATTTACAAAGTTTATGGCAGATGGAAGAGCTCGACTTTAATTCGAAAAATAAAAAAAAAGAAAATAAAAGATTATTGTAAGTATTGATAGAAAAATCAATTAGTTACGAAAAAGTAAATGTTTTGGTTTTTACCAAAGGCGATTACGTGGGAAGACAAATGTACAACACTACCTAATCGTAACTATTTACATAAATGCTGCACTACCTAAAATAATGTCATTATCCAGTGTATCATATTCCGAAAAGATGTAGGTAAATCAACAGATCGCACGTATTTAATCAAGGTTCGATCTGTCGTTCGTGAGCGAGTGTGTGTACATATAGATACACGTATATACGCGATGCCTAAAATCACTTGGTCCGACCGAAGGAATCCGTCCGTTAAAGCATCCGGCTTGGCCTACTCAACGCATAAGAAGCTACCGCCGACAGTGATTAAAAACGGGATACACCCTATTAATACTTGCTGCTTACGAGATCTACTTACATATACAGATAAGTTAGTTACCCTGACGTGTCAATATGCATACACATGTACACGTGCGAGCTTGCGTGTGTATGATACATAGATACGTGTACAAGCATATATACATGCATATAACGCGAATTTATTGCCGTTGAAACTGACATAAGAAGTACACACCTGACAGTTTGTTTGCGAATATAACCTATGTGTATCATATGTGTATGCGTGTCTATATGTTGCCAGGATTGTAGATTTTATCTTCTTCTACCCTTCCTTACTTTGTTTCCTCTTAAATTTCTTATTCTTACATCGTCGTTTCAAACCTTTTCTACTTTGCTAGCTTATTATCATCTTCAAAATTAACAGGATCGTGTCTTTTCAGAGCTTATAGATTAGTCATTATTATTGTATAAATTTAATCAAGCGTAGAATGACAAAGATTGATAATGGCGATCACGATGAATCTTTAAATTACTCGCGATTAAAGTTGTTAGAGTATCAAGATTTTCACAAAGTGTATCGAATTTAAATCAGATGAATTTCTAAAAAACTAATTAGTTAGAAAACTAAACTTTTACACGACTTTTGTGAATTAATTTGATAAGGGAACAAGGATTTGTAGGAAAGAAATTTTTACCTATTAAAAATATCAAATTCTACGAACTAAAAATATTCCAGAAAAATAAATTTTTATGAAATTTTTCGTGTAGGTATGAAACGAGGATATAACTTTTATATATCCAATAGTTTTATTGAACATTCGCGATGCAATCGTATCGTGTATTTATGTGTAGTATTCCCTATGGCAGACCTTATAAAAGACTTAATGTCTCACTTTTTTCTCAACGAGTAAACAAAACAGAATACATATCGATACGAATAATCAAATCGATACAAACAATATATTCGCATATATCTGTATGAATGATCTTGTTAATATAAATATTTTAACCGGTTTGTTTTCACTCAAAGTAAAGCTTTAACATCTCGTTTCATTATACGCTCGCAAATCACGTGTCTCCTTTTCTCTGTTACTTACCTATGTAATACATACATACATATGTGAAACATACTTATATGCTCGAGTTAGATTGTCCACATTTGCATTTATCTCGGACTGTCTACAATTTAGGGTGTAGCTACTTTAATTTCATTCTTTACTCGCGTTAAGAAACGTTCGAACGACGACGATCTTAAAAAGCAGAATGCAAGCCATGTTTATAGTACAGAACACATTACACCACTCACGTAAAAATACAAGTTCCGTGGTCCGTCCGTAGACTACTAGTCACGTAAAAGTTAAGCGATATACCATTTTATAATGGGAAATATCTTTTCTCAATTTCACGAATCTTTCTTTATAGGAGATATATTTTCAAAAATTTTCAGGTACCAAAAACAAGAAAATTTTTTAGATTTTTCTCCAAAATGTAAATCACGGATTTCACACATCTGCACGTATCAAAGCGTCATTTTTTGAATAACAGTCTTCATTTCGCAGCACTTTGGGATACTTAGACTTATTTGTTTGAATTTGAATGAATAGAATATCAGGTCTGTAACTATGAAACCGGAATTTGCCTATAGGTGGCCCTAGCTGATAATGTATATCACTAAACTGCGTCATTGATACCAGAAGTCTTTGTTGACATCTTACAAACATTTTCGACTCAGAACAATACAAGTTTCATACAACAGCATAGTTTGTAATAGCGTTGAATATGTCAAATTTTGTGCCTGGAAACTAGGATTTGCGGACCGCATTGATTTTCTGTTACCATTTGAAGAAAACTGCTGCAGAATCGCATCGAATGCTTGTCGAAGCTTAGAATTCAGAAGTGGCAATTTTGACGTGAGGAACGAAGAACGTGGAAGACCACCGAAAAAGACCACCCAGCTGTTCAAACCTGGCGAAACCGTTAATACTGAGCGCTACCGACAACAAATGATCGATTTGAATCAAGCTTTGCGTGAAAAACGACCAGAATATCAAAAAAGGCAACACAAAGTAATTTTGCTTCATGATAATGCACCCATCACATACAGCAAAACCGGTCAAGGAAACGATTGAAGCGTTCAGTTGGAAAATACTTTCGCACGCGGCTTACTCACCAGACTTGGCTCCGTCCGATTACTATTTATTTGCATCGATGGGACACGCACTTTCTGACCAGCACTTCACTTCTTATGAAAATGTACGAAAATGGCTCGATGACTGGTTTGCCTCAAAAGAGCGACAGTTTTTTTGGCGTGGCATCCACCAATTGCCAGACAGGTGGGAAAAATGTACAGCTAGCGATGGGCAATACTTCGATTAAAATATTTTTAATCATTTTCATACAATAAACGTGTATTTTCTATACAAAAATTCCGGTTTCATATTTACATACCTGGTATTTAATTGCAAAAAAGGAATAAACTAAAGGAAACTACCCCTTTCAATCTTAGGATACGAAACGTATCATTTTATATTAAAGTTTACTTAGATAGAAGTGACTATTGATTACAGAAATATTAGAACATAGTCCAATTATGGACATATTTAAGAAATAATTTATCAGTTATCAATTAAAATAAAACGTCTAATGGTGGTTTCATATCCCTAAGTCTTTAGGATTTTCTAATACCACCATAAAACTATTAAATTGCTCTTAAAACTAATTACAAAAGATGTTTTCAAACAAATAAGTGGCTACTAGAATTATCTGCTACCCCCACGAAACACGTCTACTGTAAAAGGAGATACTATACAGTATGAACCTCATGACAGAAATGTCATGGGACATAAAGCACATTATATATGTATATGCACATTTTGATGAATTTATAGGTGTTCCGTCATACCCGATTTTGATGATTTTCTAATATCTTAGAGGAATCGACATTTTAAACATCTTTTTCCTATACATATAACCGTCGATCTGACATAGGTAGTTTACGAGTCATTCGCAAACAACTGCAGGTACCACTACAATGTATTTCTACCTATAATAGTGTGTCTATCGCAACGACGCATAAGTTGCCGGCCACCGTCCGCTTATCTTCTGTTTATGAACGAGGATTAGCAAGGTTAAAGGCCTCGTGTACAACATGCATATGCGACGCTGCAAGAAATGTTTTGTTATAACTTATAACTCAATTAAAAGTGAATATCGTCAATGTATTACGTCTAGGTTCGCGTGAACTAATAATGATTGTTTGATTTCATAAAATAGTATCAATTATTCACTCGCCTATTACTATTATAATTAATTTGTTATTATTTCACGCAAGCGTTGTCGGCCATCTCCCAATGACCAGATTAAAAAAAACTAAACCAGATTAAAACCTAAACCCAATAAATTGATAATATTCATTTTTAAGTGAATTATTATAGACACTTCTTGCAGCCTCACATATGCAGTTGTGCACAAGGTCTTTAAGCTCGCCCGACTTTCATATATAAACAGAAGATACGCTGCCACGGACGCATAACTATAGGCAGAAATACATCGTAGTAGTATCTACAGATTTTTGCTAGGAAACTGTTGAGATATGTATAATTTTCTGTGCTGGTCTGGGTCAAATGCGTAGTAGAGATGCTTGTATGTGAGTGTCGGTGTGTGGAGGTGTGTGCGCGGCGTCCCCAAAAAAACAGATGACTGGAAACTAGTCAGTCGGTTAAGAGTCGGTTAAAAGTCGAGTATGGAAGAAAGTGCTGAGACGCGTGCAAGTATGTATCGATGAATATACAAGGAATCGTCCATGAAATAAATATATTACTATTTTAATATGAATCGTTAGTGTAAATTTAGTGTTCCTATAACATTATTTCGACTTCAAAGATCCACAATTCTCAACAGAAACTATAAACATAAATATAAATATAAATATTTCGGAAACTAAACGAGACCGATGGTTATACGTATAGGGAAAAATTTTCAAAATATTGAACTTTACAACATATTAAAAAATCGTAAAAATCGGAGAGGACAAAACGATTCTATAAGTTCACCTACATTTTTTTTATAATTTGAGCATTAAATTCAAAATTATTAATTGTTCGATGAATAAAACTTACGCTACTACTGATATCTCTTTTTCTTTATAGGACATTTCTTTCGAAGATACAATCTTAATATAAATTCGTTTAATGTCTTGAAAGGTTTTTCATTCACAATCTCCCAATTTCAAAATCCTGTTCCTATACGTTGCAATGCGTACAATCTCATTTTAATCCAAATCCTTCCATCGTTTCACCGATTCGCCAAAATCAATTCATCTTTGCTCTCTTATCATTAAAATTACAATGTAAGAATAAGTCACTGAGGAAAGTAAATACGTGCTTGGCCTGCATAAAATTAATGTAAAATAAAGCGCATCGTACATCAATCCTTTCTTACATTATTACGATATCAATATATCCATATCTAATAACAGCAGATTTTCCAAACCTTTATCTGCCTGTTTATTCACTGACATCTCTCACAAGCAATGATCAGCATTAGAATGATGAGGAGATCAGAGGCTCGTCGACGATGATTCGCGTTAGAATTGGCGCTGATTGTTGGCCTCTTCTTACCGATTCTTACGGTCGGCACTGGAGTTGCAACCGATGGATATCCTACGTGTCCACTGATCGTATTGTCTACGGATAGAGGTTTGTTCTCCATTTTCTCGATTTCTGCCGAACCATAGACAGTCTCATCCTCTTCGTCGTAAAAAGATGGCCGAGCAACTGTTTGAGTTTTTGTAGGCCCTGAAATTTCTGAAATAAATACCAGAAAAGGCATTTCATTTTAGTTACTTTTTTAGAAGATAATGTTGAAAGGAAAAATTTGTTCTAATTTCCTTTAAATTTTATCAAATGTAAGAGCTTACAATTCTTAGAATGAAAAATTCTGGTACATTTTTAAAAATAATTTATGCACTGAAAAATTGTCTAGAAGGAATAGATGGAATAAGATTTAACTTTCCTCGAATGATAAATTTATGCTTTCAATACTTATCATGCCTTTTCTTCCATACTCATACAAAACTCAATACAAAAAAAATCACTCAAATATTTTTTTGATAATATAATTATAATTATAATATAATTATAATTAATAATAAATATTGTTATTTACGACAGTCAATAACAGGGCTTTGATATTTTTATTATTAATATTCCTAATACTTGATGTACGTAGAAAGCTTACAGCAAATTTTTCCTTTGACGTGATCGATAACTGAAGAATTAGGTATTGAACTTGGTTCTTATCTTTCCATCGGAAATTTTGTACGTGATGATAAAAATACATCGAATTGTTGTTATTTAGAGATACCTATTTCATCGATAAAAAAAATTTTAATGAGAAATCAATAATTTTCATGAGAAAATTAAGAACAAGGTCGATGTAAAGTGTGATCGTGGATAAACAAAATATTTTTGTAGTTGATTAATTACAGAGAAAACCAAAATTTTGGGAAGGGCTGGCAAGAAGCAGAAAACATTTCGACTAGATGAAATTCATAACAAACTTTGACTAATCAAAGTTCTAGTCATATTTTTCGTGACATACATCATAGTTTCCTCGTTTACCTTCCTTTTTGCAGCCTGTATGGTAAAATCGCTAGTATCTTTCACAAGGTAAGGAATTAGTTTACATGAAAGATTTCTCGCAAAATTATCTTGTTATGCACAAAAAGTTGGTAATGATTTTGACAGTTGATACTTTCCGTTAGAATAGGAAGAGAGAGGAGAGAAAATATTTTTGGCGCATTAAAAATGGTGGCAGTGAATAATCGACGATGCTCTCACGAGAAAGAAGAATGTGCACACTGCAGTACGCTGTGTGATAAGTAAAGTAGTAGGTAAATCCCTGCGTCAGGGAACAACATTGATTCCTAAAACGCGAGAGCCTCTCGTGACGATTTACGGAGGACACGAGCGTGTGACCGAAGTGAACCAAAGTGCACGGGCTGCTCGTGATTCCCCTGAGTCTGACTCTGACCCGATTGGGAAATCCTCAGGATCGTATGCGAAAAGGTAAGGATTGACCGAAAGAATCCGAATGCTGCCAGGGGGTAAATCCTCTGAAGGATTCCGTGACAAAGTGAGGATGCCTGCAAACGCGAGCGTGTTTGAAACGTGCCAAACACTTTCTTATTTCCATCACACCGTGATCAGTCTTTTATCTAATATGCAACTCAGCAAGAACAATTTCCACTTGTATATTCCGCAAAGATTCGTTAACCCGTCGCCTAGGCTGCTGTTATCAGCCGTGAAATAACATCAGAACGGAGACAAATTTCCGATATTGAGTTCCAACTATCAACCGACTAAGCCCTACTTTGCTTGATACTTAACGATTCTTTCAGCTGGTCTTGTTAAGTGCGACGCTATTTGAATGCAGCTAATCATTCATTTTTTCTCGTTACTTGGTATCAGTCCGACGACCACAATTACCGTCGTCGTGTCGTTAATTTTCGATTCGGCGTTTCTTTTAAATTTTTCTTATATTTAATTTTAATTTTTCTTAATATGTGTGTAATACAGTAGCTACATTTCATGATCTATCGGAGATAGAACTATCGCCAAAGAGTATACGAAAGTCACGCAAAAAAGGATCGAGTCACGACAAGCGCTATAATTAAAAAAAAGGCATTTCTGCACATTAGCGCGTTTTTATTCATTTATTTTATTAGGTTAAAAATTTGAGACCGATAGTTCAATGAAATACAAGTAAATAAAAGCAAATGTAAAAGAAGCAAAAAAACAACGACTAAAAAGAAAACGATAAGAGAATAACACGAGACATATAAATGAAATATGAATATTTTGTTAAAAATCTTTTTTTCTGATGAAAACAGAATGTTAATCTTAAGAAAACTATGAGTAAACAATTTTAATGTGACTATAGCTATTTATAAAATTGATAGGAAGTAGATATGTAATTCCAGGTCATACTTACCATACAATCGAATACTGCTCTCGACGTCACCAAGAGAATTTTTGGCTACACACTTGTAAGTTCCCACGTTGTCTTTTTGTAAATTGCGAATTGTTAACACCATCCGGATCTCGAATTTTGATTTTTCGATCATCTGCACGTCATGTTGTTGACTCGATATTATCATCGCTATGCAGACAAATTTTATATTGTTTTTATTCAGAATATACATATATTTACTCATAACAAACGTATCGTGATCATATTGTATGAATATTGACAGAAACCTGCAGATTTTCACTCATTATATATATATATATATTATGCTTATATACAATAAGGCAATGAATCTATATTTAACAATAAAATACGACAATACGACAATACGACAATAAGAATAGGATAATTCTTGCAATCCTTCGTAACAGAGATTGTTGTCACGCGCAACCAAAGCGATATCATGCACTATAGTTTGTCTACTTATGCATTCCCCGAATTATTGTTTGATCTTTATCGTTCTATGCCGTCTACACTGAAATTGATTGTGACGATTAATTTGCTTTGCTATATAGATCATTATCAGAAAAGACTGCAAGAATACCAGTGATAATCCATATGAATTTTTAACGGTCTGTTCTAATTCATGATAAAAGCTATACCGAACTTACTAAAATCACTTTGTCTACTTTTACAATGACATCACAATTGGACTCCATATAAGAAATGATAACAAAGATACTGTAAGAAATATTTTCACTTGAAAAATCACTGCGAACTTGCGAACAGAACTCTACAAATTTGGAATTGAAAAACAATAATAATTACTGGATTAATACGAATCCGAGAAATGGAAAGAAGTCGTTGGTACTATTAGTACTAATAAATTAAGTAAGTACCACGTATTCTATCCATGGCTATAAGATGCGTACTTAGGTAGTATGTATATCTGTTTAAGTACATATGGCGTAGTATATGGCGTAGCCTGAGAATATTACAAACAAACGGAAAGAATACGTAACGACATATAAAAATATGCGAAAATCACTTCTTAGTCTCCGACACACATATGTGTGTATATATATATGCATAAATAGGATAGAGAAAAAGGGTACGTTGGATTTTCTGTGTTGGGTAAAAATTACATACGAATACGAATTAGAACGAACTGCTCCGTAAGAGTTGCTACCAGAGCTACAAATGCTCGGAGAATATATTTGCGAACGATCGGGTGTAATTCACTCTCGCGTTTGTCTGTAACTTTTTGTCAACTCCGCATGAAAATATTAAAACTTTTAAGGAAAGAGAAAGCGCGTTCGTTCTCTGTTTCTTTCTACGTTCTAGAAGAAGATCATAAAATGTTACTGGCCGCTTTATTTGAATCGTGCGAGTTAATACTCTTAATTTTAACTAACGAAGATACTCTCCTGTAGAAAAGTAATTTTCAACTGCGAACATATTTCTGATTCCGTCTTTCGTTTTTAACATAAAGTACCTTTTAGCTTCTTAGAAGTCGCGTATCTATTTGAAATGCGTCGCCAGGGCATGTAAACCGATCGGTATGGAATACCGAGTTCTATGTTATATAAAATATATCGATGTAAAATACATAGATGAAAGCTATGTAGCGTTTACATTCATTGACAAGTAAAGAATCCAACTGCACATTACGAGGCTTTGTTAAATATTAATTCTGTTTTGCTCCACGAAATGAAACTGTAGAAGAGCTCCGCCTAATTCCGACGATTTTTGAATATGTTGTACAACTCAACATTTTGAACAACTTTTTCCTCTTTATATAACTGTCAGTCGTTTATAGTTTCCGGGATAATCGCAAAAAATTATCGATACCACTACAGTGAATTCTGCCTATTATTGTGCGTCCGTGACAGTGTATATGTCTGTATATTAGATATTAGCGGTCGAATAGAATGATCTGGTCGAAACGTAACACTTATACTTATTTGTCTATATATGCAAACCTAAACCCGATACATTGATGATATCTATTTTTAATTGAAACAGACATTTCTTGATCTCGCATATGCAAATGTGCACGGAGCTTTCCCAAGCTTACTCAACTCTCATGTTTATGTACTGCATATATGTTACAATAAAAGATAAGTGCTAGGTTTCAATTGGGTACTTATACCCGTTCGCCGCAAGGCTTGCGGCAAGTAATATTAATACGACGCTGTTACGGAGGTATAATTGATTTCTACAACATATCTTCTTTTCTACAGTTTCATCGTTTCACATTAATTTGTTGTGACAGATAGATAATTTTACAAAATTCAACAAGTATAAAGAATATTAGAATGTATCGCATAGATATTACCATTGCGCGATAAAATATTTTGGTATTACGCTAAATGATTAATTAAACTTGATGCAAATACTAAAATACAAGACGAATAAATCGATTGGATTTTAAAAATAATAAATATGCAGAAAAAGAATATGTACCTATTATCATTACTAGAAAGAAGTCTCGTACCGCGACACAGTACTGCTCTTTATCACTCACCGTCACGCATTCCTATATTGTTTTATTTACTACATTTCATTATATGCACGGTGATGGACTCTCATTAAAAGATCCTCATTTGTTAGATTATTGCTAAAGAAATAACAGTAGTTATTTTGTGTAGAAACCGTAGTAAATTTAAAAAAATGTCTAGTTTTGTGAACTTATCGGAAAGCCCGATTTCGATGACATTAAAATAAGTTGTAAAGCTTAACATTCTGGACAACGTTTTTCTGTACATAAAACCAGCGATCGGCCTTAGTTTCCGAGATACACGGAAAAATATCCCGCTGCTCGGCCTTAGTTTTCAAGATGAGTTGGGTTAGTATTGATATTAATATTAATCCGGACGACCGTGCTGTGAAGCGACTGGTCGACTCTGCGAATCTCCTTATTGATATTGATATAAACAATGCTGGCCAGCCACCTTACGGCATCCGGATTGCCAAATCAATGCAGCTTGAAAACTAATGCCGAGCAGTGGAATATTTTTCCGCATAAAAAGGTTGTTCAAAATGTTGAACTTTGCGACGTACTTCAGAATCATCGCAATCGAAAAAAATAGCTTTTCGAAAAGTTCACCGAAATGGTGACCTTTAAAGCACAAAATTACTAGTATAACACTTCTCTATTGATATTCCAATGAGAGACACCCTTTTCGTAACGATTCATTAGCTTGTATGTAATGAAATGTAGTCGGAACAAATCAAAGTTGTTATACTTCCGTGCTTAAAATTATTGTAGGTGATTATTTATGTCAAAGGCCATAACCTCACTGATATGGATAATTTTTGGATATATTGTAGAAATCAAGTTTCCCCTTGCATGTCACCGCTGCGCCGCTGGACCCTAGTTTCCCAAATATTCGCAAAGAACTACTGGTACCACTACAGTGAATTCCGCTTATAATTGTTCGTCCGTAACAGCGTATGCGTTAGTATTGTTGCAGAACATAAGCGAGAAGGGTACCTTTGAAAAGCGATGAAAGCGATAGGAAAGGTGAAGAAAAGAGACGACGAAATTTACACGCAACTCGGAAAATGAAACTATCCTGCGTGGCGAGGCTTTTGCAAAGTCACATCAAATTACAAAGCGAAATAGCCAACAGAGAGATATTACCGTTATCCTTGACCCAATAATTAATCGACTTGGGCGAAGCCTCGACAAAACATTCCAGGATAACATCCGTACCCAGAGGTGCACCTACCAGTTGATTAGGTACATGAATTACCGGCGAAACTGTGAAACAGAATCTCAAATAGGATTTGTAGACGTAGAACGCTAGTGTATTTCTCTTCGACCGTTTCAAAAGAAATTGGTAAATTATCGGCCAGGATAATCACTATTACTCACAATGAACGTTGATAGAAATACGTTTGCTGACCGCCGGTGGCACACCGTTGATGGCGATACAGAGATAAACTCCCATTTCGTTTCTCGAGATCTTTGTCAATTTTAGCTCTTCGCCGTGGTACTCGTTTACTGAAGTCACTAAACCAAATAAAAAGCGATAAACATTTTGTTAATCCAATATTACGAAATTTTCTACAATTAAATTTTCGATACAATTTGTTGAGAATTGTGGATCTTTGAAACCGAAATAATGTTATAGGAACACTAAATTTACACTAACGATTCATATTAAAATAGTAATATATTTATTTCATGGACGATTCCTTATATATTCATTGATACATACTTGCACGCGTCTCAGCACTTTCTTCCATACTCTTAACCGACTCTTAACCAACTGACTAGTTTCCAGTTATCTGTTTTTCGGGACGCCGCACACACACATACCTCCACACGCCACACTCACATTTAACCCAGTCCAGCACAGAAAATTACACATATCTCAACACACCTCCTTAATTTTTTGTGCTGCATATTCATTTCCTTTTATGAGTCAATCAAACCATTCTTAAAAATAATCTAAAATTTTTCATATACTCGTCGAAACACTCATACCAAGCTCTTGAACTTTCACGCAATCCATATAATGCTTTTGATAATTTACATACTTTCCCACTTATCGTCGTAACCTATAGGTTGTTTTACAAATACTTCCGATTTTATAGTTCCGTTTAGGAAAGCTGTTTCTACATCCATTTGCTTCTTTCCATGAAACGCTGTCATCTCCACTTGAAGCTTCTTCATAGGTTTGAGGACTGTCTACGCTAACTACACTTACACTTACACTTTTTGAGGTTTCTTTCTTTCCCGTCCTGACCTTCTCAAATTATTTTCTGTGACCTCAAGTTTTCTTTCTGATTCGTTACTTAAATTTCTCTCTTCTTTTATTGCAACCTGCTCGACCTTTTTGTCATTTATTTCATTTCCATGTATTTCGTTTGAATCCGAATATTCGTCAACATCCTTTTCTGTTTCATTGTCTGGTCCATCTTCTCCTTGAAATCCTACTAAATTATCATCTTCACCTATAAATTCTACGTGTCTTGCAATTATAATTTTATTATTGACTAGGATCCTATATCCATTGTTTTCATAACCTACAAGTATCCCAGTGTCTGCTTTTTTGTCCCATTTTGAATTTCTTTTAATTTCAGGTATTCTTACGAAAACTCTACTTCCGTACAATCTTAAATTATTTATATTCGGTTTCCTTTTAAAAAATATTTCAAATGGTGTTTTATTTTCATATGTGTTTGTAATGGTTCTATTTTTTAAGTGCGCCGCGGTTCTAACTATTTCCGACCAATATTTAATATTCAGCTTTGAATCATGTAATAAGCATCTAGCGGAATTCATGATTGTTCTATTGTAGCGCTCAGCTGTTCCATTTAATTCGTGAACATAAGCTGGGCATGGTTCTACGACAATTCCCTTTTCCCTAGTTAGATTGTATATGTTTTTGTTCATATATTCTTTTCCATTATCGCATCTTAATCTCTTTATCTTCTTACCAGTAAGATTTTCAACTTTGTTTATATAATCAAGGAAACAATTGTAAACTTCATCTTTTGATTTCAAAGTATAAATCAACGCGCACTTACTGTAATCGTCTATAAATGTTAAAAAATATTTGGATCCATCAAACCCGGTATTTTTATGAGGTCACTTAAATCGGTGTGTACTAATTCTAAAATCTCGCGTGCTCTACTACGGTTATTTTGGAAGGGTAAATTTTGCATTTTATTTTGGATACATGTACCACATTTTAATTGTACTTGCTCAAAATTTTCTGGCATTCCCTCAACTAATTTTTTCTTGCACATTGTATCTAAATAATTAAAGTTTACATGCCCTAAGATCCTGTGAAATTTTTCCTTATTTGTCATTTTTCCTACATTTTTAGCGTGAGATTCTTGCCTTTCAATGTAACTACTTATTTTATATAAACCATGATCTTTGAATGCGATCCCTATCAACTTTCTGTATTTGTTATATATCTTTGAAATATTTCCTGCTGAGACTATCTTATTTTCATTCGTTACTCTCGCATAGCTAATCAAGTTATTATCCATTTCTTTCACATAAAATACATTAGACATAATAATTTTAACCCTCCTTTTGTTTACTTTAAAGTAAGTTAAAATTTTTCCGAGTTTTGTTCCTTTTAGAATTTTACCGTCTCTTAACTTTACATTATCGGGTTTTATCGGGTTTTTTAAATTTTCGTATTCAACAAAATAAGAGTCGTCATTTACAATATGATCTGAACTTCCACTATCCAATATCCAATCTATTTTTCGCGTATCGCTAGTATATACCGTAATTTCATTCTTACTATTTTGGTGCTCTACTCTCGTTAGAAAAGATCCAATTTCATGGTCGTCGTAGCCCTCGTTGTGTGAATAATTTGTGTCGTGTTGACTTGCCCCGTTGTAGCGTTGTTGCCAGCCTCTGCTTCGTCCTCGTTGACCAAATCCTCGTTGACCATATCCTCGTCCTCTTTGGCCAAAACCTCGTCCGCCGCGACTCCTATTTTGCTGCGGCTGATACGCCGCACGTTTCTTACCACGTGGCCGTACTTTCCACAGCCATAGCTATAGCACTTTATGTCCCTTTTTTCAGCTGTGCATGCATTTGACCTTGTCCTATCACTTTCTCTCTTGTTACGCGTTTCCCACATTGTAATTTTATTTTTTAAAAATTCACATGTTCGATCACTTTCTTTCACTAAGTCGATTAAGTCACCAATATAGCTCAATGATTCTGGTAGTGTTTTCGGCATGTAGTCGAGTTTTTCGCGTTCACTTACGTTTGCACCAGCACTCTTTAATTCATTTATCGTTTTCTCAAATTCCATGAAAAATGAATTTGATTCTTCAAAGTCTTTCAGCCTCATCATGTCTAGTCTATTTCTTATACAAATTTGCAATGCTGTTGATTCCTTCATATACATCTCATCGAATTTTTTCATTATTTTTAAAGCATTATCCTGATCACCAACAAATTCTAATTGCTCATTCGTTATACTACCATAGATGTAGTTCATCGCCCATTGATTCTTTTCATCCCACTTATCTTGCGCATCCGTGTCCATTTTCTCTCGTGTAGCCGGTTTATAACATTTTTTACACTTTAAATACATTAATATTCTTTTCTTCCACATTTTGTAATCACGTCCATCGAATATTTGTATCTTAATTTCATCGTCTCCTGGCATCTTGATTCGTTTTTTATTTTCACCCTTTTTTCTTTTTCAAAAATAGTTCTCTTTACTGTCCAGATTCCTTTTATTTGTTCTGCCAATAGCCCTTCTATTTCTTAGAACTTATTTCCAATTTTTATTTTTTCTAAATCGACTTTTATACATTCACTCCCGGTTACACGTGGTTTCTTAACATTGAATCTCGGCAACCACGCTCTGCTACCATGTTGAGAATTGTGGATATTTGAAGCCGAAATAATGTTATAGGAACACTAAATTTACACTAACGATTCATATTAAAATAATAATATATTTATTTCATGGACGATTCCTTATATATTCATCGATACATACTTGCACGCGTCTCAGCACTTTCTTCCATACCCGACTCTTAACCGACTCTTAACCGACTGACTAGTTTCCGGTCATCTGTTTTTCGGGACGTCGCACACACACATACCTCCACACACCGACACTCCCATACAAGTATCTCTACTACGCATTTAACCCAGTCCAGCACAGAAAATTACACATATCTCAACACAATTAAATATACATGTACACAAATAAAATAGATGTTTTCTTTATTTTTCGTAAAAGATTGCGTTCTTATTTTTAATACAGCTTACAAGATCTACTTACAAAAGTATAAGTCTTACAAATGTGTGTTGAATAAAAACTAGATTACGATATTCATTTGGAGAAAATTTAAAGTGCAACAGAAAATAAAAAAAAAATGAAGTCACGCTTTATTGTTATGTATTGTACGTGTACAATATATAACGGTGAAGAATATGCGGTACTTCATGTATGATTTCTTTTATTATTATACATATGTATTTAATATCTATCGTTTTTGATATATACAATTGGAATTTCCGTTTAATTTTACGCAATTAAATGATTTTGTATTATGAAATAATATAAGGACGTTGCTTAATAATTTCTAAACTACACTGATCGAGTTACCGAGGGAAGTTTAGCTTGAATTTTCATAGTCTTTGTGACAGAGGTGAAGCGATAAGAAAAAGAAAACTCTTTACCATTGCATTAACAATTTATGAATAGAGTCATTTTTCACGTGGAGATGAAAGTTTAAAAAACATACAAAATTTTTTTAAATATATACTTGACAATGTGTTATGACTTAATAGTTTGTACTTTAGTTTTTACAGTTCATCAAATAGTTTTGAGCGAGGTTATTTTTAGTTTTAAAATAAATTTTAAAAAAATTGGTAATGAAAAAATTTTGACATTGAAAATTAAAACTTACTCTCCAATTTGAAATAAGATTAAATATGCGATAGTTGAAATAAATAATATAAAATCAAAATAATATAAATAATAATATAAATAAATAAAATAATATAAAAATAAAATAATATAAAATAAACATCACGTCCAATTATTTTTAAAGTATATTTAAACTGATAAGGAAAACTGACCAAAATACCCCTTTAGGTATTACTTTTAAGCGTTGTATTGCTGTAATAAATAGGTTACACCTATTCTTTTTCTGATGCAGCGAGAATATTGCTGTGTCCTAAACACGTAAAAATATCGAACTAAATATCGAACGAAAATATGCACTGAAACGCACTATCCTTATATGCTATTCTTAATATATATTGCCGTGTCTTAAACACGTGGAAATATCGACTTTCTTATAATTTTGAGATGTAAGAGTGTGTTGCTTCACAAAAATCATCTCATTTAACTATAATGTATAGGAGCAGAAAATAATAGAGTTGTTTGCTGCGAGCAAACATACATCGTGCGTTCCTGTAGTTTCATTAATGATCATAAGATTCTATCTAGAGATGGATAGAAATCTCTGTTAACAATGTTATTAAGATCTACAGTCGTTAAACGGAAATTTTCATTACTAAAATTTACGAATGTGCTCGAGGCTGTCGTTTTTGTTCTTTGTTCAAGTTGTTGTCCGTGAGGATTAATTAAGGAAACTATGTTACCCCTTATCGTTTAAGATGGTGGCCCTATTTAGCCATGACAATTAAATTTCTTCGCGACAATAAAAGTGTTTTTTGTAGCGAGAATTCGAATTCACCATTTTACATGTTCTTTTATAACTCGTAACAACTAAAAAATTTCTCTACAATTGATATATAATACGACGATTAATACATATGTATTTCACATCCAAATTTATATCCAAACCAAATACTATCTTTTTATCTTCTTTAACAAAAATGTGGATAAGCAACTCACTAAATAAGTTACATATAATTCTCACAGAGAAAACTGTAACTGAAAGGGTAACTTCCGTAAAACCGCCGAACTGCTTGCTAGCCGTCCCAACGGAAATCGCTAATTAATGAGTTAGTAAATCATAAATCATCGAG
Source organism: Bombus flavifrons (assembly GCF_040668555.2). Classification (NCBI taxonomy): domain Eukaryota; kingdom Metazoa; phylum Arthropoda; class Insecta; order Hymenoptera; family Apidae; genus Bombus; species Bombus flavifrons. The sequence continues at coordinate 401,311 of NC_138455.1, forward strand.
TTTCGCTTAAACTCTCGGCGAGGTTATGTTACGTGGTATAACATCGGTAATTACAAAAATATAAGATCCGCGATTTATCAGGAAAACACCGTTTCTTGAACAAATTAAAAACTAAAATTGAATGATTAGTTAAAGATGGAAATACAAGGTAGACAACTTAAGAAACTTGGAGCTTTTAATAATAATTACTGTCATAGAAAATATAGATAACCTTTAATGTATATTATAATCCAAAAATCAGAAATGCGAGGAGGATCGTCATAACAAATAATTAATTCTTTTAGATAATAAGGTAAAAAGGTAAAGCTAAGATATACTGAAAGATATTGCTATTACTGCAACTTTAAGAACGACAATATTAGATATTTTTATAAATCTTATTTTATGCATAAATATTGTACAATGTTTTATAATTCAGATTTCATAGCATATATCATATTTCAATGTTCAAATAACCGAGATTTTACGTTTCTCAGAATCGTTGTATATTTCTCGTCAACAGAGATGGAGACTTGAGATGGAAATAGCTGCCAACTTCTAGTACAGAATTATACCTACAATATGGCGAAGGTTATAAAATGTGTGATAGATCGTGAAGGATTGCTAAAAAGTTAAAGTTCATCTTTACACATCTTTACACAAAAGTGCATATCCCACAGTCACGATAAAATGAAATTCCATATTCAAATTAAGATCAAGAAACGAAATGTTTTCATATTATATGCAAACCGTTGATTTTTGGACGTTTAAATTTCCTATAAATGTATTAACATCCACAGTTTAGTAATCAATTTATTTGGAATCATATCTCGTTATTTTACTGTTTATTGATAGACATATACACGAAATCGAAGTAACGTCTTACAATGGATGAAGTTACAGACCTCGTAGTTAGATTGACAACGTTTCCCCCATGATATCCAATAATTATCGGCATTGTAGGCCAACAATAAGCTTTCCCGTTTGCGCGCAGCTAGGGCTACTGCACTTAGCACATGTCGCGTCGCAAGGGTTTCATTCGCATACATTGCCGTGGCATCCTCGACAGGGCGCTGTAATTCGCCTGCTATTAGTAACACCATGCTGAAGTGAATACTAAATACGTCGTTTAGGTCGAAGCATCAACGCAGAGCGTAGAGAGACAAGGAGGAGTAACTCCGACCGATACGATGCGATGCGATGCGACATCTCTATACACCATCAAGTGTCCTGCGATTTTATGAACGCTATCGGCCGATCCTTTTCGTCGACGTGACGCGACGTGAAGTAACGCCACGGGGTGTCTAACGGTTTCGTTTTATCGATTGTCACGACGATCCAACCGTATCATTACGCAATATTTCAAGAGCGTTATACAGTTGTACGAATAGCCGATGATATTGTTAAAAAACGGACTAAGTATTGGAAAGAAATCATTTTTCTTTCTTCCTCGTTTGATGTTTAGTTTTGACGCAGATGTTTCATAGTTATATACACAACAATGATATCCGAAATACCATGGTATCCGAATATTAATGTGAGTCATGATCTTGATTGTCCTTACAATTAGTAACTACGGCAGTTGAATTCGTCAGAGCATGGATTATACATAGAAATATAAAGTAGAAAAAAGAAGCAAAGCCAAAAATATTTCAGAAAAATAAATATTTAGATGTTAAAAAATTAACTTCTTCTATCAGTATCACGCTTGTAGTAAATTGACGACATGCATATCTCGAAATTATTCGCGAACGTGTTTATGTTTCAAGATAAATCAATTCCGCAGGTGAACCGTTAACGTGACCCATTAAAACCAAGACTTCTATTGATTCCTTAGGGTGTTGCACAAACTGTTACTTAACAATTTCTAGAAAGTTACGTCTCCTGCAGACAGTTTGGGGCGAATCCGTCGTGGCGTAACGGTTCGCGGTGAAATAAGGAAATTAAAATACCAAGTGAATCCAGCGACTGGGTTCGAGGAAAACATAATTGTATATTCCGCGTTATATCGGCAAAATGGTTGGAGCGTCATATATATTAAATCTTACCATGAGACTTTTGGTTCAAGGCGCTTCCTGCAAATGGCTTCCGAATTATAATGTTCTTCCCGTCTTCTCTACGCCACGATATGCTGGGTGTAGGCACGCCTCTTGCACGGCACGTTAACTTCACCTGTACGTGTTATGAAACCAAAATTATAAAGAGAATCGAGTTCGTTATTGCCAGCTGCGGAGTCACGTATAAATATGTTTGGAAAAATTAGCTATCTGAGCAAGAACCATTTTATTTGCTTAAAATTATACCACTTGTCGAAAAATTGCTCGCGCAAAGTAAATCAATCATTCGATAAATTAGCTAAGAATCCAATGAACAGAAATGGTTAAAATTGCGATATGCTTTACAATCACTATTCTCATAAAATTAGCGGAAGATTAGTTCTTTCCCTGCGCGGATTCCTTCAATTCTCATTTTCATTCAAAATTTTACTCTACAAAAATTCACATAGATAAATGCATAGCGTATCTTGTAATTTGTAAAGTGAAAATTCTAAAATTTATAATAAAAAGGAGGTGGTAATCTAGTTGTAAAAACTAAATTTTCAATGACAACGGAGCCCGTTGACTTCGAAATTTTCATGATCCGATATTATGTTACTATGCCATTATACTATGAAATGAAAATTTACAAAACTTTTATGTAAAACTGTATGGCATAAATGTTAATGATCGTTGAGCTTTCTTCTCGCTTCTTTACAAATTCATTCTAAGTTCGAGACAACAGTTAATAGAAATTCATACTTTATTCTCGAATATTGTTCATTATCGAATGATAAATTTTATCGCTACGTTTCACAATTTAATGATTGTTTATTCAATCGGATAGACGTAAAGATTTTTAAATTGTTTGAGATAAGCGGGGTTTAAAGAAAACCATAAGTGGCTTGTATTAATAATGTACATTGTTTCGCTAGTTCGCTGTCATGACATTTTGTAGTGAAAATATGTCATGCGGGCAAATTAAATTGTCCAACCATCTTAGGAACCAATATTTCCTATTGTACGTAGCAAACAATACTAACAAGAATATACATACCACTTCTCGCAATCTATCATTTTCAATAATCACTAAGTCAATAAATATTTCAATGGTGAAACATAACACAAATGAGGAAATACATATATATTATCTATATGGCTGAAAATAAATATAAAACCATTAGGTACGATCGTTACAGAAATCTCTTCATGACATTATACATAAATTAAAAATTGTCAGACATAAAAAAAGTGCTCCAACATTTAAAATTGTGTGATTTTCTCAATCTTACAATTGTCTGATAACTAAATCACATAACATAAATTGTATTACGTATTGTTACCAATAATTACCAGTGAAATATCGGCAAAGTTTTGAGCTTCGATATATTAAATTGAAATATTACATTCGTAACATAAGTATCGGAATTTAATTTGGTATACATGTACTCGATGAACATTTATTCGATGAAAATTGATCGATATCCACGCGCTACTCTCAACTTTTTGCACCAAATTCACGACCGCTGTTTCATATTTGCGAATATCACTTTCGAATTCAAAGAGTTAGTTTATATTATTATATGTTTAAGGCCTACAGCAAAAATCTATGCTAAAGAACATATGGAGTCGAAGACAATCAGTAGCGCTAGATGCTTGGATGAAGATAATTCATAGCATTGAACCATGCACGTATGTGCGTATGTGTGTATTTGTGTGTGTGTTATGCAGTGAGAAAACACAGTTGAAGAAAGGACTCGAGAGACGCGCGAACATGCCACCTGAGCACTCGGACTGTCCGCCGTAGTGTATGAAGAGTGACAAATATACTATTTTACGCTCCATGTATGAATATATTCGTCCTCCACGTGTTTTCAAATCGTGTAAGGCGATGGAAGACGCTTGAAAATACAGCAGGACGCCAATTGTTGAAGAACATGAATAAATAAAGTTTTTAGTATAGAGATATTTATATGATTGGGTGATTTAATTTATCAGATTTCTTCTTTAGTATTAGAATTTAACTGATGCTTAATTCGATGTTGAAAATTGTCTCTTTTCAATCTTTCATTAACATTTCTCAATACGGTAAGTGATTGCGCATTGTGAAAAATGATATTTCACGTTATTTCAACGTGCGACACGCATAAACATTTAGGAATTAATTTGATGAGAATTTGAATTAATTAGATAAGATCGTTATTATGTAATAGCGTTAATTTATTTTTATTACTAAATGGAAAAATAGAGGAATAACAAGGATGAAAGAGATTTCGGTGAACTTATAAACGAGGTACAGTTGGAATAATCGAGATTCTCTTCGAATAGAATTTTGTCGTCGAATGGAACGAGGTAAAGTTTCCTCTATTGGCTTAAAGAATATCGAGTCCCGCTGATCAAATTGTAATCAATTTCGCATTAAATAATAGCAAACGTTCGGTTTAGTCAAGGTTTCAAAGTGAAAAACAAAAGCGAAATCATGTAACATGTGCACGGCTAGAAAATCAATGAAATTCGATTGATCTGAAGAACGTATCTGAAAATAGAATCAGCTTAGTATTTTGTTCATTTCCAGGATGAGCTTGCCCTGTTAACGTTAAAATACATTCGTTCGACAACTCGATTCGATAGTTATTTGGAGTTGTTCGAGGCTAGGGAGGAATTTTTCCTTTTCAGTAGAGAAAGTATTGCGAACAGACTTGAATCGTTTTCTCAATCTCATCTCGTGTTTGTAGGATCGTCTTCGCAAATGTCTTTATCAGCTTTAAATTAAGGACACAGGTAGGTTGTGATATGCTAAATGTGGGATGATACAGGAAGCCAGTTTCAAAGTTTTAGCCCCAGGTCGCATTGAAATTCAGATAAAGTAGGAAACGTATCGTGTCGCGGAACAGAGAATCTCGACACGCAACGAGAATTTCATAAACACGAGGACCATCACAACCGTGGAAACCGCGCTAGGTACGTTCCATTAATAACAATACTTATCATTTGGATGAAAGAGTACCTTCTATTCGGTCAATGTTCGATCCCATACAAATATTGCCACGGATTTCAATTGAAGTTTTTATTTTGTATAAGCTTGACCCTAAATTCGTCGTAAAACTATGTACATATTTCCTACGACAGCAAAATACGAGGTCGATGTCTATTTTCATGAATCTATCGTTTTTTCTTACCACGATCTCTATCCCGAGATTCAAAGTTATTTTCCCAACTTGTGATTTTCTTTATGGACTTTGGTTTGTAAATTTTTATTTATTTTTTAAACGAACACTGAAACTTATTCGTAAAATATTAAACAATGATTATTCAAAAATTCATGCAGATTTCATTTCTTTGATTAGGCATATTTATAAAAACACGAGTTTGCATGAACATCTGCTAATAATAATCATCGTTTCCACAAGGAAAAAGCAGTTATCTCAATTCAACTATTTCATGCACTATACATTAGCGTATACGATGGTTATCAAAGTTACAAGTTACAATATATGGAAAGTTTGATAAATCTTAGCTATCCGTTCTGCGCTAATTAGGCGAGTGATTTTATCGCAAAACAGGCAAGAGCTAAATACAAATTCTCCTTTGCTCTCGTTACATGAATTCTCGTAAAAGAGGATATATATTACGTCATTTCATCGTGATTTTTTAATTGTGTTCTCGTGAAATGTAGTAGGCGAACTAGCTTTAGGTGCCGAATTTCACAGAGATTAGATACTAACGCGATATATACATGATACGTTAGGACTATGCGTACAGAATTTTAACTTTGTAATTTACGTATACGTTGAAACACTATGTATGTATCGATATAAGAAATACAGTGAGCGGAACTTGTGGAAAGCATTTTATCAATGATATTCAGAGAGAAGTAATACATATTTCCTGCATCACAGCATCAGTTTTGATAACAAAACTGGAAAAAGAGAAATCCGTACACGTTATGTATACTAAATGTATGTTTCGAAAATACGCACTCCTATGATACGTAAACACGCAACAGGTTAGTGAGATCTCCTAGTAATAGGATTTCTCTTTCCTTCTTTCGTATAGAAACGATAATATCCAAGTATACTACGGTGTAACCGAGAAGTAACTTCTATGATGAAAAGTCGATGAAACTTAACCCTAACCGAATTTTAAACTGAATACATATACCCTTCAATTATAATAGATTGGTATCTTTACGAACTGTTACGATAAAGTGCGAGTTAAACGTAGGTACATTGTATTTCTTGACTAACAATAAATAGTATGATGAGAGCATTGATTAAGTGTCAATTTACCTGTCCTCCTTCGCGTATCATGACATCGCTCGATGTCTCTTCCGGAATAAAGTCCGGTGGCACGACGACCGACAACATGCCTGTCTGAAAAAATATAACATTATCTTTTATCAGTTAACTTCATTCGTTTATTTATTTTACTAATAGGGGGATTAATAGCCCGAAGAAACGTTCTCTCTAAAAAAGACAACGATTATTAATTTTGACCTATTGTGAAAATTTCATCGGAAATATTTCATTTCATTCAATATCCGTCGCGTTAGTAATCCATAAACAAGCATCGTGTTATAACTAATGAAAACACGTTTCATTGATAATAATACGCTACCGTTTCGGAGTAAAAGCGCTAAAGCTGAAAATATAACGATGAATTTTCGTTATAAATACCGTGTCTAGTCGATATAATTGCCGCATATTTTATATGTCGATTAATTAATCCACGAGTGGATGGAGAAAAATATTATACGCGTTGAAAAAAAAAAAAAAATGGAAAATCGCAAACGAAAATTTCTTCCTAACGAAACATTCTTTATTTAGAACAGGATTTTCGTTGGAATTATAGGAGTTTGGCAATTTCTCTGTTATCCCGATCAAACTCCCAAGATAGTAAACTTCTAGAAAAAAAGAATTTGAACGCACTCAGATAAATTTCCTGATGTGAGTACATAGAATTAGGGTGGAAACCGAGCGTACAATTTTATCGGGGGGCTGCTGCGCCTTACCTCTGACTCCTCCGAATAACGCTATTTCAACGAGCATGCCAAAACTTGCTCCGCGCTACATATATTTTCCGACACGCACCGGAACCAGCCGAAATTTAGTGTTAATGATACGCTTAACGGTTGCACGATGCATCAAGTCCTTTCTTACAGAATCTCTAAATTATATCCATGGGCATTGCCGTATTCGCGAGCGGAACTGAATAACGTAGCTCCTAAATCCTGGCTGTATTTCGCTTCCCTTAACCTCTGCTGTAGTAGAAGCTTGAGCAACATATCATAGGGTTGCAAAGCGGAGCTAGAAGGGGCGTACGAACCCCAACGGTGCCGCCGACAATGTTGTCAATGAGTGCCATGATTTTTCGTTAATTAACGATACACCACTGGCCGATATAATACGTAAGTCGCGGATGCTACCCAACATTGTTGCGCTAGTTAACAATCCTCGCTTGAATTTTCACATATCTCGCACCGATCGCGTGCTGGTTAAACGTGAACTGCACGTACGCAAATGGGTGCGACAAAGAGACGGCGACGAAAAGAGAATACAAAGTTCCGGATAGATTCACCTAGTTTTTCTATTTGCACAGCGAAACTACTGCTCGTTCGTTACTCATTTTCCGCATGATTTCGCTTCTGACTACGCCAGGTTCGAAAACTCAGCAACTTTTATTTGTCCGCTCTCTCTTGCAGGTGTTTTACGTGGGACGAGCGTCTTTTACTGGTTTCTTCCAACTATGTATTCGTCACTTTCTTGCATTAGAAGATTTATTACATCTGACGCTCACTGATTGATTGCGGAAAGATTCGTTCGAGAATGTTTTACTAAAATTTTTGCGAATGACTCCTAAGCTGGTCAGTGGGAAGAAGGTAAGCTTCTCTGAGCTTCTTCACGATAAATGCCGATTATTGAAATAGATTTTGGAATGCTCATTTTCTTGAAATCTCCAGTATTTAAAAACCTTCAACGATATTTAATTGAAGGTAAACTCTCTTCGATCCTATATAAGAACTGACGACATTCGGTAAGTAGGACAACGTCCTATATAAGTACCTATATAAGTACCTTTACAAGCAGTGCAGGTTCTAGTCTGAAACGATGCTGGTTATTGACGCAAGTCATCGTTTCAAATAATCGACATTATTGAAGTAGCACCATACACGGAAAATCGTGGTAAGCGCGAAGTCTTACTAGCCGAGTATCTATCAACGAGCAAGCTACTACATTATTTAGCGTACTGTTATAATTCCTTTCAGGAAGTCGTAGAGAAAGGGATATAGAACGTGCAAGTTCAATCTGCGTCTGGATTTTACGAAATGATGGTGCATCAAACGACGGGTCATCGTGTCGCGTCGTATCGCGTCCCGTCATAGGTATAGTCGAAGGACTTGGTTTCACTCTAATATCTTTCCACTCCACTCACGATTTAAGGAAGCTATCCAACAGTCGACAGAAGATGGAGGCATCTGCTCTTACGTCCTACCGCAAGGTGTGTGTGGAATTACGAGGATGTAATCTACGCTACGATGAAACTTCAATCGTTATAACCGAGTTGTCTCGCAAGTCACTGAACTGCTAAAACAGTCTCAACGAATACGTCATTAAGGCGAGACAGGCGGGCAGAGGTGTGTGCCCTTCTCGTTCTCTCTGTTTCTCCGTGGTACCCTTATCCTTTATCCCTGCCACGTGACAGTTCAGTGACAGGCAGACACGCGTGCCCAAGCGCGTAAACTTGCAGGTGTCACGAGTGAATTATGAAACTTGGCTTCATTCCACGAATTAATTATCGTCTAGTCGGATAGGACTCTATCAAGGATGTTGATAAATATACATGTTAATCGAAATAACGCCTAATCGATCAATTCGTTTAGCGGCTTCAAATTCGAGCCAGCCTTATAATCGGCTTTAAAGGATCGTTCATCTTTATGATAATCCGCAGTTCAACGAGGCTATTAATTCCTATCAGGAATTACCGATTCCCTTGGAAAATGCTTCGCTGTTGTTATTTTGTGTCTTTCTCTTGTGAATATCGATCAAATACGTCAGAGATTATATCTCAACAATAAGATTGGTGTTACCAAGTGCGCATTAAAGAATTCAATTAATTAAGAATTCAATCCCATCAAGTATATGTAAATTTAATCAGAGTAATTAAGTTTGACAAGTGTAATGTAGAATTGAGCCATTTGGAGAATTCAAAGTTCAATTTGTATTTCAATTATTCGAATACATTCGAGCAACTCATCCGTTCTATTAAAATTATTTCCGATGTTATAATTTTATCTCAATTCGGATTCTGTTTCAGCTATTCGTTCAATTCGACTCCAATTCTTGTCGATTATAATAAAGGTGTCGCAACGTTCAGAGTGAAAAAATCGCTATCCTACACGCGTCTCCCACTCACATTCGTCATTCTTTCAGAATAAGCCTAAAATTGCCATTTTTGGAGTTGAAAGCAAGAGAGAAAATTCTTAGTAAATCATTTTTTAGGATAGGATTTAATCTCTTCGAACAAGGCTCTTTATATAATTACAATCGAACTTCACTTCGGATAAGTCCGTTTGATCGTTTAGTTATGTATCGCGCTTCGTTCTTGAGATTACACATTTAGTTGTTCAGAAACGGCAGTTTTTTACTTCATAGTATCTGGATTTTATATTTTAAATGTTATTATCAAAAATATTTGATATACCGTTCAGTTTGTCTCATTCTCCACAAACGACAAAAGTAAAAGAAGATTTAACAGTGAATTTACATCTCGAACAGAAATTATATACTTTTTTATCCCTGTAACACACGCAGCTTCGGCAAACGCTTTTGAAGTTACCATGTGTCTTGTGGAATTGTTCGAAAATATTGATATTTTTATCCCGCTTCTGTATAGTGTTCCTTTGGTCTACGATAGTGACTGAAGGTTGTTATTTTTTTAATAGATCTCTTTTATCGAAATAAACAGATTTATGATCTCACCTCTAACTTTTCTTGTTCTCTCTAGATATTCAAGGATTGCCGATGTTACACGCATAATTCTATAGACTGTACGAACCTCGAGAGTATCAATACGGATTGATACCGATTTGGATCCGAGGAGTTTATTATATCAGGGACCTCTTTTTACACTTTTTTCGCCGTTTTCTTTATATTCTCGATTTTTATATTAATTAATGTATATATATTCGCTATATATGCCGTAGCCAGTGTTAACAGCATCGCAGCATATTTCCCCATGAAGTTCTTTATTGATTGATTTTTCTAATGAATATAACGTCTTTAAATATTCTAATATCTGAGCTGCGCCCCATGTCAGGGCATACTCAGAATTGATTGACTGCAGGCGCTTCTTAAGAATCAGCACCATGCGATTTTCTTCTACTTTGTCGCTAGGAGTGAGTGGTACCATCGATCTGTATACGTTTAAGGTTCCGTAGGATATGTCAATTTCGAAGAGTACCATCAGAAATTTGAGCAGTTTCTCGAATCGAGCTTATGGTGTTTACATTATTCTTTTCGCAGAAGTCCGTCATATTATATTGACTTATAGATGTTTATGATATCCTCTCATCGTCGATGATGCCAGCGATTCTAATAAGATAGCTAGCGTTTTCTGCGGTTGTCCTTTCAGTAGGAATGCCTCCCTGATACTCTTCCTACAATCACCTGCAGGTGATCCCTTCTCGGGTGCTGCTTTGTCCTCTACATAGAGACAGCAGAAGATTGGGGCTCGGGTCCAACGTTCGCTCGCATATAGTCGTTTGAATACGGGATATCATAGTTGACCAGTCTAATCCAGTACAACTAAGATAGCCTCGGCCTTGTTGTTCTTAATTTTTATTAGAATCTCCAGAATCAATGCGAATAACGGAAATGCACAGAAGTTTTATTTTATTCCATTTTATTATGAAAACGTCAACTGCACTAACCCTTGGTTCTAGTAACAAAGAGAAAATTTTCTTGCATTTTGCGTTTATGATTGTCGCAAATAGGTCATACTCCAGTCTACCGAACATTTGTACAATCTTATTGAATTCTAAATCGCATAATTCCTCATTTCTATAAATGTATATATGATGTGAATAAGTAGACTTTTTCCTTTTTTGTTTTGTTTAGCTGAACCTAACGAGTGGATGTTCTATTTAACTAGTTTTTTCATAAAACTTGATTGTATACCCTGAGATATATTCTGTGTTACCTCTTCCCATTCATTTAAATATTCTTCTAGTTTTGTCAATTGAGTGCCAGCAGTCGATAGTCAATAGCTGCAGTCATCGATAGCGATGTTAACTACAGATAGCGGCAGCAATCGCATTTCGTTTTTCTCTATTCTTTCGTCTCCTTAGGCGGACTATAGGCACCATAATTGCAAAACCATTGGGACCCGCTAGTCCACGACGCAGTAAGCCAAAGAACGTAATTTACAGTACCCTCAAGTCTTCGCTATCTCTTCCTAGAATCGAGGGTAATGAAATCCAGGCGTCCGCTCCGACCGTAAAAAGATTCACGTTTTCTTATAATATTATGTTATATTATAAAATAAAAATATCTCTTCGCATACTTTCTTGCGATTCTTGACAAAATTTAAAGCACGCCTTCTTAAGTTTTTTATCCTTTTATTCTGTTGCAAGCATAAAGCGCACACTTGAAAAATATCGCGTAGTAACTTTACACTAATTACATACATTTCACCACAGACCATATTTTGCTATTCATACAAGCAGAATTATAAAAACAAACGAGCAACGAAGAAGCAGGACATTCACAGAGGTAGAGGGAATTAGAAGAAAGTATGCTTAATGGAAACCATTTTGCTTAACACGTTAACTGCCACGCGTGTTTTCAAAGAAATCTCCGCCAGGCCACACATACAGCAGTACCAAGCGTTCTCTGCTAGATGCTCCCATCGATATTTTAGTAATGCCAATCGCTCAACTGGTCTTCTCAAGAATGATCTTTCGTTTCATTTGTTCGCAACATTAAAACCACTAGCTGTTGTTGAATATAATGAAGGAAAGTGAGGTACAGATTATTCTGACCAAATGGTTTCTTATGTCACCACAATTAGAAAAGGAATCAAATGGTACAGAAAACTTGGCATTCAATTGTTTCTGGGAATTTCTGTTGTAAACGTTCTGACGGTTTACAAAATTGCAACAAGAAAAAATATAAATATTAGAATATTTAGACAATTATTAGTTGCAAAGTTATTAAGGTTGTCTGAAAATACAAAAAATCTTTGTCTTCGACGGAGTCAGCATAATATCGCCGTTCGGAAAAATGATTCCGGAAGAAGCGTTAGACGCGCATGCAAACTATGTTATGCGAATAAAAGACGTCGAATGGACCGAACAAAGGCACAAAAGAATTTGAAGAAAACAACAACTTATTGTCCAAATTGTCCCGACCAACCTCAACTATGTATAAAATGCTTTAAAGTTTTACATTCTAAATAATTTTTTTAATAAACCATTTTCGTATTTTTATTTTATAACAATTCAACTCTTATTACAATTAATTATTAATTAACAATTTATTATTATGGAATATTTTTTCAAATACCTACGACGATCCTTCGCAAGTAGTCAAATAAGCGACACGTGGCCTGACCAGAAACTTTGCTGACACCCGAATACGGGTGTCGTGGCGGTTAACATGTTAAAAGAACTAACAGCACCTCGTGATTGCGTACAGGATACTATTCCGAATCATCTGATTTACAGATTTTGGTAGCTTGTATATGTGTATATATAGTAGATAAAAAGCGAGGAGTTAGTAAGTTTAGCTCTCTAGCTCTTGCCCACAGTGTGATTTATTCGGTGAAATGTTAGCACCTCTCTGACGTAGTTGTTTTCCAAAACGGTTTCGCTAGTCTGTTAATCAATCATGATTAATAAAGGGGTAATTACGTAACATCAGACTATTTAGAAATTTCCGATTATTATATTATCTTTACGTGTTTCGAAATATTATATGCGATAACGCAATTGCCCAAGTCTCAATATGACAATTTCTTTTAGAACATATGGCTAATACCTACAACTGACTTCCGTGGTCGACTATTTGTCGATCACAGAAACAATAAAATTGCGCAGTTTGTTGAGCTCGTCTCGACGATAATAGTACAAAGGAGAAAGGAAAGAAACGGGGGGAAAAAGAAAGTTTTGAATATTATTTCAAAAAAACATCATAAAAAAATCGCACATGTGTGGTCTGATAACATATAAAAAATTATTTTTTACACACGATCGAATTGATATTACTGTAGTATCGGGTAAAAACCCTGGAGAAAATCTCGATGTACTACAGGTAAAAAACAGTAAAAGTGCTGACAAGCCTGGGAAAGATGGGAGGTCCCGATGAAATTTTTTTCGTTACCTAGGGACGGTTATTGAAAAATGGTACTATAGCTAAAGCCGAGTCAATTGCTTGAAACCATTCATTTTGAGCCAACTCCGTGAATATTAATAATTAAAGAGACTGTCCTCCATTAAATGTACTACGCAAAGCAACCAGATGAAATTCCCTTTCACCGCCTCTCCCATAAACATATTTCATTCCGAGGTGCATTGTGTTTCCCGCACAATCGGCACGACAAGCATATCCGAAAGGAACCACTGTTCAAATCGCACGAAAACAAACAGGAAAATATGGTTAGCCGAAACTAAACTGCTTATAGAAATTCGCCCATTTCCTACGGAAAAGTGACATCGAATTTTCCCACTCGACCAAAGTGTATAGAATGGGAGGAAAGGATGGAGGAAAAGATAGAGATAGAAATAGAGACAGAGAGAGAAAGAGGAATTTGAAACCGGTCTAAAATCATTGCAACGAAAGGGATAGATGAAATCTGTATTCAAGCTGTTTCCCACCAACGGACATTTTCGACAGTATTCCTCGCGTTTAGTACTTAGAGATCTTGTAACACTCAAAGCGAAGAAGTGGATCTTTAAGTTGGCAACGATTACTGCTCCTTCTCTCTCTCTCTCTCTCTCTTTCTCTCTCTCTCTCTCTCTCTCTCTCTCTAGGAAGGAAGGAAGGAGGGAAGGAAGAAGGAAAGGAAGAAGAGAAGGAAGAAGGGAGGGAAGGAGAGAAGGAAGGAGGGAAGTAAGAGAAGAAGGAAGAAAGAAAGAAGGACAGGCATGGAAGCCTGGATTCAATCTGAAATGTCGGAAAATTAGATCTGAAAAGAGAAACTCGACCCTATCTCGCGCAATATCACACTGTGCCCAGGCCAGATGGTTGAAAAGGTAGGGAATAGAAAAAAGTCGTACTTTGCACAGTAGTGTGTATGTTAGTACAGCCATGCTTTAATACTAGAAGGTATAGCTGTCTAGTGAGAAGTCGATGGAACGAAAAGTGACGTTTGTCCGTTGGAGAAAAATTTGTCCTTTAAGCACTCTACTTTTCTCGTGCCTGCGGTTTGGAAAGCATTGCATTTTTCTTGAATCTAATATAACTGAAATATAAAAAAAGTGACGTAATAAATGAATACACGTTTATGAAATAAAACAATAAATAATGATATGCGTAGTCATGATTAATATATAGTTTAATTATATTCATGGCAAAGTTAGCTTTATCACGTCTAGTAAACACGAAAGTAGTCATCGCTATCGAAGAAGGATAATCCAGCAGATTTTATTTTTACAAGCTTTTTCAACAGGAAAAATAGCATATAAAAGAAAGTTTCGTAGTAACGATAAGAGGTTAAGGGGGAATTGGAGAACTTGGAGTATGTATTTATAAAGGAACTGGAAAATTTTATCACGGAAACATCTGTATTAATAAAACTAGTGCTGGTTAAAAAAATACGTTATAGTCTTAACAAACACAGGGTGGGTTCCTTGAAATAAATATTTCTCAACCGTATTTAAAAGTGAAGCAATTCTATTGGAAGTTACATCTAATTTTACAGTAAACTTGACTTAATATTTATAGAAATTTCATCATTATAAAATATCGATACATTATATTTAAAGTGTTAATTGCAATGTACATTGGCATTATAATCATAAATAATAATCTTGGTCAGTTTCGTAGAATGTTTAATCTAAGGCATGATAGAATTTGGAAAATATAAGAAAGATCGTTAAAAGTTATGAAGAGAGTTAAAAGTTTTTTTTTTGGAAGGCATTATTTTGACAGCTTTATTGGAATTACGAATACATTGTACCCTTTTTTTTTTAGGAGTCAAATTTTATTTCACCGTGAATTCTATGTTCACGGCTGCATTGAAATTTTTTGCGCGGAAAGGAAATGGGTCGTCCCGCTGCTCGTCAATTTTATGCAAGGTTATTTGTCTTGCGCGCTTCTAAAAGGGACCAAGTTTGTGGAATAGATAAAAATACAAATTTTACGCGCGCATTTAGATCAGAAGCTTATGTGTCGCAGATCATCGATAAGGTTTAACTTCGAGACAAGTTCCACGATTTTCCGAATTGTAAAATAGCCCATGCCTTGTTCAAATTATTAGAAAAAGAATGTATCAAGATTAAGTATGAGAAAAAATCAATCGACATGTTTTACTTTCTTAAAAAAAAATTCTGATAAGAGGTTTATAGCAAATTTTTCATTAATAGTAACAGAAATACATGTCGTTAAGTAGTATCTAATAAAGTTTACCCTTCGTTACGAAGAAAATGATTGAAGCCTAAGTGTTACTTCCAAGGTGTTCATAAGCGAGAGCTGACATTCCTGAACTAGCTGAGACAGCTTGTTAAGTTTCCTGGTATGCCATGCTCCTGCAGCTTCTAGAGAAATACCTCCGATACTTGCAGAGATTGTAACATCGTAGATAACTAATACAGCCGCCCCCGCTATCCGTACTAAATTTCCATATTTCAGTTATGTAGTATAGCAACTGCTATTTGTGTCTATCACGACACCAATCATAAAAATCATTAGGACCTGCCACAAATATGACATTGTTCGCTTAATTCGATAGTTTGTATTATTGTACGACTGATTAGATAAATATTGAACTAATATTACTTTACCACGCAGTAATGCTAGGTAATCAGAATTACACGGATACGAATTCCGTTAAAGAAATTCGATCATATCCCATTTCTGCCATTTAAAGATTTCCTAAAGTAATAGTAATAAGAGCAATGACAATTAATAAATAGTGTAGCAGTACGATATGTGGCGGCACTCGACAACAAATACCGCCACTCGACACTAACTTCTGTCGGACGACAGCAGCGCAGTGGTTAGCGCCCGCCTTAGACTTAACAAAAAAAACAACAAAAAGAAAAATTAACGCGCAAAAAGCAGTCGCAGAAATCAACAATAGCTTAAGACTTTCCGCGCAAAAGACGCGGAAACTCAACCCACAACCAAATCTGGTTGCCGGAACGAAAAGACTAGCAAACACGGACGAGGAATTTCACTCTACGCAAGAAGAAAAGACTGCAGGATTCAAAATCATGAGGCCCATAAGAGCAACCTCACCTCCAGCGATTGTAACAAAAAATAGATTCGGTATACTTCAATTAGAACCAGAACCTCAACCTCAGGGACCATCAAACTACTCAACGCCGAGCTCAACGTTAGAGCAAATAAAAAAAAAACGATACGTTACGAGGCAAAATGGGTAAACACAGTCCCACCACATCGCTAAAGCATTCATCACCGGAGGGGCGACAGGCCTCATCGAACAACCCTGGAGGCCCAGCGCCACCATCATCGCCACGGGGGGCCGGGCACCGGACGGACACCCCACCAGACACACCGCAGAGGAGCGTACGAACGCCTCTACCACTACAAGGGAAATCAAACCGCCGCCCATCATCATAACAATACAAGACCCAAAAGACACTCATAGAGAAAGTATCAGACATTAAACAATTCCACATTAAAAGAATACACACAGGTAAACATGCGCTCTACCTCCGAAACATACCCGATTTTCACAAAGCTAAAGAAACACTCCTTGCAGCAAACATAAACTTCTGTACCTATACACCCAAAACAGAAAAACACCACACTTGCTAAACACAATACTTGCTAAAAGACTTAGACAATAGTTACACTGAAACAGAAATACTCACAGACCTACAATCCTTGCAAATAGACGACGTCCAATTCACGAAACTCTCACGGTTTACGACAAAAAGATCAAGGGAGAACAATATATTACTCCCAATTTATATAATACAATTATCCCCCCCCCCCGCCCATAGCAATATAAGCAATCTATTAAAAATTAACCATTTTAACTATTTTAAGATAAAATGGGAAAAAATAATAAAAAGAAATGATGATATAACTCAATGCCATAAATGCCAGCGACTAGGTCACACTGCACAAAACTGCAACCTAAACTATCGCTGTGTAAAATGCACAGAGCCCCATGGCCCAGGCGGCTGCAAAATAAAAAAAGAAGACGCAGTCACTAAGGACAAAATATTCTGCGTAAACTGCAAAAACTACGGACACCCCGCGTCATACAAGGGGTGCCCCAAACTCGTAAAACTACGCAAAAATCTAGCTGGAAAAATCAAAAAAGGCAAAGAAGCAAAGACAAAACGAATTGCCGTAAATACGTCCCAGAACTAAAGTTCTCTGACGTAGTGAAACAGCAAACAAAAATAAATCAAATAATCGAAACACACTACAAATAACAAACTTAGATCCGCGCTTAGGCCAAAGCCCAATTACAACCGATAACACCCCCCAACTAAACATGACAAACATTATTGAAGACTTTAAAAAAAGCATACTCCAACTCCAAGGATCGACGACATCTTCAACACTTTCAATAGTATACATCACAAATAACCAAAATCCACTAAACCAACAAGTACAGCAAAAAACATATAAACTAAACTTAAAACTATAAATGCCAACTCTCTAATTTCAAACCAAAAAAGATACAGTATGCTAACATCGTACTGATCTCAGAAACAAAACTAAATAAAAGACACAAAGTACACTTCAAAAACTACTCCATGATAAGACAACACAGACCGAACGCCAGCCAAGGAGGATGAACAGCAATCCTCATAAAAAACCATATAAAATACAAAACAATTCTAAATGACAAAATAACAAGTTTCAAAATCCTAGAAACAACGATCATAAAAATAAAAATAAGCAATAAGGAAAACTTATTTATCACTGCAGCCTACGCAACCTACGGAAACCGGAAAGAATTTAGCGACGAATTCAATAAACTTTTCGAACTCTTACAGCTCAACAAACCGGAAAAACTACTATATACTAACAGGTGACCTTAACGCAAAACATACAAGCTGGAAAAACGAAATAAACAACACGAGAGGCAACTTCATTAGAAACTGGCTAGACAATAAAAGCATTCAATTCAAAACAAACTTATACAGCTCCGAGCTACCCTCTTACCCAAAAAGGAGGCTCATACCTGGACATATGCTTAGCAGATGCGCGACTAAAATTTTAAAACCTACGTCCAAATAACACCTTTAAAACCTTAGCCTATGACAGTGACCATAACGCCTTAGTATTTCACATAAAAAAGGATACATCGGACCTCCTAACACCCGAAACACAGACCGAGGCACACAGGTACAATTACAAAAAGGCAGACTGGTAAAAATTCCAAAACATACTCGAACAGAATTGCGACCTAAATATCTACAACAACGCCAAAATAACAAAAAGTCAAATCGACTCATTCATAGACGAAATAGAAAAACATACACAAATCGCTCTCCAGTTCGCTGTTGAGTGCCGAAACGTGCAGACGTGTGTCTAGTGCTCCGAGAAGTTCGTAAAACAACACGTGTCGCCCATTCGTCGAAAGCGAACACAGCCAAGTGTTTCCTACCCTTTAGAGGAAAAATCCCACACTTCGAACCTCTGCTCGAATACTAGCCCCATAGCCTCTCGACTAGTTATTCAATCAGAATTAACTAGCTCGATGATGGCCCAGGAATCACGACCAGGCTCTCCTGAGCAAAGTCATAATTGCTCCGCGCTACCTCCTCTGTGGCAAAAGTGTAACAGATCCCCCTGTACCAATGGTGTTAAAACCCAAAGAAAAGGAAATTAGAAGCACCAAAAACAAACATAAACGCCACCCAGTTTGAACAGCCAACAATCAACACCTACAACAGGTACGCCATATTGGAAACCGCAAACGACTCCATGGAAATCGTTGATCCGCCAACAAACCAACACACCCAAAGAAATTCCCCTCCCCCACCACTATTTGTAGACGATGTCATCGACATACAAACGATGATTAAGTCCATAG
The DNA here is from genome assembly GCF_040668555.2 of Bombus flavifrons. Classification (NCBI taxonomy): domain Eukaryota; kingdom Metazoa; phylum Arthropoda; class Insecta; order Hymenoptera; family Apidae; genus Bombus; species Bombus flavifrons. Next base: position 420,567 of record NC_138455.1, read on the forward strand.
AGAGAGATATCTCCAAAGAGGACTATAACCTTAAAATCAAAAATAATCAAGTGAAAATCCTGCCGACAAATCCTGACGCATACAGAAGGCTCACCAAACTGCTCAAGACCATGAACGCCAACTTTCATATTTATCAGCTCAAACAAGAAAGACCTTTCCGAGTGGTTCTACGCAACATCCACCACTCAGCGGACGTGGATGAACTCAAATTTGAACTATTAAAACACGGCCACGAAGTAATCAACGTCAGTAACATAAGGCATAGAATCTCGAAAGACCCGTTATCCCTATTCTTTATCGACTTAAAACAAAAGTCGAATAACAAGGAAATATACCAAATCAGCCGGTTAATGAATTCTATAGTAAAATTCGAACCACCGCTTGTTAAAAAAGAGATAGTGCAGTGTAAAAGGTGCCAAAGGTACGGTCACACGCAGAAATACTGCAACCATACCTTCTGCTGTGTTAAATGTGCAGGTACACAACCCGCTGACCAGTGCGCTAAATCACCGGAAACCCCAAGGTTACCATCCTCCTAACTACAAAGGCTGCCCAGCCTACAAAACCCTGTACACAAATAAGTACCCAAAGAGCAAAAAGATAACCAACCAAATACCCAGTCCTCCTAAATTCACTACAACTTCAAGCTCTTTAACCAATCAAATACCCAGTCCTCCCAAATTCACCAATACTTCAACCTCCTATGCCCAAGCAGTACAAGGAATCCAAAATAACCCGAATAGTCACAGGGAAAATTCTCAAAATAGTGCCCCAATTCACAAAACACAGACATAGTCTCTAGACTTGAAAAGCTAACAGAAAAACAATCGGAGCAAATAAATAATTTGCTATCACTATTAACACTCGTCATGGATAAACTAATACGCCCCGACGCAAAATAAAAACAAGACGCATAGCTCTCTGGAATGTCAACGGTCTAGCTCAACACAAATTTGAGCTAGAACTCTTCCTTAAACAGCAGCAAATCGACATAATGCTCGTATCTGAAACCCACTTCACCGACAAAAACTACCTAAAAATATATGATTATAATTTATACCATACCCAACATCCCAGTGGAAAGGCCCACGGCGGCACCGGAATCATAATCAAATCCAGCATTAAGCACTACGAACTTCCATCATTTCAGGAAGACTACCTCCAAGCAACAAACGTAGCAATAGAAGGGAACAATCACCACTTCAGCAGCATACTGCCCTCCCAGACACTCCATCGCAAAAGAAGACTTTGATAACTTCCTTGGCACCCTGGGCAATAGATTCACAGCTGGAGAAGACTATAACGCCAAACATACCCAATGAGGCAGCAGACTGGTCACAGTAAGAGGCAAAAATCTCTTAAACAGCATAATAACCAACAATCTCAGTTACCTCACCACATACGAACCCGCATACTGGTCCACTGGCACTAACAAAATACCCGACCTATTTGACTTCTTCGTAACTAAAAGTATCTCGCCAAGATACGTCCAAATCAACTCCTCGGCTGATCTCTCTTCTGATCATTCCCCCGTGATAGCAACAGTCAGTACAACAATTATCGAGAATACACCTAATGGCTTTATTCATAACCAACTCACCAACTGACAGCTCTTTAGAGAAGTCTTTAACCACTCAACTTCAGCCCTAACTGCACTAAAAACTAATGAAGATATCGAAGCAACCACGAATTACTTAAAAATGAGCATAATAAACGCTATGCGCTCCTCCACACCTACTAAGACTTCCACCAGTAAACACGAATATCCCCATTATATACTAAAAAAAATAGCAGAAAAACGTAGACTAAGAAGAGTATGGCAGACCCATAGAACACCGGATGACAAACGCAAACTAAACAACGCAACTAGAAAGTTAATCAAAGTCATAAAAAATTATAAAAACGACTGTTTTCAGAAGTATCTCGCCAATCTGTCCCGTGGGGGGCATCAGCTGTGGAGCTGATTCCAACTACTCACTATGGAAGGCCTCCAGGAAACTCACGCGCCCCCCGCAAATAATTCCTCCAATTCGCCGTCCACAAGGTGGATGGGCGCGTAGCCCTATAGAAAAAGCTAACCTGTTTGCCAAATACTTGTCTAAAGTATTTAAACCCCATTCCTCCAAAGCTGCCGCGGACATTACTGAATACCTGCACTCTCCCTTCCAAATGTCTCCTCCTACTGAACCCTTCACTTCTGCAGAGATTATAGAATCAATCAGTCGCCTAAATCCCAAGAAAGCAGCAGGGCACGACCTAATAGGCAATAAAGCAATCAAGGAACTTCCCATTAAAGGGATTGCACTCATCACCTCGATTTTTAACGCTATTCTTCGCCTAGAATACTTTCCTAAGGCCTGGAAAATCTCAATGATTACCCTCATCCCTAAACCCGGAAAACCGATATATGAAACTAGCTCCTATCGCGAAATCAGTCTTTTACCGCCCTGTCTAAACTATTCGAGAAGATGCTAACGAATCGACTCCTTCCACTCCTAGATGATCTGAAAACACTCCCAGATCATCAATTCGGCTTTCGGGAACAACATTCAACAGTAGAGCAAATCCATCGAATAACCCATATGATAAGCCAAACGCTTGAAAAGAAAAAATATTGCTCAGCGGTATTCCTAGACATTCAGCAGGCATTCGACAAAGTATGGCATGAAGGGCTGCTATACAAACTCAAAAAAAATCCTACCACACATCTACTACTCCATCCTAAAGTCCTACCTAACCAATAGACAATTCATGGTCAAATGCTTAGACGCCACTTCCTCAACATTCCCAATAGAATCTGGCATACCCCAAGGTAGTGTCCTTGGACCCTTGCTGTTCTCCATCTACACGGCCGATTTACCTATGTCAACTGAGATAACAATAGCAACATTTGCTGACGACACAGCGCTATTAGCTTCTCACGCAGACCCGGTAATTGCCTCATCCAATCTCCAGCGATGTCTCGACTCTATGGAAAAGTGGTTTCATAAATGGGGCTTCAAAATTAATGAAAAAAAATCCTCACATGTAACCTTCACGCTCCGAAAACAAACCTGCCCCAGGTCACCATCAACAATACAACAATTCCTAGCAAGAACTCAGTCAGATACCTGGGCATGACCCTGGACAGGAGACTAACATGGCAAAACCACATCACAGACGAAACGAAGCAACTGAAGAACAAACTAAAAAAATTCTATTGGCTCACGGGCAGACGCTCCAAACTAAACATACAGAATAAAATTTCCCTCTACAAGACCGTAATAAAACCTGTCTGGACCTACGGAATCCAACTATGGGGAACAGCAAGTAACTCTACTTAACATAACATTGAAATACTTCAACGCTTCCAATCGAAATCGCGAAGATCCCTAATAGATGTACCTTGGTATGTTACCAACGAAACAATACATCGCGACCTCATGATACCCACAGTCAAAGAGGAAATAGCAAAATAATCACGAAACTACTTGATACGACGGACCAGATCCGCAGGCTGAAGAGACACTACCCGCTAGACCTAAACACTAGATTTAATTAGATATTTATACTAAATAATATTTATTTATCTATTAAGTAATATTTACCTACTTATAACAAGTACTTATGAATTATACTTATCTATAATAAGTATTAACTATTATTAATAATTTGCCATGTCACTGCGCCACGCCAGAAAAATTACTGAAAATTCTCAATGCGAGAATTGATTGTAAATTTTAACGAATAAAATAAAAATAAAGAAAAAACAAATCGCTCTCCAAAAATCCTTGCCAATCATAAAACAAAAAAATTCATGCGAGCCCTATATCAACAATAAAATAAAAGAACTACAACGAGACAAAAGCTATATACTCTCCAAAATAAACAATATAAAATACAACTATTCTTACAACAAAAGAGAAGAATTAGAATTCCTAAAGTACCTTCTATACAAAATAAAAGCACATCTGAAACAAGAATTCGCAAGCTCCATAAACCATTACTGGACAAACAAAATAAAAAACATCTCCAAAAACGACACAGCCAGCATGTTCCCACAAATAAATCAAATCTTCAGGCCAAAAGGACAAAACCCCATTCCACCTCTCAAATTGCCCCCAGAAAAAGCCTCCCTCATCCAAGAAGCAGGTATAACGACACACAACACCATCAAAGACACCGACGGTAACTTCATAATAGCTAAAACAACAGAAAAACTAGACATTATCGGCACCCACTTTTCCAAAACACACACACAAAACGAACACCTGGGCCGAGAACATCTAAACAGAATTATCATCGCCGAAACAATCAAACTCAAAAATGAAATGGAACAAGACATAACGCTAAACAAAACAGTCTGCACATTCTCAAACGAAAACACCGCAGACAATGCCAAACAACCGAAACCAGAAATAAACTACTTCACAAACTACAATCAACTGAACAAAATCTTCTCCAAACTAAACAACAAAAAATCCTCCGGCTTCGACGGCATCCCAAGCATTTCACTCAAGCACCTACCGAACAAAGTAAAATGGTACTACACAGTACTCTTCAACAGTGCACTAAACAACACATATTTCCCCCCAAAATGGAAAAAAGCCAAATTGATAGCTATAACAAAAAAAGATAAAGACGGCTCATCACTCGCAAACCTACGACCCATAAGTCTTCTCCCCAACATAAGCAAAATAATTGAAATAATCATAAACAACCCCCTCACCTCCTTCTGCTCAAAAAATGACATAATCCCAGAAAATCAATTTGGCTTCCGATATAAACACTCCACAATTCACGCAATAAACAAACTTACGTCGGACATCTGCTGGACGCTAAACGCAAAACAACGAGTAACCGCCTGCTTAATAGACCTCGAAAAAGCTTTCGATACAGTCTGGATCCCAGGTCTCATATACAAATTAATCAAGAAAAACTTTCCCAAATATCTAATCAAAATAGCTTGGGACATGATCACAAGCAGAACATTCGTAATGACTGAAGGTTCACACACATCAAGCAAAGAATTCTCCATAAAAAACGGTCTGCAACAAGGTACAGTAAATTCCCCGTTACTTTTCAGTATTTACAATAGTGACTTGAGATTAAAGAGGTTTAGTAAGTCCACTAATACATCCACCCATAAACGCTCCATAGCCTTCGCAGATGACCTAATCATCTACGTAACAGGCCGCAAAACCGAAACAATAAAAACGGAACTGTAAGAACTTTTTGAGAAAATTAACGATTATTACAACACATGGAAATTAAAAACCAACACAAGCAAATGCGATATCATACTGTTTAGACCCAAGTCAAGCAAAATCGGTCCAATAGAAAGGGAACACTGTAGAAAATTTCAGCTAAGGGAAAAAGTAAACGAAGGGGAGCTCATACCACACAAAAACTGCTTAAAATACCTAGGCATAAACATAGACGAAAAATTAAACTATAAGCAGCACATCGTAATCAAACTCTCCAAAGACAGCAAAGCATTCTGGAGAACAAAAAGATTATTCTACTCCAAACATCTCAACAGTCAAGTAAAAATCCTGTGCTACCAAGCACTCTAATCAGACCGATCATAACCTACGGCTGCCCAATCTGGTACAACATATCAGCCGCCCAAATGGAAAGAATTCGCAGATTCGAAAGAAAATACATCAGAGCTTGCTTCAGCACTTACAGATCCGAACACAGCGGATTCAAAAAATATGTCAAAAACAAAATAATCTACGACCTAGCCAACATTCACCGCATAGACTGTCACATCTTAAAATTAATAAGAAACCACTTCGCGCAAGCGTCAAAGATACAAGAAAATAGCTTAATCTTCAGTTGCTTATTCCCAAATGACGCATATTACAAAAACACTCTGGCAACAGGCTATATCCCTCCAGAAGCTTTCCTATACCTAGACGAAAAAAACTACCTCCTAGACCAAAATAACATTCCAATAATTTATCACATAAAAAGAAAAATAGGGACCAAAACTATACTCTACAAAGAAAACTTAAGCGGACAAACCGCAGACACTAGGTGGAGATACAACATGGCCCTCCCTCCGAAAAACACTAAAGACAAACACAGAAAAAACACAAAAAAAATATTGGTGGATACTGAATCCATAATAAAATAATATAGAAAATCGTTAAACCGACAGAACTCAATTCTGCCCCCGTATTGTATATATTGTAAATTTTTTTTTTTTGTTTTAAATAATCTATTTAACATCCCCCTCCCCCTCCCTATCATCCCGCCCCTCTCCAAAGTTATACAGCACCCAAAAAGTAGACTACCGAAGCATCCTGTTTTGCGACCAAGTTTTCAGGACAGAAAAATCAACCAAAAACAAAATTACATAAAACCTCCGCTCCCCAGTGGCTTAAATCCAAAGATTAGATTTTAACACAAAAAATGTAAAGCGCCGACACATAATATAGTATGGCTATGTCGTACCGTCGCGTATCGGTACTTTTGCCTAACACATATTATCAAATTCATAGTTTATTGTGAATACCCAAATGTATTAATATGTATCTTGGTTGTAAATAAACGTTATTAAAAAAAAAAAAGCAGTGGTTAGCGCCTTAGGTTACGAACGTTCACGACTCGGGTTCAAATCCCTTCGACCGGAGTCCGATTTTTCTTCTACGCATCAAAAATGGAAGAAAGACAGCAGTACCCCAGCAGCGACGTCTACAGCCAGCAGCTGCAAGTATCACGGACAACATATACACCTCAGATATATTATACATTTATGGAAATGAGAGATTTCTCTCCGAAAAACAAAATTTACCGTGTCTTTTCCTTGTTATTTTTATAAATATGAATAAACTTTTTCAACAATTTACTTTGTTCGATGGATCGAGTAACCACTCCGCGAAGACCATTTATTTAACTTGTTCATACATGAATCGCGTATCGACAAATTAAAATGTGCAAATTCCATCAGTCACGTGAAAAGAATCGTGTAGAACATCGTATCGAGAAAGGGTACAGAGGCGAACACCTAATTGGGATTGATGTGCCCCACAACTGACATGCATCCTAGAACTTTACAGATCTAAATAGTGTAGGTGATACCGTTTCCAATTAGTTATTTCACCAAGTTTCTCGTTTAAAGTGCCACGATACGTCCTACCGGTTAAACTGTGTGTAAAAAGCTCTGACTCTGACCGTTTGATAACTAGAAACGCTCAAAATAGCAACCAACTAAATGCGCTTAACAATCATCTGCATTTAAATAAATACTCCGTTTCTTGCATCGGTTTTCAGTCTTGAGGAAAGGTTAAATATTAAAGAAAATCTTTGAAATTCGATGTTCTTAATTAACTATTTTTATAATCTTTCATTTTTATCTGTTTTTAGTTCATCCTCTAATCGAGTACTTTATACTCGAGTATAATTAGTATAATTATTATGGTGTAATTTAGTTGGGTTTTCTATTACTATTATACAGTTTCACTATTAGAATAATTTCGAAGAAATTACCTGACTTTTCATCGGATCTGTGTTAATCTGACACATGTAGAGCCCCTCGTCTTCCTTTTGCACGTTCTTTATGTGGAGATTCCATGTGGTATGATCGCTATGAGATACCGAGACCCTGTTATTGTGAGTTATTACGTGATCGTGGATCGCCTGGATCGCCTTAGTATCCACTTTCAGCCACCCAACCTGCGGAAATATTTATTTATTACGAGAAATTCAACGCAACCAATTAATTTGAAAGCCTCAATATGCGGTATTGCAGTATTTTAAACTTTCGATAAGATGGATTCAATGAAATTTAGGAAAAATCGTTTCGCGCTATTTTTCGTATAAATCACGAAGAAAATCAATTATTCTTCTAAATTCGATTTACTGTCCTATTCTTTAACCATAACTTTGTTCACAAACAAACGTACAGCTTAAAGAAAAAGCTGCGTCATACAAATCAATTTATTATATCGTTACATAGCTTCTAATTGGAAAAAACATCCGTAAAGCGACGTTTCAGACGCGATAAAACGACGGTTACTTGTGACGTACAGTTGCGGCAAAGTGTTGGCTTTTTGAAGTTGGCTTTAATTCAGTTTAGCGACCAATTTACTAGAACCACGCAGGTTGAACCTATTAGTCAAGTGTAAGTCCTCTCACCGGTCAGATCGAAAGGGTTAATGAGACGGTGGCACACCGAGCAAACGAGGACGATCAGAGGGCACAGACGTGTTCATGGATTTCGACGGTCGAGAACACCGCAATTTCCCTATAGATAGGTCGAATACGGAATACAAACAAGCCAGATACCTACGCCACGACCGGAGAGACACGTATAGGCGGCGCGTACGCGTCTTCTATCTCCTTGGCCAAACTTCGGAGCGATATTTGCATTTTCCTTAGAATATTCCAAATCTCGGTAAGTCGCAGAGACATGCTATGGGGGATCTCGAGAAACGCTTGTATTAACAGAAAAGGGGTTACCGAATGTGCTTGAGGGATGTCGTAATGGTGTTCGAAATTGTTTTCGGAGTGTAGCTCTCGCTGCTAGAAAGATGTAATTAAAATTTATTTCTACAATACCTGTGGTTTACTAGTGAATCTACAGAAGTGGGAGTTTTTTGCGGCTCCGACTTTTTAACACTTTCAAAAACGTTAGGTTGTATTATATTTGCATGGCAGAGGAAGATAAGAGCTGTAACTTCATAAGCAAATTATAAAGAACTAACAATTTAATTTATTGATATTCAAAAATTACTTTTTATACATAAAATTCTCAATCCCTCACTATGTCACAACTACAAAATTTATTCTAAAACTAGATTTACTCAATTTACTCAGAATCTTAAGTTTTTTACTAATTTTCCCTTCTTATATATATGTCGTATCGTGGCCGTAATACGGGTCTGAGTCGCAATCATAGTAAGTGTTTGGGGTATGTAATGAACCTTCACTGGAACTGTCCATCTTCTTACACAGCTGAAGTGACGTTTATTGACACAAATAAAGATATTACAGGGTTAGCGAAGAATCACGATGGTTAGGCACTTGTGACACAGGTCTAAGACTCGATAACGAACCCGCGGTCAACGAGTTAGTAGGTTTATTTCTTCGTCAAAGTCTAAGTTGGAATTGATACTAAGCGTGGAGTAATCACAGATAGCAAGGCGTTAGTTAACTCGTCCAAAGGCCAGGGGGGGGGGCAATTCCCCCGGCTACGGATGCTGGAGTCGCCGCAGGAATCGTACAAGCACGATTGCGGTCGGCGAGAGACACCTCGCGGTCGACCGTGGAGTCGTCGGCCGACGAGGCAGGATTCACCACTGTGGTAGGGGGAAGAAGAGGGAGAGCGAGGCGAAAGAACAGGAAACCCACGGTGCAAACTCTTCCAACGGTCCATGCGCCGACCGAGGACAGAAGAACCAAGGGACGGGTATCGTCGTTTCTTCCGTCGTCGACATTGCGAATAAAGGCCTTGTCGCCCTGGACAACGACCGGAAGCGGCGGAACGAGGGCAAGGACTTTCGCGGAGGCGGCCGCTCGGCCTCCGGTGCGCCCTCGCACGGGAAGGGAATCCATGCGAGCAGCAGGCAGCGGCAATGGACTCGGAGCTATCGGGGCAGGAAAGAAACGCAACGCTAGCGGGCGGGACGCGCACAGCGAGAAAGTGCCGGGCCTTCCCCGACCCCCACGGTGTGCCGCGGTATCGCTCACCGTGAGGGACGGCTCGGGCTTCACGTACAGGGATGCGATGTCGGTGGTGAAGAGAGAAGTCAAGCTCTCCGAACTCGACATCACGGAGTTAAGACCGAGGAGGGCGATCACAGGGGCGCTGCTGTTCGAAATACCAGGCCAGGACGCTGGGAGCAAAGCATCGCGACTGGCCGAGCGGATGACGGCCACGCTGAAGGATTTGCCCGCCAAGGTAACCGTGCCGCGAAGGACGGCCGAACTAAGAGTGACCAGACAGGGGGATTCAGTCACCGCGGAGGAGGTGGCAGCCGCCGTTGCTGAGGTCGGGGGCTGCCACGCAGACGAGGTCAACGTGGGAGTTATATGCTCCGCTCCTCGGGGCCTCGGGTTGGAATGGCTACGCTGCCCGCTGACAGCGGCTAGGAGAATGCATTCAGGTGCATGGAGTCGGGTCACGTGCGCCGGGACTGCACAATGACGGCCGACCGGTCGGAGCGCTGCTACCGGTGCGGGGCGGAAGGACATCGCGCCAGGGACTGCTCGGCGCGAGTACCCACGTGTCCGGTGTGCGCGGACCTGAGACTGCCCACGTCGCACCGTATGGGATCACCGGCATGCAAACCGCCTGCCCGTAAGAGGAGGGCCGCGCAGGAAACAGGGAGCGTTCCAGGCGACGGTGGGGATATGCTGACGAGGAAGGAAACAATACCGCTGTCAACTGACCCCACGAAGGACAGAAGAGAGGATGGAGAAATCGGACACAACGACTGCGAGGGGACCGGCCCGGAGGAGGCTATGGAGACGGAGCCTTCCCCGACGTGAGCGGAAGAAGAGGAGGACAACAGCTCCTGCAGTGCAATCTTAACCGCTCCCGCCGCGTTCAGGACTTAATGTTTCAGAGCCTGACGGAGCGGCGGATTGCTCTGGCGGCAGTGGCCGAGCCGTACAGCATTCCCGACGCGAGACGAGGCGCTGGGGATCTGATCGGTTCGGTCGCCATATTCTAGACTGGGATTGCGGGAAGCCCTTCCTGCTCGGTAATTGAGCGGGGGCTTCGTGGCCGTGAAATGGGGCGACCTGGCCGTGGTGGCCGTCTAGGTGTCGCCCAGCACCAGCCGGACAGAATACGCCTCCTTTCTGGACGGACTCGCGGCTTGCACGAGACGTTTGGGCGCCTACCAGTCATTGGTCCTCGGGGACTTCAACGCCCACTTAACGGCGTGGGGCTCCCGCCGGACCAACAGAAGGGGGCGCGATGTACAGGATTGGGCGGCCGCACTCGATCTCCGGCTTATGAACCGGGGATCGTCCAGCACGTGCGTGGCGTGGCGGGGCGAGTCCATAGTGGACCTCACATGGGCAAACCCCGCCGCATCCCACCGCGTTTCCGGTTGGGAGGTCTCCCCGGAGGAGACCCTCTCGGACCATCTCTACATCTTGATGGAGGTGGCGATTGGCGCCGCGATCGGCCACCGTTCGTCGGGTGCGCGCGGGCCCATCGGCCCACCGGGAAGGAGAAGAAAATTTCCGCGGAGACCCGCCGCGACGAGGACTTCATGGCGGCATTGGTGCTGGTCTGGGGCACGGCATGGGGTAGAACCGACCGCCTGGCGGAGCTGGCGAAGCTAGCGGTGGCCTGCGTGTTCGCTGAGATCAAGGGATTGGGACTGAGGGTGTCCTCCGAGAAGTCCGAGGCAATGAGGTTTTGCCGCAGGGCCGATCACGGGACGCCTCCAGAGGGTTATCGCCTGAGGTTGAAGGGGGCTAAGATTGCGGTCGGAACCAGCATGAAGTATCTGGGTCCGACCCTCGACAGCCACTGGACCTTCGGCGCTCACTTCGAGCGCCTGGCACCGTCTGTCGAGGCGAGGGCGAACGCCTTAGGACGTTTGCTGCCTCGGCTAGGCGGGCCCAACGTCGGAGTGCGGCAGCTGTACGCCGGCGTGGTACGGTCGAGGCTCCTCTACGGAGCTCCGATCTGGGCGGAGGATCTGATGACCAACCGTCGCAGTCTCCTAGCGGTCAGGAGGTTGCACAGGACGGTGGCCATCAGGGTAGTGAGGGGCTTCCGCACCATTTCGGCGGCGGCAGCGGCGGTGCTCGCCGGGTTTCCCCCGTTCGAATTGCAGGCCCTGAGGTGCCGTGAGATTTAACTCCACACTCGGGGTCTGTCGGACGGGGCGGGCCCGGTGGGCGCCGACGTCAGGGTTCGGGCTCGGCGAGCTTTGCTCGACAGATGGCGCGCTAGCCTCGACACGAGAACGGGTGCGCCGGGGATAAGGGTCTTCGGGGCCGTCCTTCCAAACTGGGACGTTTGGTTGGACGGCGGTGGGCCTCCCCTGACCTACAGGGTGACGCAGGTGCTCACCGGACACGGTTGCTTCGGTGAGTATCTGCACCGAATCGGGAAGGAGGCGACCGCGCGCTGCCACCACTGCGATGCGAGCGTGAATTCGGCGCAGCACACGCTGGAATACTGTCCGGCGTGGGCGCGGCCGTGCCACGACCTCATCGTGGAAATCAGTTGGGATCTTTTGCCGCCGGCGATCCTCGAGGCATTTTGTTGGTAAGCGAGAGAAGGAGGAGGGCCGTGACCTCCTTCTGTGAACAAGTCATGCTTCGAAAAGAGGCTGCGGAGAGGGTGAGGGTGCGGTACTCTCACCCTGAGAGGACTGACCGACGAGGGCGCGGCAGAGGTCATGGACGCGCGTCGGTGAGACGCACTAGGTCCGCCGCGTCCCCCGGTGGGGTGCAAACTTAGGCGCTGGCAGCTCAGCGCCCCGGGGCCGCAAAGCAGCCCGGTTGGGGAACCGGACTGCCTGGCACGGCGGCCCCGGCGACGAGGCGCGGTGTTACGTGGCCGCACATCGCTCCATTAGGTGACGTATTGAGCGCGGTGAGTGGTGCATCGCTTACACCGGTTCCCGGGCCCCTCTCGATCGCAGCCGGGACGGTCATCGTGGAGGTTTTAGTCGGTTGGAGTCCGGTACTACCACGCCGCTTTTCCCCAGAAGCGACCTGGTGTCCGTGCGGATTTCCTCCACGTTAATGAAAAAAAAAAAAAAAAAAAAGTTAACTCGTCCAAGAGCTCGTACACGAGAGAGAGTGACTCTCCGTCACGGTGACGCTGTCGAGGAAAACTATGATGGGGTGTGTCTAACGGCACGAAATCATCGGATTCGTGGAGAGATGCCTTCATTCAGGAAGTGAGGGAAATTGACGTTTCTGTTAATTGGTCAATTGGTACATGCATGGCAAATGTCATGCAGTGTTTAAGTTAAGTTATAATTTAGTCCTAATTGTTACCAATTGAAGTGTATAATTTCTTTATTTTAGTTTACAATACAGAACATAAGATTGATCAGTAATTTATTTATACAAGTAATAAATATTCATTAGTTTTAAAAATGCAATGATTTTTGTTTTGAAGTTTAGCAGACAATAGTCAAGATTTATAACTACTTCGTTTATGATTAATAAGTATTGATTTTTTTTTAAATTTAATTATTTCTTTTCACTATCAAGTTTAACTAACAATTATCAAGACTGATAATTAGTTCGTTTATAATCTAGGTGATTGCTAGGTACTAGTAATGTATGATATTGGATATTCAAATTTCGCAAATAATCCTTGATAAAACTAATTATCTTTAAACTAATTCTTTGTGATAAAATATGTGAGAAAACATTTGTTTATCTTCAAGTATAAAGTCTTAAATACAGTTGATTAAATGAGATTTTTACCTCAGATACCTTCTCAGACCCTATAGGTAGTGTTTAAAAAAGTTCTGATAGAATCACATATAATTATTTAAATGTGTAGTCACTTTTATGGCAATAGTGACACATCCTCCGCCAAATCTGAAGCTTGTTACAATTCATAAATTTGGTGAGTAAGTATGTGGACACAACCACTGTCAAATAATTTCCATTTCTGTAAAATCACTCGTATCTGATGCAGAAATTTAAACGGCTAGTAACGAAAAGGAGCTACATAAACTATTCAGTGCTACAAATCGTTAAGTAATAAATTAATTTCATAAGAGTTGAGCCTTTGTCCTCTGTTCTCTCTAATCTCTCTAATAATATCTCTTTATTAATATTATCTCTTTATTAATATTAGTAATAGCTTTATTAATATTAGTTTTATTTCTATCGCTGTAAGTATGAATCTGTAACTTGAACAATTCTAATGGAATTTTCAGAACATGATGCAATCAGTTTAATTGGCTGGCCTAAAATTCGTCGGTTAGAAGGTATTGAGTTACGAAATAATCTAGCAAAAATTGCGAATGCACGCTTCATCCGTACCGTCAGACTTACTATGGCTGAACATTAAGCCTTAAATGAAAAATTAGCAGCAGTTGCTCGTTACCACTTTACTCTCGCATAATGTCATTAGACGCTCGTAACCAGATTATTTATCTCTTTATAGCTGTGCCAAAGCGTTCTTAACGAGAGGGAACAGGCTTGTTGCTAGACACTCCTCCCCCTCATCTTCTGTGAACGCTACCCTTTGAATTTTCAACGTCGTCCCTTTGCAATAGTAATAGTAGATAATAATCCACCTATCCATTTTTCTGATTCGTCGAAATTAAAACAGGCGTTGCATGGACGGCCCTCATTACGATAAACCGTGCGATTTTCCATACGTGTAATCGGATACTTATAGGCTGATGTTTGTTTCAAACAAACAAACATCAATTTATTCACCTGATTCTAATTTCTTCGAAAACCGCTAGCTTAAATGCTGATAACGTAGAAAATATTAAAGATACCGTTGGAAAAACTGAGCAATAATAAATTTAATAATAGCGAACAGAAATTTTGTATTAATCCTTTTATAGTTCCTTCCACGTTGTTCTATCTTTCTTATTTCTTTCGTGGAAAAAGTTAAAGGCTTATCCCATGTTCTAATTGAATGTCGTACAACGACAAAACCGATCGACCGACTAACTCTACATCGAACAGATATACATAACATGCTCTATGACTGCGTCCAAACTGACAACGCATACGATGCAACAGCATTTCGAGTTGCTCGAACTGTTTGAAATTTGATTCTCTTTCGTATCGCAATGCACACTTTCGTAATAGAATAGAAATCATACTTTATTGATTTGTGAAGTACAAAAAAGATCTGCAATGGCTACAAAACTTATTTGCACCGTTCGATAGAGCGTCTTATTATCATTTTTTATATTCCGTTTTCATAGTATCAAATTTTTTAATCCTATAAAAGTACTAGTAAAAATGATAGCAAATTTTTAAAGTAGTTGGACCTAATTAGTATATAACATCATATACTGTATCATGTATGTATTAATATTGTGTATAGACATTAGTAGCAGCGTTGTTGTACAATTGATCGACGGAAATCGAACCATTTTATTTTTTGTTGCACCTCACGCACAACATTCGAACCTGACAACAAGCTCATAACAAGCTGTAAACATTGACCAGATTTCGGGTACTCCAGAGGGTCGCTTTCGCCATCATGTGGGCGGAACAACACTAATCAACGACGTAACTCTTTTATTTTAAATTTGTTGTTAATCAAAATTTCATTAACATATTGATGAAATGTTTCTGATTAAAAACACGATGTTATAAAATTTTATATAAATATAGAGGTTGGATACTGTCGCATTGTCGAATTTTATAACAACATCGTATTTAGTTTTATATTCAGCAGAAAAATCTGACCAATGTGTTAATGAAATTTTTATTAACAACAAATTTAAGACAAAAAAGATGTCATTGCATTAGTGTTGTCTCACTGATACAAAGGCAAAAACGATCTTACTGTATAATTTTGCTGTACGACCCTTTCAGGTGCCTAGAATCTGGTCCATATTTATTTTCGTAATAAACCGGTCGCTGATGATTCGGCTTACGACTCTTTCTTTTTTTTAGGTTAGCCTTTTCCCCGTCGAATTGTCGTATGACCGACATATTGTCCTTTTTTATATCATATTGTCGTACGACCAACTTGTTACCCCTTCCTATCTACATCGCCGTTCTTCTTTATATCGTCGTGCGATTGGCGTATATGGGCACTGCCGTATTGTTACGTAACCGATAGTAAGACAGTCATTCAGACTCGTCGTTGTGCGACGTTCGATTAGAATACAGCCCTATACTTGAATCATATTCGCAACGTCGATAAATTAGCTTTTTTTTATATGTACGTGGAGGAAATCCGCACGGACGCCAGGCCGCTTCTGGGGAAAGCGGCGTGGTAGTGTCGGACTCCAACCGACTAAAACCTCCACGATGACCGTCCTGGCTGCGATCGAGAGAGGCCCGGGAACCGGTGCGAGCGACACATCGCCCCCCTCCCCCGCGCTGAATATCACAGCTAATGGAGCGGTGTGTGGCCATGTAACACCGTGCCTCGTCGCCGGTATCATGTAAATTTGAGGGTTGGGTGATAAAATAAAAATAGTTGAGTCGTAACACAACTATTAATTTTGTTTTAATCAAACTGGAATACACACTGAATCAACATAAATCACAATTCATTCCAACTACGTTATGTAAAACTTAGTTACACCGATACATTAAGTACGTGACTGTTATACGGGTAGAGACAGGTAAAGATATGTTGACTATTCTAAGGATACAGAATAAGTGAAGTTTTACTGACGATACTGTGTCTGAGGAAAGCTAGGGGTGGGTGTGTCTAAGGACACGGGACTATCGGATTTGTTCATGACAATTTTGGTTAAGGAAGTGAGGGCAGTAGACACCGTCCCCGATTGGATAATAAGACGGTTGGTGGACCAGGAAGGGTTTTAGCCGCCCTCGTGAAAAAGTTGCTAACGGAACATACCAGATGTGAGGAAAACCAACTTTCCATGTTAACACGTGGTAAACAATAAACGTAAAAGGAAATCTAAGACAAGAGATACTCGCTTGGTCCGAAGGACCTTAACTATGAAAATTCCAAGACCCCTAGTGAGTACTTAAGACTATTGAGGGTACGCGCCAAGGATGTGCAGACATCTGGGTGCCATCCTGTCCGCGGTGTGTGGGCTGGTTTCTGATGTGCATTGACGTTACACCGGAGCCGCCGTGCCAGGCAGTCCGGTTCCCCTACCGGACTGCTTGGTGGCCCTGAGGCGCTGAGCCGCCAGCGTCCAAGCCCGAACCCCACCGGAGGGCGCGGCGGACCCAGCGCGCTTCGCCAACGCCACACGGAGTTTCCAGGCGATTACCTATCCAAGTACTATCCGTGGCTGGCGCTGCTTAACTTTTGTGATCTGACGGGAACGAATGCACTCAGCGCGGCATGGGCGTTGGCACGTCGATAAATTAGCTGAACTCTAATCAACTTGATGCGTCTGAGTCGTTAAATTTAAATTCATTTACAACTAGGATATGTAGTTGTATTCGGTGTCAAACAAGCTTCGACGATTCGGAGCAAGTGATTAATTGATTATAGCAAGAGAGCTACCACTTTAACTAGTTTAGCTAGTTTAGCTAGTGTTCCTAACAGATATACCAGCTGCGTTCTTATATTTACGATTTAAGTCCTACTTAAAGCAAAATGGTAATGCGTGCAAAGAATAATCTGGCGTCGTTATCTATGTTATATGGATAACGATATAGTTAAATTTACACCGTTCCAGCTGAACTCGTTAAAGCGCAAAATTGAGATTTTTCAATCCGTTATTCCTTCCGTCATAATATTCCTCTTCATGAGGGAGGGGTAGATAGTAATGTACACACGACGATGCGTAACGAAATTGTCTTCGTTGTTGTGGATATGAAATCCAATACGACAGGGGAAATGGCTCTATTTTTGTGTTCAAACATAAGGATGTGGCGGCAGGACGGACATCGAATCAAAAAGAGTGCTTGTGAATTTAGTGACATATGAGTTGTTTGAGAAATTGGTTTTCGTGACAAAGATTCCTTACTTGGACAAAAGAATGTGATCTAAAATTTACCATGATCGATTTTTCTTTCTGTACGTATGTATTCGGTTCAGAGAAATAGATTCCAAACCACGATTTGTACAGAAAAGATTCTGAATTACATGGTATATTTGCTAGTCATGGGTTTAATGAGCTATTTATTAATGTGCATTTACTATTGATTGAATTTTCATTAGATGCGCCATACAAGATAGAGGACATTTTTAAATATTTCTACTATTATTATATTTATGATCATATGAAAATCTCCTTAAAACAAAGTTACACAGTGTTTCGTTCATAAATCCATGTAGCAGATATAAGGAAAAGTTTAAAAAGAAAATTGTATAAAAGAAATTAAGTTCCAATTCATCCCTTTACTTCAAGAGCTACTACGATTTTGTGTCCGATCCTGAAACGTGAAAAGATCTGAATAAATCACAATTCCAAGATTGCGATTCGCAATGAATCTTACCTAAAACCTTTACACGATAAATAAAATTATAGTAAGGTAGACGAGAAAAGAAAGTTAAATGTATTCATTCAAAAATGTGGTTAGTATCGTGTGTCCCACACGAAAATTCTTCGTCAGAAGAATTTTGTATGTCTGCGGTTTGATGAATTTTCACTAAGGGAAACTTACCCTGTAGCCCCCCAAATGATTGACCAGACACGTAAAAGTTGCGTCCCTTCCCAACGATACTGTTACATTTTGTATAGTATCAGCGAATTCGGGTGGAAAAGCGCCGCCTGAAACAGATATAATGCATGTGAGAAACATTTTAGATTTGCATATCTTGCTCACTGTAATTTAAAGAAAAAAACATAACATGACGTTCATTTACTAAGCTAGGCACAGTTGGTAAAGTCTGACCGAAGCGGAGAGCAGGAAGCGAGATTAGTTTTGTCCAGTAAACGGAATATTTCATAGTCCTGGAGACCTGGAAAAATCGATCCCGTGATTCTAATTAATAACTAAATATGAAAGTTACTCAAACTCAACGTTGATATGAAATACAATTTTTAAAGCATCCAGATATTTACGGGATTTTAATTGTCGCTTCGATCGTAACAAAGTTCCTTCCTTATTTAAAATTTACTAGTAATTTTCCAGTATCAGTTGCAAAATTTGTCAACTCGAAACTTGTAAAGCTACTAGATTGCCAAATGGAATATTTGATCTAGACTTAATGAAATGTTTTTACATTTCGTATCAGTTACTATTTGCTTCGTTGATGTGTAGTAGTACATTCGGTGTTTAACAAAGTTTCCTCTTCCAAACATATAAATTTTTAAATACATACATCAGAAATGATGGAGTACAGGCGATAAAACACAACACGACATCAATTTAATATATTTTACAATGATACGGACATTTAAGTCATTTACGACTTACGTAACAATACAAATTACGATATTTACGATATTTATTATAGTACAATAACTTTATTTCTTTTAATAGCCCTAACTACCTAAACTGAATTTAAAAGTAATTTCTTTTAAGTTATTTATGTGGGAAAAATATAATTTCATAAATACATACATACATATTTGGTAAAAATTAGCGTATCGCCGTTTATTCAAATTTTCCACTTATTGTTGGATAAACTCAGTCTATTAAATGTACTATTTGGTATCGTGATTTTCAGCAGAAACAGATATAAAATTTTCCAATTTTATTAATTTATTCTTTCGAAAACAACCTGTTTTCCACGTGAAAAACCTTAAAATCGTTCTGCATACAGACATACATACATATAACTATCAGGTCTGAGTACAAAGAAGTTTCATTATTTGTTAAGGTTGTTTCAAGATGAACGAATTCCGAAAAAAATACTGACTTTTTCCTAGTCTGTTGGATGCAATTTGATTGTAACTTGTAACTGCTTGTCATTTCTTTTCATCTAGTATATCTAGGGAACGTATTGCTTCCTCTGTTTTCCCGCCTCGATCCTCAACAATGCTAACCTTTCCTATCGATATCCAAGAAATAAATCGAAATATTCTATTAAATATTCAATAAATAAGAAATATTCAATGAAAATTCACAAAAATCAGATTCCTTACGGGATCGCTCTTTTTTATCAAACAGCTTTCCTTTTTTTTTTGTATGTGTGTGTAGTAAATAAATCGTTAATGCACTCGGAGAAATTTCAGAATACAGAACCACTGTAAAGATCAAAATTCTGTGAAGTCGAAAAATCGTATAAATAAGAATACTAGTTTCGTTCTTTCCTTTACACTGTCACCCGCGACGTGTTAGAAACTACTCTTTCTCGATCTCTTTCACGAACGATACGACGCGACATGACATAACCCGGTGAGAAAATGTCGTCTCGCCACCGTTCTCATAACAATTATTAGAATCACGTCTTTGAATGAAAAAGCGGCAAAATAAATCTTCGGTTCGCTGTCGCTGTCGCGCAAAATTCCTATTCAAAGCTGCTGTCGACGAACAGAGTGCAAGTCCAATTAGAAGCCGCCGCGGTCAGCGGGAGATCGTATCCCAAAAGCATGAAATTACAATAATTAGCTGGATGCTGTTCGTGCTCGAGACTTTTAAACCTCTTTTCCGCGCCATGTCAAAAGTACAGAGGAAGGAACGGAAAAAATGTCAAGCGACAGTAACCGACAGAAAAGGAAAGAAACAGAAGAAACGTAAAGAAAATGAAAGGAAAGGGATGGCAAAAAGGAAAATACGGAAAGAAGGAAGGGAAGAATGGAAAGTTTAAGTAAAAGAGCCGAACTGAGAAGTCACGGAATAATGAAATAAGAGGCATGACACTTTTGAATTAAAGGGGGTAAGGTAGCACTCGTGAGGTAAACTGCAGGACAAAAGGGGCAGAAAGAGGAATTCTGGAACAAAGATAAGCTCAAAGTCAAGCCGTGGGGTCTTGAAGGAGACAAGCTTGACCTATTTGTCTCATAACAACGGTAATAGGATCGGAAAGTATTATAAGTAGAAGTGACAATCGCCGTGGGACAAGCAGTCTGTCGAGTGGCCGGGAGCAAAGTAAATTGATGGTGGCGGCATTACGTGGAAATGAAAGCAAGGAATAAACGTCTACTCAGCACCGAGCCGAGGAAAAATAAAATTCTTGTATCGAGTCTATAACGGGAAACTTTCGCATTATTGTAATTTAAGGTCGGTATTTAATTCTCGAATGACCCTTGATTCGCTTACATTCTTTGTTCTGTCCCGGTTTCGAGAAGTTACAAGAAAATGGCCTGGCTTTTTACATTTCTCCGAGAACCAGAGTGCCAGCCATTTTCAAGAGTCACTCACTAACGGTGGATTTCCTACTCGAAAAGCGAAAAAATATATTAGCTGTAAGATAACACAATTTTTCAAAAAGTGACATATACCTGAAAAAATAATTGGAATGAAGGGATTACCTTTCGTGTGTACCTATTAGCGCGTAGATACTGTGATATATTGCGTGTAGATGATTATAGTTTTGCATCGACAACATTTACATGTTTAAATAATTGCAAAAACAAAGTATTTGAAGCCGTTATTTGAACGAATATGTCAGTTTTAGCACTACAGTAATTTAGTTTGAAAGTACTTCGGTTCCTTAATTTAAAAACGCGAGTATTAAAAGTTTAATCTCATATTACATAGTACACTTATTTTCGAAATGTGTATTTACTAGTATCTTTTTATAGAAAACTTGTTGTTTTAAGATAAGGACGTTCGATCCTTAAAGTGTTAAAAATATATTTCGAAAAAATACATTTTTTGATTGCTGATCCTAATCGAATAAAACTTAATCGAGTTGCTTTTGCGCGATATCGTAAATAACTTATGTTTGACATGATCGAACTAAGACCAATGCGAAGAAGACGATTGACTAGCAAGGTTGACACATTTAGGCAGGATTTGAAATACCAGAAGTGTTGTAATTCGTCGACTCGGACGAGTTAGTTTATCGATTTTGAATTTTTATCGGATACCGATACTGAAATATCAGGACGACGAAGCATTAAAATAAGTCCTGCTCTTTCTTAATACCGCTGCTCGATTGGATGGCTTCTTAAATTATTCATAAAGCGTTATTTCCGACGAGGTCCGCTCAATTTTACATGATTCTATGTCAAGTATATCGAGAATATGAAACATCTCCCACGATATGTTTCTAATCGTTTTACTTACAGAATATGACTGGCGTAAAGAGGATAATAACTTTATAGTATAAATGTCTTTTCATAATATTATTGTTCTCATGAATTACATTTCGTGAAACATAACCAAGTGTCTATGTAGATACTTTTGAACGGTAGTGTATCTCGTGTTCTGACTTTGACTTTCCATACTTATAGGTATGTGTAATAAATTAGTTACTCCATTAAGTGATTATTCTTTAGGTACATTTTTTACGCCCCGATTGATTATTATTATTGGATTATTGATTGATTATTATTAAAGGAAGACCGAGAAAAATTTATTGAAAAAGGAACAAATTTGTTAAAAAAGGAAAGAGGACATAGTAAATGCGAGAGAAAAGTTTTGTCGTGCTACGATTAATAAAGTGGCTTATTATGAAACAGGAAGTGCACGTTATGTCCAAGATACTAATCCGACGCTGACGCGAACATTCCGCGGAAGTTAAGAATTTTACGATATTTAATATAGGTAATAAGCTACCTCGGAAAGTTCGATAATAAGCTGTTCGTGAAAAGTTTTGGTGCTGGAAGATAGTTGCCTGTTGCTCGACTATATACTGAATAAATCCATTGGACACGAGAAATTTATGACAGCAACCGAAGCATTGTTCCTCCTTTTGATTAAATAAGAACTACTCGTTTATACCTGTCCGTGAAAAGTACGGTTTCTTAAGAACAGGTGAGAAAAATTTATACGACATTTGTGAATGTGAATATTTTCGAAATATATAGCAAGATTTTCACGGTATTTTTCACCTATTTCGCCTATTTTTACGATAATTTCGTGTTCGTACGACCCAAGAGACAAGAAAAATTCTCAAGGAGGATTCGACCATAAGCCTTTTATTTATCATTATCGGTCTATTTGTCGTTAACATCCTGATCGTTCTCTTTTCGAGCGATCTTATGTTTCTAATCGAGGTTGAAATCGTCTCGTTTGTTTCCTTTGTTTCTGTTCCGCCTTCCAGACTTATCCTTCTTCGCTCGTTGTCCCTCGCCTCAGAAAATACGCAAGGTGCAGTAAAAGTTTTCCCCGCATCCGTTATTATCTTCAACTGAAAAGTAGATCACGGTGCAACGAACGTAAACAATATTAAAGGAATACGTTATAGAGGAAAACATAAATCCGTGATACGCAATATCGCGACGATAAAGGCGAACGGAATACGGCATTATAGCAACCTGCAGTTTTTATTGCTTCCTCTACATGTACACTGTACACTGTACACTGTGCACCCGCTTAAGCTTAAGTGATATACACGATTAAGTAAACGCTTAGAGACTCGCTAATGCCAGTATTTGAAATTTTTACCGAACTAACTTATCTCGTCGACGCCTACTTTAATGATAGACCTTTTTCTTTATCTTCTCCTCCGGCTTTTTCCTTCCTTTTTCTTATCCAAAAGAATGACTTTAATTAAAGCAGTGGAAGGATTTCACGTGAGTTATTTATTCCGGAAGTTTGGTGGTGTCTTTTCTTTTCTTTTTTTTATTTAGTTGTTTACATTCACAATTTGTCCGATTTGGACATTTGGTAGAATTTTTTGGCTGTGTCTTTTACGATGAAAGAAGTTTGTTGAGTATAGAACCAAATATGTGCACCGTGCTGAATGTAAAATTGAACAGGTTCTGATGCGAAGTCGATGCAATGAAAACGCAATACGTCGATTTTTTTTAATGCTCGCGTGTTATGTATTCTCGATCGAAATTCAAGGCTCTTGAAAAATAAAATTGAAATTATTTCTATAGAATTAAATTAAGCGACATTTCATTCATCTTCCATGTATAGTTGTCCGAAAATAGTTTAAGAGCGTTTTGCAAATACACGATTCCTTTTGGTATGTTACGTATGTACATAGAAATTCACGCGAGTCATCGATCTGTAATTTTTTAACTCCTTGAAATAAATACACGTTAGAATAGATTAAAAAATGATAGAAACGAGTTGCCAAACGCTCGCACCAACTTTATTTATATTTTTATTTATTCGTTAAACGTTCATCGAACATACAGGTTTCGTTGATATTCGGAAATCAACAGTTTGACAAAGTGAAAAATACAAAAAGATAGAAATTACATTATAACGTTACGACGATATTGCAGACGAACTTCATTATATTTAAACGATTTTTTTGTATGCGTAGATTTATGTATCGAATTAATGCTCAGAGATTAAATTATCTTAAGAATTCTAAGTTAAATATTTTTATAAAGCGGCGTGAACGCTTTGAATTCTTATGCTTATACTGTCGCTAGCCTAGTGAAGAAACGTGACAAAAAATTCCACGAGACTACAAACTAGATTATTTAAGAATATTGCGACCTTTAAATAAATTTAAACTATGAAACTTTCGCGAATTTTCTGAAATATTTCTATGAGAGCGAATTGGCATAGTCATAATGTTTGAAAGAAAGATTCTAATTAACTTTCATAGCTTTCATAACATCACATGTAGAGCAATTGTCTGAAAAACTATTTTTATGAGCACGGTGAATAAACGGTTATTCACATTTAGGTAGAAGAATGTTAGCAAAATCGATTTGTGAAAATGTTGAGAAATTACCTTCTTTACTTTAGTAGCTTTGCATGCTTTCCTATACCCACTTGGTATTTGCTGAATTAAGGAACATTTTTCCTCCACTTTAACCATCTCAGTAACTGTTATTTCTATATATTTCCGCATTTTGAATTTCGCACTTTTATATTTTCACTTTTGGACGTTTCAATTCTTTCGAATTCTGTAATTTCTTGGTTTTTCTTCGTAACAGTTTCTCCGTCGTTCTACAACTTGTCCATCTTTCTTACTTTTCTATATTTTAGTTTCTTTAATATCTTCGAGCAAAAGTTCTGTCGTCTTTCTAATGAATTGATTTTTCACTTTTTGTCTTGTTTGTCCATCTAGCCTCTTTCCAATCCATCTAGTCATTTCCCATTCGCTCAGCTTCTTTTTTTTTAATCGACATTTTTTCCTTTTACAATTCCTTCCGCACTCGCACAGATCCATAACTAACTTGTTTTCTCTTAATTTACGAATTTTTTCTGTGTATTTTATGGCATATCTTCTTTTTTATTCCCATCCAACTCATTTTGTTATTTTTTCCTTTCCTTTTTCTTATTTTGCGCAATTTTATTTGCTTTCCTTGGCCATTGTAACAAGATACCGATTGAAAGAGACAATAAGATGGGACACGAGCATGAGTTCGATTTCAAGTCGATCCTGTCACGTTAACACTCATGCTAACGCTAGGAACATTCGATTGCACAAATTGTAAATATTGATGTTAACACTGGAGAAAAAGTTTGCAATACCTTTAACGCGAATGTTTATGAACAGATAGAAGAAACTTGCGAAAATCGAAAGTTTTTGGGAACCTTTTTTATAAAAGAATGTTTGAAAACCTTTTTTCTTTTTTCAACTTGATCGATAAATTCGAAAGTTTCGATTAGCTACAAGTAACTATCGCACTGTTACTTTTGGAGCTTTTGACATAAGAGTTTTACACTTTTGAAATGATATTCCTTAAAGAAAATGCGAAGAAAAAAATATTTTTCTAGTTCAAATTTCTGCGGTGGAACACCCTTTTTTATACGTGCTATACGGTAATTATAGAATGTCTCCGTGTATTTCACTATAGATGAGACTTATTTTGATATAAAGATAAAAAAAAAAAAAATTGAATACGCGGGTTATGTTTAAAAGAAATGTGTTATGAAATGTAAATAGAGTGCAAGTGGTGCAAAAATTATGGCTCTTTTCTGCTTATATTAACTTAAACACCATCTAAACAGTTACAGAATTAAAATGAAAATTTGTCTGTATATCTAATACAGTCGTATACTAAATTTCAAAAGTTCTAATAGCAAAATCCATATCTGCATACAACAAAAATGCAGAATTATATACGTAGGTAGGGTATGCAATAGGCTATCGGAGGTTGAATAAAAAACATAAGTCACCATAATTTTATTATGATATTATATCGTTATATTGTATTATAGAGAGTAAGAGAGAAGGAAGAGGTAAGTCACGAGTGAAATATTTCTTCACTCTTCTTTCTGTTTTTACCTTTTCTCGATTGCGTTTTAAACCATAAAAAATTTCTTCATTTCAGCTGACAAAACGACACTTGAGCAAGTCCATAAATGACAGCCAGAACTGATTCAACTTAATTTGGTCTTGAGTTTAACTGCTTATTCTTAAGTTGAATAGCCCCTCTCTTTTCGTTTCGCAATTCGTTAAGCAGCCGATAAGCACAAGTTCCCAATTGGCCGGAAGCCTGCTTTCAGCACCTCGCACGTTCCTTCAGAACCTTATTTGTCCCTTTCACTATCGACCATTAGCGCTCGATATTCGATAAGACGAAAACGCTGAACCCTTCGCGTTGACCTTTTCACAATTTTACCACCCTTCGCTAAGCCGGAATTATTATTTGTGATAAATCTTTTCCCACCCGAAAATCATTTTATACAGATTCCAGTTGAATAACATGTAACAGCGTGGATCGCGTGATTTCTTGTGGAAAAATAAGAAAAAGATGCAGAACAAAATTTGCTCTATCTCAGCTTAGTTTTCGAAAAAAAGCGAGTTTGAAAATTTATACTTAAACATGGCTAATTAGATAGTATTAAATAATCGACAAGAAATCATTCTATATGTGAAAATAAGTCGAAAATGTAGAATAAAGCTTTTCACAGGACGCTTTGTTTTTTTAAGAAGAACAGATTTGAAAATTTATTACACGCATGCACTAAACCAATTCTTAATTAAATATATTCAAATTCTATTTTCTTCAAAATAAATTCTTAAACGAAAAAATTTTATTTTACATTTCTTACTTATTTTTGCATCGAGAATGACACCCTATTAATGGTTAACTCAACCAGTCAATAATTAGCTATGTTCAAACATATTTGATAAATTATCAAAGTCAATTTTATCGAAAACTAAGTGGAAAATGAAAAAATTATATTGTATATTATTATTTTATTTTTCCATAAGGGATCATGTCGCGTCCGCTTTACCATGATATTGGATCGGATCCTGTATATGATTTACTCAAACCTTTCTTTATATATTCTTTTGAATGTATATTTGAATATTTGTATCTAATTTACAAAAGAATTTTGATTCTATAAAATTACCCGAGCAATGATAATTTTATTGAGGAATTATTTCTTTTACATGTATATACATACATACAATACATGTATATGTGTATGTAGGGTGAGGCCGGACGAGTGATACAACCGAGCAAAGGGTAATGTTACATAAAAAATTAAGTAGAAAGAAAATAACATTGTATTTTATTCGAGAAAATCAAGTTTGAAATACACGTGCGGTTAAAAAACACTGTTCAATGCATATCTAACTTTGTAACTTTCAGTAGGTGATTCTTGTAGATTTGTATGAGCTAAATACGAATCTGCAAGCAAGCAGGTACGTACAGTTTTCAAAAAATCAATTTTTTTAAATTTCAAATATTCGACTGTAAAGATGTTTCGCGTTTTTCTTGCATTTTCTAGCATTTTTTCTTTACATGACAATTCTTTGGACTCTTCCAAATAAAATGATATGGATTGTTATTACATTACAAGCATTTCAATATTTTGAAATAATGATCAAAGTGAAAGGAACATCTAAAACGCGTTGTTTTCTCCTTACATTTTTCAATTTGTTTCAAAAACAAAAGGTCTAGGGGAAAATATAATCACATCACGCGACAGAGCAGGCATTTCTACTAAGAAAAGTATTAAAAAATCTACAAAATCATGATAATATTTCTATTGTAGTATTAATGCGAATTTGCTGTCCTCGGTTAATCGATAAGAATCGATACTCGAATCGAGAAAGCGATGTCATTGCGGATCATCGAGCTGCACGCTTTCACCGTATCTTTCTTTCTCATCCTCTTTCTCTTTCTTCGGAGAAATGCTATCTGCACTTATTGCGGAGTGGATACTTCTGTGAGAATGGAATTACATATGTACTCGAAATAACCGTGATCGCGAAGTGTTAGTTTCGCGCTTACAATAAAGATCCAATGCTTGTTTGGAACGAATTCCGACGTCGCCGACTATTCGATGTAATTGCGATTTTGAAAGCGTTATGCATTCTCCAGAACATCTTAAATACAACTATGATACATGTTTGTAAATTACTTAAGAAATGGAAACGCAACATGTGAAATGGTCAAATCTGTCAATGGTCAAATAATTCAAATCTATGTGCGTCTCGAATTACAGGAATATAAGCTTCTCTGCTGTAATTCCCTTATTACGTGCTCCTTCTTAAATGACAATCTTTGGAAGGTTCATACTGTTTCTGACAATGGATATTAAGTTTTCCTATATTTTTGATAAATATAATCAACATCAAAGCACGTATCGATACACGTATCGATTGAGAGTAAGCTCGACGGCAACATAACGACGATCATTCGTAAATGGCTCCCAAACGCGATGATTTCCAATGAAGTTTCAATCGGAATCAGCCGTTGTCAGAGCCTCGAGGATAATATAATTAATTTCGCGGAAAGTAAAGTATGGAAAGTAAAGCGCGGAGCACGGTGGAGTTTCGCCGATCGTACGAGGCTTTGGTAGCCTGTGCAAAGGTTACTACGATCGCTCCATATTCATTTACTTTTACAGAAGAATTAACGGATAATGAAACGAAGGAAAAGTTGGAGTAAAGTCACAATTTGTTCAGAGAAACGTATTGGATTGAAGAGTACACGACGCGCGCTTGTATTACTCGCTTTCATAGCAATTCTGCTTAATGGAACTCTGTAAATAGCTAAATGAGAAATTGAAAAGCCAGTTGTCCTTCATTTTTGCGTATTTATCAGGAAGTCGTGAAAAAAAAGGAACGAACGATTCGTCCGGGACGAATTAGCAAGGATCTTTTCGAAAAGATTCCTGAACGCGTGAAAGGGGAGCGGTCCAACTATTAACTTACTTTCGCGGTGAGTTGCTAGCAGAAAAGGACATGCAACGAACGTCATTCTACAATAGTAGAGAACTAGGACGGATCAACAGTCAGCGAAGTGGAGTATCAGTGGTAAAGCATAATCTAAAACGGATTAGCTATTCGATCTACATGATATCTTCGATTTTAGCTTGTATTTGCTATGACTTTTTTGCTTGTATGCATATGACTTTGTTAATTCAATTTGTATTCGAAAACAAACAATCTTAGCCGCACATGGGTTCAATATTAAAATGCGAACTTGAGAAATATATTCGTATAAACTGCTGCTGATGCGTATACAATAAATGCTTAAATAGCTAGATTACTTGTAAGCAATAACTAGTAATTATACATATTCAAAGAGAATAATAGGATGTTGATAATTGAGTTCATTACGATATATCGATAACATATTTTTATCTCTTTTATTGCACAATGCATAAGATGGGTATAATATGTGAGTACCTCGAGTTTATTATTCATTATTGCATTATACATGTAAAATATATAGAAATGTGAGAGTCTTTCCATTGGATGAATTCAGTTTTGATGGAGGTTAAAGCAGGCAAATATTGAACGATGTTTGTAATTAAATATCATCTGGCATTACAGGTACATCTCTCCGAATTCCTTTGTTAGAAACGGCCCATTGCATTCTATTTAATATTTGTCGATAGATTCTTGTGTTTTAGTTTCATTATATTTCTTTCGAAAATATTGAAACCGAACGATAGATATATTTTTACAAGTCCAATTTCCATTTTTTTGAGATTTCATTCGACTCTACCTTTGAAGGATTTTCTTCTTTTTCCTTTTTTAGTTAATTTTAAGTTATCAACGGTCACTTCTATCATGAATTTTACTTGACATTAGGAGCGTAAGAGATTTGTAGAAAAAGCAGTCGATTAATTTCATACCGAAAAAGATATAAAACATTGGTACGAATAAATAATACGAATCTCTCCAACTATGAAGCACATAGCTCCTATAACACTATTGTAAATATATTAGATTCTCTTTTTGCATTCACTCCAAAGATATAGAGAAATTTATTTTACCTAAAAATTTTCGCTAAAAATCACCATATAGATGCACATGAAAATACTGAAAACTTTCTGAAGAAAAGTCGCGAGACGCGTAGAAGAAAAGAAGAAAAGGAGAAGAGGAAGAAGAAAAAGACGCATCGTAAACTGCGTGTGAATCTGCAATGAGAGTGGTCTCTGTGTCTTTTTCGCGCGGTTGATACAAGTATTTTCGAGAAGTTGACGATTCATCCGGTTTGTCTGTGTAAAGAGAACGGTATAGCTGACTGGATTCGTAAAAGGTAATATTTCATCGGGAGGAAAGGTCGTAGGGCCAATATCAGCGTATATCGTCGGTGACAGCGTACGTTTCAAAAGCGGGTTAGTTCCGGTATTGTATTTACAGGTGGTCGTGAAGTGAACGGCTTAGTTGCAAAATTGGTCGTGCGGTTCGTGATGCATCATAACTCTCGGCATTCGTTGTGTTCGGACGGTTTTTCAAATCCTCATGGAAACAACTTTTCACGATAATTGACGCTCTCGAAAGCTAGTTGCTGAATATTGTGAGTAGAGACAATATTATTTCTCTTTTTCGAAAAATATATGAGAAAAAATTGATCGCGTGGAAGTCGTATTGTATCGTATCATATTATTTGAACGAATGAAAAGAACTTGTGATATTATGCAATAATTACTTTAATTGTTTCCACTTAAATCTAACTGTATTTGTTATATAATTTGTTATATATATAAAGAAGATTGATTACGCGGCGGTACACCTGTCATTTTGTTTAATTTCGGCTTAAGAGCTCTGAGATATTGTGACTGTCTACCAACAAATTTTGACCAAGTTGAGATTGCAATTTGAAATATTATCAATTTGTAGGTTTTATTTGTAGATATTAGCAAGACCGATAAGAAATAGATGAAAATAACGCTCGTCCTTTCAAAAAATATTTTAGGTATGTTTTAAATTAATCAAGGTATCGGTGTCAAAATTTCCTATTAAACCTATTAGACCTATTTGTAGTGGCACATGAGCTAGAGAACAATTCAAATCATGTTGTTGTTTTGCCTCGAAGTATCAATATCGTTAGGATACACGTAATGTAATAATAAACTTCGGACAAAGCAATGTCGCCGCTACGTGCAACCGTCGAACCGCAACCGTCGAACCGCAACCGTTAACCGTCGAACAAAGACGAATTTGAATTTTCCGAGTCTCCCCCGACCAGTATAAATAAACGGACGCAACCGAAAAGAGTTATCCGTTAGTCCTGCGAATCAGTTATCAACCAGTTATCTATCAGTTATTAATCAGAGTCTACGAGTATCTACGATGTATCGAGTATCTATCGAGTATTTATCAGCGATCTTATTTTGCGACTTATACACTGTATGAGCGTCTCAGCGAATATTATCTGTATATTAATTTATTTTAAATATATTCGACGGGTTCAACAACGAGCAACCTCATCTAATAAATCTCATGATCAAACATCCTCTACACAAGTCCTCTATATATTAAAATGACATTGATTATTGTTTCTGCATTATTTGTTGGCTATTACTCGAATTACTTGGTATTATTTGAAATATTTATATTTCATATTTGTCGATAGAAATATGATTATTTCATATAAGATAACTGCCGTGGCCGTCGTCCGAGTGTTTATACCGGACCATTGATAAAATTTCAAGTAGTATTTTGACAAATATCGTACACTTAATTTTTAATATTTGTCAAAAAATGCGCCAACTAATTGAATTATTTGAAATATTTATAACGTTAAGCATGTTCAAATGTACTGTGAAATAAAAATGTTTCATTAAATCTTTTTTTGCGAGAGACTTACCAAAAATGTCATTTGGATAAATTAAGAGAGCTATTAACACCATTAGAAGTGCTTTTTGCCGATCCACCATTTTGTCACAGTCATCGATCCAGCTAGAACAATAGAAAAAGTTAATTAAACGCATGAGAAAGTTAGTAACACAACATCTGAAATAATTAAACAGCAGCAATTAATTGTTTCTGCCCTTATTAACGAGCAGAGCTTTTAACTTTACGTATTAAAATTTCCGTCTGGTTTCATTATTATTATAATATAAATTAAAAACTTTCATTTTTTGTTAAAACGATTTGAATATTTCATTATCAATTTGTCGAAAATACGTTAAATAAATGATCGAAAGAAACAAACACAACACAAAACTAAATGTAATTTGCCGATCGCCAAAAATGATTGTCATCTTTCGAAAACTATCTACATAGAACAGAAATCGCTAAATATCTCGTTGTAGCATTTAAACGCATGTATTAGGTTGTCCCAAAAGTTTTTCTGTTTTATAAGGAAATAATAGATGCACAACATTTTTTGTTCCAATTCCAATAGAAGAAAATGGATCATACATAATTCAATAAAATAATATAAAACAAAAAATGTTGTGCGTCTATTATTTCCTTACGAAATGAAAGAAACTTTTGGGATAATCTAATATTTGGTTTTATCAGTGTCTGATTAAATGCGAAGTATTGGTAGAAAACCCGCAATCTGCTTCGATTTGATACCAATTCGTTTCTCTTCCTCCACCTACGAGACGGGGTGAAAAGAGCTCGATAGAAATAAAAGAGATGTCTTTTTTCTCGTGGTAATCGTAATATAGTTCGACTGAACCGAGTAAAATCGAAACTATAAGAAACTTTAAACCGAATTGAAAGAACGAAAGAGATTACTTTATAGGGAATATAATGATAAACTATTATACTCTTCATCAGTTTATTTAGGGAATGACGAAACCTTTTAAGGACAAATCGATTACATATCGATCGCAAAATATAGATCACTGTGTGTACATTCAGATGAACAGCTGACGATAACTACTTTCGAGTATCCCAGATTCACGAAAAATTGACAAATAAATTTGTTTGATATTTATAGATACGCAGTAAATGGAAATAGCGACTTTGTTACGTCGCCTAAAACATCGGCGCTGCAGCTCTCGCGACCGGGCAGCCGATGGCCTGCGTAACGTCATTTCGACCCTCAATAAACCTAAGGACCAACCATAACTTTTCTCTTTCATTGTGTACACATGTATCTTCATTCAATCCGCTGTCCTGAAAGAATTCTTAAGGCTAAAAATATTTTCGACGCGCATCTGGTTTTTAGAGAGGTCCTTGGGTTTATTAGGCGCAATTAAAAACACGGAGAAAGCGGGTACGCACCCATTAGGAAAAACCGAACATCTATCTAATAGAACAGGCTGGGTTTTCCCATGCACAAGGTCACTCACGAACCACGTTGGTCGGAGGCTTCCTACTCATCACTTCTCCTACGACTCTAGGAGGGTCAAGTCGAAGACTTCTCCTACGACTCTAGGAGGGTCAAGTCGCAGACTTCTCCTGCTACATCAGGAGGGTCAAGTCAACTTATTTGGTCAACACCGCTAAGTCAAGTCAACTTCTTCTACATACTACAACGTCGAAGTCTAGCATCAAAATCTCACGTCTATTAAGTATCCTCGAGTGCTACGTCCACTAACATACGAAATTCGACTGTACGAACCTTGCTCTACTATTCATATCTATCTCATCTTCGTGCGACAAGTTGTTATCGACGATTTATATCTACTCAACAGTGTATTTTAAGTGTTGGAAATATATATTTTTATAATTCTGTGAATCACAGTGTTGTATAAACTTAATCACCCCTATTATCTTAACGGAAATCAGGGGATCGATCAACTCGTGGTGTCGATTAGTATAATCGTAACGGGAATTTACGACTCCCGTTGACGTCTCTTCTCGCGATTGCGTCTCCCCGCGATTGGTCGAAATTACAGACTTCTTCCCCGAGAAACTTTTGAAGATTTCCCTTATTTAAAGAAAAAGTATGGGCTAGCCTCATGTTTCGTTATGTATTCATTTTTACCTTGATATGTGTTTCGACCGTTCGCGGAGAGACGCGATCGCGACATAGCACGTCAATGAGAGTCATAAATTCCCGTTACGATTAAATAATCGACGCCACGAACTGATTGATCCCCTTATTTCTGTTACGACAATAGGGGTTGTTCAAATGAGGTTACACTGATTTAACAGGTATAAATTAATATTTATTCAAACAACTTCATGACTAGCGAGATATAATTAAGTTTCGATTGATATCCAAAGTTACAATGTGTAGTACGCGACGTACGCTTAGATGATGACGATTCAAAAAGTGCACAAAGACTGAATTTCTGGGAAGATGATACTGCGGAGGAAGCTTGCTGTGGGTGGATCTAATCTAAAAGAAAGAGCTGATTTGTTAAGGGCAATGTTTCATTGGGAGAATGAGAGAAAGACTTTCGCTGTCAATTGGTTAATTTTTTAGGTTGGTTAGTGAGGAAGAATGCTAACCGCCCCCGAGAGAGAGTTGCTAGTGGGAAGCATCATACGTGAGAAACTAACTTTCCTGTAGTAAACAATAAACCTTTAGAAAACGATTTAGTTATTTTTTTTATTTTATTTATTAAAATTTACAATCAATTCTCGCATTGAGAATTTTCAGTAATTTTTTCTGGCGTGGCGCAGTAACATGGCTAATTATCTATAATAAGTTAATACTAATTATAGATAAGTATATTTTATAGGTATATATTATAAATAAGTAGATATAATTAATTTAGATAACTAATTGAATCTAGCGTTTAGGTCTAGCGGGTAGTGTCTCTTCAGCCTGTGGATTTGATCCGACGTATCAAGTAGTCCAGTAATTGGGTGGTTTCGATGTTTGTTGACTCTTTTACTATATCTGTCGCGATATTTTGCTATTTCCTCTTTGACTGTTGGTATCTTGAGATCGCGATGTATTAGTTCGTTGGTGACATACGAGGGTGCATTTATAATGGATCTTAGCGTTTTCGATTGGAAGCGTTGAAGTATTTCAATGTTGGAATTACTTGCTGTTCCCCATAGTTGGATTCCGTATGTCCCGGCAGGTTTTATTACGGTCTTATAGAGGGTAATTTTATTCTGTGCGTTATTTTGGAGCGTCGGCCCGTGAGCCAATAGAATTTTTTTAGTTTTCCTTTAGTTGCTTCGTTTTGTCTGTGATGTGGTTTTCCAGGTTAGTCTCCTGTCCAGGGTCATGCCCAGGTATCTGACTGTGTCCTTGCTAGGAATTATTGTATTGTTAATAGTGACCTGGGGGCAGGTTTGTTTTCGGAGCGTGAAGGTTACATGTGAGGATTTTTTTTTTCATTAATTTTGAAGCCCCATTTATGAAACCACTTTTCCATACAGTCGAGACATCGCTAGAGAGTGGATGAAGCAATTACCGAGTCTGCGTGAGAAGCTAATAGCGCTGTGTCGTCAGCAAATGTTGCTATTGTTATCTCTGTTGATATAGGTAAATCAGCAGTGTAGATGGAGAACAGCAGAGGTCCGAGGGCACTCTTCATGCCATACTTTGTCGAATGCCTGTTGAATGTCTAGGAATACTGTTGAGCAATATTTTTTCTTTTCAAGGGTTTGGCTGATAATGTGTTATGCGATGGATTTGCTCTACTGTTGAATGTTGTTTCCGAAAGCCGAATTGATGATCTGGGAGTGTTTTCAAATCCTCTAGGAGTGGAAGGAGTCGATTCGTTAGCATTTTCTCGAATAGTTTAGACAAGGTAGGTAGAAGACTAATTGAGCGATAGGGGCTAGTTTCATATATCGGTTTTCCGGGTTTAGGGATGAGAGTAATCAGTGAGGTTTTCCAGGCCCTAGGAAAGTATTCAAGGTGAAGAATTGCGTTAAAATCGATGTGATGAGTGCAATCCCTTTAATGGGAAGTTCCTTGATTGCTTTATTGCCTATTAGGTCGTGCCCTGCTGCTTTCTTGCGATTTAGGCGACTGATTGATTCTATAATCTCTGCAGAAGTGAAGGGTTCAGTAGGAGGAAACATTTGGAAGGGAGAGTGCAGGTATTCAGTAATGTCCGCGGCAGCTTTGGAGGAATGGGGTTTAAATACTTTAGACAAGTATTTGGCAAACAGGTTAGCTTTTTCTATAGGGCTACGCGCCCATCCACCTTGTGGACGGCGAATTGGAGGAATTATTTGCGGGGGGCGCGTGAGTTTCCTGGAGGCCTTCCATAGTGAATTGTTGGAGTCAGTTGTGGGGGACAAATTGGTAAGATATTTATGAGAGCAGTCGTTTTTATAATTTTTGATGATTTTGGTTAGCTTTCTAGTTGCGTTGTTTAGTTTGCGTTTGCCATTCGGTGTTCTATGGGTCTGTCATACTCTTCTTAGTCTACGTCTTTCTGCTATTTTTTTTTAATATGTAATGGGGATATTCATGTTTGCTGATAGAAGTCTTAGTAGGTGTGGAGGAGCGGATAGCATTTATTACGTTCGTGTTTAAGTATTCCGTGGCTGCTTCGATATCTTCATTAGTTTTTAATGAAATTAAGGCTGAAGTTGAGTGATTAAAGACTTCTCTAAAGAGTTGTCAGTTGATGAGTTGGTTATGAATAAAGCCATTAGGTGTATTCTCTATAATTGTTGAACTGACAGTTGCTATCACGGGCGAATGATCAGAAGAGAGATCAGCCGAGGAGTTGATTTGGACGTATATTGGCGAGATATTTTTAGTTATGAACAAGTCAAGTAGGTCGGGTATTTTGTTAGTGTCAGTGGACCAGTATGTGGGTTCGTATGTGGTGAGGCAACTGAGATTGTTGGTTATTATGCTGTTTAAGAGATTTTTGCCTCTTACTGTGACCAGTCTGCTGCCCCATGGGGTATGTTTGGCGTTATAGTCTCCTCCAGCTATGAATCTATTGCCCAGAGTATCAATGAAGTTATCAAAATCTTCTTTGGCGATGGAGTGTCTGGGAGGGCAGTATACTGCTGAAGTGGTGAGTGTACCATGGCAGTCTTCTATTGCTACGTTTGTTGCTTGGAGGTAGTCTTTCTGGAATGATGGAAGTTCGTAGTGCTTAATGCTGGATTTGATTATGATTCCGGTGCCGCCGTGGGCCTTTCCACAGGGATGTTGGGTATGGTAGAAGTTATAACCATTTATTTTCAGATAGCTTTTGTCGGTGAAGTGGTTTTCAGATACGAGCATTACGTCGATTTGCTGCTGTTTAAGGAAGAGTTCTAGTTCAAATTTGTGTTGAGCTAGACCGTTGGCATTCCAAAGAGCTATGCATCTTGCTTTTATTTTGCGTCGGAGCGTATTAATTTATTCATGATGAGTGTTAATAGTGATAGTAAGTTATTAATTTGTTCTGATTGTTTTTCGATTAGTTTTTCGAGTCTGGCGAAGTTGTCCGTGTTTTGTGAATTGGGGACACTATTTTGAGAATGGTCCCTGTGGCTATTCGGATTATTTTGGTTTCCTTGTACTGCTTGGGCATAAGAGATTGAAGTAGTAGTGAATTTAGGAGGACTGGATATTTGATTGGTTATCTCTTTTGCTCTGGGTTTAGGGTACTTATTTGTGTACAGGGTTTTGTAGGCAGAGCAACCTTTATAGTTCGTAGGGTGGTCTCCTTGACAGAGGATGCACTTCGCAGGGGTTTCTGGAGATTTCGTGCACTGCTCAGTAGGGTGTATACCTGCACATTTAAAGCAGCGGAAATTACAGTTGCAGTATTTCTGCGTGTGACCGTACCTTTGGCACTGTTTACATTGCACTATCTCTTTCTTTATTAAAGGAGGTTCGATTTTTACTACCGAGCTCATTAGTCGAGTTATGTTATAGATTTGTTTGTTATTTAGTTTTTGTTTTAAGTCGATGAAGAATAGGGATAGCGGGTTTTTTGAAATTCTATGTCTAATGTTGCTTATATTTGTTACTTCGTGGCCAAAATTTAGGAGTTCGGACTTCAGTTCGTCCAAGTTGGTTGAGTGGTGAATGTTGCGTAGTACCACTCGAAAAGGTCTTTCTTGCTTGTTGATAGGTGTGAAAGTTTGCGTTAACGGTTTTTAATAGCTTGGTTAGTTTCCTGTATGATTCTGGGTTGGTCGGCAAAATTTTGACTTGGTTATTGCTTATTCTAAGTTTGTAGTCTTCTTTCTTAATTTCTCTCTCAATGGACTTTATTATTGTTTGAATGTCGATGACGTCGTCAATGAAGATAGGTGGGGGAGGGGGATTTTTGCGCGTGTTTTGGTTTGTTGGTGTTTCTGCTGTGTCCATGGAGTCATTAGTGGATTCTAATATTGAGTATCTATTAAAGGTGGTTACACCGCTTGTTGTCTGTTCGTTTTGGCTAGTGATTGCGTTAGTTTTAGCTATTTCTAGCTTGCGCTTTTTGATGTTTTCGTCTCGAATGTTAGGAGGGACATATTGTCCTTTTGCTCAAGAGAGCCATATCGGGATACTTATGGTAGGTGCTTAAGAGTATTGAGGGCACGCAGTGAGGATGTGCGGACATATGGTTGCCATCCAGGACGCAGTGTGTGGCCTGGTCTAGGTAGAGTGTCGCCAGACGTAACAATATGAGTTAAGCATGGGTTAGGTTTCTGTATATTAAGCAGCGCCGGGCGCGGTTAGTACTTGGATGGGTGATCGCCTGGGAACTCCGTGTGGCGTTGGCGAAGCGCGTTGGGTCCGCTGCGCCCCCCGGTTAGGGTTCGGGCTTGGACGCTGGCGGCTCAGCGCTTCGGGGCCGCCAAGCAATCCGGTAGGGGAACCGGGCTGCCTGGCACGGCGGCTCCGGCGACGAGGCGCTGTGTGACATGGCCACACGCCGCTCCATCAGCGGTGGTATTGAGCGGGGGGGGGGGCGGTCGCGCACACCAGTTCCCGGGCCTCTCTCGATCACAACCTGGACGGTCATCGTGGAGGTTTTAGTCGGTTGGAGTCCGACACTACCACGACACTGTCCCCAGAAGCGGCCTGGCGTCCGTGCGGATTTCCTCCACGTAAACATAAAAAAAAAGGGGGTATATGTATATGTCGGAGATGAAAGGAAATCGAAGCCTTTCCTTTGAAATTTTGGGAAAATTCTCTAATACTTCTAGAGTCTAGATTCTATCATAGCCGTAATCAAGCAATTGTTGTCATTCAATCTGATTGTAATTGTTCGAGGTTTGTGATAGTGAAATTGGGCTCGAGGCGACACAACTGGTCGCCGAACGTACCCACAGTCACGGAATGGACGTTTTCCCTGATGGAGGTATGGAGTGGTTGAATAGTTCTCCCTAGAAATGAGGTTGTGGCATACGGCCTCAAGAACGGGCCTAGCCACGTGTGATTTTATCTAGGAGGTGCCAATATAATGGAACACACGTTGTATCGATAATCAACTCCAGGGAGAAACTGCCTAGCAACGGCGATTGGAACTTTCTCGATGCTTCTAACGAGTATTTAACAAACGAACGCAATTGTAAAGCGTGAAAAATTTTCATCAGTCTGTTATTCGTGCGATCGCCTTGGAAATTCGTTATCGAACCCAAGAACATTATAAATTGCAACTTGTATGTCCAAACACCACGGTTAATCGTTAAACTTTATAAAAGTCATTTTTGTATCTGCAAATATAATCTCTGTCGTACAAAACGATAGCTAATTCAAATGAAGAACTGTTACGCGCCCTAAATTCTAACGATAACTCGACATCAGTATGGACGTGATGATATTATAAATGTGTTTATACCGCGATGTATTCATACTCGTTATCACTTTAACTATGTAAGAGCCACGAAACATACATATAATATCACCATATTTGTATATAAAGCTTTTTTTCTTTTTATTAACGTGGAGGAAATCCGCACGGACACCAGGCCGCTTCTGGGGAAAAGCGACGTGGTAGTGCCGGACTCCAACCGACTAAAACCTCCACGGTGACCGTCCCGGCTGCGATCGAGAGGGGCACGGGAACCGGTGTGAACGACCCCCCCCCCCGCTGCACAATACGTCCGCTAATGAAGCGATGTACGGCCACGTCACACAGCGCCTCGTCGCCGAGCAGCCGTGCCAGGCAGACCGGTTCCCCCACCGGACTGCTTTGCGGCCCCGAGGCGCTGAGCTGCCAGCGCCAAAGTTTGAACCCCACTGGGGGGCGCGGCGGACCTAGCGCGCCTCATCGTAGCGCGCCCACGGCCTCTGCCGCGCCCACGGCCTCTGCCGCGCCCTCACCGGTCGATCCTCTCGGGGTGGGAGTACCGCACCCTCACCCTCTCCGCGGCTTCTTTCGGAAGCATAACCTGCTCACAGAAGGAGGTCACGGCCCTCCTCCTTCTCTCGCTTACCAACAATGCCTCGAGGATCGTCGGCGGCGAGAGGTCCCATTCTATTTCCACGATGAGGCCGCGGCGCGGCCGCGCCCACGCCGAGCAGTATTGGAATACTGCGCCGAATCCATCTCACATCGCAGTGGTGGCAACGCGCGGTCGCCTCTTTCCCGATTCGGTGCAGATACTCACCGAAGCAACCGTGTCCGGTGAGCACCTGCGTCACCCTGTAGGTCAGGAGAGGCCCGCGGCCGTCCAACCAAACGTCCCAGTTTGGAAGGACGGCCTCGAGGACCCTTAGCCCCGGCGCACCCGTTCTCGTGTCGAGGCTAGCGCGCCATCTGTCGAGCAAAGCCTGCCGAGCCCGAACCCTAACGTCGGCGCCCACCGGGACGACCACTCCCGACAGACCCCGAGTGTGGAGTTAAATCTCACGGCACCTCAGGGCCTGCAATTCGAACGGGGGAAACCCGGCGAGCACCGCCGCTGCTGCCGCCGAAATGGTGCGGAAGCCCCTCACTACCCTGATAGCCACCGTCCCGTGCAGCCTCCTGACCGCTAGGAGACGGTTGGTCATCAGATCCTCCGCCCAGATCGGAGCTCCGTAGAGGAGCCTCGACCGTACCACGCCGGCGTACAGCTGCCGCACTCCGACGTCGGGCCCGCCTAGCCGAGGCAGCAAACGTCCTAAGGCGTTCGCCCTCGCCTCGACAGACGGTGCCAGGCGCTCGAAGTGAGCGCCGAAGGTCCAGTGGCTGTCGAGGGTCGGACCCAGATACTTCATGCTGGTTCCGACCGCAATCTTAGCCCCCTTCAACCTCAGGCGATAACCCTCTGGAGGCGTCCCGTGATCGGCCCTGCGGCAAAACCTCATTGCCTCGGACTTCTCGGAGGACACCCTCAGT
Organism: Bombus flavifrons; assembly: GCF_040668555.2. Lineage (NCBI taxonomy): Eukaryota > Metazoa > Arthropoda > Insecta > Hymenoptera > Apidae > Bombus > Bombus flavifrons. The sequence continues at coordinate 461,439 of NC_138455.1, forward strand.
CCCAATCCCTTGATCTCAGCGAACACGCAGGCCACCGCTAGCTTCGCCAAGCAGACGGTTCTACCCCATGCCGTGCCCCAGACCAGCACCAACGTGTCGTCGGCGTAGCACGCCATTGCCGAGTTCAGAGGCATCGACGTCCGATGCACCCGGCATATCCTGTCCCAGGGGATGCTGCTGAAGGCGTTTACCACGTCCAGCGACACGACCAACTCCATGTAATCACGTCACTCGGCCCCCTCGACAAGGGTGCGGACACGGGCGACAGCGTTGATCGTAGACCGCCCTCTCCGGAAGCCGAACTGGCCGTCGTACAGTCCGGGAACACTCCGGGACAAATGTGACTCCAGGCGGGCCGCCACCACTCTCTCCAGTAGCTTGCCAACTTCGTTCAAAAGGCACACCGGCCGGTAGGCAGAAGGCTAGTCCGGGGAGCGCCTCGGCTTCGGCAGCAGGACCATCCGCCCCTCCTTCCACGAAGCGGGGAATTCACCCCGAGACTGGCATCCGTCGAACAGACGCATTAGTCTAACTCATATCAAGGTAAAAATTATTTTTATCAATATCTTGGAAATTAAAGCCGGTGATTATATGTAAGCGAAATTGCTGAGAATAATGTCCCGGACATGTTTGAAAATCATTGAAATCGGTGAGGTGAAACTCTAAATGCCACTTATCATCGTGTAAATTCATTACTCGTCATCTTTTTGTTATATCTTGCATCTTACATGGCATGTATCAGAAAAGGTACGTATGGCTCACGAAATAGCATAGTAGAATATGTATAAACATGCGATCACATAAACACGCATCAGCACTAATATATCGAAAGGATAGGAAAAGTCCGAAAATTGAATATCTTAGATAGAAACAGAGATGCTCTACTCATCTCTGTCTGTTTCACGACAACGAGAACTTTGCTGCCCTCCATGTTGATTCTTCATAACTCAATTTTCAGACAGTTCTGCCTAGCGAATATCGAGCCTACTTATATGACCTGTGGCAGCACTCAACAGCGACTACCACCACTCGACACTAACTAGTGTCCGACGACGGCAGCACAGTGGTTAGCGCCTTAGGTTACGAACGTTTGGGACCCGGGTTCAAATCAAGTCTCATTTTTCTTCCACGATTCTTAAATTAAAAGAAAAACATCAGTACCCCAGCAGCGGACATCTACAGCCAGCAGCTACAATTACCACGAACAACACTTTTATACCTCAGACCCTTCCGTGCCTCAACTACTTCTTCTTTAACACTGCGCATCAACATTCCGATACGCACGAGCCATGTCACACTGCACCGCAACACTCTCGGACGTTACTACAGTACGTTGCGTTACGCGTACTGAATATTAGGTATTTACCAGTTATTTAAGATTACTAGGTATTTAAATACATGCAATAAAAGTCAAAAGTCTCCATCAGAGTTTCCTTTAGTACGCGGCAGTATAACCTGATCCGAATTCAAATATCGATAAGACAATATTATGATTAGAATGATGAAACTTCTTTAGTTTTGGCTTTCTTTTAATTAACCTTTTATTAATGTACTTGTGATATTTTTCTGATTAAATTAAAACTAAACACGATATATTTTATTTAACAAGCGAAACAATTAAGTTAATATCATTAAATTAAAGCAAGATATTATTATAATCAGTATAACCTCACATTTACTTACATTTGTAGAAGTTTCATTCAACGAAAATAAAAAGCATGGTAAAAACGTTTCATCGTATTAGTATTGTCTGTTCGATGTTTCTTGTCTTCTCACATCGGTAAATAAATGATACGTCGAAATAATATTAACAAAGCTCGCGTGTCGTGTTGTGTTGTATCGCTTTTGTAGAAGTATGTGCTCCTTCATAGTTGCGAATTACGAAATTACAAGGACAGAGTTCGCGTGATCCGAAGTAACATTGTATCCTCAAGACTGTCCAAATACTGTTTGTTAAAACGACCTGCATCAGTCTATTCTTAATTTCCGTAACTTTCCATGTCTCTTTAAAACGGAAACAGAGAGTCGCGCAAGAAGCTAATCTACGTTTGAAATTTCATTCCTGACGAATTTAGAATGAGCTTGCCGGCAAGCCGACCTCTTTAAGCGTGTTCCACCGATCCGTTAATTTAAGGAAATTTTCAAATAAAGTTCGCTCGTACATCAAACCGCACGAACAATCAGCCGCGTAGAAGGGAAATTCATCCTGCTTCCACCCAGAGATTGTACCTACATATACATACATATACCGAAGTTTCGCCTAAATGTGACGCGTCCCATATATTTTTTTTTCTCCTTTCCCATAAAACACGTGAAAAGTGATTTACCCCGTGGAATTTTAATTTGGCTCGTGATTAAAACGGAATTTATATTCTGTCTTTGTGATTACACTTTTTCCAGTAGGGGAAGTTGACTTCGTACGCAATATCAGTTTTATATTATTTTTTATGAATATTTTAACCTTTAACCAAAGAGGACATGCCCCTGGAATTGCCAATCTCTTGGATATAGCAATGTTTTCATTTATGTGTATAGATTTCTTCCTAGATTTCCCAGATTTTAATGCGTCTTATCATTTCTGAGAAAAATAAATTATGCTATATACTAACTGTCATAGCAGGTATAATATTGCTATAATATCGTTTAAATATATATCCTTCACTATAAAAATAGAATTATAAATGAAATTAATAATTTATTATTTCTGGGCGATACGATAGTGAGAAAATAACTACGAAAAAAATGAAATCTTTCGAAATGATACGAAGTAGTGATAAAAGTGTCTCATTTACTCTGCGATGATAAATACAGATCACTATTGTAGCGTTGGTCCAAAGATGTAATAAGACATGATATATTCGCACTTCAAACTGTTTATTGTTACTGACTTTCGGTACCCTTCGGTACTGTTGGAGGCACTATCCCCATTACCGCTTAACTGGCTATACTAACATATTTGCTGTATTAACGTACCTATGTATATCCACATATATGTATGTATAGACATAGAGTATAGACTCTATGCATACATACTACATCTTTGCATCTACGATACATCTTGATTTATGAATCATTGTTACTCTTAAATAAAACAATAATAATACCAATCATAATAATAATACCACTTAATGTTAGGTACAGGAAAAGAATGAATGGAAGAAAAGCACGCGGAATGTTGTAATTTTAACTCAACTCTCGTTAATTTTTCACTGATCTGCCAATATCAAGAAAGTGTGGGACAAATATATTTATTCTGGAGCGTCGTTCTAAATCCTAAAATAAATTTCTCTATCAAAAACTCAATAAAGTTCTTTCGAGACTTAACGTGATATATTACCATGGTGTTTAATAACAGAAAGTGAAAAAAATTGATTAAGCAATTAAGACGCTTCCCTCAATTAATAATTACAGATTCTCCGAATTACTCGAGATTCAAAGCCACTTCCTCAACATTTTATTTTCACTAGATTTCCTTCTGTCGATATTTTTCATTAAAATAAAGTAATCCTAGTTGGCAACGTATCATAACGCAGTTCCCGACTTTTCAATGGTATTATAATACGTCGAAACGAATGAAACGTGGTAAAGAGAAAAGGAAAAAACCCTCTGTCACTCCAGTTGGGTGGACATTAATTGATATTGGATAGTCTTTGCCTTATTTGAAAACTAATACCATGTTATGATCGAAACGGTTTTATTAAAAAAGAAAACCCAAACTCTCTGTTTCATTGACGAATGAAAGATTACGACGAATATTTTGAAAAAGGTTGTGTTCGGTGCATTAATATTTGAGAAAGTGTTGGAAGAGAAGAATGTAGAAAAATAAATGCTTTTATAGAGTGAATAGAGTGTGCAAATAATTTTAATCTAGTGCAATTGTAATTCTGAGTATCTTTTGAGATGTATGTACATGTTTCTTCGATTGATTTAATTTAAAAAATATTCTAGTTCAATTTAGAATACGTAAGAAAAAATAATATAAATTATGTATTGTGAAATATATTATAAGGGTTATTAATTAATGTTAAATTTCATCTTATAATACAATACACTGGCGACGACTTTTTCGGGGACTTCCCTATATGACTGTACGGGGTTAACGTGACCTCGTATACATTTTCTTAATTGACATTGATTTGTGGATGTTTTGTGTTTTGAGGCTGTACAGTTACCGCAAGGTCGTACGGGTTTGGTACGTCGTACGTCGAATAAGCATAGGTATCGCTCTCCTCTTATGATACCACTAGAAGTGAGAAAAGCCCCGTATGACGAATTGTTATATGTATGTATATCTACATTCTTGATAGTACGGGATCAATAAATCCCGTACGATTTTTTGCTATGTTATGTTGTTTTATCTTATAAAGACTCAATTAATGTTTATTGCGGTAAAAATAGTAGAAGAATGACGAAAATATCAGTTTCATACGTAGCAAAGATTCAATGAAAAACAAGTTGTACAGAAGCAAGCAAGGTACGATACGTCATGGCGCCTCTATGTCCCGTGCTGCAGTGAACGCGATAAAAGTTATATAGTTTGTTCTTTCTATCATTGTTATGAAAAATTTGACATCACTTTATTTCAAGAAATGAAAGAGACAAGTAGAGAACAAGATATATATTTCGTAACAAATTTTATATCGCGCGAATAAATAATTTCCCATGAATTTCGTAAATATTCAACATGGTGTAACGCTTAAAAGTAACCCAATTACTTGACAAAAAGTTTAGTGACCCATGAGTAATGAGATTAATCGTGATCTAGCCATACTTTCGCTGAACAAACAAGTCGACTTTGCTCGGGATTGACCCACGGAACAAAAAGAGGTTAATTAATTACTTTTAGTTAGCATGTTTCCACGCGATAAGGGAAGTTCGTTCTCACAGTTTTGCACTTTATTTACCAGTGATGTTACTCATTATTGAGTTCGAGTGAAACGCGATGACGTGTCGTTTTCTTCAAAGAATTTTACCAAAATAAAAAAATTCTATAAAATTATCTCATTATGTACTAAGTAACTCCATAGTTTTGCTATATTATTCAAATAAAAAGTAACGATGGATTAAATTACGTTGGTGATTTTACAATCTATTTTTCAGATCCTTTCTTTGTTAAACATATAATACAAAATAAATCTAGCATGTTAGGTTTAGGCTGGTATGTTGTATATTCTAAAATATCAATCGCTCAAAACAAAAAGGACAAGTTTTATCACGCCTTTTACAATTGAAAGATTTAGTAAAGTAATAACATTTCCTTTGCTACATCGAACACTCAAATTCGATTGTTAAACATTATCGCTGTTTATATTCACAATTCTTTTCACTTTCTACTCTTCAATTTCACTTCATATTGCAATAGTATCTCTGATTTAGATAAAAAATGAATTTCTAAAATATTGAAGAATCCTTCAAAACTTAGAATACAATACAATTGCAATTTTTTATCCTCTGTTCCTTAGCCTGCTACCGTTCTCCAAAAAAATCAATTTCAACTTTCCTAGAAAATTGCGTATTCTCATATGTACACTTTTTTCAAACAGAAAATACAAAATTGCAAAAGGTTTTTATGTGTATGTAATCAGAAGTGTGTGTAATTAATCCATTGGAAAAATTTGTACAGCGCGACGTAAGCATTTCAATTTCTTGCATGAATTTCAGTATAAGTGGCTCAGCCAATGTTACGTCGCCTAAAACATCTGCGCTGCAGCTCTCGCGACCGGGCAGCCGATGGCCTGCGTAACGTCATTTCGACCCTCAATAAACCTGAGGACCAACCATAACTTTCTCTTTCATTGTGTACATGTATCTTCATTCAATCCGTCGTCCTGAAAGATTTTTGAGGCTAAAAATATTTTCGACGCACATCTGGTTTTTAGAGAGGTCACTCACGAACCACGTTGGTCGGAGGCTTCCTACTCATCACTTCTCCTACGACTCTGGGAGAGTCAAGTCAACTTATTTCGTCAACATCGCTAGGTCAAATCAACTTACTTCTCCTACATACTACAACGTCGAAGTCTAGCATCAAAATCTAGTGTCTATCAAGTATCCTCTAGTGCTACGTCCACTAACATACGAAATTCGATTGTACGAACCTTGCTCTATTAGTCATATCTATCTCATATTCGTGCGACAAGTGGTTATCGACGATTTGTATCTACTCAACAGTGTAGTCTAAGTGTTGGAAATATATATTTTATAATTCTGTGAATCACAGTGTTATATAAACTTAATCACCCCTATTATCTTAACGGAAATCAGGGGATCGATCAACTCGTGGTGTCGATTAGTATAATCGTAACGGGAATTTACGACTCCCGTTGACGTCTCTCCTCGCGATTGCGTCTCCCCGCGATTGGTCGAAATAACAGCCAATTAGAAATCGGCAAAACGAAATTCTCGCGCAGAGCATCACTCAAAAAATGTCGTATCAAAATATATGTCACCTCATTTCAAGTGTGCCATTTGAACTACATAGCACTTTCATCGTTATTCCATTACTTTTCATACACTACTACTAAGTTCGTTAGTAATTAGAAGTTATTAATTTATTAGACGTTATTTACAAACGAATAATTGTTTCCATTGATTGCCTATTTGACAGTTGAGGTTATCGGTATCCTGTATCATATGTTTTTCAGACAGAATATGATGATTTATTACTTTATTTGAACATACGTAACTTATCCTAGTTTTGTTTATGTATGTTAAAGCTCTAGTTTTCTTTGTACATATCATCGACTAATCGCAGAAATAACTTGAAAGGAATGAGGACTTATAGTCGATAATTGATAGTAAATATATTCGACGGTTTTTCACGCACATTTGACAACATTTGATTTATGACAATCAAGACAGACGTATATATGTATTTCTATTGTCCTTTTTTTAACCATGGGTAATAACTATTTAATATATAAATAATTAACATATTATAAACATAGACTAAATAAATAATTCATAATACATATTCGACATGCAATGCGACTAGAAAAGAAAGGCTTGGAAAATAATTCAACTTTGGTTTTCAATAAATCTTTAAATTTGTTATAGATCATATAGATTTTGTTATATTTAGACAAGAACTTGAAATAACTTTTACACTTTGTTATATTTTAATGGCGAACTCTTAATATTAATTTAATCGTTAATTAGGTCGTTAAATATTCGTTAACAATTTTTCTCATTTTTAGATGCGTTAAAAGATGTTTCGATGCAAAAATAAACGTTCCTTTTCCGTACTGTTCTCTCTAGGATGTCCATGGAGATTTATGTTTACTAAGGAATTTTTATTTGTTGCAAACATTCTCGGATGTTTGTAAAACGCGACATAGATTATTACTAGAAAACGTTTCAGAATTTGATAACGAATATTCACAGTACGTACATATAACTCTCTCAAACAGATTAAAGTACAATCACAATATTTATAAATACATATGTATCAGGAAGTATGTTACAATAGAAAAATGATGTTTTAAATATATTCCGTTTTCTAAATAAGATACTTCGTTATTAATAACAAAGGAATAATAATCAATTGACAGTTCTAGAAAAGCAGCAATATTTTCTTGAATAAGCTCTCGAAAAAAAAAAATAAAAACATGAAAACAATGTATTTTACTTCTTTCCTCGCCCCTCCCTCTCCCTCTATATATATTTTTTTTTATTTAATTACTAATATACATATTTTATTTAATCTGCATTAAGATCGACATATATATATATGTCGATATTGTAGTATCGTGGACAAATTGTCTAAGAAATATCGGGTGAGCTATAAACAATGTTGCGAGAAAGCCTAAGTGCCGACAGGCCGAAAGGGTCGGGAAACTTCAATGGGCCAAGCAACTCATCAAAGTATCGTCGGTTTTTCAGTCGAATAGTTAACCGAAGAAGGCGTACGTGACCATGATCGTGGACGGTTATGGAACACGTACATGGTGGGGGTATGAGAAAAGACAAAGGGATGTTTAAGGGAGAAAGACGAATTAATCGGCAGTTGTTACCTAAGTGTCGAGTTGTGAGGAGTCGAGAGTTGAGTTACCAAGTTTTTATGAGTTGTAAATTATTAGTTGTGAGTTGTGAATTATCTATTTAGTTGTCTTAGTTATACCACATTACTGTATTTAGTTCATCTTAAATAACCATTGCTTCTTGCTTAATCCATTGTAAATAGATCCATCTATCAATAAACTTGTCATTTAGAATAGAAATCATTGGAAACCCTAATTTCTAATATTTCTGAATAAATTGCATCATTAAGAATAATAATAATAAGAGAAAAATAATTAAGAATAATAGTACAATAAAATAATGTAAAATATAGGTAAGTAGAAAATAAACCATAAATAAATAAATGAAAAGAATGTTTGAACCTATTTCACTTTTTTTGCTATTAATTATCCTATTTATATCTTAATGGCAAAGAAAGTGAAGAATATCGACACATTTCATTGGTATAATATTTCATTAGTTTATACATTGACTGTTTAACGAACAATCTTCAACTAATGAGTTCCGCGATATGTATTTTCATTTGGAGCACAATCTCAGCTACGTTTTCGAGTGAAATTTTATCAAAAAGTTTGCAACTGTTGGTGTGCTGCACCGGTGCCCATTTCGAATACGCGCCACTATTACGACCAACCATTGTTGCACCAGACTCCTTTAATATCCGCCATTAAATCGGTCATACAGTAGTATTCATTTACCGTATGACTGGCGTAATCAAAAGCTCTGTTCTGCTTTGCTTTACAGGAAATTTTTAATTGGCCAAGTTGGCCGGATTGTGTTCGAATGCGATTATTGTTCGAATACCACTCGAATATACGAGGTTAATGGTTTTTAATCTCCGTGACTCGATCTCGTTCGAGAACAGAGCGTGATCGGTGGAATTCAAGTTTGAAAAAGGAAGCATGTTAAAGGAGATGTGAGTTGGTCTTGCCATGGGTCACCAGTGACAATATCACAGATTCCTTTTCTCATTACGAACAAAAACTTTGATAGAGAACTTCCCTGGCTATCAATGTATATATGCGTTTCCTTGTGCGGTCTGTCTGTTCGTCTACCATTCGCTGATTTTCCTTTCCTTTTCTCTCGATTTTGTTAGCCCCGCTCTTCCTCCCGTCTCTTTCTTTCGTCTATGACGTTAAGCGGCTCAGTAAAAGGCACTTGCAAACAAATTACGATTACGGATCCTCCGTCGGTTGTCCTTGTCATCATCCTCGACATCTGAATTGTCGTGCTGAATACGGCGGAGGGTTAAAAAAGAAAAAATAAAAAAAGGAAGTGGAATTGGCCATTATGCGATGACGGAGAGAAAAGGAGGATGCTCGCAGCGAACAATCCGACCAACTTTGAAAATGTTTCAAGAGAAACTCAAGTCCGTTTGTGTACCGGTGGAAAATTAATGCTCGCTTGTTGCGTGGAATAAATTTCCGGCCGACGTACATTTGTTTCGTTTCGTTTTCAGTCTCGATATCGGTCTTGTTCTCGATTTCGATTTGGATTCTAACCGGACGCATACGATTCGAGCGATACGACGCAGCACAGTACGACGTGTAATGTCTGTCGATCTCGACTCGATGCAACGAATATTCTTCTTGGCTTAATTAAATTATCTCCGTGAAAAATGAATCACCGTTGAATCAACGCTGCTTTTATGGTATCTTTCGTTCAAGTTACAGTTACGGGTTACTCTTAAACCAAACAAAACAATACTGGTGTGCAAAGCTTTTATTCAATTTCGAAATGTGACAGGGTTCATCCTGGTTCTGAACAGTTGAATTATGCCCAGCATTATTTGTTTCGTTTAGCTTTATATATTTTTTGTACTTTATATCTCCGAGAAATAATCGAAACCTTAGGTTTATCGACAAACACTTTGGAAAAACTTGGCGTTTCTATATATTTTCTTTAATCTTCCATAATTTATGGAATATAATATAATATAATATAGTATAATATAGTATAATATAATATAATATAATATAATATAAGTATATATATAGTATATATATATAGTATATATATATATAGTATAATATAGTATAATATAATATAATATAATATATATGTCGGATTAAGGTTGGAATTTTGGAGGCGTTCGATGAACCTTTACTCACTTTACCATCGCGGATGTAGCTAATGTTTATTGGTACAAATGTGGACACTACAAGAGGCTATGAGTAATAGCGGCGATAGGATGGTCGAGATGATGGTGACGACGAATTCATGTTCGATAACGAATCCACGGTCCACGGGATGACGAGTGCCAACGTAATACACGATTCGGATAACTCTCTCGATAACTCAATCAGCAATTCCCCCAACAACTAACTAACTAACTCGTAATCCAAATGAAACTGCCCTTATATATTCCTGTCCCCACCTCTCGGGTCAATCTTTATTTTTAAGGAAAGCCATATAATCATTCCATACCTCTGTCAGGTATACGTCCCTCCTGTGACCGTGGCTACGTCCAGTGACCTGCTATGTCACTTCGAGCCCGAACCCATCGTCATAAAGCCAAATTGGAACATTAAAACTATTTCTTATTTTTATTACTTAAGTGTAGCTATAGTAAAAGTCTGGACTAGGGTATTGGGGTTTTTGCTAACATTCCAGACGGGAAATTCCGATGTTCTTTCATCTCCGACATATAATAATATATATGTCGGGTTTACATTATGATTTAGGGTTAGGGGCGTGAAACGAATCTTCGTTTGGATTACACAGTGTCGTTATGCGATAGAGAAGACATTGACTAGTGCAAATACGATTATTACAGGATTGGACAAGTAACCGTGGTAATTAGACACTCGAGAAACTAATGACAATGATCCTAGGTTCAATAACGAATCCGCGGTCAACTGGATGATAGATGTACGTGCTCACGAAATCTAAGTCGGACGCGCAATATTCCCTGGTCGTAAGGGGTTACTCTTTTCGTCGATGAGATCGCAAAGAAGAATGAGTTTCCGTCCCGATGATGCCACAGAGGAAAAACTATATTGGGGTGTGTCTAAGGACACGAGGTCATCGGATTCGTCGAGGATAGCCTTCGTTCAGAAGGTGAGGGAAATTGGCGTTGCTGCTAATTGGTTAATCTTCATATCGATGGTTAGAAAGGATGCTAGCCGCCCTCGAGGGAAAGTTACTGGTGGGAGACGCCGTCCGTTGGACAATAGGTCTCCTCTATCTTCTCGTAGTTGGGACAAAGACTGTTTGTCTGTTTAAAGGACTTTAGTTAGCTAAATCTTAAGATTTATAACGGGCCCTCAGGCCAGCTGAACATGTACTGCGGAGATGCATCGACATCTGGCAATCATCTTACTCGAAGAATAGGGTCTACATATGACGAGCTACGGGATAGAAACCGTTTGAAAGTTTACTGTCGAGTGTTGCAACTATTTCCTTTTTAAGGAGAGCTATAGAGTTACTCCATGCCTTTGTTAGACAAAGCGTTCATCCCGTGACTGCGGCTACGTTCGGTGACTGATCGTCGCCTTGAGCCCAAGCTCATTGTCACAAATCTCGCACAAATACAATTGGGCAGAATGACGGCAAATTGTTTAATTACAATTGCAAACCTTAATTACAATCTTTTATGGGTTTTCCGAAGTTTCAGGGGGGAGGCCCCGGTGTCCTCTCATCTCCGACATATATATGTCGGGAGAAATCCCTTAACACCGTAATCTAGATTCTATCATAGGCGTAATTAAACAAGTGTCGTCTTTCGATCCGATTGTATTTGTTCGAGATTTGTGATAATGAGCTTGGGCTCGAGGCGATAGCCAGTCGCCGAACGTAGCCGCGGTCACGGGATGAACGCTTTGCTTAACAAAGGTATGAAGTAATTCTATAGCTCTCCTTAAAAGAAATATCTACACGCGACAGTAAACATTCCAACGGTCTCTGTCCCGTGGCCACACGCAGTCCCTATTCTTCGAGTAAGATGATTGCCAGATGTCGATGTGTCTCCACAGTACGTAATCAGCTAGCCCAAGGGCCGTTATAAACACTAAGATCTAGTTACCTAAAGTCCTTCAAACAGATAAACAGTCTTTGTCCCAACTACGGGAAGATAGGGGAGATCTATTTCTTTCAACGAACGGCGTCTCCCACTAGCAACTTTCCCTCGAGGGCGGCTAGCATCTTTTCTAACCACCGATATGGAGATTGACCAATTAGCAGCAACGTTAATTTCCCTTACTTTCTGAATGAAGACAATCCTCAACGAATCCGATGATCTCGTGTCCTTAGACACACCCCATCATAGTTTTCCTCTGCAGCATCATCGCGACGAAAAGTCATTCTCTCGCGAGATCGTATTAGCGACTTACTTAGCGTCTGTACGCTCGGTGGATATTCCCCGTTTTAACAAAGAGTCTGACTTAGATTTTGCGGGCACGTTCATCCATCACCCCGTCGACCGCGGATTCGTTATTGATCATTATCATTAGTTTCTCGAGTGTCTAATTGCCACGGTTGCTTGTCCAATTCTATAATAATCGTATCTGCACTAGTCAATGTCTTCTCTATTGCTTATCGACAATGCGTAAACCAAACGACGATTCGTTTCACACCCCTAATCCTAATTCCAATGTAAACCCGACATATATAATATAATATATAATAATATATATATAATAGAATAGAATAGAATAGAATAGAATTCGCAGTCTTACTTCTTTTTAATTTAATTCGATTTCATTTATTCCAATACGTGGCGTGTATGGTTAGACAGGGGTTGCATGTGTAAAATATTTTGACATAACGTTGTAATATTAGTTTAGGATTTTTAAAGAATTTTTGTAATTACGTGTAAAACAAAGGTTATTGTTTACCTAAAAACTACCGAATGTTGTAAATTGCACGGCTTAACGTTAATTTTGTTACTAGCAGCAGTATCTCATGCATAAATACAGAGTTGTACAGTTGTGCAAAGTGTACAACAAAGAAACTAATTTCTCCCATTTCCATTTTTAATAAATATGTAAATATTTGATGCGCTGCCAAGCGTAATAGAGGAATACAAAATGTTCACTTTCTTATGATTCATAGTCAATTCATACGTACACCTACAGTTTTCTTTTCGCTTTCAACTTTTACATTGACCAAGATATCGAATTAGGTAGATTAAACAATATTCCTTACAATAGTTATTTTATTCACGGAATACTAAAATCGAAGTTTTTTGATCACAAATGTAATACCTCCTTTTTAACCAATCGAAAATAATTCAAATTTCATTGAATGTATTACTAATTGATAAATACTATATTTCTAGATTCTAGGCATGTGTCGAATACGAATACTACTGAAACTTGTTAATTTTTTATTTTAATTTGTGACGTTTTTGTGTTACATAACTGTTACATGAAGTAAGGATAAATGAAACCATCCTATCTGACGATGAAGATAAACATAACTTTTTCGTTCTCCTATCGATAATAGAATTATCGAACCGTCAGTAAGAGGAGATTTTTCTTACCTTCCTATTTGCAAAGTGGTAGCTACTCTCGGACGAATCAAACGAAGGAAACAAATGGCAAGCATATATTACATTGTCCCAAAAGTTTCTTTCATTTTATAAAGAAATAATAGATGCACAACATTTTTTGTTCTATTGGGAAAAAAATAGATTGTATATAATTCAATAAAATAATATGAAACAAAAAATATCGTGCATCTATTATTTCCTTATAAGATGAAAAAAATTTTTAGGACATCCTAATAGAATGTAAAGCAGTTTGAAACCACGAGTCTACAACGAAACAGCCCACATGTCGCTTAAACTCCGCCATCAAACCTGCAGCGCGATAGAAAAAGGATCGTAAAGCGGAGAGACCGCGTTGCTTTTTTTCCAAGATTCGCCATAGGACGATGTTCTACATTGGGAAAAACAAGTCGTCAAGGAGAAAGTCGTCATGGAGGTTCAGGCTCTAGTTGTCTCTGACGTTTGTTGACTAATGGTCAAACCGAGGGTTGAATTCCGTGGTTAGTGATCGATTGATTAATGTATCCCGAAATTAGAAAAACTGGCAGTACCATGGTGCTCGGTTTACAAATTTCACGAGCAAATAACGGTGAAAAGAGAAACGAGGTTGATGCATAAAGGGTAGAAAGAAGGGAGAAACGCGAAAACAAATGCGGTAGAGATCGCCTTTTCATAATGGAACAGAGGCTCGTTTCCGAAGGAACTGAAGGAAGTCGTGTCCGATGCTGAAAACTTTTCCAGAACTTGTCTGTCTCTTCCATCTGTCAATTCTCTCCTTTTTGGCTCTCTCTCCCTTTCTTTCTTTCTTTCTTTCTTTCTTTCTTTCTTTCTTTCTTATCGCCCTCCCTTCTTTGCTTCCCGGCCTTTGGTTGGAAAACCAACACCGTTAGACGGTAAAAGCCACCCCTTCCCTGACACCTTGCAGCTTGTAATTTTATGATTTTCCGGGAGTTTTGGAAAACTCTTGGCCAGGTGTTGGTGACCCCCTTGTGACAGCAGGCTCGATGTAGAATTTATATCCCGGTATTGAGACGTAGGGGTTGAGCGATTGAGTAACGAATTTGATGTCGGTTTCGCGTGCAGCGAAAACAGAAATGGTAAATTTTTTTTTCTTCTATTTATTTATTTCAATTTTACAATTTTTCCAGTAGGACATTTGGTAAAATGTTATATCTTGGTGTTGTAATAATATAGCATGTGGGTGGTTACCCCCAACGGGGTACCATCTTCATGTTTGTTAGGTTGTGTTCTTTGTGAGATCTGTTGGGTGTTCCCTTTTCAGTCTTTTTTCTATGTTTGATGTGTTAATCGTTTCCGCTGCCAGCCGATTCGGGTGCGTTGCTACTCTTTCTCTGTACCTTCTTGCGTATCTGCTAATCTCCTCTTTGACCGTTGGTATTCCAAGGTCTTTCCGTATATCTTCGTTTCTGACGTACCATAGTGCGTTTACTATTGTTCTGAGGATTTTAGCTTGGATTATCTCTATTTTGTTTATATGGCTCATTGCTGCTGTTCCCCATAGTGGTATTCCGTACGTCCAGACTGGTTTTATAATTGTTTTGTATATTTTTAATTTGTTTTCTATGCTTAGTTTGGATTTTCGATTTGTTAACCATTGTATTTGTCTCCTTGCTGTCTGTATTTTGTATATTATTGATTTAATATGTTGTTTCCATGTAAATCGTGTATCTAGGTGGAGTCCTAGATATTTGACTTGCCTTGTTTGTGTCATTTGCGTGCCGTTTAGTATAATGTTTGGTGGTATCTGTTTTCGCAGTGTAAATGTAATGTGGTTGTATTTATCGGGGTTTGCTTTAATTTGTTTATCTTGAAGCCACTTTTCTATTTTTGTGATATGTTCTTGTAGTAATGTGACTGCTGTTACAGGGTTCGTGTGCCTAACTAGTACAGCTGTGTCATCCGCAAATGTCAATATTTTGCTATTGGTAGTTGTTGGTATGTTGGCCGTGTATAATGTGTATAGCATTGGTCCTAGGACGCTTCCTTGCGGAATCCCTGCCTTGATATATTTAACTTCAGAGCATAAATCTTTAATTTTTACTATAAAGGTTCTGCTGCTTAAGTACGATTTTAATAAATGGTATATTTTTTCCGGGAATTGTTTCCTGATTGTTTGTAGAAGGCTTTCGTGGTTTATTTTATCGAATGCCTTCTCTATGTCCATAAAGAGTGCTGTACAGTATTCTTTGCTTTCTAGTGCTGTTATTACTTCGTTAGTGAGTCTGCGCATTTGCTCTATCGTAGAGTGTTTGTTTCTGAATCCAAATTGGTGATATGGTATCAGTTTATCCTTATCTGTTATTTTAAGCGGGCGTAAATTATTTTTTCTAGTATTTTGTATAGTACAGGAAGTAGTGAAATTGGTCTGTATGATGCTGTTTGGTGTGGGTCTTTGCCTGGCTTAGGTAGCATTTTGATCTGTGCTAATTTCCATAGTTTAGGATAGTATTGGATTCTTAATATTGCATTGTAAATTATTGTGATTAGTCGTACCGCTTTTGGAGGTAGGTTTTTTAGGATTTTACCATTGATTATGTCGATTCCTGGTGCTTTATTGTTTTTTTGTTTTTTCGATTATGTTTCTAATTTCTTGTGCTGTTGTTTTAGGTATGATGTAGTGTTTGTCGGTTGAGGTACTAGTGGTTACTGCATCTTCGTCGGTATGACAATTGAGGTTGCTGTTATTGATATTATTATTGGGGTGTGAATGTGTTGCTTAGGTGGTTGGCAAATTCTTCCGCTTATTCTTCATTGCTTCTTGCCCATGTGTTATCTGCTTTTCTGATTGCTGGGACTAGTTTTATTGGCTTCTTTATACTTTTTATTGTTTTCCATAGGGAGTAGTTGGTGTTCTCGTGTGCGGATAGTGACTTTATGAATTTTGTGAACTCGTTGTTGTTGTGTTCTTTTATTTTGTTTTTTATTTCTTTTGCAAGTTTGTTTAGGTGTTTTTGTTTTCTTTTGTTCTATTATTTGCCATTTTGCTTTCGCTTTTTTTTTTCTCTGATTTTTTCGAGGATGTCTGGCGGAATGACTTTTGTTTGTCTATTTGTTGATTCAGGTATGGTGGTTGCCCATGCTGCTTCCTGAATAGTTTCTGTAAGTGTTGTTACTGCTTGTTCGATGTGTTCAGGTGTTTTCAATGGGATGTTGCAGTTGATTTTGCTCTCAATTATTTCTTTAAATCTTTGCCAATTGGTTATTTTATTGCTCAGTGTCTCTGAATTGTTTTGAAGTTTTGGTTTTTTTCTATATGTAATTATTATGGGTGTATGGTCGGAGCTAAGCTCGAGGCTGGGTGCTATATTTAGTTTATTTGCGTTTAGTCCCTTTGTAACTGCAAAATCAAGTAGGTCAGGTGTTTTGCTCAGGTCTGTCGGCCAGTATGTCGGTCTTCCTGTGGATAATATATTGAGATTATTGTTTCTAATGTATTTTTCCAAGGTTCTACCTCGAGGTGTAGTGATTCTTGATCCCCATATTGTGTGCTTTGCATTGTAGTCTCCCGCTGCGATAAACTTGTCACCTAATTGTTGAAAGTACTCTTCCCACTTTTGAGGTGTAATTTTGTTTCTCGGCGGTACGTATACTGCTGACAACTGAAAGTGGTTGCTACTAGTTTGTACTGTAACGGTGGTTGCTTGTATATGTTCCTTACTGACTTGGCTGTGTAGATGATGTTTAATGTCGCTTTTTATTATTACTGCGGTCCCTCCGTGTGCTTTTCCTGAGGGATGCTTGGAGTCATAAATGGTGTAGTACGGAATTTTTAAATAGCTTTTTGTAGTGAAGTGCGTTTCTGATACGAGTAGTATATCTATGTTGTTACTGTACAGGTATGTTTTGGTTTCTAGGGCCCTTTGTTGTAGGCCGTTAGAGTTCCCGGCTGTTATTTTAAGCCTGTCCATTTTTATTTCTTATTTTTTGCTCAGCATGTTTGTGAGTAGTTGTAGCATAAGTGTTATTTGTTCCGTTTGCTGTCTGAGGGTTGCGTTTTGTTCGATTATCATTTTTGTAAGTATATCAGTATTTTTAATTGATTGTTTTAGTAGTTCTTTGATTTCTGTAGCGTCTTCGGTGTTGTTGCTTTGACTCTGATTGTTAATGGGCGTTTCTTGTCTGATATTTTGTGTTACTTGCGCGTAGCTTCGGTTTACTTGTATGTCTGTGTTTCTGATTATAGATTTTATTTCATTTTGAGCTTTCAATGTTGCTTTGTTTTCCGTTGTATTTTGTTGTTGTTGGTAGTTATCAACTGATCTATTGCGAAGTGGTGGATACAGTTTACGTTGTAGTTGTTTCCTGATTTCACATCCTTTATAGCTGGCTGGGTGGTTTCCGTTACAATTGTAACATCTAACTTCCTCAATTTTTCCTGTGTATGGGCAGTGGTATTGTTAAATGGTTTTTTGCACATTTAACACATACCGGGCTTCTATTACAATAGTTTTTTGTGTGTCCGTATTGTTGGCACCGCATGCATTGAGGTATTTCTTTTTTGTAGCGTGGTTCTACTGTTATTATTGTGTTTAGGATTGTTTTGACTTCATATATTGCTTTATTGTTGGTTCCCGGTTCTAGTTCAATTAGGAATAATGGTAGTGGTTGTTTGGTGTCATACCTGGTCGTATTATTGATTGTTCTTGTTTTATGTCCTATTTTTTTTAGTTCCTCACTTAATTTTTCTATGTTGTTTTTAGGATGTAATCCTTTTATCACTACTTTGTAGCTCCTTTCCGTTTTGAGCTGGTACGTGTGGTATATAGCATTTTTCTCCTTTAGTTCATTTATCACTTTCCTATAGCTTTCTGGGGAGTTTGTTTGGATTTTTACCTGTTCCAGTTTTATTTGTTTTATTGTGTAATTATCCTTCCCAGCTATATTTTTAATCTATCAATAAGCGGGTCTATTATTTGCGCCTCAACAAAGATTGGTGGTGGTTTTGTAATGTGTGTTGGTTGAGTTGTGGTTTTGCTTGTTGGGTCATCGTCTATTTCTTCCGTTAGCGAGCTGAAGGAGTTTCTTAATGGTAATTCTTGCAGCCATTGCTGCTTTTCTGATTCTAGATTACCTATTATTTTTCTTTTCTTATTATAACTAGCCACCTTCCAGCTTCCATCCTGTTGTGTTGTTTCTTTGTTCGTTTCCATTTCCACTTCAGTTGTATCTGAGCAGTCCTGATCTTGATTTATTTGTTGACTTGGCTTTGTTGTGTCTGTTGTTTTGTTTATATAATATTGTTCGTCTTTATTAATTATCTTTATTGATATAACTTACATTTTGTTTTTCTTTATAGTCTTCTTAATGGAAAACGCAGGTTTCCAACATTTAGCTATGGGCGTAGCCGTTCGTGTATTTATTTTAGTCACTTTCCGCACTTTTATGACGCACTGTACCACCGCTGCTTCACGCCCTCTCAGCTCGGCTGCTCGGGCAGAACTCAAGAAATGGTAAATGTCCTTTCTTTCTCGGCAGTCTTGGAAAATTTATCTTTTCATATGTGTTTTCTTTCTTCATAGTTTGTAATTCAAGTTCCAAGTTAATTCGAGGAATTAGAGACATGCCTCTCTTCTATAAGATGACGAATATTTTGTTCAAATACGATATAAGTAAAAAATCATTATGTCCTTAAGGATCAAGCAGTGAAAGTAATAAAAAGGGCGCTTAAAGTAACTTACTTTGTTTGTCCAAAATTGTAATACTTGGGTAGTAAAAGAAATAGGTACGAGAAAGTTATTAGAAAAATTGCTAGATTTCTTTACCTTTCACAAGTACAACATCAAAGATCGATAGATGATCAGTACGCGTAAAAAGAAACGCAAACACGATAATCCAGAAGAGGAAGAGTAATCATACGACACGTGGATGGAACGTCATTTCTTGAAATTCGTCCAACCGCAACAATTTCTCAGTTCAAGTGTCTATACAGATCGGTCAAATGGAACTCGAGACCTTGTAGTTTGTTTAAAATTTAAGTCTCTTGAGAACGCATTCGAAGCAACAAGGGCAATTCCGGCATGGTTCTCCTTACAGTGCAGGTACACACGCAACAAACTTGAAACTCAGAAAACAGTTTTTCCATGAAACATTTGATCATTACATTACATTACAAACCGCAATGGACCTGGAAGTAATACGTGTTTATCCTTTGACTCTGGAGTAAACGGGATCTTTGTAGAATTTTTTCTTTTTATTTTTAACCTGTAGGGTAAAACACGTTTCTTTTTGTTTTCCTTAAACAAGGAAGAAACCCTCCTCGAGGCACAGTAGGGAGCTTGCTGCGGTAATTAATGAAAGTGAATTTTCATTAGGGATTCTTTCCTCGCTTTTTTCTTTTTATTATTACTGTTTTCTTTGCCATTGAAATATAGCATTATACAACGTTTCATCAAATTGATCGTTGAAAACTTCAAAAGATAAAACGCGCGACCTTTTTGCGTACTCGTTCGAATCGTAAATTTCTTTACTTAGAAATATTTGCTTTTTAAAGAACGACCGAATGCATATTCGCAAATGTTTGAGAAAAGATCATTGTAGTTTTTCAGTGCTAATAAGTAAAAATTTTATTTCCCGGAATATTATGATAAATCTGTCGCTCTGAAACGACTAACGTTTAACTGATTACAGTAATAATTGAATATAATAAAAAACAAAATTTTCCGATTAAAAACTACAAAGGAAGCTTACGATTGACATAGAATATATCGTATTTTCATTTATTTCTTAAAATAACAAACATATTAGACGACAATAGCCATACAATAAAAGACTCGTGTACAACGTTTTATTGTCTTTTCAATCTTTGAAAGCTATTCTCTTTCGCGATAGATCTGTGTTCAAATCGTAGATTTTTACACGCATGAAACGTTTCAAACAGAAATTCTTCCGGTATACGTTACATTGAATTTACAGTTTTATTTACGTACATCTTGACTCATAGTAGTCAAAAAGAACGAAAATTCATCGTAATTTTATTTGTTACCCTTCGCTCTTTAAAATATAATGGTGCCTTTGTTATCTCGATTCATTAACCTTCAATCTCTTGAATTTCACTCAAATGAATATAAAATTATTTCAGTAAATAAAATAACATTACGATACATTATGATCGCAGAGAGTTAAGTAATTCACGTGAAAGACGTTTGAATGGACTAATTCGTCGATCGTAGTTCGCTCTATTAGTCAGCCCCTGTGAGTAAGATTAAATCAGGCAGACGTACCGAACCTTATACACCGTCCTCCGAGACCAGTTTCGGTTTCAGATCGAGTTTCACATCTCCAAACTTCCATCTATTCCTACTCTTACCAACGCGAACGTGTCGAATCGCAAGTTTATCGTTCCATCCAAACCTTATTGAAATCTAAAATAATCATCGTGAGGAGGGAAAAGGTCGATTCTGCGTGCGGAAGGCGAGTTTAATCCTAAGAAGAGTACGTCCTGATATTATCTCTATGGTTAGTTGGGACATCTGTCAAATTTTATTTCTACATGTATATTATTTTTCATGTGAATAATTTTTAGGATACGATATTCTCCACATTTATAATCAAAGAGAACAGAACACGTTTTCGCGAGGTATCGCAAGCACAACAAACGTCTGGAGTCTCTTATAAGGATAACATTCCGTTAAAGGGGTTAGCGCGAGGTGATAGCTGGCATGTAGGCGTGCGCCCGTCTGTCACAATAACAGGGAAGTCGCCGGAACAAGAGGTGTCCATTCCCGAATTTCCGTAAATCCCGTACACAGGCGGTGTAATGCGTTGCCGCGCTATGTTAACTCTGCTGACTTTTGGAAATTATAGATGAGACAAGAGAAGGGGTTATCGCCAGATCGTCGCCGTAAAATAAATCACAGGACAGACCGAGAGATGTACCGGACGATATATCTATAACATATAATATATTCTGACATGTCAGATGTAGATATACTCCTCCTTAAAAGTTCTCTAGATCTGTGAAGTTGACTCTCTCAAGTGCATAAAGAACAGACAATATTCGTTCGTCCGCGATTTGTTCGCATTTGTGTAATCAAAATTTTCGTTCGTCTATCCTTGAAAACAAACAAAAAATTATCTCCAAATTAAAAAATTTGACATTAGCGCCACATGAACTTTTTCATTAATTTGCGATGTGCGCAACCGATCCAGCGTATCCGCGTTTTAATATAACAACAATCTTTTTCAATTGTAATTCGTCTAGGAATATGCTACATTTTTTGTTTCTTCTTTTAATCGATTCGTAGAAAACATAGGATGGACAACGCAAAGTGCCGTTGTTGCGCGTTGAATTTCTGTGACACAGCAAGGTCGGCTAGTATTGGATTCAAGTGTGCATTGCTTCAGAGCAATTATCGCATTCGTCAGAATATGCGGGAATGCAATCAATCCCGATGTTGATGCGAATAGAATCGAATTATCAAGTGTTCGTATGTACTTAGTAAGAATCAAGTAATTTAAGAGCGAGGGCGCTACGTGAGATTCACTTATCGAGATTCATAGGAAGAGAATTTATTCCTTCATCTAGATTATCCTTCCACTTTGTAATTCTTGGGAATTTTTTGAACGACAAGACGAATAATGTGATTCCTCCTTCAGAAAATCAAAAAAAGAACAGCTATATTGTTTTCGATGCATTACCTCGACCAGAGCATACACGGAAGAGGAAGTATAGAGAAAGAATAAAAAATTACCCACTTTTATATAGTAAAAAAATTAATGGATACATATTAATTAAAGCTGAGTCGATTAACGTTTAAATTCTGTAGGACAGCATTCTCTTCATTGTTCTGTTCCACCCTAAAATGAAACCACCCTTCTCTAAAATGATGAAAATTTGCTAAATGATGAAAACGTGCCTAAAGTAGAACATTGTATTGCCTCTTTTCGTGGATCCTCATATGAGGCTATATACGTAGCTTTCTATATACATACTTATCTTTGAATTCCAACTCAGCAATGAGGTCGTATTTTATGATAAATGTTCGCAACGTTAAGTTTGCACTGTTGCTAGGATGACATTTAGCAAAAACATTTCTAAGGAATTTCTGCAAAACGGTGTGCTTTGTAAAAACGTTGTTCAATCTCATGTATTTGCAATAAAATGATTACAATTAAATATACTATGAAACTTACTAACACCTATAGAAAAAATTGACGTACAGTAAGAACATTATGTTTATTATTCGTAGAATTTTTCCATTTAATTTAAACATTTGGTATATGATCCTGTGTAGGATTCTGTTCATGATATTCTTATTCTTCAATTATTCCAAAAATAGGGAAGAAAGTTGATCCTTTGTGCATATATTTCGATATGCATAAAGCACGAAAATGAAAAGAAAAATGTTCAGTATCAAAATTGTGAAAATCTGGAAATAAAGAAAAATACGGACTAAAACCTAGTGACGGAGGATCATGTTCGAAAATACTCGAATTTTTTTGAACGTTAGATCGCATTCGCAGTGTGATTCGATATTTAATCCTTCATAATCAGGTCAGTGTTTTCCATTTGCAATTTTCCCAAAGTCAGACGCGGTAAATTATGGGCTTGATCTTTATTAAACTCTCGCTATTCCTCTTTTCCACGTCAGCCTGTATATTCTCCTAATGTCGAAGTCGATCCAAGTTAGGATACGTCCACATTTCGCTGTAAATATTTGAAGAAGAATTCCTCTCCGACATCGTAGTTATTCGCCTCCTCGTATACTACGCTATTGGCCAGAAGTATGAGGCCATGTGACTTGGTTTTTATCTTTTATGACAGCCGAGCTTGCTACAATCAACTTGCGTCTGTTTTAAAAGCAACCCACTTAATATTTCACTACGTGGATTTAGTCGAGTCATCTTTTCGCTTTGGGATAGCGTTATAACTTTGCTTCTAACGCGTGGGAAGTTATTCTGGATAGACCTCAAATTGATTATTACTAATACGTTAATTTTTGTGTTTGAAGTACTATCTAAATATATGGTTCATAGAAGAGGGATACCGAATAGAGAAAGAGTTAAGATATTTAATCGTGGAATGAAGAAAAGGGTTAGAGAAAATTCTTCGAAGTTCCGACTAATCTTTTGCTAAATAGAACTTTTCCGCGGAAGAAGATTGTCTGCTTAAGGAAGTCACTCGAACAGCTAAATTGGAGTAAAGAAAGTCTTCGCATCGAAAACTTTCATTTGTCGTTGACAGTCCCACCAATTACTTAAATTGCGCTAATAATGATTTAACGTATTCTTCTTGCGTTTATCGCACAAACAGGATGGGACAGTAATCGTAGTACAACCGGCAAGGCGTGATTCTATGAGAAAAAATAAATCGAAAATATGGGATAAAATTTTTTTATGACATTTCGTTTCCGAGAAAATCAAGATTGAAAATTTGTTAAGTATGCTTTAACTTGGCTAAGTACCGAGTAGGTATGAGTAAACAACCAGCACGAAATTATTATACACGCTGATCTCGTATTATTATACTACTAAGCTATAATATTTTACCAAATGTCTTACTGGACAAATTGTAAAATCTAAATAAATAAATAAAAAAAAAGAAAAAACGCTGATCTTGCGTGTACGCGTCTGCACATGATAAATTTTCAAGTTTATTTTCTACGAAAATGGCGCACTTTATGAAAAAATTGCATTCTACATTTTTGCCTTATTTTTAAATATAGTTTAAGCTTCTATCGATTATTTGCCCTTATTTAATCCAGAATTAGCAATATTTAGCATAGTTGTTAAACATTCAAAATCGATTTTTTCAAAAATGATGCGTCAAATGAAAAAATGTTATACCAAATTATTTTCTTATTTTTTCACGTAGGATCACCCTCTGCCGGGTTATACTACGATTACAGTTCCACTTTATATTTGTTATCGAGGAAATTTCGATGTGCACGACATGCATAAAGAATTTTACTCAATGGTTTTGTAACAAAAATAATTTTTGAATTCTTTTTTCGTACATCAATAGTGCGTTGATGAGTTTCTTTGATGTTAGTTTCTTTGACAAAACTCGTACGAAACAGGTCGAAAGTTAAATCATTCGCCATACAGACAGGAAAATTCTGGCTTATATTATTTCAAGAGCATCTCCACAGGAGGTTTGGCGAAGAAAATTTGACAGTTCTCTAGATCCTTATCCACTGAGGTTTTGTTCGGGTTCTCGGTTGGAGCTCTTTGTAACACGCACGCCTTGAAACTATGTACTGACAGTCACGTCCTTTCGCGCGCTGCGTTTCCGGCAATCGTAAAAATGGAAGAAAGCGTTCCGATGCCGTAAGATCTTTTTTTATCCTTCTTCCTCTTCCTCTTACTTACTTTTACACTTCTTCTGCTCTAACAGTGAACTCTATTTCGAATTCGCCCAAATGTCAGGGCAAATTGTAGGGAATCAAGTTTTCCGGAGGGAAAGGTGGAAATGTATTTAGGTAACTAAAACTTGTGTAGAAGTACGAGCTTGTTGTTGAATTTTGCATCGATCATTCGGTCCTTCAATCGGATAGTTTCGTAGAAAAGGCCTATGTGACCCTGGCCACGAGTGTTTGCGGAACACGTGCGTGGGTGGGCCTAAGAAAAGACAAAGGGATACTAGAACAGGCAGTGTCAGTGGAGAAGCCAGAGAGTGTGAATCGAGAAGTCAGAGAGTGCGAGTTGCGTTGTCGAGATAGAGTGTTTCTAGCGTTGTCGTGAGAATGTGGTCCGCGTGAGAGAGGGAGCCTTGGATCAGTTGTGACGAGAGTTGCAAATTAACTATTGAGTTGTCTAGATTCTAGTACGTTACTGTGATTGGTTCACGTTAAACAACCATCGTTCTTCTGTTTAATCAACATCTGTACAATCCATTTATTGTAAATAAATCATCATCAATAATAATATTTTATTTCCGATATTACAATAAAATAAAAATAAAAAATAAAAAAAAGAATAATTCCTGCAGAACGAACGTATCCGTGTAGCATTTAAATTGGATAAATGCATATTGACAAAATGGCTTTCAACGTTAAGGGTCTTATTTACCATGACGACAGGTCAGTGTCGACTATTCCTTCGCAAGCACGTGGTTTTCTACGCGTTTTCTTTGCGTCTAAGTTCAGAGGTATAAATCGCAGCTTTTATACATATGTGTATGTACCGTTTCCCATAAATCTTGGAAAAATTCCTTATCGTTTCACCACGCTGCACACTGTATGCAAACATGTAATTTATACCCATTAGTGGAATTTCTTTTGGTGGAACAGTGGAGACTCTTAAAATTTGTTAATGTAAACTAGAAACATGATAATGAAGGGAAAAATGATTGTTACGTCCGGTGACTCTCTACGATCGAGGCGTCCATAAGCTGTATATATATAATTAAGCGGGTCACAATAAGCCTAAGGAACGGCCATAAAACGAGGCTTCCTGAATTGCCGTAAAGTCCATCAATTGGCATAAAACAGCTTCGACCCAAGAAGTTCCTTATGGTTATTGCTCGATCAGGTAAAAATAGGGGAAATCTGGGTTTTCTCATGTTTCCCAGGATTCCTTCCGCAAGCGACCAGTGGTGGGGCGATCATCACCGAACAAGAGTTTTATTTAGCAACAACATTGTCACCGGAATTCACTGCCAAGTCACCTACTGATCAGTCAACATCTCGGACTGCTTCTACTACATTACTACATTCAACTGCTCAGGACTTGTTCTACAATGACAGGACAGTCAACATACCTCCTCGGACTCGATTGCGCCTATAGATCAGTCAGCATATCTACACTGATTCTCTAACCTGAGAACAGTCAGCGTCTCTCTATCGGGTCTTCACCCGTCAAACATTCGTCTACGACACTTACACACCTTACGCAACGGCGTAACTCTTTTTTGTACTAAGTTATTGGAAATATAAATATTATAACTTGTTAATCGCAATGTGTTCGAGATTTGTAGTGGCCGCCTGATAATTGCCGCGACGGTTTATGTGAACCAGATGCGATCCTCGGGCAGGACGACCGTCAAGGGTCTACGCTACCTTAGTGCGGACCCATCATAAACAATGGGCCTATTGTACAGTCAAGGTACTTTAGGACCCCACGGAAAAGACCCATAAAATACGAAAGTTCTTTATTTTTATCATCTTTATTATCTTTATTTTTATATGAGTTTTTACATCTCAGGAAGACCGGACACGCAGGTTTTCCCCAAATGTAAGGTCACCCGCGCGCGAACCATTATGAAGGCAGTCAGCCCATTCTCAAACATACGTCTTTACCCAATGATCAGTTAGGAACAGACTTGAGACACACCCACTACGAACCTTCCTCTACGACAGCAACAGCCCCAAAACTGACTCTTGCACCAGTATTCTAAGAGTCAACACCCAACAGTATTCAGTCAGTAACATTATATTTAACAGGATAACTCAGTAACTTAAAAGCAGTTATAGTCAGAGTATTAAGTGGAACTCAGTAACTTAAAATCAGTTGTAATCAGAGTATTGAGTGGAATAAATAAGGTGAAATAAACCTCGCTCTTTACATTTATTATAATCCTCCACCTTGGGCGCTAATAACATTGGCACAACCGATCAGTTGTGCCTGACTGGTCGTTAGTAATTTGTGTGTCGCAACACAATGTTATACCACACCAACCACCCCTATTATCCCAAAAGAAATAAGGGGATTGATCTGTTCGTGGCGTCGATTATTATAATCGTAACGGGAATTTACGACTCCCGTTGACGCGCTTCCTCGCGATCGCGTCTCTCCGCGACTGATCGAAAATACAGTGGTTCTTTAGAATGATCTGTTAAATCATCCCACAAGTTATGTGTTTACTTTGACGAGGAGAACTTACATATTATGAATACATATTACATATTATGAACTTAGCAGAAATATGGCAATCAATTATCTTACATTTATTACTTTGCTCTGCATTGCTCAAATCGCATTACGTATGCAACGCTTTAATAAATTTAGTTTGGAAATCAGATTATATCGATATCTTCCATTAAAAGTCATAAAAGTTTTCCAAATATTCGATTAATGCAAGCAAAATTATTTATTTATGTTGTATCTTCATCAATCGCGATTTAAT
The DNA here is from genome assembly GCF_040668555.2 of Bombus flavifrons. Lineage (NCBI taxonomy): Eukaryota > Metazoa > Arthropoda > Insecta > Hymenoptera > Apidae > Bombus > Bombus flavifrons. The sequence continues at coordinate 489,032 of NC_138455.1, forward strand.
GAAAGAGACTTGGGTCAAAATGAATCCGATTCTGGATTAAGCAAATTCATGCAAATCTATTCTTCAATCGGCATTCGATTAAGAATATTTTATTTTTATAAATTATTCCTATTATTTATCATTTCTCGTGACTTTAATTAAGAATAAAGTTACAATAATCACTTATGCGAATAGAAAACGGCTTCAATCGCCTCGATTGAAATTGCATATGAAAAATTAATTTGTATCTCTTCCATAGTATTCCATATTTATAATGGTATAGTTAGCAAATTGATAAAAGTATTTGTTTCGGTTATTCGTTGTCGTCTACTTTTTACATTTGAGTTTTATTATTATCAAAAATTGAACGTGAAATACAAGAAAAGTTGAAGTTACTTATTACATTCGCAAAAATCAATAGCAAAAGATTGAAAATAAAGGTAAGAATAAAGGTTGATGGAAAATTCGGTAAAAGGAACGAAAGCATCGCCTAAGAAAAATACGGTGAGGAAAATGAACTGTAGCTTGCCAATGTGTCTCACAGAACGGCCATAAATGTAAACATAAGTGGTTCAACCTTCATACTGTCTTTGTTATCTCCACCTGGCAAATTTATCAGCGACGAAATATTACGTTTTGTACAATTGTGTCGAAATTTCAACGAGAGTACATATCTAATCGCTCGAGACCACCCACGATTACAAGGAAAATTTTCACTAAATTTTCTAACGATTTATAAAACACAAAAAATTTCAGTTATAAACTTGATTTCCCATTTTTTGATGTTAGTTATAGTTGAGACGACGCTCAGTTTACATCGTGATTACAAATCGCATACAGAAAATTCTCCACGAAAATTTTGTTATTCAAACGGTTGGTCTAAATATACGTATAAAAATTCAAATGTTTAGATACTAAAACGCGACGTGCCGCCAAAAATGTTATTTAGAAAAATGGGAAAAAGGAAGGCAAGTATGTCTAACGAATAGGAAAATCATGGAAATAATTTCACGAATCCGTGCATTATATATAATTTACTCGGTGGTACACGTGTTCAAGCGAATAACGGAAATACCACAAATTATATCACGAATGACGTCGATCATAGCAATATATCGATATCAAATGCTGTTACGTACCGTCTTTTGTAGCAGTATCGTTGGAAAATTAACAACTAATATCGGGTATTTGCTCGTGTATCGAATCTATATTATTTCACTGTTAGGAAAGGGAGAAAAATTGATCGCGTTTGATAAGTCTCGTTTTATAGTCGTTATTAATTACGATCCTCTGATTACGACATTATCGGTGCAATTAACGAGATTAAAATGCGTCCGAAATTACAATATATAACCGCAGAAATCGTGGTAAACGAATGTCGATTTTGTGGCCACTGATATGGAAACTAAAAACTCAAATAGCGCCTTGCTATTGCATTTTTTGGGATGTTGGTTGCGCTGAAAATTTGGAATGAAAATTGAATGAAAACCTTATTGTTGATCGACATTTTATTTTCGTCTATATCTGCAACTTTTATCGTAAAAATGTTACATACAAATAATATCACATTTTCTCTAAGTATCAAATTATTAGTAAGTTTTTAATAATCGATAAAGTCATTACTTATTTCTTTCTTTTAATATAACATAAAAAATTCAGTTTTTCTTGTGTACGACCGAGTGTTTGCAATTTTCTTCTCTTCTCGCTTTCATCAAAATCTCCACCGTCCACCCTTCTTTTTTGCTGAATTTTAAATATTTTTAACTTGGTTCTAAACAATTTGGTTGCCCGTAACATTTATTTCCAAGTGTAACGCACACGGTCGAGAATTAATACTCCAAACTCGACATCACGAAATTCTAACACACCTTCTGCAAACAACGCATATTCCTTGCTAAGTGGTTATATTCACTATTAACTTAGAAGACACGCCTTATTAACGGCTCATTACGCGAAATAAATTAGACAATTATCTTTTTTGAAAAGTTCTTGTAGATTATATAATAGCTCTAATTTTAATTCAGAAGGTACATTTGTAATTTGAACTCCTTTTTAATTTGAACTTCTTTCCATCGTTTAAATTTCGTACATATTTCAAAAGTCACTGAACGATTTGTTTTGTGAAATGTTAAAAATGCGAAGTTGTGGAAAGGAAGTTTTAAAATTGTCAGTATCGATATATTTTAATCTATTCGATAATGAATCTACAAATTCGGATAAATTTGGAAAGGTTAAACTGCCAATGACGGAAATCGAACAGATAGAATTCAACAGTTGTTCTCTCTGCGCAATGCTTCATCTAAATTTTTTAAGTTGTCTGTTGGTTTAAAGAAGTTTGGCACGATCGATTTCGGAAGTGAACGAATGTAGCTGTCATAGAGACTAGTGATAATTTAAATTTGTATTTGGTGGTTGAGTTACCGAAACGGTTAAGGATGAACCACGTTAAAGCGAACAGACGAAGGATCGCTTAAGCGCAATTGCTACTAACACGCATGAATCAACCCCTAAAGTCGAGGGCGAGTGGCACGGCAGATAAGAATGAAAACGATGATCTCACCTTCCGTCGGTATAATTTACGTTTTTACGGAAATGAGAGTAGGTTGGTGGCATAAGACAATCTAAGCAGCGGTAGACGAGCAAGAAAATTAGCAACGTTTGCTTCTGGTAAGAGTTATGAGGACTGTGCAGCCAAACTACTTATAAGTATTAAGGGTCATTGCAATAGCCATAAATCCTGGCCACTGTCCAACGCAATATTTATAGTATCAATTCTGGTAAAAGTAGTGTCGGTTTCTGACATCAATCTAATTTCGTTTTCGATGACATCTTAGAAATGCTTTCTGTGATTCTTCAGTGTGATTAACATTGCTTCAATTTCGATTTAACTTTTAACATCACGTGCGAATTTTTATATCAACCAAACTTGACACATGACATTTAATGAATTATTATTCAAACGTACACTTCATACGCATGTATATCGTGTCGTTGAACGTATCTCAAAATAAATACATAATAAATGGGTAATAATATTATTGAAATATGTAGTCCGATTTGAAGGATTATGTTTATGTCGAAGTCTCTGTAAATATGATTCTAAAATATGAATTTAGGTATTTTGTTAAATGATATTAATTACTCTGTCAAACAAACGGAAGATTTCTTTCGCATTTTTAATATAGGAATAGTAGCGAAGAAAATACAATTTTTAATGGTTTACCAAGATTTAGGAAGATTTTTTGTATAGTTAAAAAGTAATGCAATGTACCAAACCCCTTAAATTTTAAAGAACGTTTTGTAATTGAATAAACTTCACATTGAAAATCACTTGGTTTCCTTGAACGTTGGCAAGCTGAAAAATTATTCTGAACTTTCCCAGGAGAGAACTTGCGCTCTGCATAATTACAAAAATTCTTCCCCGAGTTCTCGGAACTAATTTTTTGAAGGTAACAGAACACCTTGCATTGAAAGATAAATTTGTCTATCAGAAGTATACATTTAAGAAAAAAATAATTTTTCAAGTTTAGTTTAATTTCCTAAAAAGAATAAAAATGTACAAAAAGTCGTGACGAAAAAAAAAGAATAACAAGAGATGGGAAGGGAAGGGAAGCAAAAATGGAAACGAATGTTATTTTATTATAACTAAAAATTTATTTCTGAATTTACTTATTTATCTATAACAAATAATTTCGTAATGACTTGTTTTGAATTACGATTCGCCCCGATCTTGTATCGTTCTCTTTTATTTACGTAATTTCCTGTTTTGCAATCAGAACCTTAACTATGTTTCAATGAACTTTCTAAGCAGTATAATTATGACTCACGATAAGGTAATCGAGTTTCTCGCATGCCGCAGGCATAATTCGCCGAAGAAATTAGTGTGCACACGATTAAACGAATCCCGTTCATAAAACATTTCGTCTTTCTTCTTTTCGGCCGGTGGAAAAGTAGGAAAAAGAAAAAGAAAGGTGGAAAAGAGGCAAGAAGCTTTTGCAAAAGCTGAAAGTGCCGCAACTCCGGAAAGCGTTTTTTCCTGATAAATGAATATCGAAAGATACCGATTCGCTATCGTTATTCATTTCCCGTTATTCCATTCTCGCGGTTCCAACGTTATTAACGTTTTTATGTATATAATAAACATGAATCAAAATTGCGCTCGTGGAACTTTCTCTTGCTACCTTCGTCCCCTTCTGTTCCCCTCCCTCCTTCCCCCTACCTTCCTCTATTTTATTTTTTGTTTTTTCGTCGATAAACAGTAAACTCGGAAACGAAGTTGGAATTCCTTAGTGTTCACTGCATTCCTGGCCTTTAATACGCTAGAAAAATGTTTTCACTGTCCGAAACGGTTACGACTGGTCTCCACGCTTCATATCTCACAGAAATATATGTGGCACAAGTGTGATGGTAACAACCGAAGTGTAATGAATGAATCTCGAAATTTTTTCGTTTCTTAACAGCCAATGTCCCTATACACGATATTTCAGTGTAGTTTAGCTAAAGGATTTACGTTATGTAGGGCTTTGGAAAAAAAAGAAACAAAGAGATTCTCGTTTGTATGTTTGAACAATTTAGAATTTCTTGCCTTCTTGTTTTGAGGGAGGGGGGCATTTAATTTTAACTAAGCATATCAATTACATCTTAATCTTTTTTTTATTATTATATATATGTCGGGTTGGCGCTGTGGGTAGGGTTGTGGGTGTTTGATGAATCTTCATTGAAATTAGTCATCATTGTGGTATAACAAAGGTACAGTTTATTAACACAAGTATGGATGCTACAAGGATGGATTCGATAACGATTCCGCGGTCAACGGGATAACGAATTTATTATTTCGTCAAAGAATAAGTTGGACTCGATGTTAGAGCGTGAGAAATTCATTGATCAAAACGCTACGTAACTAGTTGCTGAAAGTGCACGAGAAAGAGAGTGTCTCTCCGGCACGGTGATGGTGCAGAGGAAAACTATAATGGGGTGTGTCTAAGGGCATGAGATCACCAGATTCGTAGAGAGAAGCCTTCGTTCGGAAAGTGAGGGAAATTGACGTTGCTGTTAATTGGTCAATTTCCATGTTGGTGGTTAGAGAAGGATACTAGCCGCCCTTGAGGGAAAGTTGCTAGCGGGAAGAGTCGTTCGTGAGAAAAAAATAAAGTTCCCCTATCTTCCCGTAGTTGGAACAAAGACTGTTTGTCTGTTTGAAGGACTTTAGTTAGCTGAATCTTAAGATTTATAACGGGTCCTCGGGCTAGCTGAACATGTACCGTGGAGATGCGTTCACATGGTGATCGTCTTGCCCGAAAAATAGGGTCTGCGTGTGGCGAGCCACGGGTCAGAAGCCGTTGGAATGTTTACTGTCAAGTGCCGCTACAACTATTTCTTTTAAAGGAGTGCTATACTATTACCCCATATCTTTGTTAGATAAAACGTTTATCCCCTTGACCGCGGCTACGTTCGGCAACTGGTTGTCGCCTTGAGCTTAAGCTCACTATTACAAATATTGAACAAATGCAATCGGATTGACTAAAGAATCTAGATTATAATTTTAAGGGTTTTTTCCAAAGCTCCAAAGGGGAGGCTCTGGTGTCCTTTGAAATTCTTCAGACAACTCCCCAATATTTTAGCCTGTATAACTTAACTCGATTATAATTGTTCGAGATTTGTGATAATGAGCTTGGGCTCGAGGCGATAACCAGTCGCCGAACGTAGCTGCGGTCAAGGGATGAACGCTTTGTCTAACAAAGATATGGGATAATAGTATAGCTCTTCATAAAAAGAAATAGTTGTAGCGGCACTTGACAGTAAACATTCCAACGGTTTCTGTCCCGTGGCTGACCATACGCAGACCCTATTCTCCGGGTAAAATGATTACCAGATATCGATGCATCTCCACAGTACATGTGCAGTTAGCCTGAGGGCCCGTTATAAATCTTAAGATTTAGTTAACTAAGGTCCTTTAAACAGACAAACAGTGTTTGTCCCAACTACGGGAAGATAGGGGAAACTTAATTTTTACACGAACGACGCTTCCCGCTAGCAACTTTCCCTCAAGGGCGGCTAGCATCCTTTTCTAACCACCAATATGGAAATTGTCCAATTAACAGCAACGTCAATTTCCCTCACTTTCCGAGCGAAGGCTATCCTCGACGAATCCGATGATCTCATGCGCTTGGACACACCCATCATAGTTTTCCTCTACAGCGTCACCGTGACGGAGAGACACTCTCTCGTAGGAGTTCATCAACGATTCAAGTAACGTTTTTGCGAGCAGTGATTACTCCACGTTGTAACGTAGAGTCGAACTTAGACTTTGATAGAAAGTAAATTCGCTATCCCGTTGACCGCGGATTCGTTATTGAACTTAGGATCATTGTCATTAGCTTCTCGAGTATCTAATTATCACAACTACTTGTCAAATTCTGTAATAATCATATTTGCACTAGTAAATATCTCCTCTATTGCATAATAATAATGTCTAATCCAAATGAAGATTCGTTTCACGCCCCTAACCCAATGCTTGACGTGAACCCGATATATATATACATATATATATATGTATATATATATATATATATATATATATATATATATACATATATATATGTATATATTTATATTTATCTTTATCTTAATATTCTGTTTATGTCTATTATCTTGTTATTAATATAAATTATTATATATGTAATTCATATATAATTCGTATATATAATTATTTCTAAAATATTAAAAGATGAAGTAAAAAGTTTGAAGAATTGGGAGAAATCTGTGTTTCACAGATATATACATATCGTATTTCCGGCAAATCTCTCCAGACAATTTTAGTAATAAAGAAATCGTTTACGGTATTACATAGTGATGATTCGGCCCATATATTTGTCCAACGGACTTAACAGTAACGAAATGATGTTTCTTACCCACGGCCCCGAAAAACAAGGTTGCTAAATAATTATTACACGGGAGGGCATTTTGGGGAATTACAAAAAGAAAGGTAAATGCTCCTTCTTGTTTCTGTTATTCTTTCTGAACGTTGCTTCTCGTGTGTCCGCAAAATAGTGGGTAAACGGGCGCTGAGATAAATCGTAGCCCTGCAATGAGAATAGCAACGGGCACGAATAACGAGCTTAAAGGAATCGAGTTTCTTGGACGTGAACACGCGGTTTCATCCCGGTCCTCTTTGGGAGTACGTCAACTCGATAATCTGTTTCAGCTATTTATTTGAAACATGATAGAACTTTTTTCTTCTCCCTCCCTCCCGTTCTCTTTGTACGCTCCATAAGTGTGTAGTAGTGACCAAGAACAGCTAATTTTCAGAACAGTACAATTAAGTGCTGGCTTTTGCCAACATATCGGATGCAGCGAGATACTGCATCAGATTATATTTGTTGTGCAAAATATACGCTGAATTAAGAGGAAAGTTTGGAAAATCGAGATTTTTTACATTATTATAATACCAGTTGTGAATGATTCGTGTGTGGGAAAATAAAGACGCTAATAGCTTATAAGTATTTCGATCAATAAAATTATCAAATAAAAAGTATAATATCAATAAAAAGTATAAATCAATTTAGATTTTTGTATTAAAAGTAGACATACCTGTATGAATAAACGTAGGTGATTTCTCTGAACGGTGGTACTCTTTGTCACATAAAGCACGGAATAAAAATTGAAAGTAATAACAAATGTTCTGGAATTAAGCAACTCGGTTCAAGCCAAATTATCACGAAAAGTGATATACGAACCACCCATACCGATCAAAGATTAATTGTAACAGCAATAAGAAATTTCGTGTAGTTTAAAAAATTGAAAACACTTGCAAAATAATGATCTTGGTATCCCCGACACTCTTGACAATTGCTGTAACATCAAATTAAATATCCAGCAACACCTGCTGTTCGTTAAAATTTAACAAACTACTCGGTTTCGCGATTTAATCGCTGATTCACAACTTATCATTAAATCAATTAAGATGAGAAGCGAGGAAAACTTTTTTTCACGTTCTTCTTTATACAATAATAAAATATTATTTCCATATCATCAAAACTTGACAATGATATTCAAGCATCCGCCATGCTGCGCTGCTTCATCCAGACTCGAGATATTTATGCAAATAACTATCGAATCGAATAAAGGATCGACGAGAACATCAAAGGCAAAACATCGTCACGATTTTTCCCATCCATGATCAGAAATAGAAAGAACAGCAACGCGTATACCTGTAGACCAGTGAAAGTACGAGCGCGTTACAAAACAACAAAATGGAATATATTATTCTTACAAAATTATTATTTGCAATTGGTGCAACGCTAAATGTAATGGACTAAATTAGGTGGAAAGTAAATAGTCCCCTACACGGAAGAACGTAAAATTAATATTCTAATACAACTTTCATTGTTATAATTGGTATTACACACGTACAAATTAAGATGGACTATTTAAATCTAAAGGAAGAATACATATTGGTCTTTGACTGGTATTATCGGTACTCGTTCCACGAGCGGAAAAACCATAAACCACAACGCAATTTAACTTGTTAGTTCGAAACAGTGGGTCATGCACGTAGCCTAGAGAAAAAAGAATTAACTGCTCATTACAAGTGAACCGAATAGATGTAGAAGGAAAGTCTTTTTTTCACAGTTTGTATTGCAACCGGGCGTGAATTTCCTGAGAGTTCAACGAATCGCGAAATTTTGCTGCGGAGAAAGTTTTTTATTTGCTATCCCGTCTTGCTGGTCTTTCTTTCTTTCTTCGTTGCCTAGTATAGTGGGTTCTAGTAAGCACGTTGTCCTTGCGAATAATCGACCGGTTTCGCTTCAGAAATTTGTCGAGAAAACTTGGTGAACGTGTGCAGAAACGTGAAATCGTAGCTAGTTGCTGCTTTTCTTTCGATCCCCCTGTTTCGATGGTGTTCCTCTGGACGTTGCAATGCGTTGGTTAGAGGGATTCATGTGTTCCACTAGTCTTGGGATAAGGAAGTTTTCAAGTTGAGTTACTTTTCGGCTTTCTATGCTTCTGATGTAATAATGATTCGTCTTTGTTTCTTGCTGCTTCTCCTACATTCAAGTTTCCCAATTTATTGGTCGTAATCCTTTGAAATGACAATTTCATATTAGAATCTTTATATTTCGTTCTATTAAAATTAAACGAGCCTACAAGGACGAGTAATTTCGGCCAAAGATCGCTGTTTCTTCCTTTTCTCCTATTATAACTTTATCCCGGTGAAAGAAAGCTTTCGTATTCGAGGAACTTTAACGAAACTTTTCAACGACCCCGGCCCACAATGTTCTACGCGTCCTGTTGTTATATGTTATAAATAAATTCCTTGCTACGATATCGGCCATAAACGAAAGAGTTCCAAATTCTGCTAAACGTTTGAACGTACAGCCTCGGCAATTATTCTCAGTCGCGAAAAAAACACTTGGGAAGAAGTGAATCGTGTTTGATTTATGCTGGATACGTCGGAAAAACTTGTGAACCGTATTTGAAATTCGCGAATACGCCTGGACGGGATCCGAGAGCACGAAACAGCCGTAAAATTTATAAGGCGAATTTGTACATCGATGAACAACGGATCTAGCGATTCACAAAGAACGTAGAAACAGGAGAAGCAACATAATTCCTTTCCTCGCGAATATGGCGCTCTCGGCCTTTTGCGGTGGTTGTTGTTTCTTGCAGAGCAGTCGGATGGATGAAGGAATAGATGAACGAATGGATGGACGAATGGATGAACGAATGAATGAACAAGTGGATGAACGAATGGATGAACGAATGGATGAACGAATGGATGAACGAATGGATAAAAAAAAAGAAACGGTGCAACGCGACGTTCTTAACAAATAACGGAATTAACGGTTCGAGGGGAAATGATCGAGCATTTGCGATCCATTTCTCTGGGAACAAGAATTGTTTTTATTACAGTTTGCATCGAACAAATATAAACAAATAAAATTTTCCATTGAGAGTATTGAAACATAGCTTGTGTAATTTGATTGTTTAATTTGATCGGTCTTTGGTATAGTATAGGTAATTGTATAATAGATTGTACGAATTACCTGTCATCGTTTCATTAAAACGAAGTGGATGCATTGTTCTCAATCTTGCGATTTCGTTAATGTAATTAAAGATTAGTCGAACGATTAGAAACGTAGATACGGTTAAGGACAACCATTATATTTATTCAATTTTGTTATAGTTTATTCAATTTTGTTAAGACGATAAGAAAGGAAAGAATTAATTGAGTCAAGTAAAGTATCGAGCAATAAATAACCAAGTATGGATACTAATTGTAAGAAGCAGGTAGGAAGTGTTACGTACAACGGACAGTAATTCTAGTGAGTGCTAGATTATTTAATCGTTTACATTCATATTAGAATGACAATAACGTAAATACGCCATCTGTTGAACATATAACAAATACATATATCGATTTTCTAATTAGCTTCAATTTGCTAATTATACGTACTATACAACACCTATAATAAATACCTCGATTCTGTACATATTTAAAAATAATTTGGCGATGGGAGAATAGAGTTATTCAATTCCAAATGGATATATTCGAACTTTTAATCACCCTTTTTAGCAAAACCACAAATTGTTATATAACAGTAAACTTGATTTCGATATTAAAATGCATTCCTTTCTCTTCTGTTTCGAATATAACGTAACTCGCGTTAAAGAAATCTCGCTTTTCTCGTGAAAGAAAACTGAAAGGAACTGAATTTAGGAACAAACATAATCCTATTCTGCTTCATTTAAGTAGGAATGACAGTTATTACGTATCGCCAATTATACATATGCATTAAAGACGGGGTACCTTGTAAGTTGTATATACAGCAACGTAACGTTATAAACGCATTGTTATATTGTATTTACCACATTTCACTGTATATTTACTACACATTATAACTTTATCGATGCATGGTTAATTAGGTCCATAAAAAACAAACGATTGGATCGTTGATATTTACAAATTTGTCTGTGCTGTCAAGTACGTTCTCAACAACGAAACTGTCGAAAACACGAAGAAACGCATCCGAAAAGCGAATAAACTTGCGAAAGTAATGCATTCAGAACCCATCGTTAACATAGAGCCACAAACCCACAGCACCGTGTCGTGAATTACATTTCAGAATCGTCGAAGCATAAATACGAAATGCGGGGAACGAGGAACTGCAAAATTTTACTCTATGTCTTTGTGTCTGGCGTATCTTCTCTCTTGCACACATGGATTACACGAATAAACGCACATATGGACTCGAGGGCAAGAAAATTTGAAGGAAAATGAGCGCATGAAAATCTGATGGAGGCGTGTACAGTGTAAATCAATTCCCGTATTGTTTCACGCGATCCCCCGTGATTAGAGGGCTCCTACTAATTGCTCAATTATCGTAAATTACAGAGACGATCGAGAGGCCTCGAAAGATGCGGCAGCTACGTTACCCGTGGAATTTTAATTTTCGCAAAGAACCGACAACCGGCCCCGATACAACAATACCAACCATCCTCTTTGCTTCGTTGTGTAGTCTACTGTCTAGTACGTATATTTCCTGGGCAAGCATGCAAATACAGACCCGTCTGGCGAGCGCGTGCCTCCGTGTACAATGTGTCTCAATTAAAAAAGATAACGAAGATACCGAGCAGAAGCACCAATCCAATTATTCCTCGCGGCATTTTCGCCATTTATTTCTGTGCCTAAGGACTAAGGACTCAACGACCAGTGTTTCCTCGCATTTCGATACACACTTCTAAAAGAAAGAGACAAGAGGTCAATAATTTTTCCACAACCTTTTTTCTTCCTCTTTCTTTTTTTGTTTTTTACGATTCTCTTTTTTGGAGGAGGAAGCGATTTTGGCTTCTCGTTTCTTTTTTTCGTTTCAGTTGAAACTAACAGGGACGACAGATGCGTGCCCGGTATCCAACAGAATGAGAAAATCTGTCGAGTCCGCTTGGAAAATTTAGAGAATCCAGAGAACTTCTCTTAGCCGAAACACGAGTCTACTTCGTTACACCAGCCGTCGAGTATCGCGTCGAATCGGCGATTTTAATTAAATGAATTTCACACGGACGCGCGGCCCAGCTTTCATTAACGTTAACGCGATCGCTCCTTTATAGATTAACGAAACGACCCCACGGATTTCCAGGGTCTTGCGAGCAGGCGCGTTTTGTTGGCCGAAAAGAATGGGTTTGTTTAAAAGTTTCCAGGTAGTGTGGGGATAGAAACAACTAGTCTGTAGAGAGAAATCAGGAAGAGAGGCCTCTTGATGGAAATTCGAGTTTCGTTGCACTGTAATTCATTGACTTGTTCCTGTGTTTTTCCAATTATAAATTGTCGTAAAATGCATCTAGATACATCAATGCTGTTAGATCCGTTTAAAACATGGATATCATCCGTGTAGTCATTAGTGTCGTCTAGTGAAACTTTTTTTCTTTCCTTTTCTCCTTTTTCATTTTTCTTGCTTCGTAAAAAGTAAAGTAACTTCGGCGAGTACAATTAATTTTACGTATCCTATTACTCTTACGTATCTGAATACTCGAATCGATTTGCAAAAACTAATAAAAACAGCAAATTAGTGGCTACAACCGGTATTTACTATCTTCTTATACATATACATATGTAGTTTTAATTATTTTTGTGAGATATTGCAAAATATTTTAAACCAAAATAAATAGCTTGTAAATAATGTTAGTAAAACCTATTTACATTTTTCCTCGGGTTAATAGATCTACTCCGAGATAAAATTCTATATTCAAAATACACCGAGTATATTCTATATTCTATATCTATTCAAAACACACCGTCCACAGGAATCCATTGGAATCCACCGTCTAATATTACTTGACAATTTTTGACAAAAGTCTGTTTAAAATCTATCCGTATCCGAGTTGTTTTGGAACAAGGACGTCTTCCTTACGCAACAGTGCAAGAAAACTAGAGATGCTTTGAAGAATACGGGATTTCATAAACATCAGTTGTTCGAAGATACTTTGAATTATCATTTACGATTCACGAACACATGACTCGTGTTTAGTGTATCCGACTTAAATCGTTTGAACCGCATGATGGAACGAATGACACGAGAAGCTGACTACATTGAAAGGTTAAACGGAATGATCGAGGAATAACCGTGAATATGGAAACGAAGATCACGTGTTTCCAGCTAGAACATGAATGACCAATGACTACCACAAACTAATTTTTATTTCGAAATAAAGAAATAAGAAATTCTTTTCTTCATGTTTAAACCGGATCGGAAAGGGCATTTCTCTGTCTGCTTGTCTCTCTCCCCCTCCCTCTCTGTCTGCCTGTCTGTCTGTCTATCTGTCTCTCTCTCTCTCTCTCTCTCTCTATTTCTATGTATCTATCTATCTCTTCCTTTCCCTGTACGCGTTAATTTACTTACGGTGAAACGTTGGATGGTTTCCTCATTCCCGATCAGCCTTCCATTAACACCACCGCAATCGAGTTATCAACATGGAGACGGAGTTCCGTGTGAGGTTCGATGAAACTTACGTAAATCTTCAGCTCCATCGATCTCCATCGTTATGCATCGATTCACAGAATCTTAGAGTTACCTCCAATATAAAAACATTCCCCTGAACGAACCTAGAAAATTTGTCCCGTCCTCGTTGTCAACAACTCGTCACAAAGTGAACTGCGTTTGCACGTATGTACATACGATGAACACGCGGAGATCTTCTTTCAATATGCGAAAATGACGGCCCCTTTCTAGATTTCACGCGTGAAATAAAGGGGACCAGACTGATCCGACTAAATGAATTTATCTCAAACCTGCACCGTTATCCTCGAAGAAGCTTCTCAAGGTCTCCCAGAGGATCGCGAGTCGATATTCCTCGGATGTGGAAACTTCTCCAACATTCTGAATCCTGTGTGAAAACTAACCAAGGACTTTCCCTCTCTCTCTCTCACTTCCTATTTGCTTTCACGGTTGCACGGTCGCCTCGGTGAGAGTCGGCGAGAGTCGGCGTCTTGTGTGGATGCACGTGATCGACGGCACACGGATCTCTGGTACCAGACGCGTACGTACGGACTGAGGGATGCCGGTAAACTGATCGGAATCCTGACGGTGGTCCTCCTTCGTCGAGGAGGCCTCTTCTGTACAGGATGAGGCGCGCAAGCTCGCTGGAGCGCTGGAGCGCAGGAGTGACGAAGAGTAACACGCGGTCACAAGAGAGGGAGGACCGTCACGTTGGCGAGAATGAAACGGAGGGTGTAAAAGGTAGGAAAGGCAGACCACTTCGAGAAGGCGTTGGACCACGTTTGAAATACGCTCGCGAAAGCCCAATATAGCAAAATCATGGGTCATTATATCAGTAAAATTGTTTGGAAGTTATTAAATAATAATAGTAAATGTAGTAATAATAACGGTAAATGTTATTACATGTTACATTATTTTAATAAGCAAACTGTTATTCTTAAAATTACTTCATTGTTAAGCTATCTTATTTGATACTTCGTACTCAAATACATATTCCTCGAAATAATCTCTCAAATCACATTCTGATTCTGTTATCTCGCAGCATGAAGTAAAGTTAATTTCCTCTTATGCTATTTTTAGAGTAGGAATAATAAAATAGTCGAAACGACTAATTATGTCAAACTGATATCTTTCTAATTGATTGATTTGCCAAAGTCTGTGGGTAAGGTAGGAAGTCTGTAAGTCGTAGCGAGAGAAAAATAAGAGGATGGAGAGAATGGGCAAGTAATGATCGAAATGATCGACAAAGAAAGAAGGGTAAGAAGAGGGCTAGGAGGAGGGCCAAAGCGGAGAAAGAAGAAGTGAAAGTAGTCGAGTCTTGGAGGCGAAAGGTGAGGGTGATAGTATGATACGACCAAAATGGAAGAGTGTGATAAATAACGATAGAGATAGAGATAGAGATACCAGTAGGGCTAAGGATCATAAAACAAACGATTTTGAGGAAGTGAGATATAAATACAAAAAAAAAAAGAAATAAGCGAGTGACGAGTGAAGATACTATCGTCTAAAAAGATCTGGTAAAATTGTAGATACGGGAAGAAAAGAAAATTAAAGAGAGTTAATCAAAAGAGGAGGAGGGAAAGTGCAAAAACTTATTCGACAAAATTAAAAGGACAGTCAGCCATAGAATATATATGTATATAATAGATGAACACGCTATGACATAATAGAGTGAACTACCAGTAAAGTGGTAGGTACGATAAGATTTGTAGAAGCGAAAAATATTTAAGGGAAAAGCGTGAACGAAATGACGTAGATGTCGAGACGTCCTGAAAAGTGAAACTTAGTAACAAGCTGAGACGAAAAAGTAAAGAAAATGAAAAGTTTAGAATAGCAAAGTAAAGAATACAGAAAAATGGTGCGTGAGAGGAGAATATGTGAGGAAAGGAAACGACTAAGTGACAGACTAGAGGAACAATTGTTGAAGATGATCGGAAAAAATGATTGGTGAAAAATGGAGATAAAAAGAGATGGAAGGACAACGCACGCTGGAAGTTAATGGAAAGTCGAGGAAACAGATGGAGAAGGCTCAAAAGAGACAAAAACAAAAGAAAATGGAAAGAGGGGATGCGTGAAGAAGATGGGAAAATTGGTTGAAAGTGGTAAAAAAAAAAAAAGAAACGACAAAGACAAGTGGAACAAGAGTCTAGAGAAATAAGTGGTACTTTGTTATCGTTCAATTCTCAGAGAACTTAATTCGCTTGTTCTTAAATGAAAAAGAAATAAAAGAACCGTGATTTTTAACTATACGTAAATTAAAGAAAACTGGAATTAAACTGGGTTCGCATTAATCCGGTAGCATTCCAATCCAGTGATCCAATTCAGCATTGGATTGCAATCGTACTAATGTAAACAGTGTTTTTATTCCAGTAAAATGCATCATTCCAGCAAGTAATCCAGTCAAACGATTGAATTGAAAGTCCGCAATAATGGATATCGACCGATTTCTAGTCAAATCACTGGAATGCAATCGCTCGATCCAGCGACTGGACTAATGTAAATCCAGCTTTACGCTATCCTTTTTAAATATGGCATTGTGACTTAAATTAATTACCGGCGACTACGAACGAAAAAGAATCGAGATATCGTTTTCTTCTTTTGTACATTTCCTATCGTAGTTAACATTTCATTACACAATTCATTGCTCTCTGAAAGAAAATCATTGCATAAAAACAACGGAAACCGATACAAAGAGCGTCTAAATAAAACTAAACGGAGGAAGGTGGAAACGAGAACAAGAACAAAATTCAAAAGTTAAAGAGGAATAGAATGAGGAAGTTCTTGGAAGGATAACAGGGTAACCATCGGAAAGAAAAAGGAGGAAATAAAAAGAAGAAGAAATGCGCGAAATCAAAGCAAAAGACAAACAAAGAAGTAAATGGGAAGCAACGGGAAAAGAGAAGGGACAGGAGAGAGAATGGAAAAGTTGAAAAAGAGAAACCAGTCTTGATCTAATCGCAAAGACTGCAGTCCTTCAAAGGATAAAAAGCTTCGGTAATTTGCACCGAAACGCGGACAAGGGGAAACGTGAAAGACAATTGGTATCGCGAAGGTTGGTCGACGTCGATTACAAACAGAGAAGAGAAGAGAATTCCGTTCCACAGGGGAAAGTGCATTATCGTTATTAGATTTATGAAATCTTAATATGCGAAGATGTTGGTTAAAGCTTGATTGGAGGGAATCTCGGAGTTGGTGGTTCGTCGTCAATCAGTGTGGAATACCATCGTTGAAAATCGTACTCGAGTTCACCAACTGTGTGCGACGACTAATTTGGATTGTGATATTGTATCAACGCGCGGCGTTGAGTATCGCGTACACGAAATTTTCGTAATTTTGAAATGGGAAATATTTCCGAATGCGACACGTTTGTGAAATTTCATATTCGAAGATAAACACGAAAATGGTAAAATTTGGCTGCAAACTTGAAAATTAAAGTATTCGTAGATTTAATTTCTCGTTTTATCAAAAATTCAAATACGTTACTACATTATCAGTTACTATGAACAATGACCCGTATTTTACGACTTCATAAGAATTATTTGTTGTATCTTTTATATTAATTTACATTGTATATTGTATATTTATATATACATAATTTATAGATACAATATGTTGTATCTTATAAATACGCCAAGCTGCGTTAAAAAGGCTTTGATTATTATTTTTGTATTATTTACTTAACTTTACTCAAATAAAATGTCGTTTGCATATTTATTAGCTGTTGAGCATTATCGATCAAGAGATTAACTAATGTACGAGATTTGTTTGATTTCAAAAAGAAATGATAATCAAATCGACGCTTATTTCTCAAAGCAACTCGTATTATCAATCAGTAGTGAGATTTAGTACGCTTTAATGATTACAATCGTTAAAAGTTAGTACGCTATCAAAGGAATTTTTCGAGAAGACACAGCAGTTGCGCATTGACACTCTGGACCTTGCCTTGCAAGGACTCTCGACCTTGGTTTCGCCTTTAGACCTTCACCTTCACTACGTTCCTTTTTGGTCAATAATTGCTCACAAGCGAATTTCTCATTGAATACATAACGACCAACTTGTATTGCTTGAAAATTTTCTCTTCTCCTGTTATATTACTTTTGTTGGCCAAAATAGATTTTATATTTTATGTTTGGGAATAATTAATTCGATTCCATTATTGGAGATATTTACAGAATTATAGATAGATATAAGTGTAAAGAAAAAAGCAAAAAATCATATCGCACGTATGATCAGTCGAAACGAGTTTTAATATAGGAAAGATAAAATCGTTTGAATCTTTCGAAAAACATAATGGAGATGGAAGAAAGAAACTTGAAATAAGAAAGAACACTATTGTAAGTTTAAAATAACTTTGTAATTCATTATATTATATGTAGAAAAATAACAGCGAGTTAAGGCAGCAGAAATAGAGGGCGTTTCTCCTCTTTTATGGAACCACCATGGAACACCAACGAACCTGATAGACGGCGATTTCATAAAACTGTTAGACGACACCTTGGACAAATCTTGTCCAAGTAGACGGGAAGTTTCAGGCTATCCTCTCGGTGTATTTCCCTCACGCAAGTCTGATTAGGTATCCAGAAAGTTGTAATCACATTAGGCCGTCAAGGGCTGTCTCACTGTTGGCTGAAAATTAATAGACGCCAAGCTCCGTCAAGTATACGCAGAGCTCTCTAGGCGCTCTTGATGATAGATTTCATGAAGAAGCCGAATGGCTCTCAGAACGTCGCGTACTATTGATAAAACGTGCTCGGTTTATGGGTAACTTGGAATCATTGATTTTATATTGGCTATACAATGAGATTAAAATAAATGCATATTTTAAACACTCATTTTATACATTTTTCTATATCGTTCTCCGTTGTAACGAAATAGATAATTTAATACATTCGTTAGACGAGAAAATTTTAGATATTTTTTGTTCGTTGTTTAACCTTAGACTAGTATTGTTGGGTCGTAGACTGTCTACGATACTCGAGTTACTATTTTGCTTATTTATTTTGTTCTTACATGGATATATATATATATATATATATATATATATATATATATATATATCGCGACAGGATAATTATATCAAAGTAATTAAATATTCAACGAACGACACAAAACGATTATGTTGATCGAGGTTATTTCGTATCAATACATTAGAGCATTTTCCTCGGAAAAGATATCCAAGTGACATGAAAACTACCGTCTGATGGATAACAGCTAAGGAACAACTTGCATGTCATTAAGCAAGTTAGGCAGTGCTGAAACCTAATTAACTCGTTTCGATACTGCCGGCAGGTTCGTGTTTCGCAATTGTTACAAAGAGCGTAGTAATTTCAATCTGCGACATTTGCTCGTGAATCGGATAACATAATTAAAAGTTGAGCAGTTAGAATTTTCAGTGAATTACTCAAACGATATTTCTTTCAGGATTAGCATTCACGAGTTTCGTATCATGGATTTCTTTACCCAAGTAATGTTAAAATAACTTGGCAATAAAGACACTTTCCATTCGAACAAATGAAAATTCTAGTATGACACAAATAAACTTTTCGTACAAATACTTTGATATTTTCCTACATTTTGTTTCACATTTACGTACGTAATTGGTAATTTTCGAAAAAATTTCGAAAAATCTTGTGATAATTCGGAGTATCATCCTAACTAACTTTAAAGCGGAACAAGTTTTCAAATTTCTCGGTTTCATCGATTATCACTATCGATCCGATACCTAAAATGAACATGGAAAATTCGGCTATATAAAAATATCTACCGGTTCATGTATTTCTCTAGAAGAAACTGTTGGATAAATCCGCCAAGTTCAACCCATTCAATCCCCGAAAATAGAGTTGAACTTATTCTGAAATAACAAGAGAAACGTCATGCGCGAAAGATCTTAGTTTTGGTCAGTAAAACGCGCCCGAAATACGTGAGAGATTGTTCCTATTCTCTGTACGAGCCAATTTATATTAATTCAGTTTCGATATTACAGGAACAAAAATTGATCAATTGATAAGAAGTGATTTTTTCTTATACAACTCAATATAATTAAATTGATTAAAATTGGCAAATTCTACTCCTGACGTTGAAATATGACGTTGAAATTCTTTCGTACCACTTCTTTCGATTGTTAATGTATTTCACGTGTAATGGAAAATTATAAAACATCAGATATTAAATTAGCAATAACCAACAATCAAAGATCTAATCGTCCCAGAACAAAATGGTTTCGTTACCGGTAGATCTGTAATAGCGAACTTGTAGTACTACCATCATCTCCCCAATTGAAAATACCTATCAGGTTGACTCTATTTATGTCAATTCCAGAAAACCCCCTATTTCTATTTGCTATTCCATTTTATCTAAAAAATTAAGTTGACATTGGAGGTTGTTTACCATCTTGGTTATGTAGTTTTGTTAAATGCAGACTTTCAAATTGTTAGATATCACTCTTTTCCTATAACAATTAAGATTAGTTCTGAAGTATATCTGAAGGATCTCACCTTGGACTTCTTCCATTTGATATTTTCGTTAATGATATCGATTTAATACTTCAATCCTGATTCTTTCTCTTATATGCTGATGATTTAAAAATATTTTTTAGAATTAACACTCATACTAACCAATTATCATTGCAGAAAGGTTTTAATAGACTGGAACAATGGAGCATACGTAATCGTCTATTCTTCAATATCTCTAAATGTAAAGTTATTTGTTTCTATCATAAAAGATCTCGCGTAACATTTAGCTTACTCTCTGTGGTATCAACTTAACATGTATTCAAACAATTTGTAACTTAGATACTTACTTTACTGACAACTTAGTCTCTTTCGATTACCACATTCGAATTATTACAGTTAAGGATCTTACAGCTCTTGATCTCACAAATATTTAGAATATCAAAATTAATCTACAACATTAATACTTGATTTGAAATTTGGCTCAGTAATTTGGGCTATGCTACAGTAATATGCTCGACTGAGTACAGCATCGTTTCTTTTGATTAGCAGCTACTCATATGAACTCTCCCATGCAGACTACATCTCACAACTATAAGCCTGTTCTATTCTAAGAATGAAGCTTATGACGTTGGAAAAGAGACGAATTATGTCTCATATTTTATTGATTTCTGCACTTATCCATAGAATCATACTGATTGCCCAAAACTGCTGTATCTTATAAAACTCTATGCTCCGACTAGAACCATCATTCATCTTTTTTATACATATCAATCGCCTTTGTAAACTGTGCAATAAGTACTGTAAATCATATTTTTCGACAACTCGATGTTTTAAGGTATTTCTCTGAGTACAACTGCGCGCAAGAATATAGGTCGCGATGCGTGAGAAAGTGCATATCAGCACATGTGAGAAGAAAAAGACTTTTTGGAAAAACTGAATGCTTTACCCTACCTCTAACGTAAACACGCGTGGAAGTGTTATATCTGTGCATACGCATATTTTATATTCACCCAAAACTACATCGATTTGCATACCTCGTACTTCTTTTAACACAATTTCACGTTATATAT
Organism: Bombus flavifrons; assembly: GCF_040668555.2. Taxonomy (NCBI): domain Eukaryota; kingdom Metazoa; phylum Arthropoda; class Insecta; order Hymenoptera; family Apidae; genus Bombus; species Bombus flavifrons. The sequence continues at coordinate 510,026 of NC_138455.1, forward strand.
TAATTTTTTGAAAAGTTGCTAAGAAAATTTTCGCTCCAAATAAATGAGAATAAATGAGATTGTCGCCTTGGCGGCGGCTTAATGTAAGGATTACGCATTAAACATGGAAACTTTGAGGATCAATATCTCGATTTCTGTACCGCTAGATTTCCTTAAATTTTAACTACATGTGCATTTTGAACACGTAGTTAAAATTTGAAGAAATTTTTAAGGAACTCATTTCCTCGGAAAAATACCTTAAAAACTCGTTTATCAACACCCTGAACTACTAATGTTATTCCAAAGGACTTTCCCGCGTATACATAGATGTATATTTATACACACATACAAATAAGAATTAAATTTCTCAAAGAAATTTTTTTTACAAAAACTCTTGCAATTTTGTAATTTTCCAAGCGATTAAAATTTCGGTTACAACATAGGGACAAGGCACTACAATTAACAACGATTAATCGGTTAAGCAAAACTGAAATAAAATCACCACAATATACATAAGTTCGGTGAAAAAGATAAGAAGATAAGAGGATAGAAAGAAAAAGTGAATAAAAGAAAGAGGGAGAAAAAGAGGAATCGAACATAGACAAAGGGAAAAAGCAGATAACTAGAAGCGGGTGCGCGTGGTTCGTACAATTGACGACGGGCACGGAAACGAAACTCCATTTGCTCTTCATTTTCCGGGGTTGCGTGGATGATACACACAGGCCCGAATGAATACGCCGGACTATAGCAATTACCGCCGCTGCGAGAATGTACAGATCGTCGCAACGTGTTAAACGACACCGATCCCAGTAAAGTTTCTTTGATGTTGCGCCCGCGAATTAGCCCGTGTGCGCGCATTTAGGGGCTGCTCGCAAGAACGCGGTTGTTCGAAATTTCGTAATGCTCGTAGAACTTGAAACCAGGACGTTATCCGGCTGTGAGTCCTATTCCAGGAGAAGTAGTTTCGCGTTGATTTTTGTCGGTGAACGGATGTTGGAAGTTTAAGGACTCTCAGAATTGATGACAGAGAATCTCGCTTTGTTGGGGCGAGAAATAGTCGAGCTAACAGGGATGAAGAAGAATCCTTTGGAATACCGGTGAAGTCGACGTTAACGTGGAATCGGGATAAAAATGTAAAAAAGTATTTTCAATGTGTTTTTCTGCTTAGAAAACGCGTTACTTGTAATGATGAAATTTTATCGAGACATTTTATCTAATATTATCGGAAAGTTGGTATAGAAATTTTAGGAAAATTGTACGTACGGCAGCGTATTTGTACAGAATTATTGTTTTATTAAACAGTATGCATACTGTTCGTTCCGCAACCTTTAAAAACTCTTATTTTACTATAAAGCGTTAATTTAATAGTTTAAATAATGATACTGATGGTTAAAAGAGTAACGAGAATATTACGCGACGTGTCGCGAAAAATTGCGCCAAGCTTTTTTACAGCGTTTAAGGACCCCCTTGAAATTTAGTAACTACAGCAATTATCGCGTATGATGAAATACACGGGCAGACAGTCGCGACGAATTAAGCGGGTCTCGGAGCTTTCTTTGATGTCGCACGCACAAACTGCGACGGAACTTTAATAATAATTAGAAACGGTTGTGCGGTTTGCTAATGACAATCACCGGTTGTATAATAAGAAACTCATAGAATATTAAATAGTTTATAATCATATATTAGGTACTTATCGCATCTAGGCTGCACAATTTCGTTCAGTTATCGACTAATTTTTCATCGATTAATTAGTTTTCATTGTACGCCCTTTCCTATTTCCAAAGACTTATACTCTTGACTATTTCGAAAGTCTCCCCACATTAAAATTAAATATTTTAACTCGATTATATAACTGTTCCATCCGTCACTTAACATTAACATACCAATGGTTTTAGCCCCTGGAAAGCTTGACAAATCCTCGTAAAGTTTCTTTGATGCTGCGCGTGCCCTTATCCGTCGATTCGAGGGCATTTATGCGCGTGTTTACGAGCAAGGTGTTTTCATGAAAATTCTACAAGAATACAGTAGCAACGGACGGAAGTAACAAAGACGGAATATTTGAAGAAATCGTTGCGGAACGATTGGCGATCCCGTTTCGCGGGATTAAAGAGCGTTCTCTGGTTCTCTGGGTCCAGAAAACGAGCGACAATTAAAACTGGAAATCGCGTTCACCAACTCCCGGATTGCTAATCATAAAGATATTAAATTTAAATAAGCTTTTGCCGGTTTACGAAGTGACCCGATACGAGGTCCAGAAACCAAGAGGATGTTTAAGCGGCTGTACTAATTGGACACAGTTTCCAGCGGCCACTCCCTGTCCGGTCGTTAACAATTTTTCTAATTAACTTTGAAAATTCTTGGAAAATTGACCCGTCGTCTTTATATATGGTGTTAAGATAAGCAGTGTTTCCCAGACTACCGTATTAGCTTTCTCTGTAAAGGGGCATAGCGTGTGCGTCTATGTAGAAACAGACGAAAGGAGGGCCAAGATATCACGTAAAATCTACATATATCGTCCTCCTGCAGACGAGTTTTCGGTCTCTAGGTGGTGTCTACGAGTAAAACTTCAAATATATCGTAGCCCGTTAAAAGCGGATGAAATTGTCGTACACGGTTAGATCCGCCTCCTTACAATGGCAAATGTTATCGATTTAATTTCCTTTTCCAAACCTCCTTACGCCTTTCCCCAGCTCACCAACCGCAACCCTTACTCTCGTTTTCTTCAATGGAAGGAGGGTGAACATTCCCTCTATCGTTTCGCTTTGCTCTTTATTTTTTCTCTCTACCCGCTACATGTTCAACAAGACTGAAAGCGACTTGTGATCTTTGAATATCTTACCAAATTACAGGGAGACCGATGAACAAGTTTGGATGGTTTCTCTTTATTATACCATATTACTTTAGTCTGATTATCTTTTTGCTGTCTTTGCTTTTTCTTGTTTTAATGAAATACAATAGTTATATCTATGTAATTAACTATTCTCTTTCTGTAATACGATATAGGATCCCCTAATTCATTTTCGTTATAATCTAAATGTACGTCTTGCGTTGAAAGATGCAATTGCGGTTATTTATGCAAAATTAACATTGCTAATGTCGTCTAGTACCGTGTTGCTTGATGCACTACAAATATCAAAAGAAGATTTATACAAACTATAATACATTACACGAAATTTGCATTCGATCCAAGTATTATCTGGCTAAATTTTTCATTGATCGATGTATTCAGAAGGCTATTTCAAACATACTAGAACGAAGCGATGGAATATACATAATAAGAAACCGTCCTCCGTCATTTTCAAGTACATGCCTATTGAATTTCTCACAGGGAATTACATAGTTCGAAATTAAATCGATAACAGCTCGAAATATTTATATATTTTAAAACCGCGCGAGACTTTTATTATTTTGTAACTTTGCAGTTCTTCCCATGTAAGGCAAACAAAGATTTGAACAAGCGTCGTATCGTTTCGTTTACTATCGTTCGATGGTAAATGCTAATTAGAAAGCATAGAATTCGGATGATACATTTCGTAGAAACATCATGAAACGGTTCTAGAAAGTCGATGCAAGATACGAGCCTGTTTAATATGTTATTAGTTAGTTATAACCGAATTCTCCGGTTTCGCAACTTTCGTATGTCTGCTTAAGTTTTCTTCGTTTTTCTGTCGGTTCGCCAACAAAAATTCCTGATGCACGGGAAAGAATGGAAAGAAAGGACACGCTTACCGTGCTTTTTGTCCGCGTTATATTCTGTTCCATGTGCGACAAACTCCGACAGCGCATCTGAATTTTCGTATGAAAGGAAACACGCGGTCAGACCTGTTATGTCCTCGTTACTAGGTTAGGACTTTAGAAATTTGCCGGAAGCCACACCGACTTTTGTACTACCTATGCGAACTAACTTTTAACAGAGAGTGTATTTCTATAAGAGTAACGCAAACATTACAACTTAATAACGCGAATTTTATTCGTTCAATTATATTTAGAAGCAGATTTTAATAGTTTCTACGTTTTTATAGTTGATATCTTTCTTCGTTTCTAAATACACATAAAGCACATACACAGCGTTCTATTTTTGCTGTTCTTACAAATATCACACAATTTTGTGAGAATCGCAATAAGAACAATATCTTCATTCCTTTAAGGTTAATGAAATTAAAAGATCGATTTGGTTTCTTTAAACGCAAGACGCTAACATATACTCATTCGTATTCTATAATGGTTTCGAAAATTTCGATCTGTATCAATGGATTGAATATGAAACGTCGTTTAACAAAACATTGATAGGTTAGTCGACAATAATTGTAATACAGAAATTTTTTATTCGAAGGATCGTTGAATTCTAAAGTAAATGATATGGTGAAAATGACAAATGTTAAGAACGAGCAAGTTAGTATAACTATTTCATAATACTTTCAGCCTGCTTCAACGATATCAAACAGAAATGCAAGTTTATTTAATAACTGAATATGGTAGATATAATTAAGAGGGCATATTCCAAGTCGAAGGAATTCTCAAAGCTTCATTTCCAAACTTTGTCGTACAAGATACGCGAAGGGCGAAAACTTGTTCCAGTTGATAATTTTCCAATGCTTGTCCCTTTTGAAAACTAATCGTAAGTTCAACTAATAAAGAATCATCGCGAATATTTTCTATCGATTGCCTTCGACATTTCACAAGAAGATCATTCGGCCGAGCTATCTTTTGGAATTAGTTTCCTCTCTTTGCGAGTTCCAATGGCGATCGTAGGATATTATTTTTCCCGGCACTTCGGGATATTATTTAAATTGGAATTACTTTTCTCATTATAACCCACCCAAGAGGAAAATCTTCCTTCCCACTGGCTTACTTTTACTATTTTTCATCCTGGAAGAAAAAAGTTTATCTGTGACAGTTGACAACGCTGCATGGACTTTTCATCGTCCCGACGCGACGCGACGTGGTCGACGATTCCTAACTCTCTCGGGAAATCGATTGGTATTTCTACGAATTATTACTAATTCTTATGTTATCTTGTTAATCAATATATTTTGTCACTTACTATTTTTCTTTTTTCCTTTTTTTTCGTATAGTTTCAAAGTTGTAGATCATTTTCAATGTGAATGAGATACTTTGCTCAGTGTACGTATAATTTAATTTTCTTACATCTGTTAACGTTGAAAAATATTTAAAGTTGTAAGGTTCTTTAGTCAATTGAACACAAAATTTCTTCATCGAAACAATTTCTTTTTACCGTTTTTGCATCATGATTCAGAATAAATGTTTTATTCCAAATATTTCATTTCGAGGATTTTTTCTTAATTTAACATAGTTCAATTATTTTATAATTATACTTTATTAATATTTTCCCGAAGTTTTCCAAAACTTGTGTATATGTATAAGAAATTAACAAGTATACCTAATAAGCTTAAGAAAAATCAACTTTTTTCTATGAATCAAAAGTATTTCAAATATGTGCTCCAATAGTTTAGGGATGAATTCATGGAAACAACAAAGTTGCAGCACTCCATTTAGCGAAATGCGTCAGAGTTCGAAATGGCAAGAAACGACTGAAACAATGGACAAGTTTTCTTAGATATATTCAACAATGTTCGAAGCCAATTTAAAGACACTTATCCAAAGGATATCCGTCAAAAAGATACTTAAAGAAAAAATTTTTTCATTTTTTGCTTTTAAATAACTATGACAGATGATAGAATACATGTCGATAACGATTACATCCTGGAAGAAATTCATAAAATTGTATAGAAAGAATTGAAATGAAAAAAGATTCATTCTTCTAATCAAATAATTTAAGTAATTCAATCTTATACTCTCTCAAGAAATTTTTGTTTAATATTTTCAATAGTTTTCATAAGAAAAGTTCTTAAAAATCCGAAACTGTTATCTCTGTTAACTGTTGTGCCGTTACTGTGTAACTGTGTCATCAAATAAATCAATTCTTTCCATTCCGCATAGATACTTAGATACATATAATATACATAATAGATAACAAGTGCATATAATACAATACAAATGCGCCTAGGAGAGAATCATGTAGTACTGATCGGCATACAGAACCGACCCAAAATTAATTCTGACTTTTTCACCAAATATTAGCATTTTTATTTGTATTAACAAATAGCTATGACAACTCTTTGTACGTAATACGCAACACTGTATCAACGCCGCGATGCTATTTTAGACGTAATATCTCTATTCTACCTTCAATATGAATTTCAACTCGAATCAGCTGGTAGAAGCGATGTCGCCGCGAGTTTTACAAAATTTATATTTAATGGAATCATTTATTGTTATCATTATTTATCAATTTATCATTATATAATAATTATTTAATTAAATCAAAATTTAATGATGCATTACGGAAATATAACAGCGACATATCGAGCAGCGTCTTACGCTGCATTCTCTGTAAATGAATCTTTGGCCAACAAATGTATTCTTATGGTTCCACAATTAAGGTTCCATATTCCAAAAATTAAAAGCCATCTTAGGGGACATCATTTTGGTTGTAACCGACCAACTGAAAACAGTTTTAATAGAAGAATTCCAACACTGCATCCAGGAGTGGGAGCATCACTTCTGGTGGCGTATAGCTGCTTAAAGGAACTATTTTGAAGGGGACAGTGTACATTTTTCATTAAACGACATATAAATATTTTTACGGGACCAGCCTCATTGTTTTCGTGACACACCTCGTATTTTAGAGCCATTATGTTAATTCCATTATTTTTGTTGTTCTAACAGTATTGTTAAAAGTTATCTTCTACAGCTAATATTTTTCAGGTAAGTAAATGATTTTTTTCTATTATGTATAGTATATCTAGTCTATTAAATATAATTTCCACCCCCCCCAAGTTTTGTCATTTTCTTGATATATTATATAATTATAATCTAAAACGTTTCCACGTGTTTATCATGCAGTACCGACAATCAGTACAGACCAAATCTTCTTTATCTGTAAGTTTAATCTATTGGCAATCGAAATTAAATTAGCTGAAATTCCACAGCAGAAAAACAGCAAATGGACAGGGGAGAACATGAATGCGGCTTTGGAACTCCTCGAAAATAAGATGACCCAGAAACAGGATGTTGTAGCTTTCAATGTTCCAAAAACGACGAATGTAATAGCTGAAAACGTGTTGAATGCCCAGATCTAGAAAACATTAATTACTTTATACTTGTGATATATGTACAAATAAAATTTGAATGAAGAGGTGTATTCTAAACTCTAAATTTTTTCTTTAACATTGCTAATCACTATAACAAAAAAATCTACTAACTAAATAATTGGTCGGTACTGGATGACAATTTTTCATTTTCTATAAGTCACAACATTTTTATTCTTACAAATTATCAATTCTTATTATTGAATCTCACAAGATTAATTTATCTACTTTTATTATGTTCCATTTATATTATAAACTCATTTCTTTTAATTTTGATTTTTACCGACTCTAGTTCAAGATATAACAAAAGAACCCAGAATGGTCGGCACCTCTTCTGTACTATATTTGACTCTCCTCTACTATATTTCTCATAATTCCCGCATGTGTACTCCAATGTTTCAACCAGTGCTTGCAATTAATACTTGTTCAAAGTATTTCGTTGATGGACTGCGTACTTCTATCCTCTTCTGTATCTGCAAAATATATCGCATAAATTATCTCCAGAAACAAAAAATTTGACAAACTTTTTCGAGAGAAAGCTTTCTCGCATAAAATAATAAACTAATGGAACCAAATTGCCATCTGACTGTTCGCATCGTGAAGAAGAAAAGGAAAGAGAAATTTTCTCGCCGGCAATCGCGTATTCGTGGCGAATCAAAGAACGTCTCATGTTGCGTCACGAAGAAATGACGGTTGTTGCTTTTGAACGTTTTGCGCAACTTCTTGATCAGCGTGGTGGCTTGCGGAACGAGCTTTCGCGTTTTTGTGGATTGATATATGAGGTGACGTTCATGACACTGCTAAAAACCTCCGTATATTAGTAGCAAATACGCACTGATGTACTATATAATACGACGACGCGTAAAAACAGTGGAAGTGGCCGAATGTGGATGTGAATGTATCAAGTGCAACACGGTACATTGCGTTTGGTGAATACAAAATTAGGCTGTCATGGGGTAAAAAACAAACAATCTTACAACCAACCGTTGCATCGCGGCCACACCGACCGCTAATTAGAATTCCAAGAACGATCTCAGATTTTCACATTAACTGGAGAATAATTAACGAAAAATTTTATTAGTCTAAAAAAACGACAAATTGTTTAACAGAACACTAGGTAGGATTTGAAAATGTCCCTAATAAGAAAAAGAAAAAGAGAGAACGATTGTTTTCAGTATTAATAAGTTTACTACGTAAAAATGTAAGGAAAACATCAGTGGAACTAGACCTACGTCTAAGTAAAACGAAAATTAGCAGCGAAAATATTATTTTTACAGTTTTTCTAGCGTAGTTGTAGCCATATGTATCGTTGCTATTTATATCGGCCAATGAAACTTGATTACAAAGTTATGACATTTTCTGTGTTCACTAATTTGTTTATCACGTAAAAACTTTACAGCTATATGCGATATTTAGGTAAATGCTTTTTGATATAAAGTACGATATTTATCGCGTATTAAAAGATATATATTTTTTTTATTTATTGTACCATCATTGATAATTTGTAAAAATTGTATATCCGAGCAGCAACTGTATTCGTTCATAGATGGATAAAAATAATTTTCTGAAACTTTCTCAACTTCTACAATATTCAACGAGATTATATAATATTTTGAAAATGACAAGAAGATAGCACGACGCAGTATATATTTTGAAAAATATTTCCATGCTCGTGGTGCGGTTGATTCGCGGCAGGTAAAAAAACAGAAAAAGGAGAGAGGAAGAGAAAAAGAGAAAAAAGGTTAAAAAACAACGCCGAAAGGGAGAAATATTTCGACGGTCTTTTTGGTATCGCGAAAAACACCGGCATTCACGGTGAAATCCAGCCGTATTAATGAACGCATCACGCCGGCCGCGTACAGGTGTGATCATTAATTCTGTTAAACGGCGATAAATGACGAGGACGTTAAGTGACGTTGACCCTGTTTTAATAATTGTCACGTGCATCGTATATCGACCGAATCTGTCCGTATTACGTTACGAGAGAATAAAATGGGTAAAGTCAGGTGTTTTGCACGATGGCCAATTTATGGATAATTTCGATGGAATAACTATTTTAAGTGCGCTTCAATGATCAATTAGCGCCAATAATAATCTCGATAAAGGCCGAAAGTGACAGGACAAAAAATGCAGCTGCAATCACAATGGATACTTCTCTCGATAAAACCACAATTGAAGAAAATGATCGGTAAACGACTACAATATTTACCTATCTATTTCTTAGGTGCGTGGCAAGTTTGTTGAATTATTTCTATAGCGAAAATAATATCGTTGAATATTGGAAAACAATAACCGTGCAAATACCCGCGATCAATGCGACAAAAGAATTTTTTTGGAAGCTATCCGAATAATAGGTTTATCGATGCGTAAATCTCATCATCCCACTCCAATGCTTTTATTTTCTACCAAATCAATCGAATTATTTCTGTTCAATCGGTATATACATACATATATACACATATATCCATATGTTACGTTCTGCCATTTCCACGAACAGATCTGTGACTTTAATCGATTAACTCTACTTTTCGTAAACTTCTCAGTTTCATTAACCTTGTACACAATTAATATTTAATTCTCAAAAAAGTACAAGAAAAAGAAAACAGATTACTTACTTCCATAAGCTTATTTATCGTAGGTTGTTGACGCAAATAATAAGAAATAATTTGTAATGTTGTAATGCGATATGGCTACGATCAAGCGAAAATACATTCTTATTCCTATCAAACATCTCTGCTTCTAATGCTTATATGATTTTTCGTTTCATAAAGTTGTGCCAGTCTATCGCCAATTAAATTTATCATTAGCAATGCTTGCCAAACGCTGTCACATTCAACTTAAAAGGAGTTCAAGCTGCCTGATCGTATTAATAGATTCCCGTGCATTCAACTTGAAACAGCTGACTTAACGCATTAAACGTTGTGTCTCGGTTTAACCAACTTTGCGGAACATTCGATAATAATCGGTAAATTTCTCTCGCGATAGGCTGGAAGTTCGTATCAACCATTATATTTCCTAATATACCAACTAGAACGATGTTTTCACTATGTGAATGCATGCTGTAGCTGCATACTATAACCTTTCTGTAATCCCCTGTAATTTAGTAGCTACACTTCCATATATTTACATATATATCTCTTAAACTGTAGGGAAAGGTAAAGTATAATGAAGAATCAAACTCTTTGATGAAACGTCTTTTTACGATGAACGTGAACGTAAACATGAGAAGTGAACAGACTGATTTGTGATTAAGTTATCACGATCGTTTCTTCTTTTACCGTTCCTTCCCGTCGCATGGCGTAAACCGTAAGCATACATACACGCGCTTCGATCAAAATCTATATCGCAGTTTGGTATCAATCTACAAACATTTTTGTCGAACCAACGGGCGACGTCGACTGCCAAGGCAACAAAGTATGCGCAATTTACTTATAAAATCTTATTTAATTTGAAAAATTCAAGGCTTGTACGGTTTGGAAATGCACACTGTTGTCAGAATTAAAAATTTCAAACGTGAATACTACAGTCGAATGATATTTGATTCAAGTTCGACGTGTAAATATGAACCAAGAACGAAACACGCGATACGCATCAAGTCGGTATAATAACGGGACAAAAACACATAAGTACCATTTTTGTCCGCTTCAGAGAGGCACGACGCCGCGTATCTGTATGCCAGTGACGGGGATGACTAGTACTGTACTGTACGTTATGGGGCCGCTGATACTCCGTCTATAATTCATCGGTGTTCGAATGCCAATCACCATTCACGCACAAATCACTTAATAGAAGACCGAGCTCCGTTCGTTCGCAGATGTTGACAGCGACCGCAAACCGTATAAAGAGTCATAATGCGAAAGCAAATTTTGACAACCAATTCTTCGCATCGCAGTATTTTCGAGGTTTTGTTACTTAATTCGAGGCCATATGTTCCATGTTACTTGTATACGGTATTCGATCAATTAAAAATACAAAAATGTAATCTGTTTGCTGAAAAGGTGAAACGCAGTGAAACGAAAGTAGAAAAGCTACTTCCCCGCCGATTTCGATAATTTTGTAATATGTCATAAAGCTCAACATTTTGAACAACTTTTTCCTGCACATGTCACTATTGATTGGCCATAGTTCCCGAAATAATCGCAAAGAGCTATCGATACCATTGCAGTGAATTTTGTTTATATATGGTGACACAAGACATGTGGAACCCATTTTGGGAACTGACTGTATACCTAAAAACAATGAAAACAGTTCATATAAATATAAGGAATTTTCTGTTGTGATTTCGTGTTATCTGATGACATTTACAGAAGATGCTCAAAATGACCAACTTACATTTCGAGGTAAGCCTTTATCTACACTCTGGATGATTCCTGGTATTTATTGAATTCGTTGGAAGGCTTGTTCTATTCTGAACCTTGGTATTTCAACATTTTCAATAGGTGTTTCGTACACAACAGATTCGTCATATCTCATAAACGAAGGCAGAACATATATTTATATAAATTCTTTATATTTATTTATATGAAACGAAAGATTGGCCAACAACCAATTTTATGAAAAATTTGACCCAAACTTGGAAAAAATCTCATTTTATTTATTGTCACATTGCAGAAAACAATGTGCAGTGGGCCCGCTAACACGGACTTCGTGTCGTACGCATCATAAAACTGTGACAGACCTTGGCAATTACAGGTAGAATTCAAATCGATAGTTATATGTACTGAAAAAGGTTGTTCAAGATGTTGATTTCCGCAATATATCACAATAACGGTTTCACCGTTAAAGAAGGATCGTGTGCACATTGCGAATTCCGGACAACTTCTCGCTACATAAATCTAAAGAAATTAAAATTAAAACTGTTTTCGTTCCGCGCAATTATTTTGCGCGTTAGATTGTATGCGACATTCTACGCGCACTTCCACACAGAAAAACGCTCGTATCTTTTCCTGGTAAGCTTTTGTATTGTTCACCCTCGAATTACAGTTTTCGCTGGCGTAATATAAACCGCACGCCAGGAATCACATAGATCCTGTAACAATACTTTCTTATTAATTACGATAACAACTATTTATCCTGCGTTATTATGTTCCATAAAGAATGTCAATATTAATTACACTTGACTGCGCTACGCAGTTAACCCATTCGAAGCTAACCGGTGGCATAGTGCGTAAAACACTATCTCATATGTATCGTATTGGCGCGACTATTAAGAAATGCTTTGCGTTAACAGTGCTTAATAGCCCAAAAAAAGTATTCATCAAATATGGACGGGAATTTTTTTTTTTAACAACGAATTTCCATTTTTGGTGGAGTCAATACGAAGAATGAGATTGCAACAAAAAATTATGTACAATACTATATATAAATTTATATGTATTTTGTTTCTAGATTCGAATGTCATAAAATTAAAACAGCAAGGATAGGGACGTCAAGTCGATGTAACTTTCGACTATCGGTAAGTACTGATTACCGATCATTTTATTGTTTGTTTATTTTATTTAAGGTCGGTTGGAAGACCAAATTTAATTTTGTATTGAGGAAAAGTACTACAATTAAAAGGATGATCTACAGGCAGAATACAGTTACAGTCACTGCACTTATTTGGCTCATTTTTAGTTATAAGATAAGAGTGTATCAGTTTAGTGTGTCCAATCTTAAGTCTGGTGAGAATAACTTGTTCTTTCGTATTACAAAGAAGTGCTGGACTTTTATCAAGTATTTTTGTTACGTATTCTATGTATATTGGATGGAGCTGCATTCTTCCTATAATCGTTTTTAATGTTTTTTATCCTAGATTTAAAGAAAGTTTAGAAATCTCTGGAAGGATGATAACTGTTGTATATTTTTCTGAACTTTTATTATTGAAACATTAGGACAGCGACTGTTGAAAGTATTTAAATAAGTTGACGAAGTTGTAATTATGACAATTTTAGATTCTAACTGTAGGTCATAAGTTTCCACTGTAATATCTTGTACTAGTGGATCATTTATATTGTTATCAAAGAGAATGAGCTCCAAGTTGGCATGAATTACAATTAAAAATCTTTTTTGAATATCATATTTGATATAGTTTGTGACTTCTTCAATAACATAAAAATTAATTAATAACAAAATTAATTAATAACAAAATTAATTAGTCTAATGGTGGAGGTGTTTGGTTGAGTTATGAGAATTGACTTATTTTCAGTATTAGAATCGATGGAAATTAAAATATTTGGAACGTGAAGAATTCGTGGACATGTTTTATAATGACGTTTTTCGAGAAGTGGAGGCATTTTGATTTTGAGATCATTTGGCACTTTTTGGGCTCTAATCCTTGAAGGTTACGGATAAAAGTGTTTTTCGCAAGAAGAGCGTTTCTGTTTTACTAGAAAAGAGGATTTGGTATGTGCTATCGTGTTGCTGTGTAGTTATTGTTGCAAAATTGAGAGCTAGTGTCATTTGACGGAACTCGAGAGTGAAAATTTTCTTTGCTTAAAAGATTACAGATTTGTGATTAATGCAAAAAGCACCAGTGATTATCCATGCTCCAATATTATTTATAGGCTATAGTATACCTAATATCCATTTCTTTACATAATAGTAAATCAGTGAATCATAGTACAATTTCGAGCGTATTAGAGCTTTCAAAGCGATGGAGAGGACAGTGTAATCAGCCCTTCTCCAATTCTTTCCCGTAAATATTTTTAATTAATGTAGCTAATCTTTTAGCTAGTACAGCTGATTTAAACTTTTTAATATGAGAGAATCGAGTTACTTCTGACTCAAAGATCAAACTTAAGATTCTAAATTCTTGGCTTTGCTTTAGTTCTACAGTGTCTAAGAAGAGCTTAATTTTGCCTTAATTACGGACATTCGCAAGTGACTAAAAATTAGGAAGGTAGATTTTGTCTTGGAAAAAAAGAATCTAATGCTTCAGAAAATTTTTGGAGATTATCAAGAGCTTTCTGCATCGATGATTGAGAAGTTTCTGGGGATCTTCCAATTAATAATAACGTAATATCGTCAATAAACATTGTCATTTTTAGCGGTTTTGGTATTATAGTTGTTACTTCATTAATAACGATCAGAAATAATGTTCTGCTCAAAACCCACCCTCATAGTATATTATTTAAAGATATTATATTATTTAAGACGGACTCTAAAAAATCTTTGATGTAAAACGTTGTTGATACAGTTGAATTATATTACCTGTAATTTTTTAGTTAAAAAAATGTCTGATAATCATATCTTTCCATATTGTATGCTTTTTCAAGGTATGTAAGCACACAACATGATCGTCTTTATTTTCTCAAGAAACCATTATGTACATTAAACCCATTTCTTATGGAGATAGTATATTGTCTATTTCTAAAAACCATTATAGTCTTCCGTTTAAAATTTTTTCCACAAGAAAAATTTACATAGACAACAAGTTAATAAATCTGTATATAATTATATATACATAATATCAATATGTAACTTATTATCGAAATTATTATAGGAATGTTGAGTGTATTTTTTAATCCGTTGGAGCATATTTTCAATACTTTTTTCTCAATTTCTTTTAATTGTTTTCTTCTTAAGTTGTTTGATTGTGTCGGTTTTACGTAATAAGCGTATCTTAATTTGCGATTGTATCGTTGATTTTATCGTTGCTTTTATGATTGGAGTTTTCAGTACTGTCAAATCTTGTCCGACTTCGGTTTATTTCTAGTAGTATCAATTTTGAGGAATGTATCTGTGTTTTCAGTAGCTTGATTTGATCGAATGTTGCGGCCTATATGTTACTGATTTTGTAGATTTAAAGTGGTTGTACGTACTTACAGCTTCTTCTGATGCAATACCTAACAAGTTGATGTTATCGCTCTCCGTATTCATATAATATAGTTTCTTGCTAAATGTCCCTTTTATTTGCATAACAAACATTTGAGTGCTTTGAAGGATGAGAAAATCCAATGCACGGCATTTTCGTGTTCCATTTTGATTATCTCAGGTAGTTTGTGAACCTGCTCCAAGTAAATGTAAATATATCTATGAAAACTGAGAATGTGTGAAGAATTTTTCTCAATCATGTTTGCTCTTAGGAATATTATAAAGGAGCCTTTGTGCATATTCAAATTGCAATAATGTTTTCTAGTAGTATATGTGGATATCATTGGACAGTATGATTATCTTGTACTTGTTTAATAACTGTCGAACTTGAAGACTCAATCCATTTATTTCGATGATAGCGTAGTTGTTGGTAATTTCTTTGGCTATTCCTTTAACAGCAAGAGAAACGCAAATTTTTTTATTGGAGATTCTTGAAATAAAACGTACATTTCTTGGATTTGTCATTTTGCTGATTGCAAATGCATAGTTTTTTATTTGAATTCTGTCTTTGGCTTCGATAGCTATAGCTTTATCTTTTTTTGCTAAGCAGCCACCCTGAACGACGTTCTTGTAACCGACGATTGACTGTAGAAGATTGAATGGAAACGGTGCCTACAGGTAAATGACTTCCGTAATCAGAGGCCATTTCACAATTTTCCTGTACCGAGGTGCAATTTATCTAGTGAATGTATTACTTTCAGTCACTCACTGATCACTAATCACTAGTATTTTAAATTCACAAACCGTATATTACTATGGAATCACTTCGACAATTAACCGAATGCACAGAACTTGCGGAAAAAAGAGAGTATTACTATTTAGTTAGTATTATTATTTAATGGAATAGAGTATTATTCCATTAAAATCTATGAAACTCTGTTTACGGTCAGTATGCACAAGTCTGTGTTATATTACTCTGCGCTATCATTTATCCTTGTTGTTGCTATCACTAGTGAGCAATTTGATTTAACTAAAGTCATGACGAATTATTTAATCAAACATAACGAATGCTGGGTAATAGGATGGGAAGGTAATATGAAGGAAGATGGTTACAGATAACAAGGACGACTTGAGACGAGGCGACGCGCGACGAAAGAAAGACATAATCCGGATTACGCTTTCGTTTCGAGGATGGTAGATTCTTAATTATCGGATTTGGAAGTATATGAGTATGTATGTATATATGCTAGTTGAGTCTAATGGAACTGGGACTCAATTAAAAATTACATGGCCTGGGATTAGAATTTCAATAAAGTTTCAAATTATTGTTCAGTTACCCAGATACAGAAACGATTATATGTACTTACTATGTATACGTATATGTATAGCAGGTATCGTCGATTTGCTAGAAAAGTAACATGACCGAAAGAAAAGTCAATTTTTCAAGAAATCGGTTTCAAGTAGAAAATGTATCAATTAAATTAATCAACCATCTAACAGTGAAAAATCTATTTTCCTTTACGATTTAGCTGAAAAGCTTTGAATTTCGGGAGTCTCTAATAAAATATCGTTTACGCGCATTGTTTAGTATTAAGGAAATGATTAAAATATATATTACTCTCCATGTATTATATAATCGTAATTTTATATAATCGTATTATTCCCATCATTCGTAAAACTCGCGTAAGGACTTAATGACTAATATGTACATTAATTTTCTCCGGTTTAAATTACTCGAAACTTTCAGACTACAAATTCAGATATATTCCCTACTCTGCTATAACAAGAAAACTAATAACGAATCAACCATTTTTCCAACCATTCCATTCCTTTTAAGCGATGTTTAGCGTGGTTATTGAAAGAATTAATGGTTTGCATATTTAATGTGATTAAGAAGGAGTCGTAAATTATCAAAATGAACAAACAGTATAGCAGATTATTCCTGATTTTACACGTGTGCGCAGATTGTACAAAATAAATATCCGTGATTTCATTAGTCATGATAAAGAGAAACAGTAGAATTTTTACGCTTTTAGATTTTTTCATCTTTTTCAATTTTCAAGAACAATGAACATATATGTGTATACGTGTATACACAGTAAGGAGCAGAACTGAACCATTGTTAAGAAATTTTATGTGAATCGTTATTTATCGTTTACTTTTTATAAACACTTACATAGATCTGTCCAACTTGGATAAAAGGATAATTGATTTCTCCTCTAAAATAATAAATATATTATTAAAGATATGAGGACGACCGATAACATTATCACCGCAAGACGAACGAAGAATTGTGTGTCTTATCACATCTGATAATGTTTCATCTATCAGTATAGCTGCAAAATTATTGAAGCAACAGAAACACGGATAAGCAAATGAACAGTTTGAAGAACTCTTAAAAAAGCTGATTTTAAAACTATTGAAAGAAAGAAGAAGTCAATGTTGTCGAAGAAAAATATCAAATTTCATTTGTCATTTGCCAAAAAATATCAAAATTGGGCAATGCTGATTGGGAACGTGTAATTTGATCGCACGAAACAAAAGTTAATAGAATTTTCTCTGACAGAATCTCGTGGTACTGAATTCGCAGAGGCGAATCTCTCAAACCGCGACATGTGAAGCAAAATATGAAGGTGGGTCAATTACAAAATTAGAAAACAGAATTCAGAAACACTGGAAAAAATATCTTCAGAATATCATGTAACAATAGAGCATTCCAAGGCGAATTAATTAATACATTAATGTAGTTCTAAAAGCGAAAGGGTTATGGACAGGATATCGAGAATATATTTATTCTGAAATGTTGCATCATTAAAAAGGTGGTGTAAAATTGAACCATGAATTTTTTTACAAATTAAAAAAGCAGATTATTATATCAATAACATTTACATTTACTGTAAACATGACATTGTATATATCTTTTCTTTCATTTTTGTTCTTACATATAACAATAAAAAAATGATGTATGCAGAAACTGCGATTATTGGTTCAGTTATACTCTTTACTGTATATCTTTTGTGGGAACGAAAAGCACTTTGTTTTTTCTTAAAACGATAGTTCATTGAAGTTTAAAGATAACGTTTCTGTCCTCAGTTCAAGTTCCAAATTTTGCTTCACATGTTATAATATATGACATATATTTTTACATATATAACAATAAAATATGATAAATAGATAATTCAAGCGGATTTTAGAATGCGTCACATATACATGTGTGCTGCAGGGATAGTGGAAAGCAACTAATTCGTCACATATGTGTGACGCGTTAAATAGCTACATAGTTAAATACCTACATTTGCCAACTACGCAACGTTACAGTAAAAAAGTTAATAATGCACCATGCAAATGAAACAGGAATAAAAACGAAAAATGCACGGTGAAAGCGAACAACAGAATTTGTTGCATATTACGTACTGTCTTTAAAATGCTTGAATTTAAAAGTTTGAATGGGAAATTATTGCACCGTGAATATTGTATCAGGGCAAAATTCGTCTTCCATTTCTCATGCGTTTTAAATAAACTTTTTCTCTCTTTTCTCTCTGCCTCTATTGGATTAAAAAACTTTTTTAACATTCATTTAATCAAACCGAGCGAAATATTTTCCAAAGTTACAGGGATATCGAATTAACGTTTAATTATTTTAACGGGCAATTTGCAATTTCTATAATACAATGCAATTCGAGTTGATGATACATTTATGTGTAATTTTCTACGTTTGCGATACAATTACTATACAGCCACTTGCAATATGAAATACAATTGTCACGACATAAATGTACTTGATACCAATTACTTAACAAACAAACTGAATCCTTCGTTTCATTTCGCTTGTTTCAAAGTAGATAAGATTTTAACTTATTTTACAGTATCTTTGCCGAACGAAACATTTATTTGAGAAAACAAATAATGTTACAAATACGAAAGATTTCGAACATGCTTGCTGTTAATAGCAACAAAGAATTTTGGTAGTTTCGAACAAAAAATGCGTTATAGATAGTAAACGATGAACAAAATAGTAAAAAAAGAAACAAAAAACTTTTATTTTTCAATGCACTTAACATGGCAAACTTACAAACTCCCCAGGTACTTCATATGGTCCTAATAACAACGAACTTCCGTTCTTGTGAAGCGCGACAAAGTAGAAGTAATGAATCCAAGAGGGCTTCTTAAGCTAGTTGAATGTTTATCATAGTCAAGTAAATATTTAACAATACTACGAGCAAACTTTTAACCTGTAGGTACACACCGAGCATGGGTTATGAATCTGCTGATTTATAACATTATACTATATGACTAAACTAATTTTCAAATGACTGGAAAAAATGACATGACTTCGCACGTAGTGTAATTGTATAATGTAAGTTATTCGTTATTTTATTTTTTAAATTCTTGGAAATAAAAATGGGAAGCTCTTCTTCTCGAAAGAATTTGAAAGAGAATCTTTTCGTTTCGTTTCGTTCTTCTGAAAGAAGTACATACTTTGGGAAAGAGACAAGATTTTCAAAAATAAGATAAAAGAAATTAAAACTGATCATGTGGAATCGAGTAAAAGCCATAAGGTCAAGTCGTAATATTACGACTATATATATATACATAGTAGCTACTTGTACAACGTAATGTAATAAAACGTGTTAGGAGGTTGACTATTCTGGCAAAGCACTCCGTGCGTTGAGAATCGAAATAAGTTGAACTTGTTGAGTAACTGTTTGATTGTTCATTCTGAGATGAACAAAGAACTAATGGAAATGACACATAAGAGACAACATTGCTTTCCAGAAAGCATTTCCTACTTTTTCAAAAGATTTATGAAAGTAGGTCAGAAGACATCAGCACGATTAAAATTGATTTAATTTTAATCGCGATTGACTTTATATCGATTTGTTGAACGTGTTGTTGAATAATCCTAATCTTCTGATAAATGATAAAAAAAAAATATTTTATTACCTTTGGTTTTTTCGTAAAATTACACCCTACACAATCTAACGATAGATCCAATTCGATGGTATCCAAGTATCGAAATACTTGAACAAGGTGCTCCTTCTTCCGGTTAAACAGTTTCTGTTTCAACGATTGGAGAAGTAGAATCGGCCGTTCCTCTTGAACAGGCAGATAACGCTGAAAACCAATAGGCGAAGGTTGGCCGACAATTTTTTGAAGATCCGGTTCGGTCCCGTAGCTCGTGAAAGGTATAAAGATAACGGGTCGTTCGAAATGACATACGCGACGCGTACGTCTTACGGGTCACCATCGTCCCACGTAAGAACTCGCTGCGATAGTTGGAGGCTGACGGGTGGCGTTCGTCCGCGCGACCGCCGACTCAATGTACCAGAGGAAATCGCTGACTTATGGCTTGAAGTCGTAGCTTTTTTCATAAACCCCCAGTCAACCCCCAACCTCACGTCTCTTTTACATTGTACCCAGATTTCAGCGATTAATTTTGCCCCATTGTGTCGTGGCGCATCTCTCGCCACCGCCAACCTGTCCACCCACCGCTCTCTTTGCTCTATATCTCTCCCTTTCTTGATCGCTCTTTCTACCTAGAATCCCTCTCTCTTCGTTCTCCACGCTGCTACGTGGTAGCAATCGTTTTCAACCGCGGACCAACCCTCACCGACACATCCTCTCGACTCTTCCCGCTGCCGCTGCGATCTACAGCCTATGCCTACTTGCTCTCTGCAGCTGCACAGTCCGCATTGTCATTGGCAAACAAATCTCAATGGTAGTATTAAAAGTATCCGCTCTAATGGAACCTAGTATCCGTTCTACAAAAATTCTCGTTCCATCTGTACGTGGTTCCCTTTCCACCATCTCTCCTTCTGTCTGTCTGTCTGTCTGTCTGTCTGCCTCTGTCTGTCTGTCTGTCTGTCTGTCTGTCTCTCTCTCTCTCTCTCTCTCTCTCTCTCTCTCTCTATCTATCTATCTATCTATCTATCTATCTATCTATTATCTATGTATCTATCTCTCTCTCCACCCTTTGTTTCGTACGCTAACCGTTTCTTCCTCTGCAGCACACAGTGCTCTTTGCAGAGATCGTGCGCGTGTCCGTCTGTGAGTGCGTGTTGCAAAGAGTGGGGAGCACGTGCACGCGACCTGAGTCGAACGCATGCGAAAATTTCTGCTAACGTCGGGATAATTACTCACTGATAGTCGCGTGGTAATTGTCTGCTGTAATCTATGGTTAAACGTAAGTGGTGGAGTAGCGGATAGTACGTGGGCGTCGATAGACAGCTCGATCTCGAAGGACTCTGTGATTATTACGTTGCCGTCGACTGTTTCGCTTCCAAGCTGCCGTCAGACTCCAGAGAAATCGATTTTCCAGGGAATCGCGTGTTGCGGAAGGTTAGCGATTGCGACACGTACGACGCACGTTCCCAACAAGTTCACGAGTACAGAGATAATTATCTGCGCGTATTCTTTATCTCTTTATTACTTTTATTACCTTGTTTTTACGTTAATCGCGTCGTTCCTTATTGTAAGTTTTATTAATATTATAATATATAAATTCAATGGGTTGTTAAAAACTGTATCCGGTTGGATGAATATCTTTCTTTTCTATAGAATTATCCACACTTATTTTATATAAAGCATGGAATGAAATCTCTTTCCTCGTCTTAAAAACTATTAGCTGGTTCTCGATGCTTCCACCGTAAATTAAGATAAATTACGTAAATGATCTACATTTTTTATATACTTTCAATATACATATGTATATAAATACATAAACATATGCAGTCTAGTAACTACACAGTTTCATGTTTAAATAGCATCGTGCTAGAATTTAGAATGGCTAACATCGATTCAAACAGCTTGGATATTAATCGACGCTTTAGTACCCGTAATATATCTGACGCACAAGTGTAAAGACTCTTTAATTATGACGACTTATCGCTCGGGGGTGCAATGGCAGTTGCCCGTAACCATTGTTTCCACCCTCTTCTCCCGAAATGTCGACCCATTGTTTAGATTTTTGCGCGAGAATCGAGGCGATCTTAATATGGGGAGATGCTTGACGTGGTTTGAATGCACGAAGGAAAGCATTCTTAGCTCTTCTACCACTGCCTTGTGCCGTTACTTGTCGTAAGAAAGCAGAGAACAACAATCCCTGTTCCTTTCTTTTCTACGTTTTACGAGCGAATAAGTATGAATCTTTTGAAACTAAGACGCGGTTTTCCTTTCTACGAATTCGCTACAGCTCCCCACAAACATTATTCACTTCGTTGTATCTGTGATAAGAATTGTGTTAATATCTTCGACATCCCGTTTTCTTTATTCCTTATATTATACCACATGATAAGAAGAGAAGCATCCAATGTTCTGGCGGCTTATAGTTTTCACCGAGAAAAGTAAAAACTGCTTAATCGACGATGTAAGCTTTGAAAGCAATCTTTTCGGTGTAAAAGTTACCATTGTGCTTATGAAAACCTGAAATATGAAATTGAGTAAGCATCCAGAATTGAATTATTAGAAATACATCAAACTGCCGGATGACGCTTATTCATTAACCGTAACCTATGTTGATCGATTATTTTGCATTCGTGTCAAACGGTGAACGGTATCATAAGCTCGTTTAATCTTCCAGTTTATACTTCCATACAAGTATTTTATTATATAAGTACCATATAACATAGTATATATAATAAGTATTATACTACATAATTCTTATACTTTGAAGTTAGTAGTTTATCTTTTATCGTCTTGTATATATGCATACGCTTTTAGCATTTTGCAGTTGTATTAGTTTCAACTTTGGATTTCAAAACTTTAACATCACCTTCCTTCGTTTCCACTTCTCCCCTTTTTCATAGAAGACACACAATATACACGGGTAAGAATCATTTCATAAAAGTCCCTAAGAACAGAACGGACAACAGGAAGTAAAACTTACTCAGGCTCGATTATCGAAGTCTCCGGGAAGCGAGTAAATCCCGAATAGGTCGTTCAACGACAGCCATAGTGGGACCGATAAACAGTGTAATTGCGCCTCTGTCTTCTTGCTCTTTCGTATATGCGGCTAGGTTCAATATCTATCCATGGGAATACAGACGCAACTTCCCATAAAACGTCAGGATCTCACCGAGATTGAGATCGTAAGATAGCTGACGGTTTTACCGAACTGATGCGATGCACACGACTTCAGATCGGTATCACGTTTGCAATGTTTCTGTATAAATATAAATGCCATCGATATAGTTTGCCACATTAAAATTTATCCGATAATTTCTAGACATCGCGTTATTACTTTCATTTTAATCACTTTATTTATTGCATTGAGTAAAATCAATCTATTAGTCACGGAATCCGTTATAATAATAAAATCGTTCGATTTCGAATGCACTAACCAAGAATTTTCTACAATTGCGAAAGTGCAATAAAAAATGGAAAATTCGTTAATACAGAAATTATCATGTCCAAAGGTTAACTTGTCTTCAATATTTTTTAAACATTTCGAGCTTTAAAGTTATTGTGTTTTTCATATTTTTCCCCTATGATCCTCTATCGTAATTCCAGATATAAAACAAAATACTATAAACCACAAATACTTATATCCACGATTTAGCGTCTACGTGAAATAACTTATTTCGTATTGCATTAAAAAACATGAAAATAATAACAATAATTTTGAATATCGTGTTTGTTTTTAATTTTTTCTCAAAGACGTTACTCCTTAACATTCCAAGAGAATCGAAACGCTTGAACAACGTTTTTCACGAGAAATTACGGAACATTTCCAGAAACGATGATAAAAGAACTCAATTAAGCGAATCCAAGTTCCTCAACAAAAGTAGTCCGGTAGCGGTTTGAGTCGTCGAATTAAAAAGGAGTCTAAAGGATAAAACATTCCGCGACAGAAAATCCGAGAGAGTTCGATCGCAGAAAAACGAAGAGGAAAAGAAAAAAGAAAAGAAGAGAATGACATAGATATTGGTATTGATTCGATCGGCTCTCTATTGTTCGTTCGTAGTTTTCCGGCCGCTCTCTCAGGGTTGATCAGACGACAATGGGCTTGTTAATTAAACAGGACAGTCCTTCTTACGCGTTACCTGAAACCCTCAGAGTTCATGGGTGTCCTTTAACTCACCGCGACACAGACAGAAAGCTCTTATGCAAACCGCAGAGTCCGAGCTGCTTCGAGTCGGAAGAAGCTTATTATGGTCATTTGCCTTCCCATTTAAGTGAGCGTACTGAAAATTGTCGTCAACCCTGAAACGACGATGTTGGTACTCGGGAATGACAAGCCAACTACCCCGTCGTACAATGTACCATCGAGTTCCTAGTAAAACGAATCCGTAAAATTATATATACGAGTTACCACCAGACACGCCAGGTCTTCGGCGGTTGCTCCCTTTCCAGATTTTAAGTGAGTCGTCTTTAAGAAACACAAATTTCAAGCTGAACAACCAAGTTCTTATCAGAAGCCCTGGTAAAAATTATTTAAATTAAATTTGAAATTTTCATTTTATCGGTAATCTTTACATATATATATATATGTCAAAAATGATTTTTACGATTGCGGCAAGAACGTTACACGCAAATTTTAAATCAACAAAATTTTGATTTAAGGACAATGAAACGAGCTGAAACAACTTAACAAATGTCGTTCCAGCAAAATAGAAAAAAGAATTGAAAGTAAATAAAGCAACATCTGCGTCAGCATTTTTCTCGATTTGGAAAGTGAACAATCGTGGGAAAAGCGATTGCGGGGATCGAAATGAGGTTCGCGTCACCTTCCGTTCACGCGTCACAAAGCGTTGAATTGATCTATCCCGCGCGTGAGAAGTCGATCGACCATAAAGTTATTAATTTCAGCCCCATTTTACTTTTTCTTCTTTTGCTTCAACCTGTCTTGCAGAACGGTAAAACTGTGAGTCGGAAGTCATCAATTTGACACGTACCTTGTACTAAACCGATGAAATCCAATGATAAATTATTATTCTTGGTATTGATGATTTATACGCCTTGAGGTGTCAAGGAGTGAAATAAAATCCAAAGAGACGAATCTCAGAAACATCGCATTTATTATTTTCAAATTTGTATCGATTTGTAACAAGCTTATGACGAAAATATCCCCGTTTCTGTCATCCGTCGATCACTTTTAAAATATAAAGACATAATAGAAATATTATAATAAGTGATATACAGTGAATAATAGAGTCATATACATAATATTATTAAAAAATTGTGCGTAATTAGAGCACCCTATATGTTTCAACATTTGAAAGAACTAAAATAGGAAACTTTAGGGAAATATTTAATCCAATTAACGCCTGACTGACTTATTTTAGACGTTATACAGCTATGTATCTATAATAAAAGTCTATAATAAAACGGTATCTGCAGTAAAGAAATGATATAGAGAAATAAGGAAATTTCAAAAAGAATATTTTCAGTACATACGCGGCCGGTAATTTTGCGGAAAATTAAAAATTGGAAATAGTAAGTTTGTTGTAAATAAAAAGAATTCTTTTTCCCGTGAGGTCATGATTAATAACCAGAAAACAGATAAGAAGAAAAACATAAAATTGCATAAACGACCCTTGATACGGTACAACATTGTACGTAAACATTCTTTTCTGTACGTTATTTCAAACATTATCATCTCATAAGCTTTAATAACATATTTATTTTACAGAGAATCGTTGAAATGCATACGACGGAAATTTCGCTGAAAACTTGAAATCGGAAGTCAGTTGAAAATTAAAAGGTTAAATGAGCCGGGAATCGTTACTACACAATGTCCTCTTGTAAATTTCAATAAAAACACGCCCCTAAATAATCCTGGAAACGATCTCTGCCCTTTAAACGTACAGCACATTTATGGTGGGTTTGCCGGATGAAACGCAGTTGCAATTAATGTTTACTCAAGTAAATTAATTTATTTGACTATCTTCCTTAGAAGGAACAATAAAGTGTATGTTTTTTCACCGGTGCGGCGCGGTGACTGTGTTCACCCACGCGTGCTGTGTAATTTCCTCTTCTAGTTTATAGGAAACGTAGAAAGGGGAACTTTGTCTCTCGTTCTGCCGCGCACATTGTGTAACAGGAGCGAATTTTCAAAGAAAAGACTCTCCGTGAAAGAGAAGTTTTATATTGCACCGGCTATGTAATGTGAGAAATCATAATTATTCGTTTCTCCCGGCAACAATAGCTGCTTACGTGTCGCGATCGTGTGACTTTTAACTATGTACTACCACCATCTCCTCTTTTTCCAGTGTTACGAATTGTTAGCACACGAGTCGAGCAATCGTTATTCAACGTCAAAATATTTCCTCTTTTAAATATGTATCCTTCCAACATAATACAAATATTGTATTATGCAAATATTAACTATGTTTGTTCTTCTTTCTTTCTTTTCTGTTTTATAAAGCTGGCAGTTAATAAGACGGAAAACGAAGGACGAACGCGTCTCTCGTAGATGGAATCTCCCTCCTAGCCGAATGATTAATTTTTCTTTTTTGTTTCATCCTTCAATTTGAAAAAATGATGAAATATCTGTTTTCAAAGAGCACAAATTTTGCAATAACGCAGTGCCTGTTGACCAAGTCTTTTTCGTAATTTGCGAGAAATATTAGCCTGCGAAGTGAATATTTCGTGCCGTTCAATATTTAGTAAGGTAAATATTAAATAAAGCTGTAAGCTTGCAAATGAATATTTCAAAGGCAGAAATGTTTCGAGAATCGATATGATTGACGTTCTCCGTTTATGTACTTATTACGAGAAAAATGCATATAATTACACAATATGCTTAATCGAAATAAACGAAGCAATGACCTTTTTATTCGATTCTTTCATTCTTTATCGAGATAATACAATATGTTGCACGAAGACAGTCATTGTTTAAACACTGTTTAGCATGAATTTATTCAATTTCTGTGATATAATTTCGAATAAATTTCAAGCATAAACTGAAACATGGTTAGACACATTTTGCTTTTTATCGCGAGACATAATTCGATTACAATCAGTGATGGTCGTTACTAATATTTCGTGAAGATCATTTAATCCAATTTTGTCTTACTGGCTGTAGATCGTAATCAACTTACTTCGTAAATTTTCAAGACCTATAAGGCTCGTCCTTTCTTTTTTGCGATCAGTTTTGCGATCAGTTTCGCGTTCATTTTGGTATTAAATTCAAAGCGTCGTTCTTTAAATCAAATCCTAATTAAAAATTGCTTGGACGCAAGGTTTGCGACAATCCTTGATTTTTCCCCTTAGCTTTCAAATAATATGTCAACAACCATACCGTACGATATTTGAACAAGGTCAGCCCTTTTCTCGAAATTCAGGTGCTCTTTGCACCAAGTTGAGAGAAATAAAAAAATAATTGTGGCCGCGACGAATAGAAGATAGCTCGAGAATGATCTCAGCGGTCAAGTTCGTCGCGAGACAGAAGGTTTCAAACTATCCGCGACAAGGTCGGGGCAAGGGGATGGGTTCAGAGTTAAAATCCGACGAGATAATATTTCGATGATATGCCGAACCACGTCACAGCTGCGGCACACGAGCGACGGTCCCTCATCCTGCGTCATACAAGATTGTTAAAGCTGAGATCGGAAGGAGAGATTGCGGGAAGCTGGCTGTGCAAGGCCGGACCTGGCGTGAGGCTAGTAGTGAAACAGCTGGCACATACTGGCGATGGCGACAGCCCGCCCGTCACTAACTCAACCTGGATACACACGCGCCATGTGCGCCAGATACAAACTTCATTGATGTTGGGTGAAAAGAACGACTGAGACTTCCGTTATGCCGACGACGCGCCGCTGCCTTCGCTCGCCTCCGGACGCTCTCTCAGACTTGTTCCGCTGGATTAACACTTTCACCACCACCACGAAAAGAAGATGCTACGCTGGTACTTGTCAGTTGCTCTTTTTAATCTTTCCTTCCGGTTGATATATCAACGATAAATAACCAAACAACAGGTCTCAGTATGAAGCATGCGTTTTTTCTTGATTCAAATATATATCCGTTTCTCTTACTCATTAAGAAAAGTACATAGGTTTCCCATCGAAATTCACAATGTCTCTGATAGATACTACTATCTTAAAAAAATGTTGTTCTCTTCCAGATTCTATAAAGTATGGAAAATTCTACGGAATAAAAGCAATGTCCACTTCAACAAGCGTTTTAACGGTTAACGGTTTAAAGAACGAAATTCTGTGGCTGTTGATAGCATTGTATTACAATTAATAATATATTTTATAACAAATTTTACCGGAATTGTATAGAATGTTAAATTTATATGTATAATAAACCTACATTCACGGATGGGTCGGCAATTTTTTCCAAAATAACAAAGGACTCTTAACACTTTCCCGTCGCATCGTTGGTGTGACACGCAAAATGAATCTCACGTTTGTTTTAATAAATGCCTTTGCAAAAACAGCTTCGCATGTGCACAGCTCGCGACTTTAATTATACATGGTACTGTTGTCTAATGAAGAGTGTAGATAGGTGAAACTTCCCATTTATTTCACCTACAAAACTCTGCTTTAGCCAGCGACTTCTCACAGTAGATTAGGCACATGCTTTGGTCAACCACGATCCTCGTTATCAGAATAAAAACAAAGGGGGATCTTCTCATTTCATGATTCCCCATTCGATAGTGCGAAAAATAATGAAACAATGCGAAAAATTTCTCCCATAATCGCCAATATCTATCTTTTCCAGCTAGCATCGAGTAAATTGAAATATTCCAGTTTATTGATTTTACAATTATTCAATGGTAAACCGTTTTCTATTTATTTCTGTTTCTTCGCTTAAGCTATTTATTTTCCTGGCTTTAACGAATTACGAACAATTAAATTTATGCATTTTATTTCATTAGTCGTGTCCATTAATCGTTTTTTACGATGTAAAGTTTAAGTCTAGTTGCACTCATTAAGTCATCGATTAATAGCAATTGCAAGTTGTATCGAATAACAGTGATTAATGTCTTAACAGCAATGAGTAAATAATATTCGTATAATTTTACAAGGACTTCTTTGCCCAAGTTAAAAGGTACAAAAAACGTATAAAAAAAAGGTAAAAAAAAGGATATATATACTATACATTCAATTTCAAAATGTTTTATCATGTTTAGGAAAATGATACATTTAAATCTAATATTAGTTTAAACGATATTTATAAATATCTGAAAAACATGGAAAAATTGTTATCAGATGGTAGGCTAAATACAAATCGAAGACTAAGGAACAGGTGGTTCTGATGAGCAAATTAAGTGCATAATTTACGTAGGGAATCTAACCAAACGAGACTCACACGAGTAGTATATGGAATTGATATTGCCGGCCATTTCTCAGTAACGATCCATTCTCTCTCTTTGAAAAATGACCATATCAGGGATAAAATTAAATTAACGAGGGGACATTAAATTTCCGTACAGCTCGATGCAAGCTGTAGGAATCAGACTTTAGGGGGCAATTGTGATTGAAGTAGCTTGTCGCCTTCAAGGCTCGATAATATCAATTCAAATATTCACATAGAAACGTAACAACGGTTATAGCTATTATAATTCTGATAATGTTTTAACATGACATGAATATTTTTTAAGTATTTATATTATACTTTAAAGTCATGTCTCGTTAATACTTTGCATAAACAATTTGTAGTAATACGATCAAGTTTTCATAAGGTATTGTATTCCTAACTATTATTATATGTATATTTTATTATTTTATTTATAATTATTTAATTTATAATTATTTTCTTTATAATCTTTTGATTTATAATCTTTGTAATTCTTCGACAATTAAATTTTCCTAATGATACCAATAATCTTAGAATCTATAATACTAACCATCGTAAGCTTAAATAAGAGAGTTTTTCAAGGGTCGAGATTTTTCCATTATCTCATTCTTGTCAATTTTTAATACAACATCAGCAGTTTTTTCTAAAAGACGCTCCGAAATAAGGCCGCTTTGCTGTTATAGGTATGACATGACTCGGTTTTCGACTTTAAGTAGTGATTTCGTTCTGCTGTCTACACTACTACTGTTCCCCTGTTTCGCTATAACAGTTCTTTCGTCATCGGGCAAGACCCGTGACAGTTAAGGCAAAGGAACGCATTCCGAAGAAACACGTACTGATCGTAAAGCTTATATGAGGATTGCACAGGGCAAGCGTAGATGCGACGACGGTGTTACATCGTAAAGCTTTGTAACGATGTTATACTTATTTACTGCTGTCAAATTTTGTACCTTTTTCTTAACAAGACGGGAATCACAAAACGTCCACGTCGAATTCGGGAATTTTTCACATTTATTATGGTGGTGTACGATGCCATATCGCCTAGTACGTAATTGTAACACCATCGCATCAAAGTTAAAAAATAACTACGAAATATTATATATATTATCGAAAAAATGCGACAAACTTCTTAAGATTCGATTTCTTTAGATTTTGCTTCATAGTTACGAAAGGAAACTGTCGTTACTGAAATCGTTGAATTATCGTTGATATTGTTTTGGTTTCCATGTGCAGCAGATTTCATTTAATCTTATTTTTTTAATTATTATGATTACTCCAATATTTCGTTATATATTGCTTTTTACGGAATTTTACATTTATATATTAAGAGATCGCAATTGAAGTTTTCACATAGTGTGGACACGAGCAGAATTTTCGATAGATTTCTGCTATATTGCGCGAATTGAAAGCGCAAGATTTATGTGGGGCAAACAAGAAGTCCTGACTGGGGAAAAAAGAGAAGTCAATAAACAGAATTATTTATCACACGTGTGTCAAGGCAACCTTACGAATCTCTAAAGGATACGCGTCCTTTCTGCGTCTCGTCGAGCTTGTTTCCGCCTTCTCGGTTCGTAAGGTTCTAAAGAACGAGCAAAGAAGGAAAAATATATAGGAAGGTTGAAGAGAACTTCCATGTACGAGGCTCTTGGTGCGTATACTACTCTTTCAAATTTGTCGAATCTCCTACTTGCACGCGTCTTACAAGTGCGAAAACACGCAAGCCCCGTGATCTTAAGGAACGATTATAATAATGGAAATTTATGAAATCTAGGAAAAGGCAATTAAGAGAATGAGCATTTCGAAAGAACTTGATTATTCATTGCCCCCTAGACTGCGAGTTTGTTGTTTCCTCAAACTTATTCTTTTTTTTCGTGAAAGTTGCAGAGGGTACGGTTTCTAAATCTGATATCTTTTATGTTTGAAGAAGCCAGGTCGTACGTGGGCGAGTGAATGTGACGATTCTTTTTGTTAAATATGACAAAATAAATTGGAGAAATAAAATGAAAGAAAAAAAGAAAGAGAGAATGATGTGTAAAATACGAGCGGTATGTGGATTCCTTTGCAGAATTGTCAGTCGGGCTCCTTCCCCGGTTTCCCTGGGCTTGATCGTTATTCAAATTTCACATAGGAGTGTATCCGACTTTTCTGCATACTCTTACGTATCCCGGACGTGGAAAAGTCACAGATCGGAGGCTGAGAGAAGAGAAATAGGGTGAAGATGTCAGAGCGGAGCAGCGTCACCACCTTACTTTTTCGGTATTTTTGAAGGAAGATAGATATTCACTTAACCCTCCGAATCCTCAGCATTCATATATCTACATTTTATTTATTCTACAATGCAAGTAAGTTGACAACTTAGGTTCTAATAGCGACTAACGTTAATATACATTTTAATACATCAGCTTGTAATACCGATTGTTATACCGATGATATGATCTTTGATTTCATTCCTGATTCATTTTGTAGTTCAGTTTGTCACAGACACCCTGTAATCTTGATTTGTTATACCGATCTATAATTGCTTTTAATTCTCGGTTATCGATAGAAAAGAATCTATACAAACGATCTAATAGTCTATAGTATACCTACTCCAGCTGTAAATCTAGTTTACGAATCTATGTAATATGTATCAATTTAAAAATTCCTTTCACGATCTTAATGTTCGATCTTTGAAATGAAGTGTCGTTAATTCTGATATTATCTACTATAATCTAAAACGGATGAATCTCAATGAAACGAAGTAACTGAAATCGTGAGACAAAAATATAAACTCTCCGCAACGATCCAATCGAAAACTAAATCACTTCACCGGTGACCAACCCCGTCGAGAACAACCAGGAATAAAGGTAAACCTAAGTACCTAGGTAGCTGCCGAAAAACATTTAGGATTCTCCGTACAAGGTTCCGCACCCTCGCGAATTACATTTACAAGAGCTAACAGAGGCGGGCATCGTGTCTCCGACTTGCCAACACAGAATACGCCTTATTCGTCCAAAGAAAGCCCCAACGGAGTTTCTGGAGGTAGATGAGGGTGCGATGCGGCTCCGTATACCTCTATCGTGCGTACGCCACCCTCGTACAACAGAGACCGTCCACACCGATGTTCACACACGAACCGTTCCTCACATCTGTGTCTCGGGCTTTTACTGGTCTTGGTGTTCCATCATGCCAGTCGTCAGGGCGGCGGCTTATCTCTACGAGCTCTCTTCGAGAAGACTAAAGTGGAGTGAGCCATATCCTCCCACTTCTCTTTCTCTTGGCTTAGTCGTAACACAGCATTGCACTGGCACGGCGGCGAAGCGATGACGTTTCGGCTGCTTTTATACCGGGCCACCGATTTCTCTGACTCCAACCTAGTATACTTACAATTAAATAGTATTTATCTGCGACGAATTATCACCACCCATCCGTCTCTTCTTGCTCGA
Source organism: Bombus flavifrons (assembly GCF_040668555.2). Taxonomy (NCBI): domain Eukaryota; kingdom Metazoa; phylum Arthropoda; class Insecta; order Hymenoptera; family Apidae; genus Bombus; species Bombus flavifrons. The sequence continues at coordinate 542,643 of NC_138455.1, forward strand.
TGATTCATTGCTGCTGGATAAAATAAAGACAGATTCCACCAACCGTCCACTTATTCCGGGATTAAGCCACCGAATTACTTTCAGATTTAAGTCTCAAAATTCTGAGGTTTCAAATATCTGAAAATATTAGATTCGATTTTTGTAAAATTTCCGAATTTTACCAAAATACACAATCGATGTTGCATTAGATAAATGTAAAGGTGGACATAACCTCTTTGATGTCGATGATTTTTTAATTTTGTCGTATGCATTGACGTTCCGTTACTGGCGATCGGCTTTAGTTCCTGAGATATTTGCGAAAAACTGTCGCTACTACTGTAGAGAATCCTACGTAGAATAGAGCGTCTGTGGTAGCGTAAGATGTAAGCGGCCGGATAAACTGACCTGATCGAAATCTTCTATTAGTGTATGCAAATGAGGATGGGGCGAGCTTAGGATTAGAGCCAAGATAAAAATTCGTGTATAACGAGCATGTGCGAGATTGTAAGAAATGTCTGTTATAACTCAATAAAAAATAATTATCATCAATGTATTGTGTTTAGATTTGAGTCAGTATTTTCAATTCGGCCATCGCGAGTCAGTTGGCACTGCTTGCATAAAGTGATAAACATTCTATTTCATAAAATAATATCAATTATTCATTCGCCTATTATTTTTATAATTAATTCGTGATTATTCGTGATTATTCGTGACCGGTTACTCTTTAGTCGAGAATTCGCAACATATTGGTCCTTCGATTCGGATCAAGGTGGATCACTCGAATGATATCGATAGTTCGCAGAACATCACATCGAACCTCAACGCTTCTCTACTGAGTCCACAGAGCGCCACATCGAACAAGTCCTTGATCTCAAACGTCGCCCTGGAGTTACCCTCGCCTCCAACGAAGCCGGCACACTCGCCAATGTCAAACCAAGTCCCACTTACGGACGCCACGGCACCCAACGTCCCTTCACCAACTATGGCATTCAGCACAAGCAAGCCGAAAGAAAGACGAGAACGAGAAGCTCAAACGAACTCACAACACGATCAAGGATCTAACATTTCGAAGTCACTCTATCGAAGCCTTTCGGGAGATAAACTATCAGACTACGACGAAAATTAGAACCCTCCCGGGCAATCAAACCGTTTGACCTGACCTCCCACTGATGAACTCGCCAAGAAGGACGAACCAGTTCATTCATTGCACAGTCCCAGCATGGTGACACTTCCCGGAAAGAAACAAGGCATAATGCTGGTCAACTCAGAGCGTAACTGCCCCCTGAAACCAGAGTCTAGTCTGGAGAATCCGTTTAACGCTGAACCAGCGGGCGCTATTGCACACAATATGGCGATAATATCAAGGAGGCAACTTCGGAACAATCTAGCACCGGATAAAGATCGACACAATCAAGCAGGATGGCTACAAACGCCTGCAGCTGTAAATCCTAATCCACTGCATCCAACCAAAGGAATCTGAACAAACGGAGGATAAGATATCTCTGATTTTGCCTTCCGCGGATAATTCGGCCAAGAGACTCTACTCTAACGAGACGACAAAGAGTCTACGGGTCAAGCCAGTACAACCACCAAGGATCATCACCAATAAAACACGATTGTGGATGAGTCAGCGGGGGGGCCATGTCTCCCAATCAACCGTAAACATCTTTTACACCTCCACCTGTAGATCCGTATCTACAGATGGATCTCGCTCGCGTTTGGGAAATCGACGAGGGACCACCAACAAAATACATGTCTAAGACCACAACAGATCACTCCTCAGACAACAGTTACTACCTGCCACATCACGGCTTAAGGGATAAGAGACAAACTACAAAACTCCAGGATCGAAGCGTTCCACCACACTTCCTGGGCCGCGGTGCCCAACGACACTTCCTGGACAGTGGATTCCAGCGGGGAGTTTATGAGCAACGAAGAGGATGACTTAAAATAAATACAGAAATTAAGCAAATTGAACGTTAATTTACAACGATTACACATCAGATCTACAAAAATAAGCAACCAACTTAGCCCTTTATCTCTAGGGAAAGCAATGAAATATAACAAGTATTTGAAACAACTTGCAACCTTGGATACGACTTTAAAGAAGATCAACATCGAAATTGATAAGCGTAAATATGCACGAGATGGTCTACTCGAGGAAATCAGAAACTCAAGAAAGACATGCTATTTATACTAAAGAAAGACAACACTCATCCCCTCCAGTAGCCTATGGGTTGGATAATAAATCTGCACCCAGGAACTGATGGGGTCATCCGAGTAGTTATAGTTATTCACTACCTACACCTTACCTACTTACTTAGATTACAATCTAAAGATTATTTTAAGTAGCCTACCTAACCATAAATCACATCTACGTAAAAATCTAAATATCTGCTTATTCTATCTACGTAATAATATAAATCTAATAATGGGAAAGGGAAGGGATATTGTATGGAGTATGAGTCCTCTTCACTAGTAAAATTCTATGAAATATGTGTAGGCGATAAAACATGGAAACCTCTCTCGAGTATCCGTGTCAGTCATCGGTGTACGCGACAGACCGTGCGCCGATAATCCAAACATTCCCCAACATCGAAACGTCAATGATCAGTTCGTCACATTAAATAGCTAAGTAAACGAACGTGACTCGTTCTTCTTTTTACCATTATGCTCTCTCTCTACATATGTATATGTCGGGTTATGGTTAGAATTTTGGGCGCGTAACAACTCTTCACGTGAATTAGCCATTGTTTTACAAAGCCGAGATTATATTTACACGTATATACAAGTCTTCTACAAAGTTTAACAAATAATAAGTCTAGTGAATAATAAGCTTAACGAATAATAAAGTTAGTGAATAATAAGTTGAACGAATAATAAGTCTAACAAATAAGTGTAATGAATAATAAGCTTAACGAATGTTAAGTTTAATGAATAGTATGTTTTACGAATAATAAGTTTAATGAACGCTATTAACAATGTTCTTGGGTTCAAACGAATCTACGGTCAACGGGATAACTCTTTACTAAGCGTAGACTAATCTTATTCGCAAAAATACGATTGTTGAAAATGCTCGATGTGTCACTCTCCAAGGCAATCGCACGAATGCCAGCCTCGTGGAGATTTTTCTCGCTGTACGATTGCATTTGTTTTCTATACTCGTTTGGAAGCATCGAGAAGGTTCCAAACGCCGTTGCTAGGCAGTTTCTGCCTGGAGTTTGATTATTACTACGATGTATGTCCCATTGTATCGGTACCTCCGAGGCAACATCACACGTGGCTAGGCCCGCTCCCGAGGCCGCATGCCGCTACAACCACATTTCTCGGAAAACCCATACAACCAGACCTCCGTTAGGCAAAACGTCCATCCCGTTACCGCGGCTATGTTCGGCGACCAATTGTCACCTCGAACCCAATCTCGCTATCACAAATCTCGAACAATTACAGCTATGATAAAATCCATTCTAGAGTACTAGAGGATGTTACCAAAATTTCCAAGGGAAGGCTTCTGCTTTCCTTTCATCTCTGACATATAATTACTTCCTAATTGGTAAGGCTTAAACATTATTTCGTAATATCTAGCTCTTTTCGTTTGCCCACATCCTTTATTTCTCCTCATTTTTTGAGCCTCTAGCATACATATTTAAGATGCTATAAAATATTCAAAATGTAATTTCTGTAAATGTATTTTCTGTAAACTCATGCACTGGATTTATATTTAAGAAAAACTGGCACCTCTGAAATAAGAACATGAATTTATACATGGAAAATGAAGTACTAATTATCAATTAGATTAACTCACTCTAGGAAATCATTTATATCTTTTTAATCAAAACTAGTGAGGTAGAGTTGTGGTGATAGTGCTACTGCTGGTGTAGAGGCCAAGATAGGTTCTGCTGCTGATGTAGATGTCGCTGCTGGGGTACTGCTGCATGTCGGACTACGGTCGCCGGGATTTGAACCCGGGTCCCGAACGTTCGTAACCTCAGGCGCTAACCACTGCTTTTTTTATAACGTTTATTTACAACCAAGATACGTATTGGGTATTCACAATACAATACATTTGGGTATTCACAATACAATACATTTGGGTATTCACAATAAACTATGAATTTGATAATATGTGTTAGGCAAAAGTACCGATACGCGACGGTACGACATAGCCATACTATATTATGTGTCGGCGCTTTACATTTTTTGTGTTAAAATCTGATCTTTGGATTTAAGCCACTGGGGAGCGGAGGTTTTATGTAATTTTGTTTTTGGTTAATTTTTCTGTCCTGAAAACTTGGTCGCAAAACAGGATGCTTCGGTAGTCTACTTTTTGGGTGCTGTATAACTTTGGAGAGGGGCGGGATGATAGGGAGGGGGAGGGGGATGTTAAATAGATTATTTAAAACAAAAAAAAAAAAAATTTACAATATATACAATACGGGGGCAGAATTGAGTTCTGTCGGTTTAACGATTTTCTATATTATTTTATTATGGATTCAGTATCCACCAATATTTTTTTTGTGTTTTTTCTGTGTTTGTCTTTAGTGTTTTTCGGAGGGAGGGCCATGTTGTATCTCCACCTAGTGTCTGCGGTTTGTCCGCTTAAGTTTTCTTTGTAGAGTATAGTTTTGGTCCCTATTTTTCTTTTTATGTGATAAATTATTGGAATGTTATTTTGGTCTAGGAGGTAGTTTTTTTCGTCTAGGTATAGGAAAGCTTCTGGAGGGATATAGCCTGTTGCCAGAGTGTTTTTGTAATATGCGTCATTTGGGAATAAGCAACTGAAGATTAAGCTATTTTCTTGTATCTTTGACGCTTGCGCGAAGTGGTTTCTTATTAATTTTAAGATGTGACAGTCTATGCGGTGAATGTTGGCTAGGTCGTAGATTATTTTGTTTTTGACATATTTTTTGAATCCGCTGTGTTCGGATCTGTAAGTGCTGAAGCAAGCTCTGATGCATTTTCTTTCGAATCTGCGAATTCTTTCCATTTGGGCGGCTGATATGTTGTACCAGATTGGGCAGCCGTAGGTTATGATCGGTCTGATTAGAGTGCTTGGTAGCACAGGATTTTTACTTGACTGTTGAGATGTTTGGAGTAGAATAATCTTTTTGTTCTCCAGAATGCTTTGCTGTCTTTGGAGAGTTTGATTACGATGTGCTGCTTATAGTTTAATTTTTCGTCTATGTTTATGCCTAGGTATTTTAAGCAGTTTTTGTGTGGTATGAGCTCCCCTTCGTTTACTTTTTCCCTTAGCTGAAATTTTCTGCAGTGTTCCCTTTCTATTGGACCGATTTTGCTTGACTTGGGTCTAAACAGTATGATATCGCATTTGCTTGTGTTGGTTTTTAATTTCCATGTGTTGTAATAATCGTTAATTTTCTCAAAAAGTTCTTACAGTTCCGTTTTTATTGTTTCGGTTTTGCGGCCTGTTACGTAGATGATTAGGTCATCTGCGAAGGCTATGGAGCGTTTATGGGTGGATGTATTAGTGGACTTACTAAACCTCTTTAATCTCAAGTCACTATTGTAAATACTGAAAAGTAACGGGGAATTTACTGTACCTTGTTGCAGACCGTTTTTTATGGAGAATTCTTTGCTTGATGTGTGTGAACCTTCAGTCATTACGAATGTTCTGCTTGTGATCATGTCCCAAGCTATTTTGATTAGATATTTGGGAAAGTTTTTCTTGATTAATTTGTATATGAGACCTGGGATCCAGACTGTGTCGAAAGCTTTTTCGAGGTCTATTAAGCAGGCGGTTACTCGTTGTTTTGCGTTTAGCGTCCAGCAGATGTCCGACGTAAGTTTGTTTATTGCGTGAATTGTGGAGTGTTTATATCGGAAGCCAAATTGATTTTCTGGGATTATGTCATTTTTTGAGCAGAAGGAGGTGAGGGGGTTGTTTATGATTATTTCAATTATTTTGCTTATGTTGGGGAGGAGACTTATGGGTCGTAGGTTTGCGAGTGATGAGCCGTCTTTATCTTTTTTTGTTATAGCTATCAATTTGGCTTTTTTCCATTTTGGGGGGAAATATGTGTTGTTTAGTGCACTGTTGAAGAGTACTGTGTAGTACCATTTTATTTTGTTCGGTAGGTGCTTGAGTGAAATGTTTGGGATGCCGTCGAAGCCGGAGGATTTTTTGTTGTTTAGTTTGGAGAAGATTTTGTTCAGTTGATTGTAGTTTGTGAAGTAGTTTATTTCTGGTTTCGGTTGTTTGGCATTGTCTGCGGTGTTTTCGTTTGAGAATGTGCAGACTGTTTTGTTTAGCGTTATGTCTTGTTCCATTTCATTTTTGAGTTTGATTGTTTCGGCGATGATAATTCTGTTTAGATGTTCTCGGCCCAGGTGTTCGTTTTGTGTGTGTGTTTTGGAAAAGTGGGTGCCGATAATGTCTAGTTTTTCTGTTGTTTTAGCTATTATGAAGTTACCGTCGGTGTCTTTGATGGTGTTGTGTGTCGTTATACCTGCTTCTTGGATGAGGGAGGCTTTTTCTGGGGGCAATTTGAGAGGTGGAATGGGGTTTTGTCCTTTTGGCCTGAAGATTTGATTTATTTGTGGGAACATGCTGGCTGTGTCGTTTTTGGAGATGTTTTTTATTTTGTTTGTCCAGTAATGGTTTATGGAGCTTGCGAATTCTTGTTTCAGATGTGCTTTTATTTTGTATAGAAGGTACTTTAGGAATTCTAATTCTTCTCTTTTGTTGTAAGAATAGTTGTATTTTATATTGTTTATTTTGGAGAGTATATAGCTTTTGTCTCGTTGTAGTTCTTTTATTTTATTGTTGATATAGGGCTCGCATGAATTTTTTTGTTTGATGAATTTGTTTGTTTTTTTGTTTTGTTGATTTTTGGAGAGCGATTTGTGTATGTTTCTCTATTTCGTCTATGAATGAGTCGATTTGACTGTTTGTTAGTTTGGTGTTGTTGTAGATCTTTAGGTCGCGGAGAGCACGAGGTGGCTGCGGGTTTTCAGGGCGTAGGACCACGCCCTGGGAAACCCCGATGAATCTGATATTCTCCTATAGCCGGACGGTGACTGGTCGGCGCCTTTGGCCCCCGCCAGTTTGCCGATCCGGTGCGGAGAACCTCGGAGAAGTTGGTGGGCCCGTATCCGCCAAGACCACTCACCTCACCTTCTTGTGGGGCTCCCCGTCACCCTGCACCGGCCTTGACCGGGGCAGGGTGCGAAAGAGTGAGTGGCACCAGGATGGAAACCCTTGTTGACGACCTCGGCAATTTTATACAATTACAATTCAACAATGGATAAGAAAACGAACCTAAAAATCGTTTACGGTGCAGGGGAGGGATACCCCAGTACCGGCGCAGCCGCGGGTTGTAAAGCGGGCCCCGCTGCGTCGTCATCGAGCAACCGTGGCCGTCCGGGGGTGAGCCGCCAGGCCCCTGGACACGCTCATGCGTCTGGCGAAGGGGACTCGCGAACTGGGGAGTCCCGGAGAGGGTTGGAGGAATCCGACATTTTGGCTATCGGCCCGGGACCTTCGCGAACTGGGATGCGGCGGCACCGCGGGGGCGACGGGGGGTTGAGATCCGACGACGAAATGTCGTCATGCTCTTCCTATTCGACCGTCGCGGGCACACTCGGCAAGCGGTCGTACCGCAGAATTGCCGAGTCTACAGAAAACATCGCCTCAGCCGCCAACGGCCGCGGCGGAGGCGCGGGACGTCGCACACGGCGGGGGGACGCGCCCGCGGGGGATCCCGACTCCGCGCTGCTTCCGGCTCCCGGTAAAAGGAAGAAGAGGGGCGTGAGGCGCGGGACGGATATCGACACCGATACCGACGCCGAGGCTGTCACCGTGGCCGCCGCCGCCGCCGCCTCTACCATCCGCGGCGGTGCCGACGGCGGCGACGGCATGCGGAGGGACGAAGCGAGGACCGGGCCGGTCGGCAAACAAGCGACCGGAAAAGAAGCGGAACCGACCCACGATCGGGAAGAGGAGGACGTCGCATACCTGCGAAGGAGGGTGCGTTTTCTGGAGGAAGAGGTCAGTCGTCTCCAAGAAACGGTGGAACGGCTGACCAGGGATCGCGCGGAGAGGACAGCCAAAGTTGGTAACATCGACGGCAAAGGACAAGAGGTGGGGATCACCTCTACGAGGAGTGACGTGGCCGCACACCGCTCCACTATGTGACGTATTGAGCGCGGAGGGGGGCCCGGTGTATCGCTTACACCGGTTCCCGGGCCCCTCTCGATCGCAGTCGTGACGGTCATCGTGGAGGTTTTAGTCGGTTGGAGTCCGGCACTACCACGCCGCTTTTCCCCAGAAGCGACCTGGTGTCCGCGCGGATTTCCTCCACGTTAAACAAAAAAAAAAAAAAAAAAAAAAAAAAAAGATCTTTAGGTCGCAATTCTGTTCGAGTATGTTTTGGAATTTTTTCCAGTGTCTTTTTGTAATTGTACCTGTGTGCAATACTATGTGAAATACTAAGGCGTTATGGTCACTGGTATAGGCTAAGGTTTTAAGGGTGTTATTTGGACGTAGGTTTTAAAATTTTAGTCGCGCATCTGCTAAGCATATGTCCAGGTATAAGCCTCCTTTTGGGTAAGAGGGTAGCTCGGAGCTGTATAGGTTTGTTTTCAAGTGAATGCTTTTATTGTCTAGCCAGCTTCTAATGAAGTTGCCTCTCGTGTTGTTTATTTCGTTTTTCCAGTTTGTATGTTTTGCGTTAAGGTCGCCTGCTATTATATAGTAGTTTTCCGGTTTGTTGAGCTGTAAGAGTTCGAAAAGTTTATTGAATTTGTCGCTAAATTCTTTCCGGTTTCCGTAGGTTGCGTAGGCTGCAGTGATAAATAAATTTTTCTTATTGCTTATTTTTATTTTTATGATCATTGTTTCTAGGATTTTGAAACTTGTTATTTTGTCATTTAGAATTGTTTTCTGTTTTATAGGGATTTTTATGAGGATTGCTGTTCCTCCTCCTTGGCTGGCGTTCGGTCTGTCTTGTCTTATCATGGAGTAGTTTTTGAAGTGTACTTTGTGTCTTTTATTTAGTTTTGTTTCTGAGATGAGTACGATGTCGGAGATTTCTTTATTTATTAGGGTTAGCATACTGTATCTTTTTTGGTTTGAAATTAGTGAGTTGGCATTTATTGCAATTATTTTCAGATGTTTTAAGTTTAATTTATATGTTTTTTGCTGTACTTGTTGGTTTAGTGGTTTTTGGTTATTTGTCATATATACTATTGAAAGAGTTGAAGATGGCGTCGAACTTTTCTTCATGCGTTGATAGTGTTGTTTTTATATCATTTAATTGCATTTGATGTTCTTTTAACGCTTGGAGTATGATTTTTTTAAAGTCTTCAATAATGTTTATTATGTTTAGTTGGGGGTGTTATCGGTTGTAATTGGGCTTTGGCTTGAGCGCGGATCTAAGTTTGTTATTTGTGGTGTATTTTCGGTTATTTGATTTATTTTTATTTGCTGTTTCACTACGTCAGAGAACTTTAGTTCTGGGACGTATTTACGGCCAATTTGGGGAATTCGTTTTGTCTTTGTTTCATTGCCTTTTTTGATTTTTTCGGCTAGATTTTTGCGTAGTTCTACGAGTTTGGGGCACCCCTTGTATGACGTGGGGTGTTCGTAGTTTTTGCAGTTTACGCAGAATATTTTGTCCTTAGTGACTGCGTCTTCTTTTTTTATTTTGCAGCCGCCTGGGCCATGGGGCTCTGTGCATTTTACACAGCGATAATTTAGGTTGCAGTTTTGTGCAGTGTGACCTAGTCGCTGGCATTTATGGCATTGAGTTATATCATCATTTCTTTTTATTATTTTTTCCCATTTTATCTTAAAATAGTTAAAATGGTTAATTTTTAATAGATTGCTTATATTGCTATGGGCGGGGGGGATAATTGTATTATATAAATTGGGAGTAATATATTGTTCTCCCTTGATCTTTTTGTCGTAAACCGTGAGACTTTCGTGAATTGGACGTCGTCTATTTGCAAGGATTGTAGGTCTGTGAGTATTTCTGTTTCAGTGTAACTATTGTCTAAGCCTTTTAGCAAGTATTGTGTTTAGCAAGTGTGGTGTTTTTCTGTTTTGGGTGTATAGGTACAGAAGTTTATGTTTGCTGCAAGGAGTGTTTCTTTAGCTTTGTGAAAATCGGGTATGTTTCGGAGGTAGAGCGCATGTTTACCTGTGTGTATTCTTTTAATGTGGAATTGTTTAATGTCTGATACTTTCTCTATGAGTGTCTTTTGGGTCTTGTATTGTTATGTTGATGGGCGGCGGTTTGATTTCCCTTGTAGTGGTAGAGGCGTTCGTACGCTCCTCTGCGGTGTGTCTGGTGGGGTGTCCGTCCGGTGCCCGGCCCCCCGTGGCGATGATGGTGGCGCTGGGCCTCCAGGGTTGTTCGATGAGGCCTGTCGCCCCTCCGGTGATGAGCGCTTTAGCGATATGGTGGGACTGTGTTTACTCATTTTGCCTCGTAATGTATCGTTTTTTTTTTATTTGCTCTAACGTTGAGCTCGGCGTTGAGTAGTTTGATTGTCCCTGTTGAGGTTGATGTTCTGGTTCTGTTTGTAGTATACCGAATCTATTGCTTGTTACAATCGCTGGAGGTGAGGTTGCTCTTATGGGCCTCATGATTTTGAATTCTACAGCTTTTTCTTCCTGTGTAGAGTGAAGTTCCTCGTCTGTGTTTACTAGCCTTTCGTCCTGGCAATCAGATTTGGTTGTGGGTTGAGTTACCGCGTTTTTTGCGCGGAAAGTCTTAAGCTATTGTTGATTTCTATGGCTGCTTTTTGCGCGTTAATTTCTCTTTTTGTTGTTTTTTTTGTTAAGTCTAAGGCGGGTTCCGTTTTCTTGCTTTTTGCTTCATTATCAATGACTCCTATTTTTTTATATACTTTAATTTTGCTTTTTTTTTATAATTTTGTTTTTTATTTTTATTTTATGGCGATGATGTTACTGCAATGTTTTTCACTTTTTAACACTTTTTGTCACTTTTTGTCACTTTTTCCTTTTCCTATTTGAGAGTGCTAGTTTACTTTGACGCGCACACTGTCAGGACCTAAGCCTGGTGTCCCTTTCTGGGCTGAGAGGTCCGTCCTGTTCGGAAGTTTACGATCAAGTGGCGCTAACCACTGCGCTGTTGTCGTCCGACTCTATTTGGTGTCGAATGTAACTACACTAGAAAAATTAAAAGCAAAAATTTTAAGTTACTAAATTAATACTGAATTAAAAATTGAAAATTTGAATATTAAGATAAGAGAAAAACCGATTATTATAAAGTCACTTGCTTTGTCTTTTAACATTTACTATCTGTTATTTCTTATTCAACATAATGAACCGAAAGATATGCAAATAAATAATTTGTTGCAAAATTTTTGTTACAAATGATCGATGATCGCGAATGAACTTCATTACTTACATTACTATTAAAAGATTGAAAATATTATGGTCGAAAAAATTGTAAAAATTATGGTTCTAATAACGAACAACCACTAGTATTTATTCCAATAGTAATAAATTAAGTTTTAACTGACACTTAAAATAAATTAGCAGGTACTTTAAAAAATAATATGAATTTAATGATTTAATAAAAAAAATTTCAAGCGTCCATAGCAACATGAAGATATTTCATTATAATATTTTGTTACACGTATCAATGATATCACTCACAATTTCACACGTGTATATATATGTCGGAGTAAGGTTGGAATTTTGGAGGCGTTCGATGAACCTTTACTTACTTTACCATCGTGGATGTAGCTAATGTTTATTGGTACAAATGTGGACACTACAAGAGGCTATGAGTAATAGCGGCGATAGGATGGTCGAGATTACGGTGACAACGAATTCAGGTTCGATAACGAATCCACGGTCCACGGGATGACGAGTACCAACGTATACACGATTCGGATAACTTTCTCGATAACTCAATCAGCAATTCGCCCAACGATTAACTAACTAACTAACTCGTAATCCAAATAAAACTGCCCTTATATATTCCTGGCCCACCTCTCGGGTCAATCTTTGTTTTTAAGGAGAGCCATATAATCATTCCATACCTCTGTCAGGTACACGTCCCTCCCGTGATCGTAGCTACATCCAGTGACCCGTTATGTCACTTCGAGCCCGAACCCATCGTCATAAAGCCTTAAGTACCCGCATAACTATTTCTTCGTTCATTGCTTAAATGTTTATGTCGTAAACATTTGGATTGGGGTATTGGGTTTTTCCGAACATTCTAAAGAAAGGTCCCGATATCCTTTTATCTCCAACACGGCCATCCTGACAATCACCCGTCCTCGGGTGTATCTAAAATATCGTGTTTTCTTACATTAGATTCGATGCAACTGACATTATTTACGATTTATCTAAATGTCCAAATAAGCCAAGGGTCCAGTGCAACAACAAAATTTCGTTCGGAGGTTTGACAACAGAAGAAATAAAAGAGAACAAAAGTTTGTAACGTTATAATTAGTATTCAAAGTGCTAGTTGCATTCTGTGAATTATCAGTCGGATCGTAACGGCATGATGGACCATTCTCGATTTCGTACCCAAATGAATCTCGTTTTTCTAGATCGCACGAGAACGTAGAGCTTCGTTCCACGGTCTCCTTGAGCTTTATTACATCTGTCGCCTTGGAAGCATCACATGTCCCAACGGGCCTTAACACATCTATCGCCCTGGAAGCATCACATGTCCCAACGGGCCTTAACACATCTATCGCCCTAAAAGCATCACATGTCCCAACGGACCTTAACACATCTATTGCTCTTGGAAACGCGTGCGAACTCGCTCTGCCATCGTGCTATTGATGTTCCGAGATCGGGGTACTTATATCATCATGGTCACTGTTGTTGCAATCACTACCGACGTCCAACTCGACAGGAATACAACTATCTGACTTTTCTCGCAACCTGTGATGACTATATTTGTATGAACGTTTGCCATCTAATGTCTTTAAAGCATACCTGTCTCCTTCCAAAATTTCTGTTGCAAACGAAGGGGAGCTCATACCACACAAAAGCTGCTTAAAATACCTAGGCATAAACATAGACGAAAAATTAAACTATAAGCAGCACATCGAAATCAACCTCTCCAAAGACAGCAAAGCATTCTGGAGAACAAAAAGATTATTCTACTCCAAACATCTCAACAGTCAAGTAAAAATCCTGTGCTACCAAGCACTCTAATCAGACCGATCATAACCTACGGCTGCCCAATCTGGTACAACATATCAGCCGCCCAAATGGAAAGAATTCGCAGATTCGAAAGAAAATGCATCAGAGCGTGCTTGAGCACTTACAGATCTGAACACAGCGGATTCAAAAAATGTGTCAGAAACAAAATAATCTTTTTTTTTTATTAACGTGGAGGAAATCAGCACGGACATCAGGTCGCTTCTGGGGAAAAGCGGTGTGGTAGTGCCGGACTCCAACCGTCTAAAACCTCCACGATGACCGTCCCGGCTGCGATCGAGAGGGGCCCGGGAACCGGTGTAAAAGATACACCGCCCCCCCCCCGCAGTCTGATCCCCCTACCGGGCTGCTTTGCGGCCCCGGGGCGCTGAGCTGTCAGCGCTTAAATTTGCACCTCACCGGGGAACGCGGCGGACCTAGTGCGTCTCACCGAAGCGCGTCCATGGCCTCTGCCGCGCCCTCGCCGGTCAGTCGTCTCAGGGTGAGAGTACCGCACCCTCAGCCTCTCCATGGCCTCTTTTCGAAGCATGGTTTGCTCACAGAAAGAAGTCACGGCCCCCCTCCTTCTCTCGCTTACCAACAATGCCTCGAGGATCGCCGGCAGCAAAAGATCCCAACCGATTTCCACGATGAGGTCGTGGCGTAGCGGGCAGCGTAGCCATACCGACTCGAGGCCCCGAGGAGCGGAGCATATAACTCCCACGTTGACCTCGTCGGCGTGGCAGCCCCCGACCTCAGCAACGGCGGCTGCCACCTCCTCCGCGGTGACCGAGTCCTCCAGTCCGATCACTCTTAGTTCGGCCGTCCTTCGCGGCACGGTTACCTTGGCGGGAAAATCCTTCAGTGTGGCCGTCATCCGCTTGGCCAGTCGCGATGCTTTGCTCCCAGCGTCCTGGCCTGGTATTTCGAACAGCAGCGCCCCCGTGTTCGCCCTCCTCGGTCTTAACTCCGTGATGTCGAGTTCGGAGAGCTTGACTTCTCTCTTCACCACCGACATCGCATCCCTGTACGTGAAGCCCGAGCCGTCCCTCACGGTGAGCGATACCGCGGCACACCGTGGGGGTCGGGGAAGGCCCGACACTTCCTCGCTGTGCGCGTCCCGCCCGCTAGCGTTGCGTTTCTTTCCTGCCCCGATAGCTCCGAGTCCATTGCCGCTGCCTGCTGCTCGCATGGATTCTCTTCCCGTGCGAGGGCGCACCGAAGGCCGAGCGGCCGCCTCCGCGAAAGTCCTTGCCCTCGTTCCGCCGCTTCCGGTCGTTGTCCAGGGCGACAAGGCCCCTATTCGCAATGTCGACGACGGAAGAAACGACGATACCCGTCCCTTGGTTCTTGCGTCCTCTGTCGACACCGTGGGCTTCCTGTTCTTTCGCCTCGCTCTCCCTCTTCTTCCCCCTACCACAGTGGTGAATCCTGCCTCGTCGGCCGACGACTCCACGGTCGACCGCGAGATGTCTCTCGCCGACCGCAATCATGCTTGTACGATTCTTGCGGCGACGCCAGCGTCCGTAGCCGGGGGGATTGCCCCTCCTGGCATTACTTTTCGCCGACATTCCTCCTTGCGGAGGAACAGGATCTTGAAATCCTCTAGTGGATCTCGAGGTCCTGGACCACCGAATCTATCCGTTCCCTTGGTATGTGTTTTACGTGTATTACTCCCCGACCCGTCGTGACAGCGGAGACGGCGCGACGCTGACTAGGGATGTGGGGGAGGTGGGGGAGGGGGACCCATAACCGTTCCCGTTGGGGTCCGGGGAGCAGTTTCTTTTGTCCTCCTCGTAGAGGTGATCCCCACCTCTTGTCCTTCGCCGTCGTTGTTTTCAACTTTGGCTGCCCTCTCCGTGCGACCCTTGGACAGCCGTTCCACCGTCTCTTGGAGGCGGCTGACCTCTTCCTCCAGAAAGCGCACCCTCCTTCGCAGGTATGCGACGTCCTCCTCTTCCTGATTGTGGGTCGGTTCCGCTTCTTTCACGGTCGCTTGCTTGTTGACCGGTCCGGTCCTCAGTTCGTCCCTCCGCATGTCGTCGCCGCCGTCGGCACCGCCGCGGATGGTAGAGGCGGCGGCGGCCACGGTGACAGCCTCGGCGTCGGTATCGGTGTCGGTATCCGTTCCGCGCCTCACGCCCCTCTTCTTCCTTTTATCGGGAGCCGGAAGTAGCACGGAGTCCGGATCCCCCGCGGGCGCGTCCCCCCGCCGTGTGCGACGTCCCGCGCCTCCGCCGCGGCCGTTGACGGCGGAGGCGGTGCTTTCTGTGGACTCGGCAATCCTGCGGTACGACCGCTTGCCGAGTGTGCCCGCGACGGTCGAATAGGAAGAGCATGACGACATTTCGTCGTCGGATCTCAACCCCCCGCCACCGCATCCCACCCCACGAAGGTCCCGGGCCGATGGTCAAAACGTCGGGTTCCTCCGACCCTCTCCGAGACTCCCCAGTTCGCGAGTCCCCTTCGCCAGACGCATGAGCGTGTCCAGGGGCCTGGCGGCCCACCCCCGGACGACCACGGTTGCCCGATGACGACGCAGCGGAGCCCACTTTACAACCCGCGGTTGCGCCGGTACTGGGATATCCCTCCCCTGCACCGTAAACAATTCTTCGATTCGTTTTTCTACCCATTGTTATTCGAGAAATTGCTGAGGTCGTCAACAAGGGTTTCCATCCTGATGCCACTCACTCTTTCGCACCCTGCCCCGGTCAAGGCTGGTGCAGGGTGACGGCGAGCCCCACAAGAAGGTGAGGTGAGTGGTCTTGGCGGATACGGGCCCACCAACCGGATCGGCAAACTGGCGGGGGCCAAAGGCTCCGATCAGTTAGCGTCCGGCTATAGGAGAATATCAGATTCATCGGGGTTTCCCAGGGCGTGGTCCTACGCCCTGAAAACCTGTAGCCGCCTCGTGCTCCCCTAAAAAAAAAAAAAAAAAAAAAAAATCTACGACCTAGCCAACATTCACCGCATAGACTGTCACATCTTAAAATTAATAAGAAACCACTTCGCGCAAGCGGCAAAGATACAACAAAATAGCTTAATCTTCAGTTACTTATTCCCAAATGACGCATATTACAAAAACACTCTGGCAACAGGCTACATCAACAGGCAACAGGCTACAACAAAATTACATAAAAGCTCCGCTCCCCAGCGGCTTAAATCCAAAGATTAGATTTTAACACAAAAAATGTAAAGCGCTGACACATAATATAGTATGGCTATGTCGTACCGTCGCGTATCGGTACTTTTGCCTAACACATATTATCAAATTCATAGTTTATTGTGAATACCCAAATGTATTAATATGTCGGGTTAATCGGGTTTGTTGGGTTGGTGCTGGTTCTTGGGGCGCCTTGTGTTTCTTCATTAGGACTAGCCATTATAGTTGTTCAAAGGTTTATATTTACAGTAATATGTACACAAGTTGATTAAACAAGGTTTAACTGTATAACGTAAAGTCACTCTTAAATAAACAATGTTCTCGGGTTTAACGAATCCACGGTCAACGGGACAACTATTTGAACATTTAGTTATAAGCTATTCTTGAAATGACGTTAGCTATGACGTTCGGTATCTTTTAGACTAATCGTTTGACGTTGTGTATCAACTCTCCAAGGTGATCATACAAATAAAAGACTGACACGATCACACTTGTCAATTGCATATTGATCAGGGTTATCAACAAAATTCCAGGCACCGTTACTAGGCTCGCGTAGAGCCGTTATTGCTCCCGCCTCGGGACTTGTTTGTTAATACAACGTGTGTCCCTCAACATTAGTACTTCTACGTTCATCCCGAGACCGCGGCTACGTTCGGTGACCGGCAGTGTCACCTCAACCTCAAGTCCACTGTTATAATACTATATTGAACAGCTTAAACAAACAGTTTAACCGAAAGTATTGGGAATCTTCCCAAAATTCTAAAAGAAAGGCCCGCCATCCCTACATCTCCGACAAATATGTATCTTGGTTGTAAATAAACGTTATTAAGAAAGAAAAAAAAAAGCACTCGTTCCCGTCAGATCACGAAAGTTAAGCAGCGCCGGGCACGGATAGTACTTGGATGGGTGATCGCCTGGGAACTCCGTGTGGCGTTGGCGAAGCGCGCTGGATCCGCCGCGTCCCCCGGTGGGGTTCGGGCTTGGACGCTAGCGGCTCAGCGCCTCGGGGCCGCCAAGCAGTCCGGTAGGGGAACCGGGCTGCCTGGCACGGCGGCTCCAGTGTCACGTAAAATCGATACTTGGGTTGTAAGAGAAAAGAAAGCTGAGTCGTAACCCAACTATTAATTTCCTTTTATCGAATTTTATTATAATTTTGGCACATACAACAGTAGAATAACGTTGAACCGAAAAAGGGGTGTTGTACAAGAACAGCAACTAGAACAAGAACTGCCCGAGCTGGGTGAAGCCTCAGCTTATATAGAGCCTGGCTTGAAGATGTTGAGGGGTTCGGTGTGGGTTCCAAAGGGGTCCGAAAGTCGGGGGTTGAGACCTTATCTCTGATGGGGACTAAGATGCGTCGCAGCCTTGGCGTCCGACAGTCGGGGGTCGATGTATTATCTCTGATGGGGTTGAGAGGTAAATGATGTCACACCGGCGACGAGGCGCTGTGTGACATGGCCACATACCGCTCCATCAGCGGCGGTATTGAGCGTGGGGAGGGGCCCGGTGTGTCGCTCGCACCGGTTCCCGGACCTCTCTCGATCGCAGCCGGGACGGTCATCATGGAGGTTTTAGTCGGTTGGAGTTCGACACTACCACGCCACTTTCCCCAGAAGCGGCCTGGCGTCCGTGCGGATTTCCTCCACGTAAAATATAAAAAAAAGGTACAAGCAGATACGAAAAGTTAAGTTATCTACACAAAAAAAGGTATGCATCTACAACAACATTCATATTCCACGCAGTGCTTAAATGAATCTTTCCAAATTTCAAACAAAGCATACATCACGCAATATTTATATTCCATACAATGATTACATCGATCTTTATAAACATCGTGCAATAATTCGTAGCCCTACTAGCAGCATTTGGTATTAAAGACACATTTGTCTAACTTGCAACGACAGAAAGAAAATGAAGCTACTAACACTGTATATACAATTTCGTGTCTTGCAAAAGGGACATACGAGTCGTTGTACTAAACTGTTTAACATTCTATTTTCGTAACACTAATCTTTTAAAGATATCGAAAAATTATAATCTCCGAGATGCCTGACTAAATTGCCCTTAAAAGTAGGAAGAAACTAAAGAGAAACCGCAAGCAATCAGAAAATATTTGCGGTGCGAATGTACAACTTCGTGATTTCTCGAAAAAATCTATCGCCCCACGCGAAGCGTAATATCGTGGACAGATTGTCTAAGAAATATAGGGTAAGCTATAAACAATGTTAGGAGAAAGCCTAAGTAACGAAAGGGCCGGGAAACTTCAATAGGCCAAGTGACTCATCAAAGTATCGTCGGTTCTTCAGTCGAATAGTTACGCCGAAGAAGGCGTACGTGATCATGATCGCGGACGATTACGGAACACGTACGTGATGGAGGTATGAGAAGGCGGCAAAGGGATGCTTAAGGGAAAAAGACGAATTAATCGGCAATCGTTAATTGAGTATCGAGTTGTAAGGAGTTAGTTAGTTGCGAGTCGGGAATTGAGTTGAAAGAGTTGAGTAAAGGGAGAGAGTTGCCGAGTTGTTATGAGTAGTAAATTATTAGTTGTGAGTTGTGAATTATCAACTTAATTGCCTTAGTTATATTACACTAATGCATTAAGTTCACGTTAAATAACCATCGTTTCCTGTTTAATCCACTGTAAATAAATCCATTTATCAATAAATTTATCATATAGAATAGAAATCATTGAAAATCCTAATTTCTAATATTTCTGAATAAATAATCCTATAGTACAGAATGAGCTCACAATAGGTATCTATCTTATGATTAATTAAAGCTAAAATACACGCATTGTACAGTATCTCATGACATCCCACGGCGTCCACGGCACCCGTAGGGAGAGGGGTATTAGTTCAGTATAGATCACCAAAACAGTTTTGAATAATCCAAACTAGACTATATTAAAGTAGTTTTTAGCTTGATATCGTTTTTCAAATAGTAATACTCGGAAATATTAATGCATGTCGTTTTCCAATAGCAATCTAATGCTATTAAAATTAATGTTACGTTAATTTTCTAATATTCAGAATAATATTTTATGTATCATTATTTGGAAAACGATACCAATTAGGGCGACCCATTACGGAGACGTAATTACACTCGGGTCCCATTTACGTAAAGAGTTTTAAGCATCGGCAGCAGAAGATGTAACATTATTTTATAGCAAAGTTTTATTATATAGTAATGTGTATTGAAATTTATTAATTAGAATAGGTATGGTATCATTATCATCGATGAAACCAAACCATGCGACTGACCAATTGTAGCACACATGAATGCATGATGAAATCTCGTTGCCTTCGATCAAATTGCACTTACTGCCTCAATTCCATGAATACGGCTTGATCTTTGGCTTTGAGTGGACATAAAGAATTACATTCCACCCATAGACGCTCAATAGTTAGACTTTGCATTGGCACTGATTATTAAATAGATTAATTAATTAATTAAATAGATTATTAAATTAAAACTAAATAGAAATAAAATACCATTCCGAAGACTTCAATGATTTCGTTCATATTAAATGAAACAAAATAAATCAATAATTTAATCGCTGCGAATTGATGGTATATAAATTAAGAGCATAATTATTTTTAATTAATGGAAGCATATTGTTATAAATTATTGATATAATTATTAAAAGTTAATGGAGTAATTGTTTTAGATTAATAATAAATTGTTATAAATGAATAGCCTAACTATTATAAATTATTAATTTATTAGTTGTAAATTAATAGTTTAACTGTAAGAAATTAATAGATTAAATGTTGTAAAGTAATAGTATAAATATTATGAATTAATGGCATAAATGTGAATTAAGTAAAATTTGTACGTAAATAACTGGAAATTATTAGATTATCGCATAACGAATACTACTTTCTTTGATAAGGAAAAATCTTGTTTAAAAGACTGATTCTTGTACCTCTTGAATGAACTTATATTGTACATTGTACATACGTCCAGATATCAATAGGTTTCGTCATCTATATCGGTGGTTTTAGTAATCCCTGTCTTTCTCATGCTACATGTATATTGTCAAACGAAATTCTTTTTTTCTAAATATTTTTAAATCTAATCTTCTTATGAGATTAATCTACAATCTAATCTTCTTATGAGAGTAATCAGTATATGACTTCTTTACGTGTACGATTGATGTAATTGAAGTTGCTTCCCACTGGGAATTCCTCATTGGATTTCTATGTATCGTTTGTAGTGAGGTCTTGGGGTTGTTTCCTTTCCAATCTTCAAGAGTTCATATAATGTATCAGCTGTGCTGCTTTTGCATTAGAATGTTGTTGTAGTCGTGCACTGTGTTTTATGGCCTATTTATTGACTTCATTTTTTATTTCATTTATTTCTAAATCTCTATGGATGTAATAATTCCCCTTGTACCTTGCTACATTTGTTATTTATTATTAGTGTCTTATTTTCGAATCGTAATATATTTAGGTTTGATTTACTTGTACAACTCCATAATTAGATACCATAAATCCATATGGATTTTATCGCCGCATTGTACTGATGTAATTCATTGTATAAAGATAATTCTGATTTCCTGTTTAGTAGCAAGTACATTCTTTTTAATGTTGCGCCTGATTCGCGCCGTGAATAGGAGGTAAAGTGTTGATCCTAATACGCTGCCCTGTGGAACTTTTGCTTTGATTTTTTGTAGTTCAGTGTAGTCATTTTCTGTCCTCACTATAAAATAGCGATCGATTAAATATGATTCTATTAATTCGCAATAATTTTGAGATATTTGTTGCTTTAATTTTTACAAAAGACCTTTGTTCTAAACTTTGTCGAAGGCTTGTGACATATTTAAGAATAATGCTAAAGAGATCTTCATTCCTTCAAACCATTTTTCGATAATGTTTGTTATTCTGGAAAACTCAAATTGATGGCTGGGATATAGATTCTGCTTTGTAACAATTGACGTAAGGGTTTTCAGGAGTAGCTTTTCGAAGAGTTTGGATATAATTGATGGAAGTGATATTGGGCTGTTTTTGTTTATTTCTTCTACTACTTTCATTGGTGATACGTATTTTATGGAATTGTTTTTCACCTTTCGTCTTTCATATTTCTCTAATCGACTGATTGCGGTGAAAAACATTTTTTAGGCATTTAACGAATATGTTTGCTTTTCGTTCATCACTTCTTTCAATCAGTTCTGCCCGAGCAGCCGAGCTGAGAGGACGTGAAGCAGCGGTGGTACAGTGCGTCATAAAAGTGCGGCAAGTGATTAAAATAAAGACACGAACGGCTACGTCCATAGCTAAATGTTGGAAACCTGCGTTTTTCATTAAGAAGACTATAAAGAAAAACAAAATGAAAATAACATCGATAAAGATAATTAATAAAGACGAACAATATTATATAAATAAAACAACAGACACAACAAAACCAAGTCAACAAATAAATCAAGATCAGGACTGCTCAGATACAACTGAAGTGGAAATGGAAACGAACAAAGAAACAACACAACAGGATGGAAGCTGAAAAGTGGCGACCTATAATAAGAAAAGAAAAATTATAGGTAATATAGAATCAGAAAAGCAGCGATGGCTGCAAGAATTACCATTAAGAAACTCCTTCAGCTCGCTAACGGAACAAATAGGCGATGACCCAACAAGCAAAATCACAACTCAACCAACACACATTACAAAACCACCACCAATATTTGTTGAGGCGCAAATAATAGACCCGCTTATTGATAGATTAAACAATATAGCTGGGAAGGAAAATTACATAATGAAACAAGTAAAACTGGAACAGGTAAAAATCCAAACAAACTCCCCAGAAAGCTATAGAAAAGTAATAAACGAACTTAAGGAGAAAAATGCTATATACCACACGTACCAGTTCAAAACGGAAAGGAGCTACAAAGTAGTGATAAGAGGATTACATCCTAAAACCAACATAGAAAAATTAAGTGAGGAGCTAAAAAAAATAGGACATAAAACAAGAACAATCAATAATGCGACCAGGTATGACACCAAACAACCACTACCATTATTCCTAATTGAACTAGAACCGGGAACCAACAATAAAGCAATATATGAAGTCAAAAAAATCCTAAACACAATAATAACAGTAGAACCACCACGCTACAAAAAAGAAATACCTCAACCAACAATACGGACACACAAAAAACTATTGTAATAGAAGCCCGGTATGTGTTAAATGTGCAAAAAACCATTTAACAATACACTGCCCATACACAGGAAAAATTGAGAAAGTTAGATGTTACAATTGTAACGGAAACCACCCAGCCAGCTATAAAGGATGTGAAATCAGGAAACAACTACAACGTAAACTGTTTCCACCACTTCGCAATAGATCAGTTGATAACTACCAACAACAACAAAATACAACGGAAAACAAAGCAACATTGAAAACTCAAAATGAAATAAAATCTATAAACAGAAACACAGACATCCAAGTAAACTGAAGTTACGCGCAAGTGACTCAAAATATCAGACAAGCAACGCCCATTAACAATCAGAGTCAAAGCAACAAACAAATAATAGATAAGGAAGAACTGATACCAGATCACCAATTTAGATTCAGAAACAATCACTCTACGATAAAACAAATGCACAGACTCACTAATGAAGTAATAACAGCATTAGAAGGCAAAGAATACTGTACAGCACTCTTTATGGACATAGAGAAAGCATTCGATAAAATAAACCACGAAAGCCTTCTACAAACAATCAGGAACAATTCCCGGAACAAATATACCATTTATTAAATTCGTACCTAAGTAGCAGAACCTTTATAGTAAAAATTAAAGATTCATGCTCTGAAGTTAAATATATCAAGGCAGGGGTTCCGCAAGGAAGCGTCCTAGGACCAATGCTATACACATTATACACGGCCAACATACCAACAACTACCAATAGCAAAATATTGACATTTGCGGATGACACAGCTGTACTAGTCAGGCACACGAACCCTGTAACAGCAGTCACATTACTACAAGAACATATCACAAAAATAGAAAAGTGGCTTCAAGATAAACAAATTAAAGCAAACCCCGATAAATGCAACCACATTACATTCACACTGCGAAAACAGATACCATCAAACATTATACTAAACGGCACGCAAATAACACAAACAAGGCAAGTCAAATATCTAGGACTCCACCTAGATACACGATTTACATGGAAACAACATATTAAATCAATAATATACAAAATACAGACAGCAAGGAGACAAATACAATGGTTAACAAATCGAAAATCCAAACTAAGCATAGAAAACAAATTAAAAATATACAAAACAATTATAAAACCAGTCTGGACGTACGGAATACCACTATGGGGAACAGCAGCAATGAGCCATATAAACAAAATAGAGATAATCCAAGCTAAAATCCTCAGAACAATAGTAAACGCACCATGGTACGTCAGAAACGAAGATATACGGAAAGACCTTGGAATACCAACGGTCAAAGAGGAGATTAGCAGATACGCCAGAAGGTACAGAGAAAGAGTAGCAACGCACCCGAATCGGCTGGCAGCGGAAACGATCAACACAGAAATAAGACTAAAAAGGAAACACCCAACAGATCTCACAAAGGACGCAACCTAACAAACACGAAGATGGTACCCCGCTGGGGGTAACCACCCACATGTTATATTATTACCACACCAAGATATAAAATTTTACCAAATGTCCTACTGGACAAATTGTAAAATTTAAATAAATAAATAGAAAAAAAAACTTCTTTCAATTCTCTCATGATTGGAGTCAATTCTCCGCCTTGTTTCTTATTAAAGATACGTATATATATTTATGATCTTTTTAATTTCTTTATTGCTTCCCACAACAAATAATCGGTTCTCTCGTTATTGTAAGACTTTCTATGTATTGGTTTATGAACTCATTTTTTATTTTTTGCATTACCCTTCCTAGTTTCAGTAATAGTCTATTAAATACTGTTTTATCTTGGGGATGTCTTGATTCTTACAAACTTTTTCTTGCTCTGCGACTTTCGATGATTAATTCCTTAGCTTACCGTCTCATGGACTCTTACATTTGGTAATGCTGCCCATGTTGCTTGTTGCAAGTTTTTCATTCGCATCATGTATCATCCGCTGTTTTATGTTTTGCATTTAGTATTATTCTGTCTTCGAGCACTTCTCCAAATCGATCCCAGTTAGTATGTTTATTTGTTAATGCCGGTTAACGAAAATTTAGAAAGCGAATAAATCAGTCACGACGCGATATACAAACAACTCCGGTTCATTCCGGTTTTATTCGCTTCTTAGCTATTACATTACTTGATAAAGAAACGCGATTTGTAAGCAAATCCTAAGGACAATCGGTAATCTTCCTTTTTCTTCTTCTTCTTTTTTTATGTAAGACAGGTAACGATTAGGCTAAGGTAAGATAGGCGTGGCTCGATTTCTCGAAATAGAACGTCCACCGCGCTATCGGTGGTTATCAAACGGTGGTGATTGATGAAGCTCCGGCTTTTATAATAATTACTCGATTATCCTCGTATTAGGCCGTAATTGTTTACCGCAATTTGTACTGCTGAACATGCCGGGAAGGCTACAGTCGACTCATATTTCGAAACGAAGGGCAACACCGTGCTCTCTCTCTCGATTAAGCGTAATTGATTGTTGACGGCGAAATCAAATAGCGATTCTGCTAAAACATAGTTGAAAATTATTTTATATACGACGTTAATATTATTATGAAATTACTTTGAATTAGTTTGGGACGAATATTCACATTTAATCGAAAAATGATATATATTTTGACAATTTACTGAAAAAAATATCTTCGAATATCAATTTCTTGTAATGTCAAGAATCGGAAACTGATTTCCTTTAGTTTTAGTTTAGAAAGTTAAGAATTATATTTGTCGGGAAAATTCCTAAAATTAATGAAGTTTTCTTTCTCATACAAAAGCGATATTATTAAAATTAATATAAATACAAAATTAGTGAAGAAGAATAACGATACCCAAAGATGTGAAGTTTTTATGGAAATTTCTTATTGTTGCATGGTTCATTTCCTTTATGGAACTTAAGGGATTTACGAGATTGTTTTAAACTTCACCCTACATGCCCTTCATCCTATTTAGATATCCTTTTTCGATCAAAACTCTGACAGCTTCTTCCTACAGTACCTCAATGGAGAAAATCTCTCTCAATCACTTCATCTTATCTCTTTACTTTCCAATATTTTACATATATTCTACCTTTGATACTTCAATTCAAAGAGAAACTTTACATCGTTGCATCGAATAGGAATAGGAAGGATAAAAAATGAATTGCAAACAATGGCGATAACAATTCAAGTAGTCAATCAAAAATATCAGTGTATCTTAAAAACTACAATAATAAAAAAAAGAGAAAGAATTAAAAAATTTCTTGCCTTATAAAATCTCTGTAATTACCAGCGAAAGAGATCAGAAAAAGAACTGGAGCTTGAGGTGAAAGATCGACCGATGGCTAGATTGGAAAACGATTTTCTTTTCTCTCCCATCTAACTCGTTCTTTAATGACCCAACTGTGTGTATAAACTCTTGGTAACCATTCTATCGTTGACCAAGACGTTATACACAATATAAAAAGTACAACAAATGTTATACCACAGAGAGAACAGAAGCTCTAAAAATTCGTAATTTTGTTCTAGATCGTCTGGATGTTTTCTCGATGTACTCTTGATGAAGTAGTAGTCGAAAAACAAAAGAAAGAAAGGAAGAAAATGACAAAACCTACGAAGCTCGGAAGACTTGACGAATAGTAGTAAAGTAGTAATAAGTAGTAAATAAATCAGAAGTAAATAAGTGGATAAGCGGTAAGTAATTTGAGAAAATATGATAAAACGGATAAGATTGACGGAAAGGGAAGATGATTCGTGTTATCGATAACAAAAAGGATGGAAAATAAAGAACGAAAAAGAAACTGATAAAAATTGAAGCAGGCAAGAAAAACTTGTCGAAAATTTGATTCCGCGTGGTGTCTCGTTCAATGAAGTACCTAAAATAAAGTGCAGGGAACAAATAAGTCGGGAGAAGTGAACTAAAGACTAAAAAATTTGGAAAAAATATCTATAAGAAAGTAAATATATAATAACTCTCGTTTTGAAAACGAAATCCCTTCGTATAAATACCAATTATTTTGTAAACAGCATTCTATATCGTCTTATTTAATTCTCCTATCTAAAATTGAATAATCGTTAGCATAAACAATAAACGTAGAATTTCGGAGGCAAAATCACACCTTATTCGATGTACGTACTTCGAGAAACGCACTATTACGGTTAACACGTACGATTTCCCTCAAATTCTGATGATATTTAATGCACCAGTGCATTACACGCTCTCGTGCACGCAGGGAAGAAGCCACAGTCTGCCCCGGAGGTAAAATAATAAAACAATGCCTGATGTATTTCGATTATATACGTTGAAGCAGAATGGCGAAAGGAAAGTAAGAGGGTGAGATCGAGAGAGCCCCGGTAAAGATATTAGGTAGCAGGTTCGAGGAAGCACGGAAACCCCATCAGCCCGTAGCTCGTAAATTTCCCTGAAAGCTGCCGAAACTCTCCTCCAGTAGGCCTACATAAGAATATACTGCAGACTAGTTGCGGCTTCAATCCGCAACTCCTCCTCCTCTATCCTAGTTCTCCACTTCTGCCAACGTGACATGGCCTTTGCAGCAGAGTAGAAGCTTCGTGTTACTTATCGGGTCCTTCGCCTTTTTTCCATTCGTTTCTTGGGCTGATCCACGTTGACTGACGAGACTCGATCATAGATCCTAATGTCGAGTCGGCTCGGTGAATGACTGACAACGAAAACTTCCGCTGGAGGAACCTCCTCTAGTCCTAGAGACAAATCATACTCGGCCGAAGGTGCTCGACTCTCTTACTTTGCATAGTCTGATCAAACCGAGTCTTTCAATATCTTCTCGAATCTTTTTCCTTTTTTTCTTTGATTTCTTTTATCGAAAATTCAATTATATAGAACTTGCCTACTCCTTTAAAAGGAATCCTTTGTGGCTAAACTCGCCACGTGTGCTTTAAACATTGTTATTAATCAGAGCAAAGGGTGACACGTCTTGCTCCTTTTTTACTATTATGCGTATCAATAAATTGTCGGTTCTAAATTGTGACGTTTCTTATTTTATTTTCTTTCTATACCACGCCCGATATTTATAACAAAACTTTTTCCAGGACTAGGTAATTTAGCATAAAATATTATGTCTTGAATTTATAAAGATCAATGAACAGAACGAACAAACTGAAAACGGTGATCATGTCGGCTGTGTCCGTATATATCATGCGTGTGTGCGTTCACCATTTTATTTCCAATTTATTTAACAACATCAAATATTTATCTGACGATTCTCTTGCTTCTGACAAAGATCGGTACGTACAATCGGTCTCATAAATATTCGAACTAGTATTATGATAGTAAGATACTAGCATAACTTTGACTTCTATATTCTACATCTGAAGTAAACCCAGATAAAACAAGAACAATGTTTCGCAGTATGTTGAAGTACTACAGTACATAGATATCAGAAAGCAAAAAACTTTTAACTTAAGACAAACCGTTGTTTACATATTAAAAGTATTCAAAAATATTCAAGTGCTTTATAAATTGACATTAAAAAAATTAAAATGGCAACTTTTTATAAAAGTTTAATATTTTGTTCGATGTTGCCCTGTAACAAGAAAAGTTATACTCGCCTGTACACGATAATCTTATTCTTTAACATTGCTTTATCATTAACAAGATAGGAAATAAGATACAATGAAAAGGGAGAAAAATAATGAAACAGAAAACTCTGCGAATGTTTACAAATTCTTGAAGAAATTTACAAAGTTCCAAGGCTTTCTTTGTTCGGTATTATACAAATATTAAAAGAAAACTTATTATAAGGGGATGTTTTTAACCTATAAATCTATAATGTAATATCGTATCTTGCGGGCATGTAAATAATTACCTTGAATAAAAAATATCCCGATAAGAAGTTCACCTGAATATTAGCGAATGAGCATGCCAGCGATCATCTTGATATGTGAAAATTATTTCTCTAGGAAGCTTGATTTTAATGGACTACCCGGATCGGAAGTTTTCTTACAGCCTGCGGCTACGTTCAATAAGTCCTCTCCTGTTCGTAATTTTCCATCGATACGTCTCGTGAATACAGCGTGTTCCATAGAGCATGCTTAGATGGAAAACTGAAAGATATTTAACCTTGGACTACTAATACATTCTCTACTCATTTTTGTCTTAGCTACTGCTTAGATATGGTACCTCTTTGTTATTTATTCGGATACTTTCGGATACGTAATTTGCCGGCACGGAGAGCCAAGCAGTATTTCATCGTTACTGCCAATACAGTTTCACAATAATTTCAAGAAAATCAAATTTCCTATAAAGCATGTTGTAAGAATTGTATGCGAAAAATGAATTTTATCAATAAATAACGGTCTGAACGCAAAACGCTCATACGAATTCAAATTTCCTGTTCGTTAATGTGAAAAGAATTTTCATTTTATAGTACTACACATCTTATGGAACGGCCTATACGCGGACGAGCGTGCGACCCAAGCACACGAACAAAGACATTCAACAACCTTTTAAGAAATTCTTCAGAAAAAGTTGGCAACCCCTCGCGGATACATAGAAAAAGGTCTGTACACCTTATTCTTGCACTTTACAATGCGCGAAAACTGCCACATGAACAATGTATGTGTAGCAAAATAGAATTGTTTAGATTTTCTACTCACGATTATTATTATACGAAACGCATTCTCTTTATTATTTAATATCTGTCTCTCTCAAGGAAAATATTCAATTCTTCTCTTTATTATGATAGAGTAACATAGGTATGCATATATCGCATACGCGTGTCATAGGGGTAAAATTCAAGGAAAAGATAGCATAATTCTGATTACTTTAATTCGATGCAGCATCCCTCTAATCGACTCGCTTACAAGAACCAACGAATCGCCTGTTCACGTATTCAACTTCATTAATTCGTTGATCCGTCGCTGCGTGACGCGGCAGGACATCGAAACAACAAAGGATTGCCTCAGATCAAGTCTCCGGCTTGTCCCCTTTGAAATTATTTTACAGCGAACGAGGAGTTACGAGAGGCCTTTCGAGAGGGCGAATCTAAAGTCGATATCGAGTTCTCCTTCTGTCCCCATTGCAGAATAACATGCATTAGCCTTTCGCCAGATTAGAGAGAAACCGGAGGAATTTGTACCGTCCAGTCAGTCTGGCTCGTAACCCCGACGAAGATAGCAAAAAGAAAAGAAGACAAAGACGACCAACAGACACGAATCCGGAAGAATGGGAATCGAAGCGAGGACAGCGAATAGATAGGATTAGCATATTATTTACTCGTGATATCCGACCAGATTTGGGCACAGTCTAAACTTGAAATCTTCTTTCGAGGGTAGATACTTTTCGCGACAGTTTCGCTTCATTAAAACTCTTGCATCTCTCGAAGAAATTCCTTGGACACGTTCGTGTCTCTGGCATCATACCCTTCCTTTTACGATGATCTACCAGGGATTTTCCTTTCGACACTGACGAAAGGCAAGGCGCAGTGACGTCTCTCCAAGATATTTGCGAGCGTCAACGTGAAGCACGTAGCAGGACAATCGACCGCGCCGGTGGGAAAAGAAAGTCACATTCATTCCAAGTCTAATTTACCGTGCAGAAATCGCGGTGAATGCCATTAGCGCCGGCAATGACCCCATGTATACCAAAGAACCTTTATGCTACGTGCCTGCCAGGTGGAAAGTACGAAGGAGCCTTTGGCTCCGAGCCCAAAGACACCTGAAATTAACGCGCTTCACGTCCTTCTTAACGAGGTAAATAGGATTACATGATGAGATGTGCCGATCGATTGTTGCGGTTCACCTCCTTTCCACCCCTACCCTCAACGTATTTGTAATAATTTATTAATTCAGCTGGAATTCATGCAAGGATAAATTTATGCGAGGATAGTTTATAGAAGTAGTTTATATAGCAATAGTTTACGGTTGGCTTAAACTTCTCTACATTAAGTATAGCGTATAGAAAGAATAGTAGTTATTGAAAAATGTATCGATCAAAGAACGTCTGCGACAATTTTGAAGGGCTCGTCGCTTTATCGTGTTTTGGAGCACCTCTGGCAAACGAGTGATCATCTGGAGAAGACACTAGTTCAACTTTCTTTCAATTGGAATCCGTGATTTCGCTCGGAGATAAAAAGGATAAATTACTTCCCTGGCGAGTGAAAAAATTCAATTAAAAATGGGGAAACTGCGGACGACAGATGGATTCAAAGGACTAAGCACACATCTGCAGGCTCCGACGACATTGAGAGTAAAACGTCGCCATCGTCGTAGTAGTCATCGATGCTCTAGGTATGTGGACTTTTGCAGAGATTTGCAAGAAATTCCTATAAATTTCCTGTCCGTACGTTCTTGACAATTCTTCTTGACTTCTCGCGGCGATGAATATTTCCTATGAGAAGCCCAATCCTCATTCTCGAATCTCGAAGAAGGAGCCAGTGATCTCGACGTATTCGTCGATATAATTACGTCATTGCCAGCCGAGAATAGCTTTGCGAGAAAAAGAGAAAAGAGAAAGAAAAGGGACATCCGCAAATTTTACTTTTTCTCGAAAAGGGAGTAGTTTGATGGTCGAGTACCAGCTCATCGGTGCGATTCATTATCGGGATCCTTATGAATATGAAGGACCATTAATAATATCCCACAGGCATGATAACACGCTTTTGCACTAGCTACCGCGATAAAAAATGTATGTAACGCGGTGCGATATACGTCTACCGAGCTTTCCGTTACTTCTTACACAGTTCCGTAACGCGCAAAACCTACAAAGGCTTTGTTTTGCGATAAATGGGAACTTTCCGCATAAAGAACTGCTATTACTAATATTGGTTGAAGATAATTTCAGTTGCTTGTTTGGATTACTATAGCCAACGGTTTCGCGAAATCTTTTGAATACCTGCTCTTAGAATGTTAATTGTTCTCAAATTTTCCATCTGTCGGATATTTCCCTCGGTATTGGAGAAATATATGATAGCATAAAAGCCCTTAATACCAATTCTAGTTCTGGATATAACGACATTCAAAAAAAGCGGAGGTTTTTTTGAATTCTGTGCATTTATCATGTCCAGGAAATTTCTGTTTTTCGGCACTTTTTTGGTATCCTGGAAACTTTGTATAATTAATATTGATCCTAGAAATCAGTGATTTACCTCCTGTTACAGATTATAGACCAATTTGCCTTCAGAACGTTATGCCTAAAATTTTTGAAGATTTCGTTATTTATAAGTTATCTTTCTTCTGTAAAAATATTATTATCAATCAGTAACATGAGTTCTTTTACGGATGTTTCGCTGCAACTCATTTGGTTAATATTATCACCATATTTCAGTTTCCATAGAAAACGGTACGCAGGTTGACGTAATTTACATTGCCTTTCATAAAACAATTGTAATTGTTAATCGTTCGATACAATTATTATCTCTAAACTTATTTCTAAATTTCAAACATTTGGTATCAACGGTAATCTACTAGCATGGCTTGCTGGATTTATTAGGAACAGAGTGTGAATAGTTAAATTTGATAACTCTTACTCAACATTCATTAATGTTAAATCTTGAGTCCCTCGGGGGTCACATCTCGGACCCTTACTTTTTAATCTAGGTTTTCCTACTTTGTAAATATTTGTTATACACTGATGATTTAAAAATCTTTCATTCTATCTTCAGTCCAACGTCTACTCCCTTAATTTACAATAACTTATCTAAATTACAGGACGGGGTGTTTATTGAACCTACCCCTCCCCACGAACATGTCATAATTACGAACACTTAATATCAAGTGTCAACCTTACAACTTTTGAGAATAGGAGAAAAGTATTAGACGTCTTATTTGTTCATAAAACACTCAATGATTTAATTACCTGCACTAATATTATACAAAAATTGTAACTTCATTCCGCCTAAACACTTGCGTCATTCTGAATTATTAGAGGTCGATTATTATCGTACATTGTATGGTTATTTCAACTGTATCAACAGAATGATTAATTATACATATATGCTAGTAACACATCTTCTGATCTTTTCTATCAGCTGCCTCACATACGTAAATATTTGTAAATATTTACAACCTCATATCTCACCTTTATTTTTGTCTGTCCCCGCGTCTCTGTGTTATTTTTCCTTTTATACTACTTTGCATTTCATACGTGTATAACCTTCTTTTCTCTTTCATAATGAATTTTTCCGTCAAATAAATAAATAAATAAATATTCTTCGTTCTTTTGCAAATTCAAATGTTTAAAAACGTTTCAAGTACGAATAATATTTTATTGTTATCGACAGATATTTTATTAATTGTATTACCGCACGTAACGAAAAATTGTATTTTGAATTAGCACTCGATTTTCTTCATATATCGTCGATAATTAACACATAATTAATTAAACGGTTAAATCTGAAATGCGAAATCTGGGTCAAGAAATAAAATCACTCAATATATGATTAAAATACATCGCAACAACGTTATTGAGAATTAAATGTTAAGAGTGAAAGAAACTCGTGTAAAAATTCAGTTGAAATGCAAAAAAATTTTAAATATGGTATAGTTGATGTAACTAACGAACCATATAATAGAATCTGTCTAATACACGAACTGAATTAACGCGAAAGTAACGCTTATATTAAATTTAATAGATCTCTAATTTCAATATGAAAGAATGGATGTGAAATATAATTAACATTTATATCTGAAAGATGCATGATTTGTAAAATATCCTATAATTTCGTCATGACCCCGAATGTCGAAAATGCTAAAATCGATTTCCATATTTTATTATACCCACGTGTGTTCTCACGTATCACTTAACGTTATTGTAAATATAAACACCTGTTTGTCTGTATCTACGAAATGGTCGTAAAAAATTATTCCAAGTTTGTATTGAAAATACATATCCGATCGATATGCAATAAAATAAGAGTTCGAAAGTTCAACGTCAATTTTTTCAAAATTAAACTGTATGTACTTCTTAAAATGTTCTTCGAAGTTGTAAGGTTCAAGTTAACTTTAACTAGTACACGAGTCTTTTCGCGATGATTACTCATGAAATTAATTTTGTGTAACTTATTTGAATGAAAAGCAAGTGAAATTGATAATTACTTGTTCAAAAAACCATCTACATAGATTGCTGTACGGTGGGAAAGTCGCAGAGAAAAACGTGATAAATCCATTTTCCATTTTGTATATGAGAACAATTTGAAGATTCGATAGTTGTCGATTAATCGCATGTTACCGAAATTGCCTTTCTATTTGATTTTCGA
The DNA here is from genome assembly GCF_040668555.2 of Bombus flavifrons. Classification (NCBI taxonomy): domain Eukaryota; kingdom Metazoa; phylum Arthropoda; class Insecta; order Hymenoptera; family Apidae; genus Bombus; species Bombus flavifrons. The sequence continues at coordinate 576,301 of NC_138455.1, forward strand.
ATCAAATATATATCCTTACTACTCTCCTGAACATTGCAAAAATGTATCAACTATCATAAGTTACTTCAAAACTTTCTAGATTCATTAGCTACTTTTATTAGCTATTTTTAAAAGCCTTATATAATTATACCTAACAATGTTCGAAATTGTGTTCGATGGTATCAAAAATGCTTCAGATAAAAGTTAAGTATGCCGGAAGTATTAGTCATTTATAAAAGATATATATAGCTCTCGAAATTCTATACAACTTTTATTTAAAATATCTTCCGTATCATCTGTAAAATGAAAAATATTCCCAGATTACTAAAACTATTTGATTAGAACATTTGATTGATACTTGATTGATAAGCGTTTATTATTATTAATATTATAATTAGTCAATACTTTTGCTGGGTTTAAGTGGTAATGACAAAATCACTTAGATGCCAAACCAATATTTGATAAGATATGTTTTTCTTTGTTTGAAACATTGTCATTCGTTACGTCAGTCTATTTTTACGCAGTGTTTTCTTGTAATTTTTGTCCCAAGGAGCCCTTTATTCCCTTGGAATCTCTAACGCGAATCCGCAGGGAAAAAAAGTAAGTCGCGAAAATGGTTCATAAATCTGGCGAAGAGCTCGAACAAATGTCACGAAAATCTCGGGTGCCAGCAACTTGAGCCATCGTATGGCGTGATACGTACGATGAAAATTCCGACAACATCCAACGAACTTGTATTCTTTCGGCAAGTTTTCGATCCTACAAGTACACTTCACTTACAAGTAAATCAGAATAGGATCAAAGGATTCTAGGATCGACTCGACATATGGATAGGTCGGGCCTGTGCTCGTTTCTACCTCGTCGTATGTTTCCTCGTGACGCTTTTGTGTATCTTTCATGCACGACGTTGGTAAAAAACAAATCTCTCGGGAGTTTCGCTCATTCTGCACGTGATACTTGAAAAAGACGGTACTCTGAAATAATACACGTGTACATTTGCATACTCTGTACACGTAGCGTAAAAATAAATGGAAGAAAAAAATGGGAGAAGCGAGCAAGAGGAGACATCGGGATAGAAACGAAATCGTAGAAATACGAAGATAATGCATATCGCCGTGATTAAAGATATGATGACCTCCAAACAGGAGAATGCCAATTGGACATTGATATCTGCATTCGATTAATAAATCAAATTTGTGAGATACTTGTTCGGTAAATGAACTTATGAGCGATTTTCTAACTTTCAAACGTTCAACTTTTAAGTCTCCGAATATGTCGCCATCTGTCTATTCACGCTATACATTTTTTTAATATTACTGACGTACAAATTATTAATTCGTAAAATATTTTACAAATATCTTAAAAGTTCCTGCGAGTTAGGTCTTCGTCAGGGTCGGCACAAGGCAGGTTCAGGGCGTTCGCCGGAACCCGGCCCCGCGTTTTGAGAGACCCCGCGTTTTGAGAAGCCCCGCGATCTACGAAAATTACCCAATTAAAAACACCGAATTTGATTAACTTTTTACAGAATGATGACTAAGTTTAAAGGAATGTAGCGGCACATGAGTCACAGGACGATTCGAATCGAGAGTGACTCATGCTTTTGTTTTGCCTTGGAGTATTAACACCGTTACGATGTATAAAATGTAATAATAAACAATCTCCGGACAAAACAATATCGCCGCTACGTGCAACCGTTAACCGGAGTCAAATTCAAACTTTCCGGTACTCCCCCGACCAGTATAAATAGACGATCATGCTCTCCAAAAAGTTAGTATCTAGTATCCTTGTAGCGAGTAGCATTGAGCAAGCGACGATCAAGACGTATTATACTAACTCTGTATTGTTGTACTTAGAGTGATTTTTAAATATATCTGACTATCACAAGTATTCACTCTGTAGAGGGCGATTTTTCGGTGAGGTTTAATGGACGAGATTGCTTGTTGTTGAAACCGTCGAATATATTTAAAATGATAAATTAGTATACAAATAATGCTCGCAAAGACGCTCGTTCTAACCGATTCGCTGAGACAGTGTATAAGTCGTAAAATAGGATCGCTATTGACTTGTTAATTAGGTCGCTGATAATTCGTTGATAACTGGTTGATAACTGATCGAAAACTGACTGTAACTCCTTTCCTTGCGATCGCTTCTGTTTATTTATACTGGTCGGGGAACCGGAAAATTCGAATTCGTCTACGTTTGACGGTTGCATGTAACGGCGACATTGTTTTGCGTTTATTTTTTCTTACATTACTTGTAACCTAACGGTCTTGATACTCCAAGGCAAAACAACAACATGATTTGAATTGTTCTCTAAATCATCACGTTTCTAAATCAACACGTTTGATAGCCTCCACAGGAGTGACAAAAATCATCAGAGTTCAGTGTAACTCCATAAAGTCTTTATATCTTGGAAACTACTTTAGATAAAAAAATCCAGGCGCTTTCAGAGAAATTTACTTTTTAGAGAAATTAAACTACACCAATAGTTTTTTGCAAAAGTCATACATGATTACAGATTTTGTACTTTCATTGAATTTCTTGCCCCTTGAAAGCGAATTATGGATGCGAAAATATATTAATTATTATTATTATTATTATGGATGCAAATAATAATGTTAGTGGATAATAAGTTGAACGAATAATAAGTCTAACAAATAATAAGTCTAATGAATAATAAGTTTAACGAATAGTAAGTTCAATGAATAGTATGATTTACGAACAATAAGTTTAATGAACGCTATTAACAATATTTTTGAGTTCAAACGAATCCACGGCCAACGGGATAACTCTTTACTAAGCGTAGACTAATCTTAAGCACAGAAATACGATGGTTGAAAACTCGACGTGTCACTCTCCAAAGCAGTCGCAAGAATGCCAGCCTCGTGGAGATTTTTCTCGCTGTACGATTGCATTTGTTTTTCTATACCCGTTTGGAAGCATCGAGGTTTCAAACGCCGTTGCTAGGCAGACTCGTTGGAAGCATCGAGAAAGTTCCAAATGCCGTTGTTAGGCAGTTTCTGCCTGGAGTTTGATTAGTAATACAATGTATGACCCATTGTATCACACGTGGCTAGGACCGCTCCCGAGGCCGCATGCCGCCACAACCACATTTCTCGGAAAACCCATACAACCACTCCAGACCTCCGTTAGGCAAAACGTACATCCCGTGACCGTGGCTACGTTCGGCGACCAATTGTCACCTCGAACCCAATCTCGCTATCACAAATCTCGAACAATTACAGCTATGATAAAATCCAGGCTAGAGTACTAGAGGATGTTCCCAAAATTTCCAAGGAACGGCTTCGGCTTTCCTTTCATCTCCGACATATATAATATGTAACAGCATTTATAAATAAATAATTCTTCGTAGCAAATTTAAGTGTAGGATTTGAATGTGTATTCAGGCCCCGCAAAATTTTTGGAACCAACCCCGCAAAAGGTCACGCCGGCCCTGGTCTTCGTTTATCATCACGTAATTTACACGTATTGTAACGTAGAGATGTAGAAAGCTTAGAGAAACGCTGGTGCTTCCAAACTTCTTGTTGATAGGATATGTATGTACATATATATATATATCTAACGATTTTTTTAATCTTTAGCTAAATTTTCATCCGAGAAAGGACCAGAATGTCTCCTAGAATTATTCGACGAGCACGACATTCAAGTTCGTCAACTTTCCTTGTTAAAATAACTTCGAAAAATGCGATACCGCTACTATTATAAATAATGTATTATAACGTTGCCATTACAGAATGGAGTTGGAAGTCTTGGGTAAGATTCATTAAAGATTCATTTTGGACACGGCGTTTAATCAGAGTAGAACACCGCGATAATACATACATTTGCATGCAGTGCGTGTACGGAGGAAGAAGAAAAAAGCTTAAAGAAAAAGATTCGGATTGGGAAAACAAAGAAACCACAAACGGAAACATACGGAATCTTCGTGAGTGAAACAGATATTTTGCGGAAAGATAAAACGACAATGAGGGAATGCAAAAAAAACATGTTGATATTCCGCCACTAACGACGCGATATTTACGAGAGCTTTTTGCCGTGCAATTAACCAATTTATGATCAAGTTTTTCCTTTTAGTTTCCTTTATAGTTAGTGATTATTATTAGTGATTATTAATGTATTAAGATTATTAAAATTTCGTGCGTGCATAAGAGTATTCTTTTCTCGACAATTCTGCAAACATCTTATTTTCATTAATTTAAAGTTACTTATAATGTAACAAAAATGAAATGATCAACATTAATTTCATCAATAAACACATTATACGTTTTTGTGCATTTGATGAAACATTGATGACACATTAAAATCACGGTTTTCAGACAAGGCAATTCAATTAGACTTGTCGATTAATTAATGTGAGAAGCGTCGTGTATTCGTGCACTTGTGGAGAATGAACAGAGAATTCCTAGGCATCTTATGCAAGTAAATTATTCTTTCAAAGGGAAATTGCTGTAGATCTTTTCTAAATTTACACAAAGTTTCGATCTTATTAAAGCTTTTACTTAAATTAGTTTAATTCGAGAAGGGAACATTTTCTATTATTGGAAGATAAAAGAATTTTACGATTTTACTTCATGTTAGCTCTCTGTTTAATAGTAAAGTTTTAGAAAACTTAAATTATAAAACGTTTTTGAAGGAAATTCTTGTAATATCCTTGTGGACTTTAAAATTTTGACAGCAAGATATAAATTAATCCAAATAACATTTTTGTATAATCGATTCGTAATTAGCCATGTGTAATTCTAGAAATCATGATTATTTAACGGGAGACTACTGAGATCTCATTATTTTGTGAAAAATTCAATATTCTTAGATGTTATCGTGTTAGTTCGTTTTGAAAGACCGAACTGGATAAAGAGGCATTAAGGGTACGAATTCTCAACACAGAGACTGCCGGATTCGAATATTATTCACACTCAATTTAACTTATTGAGAGCCACGAGATGCTGCTTGATGGCTCAAGCTACAATAGCGTAACAATTAATCGCTGAATGGAGTATCTCAGACCTCCGTAATTTCCTGTCATTTATCAAAACCATCCCCTTAGCGTTTCTGCAAAACACATGCACTACTACTGACATCTATCATTGATAATTACGGTAAGAATCCCAGAGTTCACTTAACGAATTGTCTCTAAATGACTTATCTTGAATGTTAATCATTTAATAGCAAGTAGACTTTCATTTGTTTATCATCGCAAATATTGCTAACAAAAGAATGAAGAAAAAGACAACGACTAAGAACATTATAATTTTATTTAATTGTACATATTTGTATTAATATTTATAAAGAATAACTAATAATACATAACTAATAATACATGGAAATTAAATACATAGTATGATGTCATGTCTATAACAAATATTATTCTTATACAGTTTGTCATAGGAGATATTACACATAGAAACGATGCAATATATTGATTTCAAAAGTTCAGAAAGGCGATTCGTTCAAATTTTGTATGGTACTTTGAAGCATTTAAATCTTAAATTCTCTAATTCTACCGCTAAGGCAAGTTCTTGGGTATTCTTCCGAATGGTCCCTGAGCAGAACAAAATTCGATGAGTATCATTGGGATGAGGTAATTAAGCTTGAAATATAAAATTTTATCCTTGAAAGGTTATACGTTCGAAACATACTATTAAGATACTCCGTTCGACATTTTTCACGAAATTAACGGCAGTAGCATGATATGCAACCGTGGATAAACTATTCGAATAAACTGAATCATTTCTAGGTACAAATCAAGCCCTTTCTTCTTACCTTTCTTCCAATCACGAAAACATAATATGTACTCACATATCGCTGCTTTCTTTGATAGTGACACATGTCAAAAAATTTCAAATTTACTTTTATTCAATGGGAAGCCTACACTATGTTTCTATTTTTATCATGTTAAACCGTATATTTATATTTTTAACTACCAGTTTTGCGTCAGATGGCAAAATCATTACGTATACCGTTATCAACCAGGCCTTAGTTCTGCAACAACACTGGCCCATCTTCATCTGTTTTGTAACGCTATAAATGGAAGATTGTACTACTTTCGCGAATAGTGGCATATCTCGTATTAAGCAAGTCTTATAATGTTGTTGAAATGGGTTACAAAGATTTCTTTGTAAATTTTAAAACGACCTCTTTTAAAGTTTACAATTTTTGAATTGTGCCACCATCAAAGCAAAACAGCGATATATACTTACATAATTCTCTTACTGGTTTTTGTTTCACGCATAGAGATATCCTTAGCCATCTTTATCCTAAGCCAAAAGACCGAAACATCAATAAGCGAAAAAGATTAAAGACACATTAAAAAATATCGACGTGAAGTTTGTATTGACATTAAACGCTTTTGAATGTAATATACATATACGTACCTCATTCATACCCATATGGTTATATGTACTAATTGTCGAATGCACCGTGTGTCTAACAGCAGTGAAGATCTATCACATATAGAGACCTGCATCTTCCAAACTTATAATATCCCGAAGCTAGGATCTTATATTTCAAATCTACTGTCTCATCCCATGATATCAGCTAAATTTCGTCTCGTTCGGTCACGGATGCTTTTCGGTAGTATTGCCAGCATGTTTGTTACGAACTACAATTTATGTTAAACGCGTAAAAAAGTATTGATATCAAGAAAATTAATACGATACATTTAGTGAATTATGATGGAAGTTATTAGAAGATATACAAACATATCTACTAATAGGCACTATTTACTAATTTAGTATGAAACTAGCCACTAATTTTCGTTGATTTAACTTGAGTAAATTGCTTATGCGCAGTGACCATTATAAGATAAGAAAAGATAAGAGTCATAAACATAAAACGCGGCTTAAGAGAAATAAATTACAATTAAAATGATACTATTGACTGCTTTGCGTTATAAATAACCATATAGAATATCTAGTTTGATATTACTATTTTTAAACATCATTTTCATGTTCTCTGAACAATTTCTTCCACCTTCATTTCCATAAAAGTAAATTGAAAACGTTAAATGTTATATTGTATAACGAGTTTAAGTTTTTTGCCTTTTGCATCGATTACAGCTAAATACAAAATTCAAGTTTAATCGAAGAATAATATAGCAGTTTCTTCAAAATTACACGTACTTAAACTTAAAGATTTATTAAGAAGCGGACTTCTTATTAAGAAGCTATAGTACATCACAATGATACAAAAATTCACGTGTTTTGTACTAAGCTTAACCAACTTCGGCCTTCACCACCAACCGATGTTGGAAATCGAATTTGTACTAATCGTACAGCATTTTTCTCTTCTTCCGCTTCTTTGTACTCTGAGGTAGTTGGTACAACTATTGTTTCCCCATCTTCCGTTTCATTATAGTTGTATACCTCTTCTACTTGCTCCGAATCTTCAGTTTTACATTCCATCACTTCATTTTCAGCGAAGTTCATCTGAAAAATATGTTTTGATCTGCACGATATACTACGTTGTGGCATATAATTTGGTACATACTTCTCCATCAACGAGATGATTTACTTCCTCGTCCGCAACATTTTCCTCTGCCGGAATATTTAATACATCTTCTTCATTATACATTTGATCCTCATTTTGCTGCTGTATGATAACATGATCTTTTAACTCTGTCACATATAGTTCAGTTTCATCCAACTAGAAAATAATTAAAATATAAAGGGTATTAGTTACATCTTACAACATAATAAATATATGAAAAATAAAAAAAAGCATAAAAAAAATGAAAAACAAAATTATTTAATTACCTGGTCATTTTCCGCTTCATCTACTAAAAGTTCCACGTTGCCATCAGAAATTGTTATGACTTGATCATCTTCCGTAGTGAGACGCGGTTGATTCACCACAATGGTATCATTTAAGTGTCCCTAAAAAATATTCGTGTCGTATTAGTACTGTCGCAGAATTTACAGAATCTCGTCGTTGTAATATCATATAAGCTCACCTGAGTCTGCATATGAGCATACAACAAAGGTTTTCTCATAAAACCCATACCACATACTAGACATTCATACGGCTTTTTATCACTGTGTATAAACCGATGCGCATTTCTATTATCTCGGCTATTAAATGCTTTACCACAAACCTGAAATGTTACAATACAATTCCAAAATTTAAAAAAAACATCGTCGATATTAGATAAATACTCATTTCCAGTACAAGTACCTCGCAGAGATAAGGTTTCTCTCCAGTATGTATACGCATATGTTTTTTGAAATGTTCGGGATATACAAATGTTGCTGTACATATATCGCATTTGTAAGGTCTTTCACCGGTATGAGCTGCTTTTATATGATAGTCTAATAATCTCCGCCGTTTAAATCCTTTTCCACAATCGTCACATTTGTACCGTTTATCATTATAATGCGTTGCACGCTTGTGCGATTGTAAATTTGATCGTTGACTAAAACGTTACGAAAATATTTTTTCATTATTTTTACATTTGCTAATTAATAGACATACCTAAATGTAGCTCCACAAAATTCACACTGATATGGTTTCTCTCCAGTATGTGTCCTTTCATGGTCCCTTATTTCAGCTTTACGGGCAAATGCTTTACCACATACTCTACATATGTATGGCTTGTAACCAGTATGTACTATATTGTGTACTTCTAAATTATGTGGCGAACCAAAGGCTTTCCCTGTAATCATTCCCATGAATACCAATATATTTTTGATATATAGGACACTGAAGAAGGAAAAAATAATGAATCATACCGCACTGGTGGCAAACGTACTCCTTTACACCATTATGAGTTCTTTCATGTTGATTAAGATTTTGTTGGCTCAAAAATGTTTTGTTACATTGTGAACACTGGTAAGGACGAGGTCGTATTTCATGTGTTTTTACGTGTGCTTTATAAGTATATTTTGAAGCAAAATCTTTACCACAATTTTCACATACATATGGACGTACACCTGTATGTGTATTAATATGTTCCTCCAATAAATTTCTAGAACTACAAAAGTAACAAATTGCAATACACACTAGTTTACACTACCGATAGTTAACACGAAGCTATTTCTACCAAAACCAGTCAAAATGGCTGGTCTTTAAAAAATACGTAATAATAGAATATTTTTATATTTATTGATTTATTACTTTCTCACAGAAGAGATTCCATGTTATGTAATACATTTTTGGTATTATTAATCCATCTGAGACTATGATCTCTAAACGAGGGTGATACATTTATAAAATTGTAGAACTGGTCATTTTGACTGGTGTGGTATTTCTAGTGTTAGAAATCGTAATTTATAACTACCTGTATCGTTTACCACAAGTTTCACACGGCCAAGATTTCACTTGTGGATAATGTATTCTTTTATGAATCCTAAACAACCGCAAATTACTAAATATTCTATTACATATTTCACACTGAAAATCTCCTTCCTCTTTAGCAACATGATCATCAAGATGAATAGATAGTTGATTTCTCTTTTTAAAGTCATCCCCGCATATGTCGCAAATATATAAACGAGTTTCGTGCACACTCCTTACATGAGCGATAATAGACTTTGCATCTCCTACAGCTTTATCATCTTCATTTGTACATAACAAACAGCTATATATAGAGCCATCTCTAGTAACAATCTGGAAAATAAATGAATAATCGCAGATTATCATTTCACAATAATATAAACTACTGTTGAACATATTATTTGTCATTTCTTACTCGCTCTTGGGGAGGTTCAATTTTTGGTGTAATTTTTGCCCGTTTTATCCTCTTTCTTTCTTCAGTACCGCTTGTTTCTGGTATGGCCTCAACTTTCAGAATAATTTCCTCTGGTTCACAAGAAGGTTCCTCTTCTTCTTCCTCTATTCTTTCTTCTCCCCCTTCCATCTCTTGAATTTCTGATTCATCCTTACATAAATTTTGAAATATTACATATATATGTGTATATATATGTATATATATAACTGGAACAATCCATAATATTAAAATGATAAAGGATAAAAAAGAATTTCATTAGGAAAAATTTAATGATTTCCAATGATGTATCGCATGGTACATGTGTCTTCTCCGAAAGTGGAGGTATTTCAAAGATTTTAAGCTTATATCTACCTTCATAAATGGAACTATATATTTTTTTATACACCATTCAATGCATTTTTTAATTCTCTACAAAGGAGAAGGTATTTAGTTCGAGAAATGATTAATTTAAAAAATATTTTAACTTGATGTAAAACAAGAAAAACATAAACCAAAAGCTACTGTGTTGTTCTTCTCTGTCTTTCATACAAAAAGTTTTACAATATTAAGGTTAAAATATCTTTTAAACCAATCATTTTTCGACCCAAGTACCTTAATACATTTTTGTAGAGAATTAAAAGGTACATCGCATGGTGTATAAGAAAAGCATAGTTCCATTCAAAAAAAATAGAAATGACCCTAAAATCTCTGAAACTTTCATAAAAGGCACAGGTACCATATAATGCACAACTAAAAACCATTTAATCTCTCTTAATAAAATCTTTTTCATCTTCTACCATTTTAATGCTATTGTTTATTCCAGTTGCATGGATATCCTGTACATATATATATTATAATATTTATAGTATATGTATATGTATAACTAGTTTTTACTTTATTCATTACCTTTTGTATATATCTAATTTCTCCATCTGTATCCTGACTTTCTGTATTTTCTATATAATCATGATCATTATATTCTTCTTCATTTTGCATATCAGATATCTTTTTAATAGTTTTCTTGTAGTTATTAAATAATTCTAATTTTACCTCTGTCAGTCGACTTTCAAGTTCATCAATCTACAAATGCCAGTTATTTTTTTAACTACCCTTGCATAATTTTATATGAATCAATAATTGATATCTCATTTACCTCATTAAATAATTTATAGCATTTTTTACATATGACAAGAGAATGTACATTCTCTTCATTCAAATCTGTTTCTAAGACAGTACAAATGGCATCTACAAGTGATTTCTCTGACGATGTTACAGAGTTTTCATTAAAGATTCGTATACTATTCCTAGTAGATACACCAACTTTACTGTTACATATCAAACAATGAGTACTATCTTTTTCTGAATCAGCCGTCATCTTTTTGGCAACTACAAAAACAATACAGATATTAAAACATTGGTTTAAAGTCTCAATAAAATGATACAATAAATTGCATGTTAGTACTAATGTTGTCACTTGGTGTATATATAATCATTCCTTCCTTTTTAATTGGATACATTAGTAGTTTTCAATATAGTATTTAAAATATAGTATATAAAAAAGTAAAAAATGTTTGACATAATACATTAAATTATACCGTTATTCTATTTAAAAAGAGCAGTTGTGATAGTTTGCATGTCGCGGAATAATTTTTAGCTTTCATGATCGAGCAATGTGAGCAGGGGCAAAATATCCGTTAAAATAAAATTTTCTCGATGGTCTCTTCTTATGTAATAGCACGCACGGTGTATACCGAATATTGAGAATAAGAATGCAACCATCGATATCGTTGTATCCTCGAACAATAACGTATCTGACGATTCATTCTGCAAGCGAAGGAACAAGAAATAATGTGTCGAAGCACGATACAATGAGATTGCTTCCGTTATAGCATGGAACGAAGCATTCTGTTCTTCGCTCGCATCGATAAGTAACCGCTAAAATCCAATAACCCTAACAATAACGTGCGAGGAACAGTAAACAAAATATTTGCCTGCGTTCCTCGTCAAAATGAAGCCTTATAATAAACGTAAAAAGTTGCCAGCACTGACTTGAAATTTTCGTGTCTCTGTTCGAACGATTGGCAGCGAGCGAAACGGTAGATGGGTGTTGATACCAACGCCATTTAGGTCCTCATGACAGATAGAGCGGTTGGTTCCGATGAAAGTATTACGAAAAATACACGCCAAAACGGTTGCCACTTTTTAAAACGTAAACGACAATTTGATGTCGTCTTCGCGTTAGGTGGAGGTGCGCGATTGCGTATGCACGCGTTGAATGCCCTCTATCGGATCCTTTCTACGCGTAATCCAGCCATATTTTACAAAATTTCCAATCTTACAAAATTCATAAAATTTGAAAAAATACACTAATAACATTTAAAAATATAGATATTGTGAGATAAACGTTTATTTAGCAAAAATTTTTCATTACTTTATAAAGAAAAAGCTTATTCGCTTGACTATTTATTTTGTATAATACTACTTTTTATTGAATTTAAGTGATCTAATTGGAAGATTTTCAATTGATATAACAAAATATTTTTGTTATACTCCTTTCTATTAAGTTGTACAAATTAGTAACTATATTCGTGAAACGTATTTTGTATAATATTTCTGCATGTAAATGAAGAAGGATCATTTTGTTCTCTTGGCGCTTTATCAAAACATTCCATGAACCAATCACAGTATTTTCTTCATAACACGTTTTTTACTTTGTAGATTGACGTTCAAAATAAGATATACTTTATGAGATATCTTGACCACCGATAGTTTTTAAGTAGTAGTGTACCATTCTATGTTAAACATATCCATAAATGGAAACCGGTAATCAGTTTGTGAATGCGACATACATCAATGTATAAAAGTTGTTCTTTGACGAGAAAGCGATCGATGAAAAACTGTCAACAACGTGCGGGTGGTTGAGAGCACTTATTTTTACGAATGATTCCTTCAGTACCTAACCTTATAATGTCATATTAATCTGAAATCTTTCACTTGCTAATTTCACATTCATGATTGTGACACTTCATTTAAATTGCCGGCTGATAGCGAATAAACAAAAACTTGTGATTACTAATAAACCGTTCGAGCAGTCTTTTATGAAATGAACAAAAATGAGTCGACAAGTAGATATGGACCCCTCGTCGGTGCAATCGATGAAGGGACGAGTAGTGCTAGATTTTTGGTATTAAAAATTTGATTATCATATAATTAAATTATTCTAGTGTAATATCTCTAATGTAATAATAATTTATAATATTTGTAATAAACAAAGTAATATATCGTTTGGGTCGTAATATACATTATATTTATTGAATCTATTTTTACTAATATATTGAGGAACGGCTTGGTGATTAATTGATCCTTCCAAAAAATATAAATAACGCATCATTCAATGTACATTCTTTATATTTTTATTAATGATTTACTAATGTGTGTACTATTATTTTAGGTTTTTGCTGCGGATACTGCCGAAGTATTAACATATCATCAGGTTTCGATATCACAGTCATGTCCAAAAGAAGGATGGGTCGAACAAGATCCCATAGAAATATTACAAGCAGTCAGGGAATGTCTTAATCAGACTATATTTAATTTGAGACAACTTACCATTGATCCTAGTGATATAGTTGCAGTTGGTATAACAAACCAAAGAGAAACTACAGTTGTATGGGACTCTATTACTGGAGAACCATTATACAATGCTATTGGTAATCATTGATTCAAAATTTTTTACATACACTGTTTTGAATCATATATATCAATATCAACAAATCAATAATTAAATATTAAGAAAAATAAAATTTAAATTTACTATCTTATAGTATGGATGGATATGAGAACGACTTCGATCGTGGATGACATATTGAGAAAGATACGTAATCAAAATAAAAATTATTTGAAACCACTTTGTGGCTTACCGATTAGTCCATATTTCAGTGCTTTAAAATTAAAATGGTTACTAGAAAATGTGCCTCGTGTTCGTGAGGCTCTAGATCAAAAACGTTGTCTCTTTGGTACAATTGATTCTTGGTTAATTTGGGTCGGTTCAATAATAATTGTTTATTGTGAAACGTATTTTTATATGAAAAATAAATGCATTTTATTTTTTTGTAGAACTTAACTGGAGGGACAAGTTTTGGTGTCCACGCCACTGATGTTACAAATGCTTCAAGGACAATGCTAATGAATATTACAACTTTAAAATGGGATCCAACATTGTTATCATTTTTTAATATACCTCCAGAAATTTTACCTGAAATCCGTAGTTCGTCAGAAATATATGGATATATACAAGATGATATTTTATCTGGAGTACCAATATCAGGAGTTAATATTTCTTATAATTAATATGTTTATCAATAAAATAGTAATTATAGATAAATATTTATACGTAAATATTTATACACACACAGTGTTTAGGTGATCAGCAGTCAGCGTTGGTAGGTCAAATGTGTTTACAAAAAGGACACGCAAAAAGCACTTATGGCACAGGTTGTTTTCTCTTATACAACACTGGAACTGCTGTAAGATTAACTTTAATATTTTTCAAAATATTTTCCTTCATACCTTGTATATTGATAAATTATTTTGAAGATTGTAGATTCGTCTCATGGATTATTGACAACAGTCGCCTATCAGTTAGGACCACATGCAACACCGGTATATGCTCTTGAGGGATCAGTAGCTATAGCTGGTGCTGTTATTCAATGGCTGAAAGATAACCTTGGTATACTGTCTGATGTGAAAGAGTCTGAATCTCTTGTTGAACAAATTCCTACTGATAATCGCGTTACATTTGTGCCTGCATTTGCTGGATTATATGCTCCATATTGGAGGAAAGATGCAAGAAGGTAAATAACATGATAATTAAACATTATAATTATTCGTTAATATCAAATTAGAAATCTTAATTAATTTTGTTATCACATATCCCTTGCAAAGTATTTAATATTTCAGTGTTATATGTGGAATTACTGAAGACACTAATAGTACACATATTATAAAGGCAGCTTTGCAAGCCGTTTGTTTTCAGACAAGAGACATTTTAGAAGCTATGAAAGAGGACACTGGTTTAATTTTATCTAAATTGTTGGTAGATGGTGCTATGACTACCAATAATTTGTTAATGCAAATGCAAGCAGACATTTGTGGAATTCCAGTTGGTAAGTGGATTCATTTTTCATAAAGACTGTACCTTTTGTGATTAAAACAAGTAAGAATAAAATATACGAGCAAAAGAAATACCTGATTGATTAACAAATTTTACAAGAAAGTGAGGCCCTTAATGTGTGAAACTACTGCACTTGGAGTTGCAATTGCTGCAGGAAATGCAGATGGTATACGTAAATGGGATGTGAAAATAGACGCCGCTGTACCAAGCGACACCTTTCTACCTTCGATAACTGAGAATGGTAAGTTCAATATCTTTTCGAATTTTTGTCTCATTCAATTCGTTAAAGATATGAATCATGTTTTATTTAGAACGAGATATATTATATTCTCAATGGAAAATGGCTATCGATCGTAGCTTAGGTTGGGAACCAGTAACTGATACCAACGGTATGTTTTCATCTTGGTCTCAAAATTTGATTTTGTTAATTTACTTTTTCAAGTAAATTAAGTTACGTAATTTTACAGACGATACAAAGAATATCCACAAAGCAACTGCTCCTGGTATTTTTGTGATAAGTACGATACTTTTGCTTATGATTGCCAAGTATCATTCTATGTTATGACTGAATGAGTACAGTACTATGTACTGTATTTGTCTCAGATTATGCATTTAGGCAGGTCCTGTTTGCTAATAAATATTTGGACTATTATTTGATATTAACTATACTGGTCATATTAAATCTTGTAAGTATGAAGAATGAACTAAAGAACAAATACAAATAAAAGTGCCATAATATTATGATAATTTTAATATTAAACGAAATACGGAAAATCAAGAAAATGTCCTTTGGAGTTTGGAGATAAGAGACTTGGAATTTATTTCAAACAGCGGTATCGATTACTGCTTTCATCTGAAATGCTGAAATTAAATGACCGAACGTCGGTAACTGACGCTCCAATACCAGTCGCATGCCTTTTTGTTCCTTTGTTCTTTTCACTTGCTATTTTCTTTATATTCGGTACTATAGGAATATCCTTCGAAATTATATAAAATATATTACTAACCATTAGCGCAACATATAAAACAAAGAATTTGAAATATTACTGTTAAAATGTCGCTAGTAGAGGTCTGGGCGGTAACAAGAGACGTAGCAAGCCAAACATCATTTCTTATGTGATCAATATGCAATCGTATTCGTTGCGATACAAGTATTCGTGAGATAAGTGAACGACAAGCTTGAGACACGTTTGGTTCTTTAGGAAATATAACTTTATTTTGTACTTGCTATATCGTAAAAGAAAGAAAATGAAATAACATGGTAGAATTCTTACTTAAGCAAATAAAATTTTAAGTTGAACTAGATTCTATTACTTTCTCTTTAATGTACCTGGGTACCTTTAGAAGTTGGCTGTAATTTGTATCATCAAATGGTAGTCGACCATAAACCATTGCATAGAGTACTACTCCCATGGACCATACATCAGACAATTGAGGTAAATATGGAACACCCTTTAATATTTCTGGTGAAGCATAAGCATAGCTACCGCAGAAAGTTTCACTTAACGGAGCTATACCGTTCTTCGATTTCATTTGTCCACGTGCGAATCCAAAATCGGATAATTTGATATTGAAGTTCTGATCCATTAAAAGATTTTCGCATTTGATGTCTCTTAAATAAAATTATGTAGTTAAATGTGATATGCGACATTTAATATTTTTTCTTTTCGTTAAACTTTTACCTATGTACAACACCACGTCCATGACAATAATCGATAGCTTCTAATAATTGCCGAAACCATCGACGGCTACGGAATTCATCGATAAATGTATCACGCCTTATCATATCCAATAAACTACCGCATCGAGCATATTCCATAATTATATAAACGCTAAATGTTAAGTATTTATATGGATTATATATATAATCAGTGAAAAATATGAGACACAATTATGTTTTTAAATGATATAATGATAAAATAAAAAAGACGTTAACGAACCGGTGAGTTGTTTCGATTGCTTGAAGAAAACGAATTAGATTTGGATGTTTTAAACCTTTAACAACTTCTATCTCACGAGGCAAAAATTTTGTTAAATAATCGCCGGGTGCTTGAAACTTTGAAACAATTTTTACTGCTACTTGGCAATCATGCCGATTAGATTTGGCAATCTTTCATTACAATTTTTTTTTATCAATAATTGACTAGTTATTAAATATTGACTTTTTTAATATCAATAAATGGTTTACATAACATACTTTTACAGTGGCATACGAACCGGTACCTATTGTTTTACCAAGAGTGTATCCATGCGATTCGAGAATAGTTAATTTCTTTTCTAATTTTTCGTCATTTTTACCTTCCACGGCTTTTAATAAGGATTTCGGGGAGTTATCTGTTATTGGTGCAGTTGCCATGTTATGCGTAAACAATTACTGTACTATATTATAAATTCAAATAATCACTATGAACACATTATTATGCTATTTTCTTTGTGTTTTTACGTCGGTTTCAATACACGCAACGACGTCATTTTACTTGTTGAGTTACATGTTTTAATGGATTTTTTAAGGAAAATTGGTATTCCATAATTTGTCAATTTGAACGCTAATGGATTGAAATTTGGCATAATGCTCGTCATATATATATCCAGTATAGCAAACATTTGAAATACGATTGTTATTAATATCACGATGATTTTATGAAAAATATCATAAAATAATATTTTTTATAGTTTATGAGTTTCATCATAAGCAATTTTTAGAAGATTACTACATATAGTTTATAAAATAGTTTTATCTTATTATCAATAGTTTAATTTTTTTCAAAATAAAAAAACAAAATTAGGGATATTTATATCTTACATAAATTGTTTAAGGACGATGTTTTCTAAATGATAGAAATAAAAACTGGTAAAAACATACATCTATAATCTAGATAATGTGTACTTAGTGATTGTCGACTATTGTGTCTAACGTGAGTCGTGAATCACCGTGATTTGTATCCATTACATGGTGGTAAATACAGTGGTACGGTATTTGATCAAGGTTACTATTGAAAGAAAATATTTAACAATTTAATTATGGCAGATGTGTTGGATATTGATAATGCAGAAGAGTTTGAAGTCGATGATGAAGGCGATCGTAAGTTTAATATTTTATCATGAATTATACATAAGCGTGTGACATTTGTTATAACCTCTTTACTTCGTGATTTCGTTTAGTATGATTTAAGTATATCTTTATAGTAATAAATAATAATTTTTGATAATATTCCTGTTTTCATTTATTAGAGGGTATTGCACGTTTAAAAGAAAAGGCAAAAAGGAGAAAAGGTAGAGGACATGGTGCAGAATTGGTGTCCACTCGTGATGATGTTGGTCATTATGAATCAATGAACATTGTTGAGGAAGACGATGATGAACCAGGTCCACAAAGATGTAAGAAAGCATTTTAAATACTTTATATTTAACAGAGTATTTGTATAATTTGTTAATAAAAAGCTATTATTATAATAAAAAATAACAAAAATGAAATTATTAAACATTTAATTTTGAGATATTTATAGAGAATTTATTATAGCTGTAGAAGGATGGATTTTATTTATAAATTCAGTACACGAAGAAGCACAGGAGGATGACATTCAAGATAAATTTTCAGAATTTGGACAAATAAAAAATTTACATTTAAATTTGGATAGAAGAACGGGCTTCTTAAAAGGATATGCTTTGGTAGAATATGAAACATTTAAAGAAGCTCAAGCAGCAAAAGATGCTTTAAATGGGACAGAAATCTTGGGTCAACCTATTTCAGTTGATTGGTGTTTTGTAAAGGGACCAAAGAAGTAAATATTTATTAAAAAATTTAGTATAAAAGTATTTATTAAATTTAAATTTGACTAATAAATTAATTTTTTTATTACAGAATTAAGAAGAGAAGTCATAGAAGACGATGAAAAAGAAGATTATCAAGAAAGATTTTTATTTCTCTTATGTATGGCTACTTTGAATAAAGATCGTTTTGTACTTGACAGATATTGTAAAGACATAAAATATTATAAATATAGTTTGCAGAAAATTTCATAAATTGTAGAAGTTCTATCCATTTATAATTAGCATATTGAAAAGGATTCAACTTAGATTTATAAAAATAGGAGCTTATACAATTTAAACATATATATATTTATTTAATATAAATTTGCCAGTAACTAAACTTTTAGTATTGTATATAAAATTTATGGATTACAATAGCAGATAATTAAAATGACAAATGTAATTTTGTTTTTCCATTTTCAACAAGCATTTTTAAATTTATAAATCGAAAGTTAGGTATATAGGGTGGCTCAGCTAAATCTACTTTATTTATTGTTGTATGAAAAAACTTGTCAGGACAAAGTTGTAGTATTTCATGAATGTCAGACTATAACATTGTCCTCAGTTTTTTCATAGAACAATAAATATGAAAGTTATTTGGGTGATCTCATTTAGCTGGGCTTTCCTATACATATAAAAACATCCACAGGAATTTTAACATGCTCGTATTGAGTCGTTTATTTAACAAACGAGGTTATTTTGTTATTGATATTTAATTTTGTTTACAGTCTCTATAGTCATTTATTATAGAATGTAACTTAATAAATAAAGCACATTAGGCATAATAGTTGAGATTGGCTTTCTTCTTTGCTTGAACTTCATTAATAGCTTCCATTAAATCTTCGTGTGTAACTGCTGTTGCATTGCGTCTTAGTGCTATCATACCCTATAAAAAATGAAGAAAAATAGATCAATGTCTGAATTATATTATTACTATCAAATATCATAATATATGTACCGCTTCAACGCAAACGGCTTTACATTGAGCGCCATTAAAATCATCGGTAGATCTTGATAATTCTTCAAAATTGACGTCCGGAGACATATTCATTTTTCGTGAATGAATTTGCATTATACGAGCCCTAGCTTCTTCATTTGGATGCGGAAATTCTATTTTTCTATCCAAACGACCGGATCTCAGTAAAGCTGGATCTAAGATATCTACCCTATTTGTAGCTGCTATCACTTTAATATCTGCAGTAGAACTAAATCCATCTAATTGGTTTAATAATTCCAACATAGTACGTTGCACTTCTCGGTCACCAGCTTTTTCAGAATCAAAACGTTTTGTTCCAATTGCATCCAATTCATCTATGAAAATAATTGCTGGTGCCTTCTCTTTTGCAAGCGAAAATGCATCTCTTACTAATTTTGCACCATCTCCGATAAACATTTGAACTAGTTGGGGTCCAGCTAATTTCAAAAAAGTAGATTTTGTTTGTGCAGCACAAGCTCTAGCTAATAAAGTTTTACCAGTTCCTGGTGGTCCATACAATAATACACCTTTGGGAGGTTGGATACCAAGATTTTCAAACTTCTCTTTGTGTGTCATAGGTAAAACAACAGCTTCTATCAATTCTTGAATTTGTTTGTCCAAGCCACCAATATCTGAATATTGTTCCGTAGGTCTTTCATCCACTTCCATAGCCTTCACTCTTGCATCATATTCAGCAGGTAATGTTTCAAGGACAAGATAGCTATCCTTATTGACACCAACTAAATCACCAGGTTTCAAAGCTTCCGCATCAACCAATCCAATTACAGGTAGAAAATATGTTTGACGAGTAGAAGTTTTAATAACTGCACATTTGCCTTTCCTTTGTGCATCTAAATCAACAACCGCACCATCTTCTTCTCCCATATTTTGGGGATCTACATCTAGCAACTCTATAACATTAGATACTAAATATGGCAAAGTTTTATTTACTTTAATTTTTTCTGTATTCTCTTTGATTTTGTCATTTTGTGCCTGAAGTTCATGAGAAATACGCATTACTTCGCTTTTCATAATTTTGATCTCATTGTCCAATAAACGTGTACGGGATACAATTTCATCTGTAGACATTCTCCAAACATCTTCACCCAAAGCTTCCTAGAAGAACAATTACAAAAAAATTCATTCTTTATTTACCATATATAATTAACTTGATTTTAGATAATGTAAATTGCAAGTACTTTTAGAAATAAATTTATAATAGCTTTTTAATATTTATCGGCTGAAATTTTTGGATATAAATAAAAAATGATTGTGTTTTTTGCAATATTTTCTTGTTTCACAAATATTTTACTAATTGTAATAAATCTAATTTATATCAAATCTTATATGTTAAATACTATACGAATCATATCATATAAAAAGTATACAATTCTGGAGGATAATGTAGATATGCTTGTCATTCCACCTTAACCTATATGAAGTAAATTTGCGATCTATACCTCTCCATCCTCCCAGAGAGATTTGTCCTCGAGGGTAGCCATTTATTTAAATAAATTTATTATTTTTAAAACGACAAAAGTTCAAAATCTTTTATAAATTGATGCGATGCGCAAAGTTTACTGAATTATGAAATTCACTAACCACTTGCACTAAGTTCATAAGTATCTACAATCTACATATATGTAAATATAAGCAAAAAATCAGCTAAAAAATGCGCACTAAGAATAGGGCCCTCTAGCAGGTGGCGGCTGAACTATATGCACATTTTCTGGCGCTCTTGGTGGAAGAAACCTACATATGCACAACAAGAAGGGAAATGTACATTCGTATCGGTGACTAGTGAAAAAACATAAATTGTTTAAAAGTTTGAATAAATATTACAGATAAATTGTTCTTTTTATTGTAATGATTACGGAAAAGCCACTTTGAGATCATCTTGAAAATGATTATATAATACGATAAAAATGAGATTATTTATTGTAAAATAATTATATAAGATATATTTAGAAAGAATTTCAACAAATCCGAATAGTTTAACAGCATTTTACAATCTTGTTATCTATTTTATGATTATTTCCTAATATAAAATGACTATTTTGACCGATAAGTTTTTTGCTCTCGAATTTTCTCAGAAAATGATTCCGTTTTCAAAAATTTCAAAATGTTTCAAATATCTCTTATATAATTTTACTCTCTTAATACTTTTAAGTATTACCAATTTTCTTGAACGTTTCTTAAATAACTTGTTCCTTAAACTTGCGAGAATTAGAAAGAATTTGAGGTTTATGGCTGTTGGAAGAATTTAAAATGATTAAACGTTTTGTTAACTTATAAACCAAGTATATTTTAGTTATTCAATTCAATTTACAGGTTTACAATAATTGTACAATTGTACGATAAGTTTATAATTTTCTGTATAATAATTTGTGTAATTGTGTCAATTTAAATTAATTTGGTTCCGTTACTTGACTAATGGAGCTAAAACAACTTCTCTCATGTGAAAATAACACATTTACAAAACTTATAAGTGCTCGTGATACGGCGCAGTGTTTTGCCGCTCATTTTTGAATTATCAAATTCACCATTAATCATAAAATAGTAAGCACATGCTTTCCGGTCAACTTTATATGGTCAGTACGAAGTATGAACGCACATTTCCCCTGTCGCCATACATTCGCACGTTCCCCCATCATTAACCGTTAGAGGCAGTAATTCGTGAAGCCTATTTTTGTCTGAATTTTTCCTATGCTCGTTGGCGATCTTCTTATTCATCTCTGATACCTTTAGATTTTTTCTATGTTGATGACGTTTCTATATTTTCTTAATCTATGCTTCAATAAAAATAGAAAAATTCTTTTTTAAGAATATTTCTACTGTTTTTCGAAGGAACATGAAGGACGATAAATACTTATATAAAATAAAATATGTATTACTTTATACTCTTGTATAGCAATATAGGAAGAAATATAGGTAAGAGGAATTTAATACTTTTCTATATGGAGTAACGAGATGCATCGACCAACGAATAAAGAAATGTAATTCTATTAAAAAAAAACATTGTTCTCCATGTATTCACCTGCAAAGAAACTAATAACATCAAATTATGTCCTTTTCGGTGTCATTCAACTCTCGTTTGAAAGCTTCTTTCATACAGCAAACAATTTTGTAATAATTTGAAATCATGAAGTTAGGTGTTTTATTCTATTTAAGTCAGACCACCATACGTGCCAGGGAATAATTCTCTGTTTATTTATTAATATCGCGTTATTTACTTTGATTTGACCGCGAAATGCAGATATATTGTCCATAATGTTAATGGAAAAGCCAATGGAATTTTAACAATATTTTTCAAGAGAATGGTTCAAGTACCAGCCATGATTCTGTGACAAGTTTGGTTTTCGTGATAAGTAGAATACGATGCAAACGAAAAAAAATTTGATCTTGAATTTCAAGAAATTTTTTTCAACAGATTCTCACCGACCCGAAGGTGTAGAAGTGGCCTATGCCAGTGACGATAAAATATATTATTTTCTCCTGTACGTTTTTCTAAAAATGTATTATAATTTACTTATTTGTGAAACCTAGATATTTCTATTTAGAAAATAACAAGATGGACGATGTGTAGAATATCATTTTTTTAATTTTTTATTCCATCTAGAAATTTTGGGAATTATCGATAGACCTGACATATTCAATGCTTTTTCGTATCCCACATTTTGTGAGTCATCTGATCCTCTTACCATTATTTTATCTCGAACTCATAATTATTATCTTTATGTTTTTTGTATATTAATCAATTTTTTTTAAGTAGAATTAAATTATGACACGGATATTAAATTTCTAAGCACGGGTATCCATCATAATTTTTGTGTATATATTTCTCACTAATTCAAAGGTTGATTAAGGAAGCTTTCAATTTTTTGGTTACAATTATTTATTTTCAGTTGTCCTCTGCGGCTTCAATACATGAAATACTTGATATACAATGATCCAATAATGTTCATTAAATACGAAGTACGAAACCTATCTACGCTAAATTCGTCTACGATATCGATATCTTTTGCCGTATATCGTCGATATAAATGAAACGTTCGGTAATAAATTATCGCAGGTAGGTAAGCGTTTTTTCTTTTAATTCTCAATATTCTTTCTCATTCTCTCTCTCTCTCTCTCTCTCTCTCTCTCTTTTTCTTTCTCTCATTCTCAACTATTACGCAATTTCACACATAGCAGCTTAAAGCGTAAAACCGAACCTACCATGGATAAAACGAACTTCCTTCTATTAAAAAAATCTACAATAGAAATCTCATATCTCAAATCTTGCGGCTGTTTCTCCGACCGCTCGCGTTCTTATTACAAATTAATCTTTCAACAAGGAAACATTAAGCATCGTTGGGAAGACCGTATGAACTACGAAGGCGTGTGTTCGGACGAAATTATACGAAATATTCTATAATTCGCAAGTTTTCGTCGTCTTTGAACGATCTACTTCGCTAAGAAGTCACGGCAAAGAACGAAACGAATGTGACGCCGTTTGAAAAATTTACCCCACATCGTGCTAGGGCCATTTTATTTTTTTCTTTGTATTTTTTCTTTTTTGGTTTTTTGTTTTGGTGACAATCACAGCCCCGCGTTGAACAGTCGAATGAGGAGAAGAGAAAGAAATTAGTGGCAGAATCGATAATACCTTTTTTTTAATGGCATTCGATTTCTCACCCCTGCTAATTTAATAATCGAACCGAACCGTATAATTCAGTGATCGAACGATCGCATTATTATAGGTTCTTAAATTGATCGAATTTCACGACTTAAATTCCTGATGCGATGAATCGTTAGAACTGGGAAAATTAACTATTAAATGTGCTCGATCCATTATTTCTTTAATCTACTTTAGAATCAAGTTGGAATATTCTATTCGCACTAAATAGACGATACAGATTCTTATTATTCGACTCTTACCGCAGACTATACAGAGACGAACTGGAAGAACGGTAGATAATATCGATTGAAAGAAGTAATTGAAATAATATTATATTTATATATCTTCGTTGTTGTTAGTGACAGAAATATTATTCTTTTCACTTTCTTCAAATAAAATATAGAGAATAAACTGTATGAAAATATGAATATTTAGTCATTCGGTTAAATCTTCCTAATAAATTGAACGCTGGAAGTTTTACTATATATCGGTAAAAGAAGAAAAGACTGTTAATTAATTGTAAGTAAACTAAACATCAGTTGTTTCGTGTAGGCAACAAATGAATCAATTTGACAACTTCCCTTTGTCTCTGTTTCCTCTAATTATTCCTTCGTCCACCCCTAAATCAAAATGATAAAAAATTCACTTCGTCGACGCAAGATCAGAGATTCACTCGCGAGACATAGGATTACGACGCCCTGCTTAAAGATATACACAGGTATAGATATCAAAAAGAAAGATTCTTCATGAATAAGTTGTCGAAACATAAGTTTATCCTTTTTTCTTTCTGAAATGGGTGATCAGATTCGTCACGAGTTGGGGTGAAAACAACGGCGTGCCCTCTTCGATTCTTCGTTACCCTTTCAACATATGCGATTTGCGCGAATGCTTGACGTTAGATTGTCATATAAACGTTCAAATGCATGTGGTTTTCTTCTTGTATTTGAACACGATCGAGTAGAAAAATGGCATAAAAAAAAATGGAAATTTAAAAAGTTAAAATAGCGAATGTAGTAAATTATTTCTATATAACAAAAGAAAAAGAAGTGATACGTAGTTGCAATTTATTAAAAAATGGCATAAGTTTCCGTTGAAACATATATCGGAATAACATACAACTCGAGTTACATGTAATTTTTAAATATTATCACCGCTTGCCGCGATTAGCGTTATATATGCTTGTTGAGGAGCTCGAAGTGGACACTCGGTATGAAAATGATTAGGCAAATATTGAAACATCCGAAAAATACGTCACACGATTTTTTTCTTTGTTGTTAAAAGCGTTACAGAGAGAGAAGAGATTCTATACGACTACGGCTTCGTGCACATTTACTTCGTGTTTTCAATTAACCGTTTAGTGGATACTGAAGTTTTGTCAATCCCGAGAGAAGTAACGTTAACAGCTACGTATGCATATGTATATACATATACGTATATTTTTTATTTTTTGTATTTTTTTTCCTTTCTTCCCTTTTGCTTGTAAATCGTGTTGCGCAACACATGTTCGACAATTTTAATCGCAGAATTTACAATTGTGTTTTAACATCGATCAGTCGCAATAATAAAATGTAGAAAAATCTATATTTTATTTTCTCGCACTGAGTCGCACATGCGTTGTATAGTAATACCTTTGCTGTTTTTTCTTTAAACGTTAAATAATTATGCATAAAATTGAATAAAGATAAAGCTTACGACTTATTTTTGGTGTGTTTGCGCGCGCGTTTTTTCTTTTTTCTTTTTCTCTTTCAATTATAGATTAAGAATCAAATCTGTTGAGATACATCAAGTAAAGACAGATTTAGCTACCGAACGAACTCTATTCAATGATCTATCGATGTTTTTTTGTAGATATATTAATTACTATAAGCTCATAATATACACGTATAGTATATATACTTGAAGAGAGCTCTCGAGTGATTTTATGAAATACGTTATACAAAAAGTTACAATTAAAAAGAGAGGATCGAATAGTATGTCTTATTTACTTCTTTTTCTTTACATTAATTAATGTCCGCGTTACTGACATATTATCTTTTTATGGTTACAATATAAGGTCAAAAATTTAGTAGTATCTGGTATGTAGTTTTTTATGTGGGAAGTTGCAAGTGAGCGAGAAGCAAATTTCAGAAATTAAAAAGTTAGCGTTGTTGGCGCAACATCACCGATTCTCTTTCTTTTCACCTCCCTCCCTTTTTTTTAAAAGACTATGAACTATATTTCAACATTTTTTCTGAATTCTTATTAATACATTAATATACTCACAATTATGATGGAACGATAGCTATAGTTATACCTGGTTTATATGTATATCGAATTATTTAGAACAAAAATTATTTCTATAATACTAAAGTGATACCTATACGTTTAAATTTTCTATTTTATTTATTTATTTTTATTTCCTATTTTATTAGAAAAAAAATCTATTTTATTAGACATTTAATATATCAATTGTTATATTCTATGTTGGTTTAAAAGACTATTTTGTACTTTGTTATAAAATTACGTGAAGCTCTTTTACATTTTTCTATTGTAATATTCAAACCATTAAAACTCCAATTAAAAGAAACACGTTTGTCATATTTGTACTCACTGTTCAAAGAAAACTATCAAATATTATTAAATGCTCACAAAAATAATAGTCAAATCATATATCACATTTCTTCACATTTTTTCATATAGTTCATAATTTCTTAAGGAAGGAGAAAGAAATAGTAAGATCGTCGCATCAATAACACTGACTTTACTTTCACGTCGTCTACGATCAAGTCAATCGTTCGACTCGACAAAGATTGTCTTATTCGACCAGAAAAATATAAAAAATTCCTGGGGAATCTTAGATCGTTTACGATCTAAACATCGTTCGGAAATTCAATTACGTCGCGATTGAATAACGTCAAAAAATATAGACATGTTCCTGTTATCAAGTGCGCACGTTCTACTAGAATCTCAAACATTTGCTAGAACAAACGTGAAAGTAATTACCCGAAATTATTGTCATCGATATCTATCTAAAATCTGACTAACGTAGGACCAACAGATCAGAATGACCGATGTACGAAGCATGATATCTATCTACATCGTCTGCTCGATCGTTAAAAGATGGAAAGACTAAGATTGTAGAATCGATTGTTCGCATTTAAATGCGATTGTCTAGTAACCTAGTGACTTTTGTATTAATAATTATTTAAATGTTTACTTGGTTAATAGTTTGGATGCAACCGTGATCGACCGAATATTCGGAGAATGATATACCGATTGTCCAGAAAGCTTGTAATCGTCTCCTTCAGTTGGAGTTTTAATACATCGAAATGAGTAAGAACATGTTTTTTATTTCTTTAAAAATCGGCACGATCTTTCAACAAACAAAACAACAAAACATACAACGTAGATTTGAGTCGAGAATACGCTAACGGACAAATTTATGGAAAATAGATTCAAATAAAAATAAAAAATAAAAAGATCTCAAGGAATTTATAAAATAGAAAATTGTGCGACAAATTAGGTATAAATGGACAACTTTTACCTGTTCTTTTTTTAGAGTTATACTAATGGATCGATTAATTGAAAAGACGAAGAAAAAGAACAAGGAGAACAACAACAACTCGGACAAAAAAAACATGCGAATATCTGATCGTTCACTTTTTAAATCTACGAATCATGTTTTTCTTCCTTTCAGATGCTTGTCACAAGGCTACTTGGTTTTCTCATACCGGCTTTCACTCATATTATCTTTCAGTTTCTTTTTTCTTTTGTCGTTTTTTCAAGAAAAACAGGACATAATGAAATATCAATCATTGATAATATTACACCAGAGGCACGAAATAGTCCAACTAACAGCAATCGTCGGTATTTAGTATTTAGTATTCACGTAATGGTACATATTATGCGTATTATGTATATATAGATTAACATTAAAATTTTCACTATGTACATCGTTCGTTGCCAGTTTTATGTTCTGTTTTCCTGTTTTTGTCGAGAGCATAAAACAGTTACAAAACGAACGTCGTACAGGATATAAATAAGTACATATGTATGTATTTTGCGTATACAGGCGTAACACGCGCGTGTGTGGTTTCCAGTAAAAACGTGTTAACATTTAGAAGAAGATAGGCACAATCGATGGGAACGATGAGCTCCTGGAAAATGTGTTTCGCGCGTTGCTTCGTGTGACAATCGTTGTTTTCGTCAACGAATTCGATCGAACCAAATCTAATGACGATTAACGAATACCTCGTTTCTCCTTTCCTATCAGCTTTTCTCGCCGATTTTTATTTTTTTCTAAGATGTTGAATTTATTTTAATATACATATATGCCGACAAATTGGGATTGATCAATGATCGAAACGCAGATAACACCTAAATACAATATCGTTTATCCACGAGTAGAAACTTTTCCTTCTTAGGGAGGTATCCAAGCTACGAATTGAGGTAGAATTACATATGGATACATATAATAGAATTACAAATTCGAAACAATGTATAAGTACACGGGGGTGGGGAGAGAGAGAGACTAACGAGACGTTCGAACAGCGATGAACGAAAAGGGTTCGTCAATCGTTTCTGGAATACGAATGCCAAGCTTCTGGAATATACCATAGTGTCACGACTGTGAATGCTAGCCATATAATCATTATTGTTGCTGTTAATATACTTAACGATATTATCGATACACGTTACACCTATCAACTGACCTCTATACAACAACTAGAATTTCGATCAACTATATGTTTACTATCACCATTGGTATTAATGTTAATATACGAACTCCACTTCAGATAGGAAACAACGAAGTCGATCCAACGCAAAACTGTGCTATCAGATCTCGAATGAACGCACTATCGAAGATCATCGTTTCGAATAATCTTAATGTAGAAACCGAATTCACGAGAGATAAAGATGTATCTATATTCTGAAATCTGTTGGATTTCTAATAGAAACACAATAGA
Organism: Bombus flavifrons; assembly: GCF_040668555.2. Classification (NCBI taxonomy): domain Eukaryota; kingdom Metazoa; phylum Arthropoda; class Insecta; order Hymenoptera; family Apidae; genus Bombus; species Bombus flavifrons. Next base: position 605,566 of record NC_138455.1, read on the forward strand.
AGTATAGAAAGAGATACAAGGTATATGTATACGTATAACGAAAGTTGTACAAACGGCAATTGGGATGGTCTTTAGTTGGGATAATTTGGCTAGAGATGGACGTTGCCCAGAAGAGATAGACCGCAGATGACTTTGCAAATTCGCAACTAAAGAAGTAAAGTCTCGATAGAAAATCGTTTTGTCCTCTAAATATTTTGGATACCTTTGCATATTTTCTTCGCGCAAAACGTATGGATCCAATGTTGCGTCTAAGTTCAATTCTACTTGTGAAAGATCAGTGTGCGTGAAACATATTCCTTGGATAGTAAGGACTACAACATTCGTTCGAACTTTAAAGATATAACTAACGGTGGAATTATTTGAAAAGATTCAGATCAAAATTGAAATGCTTTTCTTGAAAGTCTTGTATGTACGGTAACTCGATCGACAAAACACCTTCATGCCGAAGGGAAAGTTTGGTTTCTTCGACCTGAGACCTGAGACCTGAGACCTGACGATAGAGCTCCGAAAATAGTTTCTGATTATTAACGATATCTATGATTCACACTAACTTGATTCGGTAATGAGATGATCAACTGAACGCTTACGCGGAAACTCGCTTCTCGGTTTCCCCTTATAAAATATTTGTGCTGTTTTATAGAAAAGAAACTTAAGCTTACCCCCTTAACAACTGATCGAGCTCTATCATTATCATATACTCTAAAAGACCGCGGATAAAGTATGATACAGATTTTGTACAAACGCGTCGCGTACGTGTGTTACAACTTATAACAAGTCGGTTATTATATTCCTGCGAGGTTACGCGTACGCAATACGAGAACGCGGATTCGCGTAATTACACCCTAGGAACATCTCAAGGATCTATCAACGAATTCTCATCGATCGGAGGCTTCGTCGATATCGCATGCGTCTCGTTCGCCTACGATCGATCGTTCACAACGTTACATCGATCATATTTTCAATCTCTTTTGATCGGTGAAGTAAAGTCGATCGATATTTCCGTAAAGAGAGTACATTAATATCGTTTTAAATTATCGCGATTACATTCGTATCTGGAATATAGCACGACTTTGCATCATCGACATCTACGACCCGTTTCTCTTCATAAACTCCTGTGATCGGTCACATTCTTTGTGCCAACTCTGTATACTACATACAGAATCGATCTTCTATATATATATATATATATATATATATATATATATATAGTACGAGAAATGCATGACTGGTCGACATTTAGCTCGCGTATAACTTATGGCTCTATGTACAATCGATTTTTACGTTTCGGTCGTCTGTCGAATGCAACGCTACTAATGCTAATGCTAATCGTCAAAGTCGTTACTTCCGTAGCAGAACGACTGGTTCATTTTTAAATTTCTTTGGGCTTGGCTTCGTCTGGTTCGTTGAGAGGAAGCTCGTTTAACGTCGTTCTGTGGTCTGTATTTACGAATACGCATAGAGATTGGCGGAAGATGACGGGAACGGGTTTTCACTGTTAATCGGATCCAATGAAACTGAGCAACGATTCGTGCTTGTGTCTTCCGATTTCTAATGTCGACTTTCATAGCGTACAAAGAACGCATGGGACGATATGTCGGATCAATATTTATACGGTACAGCGTAACTGTATATAATCGTAATGCATAATGTTCAATGTGAATAGAAATTTGTTGGACCGTCAACTGATGAAACAAAAAAACGTAGGGAACGTTGCTCGTGCACAGTCATCGATCGCGATGATTCTTCTCCATTTCGGTCCGCGTCAGGTCAAACCCCAAAGTCAGACCCCAAAGTCGAATCTTGATCATTTTCCGTTTCTCCGACGAGAGGGAATGAACAGACGTTTCGTCAGCGGTTTCAAAGACGACTCTGCGTGGAAGTATTACAATTACGAGCACGATTTTCATTTGTGACACCTTCGTCGAGGCGGTTGACTTGACTCAACTCGGCCTGATCAAATGTTAATTTCGACACGAAACACGCGTTTTTGGAAGAATGAAGAAATACGTTGACGCATATAGGGTTTGATCGAGTGGAGCAATCGATTCGTTTTAAGTTAACGGAGCTCGAGCCACGAGATTTCGGTTATCGTGCGCGTTTAACGGTGTCTTTGCCACAAAGTACGTCCCTGACCGCCCTGCTGCCGCCCCCAGGTCACCCTCGATAACCATCTCCTGCCCCATCATTCAAGCTGTGCTCTTGCTCTTGTGATTTCATCATTCACAAAATCTGTAGCCTACATCCGATAGTCAATTATTAAATTATCTGGTATTCGAAAGTGTAAAAAGCAAAAGTCTCGGATCATGAAACGAATAGTCTTCGTTCTCGCGCGATATCTCTTTGCGTGGAATTTGATTACCCTGAGTTATTTTTGTCGAGGTTTTTAGCATGTTAAATGTCCGAAGTTGAGGAGAATACCTTTATACATATGTAGAAGGAAGCGATTTGAATTTAAAGCATAAAGAACAATCTCTTTGTGAAATTAATCCTCTATAACTTGAAAGTAATTTATGTTTAGTAACATCATATCGTCTTGATCTGACGACTATTATTATAAGTAAAAATAATGCCGAACGAATATTTGGTATAGTATTATAATATAAAATCGTAGAGGTTTGCGTTCTCCTTAGCTTCCTAGTGCGACGGTGCAAAAAGTTTGAAAATTCAAAGAATCAGATTCCAGGCTTCGTCACGCATAGCCATTATTCAGGTAACAAGCGAGACTGTTTGTCTATCGAAGCGTTTAATACCTTGCCATACGTTAATTGGCGAGATATTAGTTAACTGCTGAACGTCAAAAGCGAATCTTGAGAAGCGTAATGCCTCGCAGCACGTTGCGTTAACGGTGAAAGATACATGACGTGACGTGACGTAACAAAGAAAGAAAGTGGGGAAATTTGTTGAAAAATCAGTTGGTGAGACGCGTAAGCGGATGTTTAAAAGACATTTCGATCGAGTTTATTGTCGTTGCACCAACTTTTCTACATGGAAGAACGATTCTTTCGTTTTAGAATTTTCTTTTTTTGCATATGGAGTCGTTCAGAAATTCTCGAACGAAGAGACAGAGAGATGATTAAAGTCAGTGCAGCAAAAGACAAAACAGCTTGTTAACGATGAAACGTGCTGCGTTGAAATTTTTGCTTCGCTGCCACTTGAATTACACGTATGTATATCGTTCGATATATCACACGGAAAGTTGAATGGATTTTAAAGCAGCGGCAGCAATAGCAACATATATTACAATAGAGGCACGCATACTGTCACGGACGAAGGGAACAAGTTACCTACGCAGATCGTTGTTTCGGCGAAAGGACTTTTCGAACAAAAGCCGCGTAAAGTGACTCCTGTCAACGGCGTTAATTATTCCAAACAGTTTTACCGTTCGCTCATCAGACGTCGATTTTTCTGATATGGCTGCATTATTGCCGCTGTGAACATTGAATTTCATCGCACAACTCGACGATGCTTTAGATTCTAAATCGCTCGTCTTGTTCGTTTTATTCATAGATACATCGCAGGATAAAATTTACCGCATGATGAAATTCTAAAGAGGAGAGTAAAAAGGGTACAGGAAAAATTGTTCGTTTCGAGTGACGTTCATTTTAGGTTTCGTTCAGCCGTAAATGGGTCGTGTTCGAAGCAAACACGATTTTAAACGTACGCGTCGAAACACGTTTAAGATAATTTTATGCGATTACATGAAAATTTTGGAAAATAGAAATAGCCGTTACTTTCCCAAGGAAAAAGCTCTTTTGTATATCTTTTAAAATGTCAACGAACGCGCTTTAACGTTCTTTGTGTTCTTGATTCTTTGCACGGTTTGACGCGTGCGTTTTTTGTGCAAAAGCGTACTTAAATTTCTCGTGATTCTCTATTGGTTCCTGTCATGCGTTTCATGGCAGTCACGCAAAGCGACACGGAACCGTTTCTCGAGCGGAAAACCCGTTTCATTTTCTATATTGAGCAACGCAAAGATTACGCGTGTACCGTGGCTAATCGGTGGAATACATGTAGCTTGTGCTCGAAGCAAATTACGATTGAGAAACGTACACGTCGATAATCTAAATTTTAAATTTTCTCTTTAAAAAGCAAACGCGCTTTCAAAGTCCACTCGTCGGATACAAATACAATGTGCTCGTAAGAAATTACACGGTCAGCTTATCTCCTAGATAATCCTTAGTTAATCAAGGAACCAGTCGATTGGTAATTTTTGATAGCACCGGTAAGATTTGAAATAAGATTGAATTTCTTTCATTCGTTAATCGAAACCTGTAACTTGTAACGAAGGTTTCATCGAACTTTATCGTTCGTTTCGGCCAACATTTCGGAAGGACGATTCGACCACATTTGTTTGTTCGATATTCGTTCCTCGACGTGATTCGATGAACGTCTGTTCTTTTTTAAAAATTGTAGACTAGAATAATCGCGTGTGTTCGAAAAATATTAGTTTGAAAACATTCTGTTCTTTCGATGGGATTTCTCGGATCTATTTATAATATTTTGCTACGACATGACTTTAGATAAACATATTTTTTAACAAGTAGAAGATAATTATTCAAACGTAATAGAATTTTTTAAATTCGGCATTTCTGTCGACGAAATTGACATTTCGATGCTACGTGTATCATTCGCGAAATAAGGCTTAATAAATAAGAAACTTTGGGAATCGAATAAACATAAACGATTGGAAATCCCGTCGAAAATCTGTGAGATTCCGTTGGGATCTCGAAGGGAATCGAGGGAGCCCGACGTGTACGTTTCGATGGGGCAGGTGAGGGTTCTTCCTAGAAAAGTAGAAAGGAAACCCGAGTGCGGCGAGCGTCCCCCTTGGCCCGTCGGGCCATCCCAAACTGTCAGACGGACGGGTCGCTGCCGGGGGCGGAGCCCGTCTTGCTGCCGTCGACACCAGCACCACCACCGTCGCCATCGGCGCCTGCACCCTCTCCGCCCCTGTACGGCGAGCCGCCGGCCCCACGCGCCGACAGACCTCGGAAATCCAGGTTGTACTGAAAAATAGATCCAAAACTGTAGATTATCCACTCTGTACATTTTTTCTTCCTCTCCGTCGATTCTTCCTGATCACGGAGATAAGCATTGGACTAGCTTCTCGATCGATACGTCGGACCAAAAGTATTTTGACAATACACTCTTTAATTATCCTCGCGCGTCTATTTATTGCAGACATTCACAGACATTCGTAGACATACAAAGTGTATTTATTGCGCCACCTCTCGTCTTTGATCTTCAAGTCGATATAAACTACGTATCTATACGTGTAAGAAGAATTAGAAATACGTTGTTCGGTAAGATTCTTGTTCCTCATTGTTAATAGAATGTCATATCTACGACAATCGAGCGCATAGATGTTTAAAATATTGACTTAAGCCTTTTGACTTAAATGTAAAAGAATAATCAAGATATCGACTCGCAACAAAAAGGTTCGTAAGACGATAACAGCTGGCCGGTTTTTATTCGTTCGTTTTAATCATATGTAAATTCAAAATACTTTCGTCCAGCGTATCGATATTCCATTTAATGATCGTTCGAAGTGTTTTAGTTGCAAATGGGTTCGTTAGCGGTCGTAATTGTTAATGATGCACTGCGATCATGAAGAATGAATAGTTACTTGTTTATAAAAAGTTGATGATTTGGAAAAGTCGGAAGCCGTTATGATAAATAGTTACTCTAATGAAAATTGTGTCAATTAATTTGGTATGTAAAAAACAAGCGTTATATTTTGCAGTTTACGGCGTGTCAGATATGATATCGATAGAGAAAGAAGAAATAATGAATTCCGTTACACGGTGAAATATGGTATTTCATCCATTTCTGTAAAGATGGCTGAAAACAGGAAACTAGATTGATTAAAAGTTCCTCTTCGTGCCGTGGACTATGTCGAATCGATATTCGACGGTGTCACTGTGTAACTTGTCGATCGAAGCGAAGCTGTTCAAAAATTGGACCATGAAAAAAACGTCTGCAAAGTACAATAAGAAAAACAAGAAATCGAGTCAACTTATTAGAGCAATAAAACAAAGCCTACGCGCAAAATGCATCGCATAAGAAAAAGCGGCACCGGGAAGGGGGAAGGGGAACGCGTTTGTCGAACACGAATGATGCGAAACCGATCGATCGTACTAGATAGAAGATGGAACAATTGGATCGTTAGGTTAACGGTATTGCAATGTCACATCGCGTTAGATATTTTACTGTTTCATAGAACAATTTTGATCTATAGCCGTACTTCGAGGACTAAATTCGAGGTGTTAAACTAATCGGAAATTACTGTTATTTTAATTTCATGGAAACCGTGAAATTCGATTAACCTATTTCCCGAGCAGAGTGTACATACTATTCGAAGCTCGAAATGGAAAAGTTTTTCGGTCGATCGTAATTCGATCATTGGCGTTCGCTCGAATAGATAGCAGCGAGGCGAGAAGCAGACTGACAATAAGCGAGGAAGCGAAAGGAAAAAGAATGAAAACAGAAAACGGAAAACGGAAAACTCAGTGGGTGGAAACCAAAATCGAACCTGTGTACAACAGAAAGAACAGCGCTTCTGTAGCTGTGCGTGAAGAACACGTGCGACCTTCGGGGTGCGAACGAAAGTCTGTGTTATCTCGGCAAGGTGGCGGCATGTCTTAGGTGCTGCAGCTGTGCCTGTTGTAGCTGCAGCTGCAGCAGCTGTAGATTCTGTAGGCAATACGGAGCCTGCGGCCCGCAAGTGGAAGTCGTGATGGGTGTCGAGTATGGAAGGACCGATGGATGAACGAAGGATGCGGAATTGCGTGTAGCAGTACTGGTAGAAGTGGTATTTGGCAGGGTGTTGTAGTTGAAGAGTGGAAAGCCCAGATTCGCACCTCTTAGAATGTTGTGTAACTGGGCCGAAGTTAACGGATAAGGTTGTACGTAGGGACTGGTGGATGGTAACAATTGCGGACTAACTGGATACAAGCAATCCTCTTCAGCTAGGCCAGGTATCGTCGGACTGAGCTCCATGTACTGCGGCATCGTGACATTGTGCTATTCGACGAATGCATGGAAGGATACATAGAACACACTTTACTGCGTCGCTTACTATATATATGTATATTATAATACTGTGTAGTTCGTTTGTGCGAATATTTACTTTAGTTTTGTTTTGCCTCCCAAGCAAATAAATTTAAAATCTGACAAGTAATAATTATATCGGAAATACACAAGGAATATAAACTGGAAAATTTTCTGATAGGAACAAACGAGGTGTAAATAAATTGTTTTTGTTGTTTCTTCTTGTTTGAATCCTCGTGAGAAATGCTCCGCGTTAAGCGAATATAGTTAAAAAGGCAAGTATTACACAGAAATATCTTCTCGTAACTTTACAGTATTACATGACATAATAGCTAAACAATTATGTAAAAATGAAAACATATCACTTTCGCTAACGCAAAGCTAGCTACAATAAAAAATACTGTCCAGTCTTTTGTTCCTTCGTTCAACGAGCTATTTCTACAATTTTAATCAAACAAAATACCTCCTACAAGTGCGAGGGAACGGTAGAGACTGAACACACATATACGTATCTCGTTCTCGAGCCAAAAAAAAAAACGGAGAAAAAAGAAAAAGAAAAGATGAAAAGTGAGGGAAATACTAAACAAAAGATAAAAATGTAACGTGACTAAAAGGGTCAATTGGTGTGGTTGACGCTAGAATTTTCCTTGTGCATAGTATAAGATGAAATAACACGCGAGCATATCTTACCTTTGTGGCGCAGACGAAACACGTGGTCACCACTTTCGAAATCACGTTCATTAAATTTTTTGTCTCTTGTATCACGTTATCGACTTTGGTAAAAGTGGCGGCTTTTCCAACGGTGGGATTCTTCACGGTGAATTGAAGCTGCTGCACATACGTTGGCACACGATCAAGATTTTCCAAGAGTTCTTTCTTGTGCGGTCCGCCCGGTACCTGCACCCATGCACAACATCGTATACAATCTTACGCCTTCGTTCGTATCGCAAGGCAAACGTGATCGTGATTCGTTTCCAACGACTTGATCAGATATTTCAAATCTAGAAAATTCAGTTATACCGATGCTATGTGAATTTTCATCAAATTACAAATTTAGCAGATGTAACATCCTTTTTCGACTTTTATATTTGCCATATTAGCATGTTATGTATATCTATAATTCGATGTTGATCTAACTCGAAGCATGGGTCGTGTTTTGAAGATAAGAGAAATGTTATACATATTTGTTATTTCTGTGCAAAATCTTCCTATGTTATCGAGAGCGCGTAATCGTTAATCAATTGTGGTTTTTTGTGTTGAAAATTTCTACAAAATATAGATTAGTCATTTTTTAGTACCTAAAAATTTTTGCGCAAAATACAAATTGATTATATAGGATCGTATGAAAGACGGTTCGATTAAATTATTATTTTTATGTGTTTTCGCTATTTCATTACTAAAGAAACGACGCGATACGATACGATACGATACGATCCAATTTCTGTTGGAGAATCGTTGAAAAACAATTACATTTGCCCTGCGATATCATCGTTTTACATTTGTAGCGTAAGTAGAATAAATCTTTAAAGCAATGCCTGATTCTATTTTTTATCGATTGACTAGTATAATAAATACTTTAAAATACGTATATCTCAGATATTTGTAAAAAGATTGCATCTAGTAAAGTTAACAAAAGAGATTTTCTATTCGTCCTAATAGAACACAATGCAACAAGTTTGAAAAAAGAACGTGTCAGTTGTTCGAGAACATTAGAGAGTGACTGTGTGAATGGCAGTGAATTAGTACAGACCTTGTTGTTTTTGCAAGCTTCTCGAATGACAATTCATTTTGAATCATAATTAAGATCAAGCTATACGCTTTTCTCAAACGATCGCAGCTAAAATGAACTTGAAATAAATAATTAATCAAACGTATTTCTTTTTAAATTTGAGAATTTTTTCATAGAAAATTATTTCACGTACTCCTTTCGATGATAGAGTCTCGAAAGTGACGAAGAATGAGTAACTTTACGTGTTTTTATGCGAGTAAAACGCGTAATAGTATTAAGTGATGCGTCTTTCAATTAGAAGCAAGTTACATGCGATTAAAATACTTTTTTATACGAGTATGTGTCATAGTCGTAAGACTTATCTTCACATGTATTTTAATCTTAATTTTTTGTAGCAAACAAAGTAACAAAGTAACCTCGCTCTATCGGGGGATCCCACGAAAATAGAATAAAATTTCATTTTAGCTGCCATTTAAGAATAAAGTGCAAAAAAAGGTCGAATCGGAAGCTGGCAAAAACTGAGACATAATAGTCATGCCCCAGATAGTGGAAGGAGGGGGACCACAATGCACATAGACGTCGTCCACAGACGGAAGCATTCCCGTAGCATCTAAAACACACCTTACTAATCGTACACAAAAAAGTCGTAAATGTACGTATACAAAATTGGTTTTACCCACAAAATAACGATCATAGTTGATTTGGTGGCATGAGACGTGAGAGATTCAACGGTAAGTCTACATTTCGAAATGAGAGTCACGTTCCTGCTGCAAAACTTATACATACTTCGTTAATTACCAGCGTCTGAAAAAGTTCTGGCTATTGAACTGATTAATCTAAAGAATTCTTACTTTCTCAGCTGGAGCTTTCTTAACGAACGTAAAAACAAAACACGAAAAATATTATAAATGTAATCGTAGTTACGTACACTTTCAAACAACGAGACTCGAATATACTTGCTCATTTCAAATCTCGATTGTATGAAACTTGACATTAAGAAGAATACTTATCTACCGATGCGACAATGATCGTATAGCTACTTTCAATATTAATCCGTAACGGTATAAACACGCGAGCTATAGAAATTATTTCCGATTACCAAATTGGGAACAACGTAATCGTTTGATTGCCTAGCGAAAATTACTTTACCGCCATGTAAGTCACTATGAAAAATGCAACGTCGTTCCTCGTAACGTGCTTTCTTTGTCGGAGAACGAACAAAAGCAATGTATGAGGTACAAGTATACTACGTCATTCGAGAAAAACGATTGTTTGGGATAAATCATACCAGGTATCATCGCACGATCTTGCATAGCACAGTACTGTTGCGTATAGTAAAGTAATAGAACAATAAAAAGATAGTGTGTAGTGATGTAAAGAGAAACACGGAAACACTTAACAGCAACTGATGAACAATGAGTTCGCAGAAAAATGAGCGGTATAATGCACGGCAATGAGAACGATTTGTAAAAGGCGAACGTGATCTCTATTAGCCCAACAAGGGTCTAAAGTAAAGAGAGAAAGAGTTACCTGGATGGAGGCATTCAAAGAGCGAGGGTTAAAAAAGGGTTTCATAATACAAGAATATATATTACAAGGTTAGCGTTTTTGTTGACTTTTGTTTCAAGAAAATATAGAAAGATTAAAATGGTTTTGGGTAACTATATATATTCGGCCTAGCTAGGAGGGTCGAAAGGGCAGCAAACGTGTTAATTCGAACATGTCTAATGCTAATAACTCACGGTCGAGCTACCCCCAATCCATTTCTAACATTATTCCGCACGTTATATTTTTCCCATTGATTAAAATATTATTTATTCTTGAAAATATCGATCAGATACAAAAAGAGTACTTATACAAACGTATGATACACCGTGAAACAAGAAGAGGAATTCGTCTGGATTCGACGTAGCTCTAGCGTAGCAATTACATAAAAATGAAACTCAATTAGCGAAATCGAAGTAAAAATATTCCCAATATAGCAAGGATCAAAAAACTCGGAATCAAGTCCAGTATAGAATCCGTAATAATAATAATGATGATGATCATGAGAATAATAACAATAATGATAATAGTAAACAGTAATGATAACAAATAATAATAACAACAATAGTAATAATAATAACAATAATAATAACATTAGTAATAATAATAATAATAAACAATGATAAAAGAGTATGATTATAAAGTAAGAGTGATGATGTACGTGTATACGTGTACGTATAGGTGTTTCCTGTACTCATACACGTATATACATGACATCTGAACATCAGACCAATTAAAAAATGTGTATCAGTTTTGCTCTGAGTTTACGCGGCCTTAGTAACTGATACATACCTGATAGCTGAATTGTCTCACAACCTTGTACAATCTGTTCGCCTCCTCGGCGAAATACTCAGCTTGGGTGAATAGATCTTGTGTAGTTTTCAACGCCCCTTCACCTCTGGTGAATTGGTACATCGAGAACGCCATCGAGGACATGTTCTTCGCGCGTTTCACGATGTCGTTGTTCTCTTCCAGGGCACTTCCACTTTCCTGCCATTTCTCTGTTTCCGCATCCATCTCCGAAGTGATCAGCTTCATCTCCAGACCTGCCTTTGCGATCTTAGCCTGCTCTTCGCTGTCCAATTTTACCGGTTTCAGTGGTTTGCTCGTTGTACCGTGTTTCTGAAATAAACAAAGATATTAATCTTGTCGGATGCAAATTCGAAATTATAGATATTCAGATATATTAAATAATAATAATAATAAACTATATCGAGTCAACGATTCTAAACCATAATATGAACAAATTAACTTACTCCAGGTCGTGGTAAGGACATGTAAACTTGTTTTTCAGGTCGGTTTTGATTCAATTCGAGTACGTCTTTCGCCACGGTGGTCACGTCAGTCATAAGCCATTGCCACATGTCGGCAAACACTGAAACACGTATCGGAATGAAATCCAGTATTTTTCTCTATGTCCTAGAGATTCTACAGAAACGACAATGACTTTGGATTCAAGGAAGGGTTTCTGAATATACGTATCGTTACGGAAAAACAAAGAGTGGAGTGGAAATTCCTGAGCGGAATACTAGCGATTAATATGTTACGAGTTACCTTCTAGGTTTTCCTTAGCGATTTTACTGGTAGGATGTCTCGCTAAAGTATATGCCGCTGTCACCACTTGGGGACCGTATATTCTCAGGTTAATTTCGGTAAACTTGGCTGAAACTTGCAACGATTCCGAGAGCGCAACGTGTCTCAGCATTTTGCACACCTATTAATCGATATGTTCGAAAACGTGAATTATCGATCGCTAATGATATCGTTTAGATTTCGATGGCATTTCAGAAAAAGACACTGCCGACGATGAAGATTAAACGAGCTTTACCGATAGCTGATTTTCAAACACCTTTCATTTTTTGTTTAGTATTTGATCTCAAGATCGGAAGAGAGTAAATTTTCTAAAGAAAACTGCAGAAAAGCGAAAAGATTCGAAATCTAAAGTATGAGACTTTTTCAATGAAATATTCGATCTTGACGTCAGAATCGAATACTTACTTCGAGAATGTGTTCAATGTACTCGCGAAATTTTTCGTTGCTTTCTTGAAGAAGATATCTGTCATTGGCCAAAGCGACGTTCCTGATCGTTGAAACAAGTTCCTGACCCGCTTTAGTTACCTGTCCAAGATCGGCCGCTTGTTCCATCGTGGTCGTGCATAGCTGCTGGCGAAGATCCCTGGTGGTACGTAATACTCCTAAGACAGCTTGCTCCATCTCAGAACTTGGAGAACCACCGCCACCTTCGTAATTCTAGTACCAGATAATAATAGTAATAATAGTTTTACTATTTTTCTACTCCTTTGGTATACGTGCAATTATGATTTTAGCAAAAGAAATTGTCTCTTTGGAGGTATTCGTGATTTTAATCAAATTCAAACATCATTACTACAAATCCACCACCGCAGTGTCTTAATACCTTCAGCGGTAGAGTATTCCTTTCTTGATGTATCTTTCTTTCATTCATATGATCGATAGAATGTAAGCGAGCATAAAATATTTCATTTAACGTAGCCTAAAAATGGACGGTACGTGTTCAAAGCAATTACTAATTTTACGAGAATATGCGTCACGATATTTCTCACAGTCAGCGACAAAAAGAAGTGTACCTTCTCTTTCTTTTTAAAGAGGGAATCGCTCGCATGCTCCCTCGTATCTATTCACCGGCGGTAGACTCCCGTAATTGTGATTCAGTTTAACACGGTCTTTCATTCAGATTTATAGAAGAATGTCAGCCATTTTTCAGATTATTCTTCCACGGGAATGAATTAATCCGGTATTATATGAACTTTCTGTACCAAACCTTTTTCTCTCTAGCAAATCCACGATCATGACATCATTTTTTCCTTATACTTTTAGGCGGAGGTAGATCAAAGAGACTTACAATTGGTATTAAACTTTTAACAAGAGATCTGTCAAAAAAAAATTGACCCTTACCATACTGTTGCCGATTCGCAGGAGCGTGTTGAGTTCGAGTTGCGCTCGATCGCAAAGCAGAAGGATGTTTTCTCTGTGCTCGTGGCTCGTATATGCGCTATCAGTGAAATCCTGCGTTCTCTCAATAACGGTATCTAACGCGGCGGTGAGGGTCTCTCGACAACCTGGTCCTAGGAGAGTCATTCTTGTGGTTTCAACGAGTCTTTCGAAGTGTTTCAACGCGGAGAATGCCGTGCTACTGTCCCAATCCTCCTGCTGTGGACTCTGGAATCAGTCATCGATTCAATAAAAGATTCTCTCTGTTCTTCCAGTAATATTACGTACTATTTTCCGCCTCTGGATTTACGTTAACGATAATTCAATCTCTGACGTACTCTATCGTTCGAAAATTTTCAGTTTGTTTTAATATTCTTAATATTCAACACTTCTTTTAATAAACAATTGCTACGCAAGTATGTAAATGTATATTAATACGACACAAATAACGCGGCGTTCGATTAACTTTATTATTACGGTATTTATGTTTGTTTTTTATTCATACATTCGCGAATGTTGCTTTTAGAAATCGCCTAAAAAAAGAAAAAACATGCTTCGAGTTTAATTGCGCATGTAACGAACAGTTGCTATATTTACACAGGAGTATGACCTGTATATATGTACTTGCTGTTACTATGTAGTAGCAAGATATCATGCGAAGCTTTAATGGTACGCCATACCTAAATATACTCTTGTCCTAAGGTCAGCATAGATACGTGCAGTTGAACCGATTGCACTTAAGCAAGGATAGAGAGCATTCGACTATGCAATATCCCGATGGCGTCGATTAACTATGCATTCTTCTAGATAGCAATTACTCGCACTAGATCCTTGAACGTGACCGAGCACCTCTATCCGCATTTCTTTTTAAAGCCTAATAAAGCTTAATAAAGCTTAAGCTTTAAAATCGGCCAATCTGGACGTTATACATTTTTCGCTGATACTTTAAGCTTTCATCCATCCTCTACTTAGCTCTTTTACGAATATCATGCACTTTCTTCCAGCGGGAAGACGCTCGAAATACGTTAACACAAGTATACCGTTTACGCGGTAAAATTGGAATTTTATCGCATTTTCGATGAAGAATGATAAAAGTTTTAGGTAAACCCTCTTATACATCGTGGTAAAACTTGCATGAGAGTTGGTCGGTGCTTTAACACCTTTTTCGGAATCAGCAGGTTTTGGTAAACTATGCTAATGTAGCTCTATCGTTATTGTGCGAGATATCTGTTTGGAGTCATTCGTGTGACTTTATTATTTTTATACATAAAAAAGGTTTCTCTTATCGTTTGTTTCTCCTGTATAAAATAATGTTCATCGTATTTTCTGCGGTTAAGGGTTGTCGTATTTACTATTAGCTTAATAGCAGAAAATAAGGTGATTAAAATAAAAAAGGGATTTAACCCTCGACGAAACAATTCCCTATTGTTTTATTGTCCCAATAGGGATGAGAAGATTTGGCCCGTCTTTCATATGTAACTGGCGAGAAATTGAAATTAATGCGCTACCTGCAATTTGGCACGTGTCGAAGAACGTACCGCAACGTCGTTTACGATATCCACTTCGGCGTCGTTTGCTATGCACGGTTCTTATGTGTGGTACGATATCAATTCGCATCACTGTCAATTCACCGCATTAATTCCGTGCTGAAGATGTTCCTTAAATTTCGAAAATGCCTCGACCGTTCATGCAAGAGCATGTCCGCCGATCCGTCGATGGTGCCGATATATCGGGTCATACGTGAATTTCGGAATGTTTGTAACTTTCTCCTATTTTATCGAATCCTATATTCTGAATACGAACGTATTGGGGAAACAGTTCTGTATTACGAAATATACGAAGTTGCCGATAGTAATTTGTATTTTGGTAAAAAAGATTTCTTTAAAATGTCATTAAAAAAAAAGTAATATTTAAGAATTCTATTTAAGATTTAAGATATTATTCCAAATTTCTGCATTAGCTAATACTTCCTTAAAATGAACAAAAACTTCTTTTTCTTTTCCTTCTTCTTCTTCAGAAATAAATTTAAATACGCGACGACCTTAGGAAGAGACCCCTCTGGTCCGACTTTGTACAGATTTCTTCTACTTACGAGAGAAATTTAAGCATGACCATCGCTACTTCGGTTTTTACAATTTCTGGCGAAGATAATAATTATTTCGTTGTTTTATCGCATACTGTAAGATGGCCAAAGTTAGTCAAGGTTTCCAAAATTTTACGCGATCGTATATTATGTGTTAAACATGAGTTAGAATTTGGCAAACGAAAGCTCTTTGGATTCGTTCCAAACTTTCGAATGTATTTCATTATAAATGTTTCTATCTACGTCGTCGCATGTTGTTACATCAAATGTATATTTACGTTTATAGGTGATGAGGTATAACAACATTCGTGGTTTCGTGGCGTCAAAATTCCATGAATATATAATCGCGGTGCAACAAATCTTTGTCGAAATCGTATTAGCGCGAATCTGTATCATATATGCATGCAACGAACCTTGACCTTGCTGTGTGTTTATTTTTACAAATCTGTACGATCTTTATACGAACGTATTTCCATCTAAATATGTATACCTTTCTCGATAAAAATAATTGTATATTAACTAATTGTTTACCTGGGAATTGGAATAAGACTGCGATTCACTGCAATCTAATACTCCGTCCTTGACCACGTAGTGTATCAAGTCCATGGCTCTTCGCATCTGACAGAAAACGGTGTCTCTGTTTTCTCTGGCAGATGGACATTCCGGATGCCTTAAGCAAGTTTTACTAGACGTGAGCAACATCATAGTGCTTCTCTCCAAAACTTGGCGAGCCGCAGCCATCTGTGCCCTTCGTCTCTCGTCTTTCAAGTCATTCTGGAATTTTGAAACGTTCCGTCCATTCATTCCTGTTCAACGTGTTGCTATTTACTTTGTATATCCGTAACATCGTGAACGTTATTCATATAATTAACGTGACTTTGTAACATCTAACGAACGAATGTCTTATTTAATAACAATTATTGGTACGATCCTATTATGATCACGTTGTAGTATCGTGGAAAGAATGTCTAAAAATGACCCGACGAAATATGTACAATGTTGCGAGAAAGCCTAAGTGCCGACAGGCCGAAAGGGTCAGGAAACTTGAATGGGCCAAGCGGCCCATCAATATATCCTCGATCCTTCAATCAAATAGTTACTCGGAAGAAGGCGTACGTGACCATGATCGTGGACGGTTACGGAACATATACGTGGTGGGGGTATGAAGAAACAACAAAGGGATGCTTGAGGAGAAAGACGATTAATCGTCAGTTGTTAATTGAGAGTTTAGTTGCGAGGAGTTAGCTGCGAGTCGTCAGTTGAGTGGAGAGAGTTGAGTGGAAAGGGTTGAGTCGAGGGAGAGTTGAGATTAATCATTAGTTGCCGAGTTGTTGAGTTGTTAATTGTTAGTTGTGAGTTGTGAATTATCAATTTAGTTGCTTAGTTATATCACATTACTGCATTAAGTTCACGTTAAATAACCATCGTTTCCTGTTTCAAGCACTGTAAATAGATCCATCTATCAATAAACTTATCATATAGAATCATGATTCACATTATGATCATGATAGGATGATAGATATGACATGTAACGTAAAGAACGAGATTCGTTACAGAATTTCGCTATTATTGTAATTAAAAAGAAACATGTACCGGAAATTTAAATTTTTAAATTTAATCGATATAAGCAAATGTGTATATATATATATAATATATATATAATATATAATATAAATATATAAATATAATAGATAATTTATTGACAATTCGACACCTTGGGGTGGCTGAAAGATACGGAAAGTAGCGAAAGATATTCTCGGAATACTAATTATGAAACTGTCAAGAACATGATTCACGGTAAACGAGGCAAATAAATAAGGGTTAACGTAGTAACGATCAATGTTGTCCTGTCTCATATTCGTGCGTCCTATTTAACGTGACTAACTCAGGAATATTACACATCCTAAAACGAGCCTTCAAGCATTTATTGATAACAAAACAAAGAAGAAGAATTCTTATCGTATCCATTCCATGAAACACTATCCGATGGAAGCAAACGCGATAACAAGGTTAGAAAAACTTTTCTAACACAGATATTAATCAGATATAATTTATACATCGTATAAAGATACGATCAAGTTAATTACTTACTTGACGATCACCTGTTAAGTGTGCTAATTCCACCATCTCCGCCCCGAACTGGCTAAACGCCTTCACAAATTCGGTAAAGTTTGAAACACTTTCGAGACGGCCAAGACTACGAGCCACTTTCTTCTTTGCAAGAAGAAGTTGTTTGACCACGACGATGTCAGCCAAAAGGAGGACCTTGGTTACAGAACCAAGAAGGCATCTTGCAGCTCTGACAACAGACCCTCGGTCAGCTAAACTGTCCTCTGTGGCGCACTCGCATAATTTTTCGATCGCCGAGCCTGCAAATTAAATTACATTCTTCGTTGAATTTATTCTGCAATTATAATTACCGCTTATTATTTTTTGAGTCGATAAATTAATAAATTTTTTAGATATTTGCACTTTATACTATTTTTCTATTCGATTTTCTTTTAAATTAATAACATTATACTTGATGCACTTTAGATTTTTGTTAATTTAGGATAATGATATCACGATACAATCATATTTAATAAAATTTGAAGAATACATTTTTTCATCCTATGAATAAATCCACCGCTAAAGATAACGTTAATGTAATAGATTTAAACCTTTTCTGAAAATCGAAGAAGACCACAGAGATGAAATGCCTAGTTTTACGCAATAGATATAGCTGTTATTATATGTATTAATACGTGTTTATCGCAGATAAAGATGTCTAAAATCAGAATGGCATAATTATGCACAATTAATCACTTATTCATCAAGCTCTTTCCTTTGAATAACGCAACTATACAATTAATTGCAACTTCAAGCGTTCTATCCACATTTTATATAACTATGAACCTGATTTTAGTTCTAACAATTTTGTTATCGGTATAATTGCGAATATTCAATTTTTCAAAATGATGAACATAACGGTGTGAATTACGAAGAGCGAGTGAAACTGGAATTGGACATTTAATCGAGCATCTATAATACAAACGCATCGAATATAAAGTACAAGGTTAAGAGGATTGCATCTACATGTTCTCGGATATATACGTAGGATATTGTATGTAAATCAATCTCTTGCACGCGTACACATTATACCTACGATTTCAAGTCGTTTGGCTGTTGCTACTATACAGTTAGCCGCCGATATCATCGGCCCCCGACAATCGAATTTCCTTTCATCTAACACGATGAATATTTATTATCTTGTAGAACGTATTCAACGTGTGACGAAGAATATTGATTACATTTGCTTTTCTCATTTTTCACTCGAAAGATAAGCTGAACATCGGCTGCTATAATTGAAACTTCGAATTTCGTTTCTTAATTCCTTACCATATATTTCTACGTCTGCCGCGTGTCCATTTCGGCATATACGGCAACAGTCGGGTCTTTTTCTGAAAACTACGTAGTCAATTTGTACCATGTAGTAGATTTTTTTATCGAAACCCGGTTATCACAAATATATCGCGGAATATGCAAAACGACTAATCGCAAAATTTTACGGCTATAACATTTATAATTAAGTGCTTTTAATTATCTGCCAGACGTGTCGGTGTCTGTAATTTCCTGTAAAAGCAACATAGCATGACCAACTTTATTCTTCTCACGAGAAAAACGAAATTTCTCAATTTAAGCCGATGCTGTGATAGTATTTCCCTCGCCTGCGTAATTTCTACCCAGAGCTTCCCTGCTTTCCAATTAACATCGTAAGAAACTTAACTACAAGTTTACGATCGTTAAATTGTTTTTCTTTAATGTTAACTTTCATCACGGTTATAAATCGTGTGCATTTCATGTTCCTTAATGCGAATTACGAAGCTTACGCTTTTTCTTTTTTCCTTTCAAATCTGATGCATTTCGGTGTTCTGAAATAGTTTTTAGTTTTTTTTTTAAATTTTTGTGTAGAAATGTTGATTCTTGATGAAATGATATGCAAATTATAGCTATGATCGAAACGAGGTTCGTTACAGGCGTGTTCAACTTTGGTTATAAATAAATTCCAAAATCATATCTACACGACAAAAGAATGACATAAATTCTCTGATTTTTGTCTGAGATAGAATCTCGATTCTAAAGATACGAACTCTGAGATCCACTTTATAAATCTCTATATAATTTCTTTCGGTTTTCGTATTTTGTCCATGTACAATTTTATACGTGTTACCGCTTTTTAATTTCTTCAGGCTCCGTTTTATTAAGACCGCTAAAAATTAAAACATCTAAGAAAAATATACGCGCCTATAAAGATTGTATTTGTCTGAAGTATATCTTATCTTTAATCGTGTTCAGATCAAAAAAGAAGTATTACCTAAAAGTACAAATGTATGTAACTCAAGGTATTCTCCGAGGTTAATATATTAATATTAATAATACATAATAATTAATAATATATAATTATGTATATGTCGTATCGTCATCGTAATACGGGTCCGGGTCGCTATCGAAGTAGGGGTTTGAGGTATGTAATGAACCTTCACTGGAACTATCCATCTTCTTACACAGTTGAAGTAACGTTTATTAACACAGATTAACGTTTATTAATACGGATGTTACAGAGTTGACAAAGAATCGCGATGATTAGGCACTAATAACACTGATCTAAGACTCGAAAACGAATCCGCGGTCAACGGGATAGTAGGTTTAATTTTTCATCAAAGTCTAAATTGAAGTTTATATCAAACGTGGAGTAATCATAGATAGTAAGGCGTTAGTTAACTCGTCGAGGAGCTCGTACACGAGAGAGAGTGTCTCTCCGTCACGGTGACACTGTCGAGGAAAACTATGATGGGGTGTGTCTAAGGGCACGAAATCATCGGATTCGTGGAGCGATGCCTTCATTCAGAAGTGAGGGAAATTGACGTTGCTGTTAATTGGTCAATTTCCATATTGGTGGTTAGAAAAGGATGCTAGCCGTCCTTGAGGGAAAGTTGCTAGCGGGAAGCGTCGTTCGTTGAAAAAATAGATTTTCCCTATCTTCCCGCAGTTGGGACAAAGACTGTTTGTCTGTTTGAGAAACTTTAGATAACTAAATCTTAATATTTATAACGGCCCTTGGGCTAGCTGAACATGTACTGTGGAGACGCGTCGGCATCTGATAACCATCATACCCCAAGAATAGGGTCTGCGTATGGCGAGCCACGGGACAGAAACCGTTGGAATGTTTACTGTCGCGTGCCGCTACAAATATTTCTTTTAAGGAGAGCTATAGAATTACTCCATACCTTTGTTAGACAAAGCGTTCATCCCGTGACCGCGGCTACGTTTTCCCGAAGTTCCAAAAGGGAAGGCTCCGGTGTCCTTTCATCTCCGACATATACATATGTACATACATTTGACAAATATTCCAGATAACGTCAAATATATAGTAACTTCCTTATAAATATTTTCTGTGGAAATTTACTTCGTAAACTATTTGAAATTTAATTTCTTTCACTTTTTAATATCGTAAACCAGTTGCGAATCTTTTGATTCTGCCATACAGTATTGGTAGATATTCCACGCAAATATATATAATAATGCAATGTTTAATTAATCTTATGTTCCATCAATGTGACCTAGTTGCAACGAACGATTATCGTGGATATTTAATCGCCAATTGTATTAATGATTAATCAATTATCGAATCGTCGATTAGATGAACGTTTCGCTATTAAAAATTTCTTCGTGAAATTAATATTTAGGTCTGTTCTTAATCCTAGTATCAATCAGCTTTAATCGTTAATAACATTCGCTTAATATAGTATAAACATAGTATGCGAATAAAACAGAACGTTGATTGCATTTCGATCAGAAACCAATGACAGACGATTAATATTTTGAAACAACGGTTTATTGCGTAACATGTTGAAAAATGAAAATAGAAAAAATACTTTATGAAAGGATTAATGGTTTGATGATAAAGAGAAACGCGTGGTAGTTGTTCTTATGAAACAAAGTTCAGTTTTTATTTTATTGAAGGGCCATCGCAGAAACTATGTCATTTTAATATCGGAATACATACTTTTTCCGAATCTTCCTCTTCAACTAGAAAATTTTATCTTCTTGTCTCTTTTTTTATTTTCCATGGTCGCTTTTCGCTTACGGCTCACTGCAAAGTAGCGCAGTTTCACGTTTCACGGACGCCGAAGTTAGGATCGTTGATACGGCCATAAATTTTCACGCCTAGTCAATGTCGACAAAAATAAAGTTTGAAGATGTGTCGGTTCAGCTGAGAGGAACAGGAACCATCTACCATAGCATACAAAACTTTTATGGGGTGTAACGTTTCTAATAGAATTCGTCTGGTGCTACAGTTTTGCCTTGTTATTTATCGCGCTCGATATACTTTTGTTGGCTTATGATATTATTCACGTCGACTTATACTTTTTCTATATTGATGAAAAAATCTGTTACTACTTTCGTATAATATAAAAGTTATCCCAAAGCTCTCCGTTTACTCCGTAATCGAGAACATTACAGTTATTATAGATTCTTTTAAATCCGTGAAATAGAAAAATCCGTGCAAGCATATTTTTAATAAGGAAGAGATTCGTATCTGAATTTCCACGTCTTATCATTAGACTATCGATCGACAGTCACATAAAAACATCTTTTGGTTTATATTGTCGAAGGTGTTTAACGAAGCGTTAGCAGATAACGTTTTTATACTCGACTATTTTATCGAGCACTCGAAAGCACAAGCAACAAACGAAGTAGAAGACTAGATACGCTGCTAAATCGCCGGCTAAATCTATCTTGTTGCCTCCTCTCGACATTTTTCGTTATCTATGATTAAATCCTAATTCGATCGCGCTCGATTTTCACAAAATCATTTCATCTTTTAAACTATGGGGATCTTGAAGTTTTATATCTATTGTTTCTTAAACTTTAAATTTGTGAATATACATATACTTAATATTACCTAATGTATACAGGATGAGTCACCTAAGAATTTAAGCTGAAATATTTTCGATACTACTAATTATATCGAAAAATGTTTCAGATAAAAGTTGAATGACATATTCTGATGTTATTAGTTTTACAGTAGGTGTACGCGTGAAGATCATGTGAAGGTTAACTTTGTTTTTT
The DNA here is from genome assembly GCF_040668555.2 of Bombus flavifrons. Lineage (NCBI taxonomy): Eukaryota > Metazoa > Arthropoda > Insecta > Hymenoptera > Apidae > Bombus > Bombus flavifrons. The sequence continues at coordinate 628,056 of NC_138455.1, forward strand.
TAAGTGGAGTCATATATTTTTTAATACATATTAATGGATGCAGCTCGAAATTCTCTATAAAAAACTGTCGATCTATTTATATCGAAAAACTATTAGTTTATCAGATATTCTAACTTTTATTTCGCAAAACTAAACGTATGAAAGGCAAGGATAACAAATAAAAAAGTGGTGTCTCGCGTCTTTCCATATATTTCAAGCGATAAATTTTACAAGATAAAAGTTAGAATATCCGGTAAAATAATAGTTCGTCGACATAAATAGATCAATAATTTTTTATAGAGAATCTCGAAGTGCACCGATTAATATGTATTAAAAAATATATGACTCCACTTAAAAAAACAAAGTTAACCTTCACGATATTTTTCTTATTTACACATATAGTTTTATACCCGACAAAGTTTGCCCGAAAGATATCGCGACATTCCTTAATGTATCCTATTTTCTTGTTACATATTCGTTTCGTTCAAGTTTAGCGCGACGTTATTCAAAAAATTTGACGATTCGTTCGCGAAATGTTTCACCGTTTATACTCTGATAGTAACCTAGAAGAGATGACTTCGCGTAACGTAATCAGTTCAGCTGCCTTGATAGAGAAACCTTAGGACGCTTTATGCAGATCGAAAATCAAGTACGCCATGCAATCCCCCTTGACCCAATTTAACAATCGCACAAGTGCATTGCATTGTTCCGATTCGATATCGTTCGTACTATTTTCTATCGTATCTTGCGAATAAGCGCATTGTTCGACAGAAGGGAAAGCTTGCGCGTACCGCAACCAATGTATTAATCTAAAGTGCCTACACCATCCTATGTACATACATATTTTTTACGTATACTCGTCCCACTAGTTTCCAATTGAACTACGCTCCAATGTTAACGAATTTCGATATGTAATTCATACAGTTGAAAAAATTTACCTTCGTTGCTCCCTTTTCGCGTACATTCTATTTCGATTTTATCTACTTTATCGATTTTATTACAAAAAATTAACGCTTTCAACGATCATGTATGTAGGAGTAGGACAAATTCAGTGTACAAATAAATATTAAATTCTAGTATCTGTTCATCGTCGGTCTTGAGGAGCGACGAAACGACGTTTGAATATTCGACGTATCGAGCGATCGATTCGTATGAACTCGTGTGAATTGAATTTGATGTCGCATCGAGAATTAAAAAATGTATATACATATATAGATTTAGAACTCTAAAGTTGCAAGACGATGTTGACGTATGTATACATATGTATATCGGTAATATTCCGAACGAATTTGTTCGAGTTCAAGTTTATTTCCTCAGCGAATTACTTTTCTCGATATCGACGTCGCTATTTCGATACGATGCGAGAATCATGTTTGCCGAATTAACAAGTGAAAATAAAAATCAAGGGAACGTTTCCTTCGCGGATGACTATCGAGTAATTAAAGCCAGATTGCGCTGTGATATAGCTAGCGATAATGGAAAGCGATCGAAACATCTGTATCGTTGTCTTGTTTTGAACGCGAACGAAGGAAACGACGTTACGGCAGGGTCTGAAAGTTTCTTTTGAAAGATAATTGAGTCGAGAATTATGTTTTCGATGTAACTTGATCCGTTTCCTATTCAAAGATATGAAAGGGCAATGAAAAAGAATTAGTCGAAGATAGCGCGAACAAATTGCGATAGCGTTCAAAGCCCAGGCGGCGCATCTAAGCGCATACTTTGTTACTCCGACGACTCGGCGTCACGACGCGACGATTCAACAAAGCTGTTTAAGCAGACGACGCCGCATTGCGCCGTAGATTTTCGTCGTAATGCGCGTGTATGTACCGGCGATGGGAAGATCAGTCTGTTCACTGATAAAGGTGTTCTGTTACAGAGCTCGATATTTCCTCCTGCCTTATTTCACCGCTCTCCCTACAATAGTCTTTAAATAAATTAGTTCGCTATTTGGGCAGATATTAAAGACAAACAAAAAGGAGCTTGCATCGATGCTCTTTTCTCCAATAGGAAACCAATAAAATTTCAATTTACTTTTAGGGAAAATAAATTTTAATCGGAACGCTTGTAGCGATTTGTATTTAGATCTATAAAGATATATGATTGTATTTCTATAGGGAATAGAGATAGCGTTATTATTTTTTGCAACGGCTTTGGCGATGCTAACAGGCTGACTAACTTATTGTTCTGTATGTAGTAGGTATGCTGTATGCTTTCTGATCGACTTCATAGACACATAGACACACGACGATGCTTCGTCTTTTTGGTAAAGGTCATAAATTCGCAGAGCGTTGCTTGGGGTTTGTTACCGCAGGTCATGTAAAATATTGTAGGTAGATGAACGTTACAATAACGGCCACGTCACCAATAGTCATCGCGATGGTTGTAGCGAGAGTATGGAAGTATGCTATGGTCACTTACATTTCGTTGGAAATGTAGGTTTTGATTGCGTTTCGACAGTTATTTGGGTATATATAACAGCAGTACATAAACAACGCAACTGAATCGTCCTGCAGTTTCTCATGTAAATTCGAGAGCATGAGATTACAGATATCGCAGCACCGCAATATAGGCGCACTGCGTATAACCCAGTTCACCGATTGGTAGATCGGTCCCATTGATCCTTTGCCGTGACAATAGACGTAGATAAATCAATGATTCTACAGGGTCCATTTCTAGATATTATTAATTAACGATAAGTCTAACACCTGCCGACGATGTCGAAAACCATTCTGCAAACTATTTGTGTACCGTTGCGAGTACGTAATTATTATGCAGGATAGCTAGTGAAATTACTATAAAGCAACGTTCGATCGCTGCTACGATAATTAAAATTTCAGAAGAATTGTCATAATCGATAACTTGGCGATAATAATGGAAAAAATATTCATTCGCCGAGCCAAGTTCCAACGTTTCATTTGGTTCGCCGTCTATAAATCTCGCGATAAATTTTCAACTTTGTCATTGTCGTTTTTGACAGCGGAATACAATTATATAATCATCAATAAAGAAATTAACGACATTAAACGAACAGTGTGTCTCCAATCGTTCTGCTCACTCAACGAATTATTGTATTATCGTATACGAGTTGGACCAGAAATTATGAATATTATGAGTACACGAGTATATCGCAAAAAAAGATGAAGTTACCGAACTTGCATCTTCGATGTATGCGGAATTATTAAGCCACAGATCTATCGAATGTACACATATGTATACTTACACGGAATATCGAGTGAGATACGCTAACGTTCCTTCCGGGTTCTTGATTAATCCTTTGGGAACATATATCACATATGTTGCAATATGAAATGCACTGCCAATAGTGTACGTGACGCATGGCACAGATATTAAATGATTCAAGCTCCATTGAAGATTCGTCTTGCATACGAAATGAATCGAACGTAGCTGAAAATATGCAACTGTGTTCACGTTGCGTCTATTCTCGAATTTATTTTCCTCCTTCGACAACAGAAATGTTACATAGTCTAAAATAATTGTAATCTAAAGCAAGAAGGCAATTTCTGAACGAATTACTCGTAGAACAAAGTAGCGGATGGAATAAATCTCGTTGTAAGTTTTAATTTACTTTTTTCTATCCAAAGCTTTCATTCATGTTTACGATTAAGCGTTTTGTTGTTTCTACGAGTCAACGATAAACATGCTCGTGATTTTAAATCGTTGAAATATTCGAAACGAAATTTAGGGAGAGAAAGCGGGCGGGCTCAGATTTATAGACGTACGATTTAATTAAAAACGATTTACTACAGGTTCATTTTTTGCGATGTTACGCAAACGTAGTTTGAAGCATTTAGTATAACCTTGCTATAAGAGCTAAGAGAGCTATAAGTGGAAATTCAGTAAAGCTTGACTTACTTAAGAATCGAGGGATTTAATGGTCGAGTCGAGTCGAATAAAACCCTGTTTTTCGTAAGTGTGTTTAAATTGTTGGGTTCGTTAGAATTTTCGCGATCAGCTTCAGTTAAAATCGTTTTGAAAAGATATCTTAAAAAATAACGATCGAGTAGAATTAAACAGATGCTGGAAAAGGAAATGTTTTGGAAAGACTTAAGTCCGGTTATATCGATGTCTGGGGAAACGATGATCTCGGCCTGGTTATTAGTTAGAAAATACTCAGGGGTTAATAAATGTTTTCCACGTTGACTTGACCCGATCTTAAAAGGTAGACGGGATAAAAATAGCAGAGTGCCGTCTATCGTAAGAGTACACAGACTGTGGAAGAAGTTACCGTTCATCGTTGATCGATGCAGTTATTAGTGGACGACGACACAGCAACCGCTTCCTTCGAGAGAAAGGCAAAATTGGAACTTCCAAATATGTATGTGCTACGCTTCTCGATTCCTTTTTGGTTAAACCCTGATTTGTACGATATAGAATAAACTTATTATATTTTCAAGAAGGAATAGAGCGAAGACGTTAACCAACCGAGAATTTGGTATCGCACGTACTTACTACTGAACTGAATGAAGAATAATCCTTTTGGTTTCACATTCGTTACGCGTCATTCGTGCAAGCAAATCCACTAAATTATTCTAAAAGAAGTCACTAAAAATCATCGTTTAAAGTCCAAAAGGAGAGGAAAATAAGACATAGACCAAAGCCAGTGATATTAATTCTGAGCGTAATTTATCTATGAATCTACCTATAGAAACAACGACGTTAAAATGCTAGGTGGTCAAAGAAAAGAGTTGGATGGCAAAGGCGATCGCCTGCCTATTCCTTTGTCTTTAACAAGAATATCAAGAAGATATTATAAGGCTTTATTCGAAAAAAACGATGCTGTTCACGACGATATATCGCTTGGCATTTCGCCATTTTCTCCAGCCGTGTTGCTGGTTCTGCCTTACTTGCTTTCCGCTCTTTCCGGCTCAACTTTGTCCGTAAAGCACTCCAAGACTATGAAACATTTGATACAGCTCTGTTCCATGGCAAAGACTGCAATTGGAGGTTAAACTGTCTTGACGCTCGCTTATACGCTCTTTCTCCGGGCGCAGACACTGCAATTCAATTCCAAACAGTTCAACAAGAAAATTCTTCTTCTACCTCCTCTTTTCTTTTATATATATATAGTTAATCTGTCTATAACACGTACTTTGCGGATTTGTATTGTAGGTTGTAGAGCACGATCTAAAAATTTGAGAAACCTCGTATATAGTGCGAAGCTTCCTGCGAAATTGATATATTACGCAGCTTAGCGACAAATACGAGCTTTCCTTCTTACTTCTTGAAACAAAATTCAAGGTACGAGTCATCCTGCTATAGGAAAATCACTCTTTTTGCACGTTCCATGCTCCTCTGACGTCCATTTGGTATCGTTCCATTTTCATAAGATACTCGTTAAATTGGCGAAATATTAATTGATTCGTGAATGAAATCGAATGGAAGAAGGGTAAAGGAACGAGTCGTTTAAATCTTCCGTCCAGGCTCTACCATCTTCAAACTTTTTAGCATCTTTGTTTTTCTACTCCTCTACTTTAACTCCACGCCCTTTGTCCTTTCATCTAACATCGTCTACCTCTCGACTTTCGACCTCGTACTACATTTTCTCGCGTTACTCGTTTTCTTGATACCACCTGCCTATTGTTCCACGTTAGATCTGAATTTTTCAGCGGCTAGACGAGCTTAACAAGCACGAGCAACATGCAAATATTTGTTCCATACAAAATTTTAAAGAAGTTTCTCGTAGCTTCTTTGTCTTTTGGAAGCTCTGTATCCTATTGATTCTCGTGAAAAAGAAGCAAAATTAATCGCGCATACAAGACCTTCATGAAGACGCTTTCAGATTTCATATTATACAGGGAAAATCCATAGAAAAAAATTTATCGATTGCAGGGATGTTTTCGTTCGAGAAAATAGAAAATAAACATTTCGCTTCATCGTTGTACGGTTAGCATTTAAAAACCAAGATTTTCATTATACGAAGAAGGAATTACGTGCAAGTATGAAATTTATATGGTAGATCGGAAAAGAAAGGAGGGACATGAATGCTACTTTTGAATTTATCGACGATTATTTCGTTTTGCTAGCGATTTAAACTAACTGGACTACGGGAAATTTAGTTAGTTCCGTATAAAAGTTATTTCACCCGGCGTGCAATGTCGCTCGTAAATACACTTCGTATCTGTAAGAGGCGGTCGCCGTGGCCAGCTGAATTCATCCAGTGAATTTTCGAGTCTGTGTATCGTAAATTATCGTTTACCACGGACGCAATCGTTCTTGCGGACGAAATCGCCGCAATTTCCTGTAGATTCACGTCCAGACTCGCCGCCGTTCCTATTAGAGTCCCAATTAGCTATTAATCATGGTCTAATTACCATTGCGGGCTTTATCAATGCGTATTTTCCATTGGGACGAATCAATCGAATTTTCTCTGAATTTATTCACTAATTTAACAAATTATCTGAAAATAGAATAATCTGTAATTCCAAGTACGTAACTAGCACCGGAACTATTCGATTTGTTCGATAAATAACCACGTATTTGAAGTTGATATGATTTTCAGTTAATTCGTTTCAGAGTTCGCGTCGCGTCATGTAAAAAACATTTGAGCATATTCTCGTCCCAAATGTTCGATAAGACTATATAATTTAGTGAACGTTTGCTTCGAACGATATGTCGTGGCATTTATCGGATGTTCCAAATAAAATTAAGCTCGATGGTGTTATTTTAGCAAAAATAACGACGCATTTGATGTACTTTGTTTATCGATTCGAATTAATTTAACTAAAATATTTGGTTCGGAAATTATATTCATACGTATTAAATTGTTCGCGAAATACTTAGATCCTTATATTCAAATATAATAGTAGTAGTAGTAGTGGAAGTATAGAATATATTAACAGAATATATTAACGAATTTTTTAACAGAAAGATGTTCGATATTTATGAATGGATTAAGAAGATGAAATGTGAAATCGAGCCAGCACATGAAGATTTATTTAGATACACTGCGTGTCGTGCCGCATCCTCGTGCTACACCGTGGCGAATTATTTCCACGATATCATTCGTAAAACTAAGATTTGTCGTAATCAAGATTATGCCTGATTTTAGCAGAGACTAGCGTTTTTCCTTTGACCTTCGTAAATTTTAACATTTTCAAGATAATCTTCCAATTCCAGTAATTTTCGATTTTGCGTTTCCGAATTTAGAGTACTTCATATTTTATGAAACTATCAGAGCGTATCTACGTACTACGTCGGTAGCTGCAGAATTTGTTATTGATTCGTAACACGTAGTATAGAGATTGTAAAATTAAAAAAACTCGTAGCGATATTTTTCTGGTTGTTTTTCATCCAGAGAAGACGTTGCTCAAGGCTCTACTTGGGATAGCGAAAAATCTTTCAAGGACTAAGGAATATAGGTCATCGCGTACTCGCTTTATACATTCGAGATATTTTTTGGCATAGAACCCTGGAAAAAGGCACGAAGGAGACCTCACGTTATGAAAATATGTTCCTTGATATATGCTCGAATTATGTATATGGAGTATTGAATGCCATTATTCAAAATGCAAAAATACGATTCTTTAATGACTTTATCCGACGTTACACGGGAAAACATTCAACGTAGCAAATGTTTTCCATCCTCCCGTGGTTCCATGAAATAGGTGAGTGCATTATATTTTATTTGAATTTTACATCGTGCTGTTTTACGACCGTACTTTCGACAGCGAATTTTTGAAACATTTTCATCTTTTTCCATCGAAATACATCTCCATTTCTCTTTGGCGATTTTACCAGATCATTCGTTTGTTCTAGTAAAATCGGAAAACATTTACGAATGAGTTCTACAAAACTCGAAGTTATTGAGACAAAATCAGAGAAAGATTTTGGTCAGTTATATCGTAAATCGATATATCGCTTAGTTCTTCGGACTTGTATGTTTCAGCGCAATGAATCAATACAGGACAGATATGTTACTAAGTACTTTCTCGAGAATTGTTTTGCCTTGAGCGGAGGAGGATTCTTATCGGTGCCTTCCGTAAAGTTGCATACGCGAGTTTGCATTTATGTTCTTTCAGCGATGATGTTCAGAGTTTTCAGCCAGAGGCGTTTTTTTGTACGTTATGCTGCGATTCGGAAAAACGAGCGGGAGAAAACGAAGGACGAGAAAAGAAAAACAGACGCAATGCTTCAACATGGAAGATATGCAAGTATATATAACACCACAAATCAAAGTGGTTATGAGTATAGTGATTATGAGTATAGCGATCGCAGGCACGTGTAATCTAACAATGTTCGTAAATACTATGCGTAAGTTTTAACAAGACGTGACAATGATAAATGGGTTCCGCGTGCATTATCACAGCTTTGACAGCTTTTCAGGTCTACAGCAGTCATCGCTTCGAAGGGCATTTGCGTGGAGCAGCCGTAGAGAGGACAAAGCTGTGAGCGTGATCGAATTCTCCGGGAATACTGGAGAATTCGGACAAGGAAATTAATCAGAGTGAAGGGCTAGTGCCTGTGAAAAAAAGCGCCGAAAGCGCGTCGCGCGGGCCATTTGAAAGTGGTAGTGACAGGTAGTAGTGACAAGTGCGGGTATAAGTGACCATTTTGCGCGCCCAATGGGGAAAAAAGGACACAACTGTGGGGGAAGATAAAGAGGCGGATGAAACCATGAGAGGAGGGGGCGAAGCGGAGTTGGCTGCTGAGCCTACACACTTCAGCACCAGAAGTATGAGGAAGGCGGTCCCTCTTAAGGAGGGGTTCTTCTGCTCTGCACTGACCGCGAGGAGCCTACGGATTGAGGAAACGATGGAGGAAGAGGAAACCTCCGCCGTCGAAGCGCCCCGCGCGAAGAAAAGGAAGACCAGCGGATCTCCCGAGTTCCCCACGGAATTGGCCGAAGAGATGAGGACATCTACTACGACGGACATAGGAGCGGAACTGCTCCGTCGAGCTTCTGAGGTGACCAAGGTTGCCGAAACATCCCGAAACCTAAAGGGCACACACGTGAAGATGTTGAGAGAAGCGGCGAGGTCCACTGCCGCTGGCGCAACAGAAATGGTGAGAAGGATGGACCCCGCCCCTGGCGCCTTCGAGATAATGGAAGGATGCATAGCGGCATTAGAGGCGGAGAACGAGGCGCTCCGAAAAGAGCTGGTCTCGGGCTCCACGGCAGAGAAGAGCAGTGAGACAGCGCGTCTCGCCGCGATCGAACGCAAGATGGAGGAGCTAGGCTCCTTGCTGATGACTGAAGGGAGGACAAGCGGCTGCCATGGAATGGCAGACCGTCGAAAGAAGAAACAGGAAGAAAAAGGAGCCAGTGGAGAAACAACCGGCGAAGATAACTCCCGGGACAGGGGCGAAAACCCCGAGGAAAGCCCCAGAGAGAGGATTGGAGAACGTGCGCAGAGGGGGAGACAAGCTGCCCCCCCCCCACATACACCGCGAACATCGGCGGTAACGATCACGCTGAAGGATAGATCAGACCAATTCTATGCGGAGGTGTTGGCCGCGACCAAGGACAGCGTCTCTCTGGCCGAGGTCCGCATCAACGCGGTAAGGATGCATAAAACTATGACCGGAGGCGTCGTTCTGGAGGTCTCCGGAGAGAAGAGGGAGAAGGCCGCTGCGCTTGCAGCACGGCTGACCCGGACCCTGGATCCGAGCAAGGTCCGCATGGTGACACCCTTCCGAGCCGCGGAAGCAAGGTTGACTAGAATAAACATTTTGGCCACCAAGGAGGAAATCAGGAACATCCTGGCGAAGGAGAGTTGTTGCAAGGCGGAGGACGTCAAACTGGGAGAGATCCGCCTCGCTCGAAACGGTCTTGGATCCGTGTGGATACGAGGCCCGGACGGTGCAGTGAGAAAACTGACCCAAGCTGGCCATAGGATGGACGATAGCAAAGGTCGAAGCCATCGAGCGAAGACCTTTGCAATGCTACAGGTACCTGGAGATTTGGCACATACGCAAAACATGCGCCTCCAAGGAGGACAGGGGGCACCTGTGCTACAAATGCGGCGACTTGGGACACCAAGCCAAAGGATGCACTGCCGCGAACCCGAAATGCCTGCTATGCGAGGCGCTCGGAGCACCATCAGTACACAGGATGGGGGGCCCAAGTATTCTCATCTTTGGTTACGGGTGCTTTCCTGAGCGTAAATTTAGTGCTATACAGTACCCGGGCACCCCTAGGGCTATAGGGGTTGGGGTTACATCCAACCAGCGAACAAGGCACCCAGTACCTTGCTACCTGGATTAGCTAAGCCTGGCAGGGGCTGTCGCTTGTCTCAGGTCGAACGGGGCGCTTTCTAAGCACTTCCGTCTCTACAGGACGGTTCCGGAGCAGGCGGGACGCTGCTCACCCGCCGAAGGCCATTCGGGGGAGCCAATACCCCTTAAATCGGCCCTCTTGGCAGTATCTTGGCCATCAACCACTGCCACCACGAGTATAAACCTATAATTGGTCGAGCAGACGGGTCGCTACTCCCTCCGGGCTTTCACTCGACTCTCGTGGTACCATCCTAAATCATTAGTGGGACTATCGTGTGGATGTACGGCCACGTCACTACCGGCCGGCGACCTGCTAACTGTGCTCGGCAGTTCCAGATAGGACTCACGTAAGCGGAGGCCTCAAGGTACAAAGTACCCGGGAACTTATCCTGACGGTCTCATCCTTGGCATTAGGATCGTGAGTGCGCTACTACCCAAGGCCACGTAGAGAGAGTGTAATCGTACTTAAACGCCTTACACTCCCGGCGACCTTCCCTGCGATCTAGATAGAGGACTCACGTAAGCGGGACGCTTGTCCCGACGGTCCTCCCTGGCTGCGGGAACGTGGGTTTGTCAGCCCCCATAGATTCCCATAAGCAAGTCCTCCCTGCGGGAAGGATGGGGGGTCTGGCCTGCGCCCCCCCCCTCCCCCAAAGAAGGAAACAAGAGAAACCACCCGCGTATCCACGGTCGCAAGTGGCAACGAAAAAGGCTCGCTGCCGCAGAGAACCCCCGACCTTAAGCCCGCGAGCAAGGAGGCTGGCACAGAGGAAACCATGGAAGCAATGACCTTAGGTGATTGAGAAAATGTGCATCCTTCAGACTAACTTGGGACGGTCAAGACGAGCGCAAGACCTGCTCTACCAAATCATTCGGGAGAGCACGGTCGCCCTAGCGGTGGTGACCGAACCATACAGAGTTCTGGATGCTCCGGACTGGGCCGGAAATACGGATGAAATGGTTGCTGTCACCTGGACATCAACGCCGGACGGAGTCCCACTGGAGCGCGACAACGGATACGTTGCGGTAGAGTGGGCAGGAATGGTGGTGGTGGGCGTGTACGTGTCGCCCAACAGCGGATGGGCGGCGTTCGAGGAATTCCTGGACGGGGTTGGCGACTGCGTCAGGCGGCGCCTTCCTCGGCAGGTGCTTGTCCTGGGAGACTTCAACGTACACTCCACGGAGTGGGAAAACTCCAGGACCAACGCGCGCGGCCGCGCGCTGTCAAATTGGGCCGCGGGACCTGAACTCCTGTTGATGAACAGGGGCTCGGCCAGCACCTGCGTGGCGTGGAGGGGGAGCTCCGTCGATGATATCACATGGGCCTCCCGCGATGCATTCAGGCGGATTTCAGGCTGAAGAGTGGCCGACGGGGTCGTGACACTCTCGGACCACTTCTACATATTCATGGAGGTGAAAAACACACTTGGACCTGGAATGGTGACCACGGGCGATGGTCGCGGCCCGCCGTGAGAAGGATGCGCCACCACCAAGGTGGAAGATCAAAGAAAGGGACTACGATCTGCTTCGAGCGGCCGCAAAAGTGGCTGCCTGGAACTGAAAGGCCTCGACGACGCCGACGGAAACAAGCGTGGAGGAGGAGGTCGAGAACCTCCGCTGAGCCATGACGGCAATATGTGACATGTCTATGCCGCGAACCACGCTGGACATCGGGCGAAGCAGAGCCGTGTATTGGTGGATTCCCGACATTACGGAGCTGAGGGCGAGATGCGTCCGGGCCTGAAGACAGTACCTGAGAGCCCGCCGCTGGCGACGATGCGACGAGGAAGAAGTCTCCCTGCGCTACCAAGCGTACCGCGTGCTACGGCGCTCGCTACAAAACGAGATCAAGATCGCGAAGGACCGTGCCTGGTCGGAACTGGTCGAAGCATGGGTAAGGCCATACAGGACGGTGACACGAAAACTTCGCGCGAATAACCCTCTGGCAACGACGGAGATGGAACCGGCGCTGCTGCTGCAGATCATTGGGACGCTCTTGGAACGGTGATTATAATATTTCCAAGTTTCCAACTACTTTCTTTTACTTCGTCTCGCTCTGTACATCAATACATTTAACATTTTCGAAATTTTGCGTCTCATCGACTGACTTCGCATCGCATTGGATCGTACGAAGTATACTACAAATAAAGGAACTAGGATATAACGGTGCATTATCGTGAGTTTCACAGACAAGTAAGGTATTATCAGAGATTTTATTTCCAAACGAATAGAGCTACTGGTGAGTACTGATGCGACAATGTTGCAGATTGTCAAGAGAGCAAAGTAGACCGAAGTCAAGCTGGAGTAAAACTTGTTGGAAGTAACAATGACTAGGTCTCTCCGAACGTCAGCACGAGCTTGAATGCCTGCTGAGAGATATCCTTTCAACTTTTAGAAGCGACAACTCGTGACAAACGTCTTTACATCTTCAAGCGGCTTTAAAATCTTCGCAGAATTTTTAGGTCACCTCTATTTGCTTAAAAAGTTTTAGCGACGATCTCTCGATGACCGATTACTAACGCGACAAATACGAACTTTCGTTTGTTGCGTGAAAATCTTATATACATGTAGATGATCTTTAACCCAGTGTTAAAGGACGGAAGAAATAATTTCCTGCATATATCTATTTCCGGCACGTTAACGTACAGAAATGGAAATTAACAATTTTTTATTATAAATTATGTTCGATAAAAGTCGAAATCTGAAGAAATAACGCCTGCAACGTGATTTCTCTAGTCTCGGCTCATTCATTATACGCATATAACGGCAAATCAAGTATAGTCAATAATGATTTATAGATAGATTGCAGACAATGACTTACCAGCATCTCTTGCTCTCTTGCACGCCTGGTACATGTCCTCCCTGATCTCTGGATTTCCATCCGCAATGGTTTCGCCAACAGTGACGAACCTCTCTACTGCCAGATTCACAGCTTGTCCAACTCTGGCAACAGCACGGAGACTTCTGTCCGAACATAGCGGACGTTCTCTGTGCGACACTAACGTAGAAATCTGGAAAACGAAGAAAGATGGATTGGTAACATCGGACAAGCAATGTTTTAAGGATGTCGCCACTTTTACAAACTTTGAAGTTACTATGTTTCTTAATTACTACGTTCGGGATCGACTACGACATGTATCTTGAAAAGAATTACAATCGAAGATAAGAGCTATCAAAGAAGTAACTTTGTTTAAACAAATGAAAAAATATAATATCCCGTAGAAAAAACATTTCTTTGGAACACGATAGAATGTTCGCGTGGCTGCATAGATGATAAAACGACTAGTGAATTTTTGCAATCTAAACGATATTTTCCTAAGAAATTATGCTCAACGGACTCCTCCTGTTAACGAGAATAAAATTAGAGTATACATTTGCCTGGTTAAATTCCAGGTTACCATTCTAGTCGTGAATGAAACAGCCATTTAAAAAGCAGCTGGTCATGCAGATTAACTCCGGTAAATTGGTTGAATTTCCACGAATATAATATATAGATTCATGCATCACACACAGAGACCAATGTGTTTCATAGAAACGAACGAGGTTTCTAGTTAATTCCGCACCAAGAAGGATTTATTGATCATATATTGGTATACCTTATAACGTTTCGCTGGTACGAAAAAATGTCCACGAGGAAAAACTCGTAGATATTCGGTATTACTTAAACTTTGTATAAATAAATACAACTCACAAGAACGCAATGTGAGAACAAAATATTTTAAACAACTTCATCAGATACTATTTATGAGTTTTGAAAAGCTAATAATAATGCATATCCGATGCCTTTTTCAGTAGATAAAAATACTATTCTCGGTACATAAAAATTACCGCTTCGATACTCATCGTATCAAGCATGTTTCACTCGATTTGTGCCCATCGAAAGATTAATCGTAATTAAAAAAGGTCACGCAACATCTTGTCCCGTGTTTTTTCCTTAATTACTAAGGTTGCCTTGTCTTTCGTTTAAATTTTAAATATTAAACAGAGATATACATGTGTGTATACCCGTATATATGTAGATGTACTTCACAAATTCCTGCGAAGCAATACGATATACGTACTTCTACCGAATATCATCGATTTTGAAAAGCCATGACACAACGCGAAATAACTAAAGGTGCACGAGTACGAGGGGTAGAACCTCGTTATTAACCAAAATTCGAGCTAGCTCTAATTATTAATGTTGCATCATGGTGTGTGACACTCCGAAAACCAAGCATCTCAGCGATATGCGCGTGAATTCATCCACTGTATGTTTGGAATGGAAATCATCCACGCTCGGATTGTATTGTCTGCTGGCTAACGACCAGACAGAGATTTTTCTTTCCTCACCTCCGTATCCTCCACGTAAATGCCGAACTTTGTCTGTATTCAGAAAAGCTGCACGAGAGTAATCCCGTTAGCCAGCCTACAGTTCTAGGCTTCGCCGGATTCTCCCTGTATATCAGGGATTCTCCCTGTATCTTTCAGTTTCTACACAATTAGACAATGTATTTTAGCCGACCCGTCCTCTTTAAACGATTTCGCCAACTCAACAATCGGAGACAAGTAGACAAACGTTAGGAAAAGCTGTAGGGGTATAGAGAACGGAGCCAGTTTCCAGATCAAAGGAAGCTCAGCTTAGAGGTAAATCGAGGGCAGGAAGAAGAGCGCAAGGATAAAAAGAAGGAAGGCGAGCGAGGAAACTACGTGGTAGGCTAAAGAAACGTATCTAAAGAAATAAAGTGTGAGAAGGGAGAAAACGAAAACTAGGTCAGAGTCGGAATAATTGTAGAGATTTACGAACAGTTTAGAGAACAACAATTAAACGCCTATGTAAAGAGATAAAAAGACTAAGAAAAGGAAAATAGTGAATCAGACGAAGACCGTAGAGCATCTGGATGCCAGGCAAAGGGTCAGAGAGGCAGAAGCAGCAGCGATGGAAGAAATGAAAGAGAAATTGACAGGGAGAAAAAGGGGGAGCAAGGGATATCGGGAAAGGGGTGAACTGAACTCGGGGGTATTGTTTTGCGACGTGAATGCGCACAATCGAATGATCGCATATATATACTTG
The DNA here is from genome assembly GCF_040668555.2 of Bombus flavifrons. Taxonomy (NCBI): domain Eukaryota; kingdom Metazoa; phylum Arthropoda; class Insecta; order Hymenoptera; family Apidae; genus Bombus; species Bombus flavifrons. The sequence goes on from NC_138455.1 coordinate 643,324, forward strand.
CGCGTACACATTGATGTAGGCAAGAGTACAAATACCAACACCGAATAACAAATACCGATGCAATCTCTGCCCACGTATCTACAATCTATATACATACGTACATACGCGGCATTCGGTTCACGATTCGTATTCGTGGATCTGTACTTTGGAGTATTGTTAAATGTCCTGTGTCGAGACAGGTGCAAAGTGACGATGTGCGACGATATGTACAGCTCGTTTCCTCTCAACGTGTTCATTGTGGTCGACTGCGTTTTTTTCGTTTCAAACCAGAACTTATACCTCCCAAAACTGTCAAGCACGTGGAAGATTTTAATACCGCCGTGGGGACAAAATGAGAGACTGGCCAAACAATGACGACTGTTGACTGAAATTTCAACTGCGAATCAGTGAGACAGCCTCACTGGTTCGTTTTTTCCCCTAGGATCACGTTTATTTCCACAATTGCTGCCGCGTAGTTTCCATGGAAAGGATAAAGGACATCTCTGTTGTGATATGACAGTATCTCTTTTTTTACTCTTGATACTATGCAGTCTCGAGGCACTCACTAACAACCCTTCCGCTAAATATGCAGGTATTTCACGAAGTTCGGTTGTCATCGAACTTCTCTCTGTATCGCTTCATATGCAACGCCATGGAAAACAAAAATCCGAAATTTTTAAATCCGAATTGAAAAAAGAGATATGAACAGACACGTGGATCGAAAAATTAATATCTTTCGAATGATAGACGATTTCGTTTTCCATCTTCTTGCGATACACAGTTATAATATTAATAAATGATGCGATTATCGCAGATTCTTTCATCCGTAATTTTCTATAATATATTATATTAAATTAGGTTCGGGTAAAACTATACGGGGATTGCATACTTCTAATCGTAAGCATTAGTGTATATTTCTATTACAGTTGAAAATCTGTCGTAATTTAAGATCCGATCACTCTGAATTTGGGTAGAAAATTCTAGAGAAAATTAAGAACTAAAAATTGACGAATATACGGCCTATACGTCGGAAAATAAAATCGACCGGAGAATTCTACAGAATTTAACATATCGCGTTCTTGAATGCATTAATATCACGAGAATAACGTCGGTTCCTAGTCGGAATTACTATTTAAGAATACTTTTAATCTCTGATACTATCTAACTTAACATCACGATGAAAATTTTCCACCGTAAGCTCGCACGGTTGCGTGGGGAACGAACCTCGTAAATTCATTAGTTCGATATAAGTAGCGACCACACATCCAGCGACAGGGCGGAGAACAAATTCTTCGCATAAGTTCATCTTTCCTGCAATAAGAAAGTTATTGCATACATGGAATTATGCGAACCGCATGTAATTTGTTTATTAGAAATCTTGGGTGGTTCTTAGCTATCAATCTCATGACTCCCGCGATGAAATTAATGGAATTAATACCTCGAGCGGGTGCTATATGTAGGAAAATATTAGAAATTTAAGAATAAAATGATTCGTAAAGAAATAATGCAAAGCAACTAAGTAATTGTAAAGCCAACAGGCACGAACGATATTCTTAAGCTGTTATAACTTTAATTCGCTTAGATCATTTGCAACGGGACTGGTTATAAAATAAATTCTATTTCCTATTAATATCGTATAAATAAAAATTCACAAGTCAATTAGTTGGATAGCATTGATCGCATTCCGAATTTTATCTATGGCGAATAACATATTATTTGATGTTGGGTGCGATAATACACGGTATTTATGAGAACCTCTATATAATATTTTGCATCGTGATCTTGCGATTCCCGAATGTACAAAATTAGCGCGAACCATTTATCAGTCAGTTTGCCGACGTTATTAATAATAGGTTTGTCGTATTAATTCGAATTCAAGCCGAACAAGGCTGATGCATGATGATTCCCGTGGTAGCTCGAATTAGCGTTAAATTTTCCTGTATGCTGAAACCACGAAAAGGGTTCCACAAATTATGTGAAGCATAACGTTGCGAGTCGCACGTTTTAATCAGTTCTCCAACTCTACTCAGTTCATTTTTCTATCTAAAAAGCCAAGTTCACGAATTAACCAAGTTTTCTCAACCCGTGAATTCCTTTCACGAACAAATTTCTAAGACTTCCTAATTAATGTCCTCGATTTTGACGCGTTTCTCTGAGGTCCTCGTGAATTTTCGTATTTCTGTCATCAACCATACTCTTTTGTCTTTCTTCCCTCTTTTCTTTATTGATGCTGTTAGGAGAACGACTGATAAGGGAACAATTGGTATACGTATTAATTAATGTGGACAGTATGTAACGCTGGCCGTTTATGTAAAATCGGTAATTTTGCACAATAAGCGATAAATACAATGTGATAATAGTTAATCGGTGTTTACACATGATCGGCTTGATTTATAAGTAATGTAATTAACGGATTAAGGTAACTGTAGTTAATATGAAACACGTTGTAATTTCGAACATGTCAATGACGCTGTTACTGATGATGATGTTTATTTTGTGGCGAAAATTAAGAACATGACAATAATAGCGAGAAATGAATCAAATGTATTTGCTGTTTTCATTAGAATCAAGAAGAGATTGCACATTCATTTTCGTGTTCAACGTGTAGAAGACAAAGAAAATTGATGCAATATACGATTAAAAAATGAAAGATATTTCTTTACAAATTTCTTGTGTTCTATGTTAGGTATTACTTTTTTAACTCGCCGCAATTTTTATATTTTTATATTTCATATCTTTTATTAGCTCAATATGCTTGAAAGAACATGTTTCTCTGTCCAGAAATCAGCAGTTTCATATTACGTGTAGTTTTTGACCTACAGAAAGAATATACTTGTACTATAACGAGAAATAGCTACCATAAAAAGAAAGCTATTGTTTCAAATGTTAATATATCATATAAAATATGAATTGATTTTTATAATATAAATGAATCCAATGGAAAATTGGTCTTCCTGTTAAAAGTTGTAAATAACGTGAAAAATTCGACAAAAAAATAGTACCGTTAAACTATAATGAAATAAAGAAATTTATATGGGAAATTTCGAGGATGCGATTAATCAAACTGGTTGCAACGAGATGCGGAGAAAACGGAAGTCAGGGAGAACATGGTTGTTAGAACGATACCACCTGCAGTGGGTCTGTGAAACCGCTGTAATTTATCGTGCAAAGACGAACCTTGTTGTAACGGTTAGCTGAAAAAGATCGTAAATATTCAATTTGGCGTTAATCAGGGCTGCAGAGTCTTTCAAAGTGAGAGGTCACATGTTCGTAAACAATCTGATATTACGATATTTATTTTTTCAATACATTTCTTCTTTTCGCTATGGAAGTCACTGAACTTTTTAAAACTCGCTGCACGTTACGATACGCGCCTTTTTTTCATGCATGCGATCGTTTGATTTTTTCTAATGTTATGCTGTTGTATGCAATATGTATTGTAGAAAATTAATTCGCAACGTATACACGACACCAAAGTTTGATCGTGTACTTGTACTTGGCATATTCAATTCATGCTTTCACTGATCCTTCCGCCTCGATATATTAAATTTGCCAAATATGCTAAATATTTTAAAACAATGCAACAGCCACATAGAAAGCGAAGATCGATAGTTATTGTCAGAAAGGATGGTAACGACGTAGAAATAAAACGTATTCGGATGTAGAGTTAATTAAGAGGATAGAGCCTCTTAGAACGAGTGGCCATCAGCGTGTGCATGATCTAACCTTCGACATTTCCTCTTGATTTTCCCCCTTTGGTCCCTTCTTGTACGTATCATACGATTACTCAGGACAACCCCTTGGTTTCTACTTCTACCCTTATAAAAGATGCATGAGCTGTGCTTTTACATCGTTCACGCCATCCGTCACAGTTCTTCCTCATTTCGTCATTTTCTACTCAATCGCGGTTTAACCATTCGTACGACATAGTTTCAAGACATTTTTTCCTTTCACTAACGTTGTTTATGCATTATTTACCTTGTCGGCGTTTTATTAGCGAAATAACGAAACAGCGAACGGCAGCTTATTAAAGTTTGAACATCCGGTATAAATCTTTCGTTTCGTTCCCTTGAATCTTAATTAGAATGAGGATACAATTCTGGTTGGAACCCTGATTTTATTTTCACTTGTTTTATTTAAATCTTTTTCTCTTGTTTACTAATCTTATACAATAAGCGACGACTATATTTGAAATTTCATGTATTGTTCCATCGCGAAAGTTAAAATTCTTATTTATTTATACTTTTATATTTTTATTAAAATACAGTAAGCTAAATAAAAATTTTCGCAATTGTATACAACTTTTCTGGCGTTATATTTTATAAGCGTATGGCGTATAACTTTTCTTTGGCGTTTTCGTTGAAAATATATCGTAAAAAGAAGAAACGTTGAAGAAATGGTAGTATAGTTTGAGTCATAGAAATCTCGCAGAAACAGTGATAATGCTTATTTAGCAAATTTTAATCACGGAAGGGTTCAAGCTAATTCCATGAGATTGAAAAAGGTATAGAGAAAAAGTAGAAAAATTACGGAGATTGTAAGTAAAAACGCGAAAAGTTTCAGATAATTAAGGATTAAGTACCGAATTATAAATGACGATGAATCTTTTAGCTTTAATTTTTAGCTCTAGTTTTACTCGAAGAAACATTTTACCAACACCAACCTAATAGCAGCAGCACCCTTGGTCTCGCGCTTTTATTCTACAATGTAAATTTTAGCTCCGTCGAAATGGCACGCAAAGATTTTCCTTGGAAATAGCTGAGCATGATGCCGATTTCATCCAATTTTCCTGCCATCATGAAAACAAACAGAATCGTGATGGGAGATTCGATGTAATCCATTAAATTGCTCAAATGGAAAAGCACTACGTCAGTTTCACTCAGATAAACGACGGATGACCAGGAGTTAACCAGACGTCGCTCTACCAGTGCAGTCTATTTCATTGCCGTGAAACGAGAGTTTAGGGAATCGATGGAAATGAATTACTCAGTCAATTTACTCCTGTTATGCTTCTAATTTTCGATGCTTATCTAGTACACTGTCGTTTGCTCTTTTTATTAAAAATCTAATGGCAGCGTTCGAGGAAAGAACGAAATTGAGAAACAACGAAACTATCTCGAACTTCGCTCTATTTCTGGCTAACTGGATCCCACCAACCAATTCTCGTTTAAAGTGAACGAGTAGTTAGTATATCACAAGGAGTTTTGTATTGTTCTTTTGGGTGGATGAAATGATTCAAGTATAATAATAATACTCCAAGCTCCGTATATAATAATAATAATTGATGATCACAAGACCAACATCTCAATCGCAAAAAAATCGTACGTTCATAAATTAAGTTGTAGCACAACTAAAATCACAGACTATAGTTTTAAATTTATCCATAACACCTTCCTTGTAATAAATGAATTGTTACGAAAAACAGTGCCCGATTGTAATGACAATATTGTACACATTTACATTGAATCTTGATAAAATCAATTTGTATGAGAAGTAGCCTTGGTTACATATTAGACTTATATGTATACTATGTAAGAAAATGCGAAGTTCGAACGCTCGGGCTGACAAGCTGTCTTTCATCATCCGCATGGTGTGTGGTCCAGCGATCCCGACGTCTTACGATTGCGATTGCCTGGGTTCTAGGAAGAGATAGCAAAACCACGTGAGAGTGTCGAAAGTATGCCCTCTCCCTCGTTAGAGCACAAGCTAGCGAGCTCTGACCTTTTGCGCGGCTGCGATGCCGAGGGTACTCGACCATTTTTTGTACAATCGTCACCACAGACGAACGTAAAAGCAAAATCACGCGAGTTCATTATTTTTCGAGCTTACAGAACATGCTGTAAGCGGGACTAACGTGAATTCGCTTTTAGTGCTTCTTACATATCAGAAGTGGGATTTGCTTACGTGCTATAATGCGAAACATTTCACAGTGATCGCGTGCAGTGCGGAGTGCGAAAAAGGAAAAAATGAAGAAGAGGGAATAGAAAAGGAAGAAATGAGCGAATCGGTAGAAATACGTAGCGGTGCGTCCGTTGCGAGCTCGAGGAACATGATTCTTTCCCGGATGTCTCGTCGGTACGACGCGGGAATGCGGAGAACGTGGAAAATGAGGACCGAGGAACGCGGTTGGCATGGCTGGAACGATTGGTGGAGATCCTTCGTTCGCGTCCGCGTTCTCGATCGTCTGCGCGCTCGCAACCGCGCTCTTGATCATCCGCGCGTTAGCGTTCACGCTCGCCGCATGGGTGTCGTAGGACCCCGGACAAGGACGGTCGATTAGAACGCTTGGAGCAAATGCTCGTGCACCTGAGCCACCGCTCACACTCGCGACCGCGCACACCGACGCATACCCGACCCGGCGACGAATCGTTAATCCCCATATTCGTCTCCATGAAAGACGAAGTTGTAGTGATTGAACAATGGGTCTGACATGTGGATAAACTTGTCAAGTGGTATGGTTGGGACGACTTGTCGGTAATGCGGTCGATTGCCACGCGACTGTGACGCCAGGAAGTAGTATGACACCTGCCAATATCATCATCACCTACGCGCAGACGAAAGTACAGCTGGTGGCCCAGTTCTTGAAGACGGTGCCATTTAGCCATCTGTTCAAGGAGGTAGCATTGTATGAAGCACGGCCTGGGCAGAACTTAAGAGATTATTGTTTCCAGAAGCCATGCAAATTGCGAAAGTTAGATATCGATATATCTGATAAATATCAGGCGAATATGGTGATCGGCGGTATACCGGATGACGCTGTTGCCCGCACCGTGAGCTCGGCAAAGCATTATGACCCCAACGCGTTATACGCATTTATGAGCGTTTTGGCGACATGCCGTCGCGAGCGCGGGTAACGCGGGGTCATCGAGTGTCGATCACGTCGAGGAGAATCAAGGCTGCGTCCGACGGGCATCGACGGGGACCGTCGGAAGGAGGCGGAATGACCGGCGACGACCAAGAAAAGAGGAAAGGTGCGTCTATTGATGACCAGTGGTAGGTGTCACAGCGGTGCGCAGAGATGGAACACATCGCGAGGCGGTACCAAAAATCCAAAAAGGAGGGTGATACTAGCAAGTAAGTAAATACTCTCGACCGTACAAAACCGGTGCTAAATTTATATGGGATTAACATAAGTGTCAAAAAGAATCGAGTAAATAGCCTCGTTGACACGGGTAGTGCGTGCACCGTGATGCACTTATCGGTAGCCAGGTAGTTAGGTGTTGTGACGAGGGTTATCGCGGATGCACTGCCTCGAATGTTTGCGCGAAAAACAGTGGTAGAAATGCGTAATGATCGCGATCCAAAACGTGAAGACCGACGTGGACTCGTTCGTAGTTCCTGACGAATACATGCGGCATCTCGTCATCATCAGACAGGACTTCAGATTACAAGATCATGTAGTCGGATTCTACGACGTGATCGCGAAATTCAAGTTGTAATTTGGTAAGATTGAGAAAGAAGCGCATTGGAAGTGCGTTGCGTTGATCGACGAGTTTCGTTGTTGCACGTTGTCGTCAATGCGCGACTTAAGAAAAACAGACGAAACGGCGCTCGAAATTAAGCGCGTAACGGACGCGCCCATCATATACCGTCCGTGTTGCCTCGCGGAGCCGGAAAGAAGGACCAACGCGAAATGATCAAGAAATTATTGGACAATAGAATCATTTGAGAGTCGGACTCACCGTATGCAAATACGATTACCTTAATGAAGAAAAATACGGGCAATTACGGGATGTGCGTCGATTATCGAAAGATCGATCGATGATCAGATCGACAAGTTTGGGGGTCCTAAATATTTCACAGGCCTGAATTTGGCATCCGGATACTGTCAAGTTTCGATGGCGGAAAACTCCATTGCGAAGATGGCATTCGTAACGCCAGAGGAGCACTATGAGCTTTTGCAAATGCCTTTCGGACTAATAAACGTCTCTGCCACGTTCTAACGGCTTATGGACAACGATAGCATCGTTTTCCCATACCTAGACGACGTCATTATCCCATTGCGTACGGTGGACAAGAGGATGGAGTGGCTGTGGCAGCTACTGTAGACATTACGAACGCACGGACTCACCCTCAACTTGGAAAAATGCTCTTTCTTTAAGACGAAGATTGAGTACCTCAGTTGAGAAATTAGCGAGAAGGGAGTGCAGCCGGGACGATGGAAGGTCGAAACTGTGCTGCAGATGAGAGTGCTGGCAACCATCAGCGAAGTGCGGCAATTGTTGAGATTTGCAAGTTTTTTCAGGAAATTCATTCGGAATTTCGCAAGGATCGTGGAGTTGATTACGTGACTGACCAGGAAGGATGTTCCGTGGTGTTGGGGGGAAAGGCAGAAACAGGATTTCCGTGAAGAGAAGAGAATGCTGACCACGATGATTTTCAACCCGAAACGGTCAACAGAACTACCTACGGATACGAGCTCCTTAGATGTAAAAGCAATGCAGAAGCAAGAGAGTGGAGACATGACCGTTGTCGCGTACTTCAACAAACAGATTATGGCAGACCAGCGCACTACCACTTTTACAAGTTGGAAACGATGGCGGTAGTATTGGCGTTACGGTACTTCGGAGTTTACCTACTCGGCCTTACTTTCAAGGTAGTCGCGGACTGCAACGCTTTGAGGACGACGTTCTCGAAGAAAAATTTATTACCCATGGTCGAACGTTGGTGGTTGGACGTACAAGAATTTACCTTCCATATCGAATACTGCGCCGGAACGAGAATGGCCCATGTGGACGCCCTCAGAAAAAACACGCTACTGATATTGGATTTTGCGTACGTGGATATCACGGAGGCCGATTGGATAACGGCGGCTCAGTTGCAGGACGAGCAACTGGCACACGAAAGAAAGATCCTGGGAACGAATGATCGGAATCCTAAAACAAAATACTACTTCGAGGAGTATACCTTGAAAGACAACAAGGTATTCAGACGATTACCTAATAAAGGAAAGGCATGTGTGGTGCCGAAGAACGCGCGCTTCCAGATGTCATCTCTACCACCACGACGCGAGACAACTGAGCGCAGAGAAGACGTTGGAGCGCATAAAGCGAAATTACTGGTTCACCAAAATGCGAAAATTCGTCATTAAGTACGTGAAAGCGTGTATTAATTGTGCACATTATAAGCACATCGGGGGGAAAAACAGTGCAAGCTAAACATTTACATATATATGTCGGAGATGAAATGACACCGGGGCCTTCCCTCTGAAACTTCGGAAAACCCATAAAAGATTGTAATTAAGATTTGCAATTGTAATTAAACAATTTGCCGTCATTCTGCCCAATTGTATTTGTGCGAGATTTGTGACAATGAGCTTGGGCTCAAGGCGACGATCAGTCGCCGAACGTAGCCGCGGTCACGGGATGAACGCTTTGTCTAACAAAGGCATGGAGTAACTCTATAGCTCTCCTTAAAAAGGAAATAGTTGCAACACTCGACAGTAAACTTTCCAACGGTCTCTGTCCCGAAGCTCGCCATATGCAGACCCTATTCTTCGAGTAAGATGATTGCCAGATGTCGATGCATCTCCGCAGTACATGTTCAGCTAGCCTGAGGGCCCGTTATAAATCTTAAGATCTAGCTAACTAAAGTCCTTTAAACAGACAAACAGTCTTTGTCCCAACTACGAGAAGATAGAGGAGACCTATTGTCCAACGGACGGCATCTCCCACCAGTAACTTTCCCTCGAGGGCGGCTAGCATCCTTTCTAACCACCGATATGAAGATTAACCAATTAGCAGCAACGTCAATTTCCCTCACCTTCTGAACGAAGGCTATCCTCGACGAATCCGATAACCTCGTGTCCTTAGACACACCCCAGTATAGTTTTTCCTGTGTGGCATCATCGGAACGGAAACTCATTCTTCCTTGCGATCTCATCGACGAAAAGAGTAGCCCCTTACGACCAGTGAATATTACGCGCCCGACTTAGATTTCGTGAGCACGTACATCTATCATCCCGTTGACCGCGGATTCGTTATTGAACCTAGGATCATTGTCATTAGTTTCTCGAGTGTCTAATTACCACGGTTACTTGTCCAATCCTGTAATAATCGTATTTGCACTAGTCAATGTCTTCTCTATTGCATAACGACACTGTGTAATCCAAACGAAGATTCGTTTCACGCCCCTAACCCTAAATCATAATGTAAACCCGACATATATATATAACATACACACACACATATATAATATATATAATATATATATAATATATAATATTAATATATAATTATAATCCAAGTTAGGGGCGTGAAACGAATCTACGTTTGGATTACACAGTGTCGTTATGCAATAGAGAAGACATTGACTAGTGCAAATACGATTATTATAGGATTGGACGAGTAACCGTGGTAATTAGATACTCGAGAAACTAATGACAATGATCCTAGGTTCAATAACGAATCCGCGGTCAACGGGATGATGGATGAACATGCTCACAAAATCTAAGTCGAACTCTTTGTTAAAACATGGAATATCCACCGAGCGTACAGACGCTAAGTAACTCGCTAATACGGCTTCACGAGAGAATGACTTTCCCGTCCCGATGATGCCACAGAGGAAAACTATAATGGGGTGTGTCTAAGGACACGAGATCATCGGAATCGTCGAGGATAGCCTTCGTTCAGAAAGTAAGGGAAATTGGCGTTGCTGCTAATTGGTCAATCTCCATATCGGTGGTTAGAAAAAGATGCTAGCCGCCCTCGAGGGAAAACTGCACGTGTACTGTGGAAACGCATCGACATCTGGCAATCATTTTACTTGAAGAATAGGGTCTGCAAGTGGCAAGCTACGGGACAGAGACCGTTGGAATGTTTACTGTCGAGTGTTACAACTATTTTCTTTTTAAGGAGAGCTATAGAGTTACTCCATGCCTCTGCCAGACAAAGCGTTCATCCCGTGACCGCGGCTACGTTCGGCGACTGGTTGGCGCCTCGAGCCCAAGCTCATTATTACAAATCTCGAACAAATACAATCGGATCGAATGACGACAACTGTTTAATTACGCCTATAATAGAATCTAGATTACGGTGTTAAGGGATTTTCCCGGAGTCCCAAAGGGAAGGCTCCGATGTCCTTTCATCTCCGACATATATAATATAAAAGACGAATAATTTAATCATACATGATGTACATTCGAGTTAATATTCTGAAAATCCCTGGAAACAAGATTATCTGTTAATTAAAATTCTCTAGAAATTTAGGCTCTCTTTATTCTAGGTGTACTAACGTATTCGTCGATGTCTTGTAAAGAGAAACCTGGCTTGTCACTAAGATGACAATTTTGCATGATGCTCCTGTTCACGATACTGCTATGTAAACAAAGATACAGCGTGCAGGGTTAACGTAATCCGTTTATCCATGATTGGATTCCAAGTGATTCCATAGATATGCCACGGAAAACGATTCGCCGTCGCTATAACGACCTATACCTCGCTGAAATCGATGCCTCTGACGATTCGATGAAATCGTATTGTAAAACGATGTGATCATTAACAGTGACAGTTCATTCGAAAGGGTTGGATTATCAAATCTATACATTAATATCGTAGAAATGTTAGGAATTTATCGATCGATGATCAAAGATACTTTGATTCTTTGTTCGTGACAGTATCTGAATTGTTTTGTAACAAAAGCTGATATCAGCGAGAACATTTTCGACATCGTTATGTAGAAACATCTCTATATTCTTTAATAAAATAGGATTACTTCCAAATTAATTTTGAATATATAACACAACGCTACTTTTATCGTTTTATCTGGATTTAAAAAGGAATACAGAAATTGTAGTGAGGATTGGTGGAATATTTTTAAAGCGATCAGATTTCTTCTCAGACGTGTATAAGAATAACTTCAGATCGAAAAAACTTTATGCTCAACTTATCGGAGAGATTACATTGCGAATATCTTGAAACATTATACAAACAGTCAATTGACGTCACTTTCTAATTTAATTACTTTAACGAAAATGGATAATTAGAACTTCATAATGAACTATTTAGAAACTAACTACCTCGTTAAGTAATTGTCACTTTGAAAATATAGGATACAAAACATTTATGTAATTATATCGTCTAGATGTAATAATTATAAAACGTTCAATATAAGTATTGTTACTTAAGAATAACGACCAGCTTCATAGACTATAAAGAAACGATAAGGGGTTAAACGGATATTTCTCTACGAATAATACTCTCTATTATTTACATTCTTTTAAATAATATTCTTCTACGTTTCATATCATGTAATATCTACTCTCTAGATTACCGTTAATTTTTCGAATGTAAAATAGCGATAAAATGTATTCAGTTAAGTAATTAATAAGATGAGAGTTTAGAATGTGAATGTATTATAGATACGATGCAAGCCGGAAGGCATCCTAAGCCGAAAAGGAATAGTTATAATAAAAAAATAAATAAATAAACAAAATGAATAGTAGTCTTATATAAAATAAAAATACAAAATAATACAAAATACAAATACAAAATAAAAATAAACTTATAAAAATAAAACTCATAAAACTTAAAACTTATGAGAATAAGTTACGATAGGGTAAAATTCCTTTTATCATGTCCTGCTATTTCTAAGTAAAGATTCTTTACAATATCACTAGATAATTCTGTTCTATATTTAAATTTATCGAAAACTTGTGTGTTACGAGTAGATCGATCAGTGCCTATCAACGAAAAACTATAGAAACGCGTAAATATGTATCGATACACGAGAAAAGAATATTCAAACTTAATAATTCAATAATTCAAATATTAACTAGCCTTACGTGTTCTAAATAATAAAGTATCGTGAGAAACTTGATTTGATTTTGCACGCAACATGTAAATTTTTTACTCGATAAAAGTAATACATGCGTTCGTTTTAATAAATTGTACATATAAAAGAAGAATAAATATTTCAAATTATATCGTATTTAACCACTTGGAAATTGTATAGAATATAGTTTCATTTTCCTTTGTTCTCGAAATAAAATGACAACAACAAAGATCGAGCATTAGAACATGTTGGACATAGGGTCTAATAATTTTTCTCGATATGAAAAATATCTGTTTGCTATGTCCCCGAGAGAAAGTAATAAGTAGGGTTTAATGGTAGACTTGGTACGAAATTCGCTTCACCGAGATGACTTTGCCACACCAGCTTAGTTGCCTTTTCTCAAGGAGAAAAGACACAGAATAGCGGAGAAAGGGCGGTTTCCTCCGTTGGGGATTCTCCCTAAAAGTGAGAGGGTTCGAGGGTTGGTCGAATCCAGATAGCGGCTGATGAATCTATGAGAACAGTGTTGTGAATAGTGCTTAAAGATATATTTAATCAAATTTTCACCATTATTCCCACGATATGAAGATTCACGATGCAATCAATGGTAGATCAACTAGCATAATTATCAAGAATTTTTTAATTCTCCATTTTGCAGCATTTTGAAGCAAATTGTACTTTTCTATCGGTATAAATTACCTTAAGCTCGAAGAGAAATACGAAAGAATCGTTGTTAATACAAAAATGAATGATCGGCACATAAAACTTTTTCCAAAATACTTCGACGGAATTCGCATCGTTGAAAGTTGTTGAAATATTCATAGTTGATTGGATTTTCATCGCATCGATGATTACAGATCTCTTTTAATGTGATCTCGTGATCACTATCAATTCATTTCACGTACATTTCGTCCCTTGTTGAAATTCAAAATGTTACCTGTGTCGCAAGTTGAAGTTAGAACTAAATAAATCTTTTATCGCGGTAGATACTATAATATCCTCAAAGACAAAGTTGTCTTAGATACGAAACGCGATAATATTGACCACAATTCTAAGCGAAAAAGGATTGATAGTTCTAGATTGGAGGTGGAGATTAAGAACGAAAATTGGACGGAAATTACGACGAAACTGCTCGGAAACTGAACTTTCCTCTGAAACAAGATATTCCGTTACCAAGATCGGTAGAATTAGGAAAACACCTATTTTGTACACTTCGATTTCAAATTCTTAGAGTGTTACACCAATCAAAAGATAGCTTAGAGACGTCGTTATTTTGCAGAAGCAGGGCCGTCGTTTCATCTTTCTATCTTTCTAGATCTGTTTTTCCCACTTTATCTCTTAATCTCGTTTATTTCTACTTTTTTCTTTCGGTTTTTTTATTTGATACACGTTTACTGACAAAGTGATGCATCGCATACTTTATGTTCTTTATGATACGTCTAACAGATTTCCGTTAAAATACCGAATTTCTAATAGAATGTTTGTGAATGAAAGTCTCACGGAATTGAAAATATCACAGAATTTTAAAAAATCAGTATGACTTACATATAATATAATATATTACATAGATAAATTACATAGACAATACAATTGTCAATTACATATTACATAGACAATTTTGTTGTTTTTTATTATCGATTTTCAACGAAGTATCGTTACCTATCGCTATCATTAGCCATACCATTTTATACCATACTATTTTGTAGTTGTCTATTTTCTCAATTGGTATTTAATTTACGATAAATGCAAACTTCAATAAGACTAGGAGGCTAAAAGAATAATAGAAACCGAAGATCCAAAGCAAGAGCATTTGCGAAAATATTAATTAGGAACATTTTTTTTTAAATCGCGGTAGGGGAATGTTGATTAATAAATTTTAATCGAACTCCAAGTCATTGAGATTTTAGCTAATTTAGAAAAATTGCTTCCTAAATGACAGGGCTGAAGGAGAATATATCAGTAATCGAACTCGTAATCCTCTAGTCTTAATCCTTTATTTCATGTCAAATTTCTGATAAAGAAACAAAACCTATGAAACTACATAATAATCGAATTGAAAGAATTCCTCTTGCTCGCAAAACAGTTTCATTTCTTATCGTATGTTACGATAATCATGATCAGATGTAATAATTCAGTTTACTCGTGGACTGTATCGAGGATTCAGCAAGAATTTATCGAGAAAATTTTACCTAACCGATGGTTTCAAAACTGTTCTACCATTCTAGCTTGTTTTCTCACTCTTGTGTAAACGCTTAAGGGAATTATATTTTTAGATCAATCATCGCGTTCCATTCCAAAATGGACGTTATAGTTACTGGACTTATCGCTGATTTCAAATTCATACGAAAAATATTTTAACTTAATTATGTTGGGGCAAGAACAATAGGAAGATTATTTATTTTCAAACTATTAAATAAAATATTAGTTTAAGTTCACAAAGAAACATCGCACTTTCGCGCAAAGATCCGCTTTGTGTTGCGACTGTTTGATATAGATGCAATGATAATGATCGTATAACCATCGCAAATTAATTATAGAGATTTGAGATGACCTTTCTGCGATTCTTTTTATCGGTGGAAATCATACAGGACAATAAAAATGCTGTTGCTTGTTTCGTTAATGTAATCTCCAATCTTTAGAGTACTATTCGATTATATGCTATTCAAAATTTTTTGATCACAGTTAATGGAAGATATATGCTTCTAGTAATTGTGTTCATAAGAGAAAAAATAAGGTTTTCTCTCAGATATGAAATGAAATCCTTTGAAAAAGAAATATCACTTGCTTGTGTGGTACTCGGACGTATTAGCTTTTATCTTAAAATTGCTCGTAACTATTTTTATTTATCAAAAACGATCGGGAAGCATTCGAAACTTTATCGATTATTCCAAATTTCGTTTCAATCTTTGCGACATATTTTTTGAAAACACATGATTATCGATTTATCACGATTTCCACTTAGACTTCGCCGATACAACTCGATCTTTGTTCGACGTGTCACGAAACGATGGAAATTTCGATGCGGCAGATTAAAAGCAAAGTACTAGATTATCGTAAAACATACCTGACGATCAGGAATCATGTCACAGTCGTACATGCTTCTGTCACGTCGATAGAATGCGGCAGGCATGTAGGCAATTATAAATGACGATCAGGCTCGAACGATTCGATCTTCGTCTCCTTTCTTTCTCTTGTTTTATTATTTACGATTTAATATCTACTTTTATCTTTCTACATATATTACGAACTCTTTTTATTATTATTCCTGTCGATTTGCCTGGTCGTTCTCTCGCTAATTTCTTTCTCTCTGTCTTTTTCTCACTCACACTCTTTGTTTCTATCTTATTCTCGGTATGATCAAAATATACTATGAATCATCAACATCGTTAGGATATGTATGCTTTCCATTTATATATATGCATATATACATATATATAGATAGATATACAGATATATATATGTATGTATATTCATATATAGATTTTTATATATAGAGATATTTAATCTCTTTCGGTGCAGGTGACGTCGTTCCTTAACAAGTGTGTTCTCTGCTTCTTCGTTAGAATTACGATAATTTTTACTATTTATCTCTTTGCTTCGCTAATATAACCAGTTCCGGAAAAAATAGGCTCGGCTTTCGAGCCGAAGAAAAACAAAAATAGACGTTTATGTGTGTGTATATATATATATATATATGTATATATATACATATATATATATATATATATTTATATATATATATATATGTATATTTGCAGGAAGATCACTGTTTTTAGGCTACTGCCACAGGCTCAGGACTTGTCTCCGACGAAGAGTGGTACGATGAACCCCACTTTTAGTTTGTCGTCGCCCTTCAAACGGGGTTCATGATCCGCAACACGCAGCGGACTAACTTTCCACTGGTAACTTCTCTTGCGTATTAACAGTTTGCCGTCCACTAGATAGTACGATGCCAGATTAGCGTGAACCGGTTACCAGATTTTCACATGGTAATAGAAGGGTACTGGTTAGGCCTCGTTTTTTTTCTCCTATGATTCAAGATGAAACGACCAAGTCATTGACGATATCGCGAGTCGTCCAAGTTTTGCCCAATCGATTTCCCACCGATCACAATAACCAACAGAATTCTTCGTTTCTCAGAAATGGTGTCAGACAGCAGTGGTCGAATATCCTTGACTTCCGTCGGCTATGATGACATTTCAAGTAATCTCGAACCTCTATTTATTGAATCCCCAAACAACGGTTTCGCATGCAAGATCACAGGTTGCGGAGCCTCGATTGGTATTTCCCGAAGCAGCGAATCTTTTTTGCAGGAAGGAAACCGGCACAACGCTTAACTCCCTTCACGGGCCATAATCTCTGTTTGCCACGGAATTCTTCGTCAGCCGATCGTGAGTCAGTTATTCCTCGTTTCTTTTACGATGTAACGTCTGGTTTTGTTCGTTTCCTTTTGTAACTGTGCCGTGTGATATAGAGGGACGAAGTGACGACGGAGGAGTAGCGAAGCAACGAGAACGGCGATGACGACGATGAGGAACAAATTGGAAACGAAGTCGGTGGTGACGATGACGACAAAAACGACAAAGATAAAGACGATGACCACTCGTTGCGTGTGTGCGGCACGGTCTCTCGCGTACGCGTGTACACAGTGTGAGTAGACATGTGGGTGCCTCTGCGCGGTTGGTGTTTCCTACGTGTGCGTCCGCGTACGTCTCCTCTTCTTATATTATGTATGTTATATTTTTCTCTTCGTATGAGTATATCTTTATGTATCATATATACAAATACACCGTGCGTCGTGGCGAATTGTTTTATGCGTGTGTAGACTCATATGTGCAGAAGAGCCGTGTCCACGAGTGTATGGCTTGTATCTGCGTATCCAAGAATATGCGTATGTGTGCATGTATGTATGTATGTATGTATATATATATATATATATATATATATATGTATGTATGTATGTATGAATGTCGTGTGTTTGACGAGTGTGCTGCGAGAACGACAGACAGAGCGCGTGTCGCTTCGAGAAACAGGTACCGGCCTGTCGAGTGCCTAGGGGAAGACTGGACTGGAAACCGACACGGTGGCAGCAGGACCACGGGGGCGAGGGTGTTTCTCCCTCTTCCATACCCTCTCTCCCTCTGACGATGTTTCTCCGCCCTCCGTGTGCCCTCCGTGTGCCCTCGCTGCTTCCTCTCTTCGTTACTGGTGCGCTTCCTCTCTTGTTCTCTCTCCCTTTCTCTCGTGGTCTCTGCGTGAAACGTTGGAGCACAGGCGCGCTGACTCTCTCCACCGACCGACAATCAATACGTCGGCAGGCCCGCACTTTCGCCCGCGAAATCGTAATTTTCACAGTTCCATCGTTCTTCCAGTTTCCGTTTGCCGATTCCCTTCTGCGTCGCTGGGATTCATCTTCGTTTTCCCATCGTCCTCCACCACCGACCATTTTCTATACCAGATCTCCACGTTCAACGTTTCTATCGTGATTATATAGACTGGAATCTTACCTCATTTTTTATTTTTTCACTTTTTTATTATCTTTTTTCTTTTCCGTAATGCCCACTTGAGCGTAAAAGCGCGGGAATTTCTTGGTTACGGATCGACGGCGACGAGGATAGGAACATTTGCACTGCCAGTTTCAAATCTTTTGTTGGTTCGTCGACAATAGCCAGGATTGGTTGTCGTTAATTTTTCTCAATATCGATCTTTTACCTCGATATCGCCTTTCGTTACACTCGAATCTTCGATCGGACCGAATACCAAAATTTCAACGCTGATTCGACCTATATTTCTTTCTTTTGGTCGAGAGATACGATAGGCGTTGTACGTTGTATAAAATTACATTTGCGTATATCGGTGAAGCGAAGTAATTTTGACAATAAGCTATTTTCTATGTGACTAAGCACGTTCTGTTCTTAATACCATTCCTGTAAGCAATTAGTCCAAAAGGAAATATGAACAACAAAGTCGCAAAAAATCTTTATTAATCGACATCGTGCAGAGGATCGTCGTATAAATTATACAAAACCATAATTCTTATTTATCCAACTCGTGCTCGTAAATCTGAATCTGCAGTTCTTCACATGTTCGATGAAAATCTGATGACAGATATTCGATTATCGAACCATTAAGAGCATTTTGCGCCACTGGCGTGAGTCAAACCAAAGATAAACCATTTTGCTCGCTGATTTTTTCTTATCACAAATTTTCTATAGGCGATACGGATAACTTAAGAAAATATCAATATGAAACGAAAGCGCGCGTTTAACGCTGTTTGGCTTGACTTTCGTTGGTACAAACTAATTATTATCGAGTCCGCGTATTACTAGCACTTGTTTGATGATGATTTAATCGTTTAGGAAGTCAAACAAGTTTGAAAACGAATTAATCTAGATGACGACTTAAATAAAGCTTTTAAAAAGTTCTACGACCAATTTAAAGCTCGAATAACTTTCAGACTGCTATGTAGTATATACTAGTATATATAGTATATAGTATACTTATTAACAATTATCTAAAACGGTCGAAATATGTTGACTTCATTTTCTGGCAAAACAATGTCGATCTTTTTCGTGCTAATGTACCATTTCAAATCGCTCACGCATTACTATTTGTAATAGATTGAGATTACTACCTTTTACGTTTTTTTCCAAAATTGGTTAATTTACATTCAGCTTCGCTCAAAAGCTTCTTAAATTTAAATGTACCTACCATGTAGGAAAGTATCGGACTATAGGACTATAGTATAGTATAGTAGGAAAGTATAGGAAGTATAGGATTTTAAATAGCAGCGAAAGTAGCGAATTTATCTAATAATTTCTATACAAGAAGCGTCTTTATGAAGCAGCGTTAGATAATATTACTAGAGAACGGGAATTACTATAAGACCAGGAAGTGCTATATTATTATAATCATGGAACAGCGATCTTATATATCTCCTTGCAGGGATAAAATGAAATCGTAGAAGCCAAGCGTTGCGAAGGAGATTCCGCCGCAATGAAATACGAAGGGAGTATGACGTAGAGTTAAAAATATATTTTACGAATGGGGGGAAAAGAAATCACATGCAAAAAAAAGCTAAAAATTCAAGTCTAGTCTCTTTAAATTATACGAACTAATCGTGTATACCGTCACCATATAAATTACCAAATCCGTTCTGTTTCTTCTTTTATTTTTCTCATTTCATGTTGAAGTTAAATACGAATAAAAGAGAAAAGAAATTCATAAAGTCGTCACAATAATACGTTTTCCAAGCATTTTCTTTCAGAGATATAAACAAAATTTCATTTATATTTTGAAATTGGTACAGGAAATCAATCTGTACAATTCAGTAGAAAGAGATTGTGCGTGTTCGGACATATGCAGTTACAAGATTTATACGAGACGCAGTGTTTGAAAATTTAATACATTTTTTTCTGTCTAGTTTGAAAAATTGATTTTTAAAATATATCTAAAATTATTCGGCTTTTAAAGAATGGTTCAACTAAGAAATGACGTATTTTTATCATTCTCTTTCTTTTCGATGTAAAAAGGTAATGAAAAAATACGTATCAAATATCTTCCGTAAAACAACATCACATACAAATAGATTCCATCATACATTCACACTTACAAAGCTTCTCTTTCTCTCTTTTATAATTTCCAATATATGTATTTCGTTACAATACTTTTGTATTGTTCTCATTATAGGATCTTGTTTGTTATTTCGATAAGAGAAAAAATGGATCCTGTACAATTGGACCGGTAAAGAAATTTCAGAAAAGAAAGCGAAGCTAAACGCCAAAATGAGACAAAAGCAGTACGATTTGCAGAAGGAGAACACTAAGCAGGAAACGTGACTGTTGTACATATTTGCGGTAGCCTTACGGCTCGAAGGTTTCTTCCACTTGTGGAAGCACGCGAGAAATAAGAAAAGAGTTTTCAGAGAACACTCTATCGTAAAACTAACGCTTTTATTGTAATTTATCGCAAACGATGTCTTTTCTCTTTTACGATAACAAGAAAATCAATTTTTTTGCATCTATCGAGGATTAATATTTTAGATCCAGCAGCTACTCGATTATACCGTAAAAAATACATAAATAGAAAATATGTTTCGGAGTAGTAATGAATCAGAAGATGTGAACTTTGCAGGTTTCGTAGGGAGTAGGAAGTCGGTTTTTGTTTGATTTTGGTTTTGATGATGGAGTGCCAATGTATCTGCATCGACTAGATATGTACGTACCGTGCCATATGAAAGATTAGGAGAAGCAAATACCTTAAAACAAGTCATCGAAAACGTCTTTCCACGAAAATCTATGTGCGATACTTTCCTACACACTTCGCACGACACGTGAGAGAAAACGAGAAATTCTACGCAGCTGGCTTATCTATCACTTTTACTTGATTAAGAAGAAGGTACATATTGTGCGGAATAAACTTAATACCGTTTTATATAGGTACGTGTAAACTGTCATGTTAGCCATCTTCTGAACTTTTATTAACAATTCTAATAATGCATAATACGTGAGGTGAGTCGATCAACCTTAAAGCGAATAAATTGAAGTTGCATTTGAGAAAAACATTTCATATGCTCCAACTTAATATTACGAGTAATATTTAATTAACTTTCCAGGGTAACAAACAGCTATGAGCTTTGCATTCGCGCTTTCATTTTCCGAATTTCTACTGCATATATGTAATATGTATACTATACGGTACCACGGCGGCTCCTTTTTATGGACCTCATATAGTTATAACATACTTCAGATGTGTCACATACAGTCGATGTTTTGTGTCACTAGAAAAATAATTAATGGAGCACGACTCCGAATCGCCAATTAATGAGATACTTATTCACAGGAAAACCCTTCGATTTAATCCTTTTCGAAGAATTTACTGTTTGCGATCGGTGCTCTTTTGCCCACTGTACTGCATTAGCTAATTTGTACGAAGAACAAAAAGGAAAAGCTTTCGTCTTTTACAAGAAGCAATTTTTATAATGAAATTTCCTTCGAGCAAGACAATGGACGCATTGAATTGTATGATAATTTGAGGGAACATCGTTTGAAAACGGGACGTGCTCTTAACGGAATTTTACTTTTTTATTACATAGATCTTATGTTCTAAATGAAAGAAAAGGAAAGGAATGAAGAGGAAGGAAAAGAAAGGAAAGGAAAGGAAAGGAAAGGAGAGGAGAGGAGAGGAAAGGAAAGGAGAGAAAAGAAGTGGAAAGGAAAGGAAAGGAAAGGAAAGGAAAGGAAAGGAGAGGAGAGGAGAGGAGAGGAAAGGAGAGAAAAGAAGTGGAAAGGAAAGGAAAGGAAAGGAAAGGAAAGGAAAAGAAAGGAAAGGAAACGACAATAACAAAGAAACGAAAGTAAAGAAATAGTTAAAACGGTTGTAGAAAAGAGCGCAAAAGTAATTATGATAATAAGAATCGACAGGATGTTAGGTCGGAAGAATATTTAATAGATATTCAGCTATTTGTTATAACTCTGTCAAAAATTGCAATTTCACGTAGTATAAAACGTACGTAAAAGTTCCATTTGATCAAGTTACGAAATTACACTAAGAAAATCGAATTTAAGGGTTTTTACGAGTATGTCTTTGAAAACATATTCTTAAAAGAAATTAAAAGTTGAAAACTTTTTTCAAGAGAATTCAAATACCTGTTCTTCTAATTTGATTTCATATTACTGTTAGACATTACTGCCAGGTATGTTAGAAAAAAAATATCGTTACACGAACAACGACTATTAAAAGTTAATGATACGAATTCTATTTCAAAATTGAGAATTTTCGGCCACTTTACAATTACGACATGACTTGCATCAAAGTAAATTTCAAAGACATAAAATTTGAGAGGACAAAAGAGGAAATTAATATTTAAAAGTTGTACTACTTCACCGAGGAGCATCGAGAAATCTCTCCGACGAAAGAAGCGATTGTCCTTCCGACGCATCTAGCGAGTGAAAACTCGAAACTCTCCAACTCTAACGTAATATAACGTAACAGTAACCGAGCTTTATATTGAAATCATGCTTCGTTCGTCAGATATACTACTCGAACAAAAGTAGCGAAAACAAAAATATTCGATAATATATTAGAAAAACACAAATATGGCGATACAACGGTTACAATTTTCTCCCTCTTTTTTCTAATCATACACAACAATCGACAGTTAACGCTTTCTACGGATCTCTATGCCAATGTAACAAACCATTTCCAACCATTTATGCTTTGTTATTCTTTTCGTCTCTAATTACATCGATCTAGAACAGTATTGCAACAAATTTTTGCGAAAGCTTGGAAAGAAATATTCAGTTGAGTTCGGTTTTCTGTCTATTCCTTTCTTTCTTTCTCTTTCTCTAATACGTACACGTAAACAACATCATTGGATAATACCTCTAATCATCTAGATAATTCTAATAGTGTTACACCACATGTAGGTAGCGATTATGTATCGGTGGAACAATGTCCACTAAAAACTTACCATGGAAGAACCCATTATACCTACGAACTCAATTCGCCTGTCGAAGATTGAGAAGAAGTGCCTAGAACACATATATCGTACATTCACGTTGAGTGAAAAATCATAATCTCGTGCAGCCGCGCTGATTTCTTGTTCGTTCTACTTTCTAGCGTAAAAACAAAAGCGACGTTATTTTCCCCTGTACGGTATTTCTGGCCGTCGTCGCGTCGCGTTGCGGCACGGCGCGTTGCGCCACAGAGCATGAGTTTTGATTTTATTTTCGCGACGAGGATTTCGACATTCTCCAGAAATAACGTCGTATATCCCTTCCGAAATTTGCCATAATGTGAAATGATATTACTCCAGTATATCTTTGCCGCGTTATCATTGAATAATATTTACGATATTATTATTGCGTGGAAATACACACTCGAGATACGTCAAATACTTCATACGAGACAAGTGATGTGATACCTAATAAAGTAGTCTTTCCTGTGGAAATGGAGGGCAATAAAGTATGAAGGGAAGCTGTCGCGAGAAAGTTTCATTATAAAAATATTAATCGCCGTAGTAAAAGGATTCTTACATTTAGTACTCGCTTCATGTACCAAAACATGAATATATTTTTGCAATTTACACTTACTTGTGCTCTTTTCTGTTGACATGGTAAAATGCTATTAAAATATTCCGCTAGAAATAATACCGAAGAAGCAAACAGCTGAACATTTTTTTTTTCAAAGTCAAGAACAAATTGCATCTAAAGAGAAGAAACGTTAACGGTCAAGGCTTCGAAGAATTGAAGAGTGAAAATGCAAAATTCAACTCGTCTTGGGAAAATTTATTCGCGATAAAAAATGGAATACGAATTTCATCGAATAAATCTCGTATATCCAGAATCGTTCAAAGTTTATACCGGCACTGATGATGTTCTGATAAGTGAGCTAAGAGTATGAAGTACGAACGAAACATAAGAAAGTTTCGAGTTTTCTTTTTCTAGGCGACCCACTTCGCGAAACGATCAAATTTGACATTTTTCTTGTTTGATATGTTTGTCATCAACGAACACAAACCTGCTATTATTGTGTAAGATAAATCACATTTTTCTCTCTCCGTTGCCTTCTCTTCATTTTATCAATATCCCTTTGTTTCCTCGTTTACTTTTGTTCCATAGCTTATTCATTGCACCACTATCATGCAGAAGAGAAATCAGGCCGTTTCGTTCTTGAGAAACGTTGTCCTAAATAAGACGTCCAAGGAAAGGATTACGCTCTTGAAATTCTGATTACACTATTGACTCTTGTAAAAATAAATAAAGCAATAAATAAATCTTGAAAAATATTCTAAACGATCATTTGGGAATCGACGATAATTCTTTAGTAAATCTTTTTCGATTAAATAGTTTGAAAAAGACATTATTGCTCGTAAAGTTATATCGGCCGTGTAATTACGAAAAAGGAAATGTCGACAAAATTTTATTTCTTCTCTTGCACTGAAATTTTAGTCACAGGAAATGATGCCGAATTATCGTTGGACGTGAAAATGAGGATGTAAAAGTTTGCTTAGTGAAGAAGGGAGCTAAAGACTATTTTAAAATAATTATAACTTCCTGATCCAGAAATTCGTACAACCGTATTTCATAACTTCACATACTATAACATTTATGAAGTTTCCAATGTGAAATTAATTTTACGCGTACCACAATTTGATGTTGTTTCAACAGGCAGTTACCATTAGATAAATGACATTTAATTAAAGCAAAAGATATAAGCACGAACGATACGCCTTTTGCACTGTTCCAAGAAATCTGTGCTCGTTACTATAAAATTAAAATTGTGCAAACTTCGCATAAAAATTTCTAGATTTCCATTTTGTAAATTATAAAGATTGCCCGCGCTATTAAATTTGTAAAAAAATTAAACGCAAATCGTTACAAATTTGAGCTTTACCATTTAAAATTTAATCTTTTATGAAAAATAAGGTTAACAATATTGTAAAATATTAATATACCTACGTAATTTATAAAATATTGCTACCGTATATTACATGCGAATGATTGTAAGAAAGATGAATATTGTAGCGAATACTAAAAAATGCAGGTTTTGATATTAAATATGACGTAAAATGCAAAATTTAACCGTTTTATCGCGTCTCATTGATTTATGCGCGGTTGATGCGGAGTATTATGAAATCTCTGCAGTTCGAAAATTAAAATAACGAAAAACAAACAACTTTGATATTTCTCAGTTCGCCAGGAAACTATACAACGGTTTAGATCTCTTTACCCTATTCAGATGCTTTCCTCATTGTCTGTTCCAGTTTATCTCTCGTAATTTATACGTTTCTTCGGTATTTCGCGTTTTCATTGCCAACAAGAGCCAACTTTTTCATTGCTGTATCTTCAAATTGGGGAATGTTGCGGTATATGTAGGTGTATAATTCACTTGATTGTGATATATTTTTATCAAAAATTCAGTGGTAAATTGTTATCCTTAAAAAATTTCTCAAATTTGAATTTGTAAATATGGAAGAATCATTTGTTGTTTGAATTCCATGCTAGAGATCATAACAATTCGAATATTGACGAATAAAAGAATAATTGTCAAGAATAGTCTAAAGTCATAATTCAAGTTTTTAATAGTACATTCTTCTAGATATTCATATAGATTCTAGAGATTCATATTATACTCGAATGCTTTGAAATACAACTAAAAGGTCAGATTAGTTTAACGTTAATATCAAAATAACGTTTCGATAGAAACGAAGTAAAAATTGTATGAAAAATGTTGATGCTGTAATTTAGCTGATCGAAAAGTATTGGTGCTTTAACATCAAACGGGATGTCTTCTGGACATTCCGTTTTAATATTAGATGCAGTGTCAGGTACTCACTCTCGTATCACTTTGAAACTATTAGGTTCTATTAGGTGAACTATTAGGTTCACAAAATGAAACAGTTTACATTCAACCACTGATGCTTGTACTTCTTTGCTCTCGATTCGTATCTATCGATTCTATTTCGTTTTTACACTTAACTTAATTACTTTTTCTTTTCATTAATTATCGAATACGAGATATAAAAATAAAAAATATATAATAATAATATATATATAATTGGATTGGTGAATTTTGTATTTGTCAAATTCGTAATCGATTAAAAGATAACAATGCAAAGATTCCACAGATTTTACTTCTTAAGTTACGATTGGCCCATATTTTCTCAGCCTACGAACTTTGCTGCAAACGCTTCGCACTTATGCAATCTCGATTCAGTCTCCTTCAGAAATCCAGACAATGTGAAACGTCGTGAATACACTTCGGATTTTCATTGAATGATCTTCCTTCAGACGTTATTACGATCGGTAAATCAGTGAACTTTCTCGACAAAACTACGTCACTTGCGTAGATTTCTCCTTTCTTTTTTTTTATTATTCTTTTCTTTCTATCGGAAAGTAGAAAAGAAGATTGGAGCAGGCTGTCCCAAGATGTGACTTTTTATTTTTTATGTAAATTGTGCTACAAATTTTTCGAATCCAATATTTTCGTTATTTTATATCCATTACGAAAGAAGTTAATAAGTACAATTTTGATTATTTGTAATCTGCTTTAGAAATTTAGTAATAGCATCTTTCCTCTGCTTGTTTAGATTAATAGCGATAATGAAATGTTCTCTTATTTATGTTTATTTGTTTCCCTATTTTTGTTGTGACTGGAGATCATGCAAAAGCGTTGTGCGACATAAAATCCTTATACGCCATTCATTTAAGATAAGTAGTAATAAGTAGAAAAGGCTGGTAACTTTTCATTCTAGTACAATGGTCACCGATACGTGCAATTTATTGTGCTGGATCTGACACGACCGACGATAGAAACGACGATGGACGTTTTGAGGTGATGCGCGTTGAAGATTGAAATTTGTGGCATTCCCTTTTAATGGACTATCACGCTCGAAAAACCGCATTACGCTGCTTTTAATATAATTGCTGCGATGCTATAGTCTGTCTAAAGCATTTTATTGTGGCCAGGCGGTTAAGAAAGATCTCAATGTTTCCAATTATGGGATTTATTCCCATTTCATCATGTTTGAAGCGAAACAAAATCATGTAAGATAAAGAATAGATACTTTTTTTAACTTCATCTTGATTTTGATTATGAAATGGCGATCGAAACGGCTTACAAGAAATGAACCGAGTATTTAATTTGTGGGAAACAAATTTTCCTTAAACTTCGTTAACTCGATAGGTGCGTTGTAGGTTTCGGAAAGCTCAAATGAGTTTTTGTTGGAATACAATTTTACAAGGAACATACATATATGGTAATCTGATAAACTGAATTTAATTTATAT
The DNA here is from genome assembly GCF_040668555.2 of Bombus flavifrons. Lineage (NCBI taxonomy): Eukaryota > Metazoa > Arthropoda > Insecta > Hymenoptera > Apidae > Bombus > Bombus flavifrons. The sequence continues at coordinate 670,865 of NC_138455.1, forward strand.
ATATATATAGGAAAACAACTGAAAGTATTGGAGACTATCTGAGAAAATTCAGGTTGCTGCTTCGTACAAACTTTCGCCATACAAAGAGACAAATGAATACGGAATGTGTCACGTGAACAGCTACAACTGGTTTCCTTTGAAACTCTTGCAGAAATATCGACATATCTTTTCTTTTCGTTTTAAATTACATGATATAGACAATTAACTCTGGCATAATACTAGGATTTTATCATGTTAATGGGGAATGGAATAATTTGAAGTCCAATGTATACGGTGGATATTAACCCTTCTTAGCTCTAGCAAAACGTTAATCAAACTTTCACTATCACTGGATAGATAATATAGACCGACGGTCAATATTAGTTTGTTCGATGGCTTCTGACATGTTTGCTTTGCATGCAGACGAAAAATATGTACGTTGCATAAGCAGATATATTATTTCCGAGTTATTTGTTAATGGATGTTTACGTAAAACTTTAAAGGATTGTATTAGATCCAAGGTATAAATACAAGGAGACTACACTGATATCAACTAATTATCTCGCGCAATAAATTCTGTTCTTTATGGACACATTGTATAAATAAAGGACATTATCGGTTTAATTAGAAATTAATGTGATTCTTCAATGGGAACACCATATTGAATATTACGGGAACCCTGTGCAAATCGTTAAAACTCCAAGGGCAACAGGAACGTGAAAAAACAGGAGGCGGTAATGAAAGTAGTGGGAAGAATTTTAATGAATGATTAAACTTCTTGAGCACATAGCCTCAAGTTGGACTCACTGAAAGTTTCTTATATATTTCAATTTCATATTGAATATTGCGCCTCTGAACTTTTCATAAATATATCACAAAATGCAAAAGGTAAATACTGTAAAATGCTTTAAGGAAATTTCAAACTTTATGCGAAAAGATCAATGATGATGTTTGATGAAAATGCTGTAAGCGCAATATAAGCAAAATGAAAGAAATTAGAGTAAAAAATTGTAATGTCTAATGACAGATCTGCAGGTTTTTTGCTTAATGATGAAATTAAAAATCGAAACAAGTAAATAAGTACGTCCCAGAAGGAAATATTGATTGTCCACAATACGTGACGAAACTACACTTAAGCTGAAGAGTTCTCTTGTTGACTAGAAGCTTAAAATTTATTAGTTAAATCTATTAACAATGTAATATATAATAAAGATATACTTTAACTGTCTATAATTTTAATTGATTTGGAATTCGTATACTTATAATATAGCTACGTTTTCTACATTTATTATATTTTCCTATGATTATACGCATATATATATATATATATATATATATATATATATATATATATAAAGTATTACTAAGTATACTATATATATATATACTATACTATATATATATTACTATATATATATATAAAGTATTACTTATATATAAATTACAAAATTTGCAAAATTGGAATCGTTTCAATAAAATCATTTAATTACCGTGGTATTATACATCATTATTAAATTTTCTAAGACGTTTGAGGTTTATAGTGATTTCGCCGAGGATCTTAACGCCAATGACTGCTTTTTGAGGTCGTAAATCACAGTTCACTGCGCATACTTGTCAGGAAAAGTTCTGTCTTTCCGTGTCTTCAATCGCTAACATCTGAACGATCGAAAGTACGAAAAGTAATTTTTCAGTGGAAAATTTACCGACAAAGTCACCGCTTAGGATCAATGGAATTTGGTATGTGCACGAGAAAATTGCTTCTCGTTATTCGAACCTAATCCAGAATCGGTTTGTTGAGAGAGACAGTAGGCCAAAGTATTAACTTTAATACGTACCACTTTAAAACTCCTTTAACGAGAAACGTAAATTAAGAATCCGTTTTAAGCAGAAATGTAAATCGTGCTTTTAAGCCTGCGTATGTTTATATTGCGTCTTTTGCAAACGATTTTTATGAAATTCCTATTCCAAATTTTTTTTAGCACAACAGACAATGGAGTTTACAATTGAAAAATTCCGGGATATATTTTAAATTCATCTTCTTATATGAATAAAAATAGGAAATGTGTTTCATAAAATCGTATAAAGATGAAGATATAAAGCATAAGCAACCCTGTTTATGTATGAAAACATGAAGGATATATGTCCGTAGTAAAAGAACATTTTAAGAAGATTTACGACCAAGTTGAATAAGTTTGTTGAAATACTGGCAAAATATCTTTTGAGGTGTTTTAACTCTTTACGGCACCATTTATCTGTCAGAGTTTCTCGTATATATATATATAACCATGGACAGACACTGCGGAAGTCTGTGGTCGTAGTTACTGATTGTAACGTGTCAGTAATGGGTCACTGTGGGGTTAGGTCGAAGATCGAGGTTAATTGAAGTGTTCGAGTGTGTCACTCGAGAAATTCTCACCAGATATTGGTGGCTTACGAATGTGTCGCCGACTTCTCCACTAAAAATTCTTTTTTTTTTCCTACCTGACAGATAGAGGCTACGATATATTCCTAGTATTATAATGTACTTTTATAAAAGTAAAAGGAGAGGGAGAAGATATAAAAAACAAGTTATTTTTTAAAAAAGTTATAAAAATATTATTAAAAAAGTTATTAAAGAAAATATAAAATTATTATTTTGTAAGAAGTTCACAAATCATAAGCAAATGTTACATTACAGTGATAGACATCAAAGTAAATATAATCATTTATAACAATTCGAAATAAAGCAAGGATAAAAGGAGTAAGGATAACAGACAATAAAATTTTACATTTACAATGGATTTGAAATATATTCCGCGAAAAAAGCATTTGAAAAGATAAATATCGTGGAATAACTTCAAATATGTTAAAAGTATGCAAAGTATTCTGGGAAAATGTCGAAAGATAACATAAATCTGAATAATTTAAAGTTCAATCCTATCTTCCTAATCAGTCGAGTAAAACATATTGCAGTGACTTCATAAATCTGCCACTTAAAAGTAACCTGTCGTTATATTCCTTACTTACAAAAAAAGATCTTTCGAAGTCGTAAAATAGTTTAATTTTGTAGATAAAAAACGTACAATAACACTAATAAGCATACAACCATAGGAATTATCTGAAGTAATACATACAATAAAAAAAGAAAATTGGTCGAAGATTTCTTTTTAAATTTCGTATGGAACTAAAATTTTACGATGTTGGTATCAGTCGGCAGATTACTCTATAGTTATTGTCTAATTTGCATTTACAATTGACACGAATGATGAACAGCCTGTAGTCTCAATCTTAACACATTGATGATATTAAAACCTGAGTTCAACAGTGGAACAACGATTAATTGAAGTGCTCCAGGAATTTTTCTTTAATTTACCTTCCTTAATAGCGATGACGTGAAAAATACCACACCCATAATTACCTTTTAACTTTTAAATTTACTTTATAATTATTTTTTAAATAACAACAAAAATTCATGAATTCTTATACTTTGTAACTTGTCAGTTCTTTTAATGAATTTTATTCTTAGATTTGAATGACAATAGAAAAATCATAACAATTCGACGGTTTTTTAAAAAATTAATTGCAACAAACTATCATCTTGAAAGGATTAAACTAGGAAATCTATTTTATAATAATGATCGATCGATCGAAAATCCGTGGAAAAACCTGAAATAAGCAGGGAAAAGTGAAATGAAAGAAAGGAATGGGCATTAAAAGAAATAATCGTGATTACCAACAAATAAAGTAGGCGATGGTCAATAAAATATTAACTGCAGTTCGACCATCACTCTAACACTGGATAGGAAGAATAGACTGTACGAAAAGTATAGGTCGAAGGTCTGTGTCAGAGGATAGGAGGGGATAGAAAAGGGAAAGGGAAAAGTAGAAGAAAGATAGGAGAAAGAGGCAGGAGGTGGCTAGACGAAGCTCTAACAAGTGGCTGCAGCCCGTAACGATCGCCTTCTGTGTCATGCAGCAGACACTCGCGTGCTTTCTCTATCTAAGAGGTTTAACCAATACACACCAATTTCCCGTTTCTTTGTGACCATACGTGTGTACTAACATTAGGAAATATCGCTTAACGTGACACAAAGGTCATTCATGACCGACTGATATTTCGCTCCCTTTTGACTTGAAATAATTTTCACCGCGACACGCCCGCAAACGGCGGTTGGTTAATTGGACCGATCGATCACTTCTATTACCTGACTATATATAAAGCATTTTGTCACATAACAGTTTTTTTAAACACGCCATTTTTGCATTTTGCTCCTAATTGTCTAAGTTCTCTATGGAAATTTTTGAAATCGAAAAATCTTTCAACGATACTGATAAATTTTTCTAAAATTACTTAATATCTTCTTAAACAAAATTTTATAGTAATACTATATAATTAAATATATTCATGATCATCGATATTTGTGAATCTACTCAATATAATCATTCAGCTTTTGTGGTATAGAACTACCAAGGCAACCATCTGAAGCTGCTATAAGTAATGCAAAAAATCTAGACCGTTGATTATTAAATTAAATGGATTTTCGATACAAAACATTCACTCGAATCTGTTTATTTGTTCTTCTGCCTTTGGTAACGATGTTTTCTTATGAACAAAGTGATTGTGGGATTCATGTTTGATTATTTCGTCTTATAAAGAGGTGAAGATTTCAGATGACAGCGATACAAGATTATCGTCAATTCAGATTCCTTTTAAAGCCACGTACCCTTTGAAATATGCTCAAAGAGGAAAACGAACTGTATTTCATTTGATTAAAGGAGCAGTAATCCTTTGATATTTGTTTTACAAAATATGATTAAACTGTAATAATATTTTTCAAACCTCTGGTTCGGCGTCTTTCTTTTAGATTAATATAAGTTCCAAATTTGTTAATTATCTAACGTTATTAAAAGAATTTACCGATTTGATTAAGTTTACAGTTATATTTTGATAGTGTATAAGAAAATTTAAAGAAACTTATCCAATCCGACTTGCTGCAGGGAATAGACACGATATTTATAGAGAATCAATTCCACAGCTATGAGCAGAGACTATTATAAACGACTGAAAATCTTTGTGACCCTTTTTCATTTCTGAAATCAGCGACAGAAGCTAAAGGCGTTTGTTTCATTAATCATTGGACTAAAGTTTGTCACGAAATGGCCTCTGTAGTTAAACATATATGGTTCTATTTTTCACTGTACTACACATTTTCTTTATCTTTTTTCTCGTTTTCTATTTTGTAAAATAGAAAACGAAAAAGGTTGTTGACGGAATATGTTTTTGTACTTGGACTGATTAGATTTGCAAATTTTTAGGTTTTATTGGAACTATAATTTAATCTAAATGTGTATTTATCATGGTAATATAATATGGTCGGTGTTTTGTGCATTAACCCGATCGAATTCATTCGATTAAAACTTTTCACAAATTCGTCCAACGTGCTTTGGCTTTTATAGAATGACATTGCATGTATGCTTCCTAGCGTGTACCGATGCACATGCATACAAATTATAGGGTGTATACCGCAATTACACACAATGAAAAATTCGTCATAATTTTATGAAAACTCAAAATTGACGCCGCGACACGAAACACAAGTCATGTGACTTCCGATAAATGCACACACATACATACATACATAGATACATATTATAGACATGTATGTAGCCATAATTAGAAGAGTGAGAATAAAAAAGGTGGATAACAGAAGGAGACAGAAGAGAAAGAAGTATGTATATGTATGTAGTACCAAAATATCTGTTAGTTGGAGCGCGTGGCAGCCCGGTCGCTGGATGATAGAAAGCACATGCCCGGCGTGAGAACTGTCAAATACAGTGATGTTTCTATTGAAAGTAAAACCATGGAGGCCTAAAAAGGGCACTTCCGTTAAGATCAAATCGATATCGCAGGAATGGTTAATGCTGCACGTTCTCTGTCGTAAGTAACACTTAATCCCCCGCATACACACTCTTTATGTATATCTATCCTGCTCTTAAGAGCAACCGGCACGCTTGTTTGTCCTTCTCTCACGTCTTACGAGTTCTACTCTTTCTCTGTCGTGTACACGGTTCTCTCACTTACCTATGAATACATGCATCGTTCGCGTTTGTACACGCTCTTACTCGTGTATGATGGTACACGTATACGCAGAGTGACGTATAGATGAACACGCACACAAGCATGATTATTCTATAAGTGATACCGAATACCGTGCAACGGTGCAACAGAACGTAACGCATCGAGGTAAGCCGGGGTAAGACCTTAACCTAGCGCGGTTAAAAGCCAGGAATGTAAGCGGCTCAAATAAAAACCAAGTGATTAGAGCAAACAAACATTCTTTTTCTCCGGTTTCCGATAAATTGTCTTACCTGCTTTACTAGTGGGTGTAGTGTCTGTTCTATGCTACGGGTCTTTATCTCTAGGGTGGCTGGGTCTACGGGGTCGGGTGTCGCCATGATTCGAACACAACTCCGAGCTCCGTAGACTCGAACCGAGCCTAGAGGGTTCGTTGCACCCCTCTTGCTTCTCGTGCGTCTACACTACCCTCTCACAACAGTCGTGCGTTTCCACTTATTTCCCTAGATGCCCCTCTATTCGAATTACTAGCCAATCGTTGCGTTGCTAATCGGCGACGCTAGCGACATTCAGTTGCAACGGCGATATACCTGCAACTTCTCGTCGTGTAACTATGCAACCAAGTTTCAAGAAGCTACGGTAGCACCATCTTCCGAGTTCTAATGGAGTTACCGCGTTTGGATAGTGCTCGTTTATTGCTCCTAGTTCTCCTTGTTTTAATCGCTTTTAAATCGAAATTTTTCTATAAAACTGAAAGAAAGACAAAGTACAGTACGCGTAGAATACAGCGAGGATGAAGTTTTCGAAGCAGGAAGCAACGTTTATATCGAAAAGAAGGTATGCAGTTTTGAATCTGTTAACGGCTTGCGCGCCATTAACAGAAATATGAAAATGGACCATTGCGTTAAACGCTTCGAAATCTCTTTTTTAATATAAATTTCAAACTAATCTCATTGACAAAATACAAATTTTATTAATATATCAACACCTTACACCTGTACGTATGATTTACCGTATTGTCTGTCGTTACACCTACGATCTCCCACTTCTATAGATATATTGTGTGAACTTAAGAAACGCAAAATAACACGAATGAAGCGAGAAAAGATAAGAACGAAGTAGTAGGGTAAATATCGCGTTACCCCAAGAACGAAGTGTTACGGTAAATATTGCGGTACTCCGAGAACGAAGTGGTTGGATAAATACTGTTACCCTGATACTGAAAAAGAACGTTACAAATAAGTCCAACAACAAATGGGGTGATGTACCCCGGCACAGAAAACATACATATATTGAGAAGGTCGTAATCCGAATCAAAGGTATTAATGGCTCACTTCTTGAACACCTAAGGAAGAAAAAGGTGTACGCAGTCCAACAACTTTTGAAGTGTTTGCGAGTGTTGCGTGTGAAAGATGTAGGAGTGTTTTGACCGAAGGGTTGATTGCAAGTGAAATTCGGTGACGGTGATATTGTCACGACCGGCACACTTCAAACCCGATGGACTGATGATGGAGATAAAGATGTGGCGGCACTCGGCGACAATGTATATCGCCGAAGTGCCTAATGAGCCATCGATATCCCAACGGTCCTTCCGCCGAATGTTCTAGAAGAAGGCGTGCGTGCCAACGATCTCGGACGCCTAACAAACACGCGGATAGTGGGGATATTGAGGGGTGACGAAGAAAAAAAGAAACAGATCCAATCGAAAGTCAAAAATAAATTCTCTTTTTATTTTTTTTATATTTTATTTTTCTTTTCATCTGAGATTTCCTTTTTTTATTTTACGTGACAATATCGAGGAGGAAAACTAGTGATGGGTGTGTCTAGAGCACGAGACAAGTGGATTCGTTGATTGTAATTTTCGGTAAGGAAGCGAGGGCAACGACCATCGCTACTAATTGGATGAAAAAAAACTGATAGGTAAGGATGAGTGCTGGTCGCCCTCTACCAAAGATCGCTCACGGGCGAAATCGACCTTCGAGTGTTGTACATGAAAAAACCCGCTTATCCCGTGTTTTACCGTAACGAGCAATAACTCTGTGGCGGCACTCGACGACGGAACTTTCCGACGGCTTCGCGACACAAAGCGCTGTACCATCAAAGCGTAAGGCCGATATGCCTAATGTACCATCGATATCCCTACGGTTCTTCCGCCGAATATTCGGAAGAATGCATACGCGGCAACGGTCGCGGACATTTAACAAACGCGTTGGATATATATATATATAGTGGGGATATCGAGGGGCAACGAAGGAAAAGGATTCGTTCGGCTTTCAACAAAAGATTCATTCTGTTTTAAATACCGAAGTGCGAAGGGTCTTGCGTAACACGAAGCAAACACATTCGAGAAGCGTGATTGTTGATTGTTGACTGTTAATTGTTAAATAAACTTTATTGTTGAATATCGAGAGTATTTCTTGGGCACTTACATCCACCTCCACCTCAACCCCAAGGAGCGTCTTGACTTAAAGAATACATTGTAGAAATTAAAGACCTCGACAGTATATTGACAAATAATCAAAAAAAGGCTAAATCTTAGAACGGTAATAGACTTGATCGTAGTAAAGAGGATTTTATAAATTATTAAATGATTTTATGAATAGGAAATGATAATATATGTTTGGGTCACAGGACGTAACATGTTGAAAATGTAATATTGAATATTGAAACTGTCATAAAGATTTTCATAAAGTAATTTTGACACAATTATCGCGTTATTTTATCAACAGAAAATTATCCAATTTCTTATAGAATTAGAAATTCTTATAGAATTAGAAATAGAAAATTCAGTAAATATTTCATAAAATAAAATTGCGACTTATATCAAAACATTAAATAATAGTTCCGAAAAACAAAACTCGAAATAAATAGAACCTATATGTTTAAATAATAAATGTAATAATAAGTAGAAGTATATTTTTGCTTCTATCAGAATTTTATTTACAAGCAGTATTTTCGAAATACATACTAGTATTAGGATTTAATAAATATTTGACAATAGCGACTAATTAAGACGTATTCTGAAACATTTAATAGGACGAGATGCTAATGAACAAGTTTATCAATAGATCATGTTCGTAGTCGTGTTTGAAAGTTATACGTACGCGTCTAAAACATAAATATTACGATGAGACATTGTCAGAAGTTTGTGAACATTTATTTTAAAGCTATCGAACACATCTAACTCTTGTAAAGCTACACATGACTAGTTCTAAATGAACAATATTCTTGAGATGTATTTCGTTAAGCAGCAGCAGTTGATTGTATCAAACAAATCAATATCTCTTTTTTCATTTATTTGATACAAAAGATGAAATTATTGAGTCGAACGAATAATGAGAAATAAGTATTACTTACTACTACTAACTTACTTATTACTACTAACATAACTCGATAGACGACAAACGTGTTATCATAAATTACAATGAATTAAATTCACAGAATCTGTTGTAGTTTATCATTATTCTTTCGTCACAAATGAATTCTTGATACTTTAAGAAAAATTCAAAGTTCGACGAATAACTTGTATTCACAAAATTTAACGAAAACTAACTAGTTCGCATAAGTTTGAAAATTATTAGATACGGCTAATACATACACAATTCGTTAAACGATCCGACTCGCATATTTTCAGCTTCATATGGTAATAATACTGAAAAATATCGGTTGATAAAATTTACGAATCATTAATACCTTGCCTCATGTTGCGATATAACCGCGTTATAGTAACTAGATAAGAATTATTTTGTAGTTATTATACTTTTTTCAAATCTTAAATCTTCTTCGAGTATCTTTTGCCATTTCTGTGCTTATGTATCCTTAGAAATATATTTTTTAGGGAATTCGTATATGCGATCGATAATTATTCTACATCGTTTAACGACAGTCTAGGTGCCCGTAGAATATCTGAAAAAACATGTCTAAGAAAGTTATTTTTTCGCGTTAACGAGCTTATTTTGATTTGGTGCGAGCGGTGCTCTTCTTTTCACGTGTTTCTCAGTAACCTTGTCCTTTGATACCGAAACTCCATTGCAAGCTAAGCTGCCGCCCTTTCTTTTTCTTAAAGATTCCGTAGGAAGGTATTCAGCTGGTCTCAATAGCTGCCGGAAATTGTACGGTCCATTGATATCTTCTGGATCGTAATCTACCTTAAAGATTTCTCGTTGCTTCTGAACGACGATAGTAGGTTTGAGGATTTGTCTGAAATCAGCTGGAATCCCAAACGTATCCTTACCCAAATCTTTTCTCGCAGCTAATCGACCATTGATGGCGTTCTGACAATTAACTAATCGGTCGATTCCCTTTTTGCTATCTACGCCAGGTGATCGATGTTTTCTTAAGTTGTCATTTTCTTTCGTAGGCTGTATCTCCTTTACACGACCATTTATATTATTCTTAAGGCCATTGTTTAATTTCGAAGGTTTGATCAAATCATCTCCCACGACCATTTTATTTATGAACAGACCATTTTCACAACCACTAATGATATTTCGGTATCCGTTACTGCAAGGTGGGTGTCCATTAACTTTGACCAAATTGTTCGCCGATGAATGTTCATTAACCGAGTTTGAATGGCTATTGATTGTGGTTTCGTGTCCGCTCGCGGGGCCGTGATAATTATTTAGAGGGACGTGCCCGTTAACAAACGCCGATCGTCCGTTTGTAAAATTATAACCTCCCTTAAACAGGTTCTGATGAGCATTTGCAGCATGACGTCCATTGACGATACGCTGCTGCTGACCACTGATAGATTGTTGACGGTCATTTACACTGTTGTATCTGTCGATGTATTTGAATCGTAGGCCATTTGAATGGTTGATATTCGAAGAGTCGACTGTAGGTTGTTTACAGCGCGAATATCTTTCAGGGAACCGCAAGTCTTTGCTAGCCGCGTGATTAGTCCTTGTACTGTAAAGAAAAGAATTGCTTTAAATCGAAGATCGCCTAAAATATCGATTTTTCGTTATCGATTTCAAAACTACCGATTTGTAAATGAAACTCGAAGAATGAAGATAAATAATGATCTACGGTATCGGAATATGTACTTCAGAAATAGTATAGACATTTTTTAATTCGAACGATAAAAATTTTATGGAAATGTCGGATAAAGTATTTATTTTTCAAATATTTCTTCGATCGTACATGTTTTATTTTTTTGTACAGCTTTTTACTATCTCTCTTATATTTTAATTAGAATGTATGCACCAGAAAATAAGATTTTGTTTTTATAAATTACATAATTTAAAGTAACTAAAGTATGTTAGTCAAAAGTGTATTAAATGAAGAAAAAGATACATCCGTGAGATCTGATATACTTCGAATCACATCGAATCTGTATATATATAGCGAACAATTCGAATCACTTTGAACGTGATTCGAAGCTTAAAGCTGTTGATAATCCTGATAAGTCTGGAGTCTTAAGTCTTGAGTTTTGGTATATCCTGGTCGTTTTAGCATGTTTGATAGCGTGACGAGTATTCAGTTTCTTATCACTTTTTGATTACTTTGGTTCAAAGTTCATTGACATAAAATATTATAAAAAATTCAGGAATATTGAGTTATCATCAATACATTTATTTGTTACTCGTTCCTATAGTTTGTAGCTTGCGGTACATATTACGAGTGTTGATATCTAGTGAAAGCGGGGAAAAAAATAAAAGAAAATAGAAATTTCTCAAATTTGGGAGAAAATTTATGAAAATGATAGGTTTATTGTTTATATATATTAATTGTTTAATAACAAAATTGTATTTAAAGTTATTGTAATATTGTGTAATCCACAATGTAATATACTATATATAGTATAAAGTAATAATTATATTTAAAGTTAAATAAGTTTATAATTATAAATAATAATATTTATTTGATATTAAAATTGTATTCAAAGTGGCGTGTTTTAATGTTTTGTTTGCTATTGATCATAATTCTTGCCTTCACAAAATTTCTTTCGCGTGGCATTTATGTGGCAAAACAAGACAAAATTGCTTTTGCTAATTTTGTCAACATTGGGTTATTTGGATATGTTATTTTTCCAATATTGTAATGGATCTGAATATCTATTAATACAACTTTCCGTTATAGAATCTTCACTAATCAAATTTTATCATATTATTTCGTTGTCACAAGACGTTCATAGTGATGTATTATTAAGATGTAGGTGGAACATTATTAAGGATTATAAGTGTTTATCTCAAACGAGGTACCTTCAATATCAGCTACATCTGAAATCTGATCTATGATTAATGTCTTTGCTCCTTCAGCAGTTTCACTAAACATAAATTCCTCTTGAGATATTTGTTGTTTTAATTTTATGACTAAAAGATTCTCACTGTTCAATTTAAAACAAGTGTGTAATTGCTTCATGGCTACAATAACTTTAGAAATCGAGATATTGGATCCAGTATTGAATTCTATGATTAGAAAGAAATGGTTGTAACATAAGTAAAGTTTTAGCTAATGTATTTTGCTCATTTCTAGTTAGTAAATCGAAAGAAATGGAGGAAAGAAGATAGTGTTGATGTCATTACTTGTATTTATTCTAATAATCCATTAAATATTTCGTATCTTAAATTCCAACGTGTCTCGATTTTTAAAATTAATTTATATTTTGGTATGTTCGGTAAATTTTGCATTTGGAATACTTGTCTTTTGCTAAGCAACTAGATTTAAAATAAGATTGTATACTGCGACATTTTTGATGGATAGTTATTAAATTGGGAATGGATCCGAATGACTTTTTTAACAACTAAATAAAGTATGTGCAGAATATGAAACAGTAAATATACAGGTAAAACTGAAACTTTCTGATTTTTATGATTTTTTAATATGTAATGGGAGCATGATTCTGAATAATTTTTTCCTATACGTATGATCGGCAGTCTCGCTTAGTTCTCAAGATATTCGCAAAAATCTGTCGATACCATTACAGTGAATTCTGTTTGTGGTTGTGCGCCCGCAGTAGCGTATGCGTCAGTGTTGGTTGCCGCTTATCTTCTATTTATAAACGAGAGTCGGACGAGCTTAAAGACCCCATGTATAACTACATATGCGAGGTTACAAGAATTGCCTCTTATAACTTAGAACTCAATTAAAAGTGAATATCATCAATGTATTGGGTTTGGGTTAGACTTTTCAATCTAGCCGCTACGAGGCAACGCCGGATTGAAAAGTCTAATCCAAACACGATACATTGATTGTATTCACTTTTAATCAAGCTAAATTATAACAGACGCTTCTTGCAGTCTTGTGTATGTAATTGTGTACGGGACCTTTAAGCTCGGCCGGTCTTCGTTTATAAACAGAAGATAAGCGGTCAGCGGTTGGCAACCAAACTTACACATACACTGTCAAAGTGACGCGCAACTAGAAGCAGAATTCAATGTCTATTGCCGGCAATAAAATTACAATATATTTCAAAATTATCGAAATCGGAGATGAGTTATCTTTACCGAAGTTTTATCCCAGTTGTAGTTTTCGAGATATTCATATAATATTCTTGCTGAACTTTTTACTTACATGTGGCCTCACGTTTCTCTTTCTAAATACAAGTAAATAAGAATTTCAGCATAGCTACTAGAGAGCATGTATTTTAGTAAATGACAAACTTTCTTTCTTTGATACTTTGATTTTAAATTTGGATTAAAAAATCCATAAAAAACAATAACTGTTTCATACATTTTTATGGTAAACTATTCTTTATACTAATTGGAAAGATTTCGAGCTATATTATTTTACCGCGAATCACTTTTTGATCAATTAGAAAGTCTATTAGTTCTATTAATATTAGTGAACATAAGGAAAGTCTGTCATTTACCGAAGCACATGCCCTCGAATAGATAAGCTAAGTTTCTTTTTTATTTCCATGTGTTTAAAAATTAAAGCCCGAGGAGTCGTATAAATATATCGCAGCACGAACGTATAATATACTACTTATATTAAAGTAAGAAGTTTTAAGAATATTTATTTATATGAATATCTCGAAAACTAAAGCCGAGCGGCAGTTATATGAATAAACGACGAATAAGTCGCTACATATGAATAGGTGAAACTGATCATAACATGTGCCTAATGACATATTTGGAGATCATTGAAATCGGCGAGGCGTGCACGTTCGATATACGTAATTACGAAGCATTATTATTATTATTTATAATTATTAACTTATTCACCTTAAAATATACTTGCTATTTTATACTGTATAGTATATTATATTATCTTTTGTATTATACACAATATTATATCAATTCTATCAATGCGATTTTGTTATCTAATAACTAATAACTAATGTATACGCAATAAACTTGTTTCTATCATAACTTTTGTTCTAAATTTGAAAAACTTTTCCTAGTTCGTTATATGTTTTTCTCGCATTCGCCAGATTTGTATCAGTATTCGTAATATGTATTGCAAGCTATAGAAACGAGTAACATAAATAAATGTATTTATGATAACTTACATTTTCTGGATTTTCTTTAATATCTTATGTCAATGATATTATTTGAACCAAAGTAATAAAAAAGCAGTAAGACATGAATACTCATCACTACAGTCTCATGTAACATGTTGGTCGATCATGCACGTTTGTTATCCGCGTCTACATTACTATTATACATAACTGCAATATACAGTGGGTGGGTTCAAAATGTGTTGTTGAAATTTTCATAACTGTTTTCTTCGTAATTTCGACCAATTGCAACATTTTTATAATTTTTTGCGCGTCATTTAATAAACTAATCCTTCTAACTCCTCAAAAGAGATCAAGTCGTCTGGCCCAATTTTCAAACAGTTGTTCCGTTTTAAAGTGTGTAGAATACTTTCTACGTCCAGTATATGTTGAGTCACATCACGTTATCAAGCCCTATCGCGAGCCCTAAGACTTTCAAGACATCGAAAACGATCAAGACTTTTAAGCTTCGTATCCTGTTCAAACTGACTCAAAGTGTCTCAGATTCCATCACTAGACACGTGTGTAAGATAAGTTGGTTTTCTCTGATATTTACATAAAATCTACCTTAAAACGATTTCTAAATGAAATGAAATCTCTGAGACAGGTATGATACATACTACGGATGGCATAAGTTTATAGCTTTACCTGGAAGTTTGCCATGATACTTCTGACAAGGTACAGAAACACAACGAAAAATTAGTAAAACTCGATTGCTATCGTACAATGATTAATTCAACGATACTGCCTATTTACAAGAACAATGTATTGCGAGTTTGACAAGTAAAGAAACGAACGTAATGATAACTGTCTGTCTGAGGGGGAGTGTTTCCATTTTAAATCGAAAACTTAAGTTTAGGCAAGAAGATAATAAACGTCTAATTGAGAAAGTTTGACTTTACCCCACTCTGCCCGAGTTCTCTTGTTGCTGATCCTCGCTCGGATTTCTCAAAGCTTTGTGCCATATATCCGAAAGTTGTTGTTCCGAAGCTATCGCAAAGTCTCCCTGAGCTTCCAAACGTTCTCTCCTCTCGGTATTCACTTCCAGAATCTGCCCAATTCGACTCCTGAGATTAGAAATAAAGCAGTAATTTTCATGCACAACATGCGTTCCTGCTTTCTACGTCACTGTTTTACACAGGTATAGTACACAGTTCTTTGATAGTAGGATCCGCTAAAATCTTGCTAAAGTTCGAAACTGTTTGTTCGCTTTGTAGATGTGTTGGCAAGGCACACATTTTCGGTGTAATTAACAATAAGATTCATGGTACAAGGATAATACAAATAGCTCGTTTATTTCGAATATTTTAGTGAATTTATGGCCCAAGTGCTTTAAAAGGATATTCTGTATTCTAGGATAGAATAGGATATTCGATAAAAGATTATGGGATCTTCAGTGACGATGTTAAAGTAGATCTCTACTGCCTAGGACTATGATATTCGAAAAAAAGGTCGAAGAAGATTTTACAAATATCTACAGGTGTAGCGCGAGGTAGATAACAATTTGATAAAATCTCCCTGGTATCTACGAATATACCTCGTCAATGGGTGAAGGTCATTTTCTAGCTGTATCAACGGTAAGTCCCAGCCAACTTCTTCTTCTTCGAAGTCCGAACCACTTCCGATGCGAGTGCCAAAAGCATTGGGGAAAATTGAGCATTCGAATTTCTCATTCGCTCGAAGAAAATGAGAATGAATAATCGATCGCGTCAGTGCATTATGTCTATTTACCTGCTCATCTCATCCTTCAAGTCACGGTAATACTTGATCGTTTCCTCTCCATCCACTTGATTGCCACTTCGATATTGCATGATCGGCTGCACCATGTTGAATCCTTCGGGTCGAACATAATCCGGGGGCGGTTCTTCTATCTCGTTTAATCGCACTCCTGGCTTATTGTGACGTAGATTCTTGTGCACTTCTTGATTTTTCATATGAACCTTCGACATCATTGGAATAAATGAAACATTACGCGTAAGTGGAATCAAAGTTTTTATCTAAAATTTCATTTACTCACGTTTTGAGAAAATTGTATGAGATCAGCTTGCCTTAATTTATGATGTACCGGATCTTTTGTCGCAGGTTTCCTTTTTTTCACTTTTTCCTTTTTGTACCACCGTTGGACTATAAACGCTGCTTCTTCGTTCTTTAAACCTTCGCGCAGTAACGCTTTATGTGCCTCAAATTTATCATCGTAGTTGTTCAAGATCTTCTTGAAACGTTCTTCCAGTTCAGGTCCAAAGCGTTTGCGAATTGTGTATCCTCTGAAATCTAACGATAAAAAGAATTTGTTACATTAATTTCTATGAAATTCAACGTAAATTTATGCTTTTATTACGATTAATCTTACGACTTTGTATGATAGCTGCAGCATCATCTTCCTTCAACTCTTCTTTCGTAGTTTCATCTTCCTCGTCTTCATCTGTCTGCTTCTCAATCTCCACCTTCTCTTTCTGTTCCTCTGTGAAACATATTAAATCGATTCGTTTTATATTCTTTTCAATGTACAATATATGTTGCGAATTTTATTCTCCGAGAGAAATCTCAAAAAGAAAAAAAAAAAAAAAAAAGAAGGAAACTCATATACCCTGCATTTTTTGTAGAACAATTGCTTCTTCTTCTTCTTGTTTCTTCCTCATTTCCTCTAAAAAGTGCTTCCGCGACAGCCAGCCACGAATATGACGTTGTAGTGTCACAACAGACACGGCGAATTGCCATTTCTGCTTCTTAAATCTGATCCTAGCGAGCCATCGACGAACACACGATTGAACCATAATGATTTTCTTCAGCTGTTCCTCGTACATCTTCGAAAGGAACTCGACGTGATAGTATTTCAAGAAAACTTTTGTTCTGCCCAATGCCCATCCGTCCATTTTCAAACGGATCAGGAAGAGACGGCAATTGTCGCGATTTGCTACCACACGTTCGTCGTATCCAAATGCTAAGAAACAATATCTGAAACATACACAATTTTTTAATCGAAAATATTTAAAATAGCCCGTTTAATTTTTAATACTTAATAAAGGGTAACCTATGAACTTCGATCAGATCGATATTTCGAAATTGAGAGGAGTACCTTTTTAGAAATTCGTTGAACGATATTCTGTGCGAAAATCCATTTTGTCTGATTCTTATTGTCTCCAAGACCCCGGTATATCTCAATTGTTTCACGACTTTCTCTTTATCGAAGAATCGTGGGCTCTTAGAGTCGTTCGGTTTTATGCATCGTACGAACTGTGGCGATCCAGACACCATCTTTTGGAGTAAGTCCATAAGGGAGTAACGGAAGTAAGTTGCTACGGTTTGTTGAGCTCTGGATTGTGACGCCAATCCCCGACTGGAGTACCGTTCCTAATGCAATTTACAAACAAATTTTCATTCAAACGAAATTTCCAGCAATTTTCAATCTGTAAGATCATCGCTGCGACGGCGTTGTCTTCGAGTTGTCGGCGTTGTCAAGCCTGTATAGTTTAATCGAGTAGTTAAACCTAGATACCTTCGTATTCTGATTCGACTGTGACAATTTTTTCGAATCAGTCTCGTGAACAGCCGAATACAAGTTGCCAGTTTTCGTGATCGGACATTGGAACAAGAAACGGACCATATCGTACTGAGATTGCCTGATCAGCTGGATTACTTCAGGAGGTAGGAAATTCCTGTTCTTTTCTAAGAAGCCATCCGCTTGGTAAACTACGCGACCCGCAAAATGATGGACTGCGAAACAAACTGCGTCCGATTTTGGCCTTACGTAGAACTTGGACTTGATGTTGTTGTGAAATTTCTCTGTAATATATGTACAATAATTATCGAATGCATTACTTTTATCGAAAAACAACAAATTGGAGATTCGTACCGATTAGGGATTTATTGGTGGCTCTGGGAAATCGACTTTCTTCGTCTAATAAAGCCAAAAGTCCCATAGGTTTGCTGAGTAACATATCTAAAACGGGTCTGTTGTCAGAGAACTCGACCAAATCTACCGGTATTCCTTCCGCCATATATTCCTGTTGCTCCCAGGTGAAAATATGCTGATTGAAGTAATATTGTATCTGTTCGTTGGCGATGTTGATGCAGAGTTGCTCGAAGGAGTTCCTCGGGAAATTTTCGAAACCAAATATATCCAGCAGGCCGATCGCCAGCGGTTCGTAGTTCGGAGAACGATTGAAACATAGTAAACAGTTGATTTGATTGACCATCCAGTCAAACAATCGACCATACAATCCTTTTGCCATCGCGTCTCTAGCTGCACACGCTTCGGCTACCGTATTGTTACGCGTGATTGTTTCTCCCCTGGTCATAACGGAATTTGATGTCAATGCTTCCAAAAGATCATTTTCTTCCACACCGAGTAATTGCGAAACTGAAACGTGTTTCGAAGTTTATAAATTCCATAAATTCTTCTTCTTCGAAAGAGTACTTCTTCTCGGAAGAAAAAAGTAAGAAGAAAACGAAAACGAAAGAAACGATAATTTAGAAGAGATAAATTTGTTGGTAATATTACCTCTGTGTAAAGGTGTTGTATCAATCACGCGGCTTTTGTTATCAGTATTATCCTCGCTGGCTACTTCACCAAACTCGATATCACCCAGATGAAGTATCGCAGCCAGAATACGATATACTATGTCCACTTCGCTATCTTGAAATCCCAGTAATTTAAAACCGATTTTTAGTTGTTGAAATTTATCGATATGCGTTTGAGATGTTTGACTCTGATCTGTCAAATATCGATGATGCTTCCGAAGGTTCGAATCCAGATAGAATTCTGAAAGACGATTGTCTGCCTCCAGACCATCGTACATGTAGTAAAATATATGGAAATTGCGTTCACCTCTGTGTGAATCAACGAGATCAGAATGTTCAAATTATTACATAGCTATAACATACAATGTATATATCGACAAATACATGATATACAGAAACTTACTCAGCTTGAGCTACAACGCGAGATTGCTCTAACAAATACACATATATTCTGGCACCAGTGACTTTACCACCTTTAGTCATGGTTAAGTCAAGATATTTGCCAAATCTCGATGAATTTGCGTTAATCCCAGTAGTTGCATTACCGAAAGCTTCCATTATCGGATTTATCTGAAGAATTCTTTCTTCCAAATTACGATTAGGAGCTTTGCTGAGGTAAACCAATTGTTTCAGCAGCAAATTCGCACTTTCCGTTTTTCCTGCTCCTGACTCCCCGCTAATTACAATTGCTTGATTTTGTCGTTGATGTAGCAGTGCTTGATACGCAGCATCGGCGACGGCGAAAATGTGAGGTGGATTGTCCGATCTTGCTTGGCCTTTGTATCTCTTTTGTTCCTGCATAGATAACTTGAAACTTAAGAAATTTCGATAAATAGAGTTTGATGATACTTACGATGCCTGTATACAGCCCCAAATTTGTGAAAGGGTTAACAGCTACAAGTATATCTCCGATATAAGTATATATCTGAGTTTGTTCATATCTGTGTTGTAACTGATCGACGATTGCATCCTCCGACAACATGTCCAAAGCAGCCAGGTCGTCCATATACATCTTTTCTGGCCTAGCTTTCCGATCGGTCTTCAATTTGCCGTGTTTGGTCGTTACTTCGGGCTGCCTATGAACTTTACCATCAGCTCTTTGACGTCGGATCTCCTCTTGTATTTCGTTTCTAATCTTTTCCGCGTTCGACTCGATATTCATCAATAAAGGATGCTCTTTTAGTTCGCTTGCAAAGGGCCTGTGCTCGAGATCTTTCACCAAACATTCCGTAATGAAGTCGACCAACTCTGGAGAATGGATATCTGGATTCTTGAGGGACGGTGGTGGATTTCTGGGGATTTGAAAGAGTGCCCTCATAGGGTGCAGTTCAGATAAGGGTGGATCGCCCTCTGCTAGTTCGATTGCCGTGATTCCAACTGACCAAACGTCGCATCGAGAATCGTAAGAAGAATCAAGTTGTTGTTCGCAAGCTATCACCTATTCGTAATTTGTAAGATTTCACATTGATTAATGTTGTATTTTGATAAGACGACTGAAACTTTTAATAATCGAAAGTTGACGTCAACGTCGAAGAAGCAATTTTGGAATTTACCTCAGGTGCCATCCAGTACGGTGTGCCAACCGAGGTATTTTTTCTGGCGAGGGTAGCAACGAGATGCGAAGACACGCCAAAATCAACCAGTTTGACGTGTGCATCTTCGGTAAGCAAAATATTGTGTCCCTTAACGTCACGGTGCATGCAATGATTGCTATGTAAATAAATTAGTGCCTCCACCGTTTCTGCGAGGATGTAACCTATTTGATCGTCCGTTAGGCGCCTTCCTTTTCTTTTCAGGCCTTGAACGAGATCGGTCACCGACCCTCCGGTGCACAACTACGATCGGAACGTTTTATAATAACTCGTTTGAATTTTTTTTTTGGAAATATCAAAGCGGTATCAAATAACCTTTAATTAGGTGATGATATTGATATATTCGATTGTATATTCGTTACGCTTTCCTGTTTACATTATGAGATGAAAATTAGTGCAACGATACCTCCATGACAAACCATAATTGATCCTCTTCTTGACCAGGTTTAGCTCTTTTCAAGAACAAACCACGAAAGAGAGGAATATTAGGATGGTGGCTTAAGTCTCTCAGCACCAGATACTCTTCTTCGATTTCCTCGATATTGTCGGCGACGTTCTCCAAAATTTTAATTGCAACTTTGTTGCCAGATTCGTTGCAATACGCACTGTAAACCTCTCCATAGGTTCCTTCTCCGATTAATTCTTCCAAGACGAAGCGATCTCCAGGATCTGGTATCACGTCAAAATTTACGTGCTGACTCAGACCGTGGTACGCCATATTGGTCCCTCCACCGGTCATTTCTGAAATAGGGAATTATATTTCTATATTTTATTTGTACAAGTAAAGTTAGTTAATTTGTCGAAATTTACCATCTTATTATTAATAATACACATTAATAATAATACATAAAAATTATATTGATATCTTTATTATGTTAATGCCTTCGATTATTATTACGAATATAAATTTCAATTCTATTGGGATGTAATGAGTATGGTACACGATAAATCATGAATGAAGTTAATAACATAACGTGTTGCATTTATCGGTAGTTTTATACGAGATGATTCCTTGTTCAAGTCTTATAGAAAGTTGCGGTGAACCACGAAGAGAAATGTTGTCACTGTCATACCGTGTAAGTATAGGGCAATAAAAACATTTCTTGGAACTAAATCTTTCCATAGAAGAGATAGATAAAACATTATTGAAAATAATGTTTTAAAAATAATGGCCACATTTTATTTTGTAATACTACAAAAGAGCAAATAGATGAAACAAAATAAAGTGTGATTATCGAAGAAGTAAATTAATTATATTAATAATATTGAAATATTGAAAGATTGATTTTTACCGAAGCTTTAGAAATCAAATGAATATGTAGTCTTGTTAAAATAGATATATTACAACGAAGATTTATACATATCAGCGTAGTTAATTATATAACATATTTTCTTATGGTAATCGAATTTACGCATTGCCAACCAGTTATACGAATGAAACAGACAGAAAAATTTCAGTTGCTTCGAAACATACGCGAGTTTGAATTCACGATTAAATTAATATAAATTTCTTTGGTTAAGGCAACTATAACAATAGATAATAATCGACGATTATGCAACTTTATTGTTTTATAGACTAATAAAATTTCACTGAGTTCAAAGTATAGAACACTTTCTCTCCCTTGTCGAATTTACCAACAACTGTTCCACTGCACTTTCTATATTGTTCGCCAAAATTTTTCCTTGACGTGAATTCTTACTAACCAATTATATCACCCATTTTGGTGATCGTTGTTCACGCTGGATATTTTAAAATTCTGAATTTAAGGCCCTAAATAATTAAATGATGCGCCAGTGATTATCAATAGACACTGTTAACTTGACCAAGTGTGAAATACGACTGGGTTGTTCGTCTACTAACCAGATACCTGTTAACTCCTTAATAGGATCAGGCTCGGTAGGACCGGCGCACTTGTGCTCACTCTCAGAAATAGGTCTCGTAAGAAGACCACGCCACGTGCTCCTCTGTCATTTTGATTTCTGATATTAATTCCATAATAGTTTGAACATGCTTACGTATATGCATTATGAATCTGATATGCACCGTGTGTGGTTTTATATAAGTAGATAAATAGATATTTTAGTCTTGTTTCACTTAACTACCAATACGTAATAAAAGGATACTAATAGGAAAACTGTTATTTTTTCACTGATACCATTTGTTTCGATCAGAATAAATTCATATACCTGATTGTCGGATTTCGTCTATTTTCATTTTCGAAATTATGTTAAACAATGTCATTACGTAATTTTATTTTTCTTGTATCGCCTATTGCAGGGACATGCCTAACGCGAGATTGAGTCTAATTAATTGATAATGAAAAGCTGTTTCTTGCTTCTGCATATATAAATTCAAGATATGTTAATAAGTAACTTATGCCATTGGATGAAGCCATCTGAGGATCAAAGCCACTCACTCGTGGTTTCGAATGACATTTTATGACACTAAATTAAACAGGACATTTATAGATCACGGGTGTCAAGTGTGTAGTCAATGATACAATGATTAGATTAAGAGATTATCATATATAGATTAAGGAATAGATTAATCAGTTTAATAATCGAGTTGGAAAAATTTGATGAACTCTATGGAAAAATTATGGCAAAATTATACACAAGAGAAATGCAATATTTCGTGTTCTCGAATATGTACATGCCGAAGAGATGTTTACGAACGTACTAAATGGAGTAATTATAAAGATTTGTAAAATATAATTCTTTCCAAAAAGGAAAGCTAACGTACAATTAAAATGTCTATATCGATTTGAGATGTAAATGCAAGAGCAGGCTAAAGTATACAAATAATTTCGTAATATTTTAAGCGAGCATGCAGGTGCTAATTATCGTGCATCGCCATTGGCCATCCACAGTCACGTTCAACGTGAAGTGTGTCAAACGCATCCGATCTCTGTTTGCGTTTGGCATTTATGGAATGATTTGTTCGTGAAATTACGTTATGCATTTTAAACGCCGAATTGCCGAATTAAATGTGAATCCGTGCAAAGTTGTAAGAATTATTCTTTTAACTATTTCTATATATTATCTATATGTATATCGCAAAATTTGATAATTTATAATTTCACATAATCCCTTTACATTTACACCTACATATAATCTATTCTCATAATTCTTGAATTCTTTTAAAAATATGTAGTCATCTGCAACTTTATCGGTCACTTCTGTTTGAAGAATACTCTTTGTTGCACTCTTCCTTTCTCTCTCTGCCTCTCCCTTATTTAAAATTTAATAAAATTCTACTAAAATTTCAAAATTTTTTAAACTTCTTTACATTTTATATGACAAGTCATTTCCGTTTTTGAAAGGAAAGAAATACGTTAAAAGGCGTTTATATCTTCTATAAACGAAACAAATGTACCGCCGTTCCATAAAAGCTTTGCTTCATTCTTCCTGAAAGTATAGGTACTACTTATATACACTGTTCGAACAAATTTCTTTTGTTCAAATATCGGATCCAATTTTGAACATTTATCCGAAAGAACAGCAGTTGCTGAAAAAAGTTGGCGATCAGTGTCTTCGACCTAGAATATGAGAATCCTGTCAATTTCACAGATCGATGATTTCTCTTCTACGAACATCTCTTTCCTATCCGTTTCGAAAGTAGTGTCAATTTCGTACCATCGATCATACTTATTGTTCTTGATTATGATCTCGTTTCTTTGACAAGACAAACGATTTGCCATCGCAATTTACGATCATGGTATTGTTAGTATCGATACCTTCGAACATGGTATCACTGCTAAATAATGGTCATTTGCCGCGAAGAAAGTCACGTGGTACGATAGGGGTATTAGAGCGAAGAAACCCGACGTGAAATTGGCTTAGAGTCACCCCAACTGTAAAGTAATGTCTCTTCGAGCTGCATCATGATATTCAACTACCTTGGACAATACTTGACTACACCTAATGTGGTGTATAAGCCGGTCAAATCACGAACATCGTGGCTTCTCAGTTACAACCGTGTTATTGGCTACGAAAATTTCATTATTAACGACTATCAATTTCAATTATGTCGCATTTTCGTCAGGGTTACTTCGTTGCAATTTACGTGGTTTCCTATGATGAAACTTTCCATCGTATATTTGGTAATTATCGACGCTATATGGGTCACAGTGACATTTATAATGAAATAAATTGAATAAAACGCAAAACGGCGTAACGAAAGTTAACTGTAATTGCACGTAAATCTGTACAAGATAGGAAGTATTTAAAAACCCTTGTAAATCATTCGTGTTTTATGTCAATTGCGAAACCTGTTAACATTTTTGTTACTAGTTTATAGGAGCAATTTATATAGAACATGAACTTCAATTTTGAATAGTTTCAACACATTGTCTGGACAGCACAGAAATTCTCCAATTCTTTGAATATATAAATCAGTGTCGTGTATTGTAGGAGTAATATATTAGATAATTAATTAGAACAAAAATTATTGGACAGAGGAACTTGTTATTTTTACACTGTTCAGTAATATTAGACTTAAACATCTTTCGAATGACAAACTAGATGAAGTGAAAGGTCAGAGGCTTTTCCAATCATACACGCCGTTCCGCTGTCTTAATCCTTACAGCGTGACGGTGTAACGGTACAGTGCGTGCTATCAATGGTTATACTACTGCTGCGTAATGTTTAAACCACGCACCACTCTAAACAATACCACTGTGAACTAGATATCTGCGTTAATTATTTCAAATGTGATCTCTTTTTCAAAGGAGTTACAGATCCCACGATCTCGTATAGACATATACATAATCGTACATTGTTTAAGAACACTTGCGTTCTAGTTTGCACAATAAGCCAGGAATATTCTATGATATTTATTACAATAGCTTATTATCATAGTTCGTAAAATTCAGCTATTTACCGTACCGTACAATAATTTGACGGGAAGCTAGCTAGTTGCTGCAATTACGTAAAGAGCTGCAGATTATCGATTCTCTTTTACCTTTATCACGAAATCACCCTACCTTGTTGTTTGCCTAGGTATTCTCTTTTAATAATTTATTTATTTTCTCAATGTAGTATGTGTTTGGAATATATTTGTCCCATTTTGTGTTATGGGATGATCTGCTGCACACTATGACGGGTAACGGTATATAATGCGTCATTGATGGATCGATGATGTCTAGCGTCACATTGATACACGTTTTAATAAGAAATTAGTAAAAAATCAAATAAAATAAAATTACCTATCGATTATATTATAATTGAACGAATGATTCATCGATTACTCTCGTATGCTTTTGATACGTGAAATAGAAACTCGTACTTGCAGCGTAACAATTTGTATTTGAATACCTCGGATGAAAATATACATATTTGTAAGAGAAACGGCACGTTAAACGCGCTAAAGAACCCTATATAAATAAATTATAAACTTTAAAGGATCAACTCGAATTCGTATGACAAGTTAGCCTGTCTTTAACCATTGACAGGTTAGAATAACGATATACAACAAGCTACGATCGTGGCAGGTATCATTTATTATCCAGCTAAGCGGCGCGACAATGTAAATCAACTGCAAAATTTCTCTGCAGCAACGGTGTAACACCCGACGACTCCGCAAACTGATCCGTGACCGACTTCGCCTTCCGGATAAAGCCCTTTTTATGTGGTTTGATATTTTTTTATCGTTCATCGCGACATAAAATTGGATCGTGCTTCCTCGATATCGATACCGCGTTGTTTGTCGGTGCAGAATGGAACTGCGATATTAATTCCGGTAACCGCGAAATATTCGTTTCGACAGAGCACGTACTGGTGAACATTGAAATTATCGGTCTGCCTCGCGATCGTTTCACCATGACCATCGTCATCGAACAACGAACGACACATTTTTACCATCATCTTTTTTCTCTTTCCTCCGTCTTGTTTCTTCTTCGAGGACTACATTTCTAGGGAATCATATTCTCGCGAAGAACTACGTCGACCATACCTCGATAAGAACGTGAACCGTTAAAAATCGCTGTCGGCATGAATCGGCAAAACATGTTGCGATTTTTTTTCGTATTTTGCTTTTCACATTTCCGCAATCCATCTCGCGAATTGTACGTGTCACGTTACTAAGGATAGCAATTGAACTTACGATATTTTAAACCATGTGTAGATGTAAGTTTGTGGCCAGTCGAAACGGTTATTGTTCTTATTACAGATTCTTGTGAGAAACATTTCCTCAGCGATGATGTCAATTTCTCTATCATTCGTATGATTTCAAGTTAGCAGAGTTTTTATTGTAATAAATTCGGAGTACCTGAAGAAACAACTATGAAGATGAGCCATTTTTTCACAAATTACACCGTATGTGCTTATTATCTGATAAAGAGTACATATTTTGCTTGCAATAATTCGTTTTAATTTCTATAAAGTTGTTTTGAAATTGGCGATTCATCGATGAATTCAGTATGTTACGCATAAAAAGTAATAGATTACTTCATCTAAATCATCATTACGTGACTGTTGAAAAAACATACGTGCACAGCGTTTTAAAAGATGCGTAGAATTTGCGTCGTGTCGGTGCCATCGGTGACTCCGTAAAAGTGTGCTAATTCCACAATAATGCGAAGCCCTACTTTCTAACCTTTGACCACTATTTGCTTCCATACTCGCTACACTCGAACGCGACCATTGTAGTTTTCTTATTAATCAGCCGTAAGAGGAATGTGAATTATTGCACAAATACCACTTGATACTATTTCCATCCGCTACATGTGAAGAAACGAAATAAAAAGTAATATAGTTGGTTATTTCTTCCGCTTAGTAGGTTAAATCTCCGTTACTCCTATTTTATGACAAATGTTACACTTTTAATATAAGTTGTGTCTGAGAAAGAAACTCGCTTTAATAAAAAGTCTAATTCGGCGCAATTAATATTGTTGAAAGCGAGAAAATTTGTAAGTATTACGATTAATGATTAGCATTATTAATCCAGGAAGTTTAATATTTAGTTTCTCGCGGTAATTTTCCGGTCGGAAATCTCGTGCTTGACGAATTCACATACTTCCTATTGTATCCGTCGCGTCGGTTAGCTGCCCGTGATGTAAAATGCAAGAATTCTCATGAAGTCAGAATATTTACAAGATTGTTGAAAAATATTCCGATTTTAAATTTCATTCGTATTGCAACTCTACTTTCGAATAAACATTCGAAATGATATTAATTGCAATATAAATACAGATCCCTTATTTAGCAGCTCTTATAAAATTCAAGTGATACTTGTAGTAAATCTCGATCTTTAAAAATCGGTAAAGATACTACACATACATACATTCTAGCCACGATAACTGATCCCCAGACATGTTATCAGATCCTCGATTCACGGTGCACCGGTTTTCAAATGTTATTGGAGGAGAAACACGACATCGATACACGATACACTTCATTGAATTACCTTACTGAAATTGCATGTTCTAATTTCGGACGACAGCGACTCTACATATATAGTAAAATGTAAGCTTGCGTTTCTTAGAAAATATACAAGTCTTCGCAGTTAGAATTTACAATTTTATAGGTATCTTAATAAACCGAATAGTTAGTTCAAATTCTGATATTACTTACCAACCAGGTAGGCACGTAAAGACATGGAGAGTCTCTGAATAAAGAATCCGAACGACGAATTAACTCGTCTTTCTCGGTTAATAGATTCAAATCAATATGCAACTAGCGCAAATATCGTACGAAACTGTTTTGAATATTTCAGTAAAATTTATAACTTCTTGTCCATAACCGTTCCATATGTTTTAAACAACGCTTTCACCCATTCTACTTATCTGGAAAAAACATTCTGCGTGGAAGAAAGATTCATAAAAACGACGTGGCACGGCGCGGTGTTATGAAATTATTGGTAGGTAGCTTTTAGCAGCGCTTTGCCATAGTGATAATCAGACCGCCTAGAAAACGTGGCAATAGCGATTCAACGAGCCATTGCTCGGTTGAAAAAAGACTCCTTTAAGACGGTGAACGGAAGGCAGACGAGTAACAATTTCTTTTAACGATCGAAATTTCCAAACGGACCACGAAGTACCGCTCTATTACGCGCGTCCAGCGTGCCGAGAAAATTCAATTACAACGTCGGTGGACTGACAGGACAGGCATAGTTCTGGCTGGATAGTCGAATGGATCAGACTCATCGCAAAGTGTAAATTGTGCAATACACTTCCTACGGAACAAGCCGCGTCGATAATTACACTGGTCTTCTAATGACTGAAAATCCTCGATGAATGCAATCACGATTCCTTTCTATGGAAATGAAACACCCACGATCATTTGGATGTGTAGGCCGAACAACGTCAGGGAATGTACTCATGGATAGACTCATGATGAATAGACCTCAGGAGACTCTCGTTATGCTTCCTTATCCGATTTATTTTTATAGTTCAGTTCCTTTTTGTAGTGCATGTAATCCATTATCGTCTACGTATTTATAAGCTTCAGAATCTAATTAACTTAAATCCGTGGCTAGTTTATATCCCGCTTGCTTTTTCCTCCAAGTAGGATGTGGAAGAGTTGTACAGAAGTATGTGGTGTCACGTTACAGTAGCTAGGATGAAAAGAATAGTGACAACCGTAAAGGAAAAATATGACAGATGTTCTAAGTACTAAGATAATCTACCTATGTGTATCGAATGTTGGTGTTACGTTTTATAAGAAACCAACATGAAAACTGTTACATAAAAAAAGATATTTGATTTTGTTACTACTTTGCTGGAATATATCATTAATAAAAAAACATGTGCAACCGCTGGTACAACTATCATGAACGTATAAAATGCAAGTTGAGATGAACGAGTTCTTTCTCTAGATACATCAACAAGCGGTGTGGTAATCATAACTATTGCAATTCAGGCATTTCTTTCTCGTATTCATAATTTGAATGTCAACAACAAAACTATGAGAGATATTTGTTTATATTTTTCTTATATTACTTTAATTAAAATCGTTTACGTATAATATAGTTAGATACATATTACCGGTCGGTAATTTTAACGTTAATAGACGTAGATTATGAAAAAGTAATCTGTGGTACGGATGGAAATGGAATGTAATTATGTGATGGACAACAATTGCACTAACAACCAAGGAAAGTAGTGTGGAAGCTATATAATTAACTGCGGAAGAAAGTCAAACCGCGTTGAAAAGACGACGATCCACAGGAAGATTCAGAGCTGAACGATCGTTTCGCAGATCATTGATCTTAGTTTCTAGATTGTCTCTTTCCCTTCTTGCCAAGTGTAATATAACGTTACTAAAAATAAATCTCCAAGCTACCAATTCTATCTAATGTTATATTCCATTTTATAAAACTAGCAAAGCATACAAAAAATTGCATTAATGTAGCGAATTAATTCGAAGTTAATTACATTATTCGTGTTAAGAATAAAATTTAATCGATTATGATAATTTTAAACAGGCAACACTTTTTGCTCCGTTAAAAGCAGTACATTTCAAATAATAGCGATTGTTGAACGTGAAAACATGAAAACTTTATAGCAATACATGAAAAGATTATTAATGAAAAGATAATTTAATTTAATTTCATTTCATTCGTGTAATTTAAGCTCGATATAAAATTTTCTTGCAGTTCGCAAAATTAAACTGAATTCTAAGAATACATGCTTTCCTCCTTGTCAGTTCCTCCACCAAATGACAGTGTAATTAACGACAATTAGATGGAAACCTGCTAGCGAAAAAAATTTTGCTGCGAAAGTGACTTTTCTATTACGAAACAATACGAATATTTCGTATTAATTTAACGCAACTACTAGCTGCAGAATTAAGAAAGGTACTCGATGGATTTATAATCCGTGAAAACGGATCAGCGATCCTGCTCTTACGTTTCTATTTAAGTTTCAATGATTTTATTAATTCGTTTGACTGACCCAGATTGTGAGATTTACGCAACGTTTTAACATCCTATTTTATAAATCACACGAAAATCTAGTTTAGATGTTGGTATCGATCGTAGAGGAAGTGGAAATGCACTTCCTGAATGCAACGAAGCACACGAAAAGGAAAAAAAGAAGATTAACGTAATAGAATGCAACATTGTGGCGTGTAGCGGAGAATTCATCATTTTCTTTTTTTATATGTCGAGTGTCACAGAATGTTACGTGATCCTCTCTGTGTAAATATAACAGTAAAATGACAGCAGAATATTTCTTTGTATTTAAGCGACCCGATATGGAAAACATATAAGACTACACTGAATTCTTTATACTACATCCTCATCTATATTATATACTATACCATGATATAATTCTAAAAAAGGAAGATTAAAAAATCGCATATTGAAACTTGTTTTATTACTAGTTATAAAATAGATCCGATAAAGATAACTTTCGAATTATTATTGAAATAATTTCGTGTGAAAGTGCGGATGGCAAAGAAAGGCAGTGAAGTGTACCAAATATACCTTTGCGATACTCAAACACTAATGAAATCATTCAATAAATGGATCAGTATGGCTCTTGTACTTTCTTTTACATAATAATTTCCTTAGTCCTTATAAGCATAGTTTGGACGTTTGTTTCCTGTAATAATTTTCACGTAATCAGCGATCAACAGTCACGTTCTTATAGAGAGGCAAGATGTACCGGTCATCGTTCCACGTAAATGACCATTCATTTCTCCGATAGCGTTGCTTATTTTATAAGTAGCCACTCACTCACTCGATGTGAAATTTTTACTAATGCATTCCTGACAGTAAATGAATCCTGACGTAGTAAACACAGTATATAATATCCACCATTGCAATTTTTTATCGTTATATATTTGATTACTTCTATCGAAGAACAAAATATAATAAAAGCAATAAATAATTGCGCGTAAATATTTATTTCGTACGGAATGCTTCATAAAGGATTGAAACGTCACACACACACACACATACACACACATCATACATACATATATAAGGAATATTTATTTGTACTTTATTATCACATCATATATTTATAATTTATCAATATTTCTCATATTACTTAAGGCTAATAAGTGTTATGTACTATGATATTTGATTAGTTCTATAACTACAGAACTAACCAACTGGTGCACATGCGTGTATTTAATAGTATTTCTGCGCCCGTTGGTGTGTTAATATCAAACTTAAAAATAAAATGTCGCGTAACGAACTCGTATACGAAGAAGGTAAACAATTGTACATAGAGAATTGGATATGT
Source organism: Bombus flavifrons (assembly GCF_040668555.2). Taxonomy (NCBI): domain Eukaryota; kingdom Metazoa; phylum Arthropoda; class Insecta; order Hymenoptera; family Apidae; genus Bombus; species Bombus flavifrons. Next base: position 702,647 of record NC_138455.1, read on the forward strand.
ACCATGGCTGGAAGTAAATTTCAATATTCAGAATTTCTCTATAGTGAAATTTCTCTCAGGCTGCGAATGGTAAAATGACATCAAAATATAGTTCGAACAAATTATGGAAAGTTACGAGCGTGTGAATATCATTTTTCCATTCCCAGATTGAAAGAAATTCTATGTGAATGTTAAATTTTCCTTTTGAAATTATTTTTTCTTTTTCATTTCTCCGAATTTGTTTTTCCTTTTCGATGGAAATAGCAGAAAAGAATAGGATCGGGAATGAACGAGTTTCGCATGTGGGCGTGGTTGAAAAGCTTCTCTTTCGCGATTCAGAAAGGCCTGCATTAACGTTCCAGCCGATTTATAACTGGTTCCATTAGTTATTGCCATTTCTGTAATGCACGTGGGTATCAGAATTACCCTATAGCAACTTGCCCAGTCTTTCTACCTTTCTCTGAATATCTCCGATATTTGCTTATTTTAAATATAACTGGCAAAGATCGTCCTTGACCTTTTGGTTGCGATCGCGTTCAAGGTACATACTTACTTATGTGCATGTCTATTTTCTGACTACGTACCGCCGTATTTAATGTTTGCATGTAGAAACCAACACACAATACATAATGCGATATGTCTTGATCACTTAATGCTTTGATAAATATTTATAAGAAATACGATTTGAACGATCTAACACGTTGTCTGTTTCTTCGGTGAATGATCCTTTATCGTGTTCCAGTTTATAATATCGCATATATATTGTATAGATCTGTGATACATATCCTGCTTACATACCTGAATATATAATGTAAAGACAATTCACTTTATCGATCACTAATCCTACGATTCGATTGTATCACAGATCTATCATAACCGCTGACCTCTACGATATAGCATGGCGCTCGACCGCCGCGTGGTGTCATTTAACGGTTGCGAGCAAGAGCGATGCGTAGCCGTAGCGTATTGTATTGTTGACTTTAGTCGAGGCTCGATCGTAGGGACATATTTGGCGGCTGTCGAGTAATGTAGTCGAGGCTCGTACCAAAGATGTTAATATTTACAAGTCACTTGCTTATTAGAACACCTAAATACGCATTTTAAATGTAATTTACTTTCCCTGTGATAAGCAATTACATATTTCTAAAATTCGATCGTATTACTCGATTCCATATTTATCCTCGTACAATATTTAATTTAGTTTATATTTATGTTAAATGTTGAATATTTTTTTTTAATCTGTTGTTCGATAAAACAAAAATTGGTTTATCGATCATAATCCTAAAGAACAAATCGTATCTATTAACGATTGATTCCGCTGCTTATCAGAGACCAAAATGTTTCTTGTAAATAATGATAATCGACATGAAAAGGCTTTAAAATTGCAGTTTTAATATTTTCATAGTTTACGCTTTATGGCATGAACAAACCTACGAACCGTTTCAGCTTGTAGCTCGATTTTAATTGACGCGTTTGCGAATGAATGCAAGATACGAGTTATGTACGTAGCGTGCAAAGCGCTCCTTTAACGCATTCGTCATACTAGAACATTTAGACGATTATTGCAATTAATGAAAACGTTACGATCGCGAGTGATACGCCTATAAAAATTAGAAATAACGTAATGTGGATGAATTCTATAACGCGTTCCATGGTACATACCGCGTATATACGATAGATCGAGCCTTGTACATAATGCAACAGTAAGAAACCAGTATATGTATCATGAGAGAACTCGCATTATTTTAAGCAGATCACACTCTGGGGCAGGACTATCACGGTAATTGATTTAACGTCTCGATTGTTCAGTTACATATATACATGTATGTATATAATATATATTGGTCACTATTTAGGAAAAACGTAGGATCTAAACGACATGTATTAAAACTACGTAATATTCTAGTATTATACGACTAAGACCTAATGTTTTAACCAGACGAATCTTTCATATTTCTTTCGAACTGAAATTTGCTAAAAATAGAAAAACTCGATTAGGTTGAAAATGGTTCAAAATATAGAGTAACATCAATTAAAATTCAAATTCGACCAATTATCGATGGAATAAGGCATTCGTATAGAACAATCACTCTCATGCCGAGCATTTTTGTTATAGTGATATATGTACACTTAACCATAAAATATTTGTATGTCGATAAATATTTTACGATGTCGCTTACCCGAATCATTGATTGAAGATCGATTTGCAGAGTGACAGGAGTCCCCGTGGTTCGCAAAGAAGACTCAGGCGAACATGATCAGGGACGCGGAATTTGAAACCAGTTGCGTGTCGATCGTAGAAAAAAAGGACCAGCTTAAAATCCCTGTCGGAGGTAAGTTCACAACACTTAGCCACGGTGTGGTTGTCTAACCGGTACTCCGGTACTGTACGTTCGAAACGATACAGACAGGATTGGCGAGCGAAGAGCAGGGCACACGAGTGCTGCCTCTGTCTTCGGCTGATGCTCGCTCCTCGCTACTCGCTGCTACACGGCCACAGGAACCACGTTGGTGCCCCCTCCTTTTCTCAGTTTTTTCTTCCTTACTACGTTGCCTCTCACAATGATCCGTTACTCCTTCCGCTTGCGCCTGCTAACCTTATCCGATTGCCCGTTCGTTCGTTCCTTCGTTCCTTCGTTCGATTGATACCGAGATTTATCCAATTAATATGAAACAGCCGAGTCCCTTGTTACACGATATTTCACATTTACACGATCAAAACATTTTCAAGTAAAGATATCGAGGATTGTTCTGTAGTTAAAAAGTTACGTAAAAGACTTTTTATCGTGTTTTTTATCCATTATTTTGACCTCATAATCATAACCTAACCGTGTGCATAATAACGTAAACGTGGTTATAGCCAGACCGCGAATGTTTATGCAAATTTATAGTTTCGCTGCCACACAAGTATACGCTTTAAATATATCGTAGATTATCGTAGAATTTTATAAATGTTATTATCCCTCTAGACACCAGAATTCATCGGATTTAAAAGATACTTGCATATATTAACACAGTTGGTATACACCTTTCACACTTTTGTGTTTCGTAGGATATATCATCTAGGCGATTAAATTTTCATAATTAGCTATGGATTACAGTGCATCCATAATGAATGAAGTAAATAGTGTTCCGCGGTTCTACCTACCGTTACTCTTCTTTTCGCTGGATTTTCCTCTGTTTCTTCTGCGTATTTTCCATAACTGTATTCATGCGAAATAAAATGCTAATAATAGATGATAATAAGATACGCGTAAAATATAGAGTGAATTACTTTAAACGTCTGTCGATTGGACTATACGATTTAATGTCCAGCTTTTCCCATAATTCAAATATGTATGGTCAAATAGAGAGGCAATCTTGTACGAAAATGTAAATGAAAAACATAGAATTCTGACGAAGTTTTATTTTCGATCAACAATTTACTTTAAATATTTGTATAACACGTTTATATTTATTGTAATGGATACCGAAAAGTATAGTATTAAGTGACGATAACGATAAATTGTATTACTTTGTAATAAAGGTAGAATCGCCAAATTGTACTACCACTGATAAAACATCTTGTATATTCTACTACAATGGAAAAAGAATAAAAGGCCAACAGCTTCAGTTTCAGACTTTTTATGAAAATTTCTTTATCCATTTATTATTTAAGGATCATCATTAATATTTGTTTCACTCGGTTTATGCAGTGTTTTGTCGCATTTATTACCTCAAAGTGATTAAACTTTCTAGCAGGATGATTTATCGGCGAAACTCAATAACACGCAGGGATTCGTGCGAATTTTCTTGATGGTAAGTTATTAGGCTATGACTATGACACGTTATATCGGACAGTTTCTTATCTAATTCCACGTACCAAGTAGCGCGTCAACATTTGCAAACGAGAAAAAAGAAGGAAAAAGCCTATCTGGAAAAATTGTTTCACGATTTGATGCATCAGTGCGTTCTCTAACGCGTTTTCATTCTTCTCGATAGAGTATTAACCGACACTGTACCATTCGTCTCGCAATTTTTTTGAAAACCGCGTGTTTCAGGAAGCGTGAAACATTACATTCGATAAACAAGATATAACATATGTTTGTCTTTCGTTAGGATCAGTTGTATTATACATATATATAATATGAGTATGCAAAAGTTTAACAAACTACGATAAATGCTTTATTATGTTACATTAACGCGTAAGAATATTCCGCTGTTATATTTTTAAAAGATAGGAACTTAATTTCCACGGTTAATATAATATTACAGCGTTTTTATCATTTCTCCACATTTTTACAAACTTGGCAATTTTACATTATGACCTTTTTCTACATACAATAGGTAGTTAGAATAATTTCTGAGCTTATATAGTTACGTTTATTATTGTACAACCATAATTACAGCGATAAAATCTCGGTTTAGATTTCATGCTAACTGTTGTTTTGTTGGGGTGACTTTTCCTTTAATAATTTTGCATTTCCTTTAATATTCGAATAATTTTGCATAAACACAAACGCTCATTGCAACGTATATGATACGTAACGTCGTGTCAAATTATTCGCTTAATTTATCATCGTATGTGCGTATTATGCGATAACTCCCCTGCTACGTATTTTTCATCAAATTATTTTATATTATATTTCAAACAATTTTATTGCAGTTATAATTACTATTTTATTATTTGTTTTAGTATCGTTCGACAGTAACAGATCATAACATTATTGATATTTTTGCTATCATATGTAAGCTATTTTACTGTAAGACTTTAGTTATCTATGCAAACAAGATAGTGAATTAGGGACAGCGATGTTTCGCGGAACTTAATTAGTAGAAGATAATCAATAGTGCAATATAAAGAATTGCGAAAGTTTGTGCAAACTCGTATTCCTGCCATATAATCAAGCAAACGCATAATAAGTAATCATTAATTAAACGAATTTCACAGAAGAGAAATTAATGTTGCAAGCAGCGTCAATTACAGAACACAAATCAAGAAGAAATTATAACGAATTAAATTGCGATTAGTGTAAAAACCTGTTGAATAGCGCGATGCTTGTAAAATATTTGCAGTGAACTAGACGGTGGAAAACAGTTTCTGAATGTTTGTATTATCTTTAATGATTCATGTGCGTAAGTTTAGGTGAAGTACCTGAAGTAACTGCCTACTTAGTGTCTTCTAGAAAAGTATTTAACACAATGGTAAATCGTTGCATTTTTGCTAAAGACTGTAAATAGTTCCTTGCTTACCTACTCTTGAAAATCGATAGTTTCTTTGTTAACTTAAATATTAGATACACATGAATCTATGTTTTTTTTATCCCTACTGTCTAATGTACTGTCATCAAATAATTTGTTATTTATTTTATAATAGTTAATAGTTTTTAGTTTTAGATATCTTTTAATGGAAGTAGTAGCAAACCGAACTGAGTACTGAACGAATAACGATAAATGTAATATGTGTAAGATTTTTCGTAACGCACTTTTTCATAATACAAATTAACGATATTTTCAAAATTCGTTTAATACTTATTCTCTAGTATATTGGTTAGTTCTTTACATGAGGTGTTAAAAAGTATCTTCACATGTCGCTATGTTCGGTATAACGTCTTTCCCAAAATATTCTTCTATAAATTCGCAGTTAGTATTAATAATATAGAATTATAAACACGATTATTGCTTTAGCATGGATGGTTATGAAAATTGGATACAGCGGAGAGAAATTTAATATTTAAACAATAAGAAACAGTTTATCACGAGATTGTTGTTATTTAATAAATTCTTAACTATAAAATAAAATTATGAAATGTATTACAAACGGAACGTTATTAGATCTGTAACAAAAAATTTATTTGATTAAACTAAATAATATTTTGATTTTTTTCTACATACACACGTATGTATAATACCATTGACTATTCGGTTACAGAGAATAAATAATGTATGTACATATGTATATTTACGTTGATCTCGTTTACCAGTACATGATAAAGTGAAGACTAATTAAATATTCAAAATCACAGGCAGACATCTATATTCGTACAAGAGAACGTCTTATTGCACTTAAAAGTATTCGTATCGATATTTCTGCTAGGAACTTAAATTAGTAGCTTTCATCATTGAGGTTTAAAAATTCAATTATATGTTTAAATATATTTAGAAATATACAACGGAATTTATGTAATTTCTTCTTATTTTAAAAAATAATATATTAATATCTGAAAATCAAATTATGATGTAGATAAATACCTTGGGAGATCCAGCATAAATGAGAATAATCTATTAATATAGTACATATAATATACCACATTATTTTATATTTATGATTGTTTGATAAATATTTATTTATAACAATTTTGGACGGTCGATACTTTATTAACTTAAATTTCCTTTCGCTACTTTTGCTTATGAAATATCAAGCGTGTTTCGCATTGATTTCCTTGGTCCTCTGTTTAATACATTTATGACCAAGTAGATGGAGTAATGTGTTCTACGAAACAGTTTTCGTTTTTTGTAGAAATCGCTTTTATCAATATTTAAGCAACCAAACTGATTTTTATTAAAATGCTTATATTACTAATTAATAATAAATTAATTATCCTGCAAGAAGACTATGATACATTTTTTACATTTTTACTTTCATAAAGGGAATTTTTCTAGAATTTTATAAATATAATAACAAATAAAATAAATGAAAAATTTACTGCAGTCTGCCAACTCCTGCAATTCGTTCAACTAAGTTTTATTAATCGAGTTTCGTTATAAATTGTTAACTTATCTTATCGTGATAATACGCATGATATCGTACAGAATTTTTCAAACTATTCTTTTTACGTACAGAATAGTATAAGTAATATAGTCTTTCATATCTATTTGATGTTAATAAACAATTATTTGTTCATAATTAATGAGTAACGTACTTCTCCACATTTCCTTTAATTTCTTATCATCTCCTGAGTTTTCTATTTCTCTATCATAAACTTTCTATTCAATCGGTGAAAAGAAACTAAATATATACTCTTGCAATACAAAAATTCGAAAGATACATTTTTACTTTTGACTTGATCGGTTTTCACCATATTCGATAACAACATCTGCCTCTGTTTACCTTACGTCAGGGGACGGATAAGGATGAAAAAGCACCATATGTTGTGTAGATTAATCTTCCTCGCTCGTGTATGGATTAAATAGCAAAATTATGAGTAATGTTAGCACTATCTTTAAAAAGTTCATATGTATGTATGTAAAAGCTAATATTTAGCTACTTTTTTTACATTGCTTTTTATTTCGATATACATATATGCTTAGAATCGTGTTCATATGGATTACATTTTAATTACTTTTTTGGGAAAGGGGGGGGGGTGTTTCTTCTCGCTTTGGCAATCAATTATTACACGTCTCACGGTAATTCTCATATCGTGAGTATTATCTTTCATTGGTAAAGAATATTATCATTTGGATAATTTTAATTCAATCTCGTAAAGAATGACAGAAAATCGTCGCAAATGTCGAATATCGCGATACGATTTGCCAAACCGGTCGAAAAATAAATTTCCGATCCGTTTGCCGTCCCCTATTCCCGTATCTATCAAACAGTCATCATCTGACTTACAATTTTATCGATCGAGAAAAAACGGTCTCGCAACGTTTCAGTCGTCAGCTGCTCGTTCTACACACCCCTTGCATAAATTGAAGAATCCTTTCACAGTCGGCGAGGGTCCCACGGAATTGGTTGATCCCACAGAAACGATAAATTCCGCTTAGCGACTTGCGACAAACTCCTAATTTCTCTGCAGGACATCGTCACCCATGCGTCACTCTTCATTTCACAAATTCACGGTAGCAAAGCAATAAGCTGGCCACCCATGGCTTCTCAATTGATCTGGACAATGCGGGATGCGATCGAATTTGTTTAATTTTTTCCTTTTCTTCCTTCTATTTGCTTCTCCTATAATTAGTGTTTTATTATTGTTTTTATCTTTTCGGAAACAATTCGTTTATCTTGCGTTAAGCCACAGTAACCGGATTTCATTCCTGTTCAAGTTTAATAGAAACAACTATTGAATAACTACTAATAAATCGGTCGCTAGTAGTGTGATTATGTAATAACAAGATGCTGATTGCATCGACGATGAAATGATGAGATATAATTAGCCGAGAAATTTTGCCATGCACATAATTAGTAATTAGTAATTTTAGGATGATAATAAATATGTTAATAACCCATACTTGTACCAAACAGTAGTAGTTTTTAAAACTAAAAATGGAAATTTTAAGTTTTTCTTTATAAACTACAGCAATTCGGTTTATTCTCTTTTGGTATGAGTATAGAGCGATATTCCGAAACGTATTATTGCATTAAGCACGACGGTATTAGTTACGATTTCTAGATATTCGAGAATGAATCTCTAACGATTAACTTGATCTTCTTAACGAGCGGTTTCTTGTCTTTGTGTACTATAAATCGGATTATTAATCATAATTGATCGCCATTTCTGTATAGATATTTACATATGTATATGTATATATATATATATATATATATATATATATATATATATACAGGTTACTATTATTTAAGATAATTGTAAAATATGGGATATCGAAGACGATTTTTTAAAGCTTATTTCGAACGGGATATTTATTGAATTATCCTCTTATTGAATTACATAGGGTGTTTGACAACGCTTACTGTTAATCAATACTACGATGGTAGCTTCCAATTGCTTTAATTACCTTTACTGAAATTGTAAATTGATCGTTACGTGTTCCACATTTATACTAACGGCACTTAATCAATAACGTTTGAGTTTTCATAACAGTCGTGTTTTTCGTGGTAAAGTAGGTTATTATGCAACACGTAAACATTTCAAAAATTCGCTCGGATAAGAGTCTCGTTAAGAATTTGTTAAAGTAATCAATTTCACTCTTGTTATTTCTGAACATTGAACTTCTTATAATCACTAATATGTGGTTTATGGACGTTTTAACGCTTCGTATTATATTGTATATATTTATATATTTTGTTACTTTTTTTAAGTATAATAACGCTTTGTAGCGTAAACGCTTCGATCGGCCGTATTCAATTTATAATGAGAATCGATGATTTCTCAATGACAAACCCCCTCCCCCCTCTTTTATACAGACTTCAGAAAAGACAGAAGGTATCTCAATTCTATGCGTATATTTTTTTTATATATTTCTTCGAATTCTCCGAGGTGCCTTGACCAATAACGATGATTCCGTTTGCATCTCGTCGGGCACGTTCTTCCGTTGTAAACTACTTTTTTTACAAAAATGTATACAATTTTTATGTATGTTTATCGATTACTCACAATGGGAATGTTTCGATTGAAAAATTTTTTCACCGATTACATTGCGTTGTGTCTGGTTGTTTATCCACAAACTCGTCGCTGGAAGCGACGTGAAATTGGAATTTCTTTACAAAATTGCCTCCGGAAGCGTACATCGTGTGCTTCTGTACATAGGCTGGTCGCTCAAACCTGACTTGACCCGTGTCGTATCGCTTTAAGCAAACGTGGGTCGTTTCATTACATATTGGTTGTAAGAAGTAGACTGCGACAGTTTCTCTGTGAAAGAAGTCGTCAACCTTTGCATATTTGCAAGTGCACTTTCGTCATGCGGTTTATTGAGAATTTATGTTCGGTGCTAAATTAGATATGACTAGGCCGTCTAAACCTTACACACGACCAACGGCGACGTAGTTTTGGCACTTTGCAAATTTTTTTCCGTTAAGATCAATTACAACCCTATTTAATACAGTTGCGTGTAATTTATATATTGCCAAGTTTAAGTTAATCATCTTTCTGCATCTTATATTAATGGTGAATTCGCAGAATGAAAATTGGTGCTATAATTAATCTCTGCTGCACACCGCTGTAGTTGTATAAAACATCAATGCCCTTCCATTCAGGATAGTTGCATGACGTCACCAAAGAGAAGTACATTTATGCCATCAAACAGTTTTTCATTGGTCTCGAATTCCTGCAGTCTTAAATGAATTACTTGCAAATTTTCATAAGTTATTATTTATATCGCTGATTATTGATACCATCAATAGTCAGGTATATAGGTCATAGCAGTGGCTTTCGCAATGGATAAGGAGAAAACAGAATGCAGTTTTTTCGAATATTTGACGGGTCATAACGCTAGTTAAAGAAGCTATGTCGATAATAGACGATTTTATTATCGCGTCGACTGCAGGCTTATATCAGCGTTTAACAGGTCCGACAAGCAATTTTAAAATGAACGATTTGCCACTGCGCAGCTCCTCTGATAATGAAAAACAACATTTCTTCCGTACTTCCATAATCTCGTTTTTAATATCTTTTTCAATTATTGCGGAAACTGATTTAAGTAGATTTTTCCATTGGATATTAAGACTTCGAATGCTATTAAAGAACACACTTTCGGCATTGCAACTATCTCTTACTGTTAGTCTTTATTTAAATCTATTGGGTCATCGTATATTGTTTCATCGCCATAAATCATGATTGGATTTTTTGAACGCTCATTATTAATTCCTTTTTCATCTACAGCAGCCTGGGCGAGCGCTATTATAATAACTTGCTCCGCATGAGCAAATTGTTCGACGGTTGCGCTTCTCAATATAAGCTTCAACTCGTATTTACGTCGCAGGAAACATTGGAACGAATGTTACTTACGAAGCGGAACTATTAAGTTATAGAAATATACTTCTCCATCTTGGTTCAAAGTCTAATATCGATGGCGAAGTGCACCTGGTTTAATCGTTATTCGCATGCAGAGCTGGGCAGTCTATGCAGTTGTTTGTTCGTTAATAAGAATTAAGAATTGAAACATACAATAAATCGATAGAAATAAATTACTGTCATTTTAATGTCAATGAAAACCATTTTATGTTGGATTTGTGATATTGATCGTTACAATAAAAAATGTGAAATAAAAATTTTATCCAAAAAAGTATTAGCGATTTCAAAATGCACTGAAAAGTGAAAAATAACTTTCTTTTTATTTATACAAATGAGATGTGCTGAAAAGCATGAATGATATTTTATTTACATTTTATTTACACGTATGTGCAATAACGCTTAACATCACTCATTTACTTACTAAATAGCATATTTAATATACAGCATTCTTTTCGGAGGCGAGGCAAAATTAAAAATACTATTAATATATAGCCTCTTTCCACCTCTAATTGCATAACATCAGTAATTGTAACAATTGTATCTTGAATTAGGGACAAGTTTGGTATACACATAATTCTATTAACTTGTACATTATTAATATATACATTAAGCGTAATTCCTATCAGTACGGACACAAATGACGTTTTTCACTTTGGCCAAGACTAAAAAATGTTCTATGTAACTTTGTGCTATAATATATTTCGATTTAATAAAATTAAATATAAACTTGTTGAAATTTGAATAATATGAATATAAATGAGTTGAAATTTTATAAGATGGCGCTAAAGTATTGTATTGGAAGCATTTTACGGCATTTACCACCGTTTTCGAGAAGGTTGCAGTATATTGAATATGCTATTTAGTAGGTCGATAAGTAATGTTAACCGTTTTTGCATATGTATGTAAGTGAAATATAGACGAAATAGAAACTATGTCATACCTTTTCGCGCACTTCATTTGTATGAATACAAAGAAAATTATTTTTCATTTTTCAGCGCATTTCGAAGTCGATAATACCTTTCTGGAAATTTTTTTTTGTATTTATACTCTTTTTGTATTTATATTAAAAAGTATACACTTTTTTGTATTTATTGTGTTTATAAATGTAAAACCCATCAATTCTCGTTTTATTGTACATTCCAAGTGTACACAGCGGGTCTGAAATGGGATATTTTAAGGGTTTCGATGAACTAATATCTTTGGGTGACGCGCCAAATCGTCAGGGGGTAAATGAAAATGAAGACTTAATTGAAACGTCTCTGTATATGTCATCACAACTAAAGTTAGTTGCGTTGTCCGTTTAAGCAAGTTACGAAGCCAAGTATTCCTGCCGCACCGTAGGAATGTCACGAAAGCCAATTCAATTAGCCGAGTGAAAAAAACCTCTCATTAACTTCCCGATAGCTCGATATCCGGTGTACTCTCACATTCAAATAAAAAGTCTAATTTAGCTTTCCTCCATTTTATGTTCGAAACTTACAAATTGCTCACTTTCGTAATAAACGTTTTCTCAATCCATCGCAGTTATAAATTACAAAGTTTTTTTAATTTTATCTGTTTTTTAATATCTTTTTTAAGATATTCTGCGTACAAAATGTCCTAGTTATATCTATACTTATCAAATAATTATTCGATCATGCGTGAATTCTAATTTGCATGAAGTATAGTAAAACAGACGTGTGTTAAGAGAAAAAACATTTCATTTGTATATTTCATTCGAATATTTTCTCTTTGTAATCATATAAAATCATTATTTCTTTGCAATTCAATATTACTTCATTATGTATGGAATGTTAAACAAAACATGTTAATTATTTCAGCCTTTGAGAATTATGTATGGTACGACTGATTATTCATTCTTTACGTTTCCATTGTGTACATTCGACGTCTTCTAAAAACTAATTAATTAATTATGAAACTAATGAATATATTTCGTAAAACATATACAACATTAGGAAAGTGATATGCGGTCAAAATTGCTACTAACGAAGTTCTGGGTATACGTATACATATGTAGAATGAAATTCTCAAGATTCTACCATTTAAAATGTAGACGGCACTCTTTTTTTATTCTATGTTATAACATAGGTGCTTTTCTGAATATTCGCGACATATTATCAACCATTCTCGCCGTAAAATTAGATAACCGGTTGTCAATTTACAGCTACATCACGAACTGTCTTCGGTATGAGTAAGGAAGAAATAATTGGACATAAATCCATCTGCAATGATTCGACGTGGTCATTACGCGAGCTAAAGCGTGGCCCGACTCAAGTGCAATGCAAATACAGGCCACGTACGCAACCGCATTCACTAAATATTACCTGGCCTATGCCTGAAATATGCCAGTGATGATAAATAGGACGCGATAAGTGGCGAGTTACTCATAGGCGATAGTGGACATATTCGTTAGGGAGGTCACGGAAATTCGAGCACTCAATATGTGCTTCGAGCAGGCGTACGCCACGCCAGGATAAAATAATGACGTGTTCCTTTTGTTTGAGCTATTGATATTATATGCTTCAAGGGTTTCCTTGTCACGGATTCTAATTCGATATCGAATGATCGAGTGTCTTAGAAAACAGCAGGGACACTCTCCTATCCCTTTTACAAAGAATTCGTTGCTTTTATAATATTTTATAGTATATCAAAGGTTCGATTTTTATGAAATAATTTATTGGTTGTTTGGTTGAAAAAAAGTTTCAGAGATCGGAGTAGCAGTAATTATAGGGGATAATCTTGATAAACGCTCCAATGTACCTGTAAAAATTGTTGCAGTTTTTCTACAATATTTTAAGGACATAGAGGGAAAGAGATTGTAAAACAATCCTTAAATGAAATAACAGAAAATGTTTCAGTGGTGGATTGCAAGAAACGAGAACTATCAAGGGTAGGATTGAAAGAATCGCTAATGATCATAAGTAGCTTAAAGAATAATTGGCCCGCTATTCGCGTTGTACGGTGTCATCGATCACACAGGAAATCCATAAAAAAAAAGTATTCCAATTTCCTAAACATCAAAAGGTGTATTTCCTTCTATTTACGCTCAAAAGATGGTTTTCTGGGCAGAAAGATCGACGAAGTTTATTTTTTTATCTTTTCGCTACCGATTGAAAACTACGAATGTTTTGTTTCCTTTTCTTTTTTATTCTCGTCCTCTGACATAACAAAAATTGAACATGTTCCACAATCACGTCGTTTAACGTTCACCGAAAAAATATGCGACGAATCAGACAGAAAATTCGAATCTTTGCACATCTAGTGCGCAAATGAGACTGAATGTGTAACAATAAATATAATAAGAAGCATTCTTATTCAATGCTAAAATTGCTTAAAATAATAATAATAATAATAATCGACGAGAAAAATTGTATTGTTTTAATTCATGAAATTTTTATTATATTTCGTTCGTCATATGGTTTATTTATTATAAAACTCAAACGGGATAACAATTTCTGAAAGTTTGAATAATTCTCTAATTATTTTTCTTTCCTGAATGTTCTAATATTATATAAATGAAGGGTATATGTCTAAAAATTGGTGACAGTGTCGTTAAAGAATGATCATTTTGCGGTCCTTTGATCTCAATTGGTACGCGAATAACGCTCTCATTTTCTCGTATCATCGAATATTGAACTAGCTTGAGCCTCGATTTGTGGGGAACCTCCAATCATAGCAGTGTATGGTTAAAAACCACAAAGCGTCCCAACGAGACTGCCTTATCTTTCTCGTCAGATCTCAGCAACCTTTTCAGAGGCTCGTTTTCTCAATTCGTTTTTCTTTCTCCCTTCCTTCGTGCATCCACGTGCCAAAGGAAGGGGAGAAACACTAGTTTCCTTTTCTTTTATCTTTTGAAACGGAACAAAATGTCTCTGTGTTGATAAGTACGGCGCACAATTTATGCATATAATTTATGATTAATACACATATGTAATAGTTCAAAGACGTATCACTCTTTGAATAATCATAACACAGTTATTCTGGTTATCTCAAGATAGGAAGCTGCACGATTTCTTAATATTTGAGTAGATAATTGATATTTTAGTTGTACTTTGATGCAGGTAGCAAATATTTAATTATGCAGACATAGACCTATATATTTACATAAATATTCGCGTTCTTTCTATTAGTTGTAAGAAACATTTCTGTAATATTTTTTTTTATATTTCCTCGTTTACCCCTCCTTCGAGGCACGCTATCGAAATGTGTTTGTGGTATTGCTGGAACATCTGCATTATCGCCGGTAACATCTTGCTTGTCGAAGTCCGGCTGTTCGTTAAATCAGAATGCATTGTACCGACAAGACAACGTTCGATATAGGAAGATTGCTTTGCGATAACGTCAACCATTTTTAGTCCCCCTTTTTCTGAGTATACCGTCCATCTTCGTGTCGATCCTTCTTATCGAACGATCATGGAGATTGTAATTTATTTATATATTACTCACTATCCAGAGGCAGTATTTTCATCACTGTTTCACAAAGAACATTCTTTTTTAGAATACACTTTCGCACTGAATAAAAATCGTTAGGTACAGTGCTTCGTAGTTTTTCACGAGTACATCGTACGACATCGCAGATGTAGAGGTCTGTATAGGTTCCCGAGTCCATTATTTTTTTTCTTTTTGCATTAGGCAGACGTTTGTACCAAAGTTTATCAGAATGTTTCCGATCTTACGGATAGAAATACGCCGCATAAATGAAGTTAAACTCTGCTTGTTTGTAAATAACCCTACAGCAGTCGTAAATAACATAATTAAATACTAGCTACGTGTTAAATTGAACAAACTGTGTGTTCTCGGTTATCGTTCATCGCGTCGGGCGTGATATCTATCGGCGATTCGTTTCCATCTAGTAAGAACGCAGCTTTCAGCGTACAATTTTGTCTGGACGGATGTGAATGCTGTTTAACGTTACATTTAACAGGATTATTACTTAATAACGTGTATTCTACATACCGTGCAACTTCGAAATATATAAATATGCATTGGCTTATGGCTTATGAGGGTCGAATACACGTGCTCGTTCATCCGAGTTGGAGCTGTATCGTTATGCTAACGAGTATGGTCGTGTTTCACTGATGTACGTGCTTCTTTTGCGCGCGCGCGTGTGTGTGTCGGTGTGTTCGTATATGTGCAAATCGATATAGAATCATAAAAAGGAAAAAGGAAGGCATTTCGTGACATTGGAGTTTATCAGTAACGAGCATTGTCTTGAATAGTCAAAATATTATTCAAATAATATACCTAAGTATATTCTTACTACTGGGGTCTTCCATCGAGCTACGCGAAATAAATTTCACGTTACTTAATTTTTGGATTTTATCGTGTACGAATGTTAAATTAATACCACAATTCAAATTAATGCTGAATTAATATTATAACCGTTATACCAAAAATGAACTGTTCTATGTGAGTTACCAAAGAACTTTGGAAGTTGCACACACGGATAACGTTGTGCAACGAACTGCACGGTAAAGCATTGTTTGTCGAGCCATTAGACAGGCGCGTGCAGCTACTATTTTTGTAGTTTAATTTACTGTGCAACTTTTACGGTATACTCGTTTCACACTTCTTCTCCGCGTCGTTTTTTTTTTTGAGACTGTATCATTATTTTAAATTTACAGTTGGTAATTTTGACATTGATCGTTGCAAATCATAGAGTTATTAATCGCGTGTTGCGAAAATATCGAACCATGATTAATATAGGTAACATTGTAACGCTTAAAAACATCAACGAATAATTACATGTCATTTACTTTGTCAGTGAAGGCAGACGATAATTTTCATTGCTCAAAAATCAAGTTCGTTATGATTGAGAATCATGAACGTGTATTCCATTTATCTATAGAAATTGTAAATTCATTAGGTTTGAGGTAACGAATGCTACAACGATGGTTAAGTAATATTTTTAATCGCAATAAATATTCTAAAATATTCTCATAAGTGTTGTGTACTTATTCCAAAATACACATATACATATCGCATTTTAGTTGTAGGAGTTTTAAAACAAGTTTAGCCTCACTGAGTTTGTTGTTTCTTAATTATTACTTGCTATACATAATGTTAAAGATTAAATCGTTTTTGTAACTAGCCAAATTTACAGTAGACAATATTTATCAATTACTTATTCATCGAAATACGTAATTTCAGAGTATCGTTATATTGTTGTATTAATTATTTATTAAAGAGCGATGTGCACGAGTCGTAATTATAGTGCTGTAACTGAATATCGCAAAACTTAATAATAATTTATCACGCAAATAATAAGGATACTAGGATATAATCAAAAGATACGCAAACCATTGGACGAAATTTATTTTATTAGTTTCTATTGAAAAATCGGAGTTAGAAAAGAAATTATTTTGGGATTGGCTGTCATTAAAAAATAAAACGTTAGACTGGCGCAAGTATGAATAGTGACGGTTTAAAAAGATTTTAATTCTCAGCAGGATAAATTATAAGAGTGAAGGTAGGAATAACATCCCTCAAAAAAAGAATTTTTACGAGTATGGCATTGTCGAGTAAGAATAGAAGTCTCAAAAGCCGTGGATTAATGAAAGACAGTATGTCAGTAAAAAGGTAAATTTAAATGAAATATGTAGCGCGAATGAATATTTCTCGATGGGTCGATCGATGCTTGCAGACCCTGTCATAAGATTTGCATAATTTCCAAATCTCTTGTGCGCAACGACAATGAAAAAAACTGGAATCGACGTTGGTACACGTGCCTCCACGATGTTTCATATATGCTCGTGAGAGGGTGGCGATCGCGTAGAAGATTTTCAAGCCCGACTGCTCCACGTCTGTACCGAAAGGAAGAAGGGGTGGACGTTGATAACCGGGAAGATATTGCGGTTTAAACGGCTGGAAAATTGTCCAAACTGCCATGATGCATAATTTCGACGTGACTTAGCGGCACTTGACTTGACGCTTTGTCCCTGTTTAATGCGACAGGCCTGTTGTAGTGTCTGTGTGTAGTGTCGATAGACCAGACAGGGTTGCTGCTGTCGTGGGAGGGTATTTTATTTGCAAAGACAATGTCAACTCCGGTTATGAACGTTTCGTTGCGATATTAACGAATTAATTCACACGTTTAAGCAGGGTAATCGATCGTTAACTATTGTCACATAGCACTCTGTACGCTAATATGTAAACTCTTTTCGATTACAATTAGATCCGTGTATACAACGAACGATCGTTTATAGAAGCAACGTGTTCCGATAGTATCGATGAGATAAAGTATCGTAGCATATGATGCGCTTCTACCTACTCTTTGCGCGATATATGGATAGTAAATTACAATTTAAAAATAGAATGTCTTTAATTTGTTGTTTCTTCGATTCTTAACAACGACTTCTAACTAAAATCGAGAAACCTTGGTGTCGCTTCCCTTAATCAAGAGAACTCGGTCTACGACATTTTAGGAGCTTCTTTTTTATACTTTGATCACGAGCAGAGCTTGCCTACTATCTGCCGTGTACTTTCCTTTCGCAGCCTGTCAATCTCGCATTAACGACATTCTGTCCTTAAATTGATAGGGATCGATTGCAATTTATCGACAAACATTGAGCACAGTTTTTGGTGGTAGTTTTCAATTTTTATTTCGAACCGTAGCTCATCGTAAAAATACAATATATTAAATTCTTGAGTAGGTTTTCACGGATGTTGCGCAGAAAACCGATAGGATTCTTTATACGATATTTGATCTCGTGATCTCCGCGTGCCGATCCTATAATTTTATTGGATCCCCATTTTACGACTATGTGTAACTGTTTGACACGAGCGAGATTGTTACCCCGGATACGAGATTGACACGTTTTACTGTCTCACGTGCAAATATAAGCGATATACGTTTAAGTCGCGTCAAGCATAATCCACTTTTCGATTTCGTCCCACGTACGCTTTCGTTTGTTTCTCTCATTTTTTTTTCTTTTCGATTCCGCGATCGTTCCAACTTTCGACGAGTTTATTTTCATGGAATACCAAACTTTATGGAGAATACAGTCAGATCATTTTTTGTGTTCCTTTTAACGGATCAATTTGCCATTTGGTTTTTTAACTGTACGTTCGAACTAACGGTTTGATCGGAGATCCAAATATTTTCATACATATAAAATATAGAACATATGTAGAATAAAGGTTTGATCTCCAATTAAATATAAATATCATATCATATCAATATCGATATCATAAATACAAATATTATATTAGTAAAATGAACTGTACGATATACTATCATTATATTAGATATACGCAATAATATTATTCTGTATATTTAAAATCTTTGATATGAAAGCCATGTTATAGAGAAAAAATATAATAATACCTATAGTTAAAAACGCTAACGAGCAAAACGTTGAACATTAGTAATTTGAATTAATGAACTATACAGTGAAAATGACTATAGATTTCCAAATAATCCAAGAACTGTCATGTTATGGAGAAGACAATTCGCTCATTGTCAATTATAATTTCATTTATAGTTCCATCGGTTCGCTTTACTTGGACGGTCTCTGTGGGCTGCCAAAAACAGCAGGGTCGCCGGTGAATGGATTCGAAAACGCGGAAATAGAAACGCAAATCAGCCCCTTTGCAACGATGAACCGGAGAACGCTTAGATTTCATGCGGCTGGACCATCCGGCAGCCGACAGACGGGTTGCAAATTCTTGGTTCTAACGAAAATTAGCAATAATTGACCAGAAAATGAACGTTTGTGGCGGATTAAAAGGGGGCATACCGCAAAACAAGCACACGGCTTTGGCCGCGTATGCCTGGCGTTCCTGCGGTATCATAAAACCAGTCCACGGTCTGTAATTTGTAATGAATACGGCTCTAACTAGCCCTCACCCCCTTTCATTGGCTGACAAATCACGCTTCCGTGGTAGAGAGACGGGCGCCTGTATACCTGGACATATAACTGTGTGAGAATTTGTACATTGAACCTCTTCCTACATAAAGTGCCTAAACCATGCGACAGGACGCTACGTGATATGTCCGTTCATTCGGTATTCAAATGATACGGGGATGATGCATGATTTTGATCCGACAATCGGATTATCAACGTTATGATATATAATTTGGCTGCTGGCTGTCTTCTCGCTATCTAACGTACTCTTTGCGCGGCTCTGGTTTTCGAAAAGAGCCAAATGATTTAACGACCTATCGGATTGGATTATCCGGAAGAAGATGAAAGGAAATTATTTTAACAATTTGTTACTACAGCTGTTGACACTTTTTAATCGTGATAATTAACTAAATGTTGGAAGTAGAATCCACGTTTATTCGCTTGTTCTTGCACGATCTTCTTTCATCATACGATTAACTAGCTGCGATTAAACGTAGTGTCACTCTTCGTGAATAGCGCCTTAGGCAAGGTATAAATACGTGTTTGTCCTACTAGATGAACCCTACTATTTTCCCGTATATATCACGTGACAAGTAGGTATACACGTCCATTAAAAGCACTCATTCGTTGGATATTCGATCATACGACACACGATCGTAATCTTGGCCTACGTTGTTATTATTCCCCGAAAATAGAGTGTTACTCGATAATCACGATCCGCCGAGTCATGTGTCACTTTTCGCTTATTATTCGTGATAGGAAACAAGATTACGTTCGTCTTGCTAGAAATTCTGCGGAAGGATGAGAAAACCGAGGTACATTCGAACCTTGAAATCTAGCTATAGCGCCTGTTAGATTCTTTTACATATTATCGATAACCCGAAATGAAATTCTTTTATGTTTTCGTTGTAACATATTCTTATCTTTTTACAGTGTATCTTTTTTTTATATTTAAACATATAGTTTCGTCGTCTAGATCGAGTTGAATTATTAGTTTAGTAAAATTATTAATCTACTTACACTTTAATTAAATAATTTTATTTGTCGATGTTTGCGTTTAAAAGTAAGTCTGTCTATTCGCGTCGAGTTTAACGCATATCGGTTACCATTCGCATTTCTCCACTGCACATATATTTTATGAGATAAACGAGTCCAGTGAATACTCAGCACTACTAATCCATTCTAAACAAGTTTTACGAGGACACTTTGTGTCAGAGGGTACACTCCCTTCTTATTCCTCGCAAGAAAATTTCTTCCGTTGTGAAAATTCACTTCCACCTCGTCCTCTTGCCAGTAATCTAGAAAGAGGAAGAGGGTGCAACGAATCCTTTTATCTTTCTCTTCGTCGATGTACGATCGTAGAAAGGGAGGGAGGCTCGAAAACGCGCGCGCACCTCACTTCTTCTTTCCAACCCCCTCTCTAGAACCGATATCGTCTATCCACCTATCCCCATCCGGCGCAATCAAAGATTTACAGGAATAAATAGTAAATAGAACCTGGAGGGAAGTACTAGAACCAATTATTGCTCTCCTTTCCTCTTTCTTTCGCTTACTTTTTTTCTTCATCCTTCTTCGTCTGTACGTGTATTTGAACATTATGTTATACTCGAATTGTTCTCGGTTCCCTACGAAATGTTTCGTTACTGTTAGATTTTCTCTGCGATGAAGTACTAATACCTTGAATTAAAAGGCAAGTGAAACTAGTAATTACCAACTTTTACACTGCGATTTTTATATAAAAAATAAAGCGAGTCATCCATATAATTGATAAAGTTGATATAATTATTGCATAGTCCTGTAATTCAACTTTATAACTATTGCTTTATATCAATGTACTCTTATTTAGTCTTAGTTTTTTTTTCCATTTTTCAGTTTTCGGTCTACAGTTCTAAATTTAGTTATAGTCTGTTTCGTTATAGTCTGTTTCGTTATATTTTGTCTATATTTTTCATGTATATTGAACAAACTTATGCTCGTTTACCATCCTAAATAAACAAAAACAATTGGTTTATTGTACGAATTTTCATTGGAACGCGATATCCTAAGGATATATCCTAAGGACATAGCGATCGTTCGACGCGAGGAAAAAATGAACTGCAGCGAACGATGGCTAATAATCGTGAACGATCACATGGGCCGCACGGAAAAGACGTATCGTATGTTTCTCGAGCGAATTGCTCGACGAGTTCTAACCAAGGAAGTAGACCCTCTCGACCATTCTTCCGACGACGTTACGAGAGAAGTACGAAGAGGAGGGATCGAAACTCTCGCGCGCGCACCCTTTCCTTTACCTCTCAAAGTTTCCCTTCCTTCTTCCCTTTGGATGGAGCCGATATACCGAACATATAGGTGTCTCGTCACCGTATCACCTATCCACCCTACCCTTTAGTCGGAGTCGGAGGGTGCTTCTGAATAGTGTTGGTGGCTTCAGGAGGGAGACGAAGGAAGGTGGAAAACGCCTGAGCTGTTAGTGGGGTCTTTTGGTTGAAAAAGGGGGCGCGCATGCGTCCCTCGAAATCAAGTCAGAGCCACTCCCGATCGCCAATGACCGTCCAACACGATCCTCCAAGTGATTCTACCAGCGCTTCAGTCTAACGTCCGCATCCGCACAGTCAACAACCCCTTATCACGAGCTTCTCTTGGATGCAGTTTCGACGTTGCGCGTGTTAGAGTCCCTCCCTATTCGGAAAACTTACATTACCCGTATGTACTTTCATCATTTGATAGAGAATTAGATAGAGTGTCTTACCATCAGTTTCCAAACACGATGGACAAAATTCTCTTTCCGTTACTCTATTTTCAACCGGGATCCTTCGACTATTCGACTAATTCCATCTGTTCAAGACAAGAAAGATTCAAGCATCATCACCGATTCGTCTCTTAACGTTTTTACAAAATCTACAAATTACAAGCAGACTTTCTTCTCGTCGTCGACTTTTGACTCGCAGTGATTTTTCTCCGTTAGCGATACGCTACACATTTTGGTACTAGTATAGTGTTTTGTGTCAAAGTTTTGGATAATTCGTTGGGGTTATGTTCGTTAGGTTATCCTAATCTTTCTAGATGAGTGATAGCATAATATTTGAACTATAAATATATGTAAATTTATTCTTCTGAGGAAATAAATCTATCTTCATTTTTTGAAACAAGATTTTCCGGTAACTGATTGCAAATAAAGTATATTCTTCGCTAGGTTGTCAATTTTTACGAAGTTCCATTTCTCTACCCTCTTAAGCGGAAAACTCGTTGCGAGTTTCGCTCCAAGTTCAATTCCGAAATTTCTTTTCTGATGTACAAGCTCTAACGTAGATCCATATTTCGTATTTAAAAAGACATGAAAGCTAAGTGAATTGATTTGGAGATTCGTCGACAACGAATCTTAGCATAGTTCTTCGTCTTGTTTATTCTCTATTTCTCGATAGAAGATTTTATCAAGTTGTAGTTATTCTCGATGAGTGAATCGAGACACATGAGGTTCTCCGTTTCAGTCGGCTCCTAGAACTGATTCGATTCTACTGTTTCATTCATTTTTAATTGGACATTGCTGTCGACAATGGCACCTGTTCCTGTTTCATGCGGGTACGCACATGACACGTCACGTGGGGGCCGCCAGAGTTGTCGACTCGTGCCTCGGTGTTGCACGTGACATCTCGACTTTCTGACGAACACCACAGAGAAAAGTGGGGTCATCGTGCTTTAAACTGTGAAACGAAGAGGCGGTGTGACCTGTTTCATAACGAGCGGCAACGCGATCGACCGGCCGAGCAAGTAATCGTAGCGATTCTCCGTCAATCTTCGCCTGATACGGCCCGACTATTACGGTAAGTCACTACTTGAATTTATTCTCATAGTCCGCGTCTTACTACCTCATCTCTTAGGAGACTCTTCCAGTCTGTCTCTTTAAAATTAATCGAAATAATTCGAACGTTGATACAGTTGTATCTAGGATAGTCATTTGATAAAAATTTATCATAACGTAGACAAAATTGTATGTTTTTTTTATCGAATTTTGGTATTTCAATATCGAAAAACAAAGGAACCGTAGAATTTTTTGAAAGACAAGAGACGACAGTGCGAAGTTTGAATAGAAGGTTCGTCATTAATCAGTTTAGAAGTTGTTATTAATACCGTTTCAATTGTTGGGAACTCGAGTAGTCTGACTATCATGACGAGCAACTACTGAACTCCGTTGGACGATTAAACAGCGCACAACTCGTCGAGTTATTATCTTACTTTCCAAGTATCATATTATATCATTTTCCATGCAATTGAAGATTAAATTGTTGGTCGATGTAGCTGCGTAACATCGCGTTCGTACCATGCGATGTATTTAATCTGTTCGTTAATTCGAGCCTCGTAACATAGCGATCGAAACCTCTCAGGGTGAATTTATAAATCTATACGCAAATTTTAATTCAAAATTGGTCTTATGTAATTTTGTAATCGCTCTGTGAATAGTAATCGATTTCTCTGCCTTATGTCTTCATTGTTTTATAACGCCAAGTGTCTAGATGACGTTGATCATTCTCTGGAATTTAATCGTTTTTCTCTTAGCTCTTTAATGTTTCGAGATTACTTCTTAAGGGAGTGATAAACACTTTACGATGGACGTTGATTTTTCAAAAATTCAGAGATGTCTATTCTTATTGAAAGAATGAAATTGACGCAAATGTTTCGAAATCGTTGAATTTCAGTTCGCTATAGGATTTCGTTGATCCTTGTCCGCCGTTTCATCTCCGAAGCTCCCCTAGTTTCTTTAGCCAATTCCCTGGTCCTCGAATCATATTTACGCGAGCGTTTTCAATTGCGTTTGCACGGTAATTTCACATCGGCGGAAACGAGCACGGTGACGAAGACGAGGAGTTGCAAGGTCAAGAAGTCGTCTCGAAACCCCGATGGGATGTTCCATCACTTTCCAACGATCTTACCTTGCACCATTCACCAATAGAGGGGAAATTTCTTCCTTACCCATTTAATGATCTACCAGAGGAACCGAACGAAAAGTTGCCAAAGTGTGTCGTTTTCAACGTTATGCACGTTCCACTCGCCTGTTTCTTTTTCTTTTGCGTTTCTTCGACGAACTTGAACTTGTTAGCTCTTTTTTTCTCTAAAAAAAAAAAAAAAAAGAACGACAGTTACTTCTATGTAAGGAGCTTCTACACGAGTGATAAATGTCTGTTTCTACGTTGTTCCAATATGTTTGTTTCATTTCTCCCCTATAAATTATTTTTATCTTTTAAATATTCCAATATAAAGTGTTTCGGAATTATAGGCCAGGGCGATATGATTTATCCCTGTATAATATTGCTGAACGCATTACGAGTCTCTTTAGTCATTAGTGATCGTAATTTTTCAAATCTAATAGAGAATCGGAGCGCATTGTTCATATATAATACATTATATTTTTGCTAATTTCCTCACTTTTCATCGAATTTTATCATAAGTTGCGCAAAAAATGCAATTCCAACTGAATTTGGTAGAATAACGGATATCATTGTACCGTACGGTAAAATCATTCATTATCTTTATAATATTATTCGATCTATGTCTCTGAAACACCTTAGATGGTGCAAATTTAAAGGAAAGTTTCTTGTAAATAGTATAAAAGCGATTATTGATATTAGAAAGTGGAGTAAATTCGTGTGAAGTAATTGTTATTTAACTCTCATAGTAATTGGACCATTCCATTTTGCGGTTTCCATTACAGGAAACGTCCCTAAAAAAGTTTCTTCGGAACACCATGTGCGTGATGTCTTCTGAAATAAGAACCTCCTTATAAGAGACATTTTATTTTGTCGCGTGTCATTTGATGCTCGGAGCCATTAGCCATGCCCGGTGGTTTTAACTTGTAGGACGAAGGTAGGTTTACCTTTCCTCTCAACGTACCTGATTGTAAACTTAACTTTCTTGAGTGCTTCGCTTCCTGAATAGCTTGGATATCTTCCTTCTTCCGCCTTCATTAACGTACCGCGATATATTCCTGCGGTTCAGTCTTTTAGTTAAAATGAGATCCTTGGTAAACTTGTACTAGCAATAATTAGTAGTCCGCTACAATTGAAGGTATTAATAATAATAATTGACTAAAAGACGGAATTGATTTTTAGTATTACACACTGCAGAAAGTTTGCCGCATCTACAGAAATTTAAACGATCTTTTCTGAAATAGATAAAGACTCTTTTCCCTCTTGCATTATGTATTACTTCATTATACACCTTTCATTTTGATTTTATTGATACGAGTTTTATATTTTTATCTTTGGTAATAGAAACGTTAGCTCGTAAGAAAATTCTAAGATGAAAGTTGGGAAGGACTTTTTACCTCCAGTTAAAATCGAACCACCTTTCAAGCGTGACAAATCTCGAAAGGACGCTCGAGTTTCCAATTTTTGTTGATCCTAGTGCAATAGTTACGTATTAATAATAAGTAGTATGGTCTGACATTTTTATCGCAAAACGTCTGTTTACCCGTTTTAAGGAAATTAATCCCTAAAGGTCAGTTGGATGAGCTCGCAACGAATGTGTCACACGTAAATCCTGATAATCGGCGTTTGCTATTTCCGCCGATCTTTTGACTATGAAAGATTAAAGAAAATCGATAGATATCAAGCTTGAAGGGTGGGAAAGTTACAGGTGTGATGGTGAACTGGGTAAGCCTCGATATAATTTCTGGCAGTAAAAACATAGGAAATGAAAAGAAATAGAAGAAAAAGGAACATATATATGTAATTAGAAATGGAAAAACTGAAATTTCGTTCGAGTCCCACACAAAACCCAATAACGACAGGAAAATCGACGTCTCCTTATCTGCATAATTTTTTAAAAGTTTCTTTTAATCTTTTAGGTAACAGAACGACTTTTATACATTCTGCTTACGACAATACGTGTGATTTATTGTAACCGACACTGCGAGCACAATATTTGCGGAATGTAGTTACTTCATACTATTTGCGTTCAATATCCGCATCGATAAGATTCATAGAACGTATACTGTGCATACAGTGTGTCCGTATACACAGTCATCGAATGGACTAGGTAGAACATTATTCTACATACAAAAATAAGTCGAAACTGTTTTCGGTTGAAGTGTTGTTTTCGAGAAAATCAATTTTGAAATATAAGTCGCCGACTGAATGCGCGTGTCTATCCAAATTTTGAAATTTCGGTTTCTCAAATTCCTCTTACAAAAAACTTTAATTCTCCGTTTTCGGCATATTTTTCCACGTAAAAGAAACTTTCTGACTGATAATAGCAAAGTTGAAGAACTAGTAGAATTGAAAATATAGGGAGCTTTTATGAGGTAAAAATAATAAATCGTTCACGGATACCGCCGTCGTTATCGTGATATCAAGCGGCACTTAATCGACGTGAAGTCGATGTTCCCGCATCCAGTTGGTTATTTATCTGGATTGCATCGGGTTAATGAAAGTGCAGCAAAAGCTGGCGTATTGGCCAAACGGTAGCGGGTGCAGTTTCATCGAGCGTGCATTGCAACGAAAATATCAAAAAGCCCTTCGAACTTATCGACGTAGGCGTGAAGCAATTTCACAGCAGGGAGCAGAAAGCAGCTTTAGCAACAAAGCTCCGCTCGTGGAAGAGTGCGATATTATTTAATGCTCGGCCAGTCGCACGGAAGCGTTATACGTGCTATACGGGCGCACGTACCCGTGTGAAAATTCACTTCTTGCTAATACCTACTATGCATTGATTCACCGAGAACCGCCATGTAACAGCCAACAATTTCTTCGAAACACTTCCTTCCATAGAATTTACTGTCATTAATGAAACTTTGGTTTTGTAATCGAATACACTGGCTTGTACCGGAGTGAATGCTAGCGAATCGATCTATCCTATAGTAAACGATACAGTAAAACTTTTATTCGAGCTTGTAACTACAGAGAAAAACATGCACTGGAAAATAAAACGGAAAGAGGAAAATTGATCTCTGCGTTTGGTGTTTGTCGAAAATCAGCTGCTGCTGGTAGCAATGACTATGAAAAAAGGATATCAGGATCTTATTCACGACTCGTATTGAAGGAAAGAATAACCTATCTTTGTCGTATTATAGGTGTACGTGAAAGATTAATCGTGTTTTTAATCACACAACGAATCTACTACTACTGGTATATTTCACGGGTATAGTGTATTTATGAACTCGCGGTAAAGTATACGTGAATCGTTGAATAAACATTTCGATGAATTAACAACGGGGATTGCGCTGGAATTTACCTGGTTCGTTAAAAAATTAATTGTCGGAACATGGCAGATAGAGAGTGCGAACGGAAGCTCTCCGAGTAATATCGTAATTGTTATCATCGACGCAAAAAGCGTTTGTGTCGAAAATTCTCGGGCGACTACGATTGATATTAGTAATTAGATTTCGTTTCGTTAACTTTTTTTCGATCGATTTCATATCCGTCCTTGCGCCTCTGAAGAATATACTCGATTTGATAAAAAATTTGTTCGTAATCAACTTTGTCGTGTGCATTTGCTTGAAATTAAAAAATGAATTTTTATTAAGATATTTGCATTTGAATGTTGGCACGTGTACGTGATACGTAGATAACATTTTTTGATCGTACTTTATATTGTTCCGAGATCGAATCTGTCATTCGATCGAACGATCTCTCCTTTTTTCCCCGTTCGATCGACCAATGATCGACGCGACGTGACGTCGTATCCATGTCGCACCAAAAGCATCGAGTATCGAGGAATGAAAATGGTTTCCGCCGGAACTAAACATGCACACGGCGAATAAACATTGGCGTCGGTGTGTGCAATATTTTCCATTTCAATTTATATATAATTTGGTGCAGAGTATAGAGACCGTTGCCAAGAGTAATGAGGTATATATTTTCCGTGAGAATGACGGTACACGGTAGCAAGTTCATTGATCAAACCCGGCGTACTTGATTAGTATCGCACGTGAAGTTATTCCAATTGGGAATTATTAATGTTTGTCACACGTCACTTCGCAAACATTTCTTTTCTCGTTAGTAAAATCATTCACAACGAGTGTCATGATTCCTCGACATCTCAATATCCTGATATATTTGATCTGAAAGTACGAAAATTGAAGGGTGAGGTGTGTTCGTGCATTTTCTTACGATAGAATAATCGCCAGCTTTGATGACCGTTTCCTTTGAATCTGCTATGACGCTTTTTCCATGTCTCTGTTCTTGTCTAGCTATCTCTTTCTTTGGCGTTACGTGTGTTCACGTTCACGTTGCGAGTAAGAACAACACGTGCCACTCAGAGGAGCTCTTGTAACATCGTGTTTGCTGTGTAGTCGAGTACGTACGCAGGTACATCCCGTGTACATGGGTTATATCGATCCCGAGGGAATATACTGTGCCGCGCATATGTATTTATCACTTTAACAATTAGTTTAATTGTTTGTACAACTGGGTAACGCTCGTTCACAGGGAACCACCGTACGGAGTTCGCCTTACGATATAACATAACGAAATGAGGATGAAAATTCTGCTAATACACGTACAGAGTTCATTAATCCGCTGAAAGTGCTACGTACCATGTGGAAACGTTTCCTTGAACGAACAATAACGAGGTTCTTTCACGATTATTATTTTTCTCATCTTTTTTTACGCGATATTTAAGAAGGATTCTAAATATCTATTAAGAGGCCAGAAGCGTTCAATCTATTTCAAAAGTGGTAGAAATTTTTAATAAGTTCAGATAATTAGTGAATCTCGAATTTGGAAAAACTTGAAAAATAAATCTATCGGGATTACACAGTAGAATTGGCGGTATAGCGAATTTAGATGCTTCACGGATTAATATTAGCATAAGCCGACTCGATTCACGAATCGAATGACAGCTGTTTCAAAATTCCAATTTCTTCTTTTAAGATATTCCAAGTCGCAAATGCATGAAAGTATCGTCGAGGATTTTTTGTTCACGGTTCCTTGAATTTTATTCACACTCTGTATGAATCTGTTGCGTGCACATATGCAATGCGAGGACGTTACCTCGTTCTTGACTTAGGGATTGGACTCGTTATCCTATAATCCTTGTTTGCAGTCTGATCTTGCTCTTGTGGGTTCACGATATATCAATCGTTATTGCGGAAGAAACTTTGATCAAACACTAATTAAGATTCAAACGTTTTTCTGATCATCGATAATAAAATTATAAAGAGCTAAGGTAATTGATCATAGTCCAAGTGGAAAATCTTTAATTAGGGGAAAAATGAAATTCAGATTGCATAATGTACAGGTATAAAAAATGTAACGTACAAATGTATAATACATCTCAGATTCAAATCGAAACCTATCGTCTCTCTGATTACCTCGATACTATTAATACGGTATATTTGATTTCCATATGATGAGGAGTGATTATAGACGATATTGTGGGATATTTTTGAGAATCGTTGTGTTTTTTATATAAATTGTAGATCATTTCCAAGTGTTAAATCTCTAATAGGATGATAACGATTCAGGAAAGGTAACTGATAATAATGATTCGTGGAAACAAAACCTTCTCCGAAAGAGTTGGTTGCTCCGTGAAAAAATATTTGGTTTCGACGAATTGAACATTCTTTCCGTAGAAAATATTTTGTTTAGACCACATAAAAATATGTGCATATTTTTTTATCTACGGCTACAGGACTGTATTTAACAAAGATACATTTCACATCGATCGAGCGTTACGAAATAAAGAAACATTTATCGAGTTTACACGATCCGCAAAACGAATCTTGAGCCTGCAAGATTTCCAGCGTGGTGAAATATTTTTTGTGCAGAGTATTTTCGATAAGAAATTGAATCGACTTTTCTGAGACTTTGAGGCCTGGATAACTGCATTTATCGTGACAATTGCTACCCCGATTATTTCCGGGCTATGTTTAAAGAATGGTCGAATGTTTTCACGCACACCGGGCTAACAAAGTTATATCACGACCAAGTTGAGCTTCTTTAACGAGTTCATTCTGGGAACGAATTAATAGGTGTTATCCCCTTGATAGAATTTAAGTAACGAGATTAAAACTAAAGGGCCCTTTCCTCGTCAAGAAATTTTGTCTGTTGCCAGTCGACAACGTATTAAAATACGACGTCCTCTCCGTCAGGAAAGGTTCTTATTATCATCCGAGCGATTATCCGAAAAAGCGAACCGCCAACGATGTCAAAGAATAATAATATTTGCGTTAATTTAGACGGTGAAACATTTTCAATTAATCGGGCATAGCATTTTCATCGTGTCGCTCGCTTTCTCCATTCGTTGTTGTATTATTTAATTGACAAAATGCTTGACACGTTCTTGTTGGGATAGAAAATTGAAATATATCCATTTATTTGTTTAACGTGTAACTGTTGCTTATTTATACAGCGAAGGACTGGAATTTCAGTTTTCTGCCAGAGTTATCTGTTGTTAATTCGACGACAATTAAAATAGCATGTCATTATCGTGATGCGTACGCGACACAATTATGTAATGTAAAAATTCTATAATTCGTATAATTTTAAAGAATCGATTGACAGTAAAAAATTAACGATAAAACTTATAGCCTATGTTCGATTTAAAAAAGAAAAGAAAGTGTTCGATAAAGGGAGAAGTAGATGGCTAAAGGTGACGATTATCCTATGGTAGAACTGGTGATCGTTGGTGGTTAAGGTGAAAACCGAGGAAAGGGGTGAGCAACCGACGAGAGGTGCGGCGTGGCCGTTTTCCAAGTAACTCGGAATTAGGATTAAAGGTGGCCAAAAATTAAATCCTTATCTCGGCAGAGCCGACAAGCAAGACGGAGCGAAAGGGGTCTGAGCGGTTAAGGGAAGAAGGAGTTCTTAGAGAGGTTGCTCTCGCTGTCTCTGCACGGTTGGTCCTTGAGAGGGCGACACTTAATCTGTGACGCCAGCGCTGCAATTTCTTCCCATTAGCGGGTTCCTTTGCGATTAAACATTTGCATAATCTCGGGACGCTTGTTATAATTCGGAGACATAATATACATATATTTAAGAGCGCCGTGCGGATCAGCAATGCGCCAGCGTTTCTATACTTTTCGAAAATTTTCTTTTCCATCTCGTACAAATCGTCTTTCCTCCAGAAGCTTTATATCCAGGATAGAGTGCGACGTTACACAAGCTGTAACCTCTTTTATCGTTATTGCGTATTAATTCAATTGAAATTCAGTAGAATTATGCGCAATTGTACGCGAATTCCGTTTGCTTGATATATATATATATTGATATATCTCACGTATCGAGCTAATTTAACGAGGGTACAATCTCCATGTAAATTATAGTAACGTCATATTAACTTTCTCTTTATTCAGCAAACAATACACGTGACCATTAACGAAGATAGAGAAATTGTTTGCGCGATAAAACATAGAAAAACAAATCTGGCGATTTGGTAATCGCACTGGCAGTGACTGGCTAGTTTTTCACCGGGGACTGAGCTCATTTAATGCAGATTACAGACGAATGCTAATGAAGGCTAATGAGATTTATAGGAGGGCTGTACGCAAATAATGCTGTTGCGTAATGTACGCGCGCAATCTAACAGTTATATAACCTTTCGATTACGAGGAGTATCAATAATCTCCAACGATACCTAGCGTTGCACGCTTCCGTAGACATTTACAATTTGGTCTTCCATTTAGAAAATATTTCCAATCAGTTTGCATTCATTTTTCGATCTCTTTCGATGTCCATAAATTTGTATTTATGCTTTGTATTTTAACGTATCATGAATAGCAAACGGCACTAATGTGTCGCCCTAAGGCGAGAGACGATTTCATGTTTTAACGTTGCAAAATGGAAGTAGGGCCGACATTATCGGCTGCCTTACGTAGCTGAGAAAAGCTAAATGATAAGAATAGTTTGAGAACCTCTGTTTGCTCACCTTCCTATGAAATTGGCGAGGTCCACTTTGACGCGTCGATGAGCTTCTATGCCTCGTAGTGCTTTCAAAACTTCTCTTACCCTCCCGTGCTTTCCTGCGGTTGCCCTTGGCATGTGTTGTATGCCACGCCACGCACATGGATTCACGTTTGAATTCTCCGTAGAATATGATATAACTCGGACAATTTATCGCTCAAGTATGCATGTACTGTTGATAGAGCTAGCGGTGCTTCGTACGGTATATTTATCATTAGCCCAGATTTTCGTATTCGTTTCGATCATTATATATGTATAATACTTTTATACATTCATTCGTACGAGTGAAAAAAAATTTCCATCGAAATAAATATTGTGATATGTTCATAAAAATAATTCGTAATTATTCAACACATGCAACTGGTTTCTTTTCTAATTTTCATTAAAATCAAAAGCGATCGTACGTTCTGTCTTAATGTTAAGGGGAAAGATAAATTAGGAAAATATATTTTATCAATAACGTGGATACTTAAGATAATCAGCGATTTAACGCAGTGACTGCACAGCTTGTAGGAAACCACCTTCCCGGAATTTAGTTTGATATACAGCATTTCTTATGTTAGCTTGTATAGCGTAATAGTAAGTTCCTTAATCATAGAAACAGTTACGGCGTATTACCCCAGAAGTGTACATCGTTGTTTGCTATTCATTAGCCAGGATTATATCGGGGTGACCGATGGATGGTCACAGTTCTGCCTTTATGGGATTATTTCAATTTCTCTGATAGCATCGTCGATTCCAGTGGCTCTCCCTTTGTCGATGAGAGACTTGTCATACTAGCGATATTACAGCTGTCGTCCCTACAAATTACATAATTAGGTACCATAGAATTCTCAACTGCATCGTGCGACTATTTTTTCCTTTCTTCTCATTGGTTTTTGCATTTTCTCGCCTTCCGGCTTTTTATATTCCATGCACATGGATGTAACAATTAACCATTAAAATAATCAGTTAAAACGTAATATTATAAAAATATCTTAACTTCTTTGGCAACGTTGAAACAAAGCGATCTCGTGTCTATTAGTATCTTTTGAAATTTCTAGTTGCCAAGCTACCGGGCCCGGGTAACAGAGTTTCGGCTTAGCATTCTTTCTACTAAGCATCGTCCACCATAAATCTTCTTTGAACGATAGCCTGAAAGGTCTTCCGGTGATAAGAGAGCTCGCGCAGGACACAAGGTAAAGAATAAGGTGTATGTTGGTTGGTATAGCAGGAAGGAAAACTCGTGCTCGAGCTTAGGCATCGGACCCATGCCTAAGAAGCATAAAATCCGAAAATCCGTGAGATCCGTGCGATTTCGCTCCCTCGGCATTGACTCTGTCCCTCTTTCTTCTTCTACTTTTCCTATGTTCGTTCCCCAACTTCTTTCCACCAATACCAAGACAATCTTCCTGCCGAAACCAACCGTGATCTTTAACGCGGTCTGGTTTCCTGAACATTCGTGCGAAATCTCCGTTAAGCCAAGAGCAAGATAGGCTTTACAATGGACGTTGGACGTTGAACGTCTATCCACGTGGTGTGTTCCAGCCAGGCTAAACGACCATCCGATTGTCCTCTCCTCTCGTCTAATTTCTCCATGAGCGAAGAAACTCGAGCGTTATTCCGTGGCCAAGAAGTATCGCGGAGCTCAGAAGTGGCTCGGTACATTTCGATGATTGAATCGAAACGCACCGTTCATTAGTTCAATGAGCTTTTGTTTTGTGATGCCATAAAGTCAAGTTTATAGTTCTGTTCCATATGTAGTTGATTCTCGGGCGTTTTTAAAAAAGCTCCGTCTCTCTTGATAGACATTAACACGCTAAAATTATTAAATCTACGAAAGCGAAAGGTTTTAAATTTCTCGTTCTTGCAATTGCTAGAAACATTATGAAAAGAGAAATATCCAGAATTGGTTAATAGGAACGATTTCGTTTGTCAACGAGATTTCACCCGTCTTTCTTAGTTTATGGATTAAACGAAATATGAAATCTTATCCTTTCAATTTTACGCGAAAGATTCATTTTCCGCGAAGCTATAAACTTTTCTTAGAGAAACTGTAGGTCGATGGGTGGGAGAACCTTGGAAGAAGGTAGCAGGGTTAAATACAAGTTCGCGGAAGTTAATTCACTGAAACGTTCGAA
This sequence comes from Bombus flavifrons, assembly GCF_040668555.2. Lineage (NCBI taxonomy): Eukaryota > Metazoa > Arthropoda > Insecta > Hymenoptera > Apidae > Bombus > Bombus flavifrons. The sequence goes on from NC_138455.1 coordinate 737,161, forward strand.
CCCGACGTTTGGATGATCGATGCGCTCCAATCCATAAGCATCTTGCGGCGTGGATCGAAATTCATCCAATTATTGGTGAATTCGATGGGCTATAACCAAGCGTCGAAGAAAGCACGGAGAAAGAAGTGCGAGTATAATTGAGGAACGAGGAAGTCGTGATAGAAGAAGCAACCCTCTTTTCTATTCTACGACGAAACACTGGTGCTCTGGTGAGTCAAGCTAGGAACAGGAAAGGAAGCCCGAAATCCAAGTAAATCTGTTCCAATTCCCCCAGTTCCATGCTCTGAACGTTCCGTAGCCACGTTCACGCTTGTCCCTTACTTATTTCTTGCACCGTACACGGCCCCACGGGGGTAGTGTCTTACTTATTCCCTTAAGCTCGTTTCCGTCGTGCTCGGATTCCCCCAGATACGACATCGTTCGCATCATTCTCCAACGGCTTTCATTAACCCTTTCCAGCGTTAAACCGTTGTTTGTATAAGTCTGCGTAAAGTCTGCTTCGAATGTATGCTACAATTTCGGTGCTTCGCACGCGGAATGCCTTGCGTTTTAAACGTTCTCGGGAGATAGTTGCCACGCGGAATGAGCCTCTGTGTTAACCGGAACGTTAAACGCGACAAATTCGTCGTTTTACGCCATGAAACCAATAAATATTATTTTCGTGTTCGTTTCGTATTTGTAGTCTCTAATTCGTTTAAATCCTCGATTCTTTAGAGATTCGAATAATACGGCAACTGTTATTCCGTCGCTTTTAGAAATCCTTTCTCAAGTGTCTAACGAGTTTCCGTACTTGCATCTGGCGCATATCCGCATAATGTTATTTACGTGAACTGTACGTTTCTTCTTGCAGTTAGTTCAGGCCGAATTTATTTAAGCGAATTATAAACTGTGTAAAGCTAGTCTTAAGTTCGTCTAGTTTGTTTGCAATTATTACATCGGGATCGTGTTGAGGCGCAAGTTTTGTACGGTTAAAGTTCACCGTGGAACACATGGAAAAGTGTTCGCGGTCGAAGCGTAAACTGGCCGCGTAAGATTATTAATGCGGTGAGTTTATGGCAACCTTGATACCACGCAAATATAGTAGTAGATGATAATCAGGGATGGGTTCTAAATGTGTGCAATACTAACTTACTTCAACGCGATAAATGATAAGAATAAAGTGCTACTCTTTACGTGCTACTACGATACCCTCAGAATTGAAAGCGCGTTTTCTGCCCAGGCAGAAGCAATTTTTTGTTAAAACAGGTTTAACTTTATGAGATAGAGTAAGGACACCTCTATTCTAGCGAATAGTTTACCCTTAGAGTTAATTTTCTAGATATCTCATAAACCGATGGCACGCATGGAATTACAAATTGCGACTAGAATGAATGGAATTTTCTTATAAATAGATTTTAATTTTGTTCAAGATCCGACGTTTCGCATCTGTCGAAAAAAGGAATTTCTCGCGCGACTAATCGCTTAATTTGTTAAGTTGATTTTAATTTACCTTCCTCTCGAAGAAATCTTGTTTCCCCTTTTATCAGTTCTTAATGTTTTCTAACCGTTCGCTTGCTCGTCGTAAGAATATCAGTTAATTACTAAAGTTTTAAACCGAAAGGAATTGTCCAACGTTCTTTCCATCATCAATTATTAATCGTCCTCAACTACTTAAGAATCGGCCTTTTATTTTATTCTTTCGAACAACAAAGACAATTGACGCTAAAATCACGAGCGAAAGGTTCCAAAAATTTTCAACATTTTGTTACTGTTCTTACCACCTCTCAAATATAGGTAAGTAAGGGTACGTGCGCTTTATATAATTTTTCAAAACGTAGTTCCGATTCTTATTAAACATATAAAATGAATTATAATTTACACAACGCGACTTTTTACTAGCCTGGTACAAAAATAGAAAGAAGTCACAATCGAGGAAATTTCAGTGTAGGTGCACAACTTGGCTATGATGCAGCGAAATTGCATACAATGCTCGCTGCAAACGTAGGTACGACAAAATTATACTCTACGGAAAAAATAGGCTGAATAAAATATGAACAATTTATGTTTATACCTATACCTTATTAAGAAGAATAAGGAAATAATTCTGACTAATGGAACGGTTAATGAAACAAAAATTAGAAATTTTCGGTATTTATCGTGTTCAATACGAAACAGCCTTTTCATTTTTAATTTTGTATTGTAATAAATTTGTGCAATCAAGCGAAGTAAGGATATTCGTTTGAGACAAATAATAATAAATCGCAGAGACGATAAATCGTATTACCTACGATTTCGAATATAACAAGTAACGTCTTTTTTCAGGCTTTACAGCATAAAGTCGGAACTAATTATAGAATCGTTAAGTAAAGTTTTTATTTTATTATTTAGCGATTCTATAATTAATTCCGAGTTTATGAATTTCTTACAGGAGGCGAATTTAAAAAGGCTGACGAAATTACACACTAGTATTACTTTACTTTTAATACCATCGTGAAATATGTTCTTCCCCACGAATGAATTCTTCACGATTAGCAGCAGCAGGTTATTTTCTTTTAACGAATTAACCTGTTTCGTTTCAAGGTCCATGAATGTATGTGTGTTGCGAGAACAAAACTCTTGCTTGCGTGGCACATGGTATCATCTAGTTGTCCTACCGATGTTTCTCTTCTCTTATTGTTAATCTTCTTAATGCATGTACCGTTGCGTCGCGTCGGGAAACTGGCACACAATACTAGGTCTCATTTTGGTGTATATTATTTATGGTGGTCCACGAAGTGTGATGCTGCTGCACCTATACCTAGGTCAAACATCTGCGCGCTCAATGCCTCCCTCGTAGAGGTATGTGTTTATTAAATTCAGAATTAGACGAGCTGGCTGACATCTCGGATTCCAGGGTTCCGTGGAAACGGCGAATCAGCATTGTCCTTCGGTCTGGTTGACCCCAGATCAAGTTTCATGCTGCTGGCGCCGTTGCTTCCCGCATATTGCACGTGTACGTGCACTTATGTTCCCGATGAGCACATAAAGATTCGTCTCTGTATATGTGTGTCAGTGGCCTCTGTCTCTCTCTCTCTCTCTCTCTGTATATTCGTCACTGGCATAAAACTCTGCCATTAAAATACCCGGGAGTTGCCTATTTATAAAATCACTTTCGTTGCTCATTTTCATTGTTATTTCATTCGAACAAAGGGCAACACGAACTGAAAGTAGCAAGATTTTTCACTTCGTTAAACCCTTTTGGCTCGAGCATCGAGTGATAATATTCGTTTTTGTTGGAGAATGAGATTATTTCAGTTATTGCATTGCAGCGTTAAAAAGGAACGGTGCTTCCTTCCAATAGATTTTTTAAACAATCTCGCCAAGGAAATTTTTATGTAATGGTAATTAACGTAGATGAACTCTATTTGGGGAAATGTACTTTGTACGGCTGTGGTCCGCTTTGTCCGACGCAAGCATCAAAGTTTTTCGTTCTTCCTGAACGCATCGTAGGGAACCAACGAAAATGCAACGTAAAAGAGCGGTGAATAGAGCGGCAGAAGAATGATAGCTGGAAGCCTTCAGACCACGTGTCTCCATATTTAAATGTTTGAAATAGCACGAATCAAAGCGCGTATCGGTATACAATCTTTTTCGTCGTTTTATCCTACGCTTCTCATCAAAAGCGCAAATCAAACAGTTTTTAACAGCTACGTTTATTCGAGGTAATTTTTAATAACATTGTAATATATTCCTGGAAACATTGGAACTCGATCTTTGACATTGGAAAGTATTATTATAGTATTATAGTATTATTATAGTAAAAAGCAATCGATATGAGTCGCAAAATTTGATCTCTCAACTTCGAAGGAAATGCAGGAACAATGTGATTACATCTAGCTCCTATAGGAAGAATAATTGGAATTACGTTCTAATTAAGGATCTTGAGCGGCGACGGTCTCCAAGTTGTGTTGCGTGCCACTTTTTTTACGAGTTCGCCCCAGCGACCGGATTAACTTAACCCTTGCTTCTTTCTATCTGCCTGCAATCTGTTTCCTCGTAGCATCCCTTGGTGTTGCGTGGCCATGACGAAGGTAGGGTCTTCTTTCATCTCCGCTCCGCCAGCTTCGACCTCGGCTTTCTTTGCCTTTTGACGCTGCCGGGGATGAAGTTCCGCTGTTGCTTATTTTCCTTCAGCGTCTCAAATTATATGTCCAACTTATTTTCTCGCCCGACTCGCCCGGGGGATTTCTGCGAATCTCTCAATGCCAAACATTCCATGACGTATCAGAAGGAAACTGGCTACCAGTCGAACGAGTGAGTAGAAGAAGGGACCAAAGGAGAGGGAAACGAGATCTCCTCAAAAGGGTGAGGACTTTATTAAACCCCAAAAGAACCGCGTCGTTCGATTCGATTTCCGAAGCACGCGATTCTGTTTGATGTGAACAACTCCCTTTGCGATCGTAACTTTCCACGATTAAAGCTAAAGGTGTGCCCGTCGTGGCGTTACGTACTACGTATGGTTCCTTAAGTACTAAGCACGCTTTTGCTCAAGGTTCTACCTTACGGGTTGCGGGAAAGGTGCGAGAAAAAGTAATTGCCTCGCCGCCGAAGCTACTCTCGATATCGAGCTAGAAATGCAGAAACGCCTTTGGAAATCAAATCGAATTACTCTGTTCTTTTGGGACTTAATAAAGTCTCCGTTCCTTTGAAGCTACTTCTTCGAACCTTTTCGCGTTCACTCTATCGACGCTTGACGTTCTCTTCTAACGTTCGATTCGCGCAACCAATGCAATTACAACCATGTTATCTCGAGTCCTCGTAAATTCCCACGAATTTTTTCTTCCTTTCCAATTTTTTTTTTTTTTTTCGTTTTTTCCTCTTATTTTCTTTGCTTTCTCTTTTGCTTGCGAAATCTTGGTAAAATATGGGTTTGCGAAGAAAATAACAAATTTACTAAATAACATAGATTTACATTCACATCTAAGAAATTGGAATCACTTTCTCATAAACTCGATTAATCGTACGAGATATTGGCGAGGAATTAAACAGCTCGGATTCTTTTTGGAAAGGAAAAATTGTCTCCGATTTATCGCTTAACGTCATCCTGCTGCGATTGATGTCTCAAAGACTAGCATTGGAGATGACCGATGAGTCGGCCGATTGCTTGGCTTTCTCCATGATGAAATTAAATCGATGTAACTGCAGACGCGTGCATACGTCGTCATAGGAATGGGAAAATCGAAACCGTATCCGTTTCTACTTAACGTTTCTTCTCCGGCGATAAACCGCGCCGGTGCATTTAATTCGCTTGGTAAACGTGCGATGCGACGCAGGAACGTCGTTTCCTTCTACCTCTACCCTTCCGTTTCTTCGGGTTTTCTTTAATGGCCACTTTTCACGGGGCTCGTATAACATTAGAACCCTGTACGATGAAACGGAGACGCACGTTTTCGCGTCATAGCGGGTATTTCCTTGGGAGCAACGTCGTTGAGACTGTGAAACGCGTGACGATTAAACGAAAGAAAGCATTTGAATAGCACGAAATTGAATCATTTATCGTGTTAATCACGTCGCGTTAACCATTTCTACACATCGACGTTCAATCTCTAACGTAACGTCCGTCGCGTCGATCGATCTCACTCTTACGAAACGCTCGATGTTTCGTCAAATTATTGATCAAATCAGACGATTAGGGCCCAAAAGATAATAAAAGGCACAAGAAAAAGAAAGAGGCGAAAAGAAAGAAGAGTGAAAGCCTTGGTTTCTTTAACGGTGCCACTAACGGAACAGCGCCAGCCACCGACATACGGTTCGGTGGTCTTTTTAACGCTGGCATTGCGTTGCGTTTAACGTTTATGACAGCCAGACTGACGGATATTTTATAATGCCTCCCACTAAAATTCATAGCGGCCGGGTTATACGACGTATTCTCGCTGTCTTTAAGTTGGCATCATGCACCCTCCACAATCACACTGTCAACCTGCAACTCGTCGTCGTCTCGAATTTTATTTGCCGTGAATATACGTATGTATGTACCGATATCAGAGAAATCTCAAGAACCTTGATTTTTTCCCCGGTTTCATAAATAATCGGATGATCAGGGCCATTTCTACTGGAAGTCATATATAGGCCGTATATAGGGACCATTCGTTGGTAGTGAAATATTTCGTAATGTTTTAAGAAGCGAAGAAATCAAACAGCAATTGCCTCCTTAATAAGGCAAAGGACGCACGATACGATCATACGTTGTTAAAACGAAATTATCGAGATCGTGGATAAAAATTGTTTGATCTAATTGTTAAAACATAGTTGAATGGATTAAGGACCAAACCATTTCACGCAAACCATTTCGGATGATGGATTTTATTAGAAAAGTGATCCTCGACCTGCTTACCGTTTTCCTCGACCAGCTTTTTCCATTTACCCTCTTCACTTAATTGCAATTCGAGCGAAGTAGAGAGTTACATGGTGACGACATTCTCTTTGTTCGGTGAGTAGTAGGTAAAAAAGATGCGCTCTTATCAGACACGCGGATTGCTTGTCCGGGAATCGATGCCGGAACGTGGATCACAAAGCTGTTTCCATACGACACAGCGCTTAGCTGTATCATCGTTTAGCTGATTGCAAAAGAATCGAATTGCGTATCGAATTCCCTGCCCAACGAATATCACTTAAATTATCATATTGCCAGTTGAGATTGTCGGTTCGCTGTACAGGGTGATTTTGAAATCGTGTTGCTTCCGGAAAGAGAAAAGTAATTAAGTAAATAACAAAAGGAACAAGTAGACCGTTAGTACTTGAACGCTTGATCGACGAATGTTTAATATCGATTTTCTTGAAGACGAAGTTTCGTACGAACAAATTTTATATTACAATATATCTTGTATCTACCATTGCCCGAGAAATCACCTCCTTTCCAGTTGTATCACGATTTCAGAATCACCCTGTATACCTGGTACAGAACAAAGGAGATTTAATTAATAGAATTAACCTGAAATGGCTGCCGTCTCTCTGGCCGGTTTGCAATTTCAATTCCTCTTCGGTATGCCCCCTACTCCGGTGAAAAGGTGACGCGCGCCATCGTCGTTCCTTACACTTAGATTAAATGCATTTTCTAAATTCCAAAACTCGCGACGGACTCGTAAATCACCCCTGACGACTACTCGGAGGATGAACAACTTGTTCTTACCGTCACAGTGCAGGTGAAACCGACGAGCAGGTGTATGCTCGAGTTTTACGCTTCGGAAGCTGCGCGTGATTTACGTTCGCACCCATTTGATCGCTAATTTTTTGAATAATCGATAACTCGTCAGTTTAAGTTGTGGGTAAATTTTCGATGGGAGATTGATTTTTCGATGATCGGATTTTAGTTGAAAATTTAGTCAGACCGCTATAAGAGCGTTTACAACTAATTAAAAAATTCAATTAAACCAATATTTTTTAATACGATTATTTTTGTCAAAATTTTTTTCGAGACGTGATCGAATAAAATTTGCTTTTTCTATAGGTATCGTTTGAGATTCTTCTAAATGTTTCCCTGTAGAATGAATGTTGCGTTTGTAAGCGAAAGCATTGAACGGCATTTAAAATCAATAACTGGAGAACGGTTGAGAAATTCGCGTATCCATGACTAGGAACGGTAATTAAACCTGTCATTGTGCCGAGACGTAGCCGTCGCGTAACCGACGGCTGTAGCTGTCGCTCTCTATGTTGACCGTTTAAAAATATTTTCTTCGATTTATTTTGTTCGCTTCTTCGTTTCGCTTTCACGTAGCAACGCTCACGTCACTTGCACGAAGCGTGATAAACGAGAGAACGCTGTGTCATTAACGCGGTAACCAAAAACTTTTTAATCTTAAAGCGATTCACCTTAATATTAGGTAGATCTGAAAATTCATTCGTGATTTTTTCAATTTTAGACACAGACGAAGCTTGGTAGAGTTACCTCAACGATCAGATATCAATAAAATTTCAGAATATATCAAAGGGGAGTAGAATATTATTTCTATGGTTTGATTGTTGAATCAAATTCGAGAAGAAAAATTGAAACGATTTTTCATCTCATCCGTTTTCTTTCAACCACATTACATATACCCTGGTGAATCGAACATCCACCTGTCTACCCTGCCGCAGAGTATACACGTTCAACCGAATCTTATCCATTCTTTATCAATTTATTTCTAGAAAAAACGTACTCCTATTTTATCTCGGTCGGTGTTTGTTCTTCGAATCCCTTCCATATGCCCTTCCGACGAGCAGAAATGAGCCGTGACAAAATCGCTAAATTGAACATTCCCGCGGTCGCGCACACGCGAAAGTGTAAGTACACGCATATGTATGTACATCAATAAATAAACCGTAGCTGTACCGTGGTTGGCGCGGAAGGCACGTGTGTACGAAGCTCGTCTCACAATATGGTTTCCAATATTGTCCAATATGTATGATTCACCCTGCTGTTTGCACGAATCGTACGCCGTCTCTACTTACGATCGGTCTGCATCCGTTTCACGTGTGTGACTGCTACTGCGTGTTCTTGAAAGATGGGTTATTGCGCTCTGGAAACCAGCAACAAGATTCCGACGAGCCTAGTTCGTCTCCTGCGTCATTATCGTTGTATTTTATTGGTTGTTTTAGTGACACTGTTCGATATTTTATCGAGGTCGTAACCATTTCCGGCTAAAACATTTTTCGATTATAATCCCTCTACGTTTGCACCCAAGAAAATCGATTGGGATGTCGATTTTTGAGCTGAATGACGGTAACGGAAGTTTTCTTCTCTTTTTTCTTTTTCATTTTTTATGTTTTGCATATACATTGCGTTTAAATCATTTATTCATCAGTTTATATTTAATCATTTCATTTGTGTAAATTCATGTTCTTATGAATCTTATGATTGTACGTAGATAGGGATTTCCTTCATTTCCTAATTGTTATAACGAATACTTTATTTTGTATATTTCGCATATTTTTGCTTGTGATGTGGACCGAGCAGCGACGATGATAATTTTATAGGTGAGAATGGGAAGGAAATCAATTGCCTTTAAACACATGGAATAGATTTTTTGCAAACGTCTGACAGTCGAACGCCAGCCAATCTCCTTGAAAGTCACATTTAATATCGTACTCTTCTTGGAGTTTTGTACGAAAGAGAAACAAAGGTAATAACCTGGTAGCGGGCTGCGACAAAGGATATTACGATCTGGTATCACGTTGGAAGAAAGAATATCCCCGCGAGCAACGAAGACGGTCCGCGTCCGGAATGGTACACGCGACCAGTAGCTGGAAGAAATAATTAACAAGATTCGGACTGGCCTCCCTCCCATCGAAGGAGTAAAAAGGCGGTCGATTGAATCCGTCTACGCGTGGGTGCAAAAGTGCCTTTATTTTCAATTTTCATAATAGCCGTATCGACCGGTGGCGGCGGTGGCGGTGGACTAGCTCGAACACGAGAACGCGAAAGCCTCCCAACATTGTCTGCGTACCCGTGTGTCTGTGTACCCTGTGCGCGTATATGGAGGAGGGACGATATAATCGAAAAGGGGACATGCAGCGTAGTAGTTTACTCCAAAGGAGGGCGGTTGTACAGAGAGGCGTAGAGAAGAGGAAGGGATAGATATCAATCATAGGGGTTCAAGCCTGTCAAGCCCTCGCCATACTGACTCTGGCCTCTATGATAAAGACACCCGAATCGAATGAAACAATGATATAGAGGCTGTCCTTTTTCCTCAACGAGGAATTATCTTCTGGGTCTTCGTCGAGTTCGCCCATACATATTTGAGTAATTTGTAATCGAACAGTTTGAAAATAGTTAGGAACGAATCGCTTTTCTCAGCGCGACACGACGCGACGGTGAAGAACTAGTTACCGTTAGGGCTAGCGAATTTATTGACAAAAGGATTTATATTAACATATTTAATCGCGTAGTGTTAATATTTTTCGTAAAATGAGAGTTAAACCATTTAGTCTAACAAAAAAGAGATAGTCCTCGTTTAATATTTTCACTGCCGACGTAGCGACTATGATACAAAATATTGTTGTTTTAAAAACACTTGGCGTTTTGCTTGTAATATGTATTTCACGGGCAAAAGGAATGCTTCCATGAAGCAAAACATCGGCAAGGTTTTTGTCTGCTTGTTTGGTTAAGAAGTTCGGACGGCCCAGAAGCAACTGAAAGGGCTGGGACGGAGGTAGAATGGAAAACAATAACTTTTTCATTTACTAGGCAAGATATTACCGCGATATGAGCGAGGCTGCACGATAAAACTAAGGCAGCGTCGCACGACGATGGCGGCGACGACGACGACGACGACGACGACGACGACGAACGAACGAACGAACGAGGAAACTCACGATCGGGTATATTATTACATGGTTATATATCGTTTTCGTATCAAGATTTCTGTTCTCTTGCTGTTGCAGAAATCCTTTCGACGTGTAGCCGAAGAACAAGATCGAAGACAGGTTCGCATCGACGATAGCTTGGCGAGAATGGGTTTTCAATGTGCTGCTCGTCGGTGAGTTCTCTGAAAATGTCTACGTAAAATATTTCTTGATCGCCGTAATGGATAGAAAATAACCTACTGCGTATTGCCACTTGCGAAATATTTATTACTCGAGATTTGATTCTGTTTTACTGCCAGGCTTTCCTTTCGCTCCTTACGAGATAATAACTGTAGGTTACATGGGGATACGTTTCTCGAAACATTTACAAATTTATCTTATCTTTTATGATTGTTACATAATTTACATCGATCTTCTTTTTTTCAAGTTTTTTATTTGTAGGTTGTAGATAGGTCATAGATATTAATTAAAATTGATATTAGTATAATAACATAATGATATGGTAACGAGTAGTATAATGGTTCAAAGACCTCTTATGCAGTATTAATAACACTATCAAACATAATCCATGTTAATCCTGCAACTGAAGCAATTTCAATGTCGAATATGAACATTGTTACAATATAGAGATAAGACTCGCGTATATTCTACCTTACCAAAATATGATCAAAATATACATGTATAATACTTTATACATTATAATTTAACATAATACTTACGCAATATATATAATGGCGGCTAAAAGAAGATTCAAATTGTTACTCGTCTGTACGAGAATTAATAAATTTTGTACTAATAATGAATATCTATTCTAGAGTATACATATAGTACATCTGTTTATCGTTCGTACTGAATATAATTCCATTTTGTAAAGTTATCATGTAAGATTACAGCTTTTGAATTGTTTATTTTTAAAATTTTCTCTCGTTCGTCAATGTAGATTTGAAACAACTAATAATCGAAACCTTTCGTAGCTAGGGCGATAATTTCTAGTGAATTATTTCGATCGAGATATCAACGATTCCTCTTTTTTATACTCGTTTATACTCGTCCCGAAAGAAACATCTGACTTTGATATCACCCTGTTTTTGACCCACCCCGTATATCGTCGTTGTGTAAATGCGCAATATCCAGAGCTGGCTGTCTGCTATCAATGTCTTCGCACGATTTATCGTGACTTTACACGCGAACCCTTCGCGAACGCCCACTGCCATTCCACCGGAAAAACTTTCTCAATTCGTGTTAGTTTCGCTTATCAAGCAGCGCGAATTTGCTCAGCTATTAATCCTACTTTCGATCTCGTTTTCTCTCCTCTTTATATCCGCCACGGATATCAAACGATATACATACCTTTTATCCGCCAATTTTGTTATCCTGCATTAGTTTTTTGAAATTAATTTTGTCGTTTACTATTCTCTACTTATCCAATCCACCGTATACTGACACAATCATCATAAAAACAACATCGTCGGAGATACTTCTATTGTTGAATTTGCGATTAAATTGCAAAGATAGGCAATATCTTCGAATACCTTTGAGCGATATTGTCTTTTCGTTTTAATATCGATACAAGCTAAAATCTGATCTACCGTTATAAAACGTTTTCTTTGCGAAAGTCAATGATCGGTACGAATATTTCACGAAAGTGATAACTTTTACGCTTTAAGTTGCCATAAAGTGTAATTAATAATACCATTCCAAGCGACTAATTACTTTTTTATCGACTTCTATAACCAATGGAATGTGTGTGACGATCTTTGAATTTTTGTTATTAGTATCTATGTATACCTTTGATACATCATCGAAAATGGAACGAATATTTCAAAACGGTTTCTATAATTCATTAATTATATAATACATGTGTATTATACACTCGATATATTATTTTCCGTTGTTTTCATGTTTCAAAGGATTAAATCTGACGCTTTCATTTTCCTGGTAAATCGAAGATTTTTTTTGCTGACTATCGACATTCAAACTTTTTTACTGTCGACTAGTCAATTTTGTAATCGAGAAGTAATATTTGGTGGTTTTGGAGAACTAATGGCGAACGCACACATATCGCATTAATATACCGACATGCGCAAGTTTTCGATGCATAAAGGACATAGATGAGGCACAAGGGAGGGGGAAAATATTAATGCCAGGGATTAATGCCCTAAACATTCCGTTAATCGTCGTTAGCCATTCGCCGGTCGAATAATAGGAGGATCAACATTGCCGATAGTGTACATTGGCCCATATCGGTGAAATACGTGCTGCTATAATATGTACACGGCTACAATGGCTGCTGGCATATACATATATGTTGCGATACAGTTTCAATCCCATTGCAACCGACTGCATTCATATATCTGTTCCTTTCTTTTTATTTCGATATCGCAAGCTTCGATCCTGCATTGATAACGCGAGCAATTATCGTGATTTATGATTTATACATATAAAGTCATTGATATTTGATGAATTATAAATATCTCGCGATAATTAGGATGGTATTAGCCTAGTAAGCAAGTAGCACATTACATTTTACAAGAAAATTTCCATTTATGTGTGTTGTTTTCGATAGCTTATGATTGCCAATTTTTGTAATTGAGAAGCTCTTTAAAAAAAGAGGCTCATTGAACCAGTCGGATTAGCCGCCACCTTCCAAGGATTAAACTTTGGTACGGAAAAATCATTTTTTTACTAGTAATCTGTTAAAAAATATTCGTTAAAGGGTGAAATCGAAAATTTGTTTTATTGCCATATTCTATTAATGGAGGTAACTTGGAATAGCTATTTCATTCCCCTCTATTCGATAAGCTTTAGATCACAGTGAACCAATTGGAGCAAGGACGAAAAGGGTGTTTGATTAATTTAGTTGAGGATTTAGAAATCTTGTACGCAGCCGCCCATTGGTTTTCCACGTGATAAGTCATGAGCAACGAGGAAATATTGATTGATGAGTTACGTGTCCGTTAGATGAGCAATTTCGAGGAATGATCTGGACCATGGCCCTTTTAGTACACGTCGAACGAATGTTGATGTAGGTGATGGTTCGCGGTGAGCAGGCCATATATTCGAGAGTATGGAATAGAGTGACGAAGGGTTAGCCGCATGTTACATAGATTTGCGATTACATACATACTATATACATGCATTTATACGTTCATCGGTGCATATTTGCCGCAGAAATTTCATACGGTAACGTAGTTATACTAGCTGTACGCTTTAAATCATTGTACTTTATTTAAATGAAATGCTATCTCATGAAATTAGATTTTTTTACTGGGTCGAAATTCATATAAACAAATTATTATGCGTATTTAACTTTTCTCGTACATGGTACTTTAAAGGGGGGTGGCGTAACGTCGATGCTACATCGGCTATACTTTTGGTCGCACTTTGTATAATAAATATTTTGTGGTAATCTGTAAACCAAATTTTATCGAAAATAAATTTATGAAAAAATCGTGAAACGAATTTGGAAAAAATCTAAACCACGTATAACTCGATAGGAATAACCAGGGCGATGTTGAAGTAAGAAATACGATGTTTTTAGTCGAAACTGACCTCGTATAACGTTGAAACACGCACATAGAGTGGAGATTCTTTGTGTTACCGTATGCATCAAAGAGTGGCACTGGAGCATCCGTGGCCTCTTTTGCACACACAGAGACTTGAGCCTGGATGTGTTACATAAGCGGAGAGAGGCGGTCGAAGAGTGCCGTTTCATCGACGTTCCACTGTGACGATCGTCACAGCACCCAGCACCGGTCCATCAAACCCATTTCCACCGTACTATTACACCAATCAGCATCGCTTCTGTCGTGTTGCACCGACCAGGAATTCTATCGTGAATTCCTATTCGACGGAGCTGAAAAATTTCTCCCGTTAGTTACACGTACGTTATCATCGAAGGTCCAAAATCGTCCAATTTTCAGAGAAACTTGGTTAACATCTTCGATCTTTGTAATTTTATATACTTTTAAATTGCTCAGTTTCCAGGGGGCATGCGAATCGCGGTGTTAAACAATCGGAGGATCTAACGGAAGAAGACTAAATGCTCACGATAATATAATAAATCTATAAATTTGCCGAAAAAAAATATTAAGGAAAATAATCTTCTCTAAATTAGGTACTGAAATGACAATTACATGTTATCAAATTTCAGTTGCAAAACTCATTTTATTACAACACATATACTCTGACTTAATTTTAAATATTACACTACTACATGTGTTTCGTAACTAAGAAATACATACTTCTCACATAGTTACTAAAAAGAAAAATTTCCTTGTCGTTAGATAAAAATAAGCCAAACGAATATTCGTATGTAACAACGCGAATCAGAAGTATAAGCCACGATTGGTCAGACTGGAATTAGAAATACACATAGTTCGTTTTTAATTTGATGCGTTGTATCAGATCGTTATGCAATTGTTCGCCTCCCATTGCGAAGTGTTGATTTAACAGAAAAGGCGATATTACGCATTAACAAGATGTTGCGTTAAGACACCTTAGACATTTATGAGCCGATGAATATGTAAGCGGCTTGTGCGTTATGTAAGAACGCGTTCAAAGCATCATCCAGATTTCAAAGACTTATAGCCCGTGAAATCACTCTTGATATTTTAGTACTAATGAGAACGAATATTACGTAATCCTTTTTCGGAAATAAAACCATTTTTGAGTGATCGCTTCTAATTAAATAGCTGGCCGTTAAAATTCGCCTACGTGTTTTGAAATCCAATCTGTTTATTTGAAACAAAACAGAGAAGAACACGTATTGAGGTAAAAAATAATTGCGAACGATGATCGTTTCATTTTTATCTATTCGTTGGGATGAGTCTAAGTGAATCGATTAGTTTTCCTAGCGTTAGTATTTACTTGGTTAATAAATGAGAATATTACTGGAAAGAACATAGCGCGGTAATTTTTCTTGAAAAATTAGCAAGATTCGTTCCCATCGAAGAAACTTGTGAAGAAAACGGGACTAAAACTGACAGCAAAGTGCTACGAAAATGCCAGCACTCTTGAATAGTTAAAGTCCATGCCTTCGCACAGCTGATCCATTCGGCAATCAATTTCACGAACGGCCAATTTCTCGCGCCGAAGTCTTCATCCGCCATCGGTTCCTCAATTACGCAAAATGGCAGGCAGTTCCAAGATGATAAATTATAGCGAACGCGACGTTGCCTAGAATCTGATCGATTTTTACTGGCCTCGAGCATAAGCTTTCGAGTTGGACCAATGGAATATATAATAGATTTTCCATTTTGTTATCCTTGTTGCTTTCGTAGTAGAGAACTAGACTTAAATAAGGGAACTTAAAGGCTTCTAGGTGCAAAAAGAAGAATTTTTATTTTTTCTTCGTTTATCACTTTTTTGTCATATACAACAACGAACATATGAACAAAGTAAATTTCACTGTTCTTCGTTGATGCAATTATTGGTTGTAACGCGTTTCAAAGTTCTTTAGAGAATTCTGTCTTTTCTCGTAGACCGCTGCAAAACTATTCGTCCTAACTGGTAGCCAAGCCAGGGCAATCCGTTAAAAAAGAGTTGAAGGGGAAGAAAAGGTACGAAGTAATCCATCTGCTCATCTTCCAGTAATTAAAACTTATAATTCGCGGGAACTCTCGGCTCGTCGCTTCCGCCGCGGCATAGCGCGCCGGCCAGGCAACCCTTGTCTTATCTTTCTTCTACTACTTCCACTTGCTCTTCGTCAGCGTCTTCATTTTCATCTTCCTCCCCCTGGTGTGGCTCGCCCTCGCCTCGTATGGCCTCCTGCATATTTCATACTTTGTACCGCAATTACTTTATCGCGCTTCCATGGATTTTGGTTGCCGTTGGACGGAGGGTGTTAGAACAGAGCTGAGGGAATACTTATCTTCCTGTCGACACTGCGGTCCAAATATATTCAAAATACTTCTTCTGGTGTTCATTCGGCTCGCCCGAGGAGATCGTTCAACGTTCCTGGGTATTCTGATTGATTCATTAATTTTTCCGGACCGTAATATTGCCAGGTTTATTAAACCGAACGCGTGCTGGTCTTTGTTAATGCTTTACCGAGGAAAAGTGGTTTATGAACGTCTACTCGCGAAAAGATGGTAGGGAAAGGTAGGGTTATAAAACAGTTTTATCATCGAGTAAAGCTACCCATATTAAACATTTAAATTCTAAAATATCAGTATAGGTCTAAATTCATTCTAAGATTTTGGTAAATAGCGTCTATAAAATAAGCCTATACTTTCAGCGGAAATTGAATTAATTCTTATGTTTTTGTTACACGGGGAAAAATTACAAAGTTACAACAATGTCGCCTCAAAGAAATTCAAGCAAAATTCGAGCGGAATATAGAACATATATTTTTGAAATCATAGTCCATTTTCGCGGGAGAACACTGTGTATTCGAGTCGATGAAATTTATCTTTAAAGCAGAGCGACAGTTTTTTTCGAACGAAGAGGCGAACGCACCGTGAAACATTCCTTGAATTTCCGCACACTATCAGAGCTGTTTCCACAAAAGGAGCACAGTAGAGTACTGAGATTTTCTCTTCCTTGCATATTCGCGCACATATCTAGCTGGTCTGAAAAAAAGGTGACCGTGGAGTTCTCTTCGCGTGGAACGATGAAACAAGTCAGAATAAGGAAGAAATATAAGTTTTAGTGCTGCACGTTGGAAAAGACTAAGAAAGTAGGGAAGGAAGTTGACATGGAAGGAATGAGAAAGGAACAAGATAGAAATAAAGAAAAGAAAGGGTAAAGGAAATGCGGAATAGAAAAGTAGAAAACTAGAATATATTTTCTAGCTCCCTTGGCAAGTCAACGATATTAAAGAAGAAGAAAAAGACGAAAAGTGACCCAGCCGAAACTCGGCGACAAATTCCAAAGCGCGTGTTCTCTCTATGTTATTGCCTTCTGATGGGATCCAAGTTGGATACGTGTATACGTGTGTGCGAATTTCTTTGAGTTTCTTCTGGTATATCATTTTTGTTTTCCAGCCACCAATTTAGAAGTATCAGATCGAAGAAGGGCGCGTGTTTTCATTACCAAACGAAATACATGACAAATGACAATTATTATTAAATTTTGCAAAATTAAAGTTGTAAAATTCATTTTACTAAAACACCTTTTATCACAATTTTACTTTGAACGTTGATTCCTGTAAATTAATTCCTGTAAGTTTAACATTTCAAATTAAATCAATTTAGAATATATGTGTGACGTATACTAGTTTTTCACTGAGCTTGTCGATTGTTCTTTGGGACAGGTTTCACATTTCGATTCAACGTTCTTTTTCCTATACAAAGGAAAATTTTGACGCTTTTGTTGCTTCAATAATTCAAACGTTCCGAGAAGTTGCAAGTTTCTTCAGAACCAGATAATAAGAGATTTCGTTTCCACGTTTCTAACGTTGAATTTTACAACGTGTTCTTCCTTTCCGCCGCTGAAAGAAAACAACCAGTGTTTTTATACGGCTTTCTTTAAACGATGTGACACAATTGCCTAACAGTGGCAAGACTTCTTCCTTCTTGCATACTTTGCTACGTGTTTCTGGATTTATTTTTAATACGTGCCGCTCGTAAACAAGTAGCCATAAAAAGAACAGCGTGTGAGCCTGGTGTCTAAGCGTGGAAAGTCTCATCTGCTAAATGAAACGTCGTATAGTCGCGTAAGAACTTATACCTCTGCTCATTGAATAATGAATTTAACATGTCTCGGAAACAACTAGAATCGTTTGAAATTCTTCTTTCATTACCTCTACTAGTCAAATATTCAACATTGTAATTAAATTGCTATAATATTTAATGAAACTTCAATTCCTTTTGTGTAGATTTCTTTTATTTCTAGATGTAAATTAAATATCTGCCGTATATAAGTACTCTTCCTCTCCCTCTCAGTCCTTCCGTTCCAGATTTTATTTTGTCTAATTATTTTTAACTGAAATTAATTACAATAGAAATGATGTATCTGTAAATTCAGAAATACATCTTCTCAATTTTTTTAATTTTAAATAATTCTTATTTAATATTAAATAAAAGTCTATTTTGAAACATGAAACATGGGTGTTATTTTACTATTCTCCGTTTCGTATCAAACATAGTGGTTTGGTGAGATAGAGGAAAGAAGGAAAATTATAGAAAGGTGACTGCATATGCAATTTAGCATCTACTAAAGAACCATTCGTTGTATGCGCATAGGGATCTATCTGGTAAGAGGAAACAGTGTCGCAGATGGCTGATCCACTCAATTTCAGATTCATGGATGCTAGACTGAAAAATGGTGTCTACCCCTTCGTTCTGACTCTCTTCCCCTTCCATTGGCGATTTGCTCTTTTTCCACTTTGTCTCCCTACATCTTTTTGTCTCTCTGCGTTCTTTTGCATATCCTTTCTGGGGGATCTGTTCTGACTCACCCATTCATCTCGTTTGAATAATTATCTTCCCTCGATGATTTTGCTTTATTATTAAGTTACCATATCGTATATGGAAATTTTAATCGATAGGATTCCAAAATCGATAGCTTTGCTTTTGCCATCGTTTGTTTTGCCCTTCCTTCATTTCCGTGATTAAAGAAGAATGTATACTTATTTATTTAAAAGAGATCTTTTTTTAATAAAAAAAATAAGGAAAACTCTGCGTATAAAGAATTGTTTTCGTGGTCTTGATTAAAAATCAACGAAATGAAGCAATCAAGCCATCTAAATGCTGCAAGTAAGAAAACACGTAAAAAAAGAAGTTAAAAATAGAAATTGTTTTACCGAAATGGACGAGAACAGTTAAAATGGAAGATTGTTTTTGAAACAGGATCTTTCTTGGTTCGATCAAGTATATTTCTCTCTACGTTCGATTCGATTTGTCTCTTCCTTTTTCCCTCTAGTCTTCTCTTCGTCGTGAGACTTTCTTCCCGTGGGGTGAGCGGGAAAAGACACGTCTAAAATATAATAAACCCCAGCAACGTTACGACATACGGGCTCAGCCGTCCCTGTAAATACCCGAGTATGGATTTTGAATATTTTATAGGTCGCATAGGTGGGCGCACGTGCGCCGGCACGTCTACGTTTCAGATTGTGTATCTCTATAGGGTGTTACGTACAGGAACACCATCAAAACAAAGATAAATTTCCTACTCTTTCCTATTTTCCTATTTTTAATTCTAAAGCTTTTGGTGTCATAGAATTTTTCGGACTTTTTCAGTCAAACATTTTTTCGAATCTTTGAATTAAACATATCCACTTTAATCTTAATTTTTTCAGAAATGCTACTTCAAATTCCTATCGCTATAAATCTGGAAATATTTCGAAATTATACGATTCTTTGAAAATATGTTTTTTCGTAGATCGGATGCATAAAAATAATATGAAGTTTGTTTCTTGATATTTGATACCTTATCGAGTTAAAGGTGATGTGTCGAAATGAGATTTGTTGCGTATAAACGGGATTGATGTCGTTTTGTGTAACGTCTTAGAAAGCTCATTTTTAAGTTTTAAATACGTACAGTTTCACTGACACACACCCTATATATGAAAGTATCTGCATATAGGTTGGTCCAGTCTGTATATTTTTCCAAAGGTAAAGAGGTTGCCGAGGGCAGAGGAGTCCTGAAGCAATTTTCGTTGCACTAGATGTTTCCTCGCTTTTTGGAATCTCATCCTGTTTCCTCGTATTCTATTGAGTTGAAGCAAAACAGTTTCGTTAAACTACAGCCTCCCATTACTTAGAAATCCATAGAAAATAATCACTTATGTTTAAAATTGATGCTTCTTTTTATACGTCGATTCCTGGCGATTGTCTTGATTTTCCCTGATTTTCCTCCATTTTACTTCTATCAGTGTAATAAAAAGATGTATCGACGCGTTAACAATTCTCTTTCATTAGAGGAATTTCTGTTGAATTTACACAGATTGTTTGTATTTAGAGAACAGCGAAATAATTTCGTTCAGAGTATTACAGCGTGCGTTGCAAGCAATATTAAGGATAGTTAGAGTTTAACATTAAAAACTTATGACGCTTGAACGGTGCTACGAAGAGAGCAATTTACAAGTTTTATCTTTTGTCAATACAGCTAAAGTTGTTTCGTGCTTTTGAAATTCAGATAACGTGGGTGAAAATTCAAATAGAGTTGTATACATATATAGAACGACAGGTATATTTTTTAAAAGTAGGTAACGTGTGAGGAGAAAATGCATGATATTAGTATCGTTGTTTCGTTCTTGTAAAAGGAAGGATTAATTAGCTTTTAATCGATCGTAGATTAAATCTACGATAATTCTAATCCAATATATATTCCAATATCCCAAGTTCGATAAAATAGTAATTTAATGAAATATTTATTGGAATAATCGCCAGCTTTATAAATAAGATAAACTGTGTCAGTAACTCTGGTCGGTCGGGCCCGAATGGAAGATTATTGTGTACGTAACAACTTAGAGAGTAAATTACTATGAGAGTTGGCTGTGACGGCGTGCATCGAAGGCTAACGAGCTTAACGCAAGCAATCAGAATAATGACAAAGTTGCACGTTAATCCATAAAGAGCGAGTTGACGCGAATTTCCGCGCGCAGTCGAAATTGAGGTGATTTTTCGCGTCCCATCGGTTGTGCCACCGTTACATCTTGCGTTTCCAACGCCACGAGGAAGTTTGCTTCTCAATTTAAAGTTTGGAATTACATTCGGTCGCGCCATGTTCGACACTCTGCGAGAAGGAATTATTATCCTTGAATCACGTGTGACGTTAAGAAGAATACATTTTTTCAGGTGATTAAAACTTGGAATAATTCCAGGCCGATTTGCAATTTTATTTTTTGAACACGGTATGGAAACAATTTGTAGGAAGCCGTTGCGCGAACATCGATTTCTAAAATAGAACGGATAAATCACTATCCGTCTATACCCGAAGTCAGTCTCCTTATCCTGGTACCTCGCGAGCCAGAAAATCTGAGAAAATAACCGACGGAAAGTCGAAAACATTAACCGAAACTGACAAGCGTGGCCACACACGTGTCTCCTACTCCTTCTGTCGTGACATCGACCCCGTCGCCGTCCTTGCCCTCGTCTTCGTCTTCGTCGTCGTCTTCTAGCAGCTCCTCGGCGTCTAAATTATAAATTACTCGCGTGTAATTTCGTGCCAGTGGAGGTGGGTAGGAAAACGAACTCGAGCGAGACGGAGACGACTAACGCGAATTGTGGAATGGGAGAGGCTGGAATGGAAGTGACGTAAAAGTCGTTGTTGGAGGGGCGTGGAACTGGGTGGGGTGGTGGCTGAAGAGACGAAAAGCGAAAGAGGAGGGACGAATTAAGCGAGCGAAAACGCTGTTTTAGAAGTAGCGACATTCGTGCAGGGAAGGAGGAGGACAGGTTGCACGAGGTGTTTTCGAAACGGAAAAAAGGACAGTAAATAACAAAAAATAAGGGGGTTGGAAGGGGAAAATGAAAGGAGGGAAGGAAACGAAACTCATAGTGGTAGAAAATTCGATGCAAGCAGCTTACGCGAAGTGTTTTCAAGAGGGAGAAAGGAGAGCGAATAAGAAAAGAAGGGAGGAAATTGGTTGAAAAAGGCACACGTTAGGGAGGATAGAAGGAAAGATAGCTTCGCTAGAATCTTTCGGAGATTGCTTAATTAACGGCAGAAGTCCGCTATAATTTCGTTGGTACACTAAATCAAGATGCAACTAGCCCTCTCCTATTCTCACCCGGTTGAGGAACCTTCTATTCTCCCGAACCAGCACCTCTCTCCAGGACCGAACGCACCTCGACCGAGTACAAAAGCCGCGTAGGTTGTCCCGAACCTTAATTATCCCTCGTGCTCTCGTATATACTCGTCGAGGTCGTGCTCGTGTTGTATTATAGGCCGTGGTAGCGTTACCGAAACAACACCCTCGGTTTGCCTAGCAAGCTCGTTTTGCATCGGGCAAAGGGCTTCGTTAAAGCTCATCAAAGGAAAAACCGTTCATCGAACTGTGTGTCCAAAGTAATTCTTGGCATGGTTTCTATATAACTAAATAGGAAAATATACATATTTGCGATACTTTGGAAGGTTACGATCGCTAGGAATATGAATAACAACTATTCTACCAGATATATTTTCTATCAGATTGAGTCGTAATTAAAAAAAAAAAAGAACTATTTGTATAACTCGAAAAACGAGGCGACGTTACTCGTGAGCCAACCTAATAAAAGATAGCAGAATTTCTCTTGCGTACGCCACATAAAACGACTTGTGATTTGTTTGTACGTTCAAGTGGTCTTTTCCATGCAAGTAAAAGTATTTTTGTTTTTTCCTTAGTACAGGCGTAATTACTTCGATAGGAAACGTGTGATCTTTTTACGCAACGAATACAGTCCTTTAGTTACAAGCAATTTTAAATTGGATTTAATTAAGCTGTACGCTTGAGTAAAAATTTCTGGAATTAATACCGGTAGAGAAGAGAGCATGGAAACGTAATTACATTCCGATGATACCCGTGAAATAAAGAAAGTATAGAAAAATAAAACATTCGGAAGCTCTGTAAAATTTCCTTTAATTACGCGACCACTCCGTTTCCACCGAATACTCGGCGAAACTGCATTGTAAGTTTACACAGTGGACACGATAAAATATCCTACATTAAGCAGCGGACATTCCATCGTCGAGTAAGTTTTAACAAATCCTCGATATCGCTTTCCCCCATTTTATGAAATATTTTATCCTTTACCGGATCCATTGTTTAACTTTTCATTTCGTTAATAAAAGTGTCACATTTTCTATCGCTTAATAACGCTTCCGGATATTTCTAGTTATCGTAAAAATTTTGCTAATTTCAGTTTTGTGGAAATTCGGTAGAGCAGTGTTTTGATGCAGCGGTCGCCTTTCTTTATTAATAATTAAGCCAGGTATAATTATATATTATCTAGGTTCTTCTTTACGTTACAGTCTTCATTTAGTTCCTTTCTCACAATGCACAACAAAAAGAGAGAATTCTTCATAAGTCCCACTTTTACCATTTCATTCCAGCGGAAATCAGCTTCTCACTTGTATTGCCGACGGTGGTGGACGTTCTGGATTGTGGGTGACCCGAAATTATTTGCAGGAATGTCCCGAATTGCTGGCCCAAGGGTGGCTTCCGTATATTCCGAGGCCAAACCGCGTACACACGCTCCTAATTTTGCTGGTGAGAGGACGAGCCACCGTCAAATTGGATTTTATTGAATGCGTCTGCTAGGGGATTGTTCCGAGACGGTTTGTGTCTGGTTGGACTATTCATTGTGGATCGAACGTTCTCAGAAATTGTTAAGACTGGAGGTGTTTCGCGATGTTCTTCGATCGCTAAAAGGTTGAATGTTAAAACCGATGTCCGTTACGATTTTTTGTGTATCGTTCACACTCGGTACATTTCTTTACCTCAAACAGAAGGGGCAATTTTTATTTAAAAAGAGATTGAAACAAGCCAGAAGTTTCAGTTGATTAAATTAGTTCACAGCGGGTATTTTAATTCCATTTTTACGACCTACGCTTTTCTATTGTACATACATATGTATTTAACGTTTATATTACATCGTTATATATGTGGTAATTAAGTATTCTATTATCATTGTTATACTTCTTCACAGATTTCTTCACTCGGAAATTTCTAACCTTCTCGATTGCTTACGATGTTCGTTGTTAACACGATTATTGTTATCTCCAAAGCATCGTTTCAAATACTGCAAAGTTTTTACAACATTCTCATTCTTCTGAATGAACGATCTTATTTGATTCTCCGAATTTTAGATAGGAATTGTCGTGGAATTTCGTTTAACGCGATATCCTGAAATTCATCGAGAGCATTAAGAAGCAAAGGTACGAAGCGGAAAGAATAAACTTTCTCGATGAAGGTCAGCGGTGGGTAACGAGTGTGTAAGCCAGTTGAGGTTCTCCCATCAGGAAGTCGTTAGATAAGACTTAAAACAACGGCTACCTTGCAAGTAATGGTCGTACCGTGAACACTGTGAAACGATGATGGTTACTACTACTGGACGTTTACAACTAGAAACGTTCTGAACGAAATGTATATATACGTGCGCCTAACGCAGAGATGGACGTTACTAAGAGGAAGGTAAGCCGCATGGTCGAATGTACTAACATAAAAGCTAATGTAGCAAAGTGCGGTTATGTCTGCAATGGAACTGGTCCTCCTGGTGTATATTCGACCCTTTCCTCCGGATCTCCAGGTCCCCTAATATCCTTCTCGATGCCACCCTCGTGTCCTGTCTTCTCAACCGATAATTTTCCCTCGGACCAACAGCTTCTCTTGTCTCTCGTACATTTTACTCTCTTGACTTTTCTTCCATGCGTCCATTCGAGTTTCGATAATCGAAATTTCTTTAAAATATACTATAAAATGTGCTACAAACTATACTACCCGTGTTTCGTTCTACGCGTTACTGTTATTAAGAGAGCGACAGTTAGCATTTAATTATCGAAATTAGACGTTTGATTTTCGAGGTTTCTAATCAATGGTTTTAAATCGATCAAGCTTTTCAAAACGCCTTTGACAATTTTCATACATGGTTGAACAAAATCTTAGCGAGCAAGGTCGCTTAAATCTGCCGATGGAGATTGAATGCAAATTGATTTATCGGTTGTTCGATAATGACCATTCACTTCTTCCGGCAATCTCATCTTTAGATGAAGTTTGGGAGGAAGGGCGGCGGCCTCGATGCTAATGAGAGTGTCAAAACCCAGCAAGAAGGGAGTTATAATTAGCTATCGAGTAAATGGAAATTGAAGACAACGAAAGAAGGGCATAATGAAGTTAATATCTGCTGGCCGTACAGGTGCAAACACCCGATTAATATATCCATTGATGTGCGGATAATAATCGGGATTCGTGCTTTTCACCCAACAATATTCGTGTTTAAGATACAAGTTTGCATTGTTAATGAATTTTGTACAAAAGGTAGCTCGCTGGCGACATTAATGGACACATCTAAGCCAAACGTGAGAAAACAATGTCACTAGCTGGAAAAATTAAATCAGAACTATGACGTTAAGAAAAGTATTACGATGTCAATAACGTAATAATAGCATCACTGTGTTGAAATTCAGTAAGTTTTAATAATAATAACAACAATACAAAACAAACAATAACGGTAAATAATATATGTAACTAAAGTAAGATAACATAAAACTGATGTATAATAATAATTGTCCGAAGAGAAAATCTTGCATTGACTAAAATTTGTATCGTTTGTTTTGATTGCTTGTATGAAATCAATTGACTCCTTGAAAATAATACTTCTAGCTTCACATGTGTATACAGTGCACTGCACACTGTGCACAAAGATGGATGGCTAACTACAACTATAGCTCCAAGAACAGTTATGTCTAGGTTCTGTTTTGGCTACAAGTGAAAAATCGGTAACATGATCCGTGTTTCTGACAAGCATATAGCCTGAATTCCCGCGTATTTTTGGAGTGATTGAAAAGATTCAAACGGTCGTTCGGAAAGTTCGTTCCGATTTTCATTTCAATTCGATATGTATATATTGAATTTATATAGATGCCATTTTGTTCCACAACCTTTCTTTCACACAATTTTTTTTTGTTTCACAACCTTTCACGTAACTTGAATATTCCATACCTCCAGAACCCCTTAGGTTTTCGGTGAAAAACTTCGATGGAGAGATATTAAGCAAATTTAAATTATTATTTTATTAAATTCCTTAAAAAATCGGAATGAACTTTCCGGGCAATCAATATTATATATAATATGTTGATAACGGTTTCGTATTATTCAAGCATGTAATGTAAAAACACTCTAAACATTTCGTTTATTGCATCCATTACTTTTTTTTTACTGTTTTATTTAACAGTAGTTAACATTTTTATAGGATACCGCATGAAGTATCTAAGACGCGAATTCGCGTCTCCCGACGCCAACGGTTGAAAAATGAAAGTTGGAGTCTCCAATTCGCAAAGTGTTAAACCGTTGGCGGCACTAACAAAAATATTCGGAATTAAAAGTCGCTACAAACTTACGAACGAATCTATTATTCCAATTAACGGACTATTTATGCTGCAAAAGAATTAGACAAATAAACGAGGTATTTTATAGATATTGAAAGATAATTTAGATAAAAGGAAAAGTTGATCTGTGGTAATAGTGTTTTATCCGGTATTTGTACTTATAAAGCTATCGAAAAAATGAAAATCAGCGTATATTTATTTCTCCATAAATTATATACCAAGCTGGCAATAACCAGCGCTGCCAGCCCAGCCGATTTTCACAAAACGAAGACGTAAAATATACAGGTGGGGCGAGTTTCGATCTAAGAGGGTGAACAGAGTGAGAGAGAGGTTGGTAACGGGGCAAGGAAAGGCTGCTTCCATTAATATTCTTGAGAAGCGAGGATCGAACTTCAATTATTCAGAGGAACGCCGTTATACGATCGTCACCCTCTGTAATGGTGCCGAGTGTCTTTTTGGCGTTTCGTCTGTCGTTTTTGCACTCTCTCACTCATACATCCACATGTTGTACGCGTATGCGTATGTACACGAGTCTTGATAGCTGCCTCTGAATTTTCTCGAGAAATCGAGGAAAAAGACGAGGACAACGTCCCCATGGGATATAAGGGGTTCCAGGGCCGACACCAAGCTGTGTGTAGGCTCACGATACTGATTATACCCACACCGCGAGCAACCTGTGCGTTCCCAATACGAATTAAAATATATATATCGCGCTTGTTCGCGGGCATCCAAGACTGATATCTTAACTTCCTGACCTCCAGCATTAAACAATCCATGAACAATTGGAAGTCAAGACAACAAATAAGATGCTAATCTTGTTTCGAAATTGCTTTTTGATTCTGGTTTGGATCGTGACGTAATTGTGTAACTTCGTTCGAATAACGATTGATATTTTCGACGCCTGTATAAAATTGTCCACGTAAAATGAACGATCTTCTCGGTTAATTTCTAAATGGAATATTTGTAACAAATAGTATAAGAAAACAAGTTTTGTGCGCATGTCTCTGGCAATTTTTCTGCAACAACTGACTATTGTATAAACTACGAGAAATTGATTCGAAAAAGAGAAACACAAATTTGGAAATAGAAAACTGTTGTAAAGGGAATGTAATGACCGGGTCCGTTATCAGAGTTTTATTCGATTTATTGAAAAGCATGGTACATTCGGTACAAGGTCTCTTTTTCAGAGGTTCGCTTTTTTAACGAACTTTTTTAACATATATCCTTCACATAATAGGCATACATATCGGAAGAGCACTTGGGCGAGATGTTTTACATGTCGTAAAAATATTTTCTTGCGTCGGAACAAATTAGGCTTAATAAATGATAAAAAAAATGTCTCTTTTTCTAAGTGGCGAAAAGACATTCTGCAAAATTTTGTCAAGTATTTTCGCTAGGAGCATAGAAAGCGTAGCAGAAATATCGATGAATTCTCGCGTAAAGCGAATCGATGTCGCGATATCCAAAGAAAACACGAGAGAAACTTTCGTGAGATTCTTTTAAACCTACTACAAAGCAGTACATACAAAGCGTCGGAGATACTTGTCAAGATTGTCAAGAAACGCCTTGCATTCCTAGATGCAACTTTCGAAGCATCTATAAACTTGTTTGGCGGACAAGAATCGCGAGTTGGAAGCGTATAAGCAGATTTCACAGATGATAAGGGTAAGGCAAGCGAGATGTATCAAAGAGGAGTCGATCAGGAAACAGCGAACATCTTGCGACAACGTTCGCGCAGAATTCGTGGAATTTCTTGTATCAGTAGCAAAAGGATTCTTCCCTGGAAGCTGACGTGTTCTTTGAAGACATGGGCGCCTTGAGCTTTTCGGCGCCTAAGCGCGACTCGTCAAGAATATGCTCAAGTATTTTAATATCGAGCCAGGCGAGTGTGTAGGATTGGCGAGCTTCAGCATTGTCCAAAGGACTTTGCTGCATGTGTGAATGAATAGGAATGCCGTTGGGCTTTGTACGAAAGCCTTTATTGTTTGGCTGTCCAGCGATCAGTGGTTATCACGTGCCGTCTGCCCAACGATGGATCTTGCTTCGTTTCGCATTTGTTAGTCTCCAGGTTTTCCACCCTCGAGCTTTCCATCCACGTGAAATAATTCACGAAATGGTCCAGCTGTTTCTCGATGTGATATTTTCATGATTGACGTTATTCTCCGTGTTCTTCTACCGATTAATTTTTCCCACAGTTTTTCTAATCGAAAGAAAACGAACGTGAAGGAATTATAAGAATTTGCGATCGTTTGAATAATATTTTTACTATTGATGTTATTTTATTTGGTTCTTTGATAATGAGCGTTGCGTTGCCAATAATATAGAAGGAATTTTCTCTTCCATTTTTCTTTTCCAAATTTCAAGCACATCGAAATCGAGATAATATCATAAAAATCTGATAAAACGATTACGAACAATTATGGCAAATTTTAGTCGTAAAATATTTGTAAGGGTATGACGAAGGTTGAGAAACTCTGTCCGACTATTGCACATAGTTTTTCCACTGGCATATAGTGATTCAGGTATGTGCAGACACCAAACTACACGTAGTGCTCAGCCAAGGCTGCATTCTGATCCAGACAGTAGAAAAACTCGATACTGTTATGCCATACGTTCGCGTGTAACTTCCTTTATTTGATCCAGCCGCATTGAAGAACATGGACACAACGGTCTTGTTTCCTCATCGCTATTCCATCTTCACGCTGAAAATCTGACTTGCCGCTGCTTTTATAAATGAACAACTTTGAACCGGACGCTAGACAACTACGTTGAATTATCTTGCAATAATAGTGAAAAGTATTTATCTTTCATCAAGAAACAAAATGGTAATCTTTCTAAAAATGAAATTAATATATCATTATTATTATATATATCATATCAAACTTTGCCTAAACAATAGAGAATTTGAAGATTCTGAAATTGAAGTTTCTCTTGCAATCCGATTTATGGCTACATAGATTATTTCATTTTATTCGTTTAATTAAATGTAAATATAAACTATTCTACAGTTAAATAATCAATCGCATCAATAATGAATTCGCTGAAATAATGAATTAGCTATCACAATGTAAACAACCATAAAGCTTAGGATACGCAAAAAAATAATTATATCTTTATATATTTGGAAAATAATTTGGTACTCTTTCCTCCTGGTCGACAATCCGAACAAGCCGAAAAAGGAAAATAAGTACCAAAGATTAAAACTTACAAAATTATCGGAGTATTCAGGCATGAATGTAACAGCCGCGTCATAAATTAATTAACGGCAGGTTGCACGGCACACGGTTATGCAGGTAACGCTCGATCGTTGGATAATCTACATCAGGGATGCATTCGATTTCGTCCATCAGTCAGCGATCGCGAAATTCAAAAAAGAAGGAAGAAAAAATACATGGGATTGAAAAAAAGGAGAAACTGGAACTGGCCGTATTGGAATTCAACCGAAACGTCAATTACCCTTTCAGCTTGAAATGCAACGGCATGTCACGGTGTCTACGTTAGAGGGGTTGGTTGCATTTTGCAATGTATTCTGATCTGACCGTCTCACAAACCTGATACCGTTATACTATACGGTTTTGCGTACAGTTTCCACCCTCTTCGACGCGATCTGCAGATGTTTCCCCCTTTCCCGCGTCTATCTGTTTCCTGTTTTCCCTTCTCTCTTCTCTTCCGTTCTCTTCTTTTTTTGTCATTCGCATTGCTCTCGCACGCAAAACGAGAAGAATTTCAAGCTCGCCCCCGGGAAACAACGGAAAGAGTAGAGCGGAGGAGCAAACGAGGGGATCTTCTCTCGTTACCGACATGATGCGACGTTCGACTGCTCGCCTCTATGACACAAACAGCACAGTGGAGGTCTCGCGCGATACGTAAAAGAAGTTCGTGCAACCTGGAAGAACGACGTCGACCCAATGGAATGAATTGGTTTGACAACATTTCTTGCGTAGGTGTCTTAGGAATTAATTAAGCTCTCTTTCGAATTATTTTCAAGTTGAAAAAGTAAGAAAAGTAGCTTAAAAAAGAAACGAAGGAAATAATTCTATATTGGTTGATGTTTGGCATCGTTTGTTCGCCTTCTATTCTAAATTCGAACGAATATTCCCACTTAACTGCTTACTTTTGTTTCAGTCACAGAGATGAACAAATTGGGATACGCTTGTACTGTTAGAAATAAACAGAAGTTTCTTGAAATTTCGACAACTTTCCGCCACGTAATTATTAATGCTCGGTTCGTGAGTTTTTGTGAATACAACGAGGAATATTCAATTAGTAACATATTCTGACAATTTGTGAAAAAGTTAGAAACATGAAATTATTTATTAAGGGGAAACAGTGTTGGTTATTTTCAAAATATAAATTAAATTTTCATTACTTTTACCAAATATGGGAAAACAAAACCAAAACCAGGTTTGCGTTAGATACTTTTTTCATCTAAATACCCACATGGAATAAGATCAACATCATTGAATCGTTGAAAAAGTAAAACAGTTGGAAACAACGGAGAGAGAGGAAGAGAGAGAGAGAGGGAGAGGGTGTGTGTGTGTGAGAGAGAGAGAGAGAAAAGGGAATCGAAGAAGAAAAGGGGAAGAGTGTAAATCGGTCATAGATGCGACAACGATGCGTCGCGATGCCTTGTAAAAGCAGGACGCACGTTTGTAAAAGCATCATGCACAGCGTGCGGTTTCATGTGTTATTTATATTCTAAACGTATGCGAACAAAAGCCTGTTGGACCACATGGTGCGAAACATACGAGGGCGGCGTGTGTGTGCTTGCCAAGTAACGAACGACGAAACCAGCGCTATTTCCACGTTGCTATCGCCGACGATCTCACGTTCCTCGGTTGCTGTTTGTGCTTAATTTCGTTCATCTATGCCACTGATGAAGCCAATAAAATTTCATCGTCCATGGTCGATGAAGCCGTTTAGCATTTCTCCAACAGCCCCGCCATGCGGGACCGTTTAAAGGCGCATGAATAATAAGGTGCCGCTGGGAGAAACGTGGCTGGACGGAATATAAAAGCAGAAATAAGAGAATGGAAAAATACTTGGGTCTGCGCTATTTCTCCCTCACCCTCTCTCTCTCTCTCTCTCTCTCCCTTCCTCTCTCGCATTATTATTTCAAGTTTTCTGTTGCCGTACATGGACCATGAAGTGGTTTTGAACTGCTTCGACGGGATATTAATTTTCAGCCGCTGCTCTAATGTTATTGTTACCGAGACGAGTTTGCGATTGGTTTCCTCCTTGCGCTGAAAAAACGTTGGAAACTAAAGGTGGGCTTTTTAACGCATGCATCGATTCGTAATTGATTTCGGGCTAGGGCATTTTGTGGTTTCTTGAAATTTCGGTCAAAATTGTATAATTCGGTTCTTCGACTCCTTCGCTATGAGAGATAACTAATGAAAAAGAATTTCAACTTTAGTCTTACAAATTACAATAATCATTGCAATACCCTCAATAGCTCTAGCGAACAACCTTAAGACTTGTACGAAATTTCATTCCATCCCTAGAATTTCAAAACTTGTGATACTTTCACGATGAAACTTTTCGGTAGAAAGCAGAACACGATAAAGGGCTGGCGAAATGCTACGGAGTTCGATAACGAGACACATAGAGGATGTCTGTCGCGACGTCTTCTCTCTCTCTCTCTCTCTCTCTCTCTTTCTCTCTCTCTCTCTTTCGTCCTTTCGATTTTCAACCTCCGCTCGTAGATACACGTTTTAGACTCTTGTTTGAGGCCATTAACCTCTGCGCGCGAGAAACTGTGCGAACGAAAAGAACGCGTCGAGGAACGTACCATGGATTCGACAGAGCCAGGGGGTAAAGGTAAGCACGCAAAAATGCCATAAACCAGTATAGCGTAATAACCATAGTGTCTGTACGGACAGAAGCAAGAGGGTGAGGGAGAAGTAAGACTCAGAATAAAAGAGAGAAAGAGAAAAGGATAAAGAGGGTGAAAGTGGGAGTCGAAACGGTGACAAAGGGAAGTACGATACTCTTGGAAAGCCAGTTGGGGTTTCACCACGCGTTATATTCAATAAAACCCAAATGTACCGCAAGAGACCCTTTTTTTACCCCCTTCTGGTACTAGGCCATTTTTGCCCCAACCCTCTCCTCTTCCTTCCTTTCCATCTAACTCTCCTTCACTTTCTTATTCTTCTTCTACCTATTCTTCTTCTCCTTCCTCAATTGCTTCTGTTGTTGTCAGTTTCTTTCGTTTTCCCTTTGGCTCTCTTATACGCGCACGGGAGGGTTTACCTACCGTAGGGAGGGAGAGAGGGAGGGAGGGAGAGAGAGAGGAAGAGAGAGAGAGAGAGAGAGAGAGAGAGAGAGGACTCAAGGCCATTCGTCGAAGTTTATTTTGCGTAAGCGACGAAACTTGCCCCGAGGCAGTGTAAAATGTTCTGGATTCTTTTGCCTCGTCCTCTTCCCCGTTCTACGTCGTGTTTCTCCTACTTCCAGCCATCCTCCTACGCGTCCCTTCCTTCTTCAGTTTTTTGTCTTCCTCCTTTGGTGGCAAAACCAAGAAAGTTACCCTTGGGACAAAGATAATCCCTGTAGCGAGGAGCATCAAAGCGGCGCGCTCTCTGTTTTTGATGGGAATTAATTTGGATCTTGTTTTAATTAAAGAAGGATCGTCTCCGCAGGGGACTTTCTTCGCGAAGAAGTGGCAAGGAGGAGGAGAGTTCGCTTTTTAAACGAACCAGAATGGCCTCACTATGATTATTTCCGCTTGGAGAAATTTTTGAAATAGACCTGTAATTGCAGAATACAGATTTTCAATCTGGTTTGTTAGCGAGATGAATGAGAACGACGACGAATTATGTGGTCAATAATTAACACTGAATTCGTTCGATTTTTGAAAGATACGTACTTAGGATTTAGCGTCTAGAATCGAGGAATCGAGGAACACCCATCTTCTTTTATCGTTGGTTTCTAGTTGAAACGTGTAACCAAGTGTAATACTAAATCAAAGTTGCAGGAACGATACCTTTGACGATAATGACGTTATATTCTGTACCTTACGCGACAGATGTTTGTAATGAAATTTTTTCATGAATTTGTTCAGATTTACCGTCGTCTAAGAAACTTTCCCGGATTCGACACTCGCCACAGTGGTGACTTATTATTATTATTCGATCGATTTTTATTTCTGCCTGATATCGTGGAAACGATGCGACGCGACGACGAGATATCCCGGAGCTGTGACGCAGAAGGGAGGCGAACGAAGTTCGTGAAATTCCGTGAAGCTCCACGGGAGTTGAACGGTATGGGGGTGTTATTGGGTCGCGGCCACTTAATATGCAAATGCATCGTACAGGCTAGGCAGCTTGCTACCACTGCTGTTCACCCTGTAACCGGAGCAGGCGGCGGCCAACGGGACCAATACTTTAATTTGCATTTAAAATTGCTCAAGGGTTGACAGCCGCCACCTTGTTCTCCCGCCCTCTTATTTCAGATAGACCTGCTGCGAAACAAATGCCTCGGGCGTAATCGCTGCTCGATGAATCGGAGATTTTACTAGGAACGCTGGTCATGATTTTTTCATAGGATCAGATTCGAGAATCATCGAGCATGCCACGAGATCCTCTAAAAGTTTACGTAGATTTGTCGCGGTGCGCTTACTATTTTTTTAATAACCAATTGGAAGCTCGTTGGACCGTTAATCGCAAAAAAAATGAATTAACTCGTTGGTTCGATTCACAATCTCTTGGACGTAATAATTTCTTCGTTAATAGATTTCTTGCCTTTAAACACGTTATTTATTTAGTTTCTGCTTATTCTGAAAATCAAGTATCTCAATAATTTCGAAACTGGAGCAAATATAACAGCGATTTAGAAGCTCGATCGAAATGGACGATAACGATTATATTACAAGGCATATGCTGTCGCGTTATTTGTTTGATTTATGCCTTGATATAAAATTGGCCATGCGACGCGTCTAACGGAAAAGTCAATTGGCGCGTCGCATCGCGGCGTCAAGCAGACATCATCGCGTGCAACCTTTTTCAGCTCGATCAGCCGGTCGTTTCGGTTGTTGTTTAATGTAAACAGAAAACAGCGTCCGAGGGCTTTGCCAGTCGTGCTCTTTGTACAACGACGAGGATTTATTCGCGATATTATTGCGACATCGTAAGCCAGCACGAAATCTCTGTAAAACTAAATTCGAAACAACACCATGTGGTTCCTCGGTGCTCGCGCGAAACTTGTTTGTGAAATTTCCGTTCAAACATTTATTCTACACGCCTCGATTGGAAAGCAAACACGCGGTTGCTGGTCGCGAAAATAATTTCACGAGCGACGATGTCGCGGTTAAGCTCATCGATGTAACCATCGAACGTATCGAGACACACTACGCGCTATAAAAATAGTGGGTACTAGTCCAACTCCTATAATCATTTAGCGTTAATACGTGTACCAGCGGTGACGTATTGTTTAAAAATCGTTAGAGATAATTAGCCAGACGCTGTTTAAGTTTTGTACGATTAATGACAAGATGTGCGCGACCGCAAAGCAGATGTTTAAAGGTAGATAATAACTATGACTTAAAATCATACCTACGCATATGCAATCACGCGTATCTAGCCACAAAATAACCAAACTGTGCAGCGTAAATGAGGCATAAATCTCGTGGGGGACTTTAGGTGATTAAAATGAAAAATTCATCGACCTTTAAGCTGATCGAAATGCATTCCGTTTGGTACAGTCGAAAAGAACGCAAGGTCCCTTTTTGCCGCAAGTTGCGAAGATCCGAATAGATTGACTGGATGGAATCGTGATATTCGGTAAGCCATGAAACGACTGTTTCGCCGCAGTAAGCGATTTTACCGAAACTCCGATTCGAAGTTCACCGCAACGATACGTTCGATATCGCTTTATTCTTCGCCGAGTGCCTCTCCTTCCGACTCGTTTGTTTCCACTACTGCTCCCGAGATCTGCCTTTCCATTCCCCTTTCTCTCTCTCTCTCTCTTACTCTCTCTCTTTCTCTCTCTTTCTCTCTCTCTCTCTTACTCTCTCCCTTTCTCTCTCTCTCTCTTTCTCTCTCTCTCTCTCTCTCTTACTCTCTCTCTTTCTCTCTCTTTCTCTCTCTCTCTCTTACTCTCTCTCTTTCTCTCTCTCTCTCTTTCTCTCTCTCTCTTTCTCTCTCTCTTTCTCTCTCTCTCTCTCTCTCTTTCTCTCTCTCTTTCTTTCTGTTCTTCCTCTAGCCCGTATCCGTTGCTTCTTCTTTGGATATTTAAACTGAACGGGTGTACGGGGGTTAGGCATAATGTGAAAGGGTTGACGGGTATTGCGAACACACCGCAACAGGCTTGTACCATCGTCGATCCCTTCAGGGAGATTGTAATTTACCACGCAGCTTCTTGAAGTAACTAGAAACTGCGGAAGCACGTAGGTCGCAGAACGCGTGGCAGATCTACCGATAACAGTGATTTTTTTCTTTGATTTTTTACTAGCGCCAAAAGTTTCGAATCGCTATGTATATCTATTCAAAAGTAACATTTGCAGCAAGTTTGGAACTTAAAATTAAATGCAATAAATTATCTGGAAAGAATTGCAAGACAAAAATATCCAAAATGCCTCACCATGAATATGTTTTTCTTAGAAATAGTATAAAAAAAATATATCGAGATATTATTTGATGCTATTTAATGGATTTCAGATGAATTGTCGTGTGATAGACGTGAAATTGTTTTAACTTTTACGATAGTTGCTTCCGGGCGGTCATATTTTTCCAAATTGACGAAAACGAGTACGTTTAACGATTTTTTCCTTCTCCGCTTTTTTCTTTTATTTTTTTAGGTGGAAGATAGAAACGAATACGTATCAAAAGCAATAACAACGCTATCGAGTAACATTCAGTTTTATTCCCCACCGAGTTCTCTTTGTTAAAGAAAATTAGTTTACTCTGTAGAATCTTTGGATTTTTGTAAATCAAGAATTCTCTGTCAATTCTACTACAATTATATTAATATTAACGAAAATGCTTTTCCCATTAATAAATCCAATACAACAATAGAAGTCTCACTGTATTAAATTATTTTATTTGATATCTAAGGAATTCCAGCGTCTATCTGTCGCTTTTGTTTGTGATTGACTACAATGTTTCGTTTCATCTCGCAAATAAGCTTTCGTTCCTTTTGTTCATCATACCCTATACAACGATCGTTTTTCGCGTTTACAGAGGGAATACTTTCAATTATATTCATAAGCCGTTAAATAATTTTCATTGTAGCATTCTTACCTGTGAGTGACACTCAGGCCGTTTCCGTTGTTTATTGTTCACGTGTAATTTCATAATTATTACTGGGAAAATAATTATATCGCTTGAAACGCGTAATATCGTTTAGTGGAAAATTGATGCAATTACTTGTGTAGTACTGATGTACATCGACGAATTAATAAACAATATGATCATAATATTAAATCGTCAGGCGTGTAATATGAATGGCTCGTCGAGCAAATGATTTGAAACAGCAGTTGTGCTTGTCAAAATTTGTTATTTAAATAGTATTCGAAATCTTGGGCGAAATTCTACCAAATCGGTATATTTTCTCTACGAAGTTTCTTTGGAGTGTTAAAATACCAAGCAAATATTTTACACTTAATGTTACATACAATTACATTTTATGTTTAATATTTGAGTCTTTCGGAAGCCAAATCGATCAACTTCACATTTGGTAAATTTTTCATCATTGTTTAAATAATGTTGCGAATTATCGTATGTTTATACCTAAACGAATAAATTTTATTTTCACTTACTTTTGCGTTAAGAATTTATTTGTTTCGCTTTTACCTAAAATATTCTATTCGAGACCACATTTATAAATGACAAAGAATTCGACTTTTAACAGCCGATATTATAGAATCGTTCAACTTTCAAAGAGCAGTGTCGAAAATATTCGTGTGCATGATTTAATGGAAACTTTAAAATACACAATACCGTTATTACGTCAATGTATTTTCTGTTAAAAATAAAAACATCGACCGTTATTGTTGAGAGTGAACTAAAAATAAAACGACAAACACTATTGTTACTTTGAATGATAAAAAGTTAATTGCTATATTCGCCACATTAAAAAAAAAGTAACAAAAGCTGGCATTCTTGTTATTAAATTGTTATTCACAAATGGCGCATGACTACAATGAAAGCCTCCCCACGAGCGCAGCGGCGCTCATTTAAATAAACGAGGCTGTTAAATTTTACCTCTATTACGTTTCAAAAATTCAAGCGCACGATTTTCCCATTCGTGAAAGGGGTTCCTATCAATTTGAATATTTATAAGGAAAGGAGGCCCCGTGAAATTCCCAAGTAGGTTTACAGATATTGGTACGATTTGACCAGCCTTTGAATACATTAATGGAACTCGAAGAAGCGATTACGCCGCACAGGCCAGCTGTCTTTTCTTTCTTGCTACACTTCTAGAAGTCGTTCGAACATTGTGTGAATTAAAAGAATTATACTGGGTCATATACGAGCATGATCTTTTATTACAACTATGTATTCGAAAGCATTCGGTTTGTCCTTCGGTGTTATCGATTCATTCTGTTGCTCGAAATTCTCGACGAAGTCCATAAGAGAAAGCCCAATTTCCGAACGATCGTCCATGTTAATTCGTTTTGCCTGTTTTACGCGTAGATTTTCCGAGCGTTTCGCACCAAAGTTTCCGCTTCGTTAAACAATGCGGTGTGGCAAGGAGAAAAAGAGAGGAAAAGAAAGAGAGAGGAGAGGGGAGAGAAACTGTTGCGTTGTAAAAAGCTGCTGGACATGCATTATCGCGATGATGGAAAATCGAAAAAAGAAAAAAAAAATGAAACTGAGCACGTATCGGATTTAAACGTGTCCAATTATCGAGTGCGTTTCAACCAGGGACGAGTGTAGGATGTTTATTACGAACAATTGTTCGATCAGACGAAAAGAGTGAATGAGGGAAACCAAAAAAGAGAAGAGTGAAAAAAGAATAAACTGCCCCTTGTTGCTTGTTTATCGGTCGGTTGGTATCATGAATTGATGTAGAAGTTGCGTTAATTGTGTGCATTTGCACAAAAATAAATCGCGATCGCGGCAGGTTAAATCGAAGTTGAATCCGGCCGCGTTTATTACTCCGGGAAATCCATGCAATTCTCTCTAATTCCGATTTTTTTTTATCTCTATTTGTCTGCTTTCTTCTCCTGTTCCCATCCCCTTCGGTGTGCGTTTCGTAGCCTGGATTCTCGCGTTTCAGTTTTACTTTTGCGGACGTACTCCTCCGTTCAATCGTTTTACGTTCTACGCACTCTAATAAATTATTTATAGCCTTGAAAATACTTATAGAAAATTCTACTATAGAATGACAACGAAAGAAATCTGTTTACTTAACATTCGCAATTTAACCTTTTTCTCTTGTGAATCACCGTTCGTGCTTCCCAGAGATTCATCGAAACAGGGAATTTTGATCTACCGGAGGTGGGAGGGGTCTTAATATTATAGCTTCTAACCCTGCCTCATATTGCAGTTTTCATGCTAGAAACTCAGAAAACATTTCACTTTTCCCTCGTCTCTCTCTCTGACTCTCTCTCACACACACACACTCACACACTCACTTTCGGCTCGCTTTTCCAGTCACAAGATGCGTTCACGTTAAATTACGACACGGCGGTCTTGCATCTCCCATCTACTGTCCCCCCTCCCTGCCTAGCCCTTTTCTTCGTGGTTTACTTCTCTCATCGGGTTAAGCATCGAGTAACCGATTGCAAATACGTAGAACGGGGGTTGCGAAGACGCGGAAAAGGGGAATTGAAGTTTGCCTAGGTTGTAAGAGGAGACGCTGGTAAATATCTTCCTTACCTATCTTCTCGTCGATTTCCGGATGGCGTCTTCGTTTCGAGGAACGCCATTCCACCTCTCACCAACACGGGAACCAATAGTCGTGCAACCCCCTTACCAATGTCTCGCCGCATTTCAACGAGTTCAAACTGAATCAGTTAATCTTTAATGTGTAACCGATGTTTCGTGCATCGTCTACAGTATACATTATTTCTACAGTTCTTCTTTTTGGCATAAGTACGGCATACGTAGATCTCGGAAAGAAGCACTTATTCGATATATATTAAAGCTTCGAAAATTTATAATCTTTATGTCAATTAAATCGATAGTTTACCTACAGTTTTCTGGTCAGCGAATAAAGGAACAGTTTTAACGAATAGGTTCGACTGCCTTGTTATTTTTAGGTGGTTGAAAATCTTTAAATAATAGACAAAGACAAAAGAACAAACGTTTTCTTCGCTAACAATAATTTCGATTTAAGAGTTCGCGAAATTTCAGTCGCGAAAATTCCCGCAGGAAATTACCGTCGACCCTATTAATATTGCACCAGAGGGACTTAAATATTTATAACTATAGAGACCGTCGTGGATTAAAAGTGTTGAAATCGGATCAAGGAATGCGGGATACAATAGGAAACTCGAAATCAAATATTTGAAGTTCCTTTTCCTGAAGAGGATTTCATTCCGCCTTGTTCTTCGTTTAGAGGATCTAAATAACTATGTCTAGGAACCATTGTAGGACGCCTGCAAGGGTCTTGAATTCCGTTACGAGCTTTTACTCAGCTCACATAATTCGTTGTTGCTTTCCTGCTTCGAAATTTAATACTTTGTATACAATTTAATTGTTTGACGTTCAATTTTCTAATGGTATATCTATTATCTTAACCATAACACTCGGCAATAATTCATTTGTATCATAAGGCAAATTGATTTCGAAGAAGTCGATTATACTCTTATTATTATTCGATCGTCGCCCTTCCGCGACCACCACTTACAAACCAAGAGGAATTTATCGTCGGATCACGACGTAATTGCGGTATAATCCAGGAAACACGTCGACTCGATAATTTCGAGCGCTTTGCCATCGTTCCCTGGACGGGATAGAAATCGTTTCCCAGACATTGGTAGTCCGTAAAGGCAGACGGTTAAGAGGTGGAGGAAAAGGAAATTCCGCGGCGTGTCGCGGAGCGTTTCTCAGATGGTTGCGTTCCCCTTCTAAGACGATTATGTCAAAAAAAAGAATTAAAGATGTCAAGTTGAAAAGTGGAGCTTTAACGTACGAGGAAAACGGTGGGCGACTGGAACGACAGGACGTGGGGGAGGGGGAGGGGGTCAGGAGACGCGGAGAGATTCGGTAAAAGAACATATTGAAAGAAGTATAAAGAAGGGGCGACGTTGAAGAAAAAAGAGTCCCTCCAGGCAAAGAACAGACGTTGAAAAGATAGAACAGCTTGTTGGAGGTATCTCCATCATCGACCTTTTACACTTCGACTCCCTTTTCGTTCTCCTCCATACTTTATCTCCTTTTTTTTCTTTCTGCTCTCTCGTATCGGATCTAGATCTTTCTACCTTTCTTCTTCCCTTTCTTTCCTCCGGTTCTCCTCCTCGAGAAACCGCGAGGAAGTCCTAGAAGAAGGCTCAGAGGGGTCGAAGGAGGGTAGACCAACGCCCTCTTTGGTACCAGAGCCAGTTTGCTCTTTACATTACATTTATTTTACTTCATTTTTCGCGGAATAAATGTCTTCGGGGCTTTGCCAGTCGGTTAGGAAAATACTTTCATAATACTTGGCTCCTCTTTCATCAACCCTCCACGCAACGTGCCTTCTCCCTTCTTCCAGCTTTTTCTCTTACATTATCTTCTCTCTTTTTCTGTCTCTCTTTCTGTCTGTTTCTCTCTTTCTGTCTGTCTCTCTCTTTCTGTCCGTCCGTCTGTCTGTCTGTCTGTCTGTCTGTCTCTCTCCCTATCTTTCTTTTCCGCCTTCTCCCTTTGCCTTTGTCTTCGAAAGGAGCGCGTTTTCTTTCTTTCTTTGCCGGGGAGAAGCCATGGAATAAAATAATAAAGGCAACCAAGATACGACATCCTCCACCCTTCTTTACGCACCCAAGCCACCCGTTTGTTGCGTCTACCAACGAGGACTAATATCACAGATCTTCGTTCGCGATACAAATGGCATTTTTTGGATAGCTTGCGTGGCTGATGTTATGTTATGATTTATGGTTTTAAGCTCGCGGGAAAATACTTGTCATTAAGCGATTATCGGTTTTCTTCTTGTCGAGCGGAGCCAAGTTTTAAACTTCTTCCTATTTTCCGGGGGGATTCGACGAGTTTCTTAAATAAAATAATTACTGGGTAAGATTGAAATCTAATGAAACGAAATGTTATACTCATGCGAATGATTCATCTCACTTCTTTCTCGATTAATAGGAGATCAAACATTCCTTCAATGATATCGATAATATAAAAGATTTGGTTGAAATTTATAGTGGAAAGATATCGTTAGCCAAGAAAGGATTATTTCGGAAGACCAAGGTACTCTCGACTCTCGATTCGGGGTTGGTGGATTTCCGATTGCCCCACCCGGAAACAGGTTGTTCCTTTTCTCCGGAAGGTGAGACGAAGGTAGATCTATTGACTGTGCCAGTCTCGACCGTCCTCGGTGGTAATTCGAGAGGAAGATCTGAACGCCGATGAGAGTCGACTGATTGCGAGTCACGAGGGGGAAAGGGCTCCTCTTCCCTCACAGTTTAACGAAGTTATCAACGAAATCGGCAAAACAAGTCGGATGTAGTCTTTGTTCGGGAATCATTATCCGCCCCCTGATCTTCGATTACGCGTCTACGTGTAATGATTGGAAGAAGAATGTCTCGGGTTCTAAAGAATGAAAAGCATGTAATGTATTCGGTATAAATATTAATGCCAGAAGAAAGTGGGGAATTATCGAGGGAAAGAGTAACCGACGACCGCGAATTTGATATTGAAAAGGATGTATCTTCGAAGAGATACAATGAGGTCATAAATTATTCCTGTGAAAAAAAGTAGTCGACAAGGGTTCTAATACGTATCAACGTGGATTTGCACTCTAAAAATTACTAAAAATATCAACGATAACTTGAATCTTATCTATTTACAAAGTTGCAACAAACCACTGTTTAGATTAATATATTACGCAACATGCATATAAATTTCCGAAATTTATGTCGTTTTTGTATACAATAACAAGCATGTCGAAGACGTTATTGAAGAGGCGCTTAAAGCGAAATTTCTTTTATTTTATTTTAAAGTTTCATACTTTTTAACCAGGAGGATGTATTATCGAAAGACACATAGGAACGCCTTGACAATGAAGCGGCTAAATACTTGAGAGCGGAATACGTATTTTCAAACCAATATGTATATTAAATTAAACGTGCTGTTAAAAGTTGCACGTGCAGAACTGTATCGTGGAATTTTTATTATTCTCCATATTCGCATACCTGAGAATTAATTAAAATCGTTAATAGTAAACGAAGCTTGTGGATTTAATTAACCAAAATATCTCTCTGAAGTAACTACCAACGTAATGTAACTTGATTGGATCAACTATGATTTAACAACCGGCCATTTCACATTTCAAATGTAGATACACTCGTTTTACTTTGAAAATGAGAAAATTTTGTAAGAGATCCGTATCTATAAGTAAGCTCGGATTCGGAGTATTCGTAACTTCGTATCTCTTTAACGAATTCGTGTTTGAATAAAAGAAAGGAAAGAAAAGAAAAGAAATACAACAAGACAGAATGAAAGAAAGAAAAGTGGAATAAACGAATGTTCGAATAAGCGAATGGCGTATCCGAAGGATCTGCAGAAAGAATACGGCACTTTAAATGATTCTCCAGGGTGAGGGGGAGTGAAACTTTGCAATCACGTTCTGCAATAGTTTCTCATTAGTTGAAAGTTGACGAGTGTACAGCGCAATACACTTGCTGCACTTGGCATCTAAACTGCAGTTCTCTCTTTCCTGGACTCGCGATAGTTTGATATCGAAGAGGTGAATCGAAGGCAGAGGAGACGTTGCTCGCGAACATGGGAACGATATTCCTCCCGGAATAGCTGGAGATTGCTATTTCCTTATCTTCGTTTCCAACAATTCGTACGCCATCGAAAATCGAACACGCATTTCCGTTAAATAAAACATGCATTACGTCGGTATGACAAGGTATTCTGACAAATCATTCGCGCATTCCAATTTTCCAATCGAATTAGGTCGTAAGAAATTTTCATGTAATTAATTGATCGATTCAATTTCGAATCTTAAAAACCTA
The DNA here is from genome assembly GCF_040668555.2 of Bombus flavifrons. Taxonomy (NCBI): domain Eukaryota; kingdom Metazoa; phylum Arthropoda; class Insecta; order Hymenoptera; family Apidae; genus Bombus; species Bombus flavifrons. The sequence continues at coordinate 780,533 of NC_138455.1, forward strand.
TAAATGTATGTAATTTTATCGATACCTATGCCATCTATGAATTTACGTTCGACACAAGCACCTCTATCGTCAATGACGAATCATCGAAATGAATCTCTCTGGGAAGGGAAAACGAAATACAGAAAAAAAATGACGGGATTTTTGATGCGCGTGTTTTCCCCGTGTCTCGTTAATTAAGCCGTGCAGAGGTTACAATGACATATCGGAGATATCCAGCGTTTGAACTTTGATGAGAACGATGTTCGTATAGGGGTGGTTAATGCGGTGACACGCACTGGGACACCCCAGAAGGGAGTGGCCCAGCCTGGCCATTCTGGTCATTGCTCAGTCGATAATTACTTACCCCCGGCTTAATGTGCGAAGCTCATCAAACTGCCTGTGAAATATCGTTTTCACGCGCACATATGCGCCTGAATCAACGACGCTGTCATCGGAGCACGTATTACGGATACCGGGACCAAAATTTATCATGTTTGCCCGCAAAGGGTATCCGCCGACCCTGATGAAACTTCGCTCTGAACTCCACGCGGTTGAAGGATGAAACTTCTACCAAGATTTGATACTAGATAGATAGAAAATTTCTAATTTACGAATTGAATTTTTTATGATTGGATAACTTTTGGACGAACATTAATAATTGCGATTTGAATTTTGGCTTATTTTTATATTTCATAAAAATTACTTCATATGAATTGCAAAATTTTATAAATCTTATCGTTTTTCCATATATTTTAACACAGCGTCACATACATATAGTATATTTAAGGGCTTTTACATTCCTGCCTTTCCTTTCTTCCCCACAACCTTGCTGGAATTTTGGAATCAGCACAAACAAAGATAAATTTAGAATGATGAAATTACGATACATTCAAGGATTGTCTCTTTCGTTCCTTTCCTGAACTTTAAAATCAGCAGGACTAAAGCTAAATAATAAATCCGATAATTTCCTCTTCCCATCGTTTCCTTTATTTCTTTCGTTCTTCCTTAAAGTTAAACTTGAAACTAGCAAAAACCAAAATTACGTAATAGTTCTACACTTCTTATTGTATATTCCTTCTATATTTCTCTCGGTTCCCTCCTTTCCTTTATATTCATTTCCATTGCATTTTTTCCCCATGTCTTTCTTTCCTTCTCTTTTTTTTTATATTTCTTCCCCATCACTTTCATATCTTTCTTCCCGTATCTCTTTCCCCGTCTCCTTTTCCGTTTTGCTTCTTATTCATTCCTCATCTTTCTGTCCTTCCTTCCATCCATATACGTACAAAATAGGATTATAAAAGAGGTAAACAATAAATAAAATGGAAGAAATAGTGATGAAAATCTTCATCTTGGATCAGAAGAAGATAACATGGGAAGATGCGGCATGCAAAATTGCAATTTTGTATTAGAAGAATATTGATGTGATCTGGAATAGGTTTTTAAATAAATAGTACAGAGTTTTCAATTTATTGTTGGTTTATTGAAATCATTTTGTAATACATACAATTCATACAATAAATGTACATGTTTCTATATCTTAACCTTTTGTAACGTACAATATACTAAATTTTAGCGCAGTACACAAAGTATCCTTAAATGGCAAATGAATTAACAATCAATGTAATATTAAGTAATTCAGTGAAATTTTGTTTAATCGTAATATTCTTGCTATTTTGGTGTGGAAATGTCGTAAAGTTCGATGTTGCTTTCGTTGGAACTGCTATGTACAACATGATAAGATTTCTGTAACAAAAAATGTCCAAAAATAATTATTAATAATATATTCTATACAGTCGACTCGAATTAAATTTATGTAAGAAGAACTTTCATATACAAATATATAGAAATACAAAAATTGTATAAAAATGACTACACAATAAATATAAATTTGTAAAGTCAATTTATCAATAATAATTCGTATTCTAAATAAAATCACTAATGCATTATTTTTATTACAATAAGTAATGTCCCTAAATTTATATTCATACAAAATTAGAATTTAATTAAAGACAATATCTAACTTTGTTATCTTTAAAGTAATAGTGAAACTAAATAATAATAAAAATTAATTCTATCTTTTTTATCATTACTAAAATAAAATACAGCCATTTCTATTCAATAGAACAGAAACTGAAGAACGATATAAAAAATAAAATAAAGTCCCTGTGCTTTTTAAACAATATTTAAATAATTCGCTCGCCGCTGAATATTTGGAAAACACCAAAAACATTCCCCAAAATCATCCATCTTCGCTGAAGACTTTCAGGAAACTGACAGCGGGCGATCCTTACCACTTTTCTTCAAATTTCTCATATTAATTATATTATGTGCAATTGTGTGTGTGTGTGTGCGCGCGCGCGTGTGTGTACACAGTATACAGAGTGTCGCACGACTCGTAGATAATCGACTGGGACGCGATTTTTGATGTGAAAATAAGTCATAGACATGAAATAAAATTTTTGCATTTAAAGCCTCACTTTGAATAGAACAAAGTGAAAACATGTTTAATTAAGAAATGGTCTAGTGCACACGCATTATACGATACATTCCCAAAATTATTTTTCTCGAAAACGAAGCATCGTATAAAGCAATTTTATTCTACATTTTTTACTTATTTTCACATGTAATTTAACCTTTTGTTCGCTATTCGTTCCTGTTCAGTCTATAATTAGCCAAGTTTAAATATATTTTTGCAAAATTTTAAAATCGTTTTTTCGGAGACGGAGCGTCATATGAAAAAATTTTATTCCTTTTTTCGACTCATCTTAACACGTAGAATTAGTCAATAGTCGCCGACCGTCCTGTATATATTGGATTGGCAACTAAGTGATTGCGGATTGTGTCATTAAGTGGTATTGACAAAATCCGAAATTACTTGGTTGCGTTATATATACGTGTCGAAAAGGAAGAGAGATTGTACTCCACTAAGAGTACAACGATCGTTAGGCGTTTGCAATAAAGAAATTGGTAAATCAATGAGTTTATAGAAGAATAGAAAGGAACTGGGTGAACGACGGAGTGAAAGCTGCAGAAAAAGATGAAAGGAGGCAGGAAATAAGCGCAAGAACAGCAGCAGCGAACTTTCTTTAACGGAATTTTATTTACGGCAAACGACTAGTAGATAGAACTGGCTGGTTGTTTCTTTCTTCCCTTGGCAGTGGAACGAGGGTTACCAAGCTTTTTTCAATTACAGACACAAAGTTACGTTACAGATTGATATCGGCCGAACCGGGCTCTCCCTTAAAAACTATCCTTGGTAATAATTAAGGATCCGTGAAATTAAAAGTTTATCCCTAACAACATCAGCATGATGGCAGCGATTCTTAGGTTCCCTTCCTTTCCTCGCTCGAATATTTCTCCTCTTACCCGCTACTTTCCGCGAGCATTAAAACTCGATGAAAGAGATCCTCTAGATGCCCACGAACTACTCCCGCGACAGCTTATGTCCTTAATTAATAACCCAATTGCACCCGGAACGATACATAGTCATTCTTTTCTTCTTCCACAAAGGCTTTTCGGCTGGCAGACTCGCCAATCTCTGATCACTCGCAAACGTTTCTCTTTCAATTTCCTTATTCCTTTTTCAACGTTTCCTAAACCAAGAATCGACGATGTTTCGCCGATCGTCCCTTTATTGTCAGCTAATTTTCTTTTCCTTCTCTTTCCTTTTTTTCTTTTTCGGTACGTACTATTCTTTATGAAAGAAGTAAATTGTTTGAGAAGAGGTGTTCTTTCGTCTCATAAAAGTAATGGCGCGCGTGCTCCACGTCTCTCCGAAACAACAGATAGACATTGTGGAGCATGATAGCAGATGCTTTCCGTGCTATAGAATTTGGACGATTCCTTAGTCAATCAGTCGCGATTTCTATTCAGAGATCTCCTATTTTTCACAATCAGACAGAAATGCAGAGGTCGTGCTTGGTCGTTGAAAGTCGGCAAATTTTTATCGGTCAAAGTATCGTATGTGATAGGAATAAAAATCGCCTCACGTCGATTCTGTACACTTTACATTTTCATAAGACGTAATGATACAATATCCTCCTCTGGAAAATCTAGAAAAATTGCAGTCTAATAAAGTATTTACATCCATTTGGTTGCATTTTACGAACAATTATCGCACCATCTCATTTTTCGCTATTAAATGATATTTAAAAAATGTTCTTATCGTATTTTTCCCTGTGATCTTACAAAGGTAGCTACAATTTCCTCCATCACAGAATAGGAAAGATAGAGAAATGAATTTTTTAAACTAATGGTTGTTTGATCGTATAAACAGAGAAGTATGACAGAGCGTGAATTTGCCGCGTAACACGTAATCAACCACACGGGGAACACCGCTCGACCAAGTAAAGACATAATTTCAATGAACAAACACAATTACTGGCCTGTTACGAAACGGGTCATTTGCCCGTCCACCGGTCTCGTCGAGAGGCCCATTTAGCCGAACAGACTGCGTTGTTCCTTCTCGATGCGTTTCGTACCGTTATGCACTTAACAGAGTGCCGTTCAACATTGCATAAAAGCCATCGCTTTCTTCCTCTACTTGAAAATTGCCATGCGTTTCGACGGCGTACTTTGGCCCGAGGAAAATTCAATATCATTCGCGTCTCCCTTCACAAAAATACATTATCTGTCCTTTACGTCGAACAACACTTATAAACAAGACTCTGATAAAGGGTAAAAAACTTTTCAACCCTCCGATCGAGTGGCACCTAGCTGTCGATGATTTTCAGATTTTTCGAACGTTAGTGAAACGAAATTTTATATCTGATTTCAACAGGACGTATCGCCACGTGTTCATTGCTTTTTAGTTTTATTCATTCGGAATCCGGATCAAGTCTTCATTTTTTCGGTTGACACATTGATTCTGTGCTTCCTGTACACATATTGATTCTGTTTGATGTTTATATTTATTCGTGAAATCATTGTTACACTTACAGGTTTTTTTTTGTAGATATCGATGATAAACTTGCTGTTTTCGTATTAATAGTACTACACAGATGGTTCGATCTGCCCAATCTGCTATTATTTTGATTTTTTTTAATTTTTCGATTGTAACTGTTAAGCTCTTGAATCGCCATTTTTTTATCGTTGCAACTGTTAATAATTCTTTATTTTATTTATTCTGTTCTTTAGGATTGATCACAGATTACGAATATTGGAAAAAGCTCTCAGTCTTTTCAATCGCACTTATTTCACCTCAACTTTAATTTTCACTCATTTGTCAATTTTTCTTTCATTGAAAAGATTTTTCCTACCTTTCGAAGGGAAAGGAATGATATTTTCACCTTATAATTTCTATAAATGGCTGCGCTGCAATCTTTTTTAATGTCGATTGCGTGTCGATACTAAATTACAATCAAATACAATTTAGTTACATACAAAGAAAAATGTGGTTATAAACGTCTAATAAAAAATAGAAAATAGTGCGTGATACATTCTCTGTCTGAGGAATTTGTTGCGCGTTGCTGAGCGAGGTGAAGGTGGGGAACAACAAGAATCAAGAAAAGATGTAAGAATCGTAGTCGACGGTTATTCGGACTTGGAGGGTCATACTTGTTCTTATTATAAGGATACAACGGGTATTGCGTAAGCAGCTTGATCTGTCGACCTCTTGAAATCGAAGAAGATTGTAACTCTAAGGGTAGCTGTAGCCTTCGGGGCGTGTTTCGCTCACGACTCGCTTTATTACATCGCCTTCCTCTTGTTCCACGGATTCGTTCGACACAACGACACCTCTACTGTCCATCACCTCCATCCTCTTTCGTGTCTTTTATTTTTCTTTCTCTTCTACTTCCGCTTGTTCTTCTCCCCCTTCTTTCCCATGCTTTCCGCTCGTTCCTCTTGTTCTCGAAATCTTGTGTTTCAAATCGATAGACGCTTTTATGCAATCGCGTGCTTCTGACCCGACTCTTCTCGCTTTCCTTCATGTTCGATCAGAGCTCTTGATGTCGTTATTCCACGATGCGATAAGTTTCTCGTTAGTTTGGACCGTATCGATGATTCTCTCGTCGATTAAAATATCTACTCTTTTCTGAATTCGAGACGTCGGAAGTTACAATTTAGAATTATTATTGCCGTTTCTCAAAACTACAAGGTATTTATAAATAATTTGCTCTCCTTTGTTTGTCGAACAAATTTAACGTATGTATGTATATAACGTCGTTATTGTCGTTATTAATAATTTTGCGTACAATTCACTGTCGAGGTAATTTTCGTCACGATTTCGCTCCATTTCCTGTATCGTATTAGCATGTTACAGACAGCAAGTAACAGAGATTGTATTATATCTACATTTTGCGTCCGCGCAATTTCTTCTTCGACCATTGTACACAGTACAGCAGTTGCACAGGCGCATGCCCTTTTTCCTTATGCATTGCATATCGAATCGATGATTGCTTCTTTGCAATCTCGCCATTGTGGCTCGTACGAGATGGAAATATTCGAAAATTGTATATCGCTATTTCGTTTATTTATCCTTCGTACTTTCCTTTTATTTTCTTCAACTACAAGAATAATAGCAGCATTACCGTATCCTGTTACTGCGCTTCGCTCGCATCACGTTTCCATCGGGATACCGAACAAGGTACAACAAACTATCGATTACCTATAACGAATTAACTTCTTTTTCAACTTTACAAAAGTTTTAAGTAGTCGGGATAATTTTTAATAACACGGTGTTATTTTTCTTCGATGATAATCTTGTCATTTTAAAAGGAAAGCTAAAGTTAATATTCGTGAAAATTTTTAGTATAGAGACGTTGAAATCTTTTGTCGTAAGAACAAATACAATATTGAAATAAATGTATGAATTCATTACGTTGAAAGAGTTAAAGTAGCATCGTAGAGCGCTATAGGAGGGAGCATGTTTCTTAAAACGCAAAATATTACTCTTAGGAAAAACCATGAGCTACCTACTTCTCGCGAATTTTAAATTTGTAAAAAAAGCTTGTAGTTTGAAAAGGGGTCGTGGAAATTTCCGCTAAAATTTAACCACGGACATTTAGCAACGATCGTCCAGCAAAATTGACCGAAACATTGTCCGAGTCTGGTCGGAGACGTCGCTGCCGGCCCTGTTTTTTAGCCGATACGCTGGAAAATTAAGCAAACCGTGATATCTGATCATTCTACCGTTTTATATATCTTTCGCTCAACGGCGTTGATTTTGATTTTTCCCACCAGTTAGCGGTCGGCTGGAAAAGCGACAGGGATTCTGACCGAGCAGGCCGAAGGGTGGTTAGTAATTAAGAGTGAAGGGTAGTTTGGCAAAAGTGGATGGAACGAAGCGTTCCTGGCAATTAATTTTCGCACCCAGTTTCAGTTTGCAGTCCCACTCCTAGCATCCTGGCTCAGTCACCCCCTCTTTTTCTCTTCCCTTCACGATGCCTGTATCTCTATTCGCTTATCGTTCAACAGGATAATACACGTATACGTGTATATATAGAAAGAGACCAAGCACGCAGAGTTGCCAAGGAGGACGATGTGTGACACCTTTCAACGGTGTCAACCACGCTAGTTTAAGCTTTTGCCAACGTTCGAGTGTTAATACCATGATTAATATGCGGCGCCTCGCTTTTCACCAGACCAACGACTATCTCTCCGTGACTAAGACCAGCTCTGTTACCTGTACGCCTTTTACAGAACATACACGCTGCTATTCAAAGTTTACTTACAACCTGCAGCGAATTCCATTTCGTATTTATTAAACGCGCATACGTCACTCGCTCACACGCTGCGTTGATTCTTATTAATTACGCTTGAGTTGATGATTCTTCCGTGTTGAAAAAGCAATCGTGTTTGTTTCGAACTAAGTGGTTCGCGAGTTATTTTATTGTGCTGCGAGAATTTGGCATTTAGAGAAGGATAGAAATGGTAAAGATTGCGATGCGTATACAAATGGAAAAAAGTTCACTTATCAGAATTGGATTGTTTCTTTAATTATCAAGTAAGCTACATAGCATGTAGTGTGTACATACAATAAATGCGTCATGCGCCACACATACACGTATTTAAGAAATATACGATATCGATATAAATAGACAATCTGATTCTTGCCAATAATGAAATTATACATTCATATCATTCATATCTGTATATGAATTGTTTTTGTATGATATAATAGGAGAAATTATCATCAATATTTAATACTTTCCATAATTTTGATGTTGACTAAAGCAGTTTTTTGTAAGAAATTATCGAACAAACGAGGTCGGCGTCAAATTTCCATAACGTAGATGCGTTTAGATGCAGTTTTTCGATCGGCCTGTACGAATTTTTCGCGCTGGCTTAACTCTTATACGATGGAACGCGATTATAAAGGCAAAGAGATTTGCGCACGAGGATTTCACCGACAGATTATAATAGTTTCTAAAATGTGAGGACCGATGGAAGAGACTGCAGCGACATTTTGTTTAATAATTTCACCAAGTCGAGCACATTTTTACGCTACGATAAATATTCAACCCCGTGAAATGTTCTTTGATACATTTAGGATTACGTATCCGCTCCTGACTTTTATCGTTTTACACGGTGATTTTAATTTTTTAATTTCTCATTCGTTGCAAAATTGTTTACACACTGCAAATTATAAAATATAAAAAAGGTATTCTCCAAGTTCACGCACCTTCTATTTAAAATTTTAATCAATGAACTTGGAAATATTGTACAGAGAATGGAATAATTGCTAAACGATATAATCTTGGATAGCAGAATCCTATGGGTTATAGATGAATCGATAAATATAATATTAATTATATTGATTCGGTAAAAAAGATAATCGTAATACAATTTGGTAAAAATTAACGATTTACAGGGACAATTAAACACGTATATGCGATGGATAAACAAAGTTGTTACGATGCTATGTATATACGTACAAATGAGATTCTACAGATAATTCGGAAATATAACGCATAGTAGGAAACATAGCAAGAGGGTAGGTTCGGTATAGTGATCGATCAGATTCGTTGTGATGTTCTTAATTATTTATCGTAAGATATACGATGATAAATGTCGGTTATAAAACAACGGCGTAGCTTTGTTACGGTAAATTAGCTTTGAAACTCGCCACGAGATCTGAAGTTCGCGTATCAACTTTGAATATTAAGGAAGACTGATGGAAACTTTTCAGACCCTATTTATAAACATTTTAGAAGTTTCGCGAAACTCATTCCGACATATTAATAGTTATTAAGTTGCCGTACGTTAATCACTTATACATTCGTACTCTTTTCAGGCAATCAATTTTCAATATAACAGCCGTAGAATGATTTTGTTAAAAGATTACTGCGATTATTTTAGCGAGTATTCTTAGATGAAGGATATAAACTACGAAATCGAACGAAACCTATCAACCATCCTCTTTTGCTTATGGTCTTCCAAAATGCATTCCTCACGCCACCGTGGAAACATATTTTCTTTGTCCACCCTCGACATGACAGGGAACAGAAAAATTCGAACAAGCGATCGCGTAGTAGCGTGGCAGTTGCTTAATAACAATTATTAACCAAGGTAATCCTTACATCGGACACGATGGTGGCGGCATAAAGAAAGTCGAGGCGGTACATGGTGGGGGAGTTAGTTAGGCGTTACGAGGATTTACGATAGGTCCTATTTCACGTAGCTAACCAGCCGCGGGAACTGGCTCGTGGGGTCAGCGTCGATACGGGGAACAGAGAGAACGAGAATGCAAGGGTGTGCGCAGGGTTACGGGCCTTGAATAGGTAGGGAGTACACGTACGCCACAGGCAATAGTTTTCAGCTACCAGTAGTCATTTGTAATTGGAAGCCAGCAACGTTGGCTTTATTGCTACCATAAAGATCTCGGCTTCCTCGGTCGACCGCGGTCTCTTCTTGGTCGCTCCGCCTTTCGCCTCTGTCCTTTGTGTCGGCGTTAGAGCATAGTTACCGCAACGTACGCTTCTTGCGATTTACGCAAATTAGCATCGCGAATGCTAATTATTCTTCCTCCACTTTTTGTTCTCACATATAAATCGAAAGTATTGTAGATGATAATCTCACCGATACGCGTTGATAAGCTTGTCGAACTATTTGTTTTTGCGAATCTCGATGGATTTTCCGTGATGGGAACATCGAATGACGAAATAAGACTGATTTATAGTTATGAAAATTAATCGAGGATGTACAGGAAGATTTGGTTTCTCGGCAAATTAACCCCAGTTCGGGGAAATCCGTCGAAGTGGCGAGTTGCGGTAAATGTATTTTTTCAAACAAAACGTTAAATAGAGATATCTGTTTCAAGATAGTATTTGTTAAGACGATTAAATGACTACATTTTAAGGAAAGACAATTTGTTATACTTATATAAGTAAACTTTATGTCAAATTGTCACATATATATGTATTTGAATGTATGTATGCGTGCATGCTGCCATCTATTACATATATTAACGTTATTTATTGCGCATGTTAATATAGCTGCATAATTCACAACATGGTTCTGTAAATAGACCGTGTAATTTATTTTCGACGTAAATATGTCTTTAAACGAATTTTTTTTAAACTAAGTATTCCACATACAAGATTCTGTATCGGCAGGCTCTGATGAAACTAACGATAACATAGACAAAATAGTAAAAATACACAGCTCGAATTAGATATATATACATATACAATATGAAAACGGATATTCAAACGACTACCAATGCACGGCCAGAATTTTTCAATCCTCAGGCTTGTAGAAAATACAATATTTGGTTTTTTAAAACATCTGATACTTGAGACAAAAAAAAGTAAGCGAAACCATATGATTCATTCATGTGAGAATTGTTAAAATTAATATAAATATTTTCTGTGTAAAAGTTGACAAATTTGTAAATTAGCGATTTTATCGTTGTGACATGCACGCCACGAATTCGGTTACAAATACAACAGAAAGGAAAAAGGAGGAAGTTTAACATTTGCGTATGCATACAAACCGCATTATAATTCGTTGGCCGGTAATGAAATTCTCTTTGGCTTGCCATCAACTCCCCGGGGGATTTGGTTTATACACGGCATCCCGATGGACACAAATGCAGTAGTCATCAATTTACGGTATTACGACGAAGTACTTACGCATAGAGCTCATAGTTCACGTTGCCTGATCCCCTTACGGGACTACCGATATCTTTGACGGAAAACGGCACGTTAGAACGTTCTAACACAAATTCGTTCGGCTGTTCACGTAATTGTCGATTGAAAATAATCCGATCTCTTATTTTATTGGATATTGGTGTTTAATCATTAATCAGTATCCTCGAGCTATAAAAGCACAAGAAAATTCAGCCAGGTTTCAGTTATATTAATTAATATTTTTTACAGTATCCGAATCTTGATAAATTACGTATAATGTAATTTCTGTCAATAATTCTTTTCGAAATTTATTCGTTCTCAAGACGATCGAATGATCGATCGATCGTTGAGTTTAATTCCAGAAACTCCATATCTTTAACTTGAAATGTTAATTTAATAAACCTAATTTTCAAATTAATGATAAAAGTAGATTAAATTAACAAGCACAATGACGTAAAACAGAAGACCATTCGCATGCGATCAGATTAACTAAAACAAAAGAAATACAAAAGATCCATCTGCGTTCTATAATTTGTAGTTTGGCGTATAGTTGTATAGTAGTTGTAATAATTCACAAATTATTGGGAATCATGCGGATCACAAAGAAAATAGATGCATGAAGCAACTTGCCGATAGAGTTGATACTCGCATAAATTACTTGTATGAAAATAAGCGAATTGGCAAACGTCGAGTCTCATTAAAATTCATTAATCGTGTAAGACTGTCCGTTTTTCACCGGTTGACGGAATAAACATATACGTTCCAACGAATTGAGCGACTACGCAACATTCTACCATATTATTTATCGCTTAATTCGTATGAACCGATTCGACTCGGCTTGATTAAATACATACGGTAGTCAATGAATGAACTGTCGCGTGCCCGCGGCGTTCAACGTGATCGAAGCCATTTTTCATTGGAACATGCTCGATTGGCAATTATGCCTACACGATATCGTCAGAATTATGCCACTGCTGGGGCAGAGATATCATTCTGCCCTGTTGATCGTTTAAATATTTATTCGTCGATAGACGGCATAAGTAAAAACCGATTCCATAAAACTTTTGGAAATAATACGGTGAAGCTGGCCGGCTTATCTGACCAGCGAGAAACAAGCTTGTCGAGCAAACTAAAACCAGCCCGTGTGACGCGGGCCATAGGTAATCAGAGTCAGAAACTTTGCTTAATTTAACTTTGTTAATAAGCTGCTTCGCCCTGTACTCCTCCCATGAAAATGCTAAGGCGAATCGCAGATTCGTCGAATCGCGCGATACCGCCGCACTGTTAAACAAATTAATTGACACGTTCATAAGATACCTGCCAATAAATTTCTCATTTTTAATCCCAGAAAAATAGTCTGTTTTAAATAACTTCAAAGAGAGAAAGGGGAAAATAGTTTTAAACGTCTTGTTTATCTTACTCGTATATAACTGGTATATTACATCTTAGCTTGAATTTGTAAATAAATAAAATAAGCAAACTGCAAAACTTATCGGCTATGATTGTTCGTATATACAGGGTGACCCTTCGGAAAACAAACGGAATTCTTTATGTACAAATATGTAACATATTTTGTCCAAATCCATGAATCTTCAACTTTGTGTTATTCTATGACAGATAATTATGTGTATTCAGGGTGGTTGGTAACTGGTGGTACAAGCGGAAAGGGGGTGATTCTACGCAAAAAAAGAAGTCGAAAATATAGAATAAAAATTTTTCGTTTGAGGTTTTGTTTCCGAGAAAATCGACTTTGAATTTTCGCTCTGTACGCGTGCACTTTATCACGTCTCGTTATAACGGATCTCACTCTAGATCGTTGTCTCGATGGAAAAATTAAAAAAAAAAAATTTTTATTCTATATTTTCGACTTCTTTTTCGCGTAGAATCACCTCCTTTCCGCTTGTACCACCAGTTACCAACCACCCTGTATATGTGTTGCGTTTAAAAATTTTGTTTCATAATCTCTTCCATGTCACACGTGCGTCTTTTTACTTTGTTTAACGTCAGAGCGAGGAAGCGGTCTTATCTTGTGTGAGTCAGCGTTTCTTCGATATTATATTTGTTTCGTAAAAAATTTGCTATATCATTATGAACTCGACCAACGTTCTCTATAAGACCGTTGTTTATTCAAATAGTTTTACTTATTGGCCAAACGTGGCTCCAATGGCCACTCGTCTTTTCGTTTGAACAATCAGTTAATCCTTCGTTAATTCTTATCAGCGATCTATTAAAATTTTTTTACCAAAACTTTATGTCTGAAATAGTTTGAATATTTTTATATTTTCTTCTTCATCTTAAAATGTCAACTTCCACCGCTAATTCCAGACCAAATCCATTCGCATTTTTTTCACTTTCATATTATTAATATACATATTATTACATATCAGATATTCAGATATATCTAGATTAACGAACATTGAACAATTCTTAATAAAATTCACAAGAAAATTTTTCTAGCATCGATCATTATGCTTTCCAGGATTCCAGCCTGCAAATTCAGGTGATTTTTTCGAACTTGCCTCCGACGTTTTGTAAGCAAATGAAGACAATTTGTGAACTTATGTCACGGAGCTCGACCTTTAGCAAGTTCGTGATCTCTGCTCTCGGTATGCAACCTGTTGCCTTCGTGGCAAAAAAGTATCTCATCTGTAAGTAGAGTTCGTGAATTTGTGGTGAACTTTAACACACCTCTGATCTACGAGGTTTCGTTAACGGTATAATAATTAATTTCTATTTCATGAAATTGCATGTAAATCGCCTGAATAAACGATTTCTAAATTAGACGTAAAAATTAGAATATTTTAAGATGAATTTGATGGAAAATTTGCAAAAAATATTATTATCGACTAATTTAACATTGTAGCATATATCATGCTTTGCTGCAAATGCAGTGTAACGTAATTATTCAATTTTGCAGATATTTCGCTATAATTCATGGTGCGATTAATAGTATTAATTAAAATTATTAATACAATTAACGGTACAGTATGTATGGATTATTCGTAATTTCTGGTAAAGAACAAGTATCGATAATAGTGGGAAGATAACTTGAAAAAAATCTTCCAAAGAAAAAAGAGAAAATGAAGTATCCAAGTGTATTAATTATTCTGATCTGTTTATAGCACGTATTAGTACATGTTACTATTTTAAGTTATCGCGAATCGATAATACGTAATTTATGGCTTCTTTCAGAGGGAAGTGCGAAGGGACGGGCTTGCGGAAATAATCGCAGGTCGTTAAATATCAATCGGATGGTGAAATTGGTATTACAAAAGCACCGCGAGTTCAATTTGGTTATTCGATATAGAAAATGAGAGTGGAATTGGAGTGGAGCACAAGTGATGATAATTTTCCTTATAAAGGAGAATTATGAGCCGAGACGCAGGTGACGGGCGCGGTAGACGGCGTTTTTGACAGTACGATCATTTTTCAAGGGTGCGCGGCAAAGTGGTCGACAAAGAGAAATGACGAATAAGTTGAAGTCGGTGCGAAATGGCGGGACATTTTTTAGCAGGCAATGCTGAGTCTCCTATAAATATGTAATACCAATCTTCTAGCCGACTGTACCAAGCATTTTTACCCTTTCTGGACTGGCGTCGTTTGTCACATCTTGTCAAATTAAGCCTTGAACTTCCTTTTCATGGCAACGAGCGTGACGCACAAGAAATTCTTGCAAATAAGTAGTGTGACGTTACGCAACCCATACTGAGAGATATCTCTAGAGAGGTACCGAATCGATAGTGTATAGTATGTATATGTAGTACGAATAGTAATCCTACTTAATGGCTCTCGGAGACGGCAGATTGACCAAGCCAATTGTTCAAACATCGGGTTAGGAAGATGATGGATGGAATTGAAGGCAATGAATAAATGGATCTTGGCAATGAGCTTGACGACGTGCCTCCTCGTTTCTCCTTCTTCTCCTTCTTCTTCTTCTTCTTCTCCTTCTTCTCCTTCTTCTGCTTCTTCTTCTTCTTCTGGCATTATTGAGAAAAAGTAAGTTAACAGATCATTGGAACATAGATACTAACGATGGAGTCAAGTTCAACGGGAATCCAAGTCGGTCTTAATAGTAAAATTTTACTTGCTAAGAGACAATGTTTCATTTCCTATACTTAAAGAAACCACTTCAAAATTGTAGACGGCTATTTCGTCTCGAATCAAGTCTACGATATTGCGTGCGTATTATGTACATACTTTTCAATTACTATGTGATTCGATTCCTTCAGTGTTTATAAGTACATAGATTCTCGAATTCTATGGGTGCTTGGACTGGAATTCGAAATGAGTTTGTACAACCTAATCCTAAATACTTACTTTCTAAGTTTCTTTTACAACAAATGTTTGCGTCACAATTGTTTAGAATTTTCAAATATAAATACGTATCGAAATTGGTTCAGTCCAATAATCTTGGGAATGCTCGGATAGATTGCTGAAAGAGATTCCGTAATAATACGAAATAAATTAAAAACTATTTAAAACTGCGTGCATTAATTGGATAAATTTTTGATAATATTGCAACACTACAAATTCATTATGTGTCATGACTGAGTTCACTTAAGTCGCGTACGTATTTACAACCGAAACGCGAGATAGCTAATAAACAACGATAAAAACACATATTTACTTTCATCATTGAAATTTTCTCCGAATTCGTGCGTATAATCGCATTTACCAAAATAAACTTTTTTGTATATATATCGATATATGTATAATGTATGCGATAAGATCAAAATTGGTGTTTCCAATGTTTTCACATGTTTCCAATGTTTCCAATGTTTGATCCAAAATGTTTTGGATCAAAAGGTGTTTGAATTGATGGGATAATATCTTTGCG
Organism: Bombus flavifrons; assembly: GCF_040668555.2. Taxonomy (NCBI): domain Eukaryota; kingdom Metazoa; phylum Arthropoda; class Insecta; order Hymenoptera; family Apidae; genus Bombus; species Bombus flavifrons. The sequence continues at coordinate 796,421 of NC_138455.1, forward strand.
ACACTGTAGCCAATTTTGATGGGATTTTGTAATAGCCAAAGGATGACACACAGTGCACATTCGTGTAAGCGAATTTGGGAAATGTGCTAGCTGGGTTTTCACCTACGGCGAATTTACCCTGGTTCGATGTTTATAATTCGAGAAGGGTCTGGCTTTAATTACCACCCTGCAGTGTTTACATGAGCCGTAATATTTGATGCGACCAGATAGGACCTTCGTTGACGTGGATGGACCGCATATCGCCAGAGAAATATGTATTATATCGAACATTTTATCGAAATACAAAGTTTTTCAACAGGATGTAAACACGCAACGCTCTCGTGTTTCTACAGTTTTTTCACTATCGTCGCTTAAAAAATCCTCCGATTGTCAACATACGAGATGCGTGCGTTGTATCGTATCTCCCAGAGACGCGTTTACCGGATTGATTTATGCTCCGTTATTTCCAGAAATATTTACACTCCCATGCGCATATTACGATAAATCAGTGAAATACCATTATTCTCTATATATACATGTACATAGAAGTTACGATTTTCAAACTACGAAAGAGAGAATGACTTGCATTTTCTAATCAGGGCATATTTACTTGGTACGCGAACAGGGCGCATATAACGTGCTTGTTAACAATGCAAATGACTCGAAGCTAGGCTAGCAGAAAGAAAGAACGGAAGGAGAAAAGCAACTGGTAAACAAAATGCAGAAAAATTGTTCAATTTCCGGGACCGGAGACTGTTTACCTCCAACGACCAAGGACGCGACATAACATACCTTCAATAATTTATTATTTTATTCCTGGCTGCATCGCGCAAACACGCCAACAAAAATCGTACGTACACCGATGGGGAGCAAAAAAAAAAAATTCTCTAAAATCACTCTGATTAACTCCAAGAATTTACGAAAATATTACGTTCTTTATTATTTGAATTTTCTTATCTGGGAAAAGATAGCAAGGAGAAGCGTAATGTTTACGGCAGTTTTAATCTTCTGTAAACAAGCAGTTTATGAAGATAAAAAGTTAGTTCACAGATTATCGTTCATAATATTTGATTTACAGTACGGAAGATTTTGATCGCGTTTATACGTAATTTATATTCACGGGAAAAGATTGTTTTTTTTTCTGCCATTGAAAGTATCGATCCCGCTTAACCGAAAAGATATCAAGAGATCTCCACCTTTTCTATTTTGAACGCTTAGTGCATCGATGTTAGATGATGGATAAACCGCAAAATCAAACGGACCCTTCATCAATCTCCTATTGTTCGAACTTGCAATTGATCACTCTTTCGCTACACAACCGAATAAATTAGGTAAAAGGAAAATACGAAATATATTTAAAATTAATTAAACAATTGTTACGACGATTCTCTTTGATTCTTATAAAATATATAACATGTGGGATAGGATGGAACAAATCAATTGTCAAAAAGTTTACGAATTTTCCGAACGACTGGATATTTGCGCGAGCAATGCCTTTACCTGTTTTCCAAAAAGTTCTCGGAAAAAAAGAGGAGAAGGGAACGGAGATCCATATTAATTTCCGGTGGATACACGATCTTTTCGTAGTTTGCCTTATCTCTTCGCAGGTGTATATAAAAACGCCATCAGTCTCCGGTTCGCGCAATCGCCGTCAGGTTAAACCACGTAATAAAAATAGACACTCTAGCTGGCTCTTTTCCTTCCTCTTGGTTCTTCTTCTCGCTTCAGCTCGTCCAGTTTCGCAGCCCCGCAAAAGGGATTCAGTCAACAATATGGCATGATGTTTGATGAGCCGATCGATCACGGCACCCTGTCAGTTTTCCAGTTGAAACGTTGCCCTGTATGCGCGTGATCGCGCGTGTTTGCAACCGCGTGCGAACGTTCTTTTATAAGCAACGAGATCGACTACCAAACTGTATATCTACCTAGAAATGTAGGAATAGATCCTATTTTCCTACATTTTAAAAAAACATTTTTTACCTTTTTACAAGCAAACTACCTATCAGAAATCGATTTCTTGGAAAACTGACTTTTCTACGAAACCGATACGACGACCCATTTAAAAGGAAAAGAAAGAGAAAAATGAAGAATACTTCATATATTTTTCTACTTCATTAGATAAATTCTTTCAGTTGATTCGAAAGTACGTGTAAAATCTTACGATCAAGTTCGAAAGGTTACGCCTACGCAATACAGATGATTTACGTTTGCACGATGATGATGCATTTTTTTATAGAATCGTCGTTGAAAGGGATGCAGATAAAATTTCGTAGAATTACGCATTCTCTGAAGCTGCGAAGGAAACACGATGATAAGGAAATAACGGACGCGATACCTATAAAGAACAATTGTCCCTTAAAAAACAGCAGAAATCTTTCAACTTATTGCCAACATCTAGATTGTCTTATTTCTATTATCTCGCGTAAAACAATTCCGAGTTATATTTACGTGGCCTTTGTTTCAGTCGGAAGCAATTAACAACGGAAGTAGAACAACAAGATAGTAGAACTTTGTATAATCACAAAATACTTATTGCATACGGTCTACGATATCTGAATATTCAAGAATTAATCAGTTCTGCAAAAGAGTAAGAAGAAGGAAGCAAAAACTGTCGTGTTTATTACCGGAAGAAATCACCATGAACAAACGTTTCTTCCATTTTATACCCTTCGATAGCTTCACAAAGAAGACATTTTCTTTATTAACGTCTGTAAAAGACGTTAGACTACATCCGCGCGTATTTATCGATGTTCCCTTTTCTGCAAAAAATTCTGCAAGTCCGTAATAATTGCTTCCAAAGGCGGCCATTATTTCTCTTTTATTATACGATGCGTGCATTTTTTTTGCCCGAGTATTTTACGTTGAGGCACAAAAATTGCATCGACCGAAGCATGCGTTTAATTAATGAAGAACGCAGCTGGAACGGTGCACGAAGGAATTAATCGCTTTGATGAAGGTATTGTTTAATTCTACGAAATAAATTTACCGAACTATTCTATTTTTCCCCTACTGATAGCGTGTATACCACAATTTTTAAACTTCGACACCGAAAGAGCGCGTATACAATTTTCAAACTTTGTCACCTTTGTGCAATGCTCCTATGTTGCCATTGTCGTTGTTCACTTTTGAATAGCGCTTTCCCTTGCGGAATTTACACTGCGAAGGTGTATCGAATATATCGATGCCAGAAAGGGAATTTTAGAAAAAAAAAGCAAGCGAGAAATTGTGGAACGTGACGTTCGACGGACAAGAATTACATTGTACGGGAGTGCGAAAACGAAGCTGTCGAAAAATAGCGTAGAAGACTCTGTTCCACGTTAATAACATCAGTTCGCCGTAACTGGTAAAAATAATCTCGCGGGAAGATTATTTGCGAACAATTTTGTATCGAGAAATCGTAACTAACGGGAAGAATCGGTGTAAAATTCGGTGATTGGAAAATCTAGCGCGGAAATCTAGCTGAGTGGATCGAGGAGCGTGGTATCCTGGTTGCGGGTGAAGTCACGCGTCGAGACATAAGTATGCATGAAGTTAGCTCGAAGTCGTCTGAAATATTAACTAGCCAGACTTTTGGCCAACCGAAGACTGAAAACTGTTTACCGTAGGAGGCAACTGCACGATAGCAGCCAACGTTAAAATCTCGGCCCGATGCCGGCTGCTTCCTCGCCCGTTTGATAAATAATGCGACTCGCATTTTGCGCGGGAAAACTTTCGGATTGCACCGACGCGACGCGACGGCTCGCAGAAAGGGAAAGAGAGAGAAAGAATGTAGAAAGGGAGGACGGGAGCGGTCGGTAGCACAAGCAATTCAATTCAGACACCCTCCAAGCGAATTTTCATTCGAAAGTTTGCTTGGGCTTTTAATGAAAAGAAAGCCCCGGTTAGAGTCGATGCAGTGTGAAAATGTCCTCTTGCACGGCTGCTGCCTATTCCGCTATTGCTGTATTTGCTCCTCTAACTCGATCGGTAGCATCATACTTTGGGTAGAATCCGCGAAAATCAGATTTGTGAATCGGTAACAATCTCTTGATAAAACTCAGAAAGATCTGTTGTTAGTTTCAAAGCTCTTACTATCCTACATTTAACCCTCCATTTCTCACGAGAAAATCATCGTCGATGCGGCCCGGTCTCGCTGAAAGTTGCCGAAAAACTTCGAAAATAAGTCCACTTCCGCGAATCCAGTGAGTGGAAACAACGCAGAAAAGCCGGTATCCGGTAAAATATTGAAAATACGTAGCTAACAGTTTCGCGTAGCAAAGATTGCCAAGTTTCACGGAGGATTCCTTACAAAGCCTGACTTATTTAACCTGGAGCTAGGTGTCTGCCTGTTTCTACGATCCTCTCTGACTCCGCCAACCTACATTCTGCCCCCACCCATGCGATTTTCGTTTTGACGAAGGGGTGAAGACGAAAAGGGGAAAAGAACGGCGGGACAGAGAGGAAGGCGATGGAAGGTTGCAGAAACACGGTGAAAGGACGAAATGCTCTTTTGTGGTCGCCCTCCACACCGGGAACTTTATTAATTGCGCGTTTTGTTATGCAGATGCCTGCAGACCGAGCCAGCCACCTTCTCCTCTTTCTCCTTCCTCTTTCCTCTTTCCCCTTTCCTCATTTCTCTTTCCTTTTTCCTCTTTCCTCTTCCTTCTTTCCCCTTTCTTCTTTCCTCTTCTGTCTTTGATAGGAGGCGAAGCTTTCCTCTCTGCGACTCGTGTGTCCAGGATCATTAAAGGATTACTTTCTCTCTCTGTATCTCTTTCTCAAATTTGTCGCCTTCAATTCAGTCAAAGTTCTTTCTCTTTCCCATTTAGGTGTGCGCAAAACTTTCAAGTTTCGTCTGGCCGGCCTTTCGTAACTACTAGCCCGGTGCAAACGCAAAATTAGCCTTTCAGATTGAAACAACAAATTTTGGCTGCTGTCGATCGAACCGGCTGGATAGTCAGAGTCGTTAATTCGCGGATTAGTGTTAATAAGCGTTGTGGTTGGTAAGCAAGGAAGTGAAGATTTTGAAGAGATACCTAGAGAACAATATCTTTGTCTCAACAGAAATGAATTCATTGGTTGTAAATCTTCGTTCGGAATACGTATTGAAAAACAAGACGTATTATCGCTTTTCAGCATGGTATGGATTTGCGTTCTCATTTTAGGAACGTTCCGCCAATGAAACCGGGATGTCCCGATCTCTTGGGTGATTCAAGGGACTTAGCTCGTACATTATGTCAGCGTTTAAGAAGCGAACAGCGAGGAAAGAAATCCAGCCTTTGTTGAGAAACTTTGCTCTCGGGAATTCCGGGCTCGGAACGAGGCAGCATCCAGCTGCTTTTAATTTCCAACTAAAAAACAAGAAAGGAAAGAGTAGATGCTCGCGTCTCCTGGCGACTATTCGTGAAAATTGAACGTCAGTCTTCCACAAACAAGACGTTTTAGATGTTTTGCCTCTTTTTTAAGGAGCATTAAATAAACGAAAAATTGCTACAAGTTTTAGCAATCAGATCCAGTCGTTCAAAAATGATATTTAGCCATTAAATCGCTAGAATTATTTTCATTCGATCTAGTGCCTATATTTTTTGCTGTATAATTATGTTTAGCGATAATCGCCAATTTTAACACGATAAGAAAATATAATGTAATATAGTTTATAAATTACAGAAGCATATCAAGCTTCTCCAAATACTAATAAAACTTACATCTACGATGCCTCTAAAAAAACAGCTGTATTGTATGAATTTCGATTAATCGAAATAGTTTCTCTCGAAATATTTTAAATCGGTCAGAACTCACGTTGAAATAAAAAAAAATTAAAATAAAAATAAATTAATAATCAACTCATGCGTTGCACTTAATTAATATTTCCATAAAATATTATTATATATATTGCATTTCTAACTTGCTCTCGAATGCTTAGCTACGTAATTGCGTAACTGCTCCACTTTCTGCGACAAGGCCGATCATCTTATTATCATTCCGAGGAAAAAAAACTGCACGGTGAATTTTGTTCAGAAAGGGAAAGAAATATCAACCTATCGTTTACTACGTCTCACATATTTTCCACAAAATTAATATATCGTGTTACATCATAAATTACCATATACCGTAAAAATGATCGGAAATGTAAATAATACGTTACAAACGTCGAAAGTTGAGAAAGAATTTGATAAAAAAAGGAAGAAAATGGAGAAGGCACTTACTAGAAGACGAAAGAAACGAAAGGTGAGAAGCTAGTTGGGATAAACGTTAAAAAGAGAAACTGGAAGAAGGGAGAAAGAAGAGAGGAAGAAAGAGGATCGCTCTTAAGTTATTATTAAGGTATATTTCCCCGAGGGATGTTTCGCTTCAGCTCAACTAATGACGGCATCGGAGTAGAAACAAATTTGAACGAACCCGACTTTGTCGCATCGTACCTCTTTCGTTCGCGTGCGCTAATTTCTCCTTCGTCTTCGTATATCGACTAGCTTTTTTAATAACATTTTCCTCCTAATAATATTATTCGATAGGAATGAAAAACGTTAGTCGGTCACATAATTTTTTAATCATCAAAATAATTAATGATATTATTTACGAGATATTATTAATTTCTTGATATAAACACTTACTTCTTTCTATATTTATCCCAGACATCCTAGATTATGAAGATTTTATTGAAACTTAATAGTAAATTTCGATTTATATAAGAAAAAAGTATCAGAAATATCGCGAATCCTTTCATCTCCGCAAGAGTTTTTTCTCGATGATCGACTCGATTCAGCTAATAATAAGTATGTACATAGCTATTTTTCCTTCGCCTGAAAGATGCATCGTACCGAATAAATTACACGGCTTTAGTATTCGTTATTTGTCGATACGATGCACAGACACGTACTTACAAGATATTCAATAATAGATTCCTTTTACCTTTTAATTTCTTGCATAAAATCTGAAAGACGTTTCATCAGTTAGTTCGATTACATAATCGCTACGCTGTCCATTAGAAAACGCGCAATACTTCTTTAAAGACGATGCTAATGCCAGTAATTCGATGCAGTCTACATGAAAATCTATTCTAATCTAATTACGACAAGGAGTGAATAAAAATAGAAGATAAATTCTCTTAGAAAAACATAAGATTCTTATTCCAACAATAACCATTCCAGTAGTAACCATTGCACAAATTCGTTACGCGTAATCTTGAATTGAATTTGTTGTTGTTGGAATTCTACATTTTTTAAAAAATATATTTAAAGAATAAAATTATAAAAATCGTAATAACATCTACGATGAGGGTAATTGTACTTTACTTTCCTATCCGAAGAATCTTCGCCATTTCAAAAGATATCCTCTATTAACGACGAACTTTATAAAGGTATTACATCGTAAAACAGAGATAAAAGTAATAATCATCGTGGTAATCGATGATTTTCTAACGAGTGGAATTTGAAAGTTTCAACTCGTATGTGAAATACTACCGAGAATATCAATAGCAGTTTCGTTAAATGAAAAAGTTCGAAATTCTAAATATTCTGAAAGAGCAGGTAAACAATGCGACAAATCAATTAAAATTATCAAGTTCACCTTGGTCGAGTATTCATGAGGCTATCATTGAGATTAATATCGAATTAGCATTCCGCGTGCAAGCAACTTCCTTCATGCATCTGTTTGTGTTTTGCCCGGTTTGTCATCTACCAAACAAGCAGCCATACGGTTTCCGCCACCTCCTTGTCTGCTGTATATTAAACGGTGTTCGTGATTCGCAAGTCAAATTGAATTCCAGACTATTGGCATATTCTCAACAAGCTTTAACAATGGAGTCTGATACACGAGTCTCCCTACTCTTTACCAGCCTTCTGGCCAGCCGTCATCCCACTTTCGGGTAGGAGTGGTACGCTTCGAGCACGAAACCCTCCGCCCTTTTTCTTCTTCGGTTTCCTTCAATTTCCGCGGGCAGGAAAGCCATGGCGGTACAAGCTCTCGGAAATTGGAAATAAATCGCAGAGATATCGATGCAAAATACGCGACGCCGATCGCGACCACAACTTCGTTCCGTTTTCTATGATCATCTAGCAACTTGTTTAAGATACTCTAAAGTTTTCTTTTTCAACTATTTATCAAGTACCAATTATTTCTGACGTATGAAATGTCCGTTTGAACGTTTCAGATCCTTCACCGAGTTGAAAAAGTATATCGCAGTTCGTATGCGGCGCAAACCTTATTCATTCGCATACCTCATACGGTATATGTTTTGTTTAAGATAATGTTGGAAATGTCCTTTCGCCACATACGGAATATATTTAAGAAAGGAAAAAATGTAGAGGAAGAAGGAGAAAAGAAGAAAAAGGAGGAGAAACAGGAGGAAGAGAATGAGTAGTCGAGGCATGGAATAATTAAACGATTACCGGTGATTGGAGACGGATTTTTCGTCATAGCGGAGATTTAATTGGTCGAGATCTAGTGAGGAAGATAGGCGGTTGCATTGTCTGCAGGATGTTAAGAGGGTTAGCCCTGGAAGTATAGGGGGAGATGCTCGGTCGGCGTTGGATGCCAAGGGTGTGCAAGGGTGCTGGTGTAATGAAGAGCGACAGTGGCGTCCGGAGCCATCGCTAATTTGCCGCTAAGTGGCCGGCTTTGTTTCCGTACGTTGATCCCATCGTTCGCAATATCCTGGATCTGAGGCGACGCGACGTTCCGTGCCGCTCAAGAGAGACATCCAAATAACCCGCGGCCGTCTACTTCGAGCACAATTCACTGTTGGCTAATTTCGACGATCGACTCAAGGAAAAAAGGAAATCGAAAATCATTAAAATATAGACACATCGTAGCGGTCCTATTCGTCCAATGATCGAAACTGTCGTTAACGATTGTTATTTCTCTACAAATTGGATTATTCGAATATTATAATTTTCGACAAAAGGTTCGGTAATGAATCGAATCGGTTAACATTTAAAAGTGAAATATTTGAGATATATCGTTACTGAAGTAAGAATAAAAAGAAATATGAAGAATATTAAAAATAATAATACAGCGAAATACGTAAGGATACTCGGCATACGCGTTGGAATGAAATATATGGTAGATGATCGATTTACACAAAATTGAATACATATTGCTTTACGCGCTCCGAGCATGAAGTAAAATTTCTTTCAATGTAGTGTAAAATAACATAATAACATTTACATAGTCTTCTGTAATCTTTACGTTACATAACTTCTTACATTACATTTACGAAATATATATTTAAATAATGTTATCTGAAAACGTAAGAAAATTAATTTTTCTCTGATATCGAAATAACCAAACTAGTACTAGACTGCATCGACTATCATTTCGTGACGATATTTTAGAATGTTCGTTATATAACAAGATTTGCTTAACACTTTATCGCCTTAAATTACACCGTAAATTGTCGTAAATTGTCTAAATTGTTCTAAATTGTCTTTTATACGAAAAAAGCGTTCGTAGAAATAGTCACATAACATAATACAGTAATCAGAACACAAGAAAATTTTTGATTCTAGACCCCGTGTACCATAACAATTACACAGCAGAAATTGCACTGGCAAGTCTAATATAACATTCAAATAAAAACACGAAATAATCTCCGTGAGCCGGTAAACAAACAAAATAGTAAACAACGAATTGTTATATCGTGTAGGGTGTTTTTTTCGTACAATTTCCTTCCGAAGTAATGTTTTATATGTATAAGAAGCAATTAACAAATACTTTAAAGTGCTGGAATTGGACGAATCATCTTCATTAATTCGTTAAGTAAATAAACCAGTTTCTTTTAGAATCACGACGCAATTTATGTTGCATCACAATCAGTGGAATTATTTATCAAGAAAAATTGTATACGTATTATCTTCCTCAGCGTAAGACATTGCAAAACGATAAGCAAACTACGCGAATGATTGTGGTTATTTAGAATAACCAATCTCACCGACTTCGTTAAGATCATAACACGTCATAAGGTCAAAGTATTGAATATTTTCCTTGTGCAAAAAGCGCTCTGCAAACCCCTCCCCCCCTCCATGATCGGCTCGCAAACATTTATTTTTATTTGAATACTTGACTGTTTGAAAACTTCAGTGAGAAAAGTATTTTAATAAGAAAAACAAATTAGCTCTACAACTACAAAATAACTGTATTGCCAGATGGACAGAAGACGATCGTAAGTATTTATTAACGAATACTATATCGAAGATTGGTTATTAAAAATTTCAAAACGACCCATTTCTTTTCCTTGAAAGCTATGCTCCGGGTGTGTTTTAGATGTATGTTTAATTAAAATTTCACGGCCTAAATTCCATCGATCCTTCTATTTTCCAAATATGTAATCATTAATTGCAATCTATGCAGAACATGTTAAACTAATTATCCAACTGATAAAACCGGTAAAACTGATAAAAGTGGGAGGAAAGCGATGAAATCAAACGCAAGGGAGTTTCACGACGTCGAGACGCTCCTGCATGCTGATATGCAGACACGAATTCCCCTACATAGGAACTCTACGCACAGGCCATCTCTTAGTTTTCTTGTTAAAAGAACACAGCGCACATCGTGTCATCGCTAAACTCTGGCACCTACACCGACTACTTTACCATGGAGTATCTACCGATCGCTTTGTCCATAGTGGCAGCAGTACTCGTCGTTATTTACTACTTTACCACGAGAAATCATAATTTGTTCAAGAAGCATGGAATTCTGCATATTCCACCAACGCCACTGTTTGGAAATATGGGACCCTTTCTTAGAAGACAGTGCACCATGCACGATTTAATTCTCAAAATTTATCAATTACATCCTGAAGCGAAATATGTTGGCTTCTACGAATTTCTAACGCCTGTTCTAATGCTCCGCGATCCGGAACTGATTAAAGCTGTCACCATCAAGAACGTCGAACAATTTCCGGACCATCGTCCGTTAGTGTACGAGGAAGTGGACCCTTTGTTAGGAGGAATGTTATTTTCTCTGACAGGTGACCAATGGAAGGAGCATAGAAATATGTTGTCTCCCACGTTTACTTCTAGCAAGATAAAAGGCATGTACAAACTGATGACCGATTGCGCGGTCAAATTCGTGGACCATTTAACGAAACAGCCGGAGAACGAGCGTGAAATCGAGATGAAGAGCCTTCTGAGTAAATATACAAACGACGTGATCGCTACCTGCGTGTACGGTGTCTCTGTGGACACAATAAAAGATCCAAATAACGTGTTTTACGTGTACGGTAAAATAGGTACAAGCTTAGTAACTTTCAAAAAATCTCTAACAATGTTAATGCACAAAAACGCCCCTTGGCTAGCGAAACTGTTGCAATTTAAATACGTAGAAAGCTATATCGCGAAATTTTTCTCTGATATCGTGACAGACACGGTCGAAGCTAGAGAAAAGAGTGACGCTTACAGATCGGACGTCATACAGCTATTGCTAGAAACTAACAAGAAGAAGGAGCTAGGAAAAGGTATGAGCGTGGAAAGTATGGCCTCTCACGCTTTCAGCTTCTTTTTCGGCGGGTTTGAAACCGTCTCCGCGCAAATTTGCATAGCGACGCACCTGTTGGCCGAGAATCCAGATGTTCAAAAAAGATTACAGCAAGAAATCGACGAAGCATTGGAAAACAACAACGGCCAATTAACCTACGATGCTCTAAGCGAGATGAAGTATCTAGATGCCGTGATGAATGAATCCTTGCGACTGCATCCGGTAGCTATATTCATGGACAGGCTATGTGCTAAAGATTTCGAATTGCCACCTGCATTACCCGGTGACAAACCTTTCACAATCAAGAAAGGAATGAACGTTTTGATTCCTGTGAAAGCGATTCATCACGATTCTCAATACTACGAGAATTCTCTGAAATTCGATCCAGACAGATTCTTTCAAAATGGTAAGAAGATTATGAACTCGGACACGTATATGCCATTTGGCCTTGGGCCCAGAATGTGCATCGGAAACCGGTTTGCACTCACAGAGATGAAGGTATTGCTATGTCACCTTCTTGCCAAGTGCAATGTCAAGATCGGACCGAAAACGACAACTCCGTTAGAATTCGAGAAAGGTGTGATAAGCGCCACTGCGAAAAATGGATTCTGGTTGATCATTGAGCCAAGGAAAAGTTCTTATCGCTTTGCCCAGGTTAACGGAGGTGTCAATGGAATTTGTACAAATGGAATATGAAGTAAAATAACTTTTAATTTCCTTGTGTAGAAAATTTTAAACCTTTAAAATGATACGTTTATCATAAGTTCACATCATTAAACGATTAATATCATGTAATGTACAGCTTGCGAAATATAGTTCACATGTCAGAGTTTGAAAAATCAATTACTCGAGATAATCTCATACTGTAAAACGCAAGAACGTATTAAATTACACTTGTTACACGTAATTACACTTGTAGTATCGTACGTTACTCTGGAGCTATCTCATCTGGAATACGCACCGGCAATATGGACGCCAAACATTGAGAAATCCTGTTATCTTCCGGAAAATATCCAACATCATTTTCTCAGATTCCTTGCGTATAAGAGGGGCGACCTGATGCCATATAACGATCATGATTATTCAGCGATTATTGTCTCAAATGAATATATTGTAAGTAGAGCAGCGTAGGACTGTTAACGAATTATCATTATTACGCAGTATTTGGAACAACAGAATTAACTGTCCTGATCTTACAATACGTATTAACTTTAACATTCCCTCCTATGTCTTCAGCATTCGATATTATTTCATACACCTATTCGCCAGTCGACATTCAGTAACGATATCATCAACAGAATCTGCAGTACTGTTAAATAAATGCATCGACCAACTCGACTTCCTTTATTACCTACAATCAAAATGTAAGAAGAATGCGTTTGTGAAATAACACAATATCTTCTATCTTTGTGTGACACTGATATTATGTATTGTATATTGATTGCCAAGTTGTACTCTTGCATTGCGTAAAATTTTGTGAAACTTATTTTGTTAAACTTATGCATAAGAATTTGATTGTTTATCTCGCTATGCTTCTAATATTTTGCTACATTAAAAAGGTGTTTTCCCGTTAATAAAATTTGTTGTTATTATTCACTTTATTATTATTAAACGGTTAAAAAAATTGACAAACTATCGTTTCCCGTATCTGTTTCTTATCAGCGATAACTTCGGCACGTGACACCGAAAGCGCTGCATCATTCTGTAGTAAATATTAGGTTGTATTCAACACAATTTCTATCTGAACGATAAATCTATCCATTAGTAAATATCTACAACGCTACGTCAGGCGACAAACAAAACCATGTAGTCACTTCCAAATTAAGCGGAACATTTACAGTTCGTCATTATCATGATAATATTTTTGCATCCTAATATAGTCGCATAGAGTTGCATTTAACTTTTTTAAATTAAAACTTTAGAAACGATGCCGGAAAAGTTGATATTTCCATGTTTGTATATACTTCATTTTACAAAAAAGGAAGTTTCATTTTTTTCTATAGAATACCACAACAGGCATACTTTACGAAGTTTCTTATATTTGAATCAAAAACGAAATTAAGCATGTATATCTTTCTTTATCTTTATCTGTTACATGCGGATTCCAAAAAATTCCATCAAAGGACTTAAGGTTGATGTTTCGTATAAGTAACGACATATAAGTAACTTAAAACGGTCGAGTTAGATGAATTATTCCGTATACTAATTTATTATCTAAAATTAGTTATACAAAAAATTAGTTTCTTTGCGAATTACGGTGCAACATGTGCGACATTTTAATTAATGGAATAACGAATGGACAGCAATTATTTTCATAACAAAAATCGATCGAAATTTTTGATTCGGAATTAACAGTTCACGGTAATGGAATGATAGTGTCCAACTATTAACAATGAATTTAATCTAATAAGGAATGCTTATTTATGTATCTATATCAGTACGTAAGTAAGACTCACGCGTTAACAACGACTAAAGGACGGACGGCTGTTTTGTTTATATGTTTTATGCTTCTTTCATACTGTATGATATCATCGAACAATTGTATGAAAATATTCATATAATATTGAAATATCTTATCGAATAATCTTATCGATTAGTTCCGCTTAGTCATTAGAACCAACACCTTTTTCCGAGTAGGTTATCCGTTTATCCGTCCGTATAATCTATTGATGTACCGAACATCTCAAATCTGTCAGAAAAGATTTAAATTTTTACATTCCCGACTCGATCTTTGCTCTGCCTCAATCTATTCCAATTATTCACATAGGAATTTATGTCAATGTTTCGTCGACAGAATGATGTCGCCCGTGAACGATGATTTTGTTTAGATTGTAACTTTAAAATTAATCGATTCGCTAACATTTAATTAATTCGTATGAAAATGTAAGGACACATTAAGTAGTCTCTGATTACTATGTTTGCATTATGAAATGTCGTTATTTCAGATATGACGGCAAATGGCGTGCAGTATCGTCCGAGAATTGATCTAAAGGCAATCAGATAAGTTAACCAAATTATCAATCGGTCGACATAACAAAACAAAAATGAGTATCAGCCGAAATAACTACAAGAAAACGTGGAGTGGTAGCCTAGTTTTTGCCAAGTCACGCTTGGTTCAAGGAGTAACGTTTAAAAGTTAGGGAATAGAATATGCTTTAAATGCCCCTGCATATCGGGACACAGACACGTTCTCTTCTATATGTATGTACTTATAAAGCTACGCGATAAATCGTTGGACGATCAGTCATCTTACTAAGCAGGCGCTATGCAAGATCGTGTCGAAAGTGAAAATTGCAACAATAGCTTTAATTTAATATTCAGAATGGGGTATTTGTCCTTTGATCTGTCTTTGGTAGCGATACTGGTCGCTATCTACTATTTCGCCACGAAAAATCATAATTTATTTAAGAAGCATGGTGTTTTTTCGACTGTTCACGGAGAGACGCGGTCCCGAGGAAGCGCATCGACGGGAGTTTAGACAATCGACACCACGAACTGATCGACCCCCTATTTCGATTAGGATAATAGAGGTAGCTTAATGAGTATAATACTTGATTAACAGTTCAAATATAGTATATATTTCCAACAACTTTGTAGAAAAGATAGTTACGCTGGTGTGTAAGGTATAAGTTAAGTAGGTAAATGATTGAAGGGTGGAAACCCGGTAAAGAGATGTTGACTGTCCTAAAGATGATGAACCAGTGAAGTCCGGTGACGATGCCGTTGCAAAGGAAAACTTTTACTCGGTGGTGATGGCCCCACCACTGCTCGCGTGAGGATGGAATCCCGGGAAACATGGGAAAACCCACGTTTCCCCAATTTTTACCTGATGAAGCAATAACCGCAAGGAATCTCTTGACTTAAAGATGTTTTATGCCACTTAACGGCCTTAACGGTAAATCAAAAAGCCTCGTTGTATGACAGTTCCTTAAGATTATTGCGATCCGTTTAATTCTATGTGCACAGCTGCTGGCTGCCTCGAACGTAAAGAGTCACCGGACGTAACACATGGAATCCTGTACATTTCACCGTTGCCATTGTTTGCAAATATGGGATACTTTTGCGCCAGACGGTCCACCTTGGAAGACACCATTCTGGAAACCTACCAACATCATCCCGAAGCGAAATACGTCGGCATATACGAGTCACTCACGCCTGTCATAGTACTTCGTGACCTCGATTTGACCAAATCCATCACCATGAAGAATTTCAATCACTTTACCAATCATCGTAAGGATATGGATACTATTTTTGCCGAAATGCTATTTTCTATGAACGGCGAGCGATGGAAAGAGCAGAGGAGCATGTTGTCGCCAACGTTTACTTCCAATAAGATTAAGGACATATTTAATCTAATATCTGGATGTGCGATCAGATACGCGGGCTATGTACTTATCGAAACTGACAGAAGACGAGGGTGAAATAGAAATGGAGCATCTGTTCACTAAATATACTAACGACGTAATCGCTACCTGCATCTACGGCGTATCTGTCGATACCACAAAGGAGCCGAAGAACGCGTTCTACACGTACAGTACATCGGTCTCGAAGTTCACAACATTGAGGAAAGCTATGAGAATGCTAACGCAAAGGAACCTACCCTGGCTAGCGAAGCTCCTTCAGCACAGATTTCTGGAGAAACATATAGCGAAATTTTTTACCGAACAAGTGATCAACACGATCGAGGAAAGGAAACAGGATGGCACTTATCGATCAGATATTCTACAACTATTCATAGATGTAAACGACAAGAAGCGTCCAGGAAAAGGTATGAGCACAGAAAACATGGTTAATCACGCTTTTAGCTTATTCTTTGGCGGAACTGATTCCGTTGCAACGCAGACGAGCTTTCTGTTCTACCTTCTAGCCGAAAATCCAGAGATTTTGAAAAGACTACAGGAGGAAATCGACGAAACGTTGGAAAATAATAACGGACAATTGACTTACGATGCCATACACAAGATGAAGTACTTGGATGCCATGATCAACGAAGCGATGAGATTGCAACCAATTACCGTATTCTTGGATAGACTATGCGTGAAAGATTTCGAGCTGCCACCAGCCTTACCTGGTGAAAAACCTTTCACCGTAAAAGCAGGAATGAACATCTGGATACCTGTTGACGCGATTCACCACGATCCCAAGCACTACGAAAATCCGCAGAAATTCGATCCGGATAGATTCCTCGAGAATGGAAAGAAGATTATAAATTCGGGGGCGTTTATGCCGTTTGGTCTCGGTCCCAGAATCTGCATCGCGTTAACAGAGATAAAGGTATTGCTGTGTCACATTCTCGCCAAGTGCAACGTCAAGATTGGATCGAAGATGTTGCTTCCGTTGCAATATGAGGAAGGCGTGATAACCGCCTATGCTAAGAATGGATTTTGGCTGAATGTTGAGCCCAAAGAAAATTCTTACTGCATATCTCAAACTAATGGAACGACAAAGTGTGCATGATCAGTGGAATTTATAGGAACTGAATTTAGGAATGAGCGATCTTTAACACGATACGTTAAAATCCTTCTTTGTATCCTGCTTTGTATGGGTTTTCTCAATTAATCTCAATACTAATTGAAGATTGCTATTTGCTTTACTTAAGTATGAAATTTCCTACATAATTCGTGGCTTGGTTGATTATACGTTTTTGCTCATGATTCAAACAATTAATGTTATGTAACGTACAATTTGCTAAACATAATTTCTTTGTCAGAGTTTGATAAAAGATGTTTTGTTTTATATCAACTATTTTGTAACATAATTTAAATATTAAAATAGGAAAATTCGTTTAGCATAAAAATAGAGTAAACTAAATTCAAGGATGCATGTGTCTTAATTACTGGATAAAAGAAGTTCTTGGATTAATCGTCGAGGCCTAGACCTTTCGGTTTTGTTATTGTTTTGTTATTATTGTCAGGTCAAAATGGTTCATCTCTGGTGTCTAAAGATTAAATAAAAGAAGTGACTAATTACGATGTATAGCTAAATTAATAGTATGATGGATCTAATTGATCAGAAATACTTGGCCTTTTATTTTATATTTTCAGGAACAATTTATAGTTCATTTAATGTTCTGTACAAAGATAAATATTTTTTTTGCTCAAAACAAAATATTTTATCGTAATTTTTTCAGTGTAGAATACATTACTCTGGTTAATTCCGTATAAGTACGCATAATTTAAATTGAGATTGACTAGGCAATAATAGATAGGAAAAAATATATAAAATATAATAACATTAGATCGATTACTGCTCTAATAGTACGTACATATGTACATGTACAATCTAGGTTAGCTCTTCTTCATTCTTGATAAAATTGTTGTTTTAAGATTTCTGTTACAACACCATCGACAATAATTCCAATCAATAAAAAAATAATCTGTGCACACTTTAAACTCGATTATATAAAAGGAAAACGTGCCTCTGGACCCTCAAACATTAAAATAATTATTTGAGTGCAAATAAAGTCGAATGCATTCGGTTGTCATCTAAGTTATTGATTATATCAAAGGGAAACGTGAAAGTGATACGTCATAACTCGCGAATATCGCGAGCCACAACTCTAGGCAAATGGAATTAAGAACACAAAACTTAAAGGAAATAAAAGATACTACGCGTATAAATACTTTACATTATTATTGAACAAAATTAAAATCTAAGAATATCGAAATAGAAACAAGGAAGAATGAGACGTCCACTGACACATACCACCATGCACGCGCTCTCCTGAATACAATACACAGTACAATAAGCAAGTAATGGAAGTTAAGATGCTACGATCTTCTCATACAGCAGCTACAGTGACAAACAACTGACACGCGCCAAAGGATCAAGTACTGGCATCAGCAAGGTAACCACGTGTTGAGCAGAATACGACGTATCATGAGCAGAAACTGATACTGCAAGAAGAATGCAGCAGCAAGAACTTCTAAAAAAATCTTCAATAATACTTTCACAAAAACCACATTAACTGTAGCCCTAATAGTTTTAGCAGTAGAAACTAATACTGCAAGAAGAATGCAACAGCAAGGACTTCTGAAAAAGGGAAAACTTCAATAATACTTCCACGAAACCCACATAAGCTGAAACCCTAACACTTCTCGAAAGACACCAGCAGAACTGAAGATTGCAGCGTCCGCAAAAGTAATCACGTACCAAAACTCCGCGCTATCATAGAATAATCCATCACGTGACAATTGGCCATGATAGTCTTAATATAAATAAGGGTAGCCACTTAGAAACAAGCAGTCCAGTTAAAGTCCGTAACGTAGTTCAGCAAAAATTTGTAGAGAAAGCAGTTCAGTTGAAATTTTGTCAAAGCGCAGTTCAGTTAAAAATTTTTCAAGGGTTCAGTCAGTTTAGTTCAGTTATTGACTTCAGTTATTCAGTTCAGTTATAGAGTTCAGTCCAGGTAGTTAAAATTTTGTCAAGAATCAGTTAAACATTTATCGAGAGTTAATATCAAGTTCAGAAAAACGGTAGTCTTTGCGAAGCAGAGAATTGTTCTAATCCAATCTTTAAGTAACGTCAAGAAGTAAAACCGAGCATTTTATTAATCGTCAACCATTCATACAGTCAGTCTTCCAATAAATATATTGACTCAGTACGATATTCCAGGAGTGCGATCGACTATACATATAAGCAAGGTGAGAAGCTAAACATTGTAACATTCTCTTCTTCGATTTCGGACTTGTACCACATATACAATTTCAATAAAACTATTCATTGACTATTATTTTCATCAATCAAGAAGATATTGAAAATATTTATTTATTCCAAGAAGACTTTAATCCTTTCCGTGCTAGTACTCCTGCACATAGCGGGTAAGCCGAAACGTGAAATTTTACTTATCAGTCGTATTGATACGCTAGTTAACGCTATTCATACAGTTATATTAACGAATTAAAACATCAACGATACAACAGTTTAGAAATTCAAAATAGTGACGCGCTGTAGAAGGGTACGACAAGTTTTTGAAATCATTTCATTCAGTCGTTTGCGTTGTTTCGAAATTAGCGAATGGGAGTCGAATTAATCGAAATAGTTAATAACTACTTCTGGTGACAGCAACTACCGTTTTGATTTAAATATAATTCGAGAATTCTAAAATTCGATATCTAGAGTAACATATAACGGTTACGAATACCGAAGATCAAGACCAAATCGTAACAAGTGTTTCAGCTCGGAAATAAAAATAGACACTTTTTTTAAATCTTTGTTGATAAAAAATGATTTAAAATGTAAAAAAACATTTTTACAGACCCGTTTTTCACTTTTTCTTGTCAACTATTTGTCGTACGAAAAAGAAGTGTAATAACACGCAGTTGTCTGCATTTAGTTTGCCAACTATTGTTTGACGTCTTTTTTTTATACATAATCGATAATTTAAATAACTATTTTCATGTTTAAAGATCCAGTGATACGTTTTCCTCTTACATAATCGAGCACATAATCGAGTATACATATACGTGACATGATATAGCGAAATTGTAAATCCAATCACGATTTCAAACAATCGTATTTATAATGTCAAGAGAAACCGATAGTAAAAACATGAACAGATAAGGGCCTGATGCCTCTATCAGATCGGTACGAAGAAACTTCTAATACAGAGACAATGTTATTAACTTATAATTATGTTGAAATTTCTCTTCCTTGCGTTACAATTTATCAAAATAATAATTGATGTGGAAGTGTCTCTGGAAATGCAAATTCTCTATTTTCATCCATTCTTAGAATTAACCCGAGCGAGAAGATCTAAAGACTACAAAATGCATTTTTTCAAAAATTAAGCCTCAAATAAGAAATGCTACATTTTCAATTTGCTTTTACGTAAGGAATGGTCCTTTTATTCATGTGTCCGATGCACACAACTAATCTGGATAGAATGAACGATCGATAGTGATAAATAAATAGGAAAACGGAATCTAATTTTAAACAAAAATATTTCGCTACATAGTTTGTATTTTTGCAAAAAATCAATGATTTATTTAATATTCCGTAAAGGCACAAATATTCCTTCGCCAAAATTGAAGTATTAGCAATTTGAATTTTTATCAAGAATATGTTTAATTTACAAAAATTAACTAATGATCACTTCGCGTTTCCGTCTTCCGTCCGCGATAATTTTTATTCTGCGCATTAAAGTACTGCGTAACACGTCACACAATCAATAAAAATTAATAATAATCTTTTCCTTATGCATATAACCGCTCCTCTGTCCGCAAACTTTTATTCTTATTTGTATACTTGAATGTTTGAGAACTTCAGTGGGAACAGTATTTTAATAAGAATAACAAATTAACTCTACAACTACGAAATAAATATATTGTCAGCTGGATAGAAGACGATCGTAAGTACTTGTTAACGAATACTATATCGAAGATTGGTTATTAAAAATTTCAAAACGACCGATTCCTTTTCCTTGAAAGCTATGCCGCAGATATGTTTAATTAAAATTTCGCAGCCTAAATTCCATCGATCCTTCTTTTTTCCAATTATGTAATCATTAATTGCAATCTATGTCGAATATGTTAAACTTATTATCACCAACAACTGATAAATCTACGCATAAATGTGAATGGAACGCGATGGAACGTCAAACGCAAAACAGTTCCACACAATGGAGACGCTCCTGCATACTGATATGCAGAAACGAGTTCTCCTATATAAGAACTGTGCTCATACGCCGACTCTTAGTCTTCTTGGTAAGATAACACAGCGCACATCGTATCATCGCTAACCTCTGGCACCTACACCGACTACTTTACCATGGAGTATCTACTGATCGCTTTGTCCATAGTGGCAGCAGTACTCGTCGTTATTTACTACTTTACCACGAGAAATCATAATTTGTTCAAGAAGCATGGAATTCTGCATATTACACCAACGCCACTGTTTGGAAATATGGGACCCTTTCTTAGAAGACAGTGCACCATGCACGATTTTATTCTCAAAATTTATCAATTACATCCTGAAGCGAAATATGTTGGCTTCTACGAATTTCTGACGCCTGTTCTAATGCTCCGCGATCCGGAACTGATTAAAGCTGTCACCATTAAGAATATTGAACACTTCCCAGACCATCGACCGTTCGCGTACAAGGAAGTGGACCCTTTGTTAGGGGGAATGCTATTTTGTCTGACAGGTGACCAGTGGAAGGAGCATAGAAATATGTTGTCTCCCACGTTTACTTCTAGCAAGATAAAAGGCATGTACAAACTAATGACCGATTGCGCGGTCAAATTCGTGGACCATTTAACGAAACTGCCGGAGAACGAGCGTGAAATCGAGATGAAGAGCCTTCTGAGCAAATATACAAACGACGTGATCGCTACCTGCGTGTACGGTGTCTCTGTGGACACAATAAAAGATCCAAATAACGTGTTTTACGTGTACGGTAAAATAGGTACAACCTTAGTAACTTTCAAAAAATCTCTAACAACGTTGATGCACAAAAACGCCCCTTGGCTAGCGAAACTCTTGCAATTTAAATACGTGGAAAGCTACGTCGAGAAATTTTTCTCTGATATCGTGACAGAGACAGTCAAAGCTAGAGAAAAGACTGGAGCTTATAGATCGGACGTCATACAGCTATTGCTAGAGACTAACAAAAAGAAGGAGCCAGGAAAAGGTATGAGCGTGGAAAGCATGGCCTCTCACGCTTTCAGCTTCTTCTTCGGCGGATTTGAGGCCGTTTCCACGCAAATCAGCTTAGTGACGCACCTGTTGGCCGAGAATCCAGATGTTCAAAAACGATTACAACAAGAAATCGACGAAGCATTGGAAAACAACAACGGGCAATTAACCTACGCTATTCTAAGCGAGATGAAGTATCTAGATGCCGTGATGAATGAATCCTTGCGACTGCATCCGGTAGCTATATTCATTGACAGGCTATGTGCTAAAGATTTCGAACTGCCACCTGCATTACCCGGTGACAAATCTTTCACGATCAAGAAAGGAATGAACGTTTGGATTCCTGTGAAAGCGATTCATCACGATCCTAAGTACTATGAAAATTCTCTGAATTTCGATCCAGACAGATTTTTAAAAAGTGGAAAGATTATAAACTCGGACACGTATATGCCATTTGGCCTTGGGCCCAGAATGTGCATCGGAAACCGGTTTGCACTCACAGAGATGAAGGTATTGCTATGTCACCTTCTTGCCAAGTGCAATGTCAAGATCGGACCGAAAACGACAACTCCGTTAGAATTCGAGAAAGGTGTGATAAACGCCAGTGCGAAAAATGGATTCTGGTTGATCATTGAGCCAAGGAAACGTTCTTATCGTTTTGCCCAGGTTAACGGAGATGTCAATGGAATTTGTACAAATGGAATATGAAGTAAAATAACCTTTAATTTCCTTGTGTGGAAATTTTAAACCTTTAAAATGATACGTTTATCATACGTTCACATCATTAAACGATTAATATCATGTAATGTACAGCTTGCGAAATATAGTTCACATGTCAGAGTTTGAAAAATCAATTACTCGAGATAATCTCATACTGTAAAACGCAAGAACGTATTAAATTACACTTGTTACACGTAATTACACTTGTAGTATCGTACGTTACTCTGGTGCTATCTCATCTCGAATACGCACCGGCGATATGGACGCCAAGCTCTGAGAAATCTTGTTACCTTCCGGAAAATATCCAACATCATTTTCTCAGGTTCCTTGCGTATAAGAAGGGCGACCTGATGCCATATAACGATCATGATAATTCAGCGATTATTGTCTCAATTGAATATATTGTAAGTAGAGCAGCGTAGGACTGTTAACGAATTATCATTATTACGCAATATTTGGAACAACAGAATTAACTGTCCTGATCTTACAATACGTATTAACTTTAACATTCCCTCCTATGTCTTCAGCATTCGATATTATTTCATACGCCTATTCGCCAATCGACATTCGGTAACGATATCATCAACAGAATCTGTAGTATTATTAATAAATACATCGACCAACTGGACTTTCTTTATGATTCACCATCAAAGTGTAAGAAAAATCCGTTTGTGAAATAATGCAATATCTTCTATCTTTGTGCGACACTCATATTAGATATTGTATATTGATTGTCATATTGTACTCTTGCATTGCGTAAAATTTTATGAAACTTATTTTGTTAAACTTATATATAAAAATTTGATTGTTTAACTCGTTATGCTTCTAATATTTTGCTACGTTATTATAAAAAAAGGTTTCTCTCCGTTAATTAAATTTTGTTACTGTTATTATTATTCAGTTTATTATTATTAAACAGTTCTATTACTTTAAAATATTAGTTATATTATATAGAGTATCGTGATAACATTCCTGTTACAGTCCCATCGTAATGTAACATAAATATCGTTTTGATTTATTTCGTTCGTATGTAGTTTTAAATTGAGATGACCGAATTAGATAAATCATCCGGTATATTGATTTATTGCCTGACAGAAAATCAGATTTTCGGCAAATCACAGTGCAATGTATAATATGATCCATGGAATAATTTATCAATAGTAGTTACTTCCATAATAAATTTCCGATTCGATCGAAACTCATGATTAACGATTAACAATTGATTTAATCTTACCTAAGGAATTCTTGTTCGTGAATTCTTTTTAGGAATTTTATAAATAATCTCGCGAGTTAACACGGATAAAGGACGGCATAGCAAATATGTTTTATGATATTGTACGATCTAGTAATGTCGAGTAATCGTATACACTATTACGCGTGGCACAGAAACACCAGCGATCTAAACCATACCAGCGTATCAGCGTCCGCATGTACTTAACCTTGTTTCAGAGAGTTGCGCCTGGCACATTTGTGTCGAAACGCGCATCAAAGTCCACTGCAAAAATCACACGGCGAATGCCGCACCGGGCAGGAGTTCATCAAACATCAAGAGATAGATGAACGAGTTCATAGATCATCGAGTCCAAACTTGCTTAAAATACCAAAAAAAATTCTTGACTTTTATCTCTGCTGCTTTGAACCACTATATTCGTATCTGCGACTTTTCTTTGGAAACATTATCAATTCCATACGAAGAGATCCTCATCGTCCGAGCAAAACGGTACATATTTCAATACATACACATATACATCAAAACATCTTATTGGTTAGATTATTCGATCTCGTTGATAGGACAAACGCCTCTTTTCAATCAATTATTCATTTACGTGTGTCTAAGTGTTCTAAATATATCGAATATCTCAAATGTGTTATAAAATATTTGAATTTTTCTATTCCACGATTCGATACCTCCACTATACCTTAACGTACTCCAATTATTCACATAGAAATTTATGTCAACGCATTGTCCATAAGATGATGTCACCGTGAACAATGATTTTACTCCAGTCATAACTTTAAAATCATTTAATTCAGGAACTTTTTAATTAGTCGAGACATCCATACGAAAATTTACAGTTAGATTAAATATTGTTATTTTTACACATTACGATGTAATTATTTGTCATAAGCTATGCACTGTCGTTCGACAATTAATCTAAAGACAATCAGATAGGTTAGTTAACTCGTCAATCGATCCGGCTGATACAATAAAACAAAAATGAGTATGAATCAAAGATAGCTGTAAGGAGCACTTGGTTACGTGGTTTTCGTCAGCGTGGGTTCTAGAAAGAGGAAGCAAAAATACTCTAGGGTACCATGAATTAAGCCTTCTCCAGTACTGCGTAGCGTCATAAGCTAGGAGGCTCCGAAAAAGATTTGCGACTGCAGCGTATAGGAAATTCGTAATGCATTGCGCAATTATCAACGTTTAAGTAAGCGGACAAACGTTTAAAAGATACTTTACGCATTTCCTACCTTCACTAAATAAATCATGGCGATTTTTACGAAATACAGATTTCATCTTTTTCGTTTTTGCTTACGTAACGTTAAAGATTAGGGAGTTGACTACGCTTGAGACATTCTTGCGTATCAGAATATAGACGTGTCCTCTTACTTATTTATGTATATAGCTACGCGATAAATTGATCGACCTTTAGTTATTCGGAAAGGCCGACTCAGCAAACATCGTGTCGGAAGTGAAATTCTGATAGTGGTTGTAGTATATTCGAATGGAGTATTTGTCCCTTGGTCTGTTTTTGATAGCGATACTGATCGCTATCTACTACTGTGCCACGAAGAATCATAATATATTCAAGAAACATGGAATCCTGCACATTCCACCGATGCCACTGTTTGGAAATATGGGATCCTTCTTCGCAAAACGGTCCACCTTGCAAGACACCATTCTGGACGCTTATGAACTTCATCCTGAAGCGAAATATGTTGGCATATACGAGTCACTCACGCCTATCATAGTGCTCCGCGATCTCGACTTGATCAAGTCCGTCAACATGAAGAATTTCGATCACTTTACCGATCATCGTAACTTTGTCTTCAAGGACATGGACCCTATATTTGCCGGTATGCTGTTTTCTATGAAAGGCGAGCAATGGAAGGAACAAAGGAGCATATTGTCACTCGCGTTTACTTCCAATAAGGTAAAGGATATGTTCAATCTGATGTCCGAGTGTGCTACCAGATACGCGAACTATTTGTCGAATCTAGCGGAGAATGAACGTGAAATGGAGATGAGGGATCTGCTGACTAAATATACCAACGACGTAATCGCCACCTGCGTCTACGGTGTATCTGTCGACACCATAAAAAATCCGAAGAACGTATTTTACACGTACGGCAAATCGACCACGTTCACTAGTTTCAAAAAAGATATGGCAATGTTGGCGCAAAGGAACCTACCCTGGCTGGCGAAGCTCCTTCAGCTCAGATTTCTGGAGAAACATATAGCGAAATTTTTTACCGAACAAGTGATCAACACGATCGAGGAAAGGAAACAGAATGGCACTTATCGATCAGATATTCTACAACTATTCATAGATGTAAACGACAAGAAGCGTCCAGGAAAAGGTATGAGCACGGAAAACATGGTTAATCACGCTTTTAGCTTATTCTTTGGCGGAACTGATTCCGTTGCAACGCAGACGAGCTTTCTGTTCTACCTTCTAGCCGAAAATCCAGAGATTTTGAAAAGACTACAGGAGGAAATCGACGAAACGTTGGAAAATAATAACGGACAATTGACTTACGATGCCATACACAAGATGAAGTACTTGGATGCCATGATCAACGAAGCGATGAGATTGCAACCAATTACCGTATTCTTGGATAGACTATGCGTGAAAGATTTCGAGCTGCCACCAGCCTTACCTGGTGAAAAACCTTTCACCGTAAAAGCAGGAATGAACATCTGGATACCTGTTGACGCGATTCACCACGATCCCAAACACTACGAAAATCCGCAGAAATTCGATCCGGATAGATTCCTCGAGAATGGAAAGAAGATTATAAATTCGGGGGCGTTTATGCCGTTTGGTCTCGGTCCCAGAATCTGCATCGGCAATCGGTTCGCGTTAACAGAGATAAAGGTATTGCTGTGTCACATTCTCGCCAAGTGCAACGTCAAGATTGGATCGAAGATGTTGCTTCCGTTGCAATATGAGGAAGGCGTGATAACCGCCTATGCTAAGAATGGATTTTGGCTGAATGTTGAGCCCAGAGAAAATTCTTACTGCATATCTCAAACTAATGGAACGACAAAGCATCTGAGCAATGGAAATTGTAGAAATTGAATTTGCGAATGAGTGATCTTTAATGCGGCTAAAATCTTTGCGTAAGGAGTAGTGTTTTTCGGTTAACTCTATGTCGGCGGACGTCACGCCGAATCAGTCGTAATCCACGTGATCCATACGTTGGCTCAATTTTGTTTGGAGCATACTGAAGATGTTTTGTAATATAAGCCTAGCCCCTTTCTCTCCATTAGCAATAAGAAAACTCTCGCACGATCTCGATAACAAGGGCGGAAAAGACATTTTGGAGTAAAAAAATTTATTGCGAATCCAGCTGCGCAGCGTCCGTCTTTCGAATGTTAATACTAACATTAACTAAAGATTGCTATTTATTTTACTTAATGTGATATAAGCAAAATAAAAAGTTTCTTATATAATTCGTGATCTGATTGATTATTCGCTCGTGCTTCGAAAGATTAATATTGTGTAATGAACAATTTGTTGAATTTAATTGTTTCGTTAGAGTTTGACAAAAAAACTGTTTTTTAGCAAGTTTATGACGTAATTGAAACATTGAGTTCGG
The DNA here is from genome assembly GCF_040668555.2 of Bombus flavifrons. Lineage (NCBI taxonomy): Eukaryota > Metazoa > Arthropoda > Insecta > Hymenoptera > Apidae > Bombus > Bombus flavifrons. The sequence goes on from NC_138455.1 coordinate 824,033, forward strand.
AAAATTCGTTTGGCATAAATACAGAATGAAATAAATTCAAGGATGCGTGGATATACATATAACATATGTATACTAACTATTACATGAGAAAAGTTGTTTAATTGCAATTAATGAAAGAAAAATATCGTGGACTAAATAAAAGGAGTGACTAATCATGACGAGTAAACGGATAAATAGAATGTTTGACACTTGCGGAAGGAAAATATTGTAATCGAGTAAGTATTGTTTCGGATAGTTTGGAAGATAATGTTAATTTTTATTCCGCATGTGAGATTTAACAGAAGCACAAATTTATTGTGTAATTATACATCGTTTATCTGTAAATTATATGTATGAATATGAGTTATAATTTTTACCATAAACAATAGTCTTCAAAGCGATAAAAGTATATGTTATACATTAATAAAAGTGTCAACAGTATTTCACGTTTCGATAATTGGTCCAATGCATATAACTGTAATTTATTTGCCATAGTTTTATCGTAGGATATATAACACTGCGAAGATGAAGAGGGAAGAAAGGTAGAAGAAGAGCAAGAAAACTAAGATTCGTTTTCCCTTTTATCCATCGTTTCGCGCCTTTTTCCACTAACACGACAAGACAATACACTGCTTGAATCCACCCTTACGATCTTCAGTTCATTAATTCTGGCCAAAAGCCAGTCTTGATGGTGTTGGTTCGATCGCTAACCTTCGGTCTTGGAGCTTTCCTTTTCATCCCTTCCACGCACTCACCGTAGCTAAAGTGAATTACATTAGAGGGGAGAGAGTAGTTTTATCGAGTCAACCTGCTAGATATTTCCTAAGGCACCTAAGGGTCGTTGGATCGGAAACGGGTCCTTTAACAACGACCAACCTTCCGAAGAACTTGCACGATAATCTGCACTGGACCAAATTGCTTTCCCGCTTCGTCGAATATAACTTGTTGATCGTTTATGAAAATATTCGTTGCGTTGTTTCCTATCTCGGCCAACTCCGTTGCTATTGTTAATTATGTATCTAGTTGTTATTGCTAACTTCGTTTGGCTGTTGTTAATGTTGCTAGTCGAGTGTCGGTTTAGATTGATTTCCGAAGAAATTTCATGGTAAATGTGCGTGGTTCTCGTCGTGTGGTCATTCGTAAGGAACAGAGATTTTATTACGACATTGTTGTTACTGTAGTATTATACCGTTTAAGGTCATAATAAAATGATTGGAGGTAGTATAGAGATTTATTATAACGTTATTTAAGGATATCGTACGTTATTAACATTAGCCGTGCGAGAAAATAACTCTTAATAAAATATTTATCTTTCGTCAATGTGATCTTCGTCGAAGAGATTTCCATATCTGAGTTTCGTTTCGTATCTTTTCAATAGTCGTCATCGTTAGTTCAATTAAAGATTGCCACGTCGTTGCTTCGTTAATTATCTTCGAAGAAAAAATGTCACTGATAACTTTATCCGTTTAAAAGTTACAACTAAGTACAACTATATAGTTTCATACAAAATACTTTTCGCAATCTAATCTAGAGATATTTAAGTTCCTTGTAAGCTACTCGCGTGTTTTCTAAAAATATTCGTATGGTGTCAAAGAGGACATGTAAGTTGTTTATTATTTTCTTTTTTATAGTAATACGATTTGATGCGGACACAACCGCGTACTTATTATTGGCAGGTCAATTAATTCATTGCGTATATTCACAATGAGTCCTCTTTTGAATTGTGGCGGCACTCAACAGCAAATACCACCACTCGACACTAACTACTGTCGGACGACGGCAGTGCAGTGGTTAGCGCCTTAGGTTACGAACGTTCGGGACCCGGGTTTCAAATCCCGGCGACCGGAGTCCGATTTTTCTTCTACGCATCAAAAATGGAAGAAAAACAGCAGTACCCCGTCAGCGACATATCTACAGTCAGCAGCTACAATTATCACGGACAACACTTACACCTCAGAATATTTATAAATAGAATGATCGTTCCCAAATGAAATTTAAAGTAATTTCAATTGAAGATCCACAATTGCTTCAATCCCCGGTTTGAAATTGTGACAAATTACAGTGTACGATCGTTCCAACGTTTAGTCTTGAACCTTGTAATTATTCCAAATTGAATGAGCGGAATAAGACAGAGGAAATCGAGCAGCAACCACAAACTTTCACATCTAGAAACTATAACATAATAGACCTAAGATTATCTTCGGAGGACAAAACGTTTAGAATGACCCAATCATTTAATAAATTTAATGAATATTCATTGCTTTTCCTGTGGTGTATTTCAAGAAGTTATAAAAAGAAATGATCATACGTATTTAATCGTCCCAGCTACCGACCGTAACCCTGTCTAAAGACAAAGTTCACGATTCCCCGAAAATCGAATATCAAATCCATGAGAGTTCGCAGCATATTATCACAATTTCTTGAAGCACGAGAATGAAGAAGTAGGTCACAATTAGGTTGGTGCGATATCCGCGTGATATTGTGACGAGCAACCATCTCGTGATGTAGCAGCTTATATATACGCGGGAACTCGCTCATTAAAGCAACATTCACAAGGTCGTATGGCGTCTTTGCCACTAGCCGATCACGTAGTAGAATATATTACACATACGACTGTTATATGTATCTCGTCTCCATGTTACGTGCTGGACATGCAGAGACGATGCTGACGCATCCGGCCAGGATAATTGAGATGGACGCGTAACACGTATCCATTATATGACCAAGAACACGCGCCACGATTCGATCCTCCTTTTCATTTCTTCTCCGATTCGTTTCGCTGAAATACGAACAGGTTAAACGGTGGCGGAAGAATTTTGTGGGATACCCAAAAAATTCTTCTCTATCTCTTTGGCTTTTTCCCCTTATTTACGATCACGCGGAAAGGTTGGAGAAAGAAGTAAAGAACCTCCAAAACTGAGATACATCAGTGCTTAACGGAAATTGACTCGTAAAAATAATATAATAAATAAAGAAAATCGATAAAAAGGATTGAAATGTACCTTAGGTATAAACACAAAGCTGATCGAAAACTTCAACATCTTTGAACAAAGATATCGTTTTGTTTGCATCGTTTAATGTCCAAGAAAGTCAATCGTATATTGAATCTTTTCTCTATCAGAAAGAACTTTGGAGCCCCAGACGGAGGATGCTATCGTTAATTATTTAGTTTACGGTATCTGAAACTTGAAATTTGTGAAACTAGGACGAAGTATGGTATGGACAGTATGGTATTATCTTAAAAGCAATAATGTAATCTTATTATAGTAAGAATCGATTATAGATTAGAATTGTAAATTCTATTTCCCAATACAAACTTGTATTTATTCAGTTTGTTTCTCTATTTAAACCCAAAATATTCTTATTCCAAATATTAATTTTGTTTAATCATATTATATTATAACAGATACATTTATCTAAACAATAAAAAGTATATAAATGTTAGTATACAGAGAAAATCTCGTAAACACGTATGATGAAAAAAAAGCTATAAAACATCGATCGAGTTATTAGATAATTAAATCTGATGTATTAGATCATCCGTCAAGCATTTGGCAAACCAACTGGATAAGAGTACGCTCGTAGAATATTAGTAACGATTATTTTCTATAAATTCTACAAAATCATATTAATCATAAAGATCGTATCAATAGAAAATCATTCGACAAAATACTAAAATCGCTTAAAGTTATGAAAATTTAATGATGTTTTAACACAGTTAAATAAAACAAGATGTACTTCATCTCCGCAAAAGTCACTACGTTCTTCATTGCTAAATAGAATCATTTTCAACTTGTTGATTTTGAATATAGATATCTAAGAGTGTTTCCCTGTTCGAACCAAAGAGAAATCGTTGACCCGAAACTTTATACAATTCGTATATTTTATGCGTTACAATGAAAATATTATACGAAAGCTTTTTATTTCTCTATACACTTTGAATAACCCAAGTATATGTGTTTTTCACTTTCTTTCGCGAAACAAGCATCTCGATTCTTAATACTTCGAAATCAAGTGACGATGCGAATAACTAAATATAAACGTTTGAAGTGACGTGTTCAACTCGAAACCTTTGGTTCTGATTTCTGGTTTACCGTCGATCTTATCGCATTGAATATATCGAAAAAATATATGTAGATATTTTCAAACGAAAGTTCGGAAGATTGATATTACAAACATCGCATATAACTTAATTGTCTGGATGTCTATCAGGAATCTTCTCGATGAACATCGTTGTTCCTGGAACCGTAATTTTCTCGACCTCGCCTTTCTTTATGTTTCTCGGTTGAATGTTAAACCAGAATCCATTCTCTGACGTCATAGCAAATCCTTTCTTGTTCAATTTCATCGGTATAGAAGTCTTGGCGCATGGTAACAGGTTACACCTGGCAAAAATATAGAACAACAAAACTTTCGCCTCCAATATCGCGAATCTGTTACCGATACACATTCTAGGTCCCAATCCAAAGGCAAAGAGCAAACTGGAGTTGAGCATCTGTTTCGCATCGCTGTAGAATCTATCAGGATTGAATTTGTTTGGCTCTGGATAATTCTGTGGATCGCGCTGAATTCCATAAATCGGTATCCATAAGCATTCATTTTCTTGGACAATGTAGGGTTCTTTTCCTGGCAAATGTGGCGGTAATTCGAACGGTTTTACGCAAAGTCTATCGACAGCCACGATGGTCGGGTACATCCTAAGACTCTCGAGAATGACAGCGTCCAGATATTTCATGTCGTTGATAGCCTCGTACGTGACTTCGCCCTTACAATCCTCCAAAACCTGATCGATCTCGTCTTGCAATCTCCTCTGAACTTCCTCGTTTATTCCAACCTCGTAAGCAGCGAAGCACATCAGAGTAGAGGTGCTTTCGAATCCACCGAAGAAGAAGACGAACGCCTGGGCAGTCATGTCTTCGATAGTCAACTCCTTTCCTGGGCCTAATTTCCCTCTCGTTTCCATCATCAGCTGAAGCATATCCGGACGAACGATACCTTTCTCGTCTCTGGTCTTTATCGTAATAGCCACCAAGTCTTGGAAAAAATCCGCGACCTGCTTCTTAATTATCCTGATATTTAATGCTCGAGCTACCCAGGGCAAGCTTCTTACAATGAAAAACTTGATGGATTGCGATCTTCCAAAATGAGTAGCGTCTCTACCGTACACGTAAAAATTGTTCTTCGGGTCCTTTATCGAGTTCACGTTAATGCCAAAGGCACAAGTGGCGATTACGTCGTTGGTATATTTGGTGAACGAATCTTTTAACTCCAAAGTAGTCTGGTCGGCAGGCAAAGAAGCGAAGTAATCGCCGTATTCCTTAGCGCATTCGCGCATTAGTACGAACATCGCCTTCATCTTGCTTGACGTGAAGGCTGGACTCAATGTATTTCGTACTTCCTTCCATCTATCGCCACGAAGGGCAAATAAATTCTTACCAAACAGGGGATCTCTATCTACGCTATCAAAGGACCTGTGATCTGGAAAATGATCGAAGTTCTTTACGGTGATCGACTTGATCAGTTCGAGATCGCGAATCATAACTATGGGTGAGGAGAAGTCGAAAAAACCGATGTACTTCGAATCGGGAAACGCCTGGTATATTTTTTCAACCGTCTCGGCGAACGAGATTCGTTGAAGTATGGCCTCCCAAATGCTTCCTAATAGCGGGACGTAACTGTAGTAAGGAATCCCGCGTTTCTCAAAGAAATTGTAGGTCCGAGTGAATCTGTAATAAGCTACCGCGATTACGGCGACCACCGCCGCGATTATTGGCCACCAGTTTATTTCCATCGTTATTATTCAACGCTTCTACTGGGTTCTACTTCTCTATTCACTGGTATAACACCACACAACCACGTACCAGAAAACTAGATCATTGCTTTTCTTTAAAGAAATTCGACTTTCGATCGGTAATCACGAGAAAAGTTTATGTTCGATTCGATGTTAAAAAAAAGCTTAGAAGCTGTCAACGTATATGGATACTCTCATGTGAGAGCGTGGCCGAAGACGCGATTGAATGATGCTCATGCTAGAGCGCTGCCGTGAGTACTGACTGGCTATGACGGGTTGATACAACTGTTAATAGCCGTCGAGCTATTTATACTAGAGCGTGCAAACATTTGTATTATGTATGTGAGATAATAAGTCTTATCAACTTTCTGTGTATTTCTCGACTGTGTATTCTTTGAATATTTCTGATTTCTATCTACCGTTTAGCGATATGATGTTGTAGAAATTATTGGTGATTTAGTTGTCAACTATGCTTTATTATTTTAGTTTTTATCTGTCTAATAGGTAAATATATCAAATATAGATGTCCTTCGTGCATTTGTATGTTTATACATTGTTTCGCGTTATTATCGCTTTTTTACTTATTAGACTGCATAAAAATGAGTCATAATCGTCTTTATTTTTATGCCACTATTCCTTTGAAAATTGCTCGACTAGAGAAATTTTCTTAATCATAATTATGCGATGCTATTAGACAATAATGTAAATTAAGATGATCGAAGAAAAAATGGATATTATTCTCGGATAATATTTGAATTTCCTATGCTGTATTTGAAACTTTTCTAGATTTTCTTTCCCAAAGAATTATGATTTAACGTAATATGAAATCGTATAAATTTTGTGAATACGAAATAACATGGTTAACGCAGAGATTCGGTGAGAATAATTAAACGACGAATGTATGAAACTTGACGCTATAATATAGAAACCGAAACAATGTCCAAAAGTATATTTAATATATTTTTTGCCAAAATTTCGTACGTATTATACTGTACAAAAATGAAAGCAAGTAAGGATATTCTTCGATATACCGCGAAATATGATAAACGTAAAACTTCAAAGTATAAAGAAATCTGCACAATTGTCGTTTCTCTTTTGCCTAATATAATATCCTAATATAAATTCGAATCAATTCATATTTGGCGAAATTAATATCCCGCCAAATCAAACACGTATTTCTTTGTACAAGTTTCCTAAATGTTATTGAAAAATTGAAATTTTTTTTATATTTTCGAAAAGCGAGATATTCGGTTCGGAATATGCGCGGAAAATTTCATAGGGAAATTTGAAATATTAACGAAGTTAAAGATGTACAAAGTCACGTGAGTGCAATTTCAGAAGCCTGTATCCCAAAACTATATTTATGATATTGGTTGTCGTGAAAACTAATTATCCAATTAACTGCAAGTTTTACATACGCACATAAAAGTATGTACATTCTTCTATGGGCCCGTAAGAATGGATCGTAAAATCTATTATGTTAAAATTTGTTGCGACAACAACAAAAATTGTATTGTTTCACTTTATCGGTCTTTTAATTATGTATGTGATATGTTGCAATTTTATACGATATACATACCTTTGAGATCGTTTAGGCTTACACGAACATTTCTACCACTTAAGTATAGATATACATATATTAGGTATATATAAGTATACTGCTATCGAACCAGTTAACCATTTTCACTGCTAATAAGTTTTATATATTGTTAGATTTTTCACCGGGGCTGTATATACTTTTAAGATTTCTGTATTCAAGCTTTTGTAAATTACGTCAATCTTATTGGTTGTCTAAACCTGCACGTTATTCACTTTATGTATACTAGTGGATTTCACTCGTGTATACAGATAAATATTTAATAATATTGTTGCTTGTCTGATAAAAATTCGTAATAAAATATACGCTTCAAATTCACATCAAAGAGACCACTCGAACTCAAAAAGATACGCGAAGCAAATCAATTCTAAAGGTACAATACGATTAGTCTTCTTATTCAGAACAACCATTTCTCTTCGAGTATTCACAAACAAGCTTTCCTTCTTCTTTGGCAATTAAACTCGTTTAAAATTTCTCCCAGCAAATTTCTCTTTATTAATTCGTGCTGCTAACTTGAGATCTAAATATTACGTATTATTTGTATACCTTTACTCTGATATATTTGTTCATTTTATCATTCCACTGATCGATTCATACTGATTCTTCTTAATTCAAAATAATTCACTAATCTCGTACAACTTCTTCATTCACAATCTTCCTTCAGCCAGTTCATACTGCCAGATTTTATCAATTTTACCACCTTATAAGATTTTAATAAAATTCAATTCGATGAATCAATTAAACGATTCTTCGATTAATTAAATATTTCTTGGAACTATCCGCAACCAAAATCCATTTTTTGCCGTAAGAAACACTCCTCTCGTCTTCAATTCCATAGGCATCGTCGTCTCGGAACTAACTTCGAGCCAGCAACAGGTAAAAATATGGAACAATGCGACTTTAGCCTTCATTAACGCGAACGTTTTGGCGATACAATTTCTCGGACCCATGCCAAATGGTAAATACGCTGCGCTGTTAACGAGATTACTCTTCTTATCCAAAAATCGATCTGGATCGAAGGTATTCGGTTTCTCAAAATATTTTGAATCACGTTGGATCGCGTAGATCGGCAACCACAAATGAGAACCTTCGTTCATTATGTATGGTTTCACTCCTGACAGAACTGGAGGTAGTTCGAATGATTTCGAGCATTCTCGATCGGTGATAGGTATAATTGGATACATTCTCAGTGTCTCGTTGATCACAGCGTCGAGATACTCTAAACGACTATTGAATATTTCGAAAGTGAACTCCCTGCTGGAATTGGCCAAAACGCAATCGATTTCGGCATGCAGTCTTTCCTGAACCTCGGGATTCACAACCACTTCATGAGCAGCAAAGCATAATAGTCCGGATGTAGTCTCAAAGTCTCCAAAAAAGAAGATAAATGCTTGGGCAGTGATATCATCGACGGTGAGATCCTTTCCCGAGCCTAATTTACCTTTGGTCTCCATCATCAGCTGAATAAAATCTGATCTGACTATACCTTTCTCTTCTCTGACTTTAATACTGTCAGATACCACTTGTTTGAAGAAATTCGTCACTTTTCTGCGTAATAACGTTATACCAAATCTTCTGGCTAATCCTGGGAATATTTTTATCACGATAAGTTTGAGAATCGTTACGCTGTGAATATCTAAAGCCTCTCTGCCTAAAGTATAAAATTTATTTTTTCGATCGGCCAAAGAATCGATCACGATACCAAAAGCACACGTCGCGAACACGTCGTTGGCATACCTGGCGAAGATGGCCTTCATCTCTACCATGTTTCTCATTCACCGGAAGGGTTGACAAATATTTTACCATGTTTACAGCGGTCTCGGACATCAATTGAAACATGGATCTCATCTTACTGGAGCTGAAGGCTGGAGTGAATAACGACCTGACGTTTCTCCACCTATCGTCACGGAATAGCAGCAGATTACTGCTGAAGAAGCTGTCTATTTGTTCGTTGATGAAACTTCGATGGTTCCGAAAATAGTCGAAATTTTTTATGGTAATGGATTTGATCAACTCTTCATCGCGAATCATCAAGACCGGTGTCATTGTGTTGTATCAGGTTATAAATTTCCTGAACCACGGTTGCGAATGACTTTCGCGTTAATATCGACTCCCATGTGCTACCTAGTAGAGGAAATGAGCTCTTGTGTGATAGATCATATGCCTCGAAAGGGTTCCGTGGCCTCAAAAGATAGTATATTCCCAGAATCACGAGAAGAATCGACAGTATTACGAAGAAAACCATGATGATCGTGCGAATTGAGGTTAGGTTGAAAAGGCTACCATTCAAATTCGTCGAGTCAATTTTTCGAGTACAACGGCATTCAAACGTATGGAAATCTGTAAGTTTAAAAGTGCTTTTAAGTTACGTAAGTAGTCGAGGATATATGATTCATCGATCAAACGATCAATTGAATGATTACGAATCCAACGATTCGGTTCGATCATCAGTCGATTACAATAAATATTTAATATAATTGTCGTGTTATTATTTGATAATCATATCGTTCTTAAATTATCTAGATGGTAATATCTTTAACGAATATGTACATTCACTTTTACTTTTAACACTTTGACGACCACTGTCAGTTAAATGTGATGGCACTCTGCCATTTGTCACATGCCGTCACGTTTACGTGATTTCAAATTTTTGCTCAATTTAGTCGGTACTTGCGCATGAGACAAATGATTTCTGTATTTGACAGTGCTCTATTGAAGAGAAAAGATTTACATATGCACTGAAACGACCGGCGATCTGTGAGTCTGATGATCCAGTGATAGGGAATGGTCAGGAAAGGATAACATCCCGATTTTTTGTAACTATATGGGATTGTCAGGAAATAAGTAAATATAAAATAAAGTAATATCATATGATAAAGACTTAATAACAATGATGGTTCAATGCGAGTTTCTCAGAAAGCATATCATAATTACATATAGAGCGGTTGGTATTAAGATCTACGCCGAAATGCGTCAAAGTCTTAAAGAACGATGAGAAAGAAATGAAACTATAACTATTATTCAATATCTTCAATTCGTTCTTTTCTTCTTTTTGTTTCATTGACTCCTCTATTATGGTTTCTCATGTTACGAACATTTTAATTTTTAATTCTATATCAAAAAATTAAACAAACGTAGAGACGTAAAATTAAATATTACTCGACAGTAAGATTACCCGCTTAATCTGGATGAAAACAGATCAAAATAAAGGCACGTTGTCGTTCCATCGCATTGTCAATAAAAATATTTCTATCGGAAATTGTTGAATCGCCAATCACGCGCGTGATATTTTATTATTTTAATTCGAGTAGAAATCCAAAACAAGGACATGTTGTCATTCGACCTCGATGAAAATCACACGATCTCTAGAATGAATAATTTCTAAACCGCTACTTTGCGATGGCATATAATTAGAAACTCTTTGTGGATTTTCTTATATAAGTGGCGTATATAGTTACTTCTACAACTATCCAGAGCAAGGGAACAGAGGAAGCGAAAGGAATAGTATAGTAATTATTCTCTACCTACGTTGATGATTAATACACTGTTAATTGATTCTCAAAGCAACGCTTATTGCAATTCGAAAGATGTTCATGTTAAATAACCACGTACAGGTTTGATTTTCCTAGTGGCCCATTTTACTCGAAAGTTAAACTCGAAGGACCCGTTTCCGTAATATTACACAACTGGATATGTATTACGCGTTTAATCTCGCATTATAAATATTAATAAATATACAAAACATAATAAATATACAAAAGTTTTATTGGGAAATAATTTTTTATTTATTTAACAGATTTATTTGAAATTCGCATTGGTTAGGTTATTCGCTTACGAATCTTTTATTCGATTTGCATAATGTTAGACTCTTTTACTCTGATAAAATTTAAAAGACTCCCCGAACAGACATTTCTCGCGATTTCTGACACGAACTTCCTTTCATCCATTGGTGATACCAGTCATCATCGTCCACACGTCGCAGTCTCATGCAAATAATTCAGTTAGATGTACCATGTTTCCATTTAACCTGGTTCCGTTCGGTTTAAATAAATGCCAGTGAAAATCTAAATTTATATGAGAGCTTGCCATGGAAATTAATGTAAATTCTATTATACGCGAAATAAGTTGGAAATTGTACCCGTGGTTGAACCTTAATTCCTTAATCTCTCCTGTTTTCTAATATCGCAAGAATTCTATCTTACTACTGTTCCGAAAATACATTCTTTCTATCCATCAGATCGTATCACGATGTAGGTATGATTATTTCGGGTTACCGATATTTCAAAATTCTCCCAAGAAATCGGTCGAAATCCAAAATTACGGGATAAAATAACCACTAAACGGACATCTTTTCAATTGCTAGAATATTGATCAAAGAATTAATTAATCGAACGTACAATTAATTTAATAGCACGCGGAGCTTTCGTTTTGCGAAAACAAAACATTTCCGTCTGGCAGGTCGAAAACTTTTGCACTATACTGTATGCATCCATTTTGAATCCACGACAGCGTATTCTAAACGCGAGGCATAATCTCTACCGACTTGATTTTGGCACGTATTCGAAGATGAACACCTACTGATTTCCAACAGCGCAAACGAACCGTCTGAATATGGGAGAATATTGCGTGTAGTCCGATTACGAAGTTGCCTTAACAATATGGACGAGATATGCGTGTGGTAATAACCGAACCAGACGCTTTTGATCTGTTTCGACATTTCCTCGAACCGCTCCGCCGGATCCTGACTACCAAACTAAATCGCATCCCTCGTTTCGCAATCGTTTGTTTTCCAAAGCTTCATCCGGGCACCCACCTGTGGACAATTGAAATGTTCCACTCATAAAAGAAAAGATTAGTGTCTCGGGTAGAATTTCAACAAATACCGGTGCTTTTGCAGGAAATACGCGCACTATTTCTAGATACAAAGGCTGTCTTAATAAAATATTAAAGTGGAAATTCCTCGTACAACTCCTTCAGTTTCGCGCACCGATTTTAACCTCTCTTAAAACGATAAAAAGGAAAAAAAATCAGAGAGATATAAAACGTTTTTTTCCAAGAACTCAAACGTGCATCCACTTTTGCACAAGGAAACGAGCTTTCAGAGCGAAAGTTTGAGACAGGCTTACACAGGCTTTCTGATAAAGGCGAATACGAGACCAACAGAGATAGAGAAAAAGAAAGAAAGTGGGTGGGTAAGTGAGTGAGTGAATGAGAGGGAGGGGAGGGAGAGAGAGAGAAGAGAGAAGGAAAACGAGAAAGGACTAGAGGAACAAAATTCATTTGGCCAAATTAAACAGAGTTTAGCAATTTGCGCTTAATCCATTTGTCGGGGATCCGGCGTCCGTCAGTCCGTCCGTTTGCTTCATATATCTCTCTCTCTCTCTGTCTCTTTCTGTCTCTCTCTCTCCCTCTCTCTCTTTCTCTCCCTCCCCCCCCTGTCTCTCTCAACCCTCCTCTTAACAGGACCACCATTATGCACCCTTTCCTTGCCCTTCCAACGTTTCACCTTAGTCCTGTCGATACTAATCCTCTCTTCCCCTCTCTTTCTCTGGCTTTCCCTTTCTCGGTTCTAGACCTAGAGAGTAGAGAACTCTGGTCTCGTTCTCTTTGCTTCGCATGATTCGCCAGGTGCCACTTTGAAACCGGGTGTCTCGCAAATTTCCGGCGTGCACAAGGGCCCCGTTAATAAATTGCAGGCCATCCGTATACGATAGTTGCCGCGGAGCGACAACGACAACGTGTAAACGGAAATTTCGTTTGCAGGAAGTGTAAAAGATGAGAATCGGCACTGTGGCGTACGCTGGACATCGCTCTCGATGGAACAACTTTCGCTACGTGTCCTTCCGAGAAAGGTAAAGATTACACTGTTTTCTCAAGCATATAGAACGAATCGGTCTTTAGCAGGTATTTTGTAAAGATTGGAACGACCTCGGGCGTGTTCCGTTTTTCTTTATCAAACCGCAGTCTCGGGACTCGAAATTACTTTTCCTCGAAATCGACTCGCACGAGTTCGAACATTTTTCCGATATTTTAGATTCTCTTTTTCATCTATTCCCATATCTACCTCACTTTAAGAATATTAAGCAATTTACGATGAACCTTAGATTATCATTTGATATTAGACGAGATTTCTTTTAAATATATCGTTCTAGGATGGATAATTCTGGCTAGGAGGATTTCGTTAAAAATTTAGTATTCTTTCGAAACAAAACGTTTCGATTATACGACATATTTTACAATGATATTCGAGTAAAATATTAAACTTTACGCAAAAAACTATACGAAACTTTCACAGTTTTCGTGAGACGTTTAAAATCATTTAAGAAAGTTGAACTTGCCTCGTGCTGTGCTCGTGAGATGTTAGAAATACTTTTACATATCTATTTTGAAAATTTCGAACTTTGTAAGACGAAACGATGCAGCAAATAAAATTTATAGGAATCGAAGATTAAACAGAGACTAAACTGATTCGTGGGCTGACCTATGGATCGCGTCAGCCTAATTCCTCGAGTACCTCGAACGCAATAAATCTACAAGCAGGACGTAAAGATATATCGTCTCGACTTCCACGCCAAAGTGCGCCGTTTCCTGCCCATCTAAAAGGCAGTCTTTCAACTTCCTGAAGAATCAGATACCTCCCAGTTATTTGTCTTTTAGTTCCGAAAAAAATATCTGGTAAAGCGGATTCTCTAAAATATGTTTAAGACTGCACACGTGTTCAATAACGTTCAGTTTCCAATCATATTATCACAGTAATTAACAAACCTAATCTTTCCTATTCTTTTTATTAACCATTTAAAAAATTGAGAAATTCATCCCAGTAGTCGGTCGAATTATAGTAGAAAGAAAAGTACCTTTTATAATGCACTTTGTTTCAGGTCGATATTTCAATTAGCTTCGGAGACAGAGGACTTGAAAGCAGAGCGTGTGCAGCACGAATAGATGAAAAGTATCGTGACCCAAATCTTTTTCTGGGAATACGTACGCGGAATAGTAAACAGTAAAAAGACATATGACTTACCATCTGCCATTGCCCACCGTACACGTGTGGACTTTGGGATAGGTCACTTAGAGTGAAGGTGCGACTGAAAGTCCTGTCGACATGAAATAAAAAGCACGTCAAAGAGGAATTTGTACTGACATCTTATTATATCAATTTTATAAAAGAAAGCATTTTTTGTACCAATTCGGAATATAAGAAGTTTAAAGTTTCCACGATTTTAATACATCTCATCTAATGTGTTTAATGATCGCGCCGGTACATATCCGTTTTTTGAACGTGCGGTAATTATACGGTGTCAAAATTGCGATTCAAAGTAATATGTAATTAGATTAGACGTAGCATCGTATGTATATCACCTCCGGCGACGTAGCTTTTTATTGAAGAAATAATTGTAGGATAATACAATTCTTAAAAATCGCGATATATCAAACCATGTTTGTATTTCATTGGCGCACTACTAAACAGGAACGAGAGAGGGGGGGAGAGAGAAAATGAGAGAGAGAGAGAGAGAGAGAGAGACAACTCAAAGAACTCCATAGCTCGTTCCATAGAACACATTTTATCCTTCTACATTTGTACCCTACGCGAATCGAGTCTTTTAGCTACTGGTTTACATCGCACGAACCGGCTCCTATCTTATTATCATGGAATTGTTTTCAGCCCTCTTTCTCTGTTAGCCTCTCTGTTCCTCCTGCCTACCCTACTTCTCCGTCTCTCTCTTTGTCCCTTGTCATTGTATCCCTATCCCAAGACCATACTGTGTCCTTCTCTCCTCCATTTAGAAAGATACTGGAAGCAAGCACAACGCGGAGCCAACTTAAGTGTATTGGCAGTTGCGTCCACCTTTTATTTTCATCCAATCGGGCGAGGACCTTTAAGGATCACTCCGTTGGAAACCAACAGTACAGTGCTCTCCGAACCGAATGTTTCTGGTTTCGGGGACTCGAGAAACTCGGCTCGACTCTTAAATGCATAGATCTTACCCGTTTTAAAACAGCACTGAAAAAACATCGAGAAACCGTTCTTGCACCAAACCCTACTTCCTGCTACGTCGCTCATCGAATATGTATATTGCTTTTTGACGAGTTTTTAAGGAAGCGCTACAAGAGTTTCAATTCAACCTAGATACGCTTTCGTGGCGATTATTCATCGAGTGATTATTCGTTTCGAAGATTTTGTAATGCCTTTTTGATGATCTATCATGTAAAGCGCTATATAAAGACGCGCTTACTTTATTCTCAGCTACTTAACAAAATAGTGTACAACGTAAAATGAAAAATTTGTAGCCGAACTATCGTTCTGAATGATAGAAAGATTCCGATCTTCGATCGAGGAAATATGGTTCATGACGAAGTTCGAATCTGAATTTCTCCGCCTTGCCATCGTTTCTCCTCTCGTCATTGCCTATATCCGATTGAGATTGGAAAGGACGAAGGTAACTTTCGTCATAAAGATGGAATTTTTAACGATGTTAAATCGAAAAAGTTACCTCCTCGGTTTTTATTATCTTCCGATTAATCATAGAAAGTAGATTGCAAAATTGATCTTGGATATGGCTGATGTTAGAAAATTGATAGAATACATATATTCCATGTTATCTTCCCTCTATTTCCCAGATTTGCTAATTTTATTCCCAGAGTTTTCAAAATAACGCGCTAACTAAAACAAAACAACACGTTCTTTTCACGATTGTTTTTGTGCAATCCAAAGCAGAAGAATGCACCAGTTGTTTCTATTGCGAACGAACCGTTTATACCAAACGCTATGAAGCTATCCTACATCCCGGGAAATTCATTTCATTATTCTCATTTGTTCGAACCAAGTGAATCATCCTTTCCCCCGATGGCATTACGGTTTTGGAGCGAGCCAGAGTGTATCGAGGGTCATCGAATAAATGCTTCACTTTGTTATTGCTGCCGATGCTCTCGTTTTCACGGTGAAAAATTAGTCGGACACGCGACACACACGCCTGCGTTTCTAACCAAGGCGCGTTTCGATTAATTTTTCCAGCATTACAACTGCGACCTATTCGCATCGTCTGTAAACCAATACCACGGTCCTCGAACGCGCGCAGGAACAACCGACACTCAACACATACATACACATGACCTATTATCTTCGCCGATTTCCACGGAATTCATGGAGGTTGTATGACGTTCTATTATCAGTTTGCGTCACCGGGAAATTGCGTCCCCGTCAGCACGTCCTGTAATCGCGCGCGTTCGCCTGTAACGCGAAGCGTTCCGTGCGTTTTGTAATCGCAGAACGATCATGACGGTGAAACCGATCGGTTGGAAAAACTCGATTGCTACTTTCGCTCGTAGAATCTATGACAAATAGACCAACGAGTTGCCGCGGGTTGAAAATGCGCTGCTGTGCCCTCTCTATTCCGAAAATTTACGACGATACTCTGTTTAGTGGAAATTTTACTCGATTAAATTGTTTCTTCGCGCGACTCAAATGATGCGAGTTATGTTGCGTCGCGCTTGAGTTGCTTTAAAAACCAAATGTATCGCTCAGAAAACCAAATTGTAAACTTCTACTGATAACATTGATTCGATCGTGCAGCGAGATGAAACGATAAAAAGGAACGCGTGCGAAAAGATTTCAAACTCGTAAAAACGGCATATCGTGAATGTCGTTCGGCAATAAATATTCACCTCTGTATCTATAATATCCGTGACACGTATTTCACGGTTTTGCCGCGTCCATTCGGCCACTGGGGATACTCTAACGGAACGGAGAGAACACGCGATTCGTAGCGTGTCCACGTCCACGCGACTGCAGAAATATTCATATACTCGTGCACCAGGAGCAAAACCTTTCACGGAAGCCTTATTCCAGTACAACAATGTTCCATTAGTTTTATACGTTGTCTGCATGCGTTTATAGGCGCTCGGTGAAAAAGGAACATCGAGGACGAATCTGTCTCGAGGACTATCGCCCTTTCGATCGAATCTCACCGTGTCTGCTTTTGATTAATTACTTTCTGATAATTATCCCGTTGCATTTTGTGAATTTCTCGATACAAACGACCAACACTGTAAAACATTGGATCTAATTTCCTGAAGATCTTTTCTTACAGAACAATTATGGCTTTCGGGAGTCCGATTCAAAATCACAGTTCTTTTCCAATGTAAGAAAGAGAGTAAACGATCTGGATCTTATTAATTAAAATCTATAAATTACAGTAGATACTTAACATGCAAAATACAAAAAAGAAACGAAAAATTTATAAGATTCGATTTAATTGTTTTTATCAAACAATGCTTTAAATTCGAGAATTCTTGTTCTTAGGAATTTTCAATGAATAATAAAAATAGAAAATAAGTAATTTCTTCTACATTATATGTACAAATTATTATAATTAAAGAAATAATGCGTAATAACGTATATGTAATTAATAAAAATCGTTTACGAATCGTTGGAAAGTTGCCATAATTCAGAAGAATAAGAAGAAGTAGAAGGAGAAGAAGAAAAAAAGAAGAAAGAAGAATTCGTCTAGCAAGGATTACTTCAGGCCAGGTTGGCGACGCGTATTCTTGGGGAATTAACACACATTTGCGCTGTTATTGCTTGAGAATACACGTAGTTTGCCTGGTCGTTCACTCCTAAACGTCGCAACGATATCACGAAATTGTATTATACATGAATGTTTATACGATGTTTATACAGATTTCATACACGCACCGCGATCGTCCCATCCGCGGGTAACCGCAGAAAAATCACATACGCATTAAGTATTCTTGAAGTGCTATTAAATGTAGTCGAACGCTACCTTGCATGAACCACACACATTTTCCACACAAATTACTGATCATTGCAGCTCACAATACTCACATACATACACATAAAATAAAAGATGAAGAAACCAAAAGCAAAAAAATGTTTAATCTTATACTCGAAGAATTAATTAAGGTAATGTGCAATAATACAAATTAATGTACAGCCAAATGAAAAATTATGTTTATCGCGTTAGATAGCTATTTTAATGTTTTCGCTTCCGTTGCCAAAATGATGCTATCCTTGCAAAGTAGTTCTAACCATTTTTAAACACATCTGGGGAGCAGCCTATTCATTTTCTCAATAGGCATATCCAATCATGCTTTTAAAAAGAACACCTCAGATATCATAACTGTCCCTGACTAATTTCGAGATCATTATACAAAGAAAACGAAAGCCTTGGCGAAGAATATCTCTCCATTACATTACATATTACATTTTTATGTAACATGTTTTAGCGATTTTAAAAGCTTGATAAGAGGATAAAATAGTTCTGGAAGGATTTCTGTCCTTGAAATGATTCTTCATTTCGACAGGAAAAGAGAAACGATAGGAAAATTGCATAAACATAAAGTTGCAGTTAATTGTAGATTTAGAATAGGTTTAAATTATTTTGCTGCAGATGTTTTTGGGCCTTTTCATTCTTAGTTCCTTGAACTTTTTCATTTCCTTCATTTTTGTATTCTCTATTATGTCTTTAATCATTTTTATTTAATTCCGACGCAAGTGATTTGGGTATGTAGCGTGTGTAGTGTGTACAGTGCGTGTTGTACGTATCGCGCTTATTGTGTACTTCGTTTGCAAGAAAACGGAGGCTATATTCAACATTTACTGTAATACAAAACGATTGCTATTTTTGGTACGACTTTTCTGTGAACGATCTGGACATTCGCAATGCATGTGTGAAATTTGTATAAATATTGTTTATATGTAGTATTACTTATTGATTATTTATGAAGGCAAAAGATTAGAGGAAATATTAATTATCTCTACTCGAAAATTCCATGAGGCCGTTTTCGATATGCTATTGTGGATTTTAATTAGTAGGCAGTAATGTTGAATCTTCTATTTTTCTTACAAAACGTTATGCAAAATAGTTTACGCCTTCAAGTATCATAAACTTCTTCTCTATGGTTTGTCCGAGGTAAGCTGCTGCCCATATATCGTTCGATTGAGGATCCCCGTGCACTTTGCTACTCAGGCTGACTTACTTTCGTTCATGTAAGAAGGTTTACTCGTGTACAAGGCGCAATATCTTTGTCGACTTTTAATTATCAATAACTAAAAAACAAAGTCGAAAATTTTCTCATTTTTGATTTTTATCTTATTTCGGCTTCAAGAATCACCCCTTAAATTTCCTAACACTGTAGTCGAACATTCGGTATTTTTTAACGCGATGACCTTTCAGTGGAACTCTGAACGGAAATTGATTAAGTAGCTTAATTATGCGTACAATCGAGATTTATCGGAGATACTACATCGTACGATTTATATCTCGAACAATGTTCAATGTCTCGACAGTTCTTATCGATCGATCCTACTCGCGCAGCATTGTATCTTGTTGTCGCGAACAGAAAGAAGAGTTTTTCTTTTTCGTAAAAAAATCTTTTTTGTTGTGTAAAAGGCAAGCGGATGGAAGAAAATAAAAAGCGAGTTACCTTCTTGATATTTCTCCCTTTACGTTCCCTTTGTCCCCTTAAAAACCCCTCCTCCTGATATATCTTTCGAATGACTACAACTAATAATGCACGGCAATAATGGCTATGCCAGTAATACATCCCTCCATTATTGCGATGCTAGTGTGAAAAATGAACGATAGAATCAAATTATTTTATTTTCTTCCTATCGTCTTCGCGTCTTCCTATCGATGCGAAAGATTGAACCAATTGAAATTGTACAGAAAATGAGACATAGTCCATGCATTTCTTATTTTGACACTGACTCTAATTTAGTATCGATATGAACGAACAAATCCAATTCTGCGTTACATATATTGAAATTATAAATAGATTATATTTTTCGTGTTCCTTCGATTCTAAATTTCTTGAACGAAGATTAATTTTCATAAATACGGACGTTCTAATTGGAATTAATCGTCTCAAAATCAGAGAAAATGTCAATAGTCACTATTTAGCTTATAAATTATATTTGACGTCGCGAGAGCTAATTAAATAGGACAAGTGTTTTAACGATACTCGAGTGGAGAGTCGAGCAACAGATTTCCTATATTTAGCGATATAACAAAACAATTTTCGAGATAATTACGTCTTCTGTACCATACATAATCATCGCAAGTTTTTAAATCCTCTTGTATATTAATTTTCATTCAAGTATTACTCACATGCGACACGCGCTTTATTCATCGATTTGTTCTCGTTTAAAGTTTACTCGATCAACCGACTTGCTCAATGCTCGTGATACGTATTCTGCGATTGTTGTTAAACAAATTAGCCGTTAGGCTAATACAAACTTTCTTGCCCTTAATCATGCGGACTCGTTTGATTTTCGTCCTAATTTCGATTCATATATGTAAAAGATCATATCGATTCTATTTTTCTATTCTCTTATGGTAATAGTAAGGTATAACGTTCTGCGTAATGGATGTCCTCAAACTTTCGAGTCCATTTCTTGTGAAATTTCAAAACATGACGCATAATTATTTCAAAATAATTGAAAACGGTTTAAACAAAATTACTAAATCCAAATAACTTCAAATACCAATTGTAAAATACCAAAAATGCGAAATATTCAACGTCTGAAACGTAATACCATAGGACGCTTATGGGAACGAAATATTTTGCGTCTGGAAGAAAGGTACGGGCAGAGTTAGCGAACAGTCTTTCTCCAGAAAAGAATCATAGAAAACAGGGTGAGAGAGTTGGGAATAGAGGAAGGCCGGATGTAAGGTAGGGGAAAATACGGGGTAAGTTTCCGTGACGTGTAAATCACGCTTTACCAAGAGCTTTTGAGTCTGGCAGCAAGGTTCGTTGAAAAGTTAACAGGCCGAGGAATGAGAGAGGGCCGTGTTCCCTTGCGCTTGTGCCCAACATCGTCGCGTACTGCTTTTACTTAATGCTTTCTCCCAGTTTCTTCTCCAGAGGTGTTAAGTAACGAGCTTGTTGTATATGAATGCCACCGGCAAAAACGAAGCAATTCTCACCGGTGATTCTGTTCTTGAGTTACTTATTTTTTCCCATGGTGAACTTGCTTCGTCGGTGCCCGTTGTCGTTGGCGACCATGTTCTAACCAAACCGCGATGGGAGAGAATAAGAGTCGATAGAGTATGCTATTTTATTCGAGGGTTCGTTTCTCAAATAATTATAATCAAACCTTTCCACGATCAGATGATCCTTCGAAACCGCGAGACTATACAAAATATTACTTACTTATTTATTATTACATTGTAATTTACTATAAACTGAATTATTATATATTATTATATATTATAACGGAATAAACTTTTTGGCATAGAATGATATAATGTCAGGGAAACTAGTACACATACATATATGTAGTATCGTGGAAAAAAGGCCTGTGGCGGCACTTGATAGCAAATACCACCACTAACTAGCGTCGGACGACGGCAGCGCAGTGGTTAGCGCCTACACATAACATAGTATGGCTTCGTCGTACCGTCGCGTATCGGTACTTTTGCCTAACACATCTTACCGAAATTCATAGTTTATTGTGAATAACCAAATGTAATAATATGTATCTTGGTTTAAATAAACGTTATAATAAAGCGCAAAAAAAGCAGTGGTTAGCGCCTTAGGTTACGAATGTTCGGGACCCGGGTTCGAATCCCGGTGACCGGAGTCCGATTTTTCTTCCACGATACAAAAATGAGAAGAAAAGCAGCCGTGTACCCAGCATCGACATCTACAGCCTAAACGCCTACGGTACTACATATATGTTATGACAAAATTTGATACTGACCCATTGTTAATGTAGCAAAAAAAAAACACAACTGGTTTGGTAACATGAATACTACAGCCGCTACAACTTTTATCCACAATTGACGAATAGATAAAAGGAAGAAAAAAATGAGATAAACTCGGATTAGCATGATCTATATGATATAGAAGATATTTTACACATACACCCGAGAAGGATCATATTTTTAGATAGGATACATCCGGTAAAGGACACGTGGAGCTCGATACGCAAGGAAATTTACAGAAAAATAGGGGTATCTTCAAACTCGCGTGTGCCGCGATTTCTTTGGAATCGAGCATGTTTCAGGACTCACTGACAGATCAAACGAAAAACATTCTTGCCTCGGTACAATCGCGACCCGTGCATACATAGGATTTCCAAAGGATCTGCCGTCGCGTCCCGACGAAAAGTATTCGAGATCCGATGAATTTCGAATAAAGAAAGCGCAGCTGGAATCCTTGAAAGCGGAGCGGCGCGGTTCTACCGGCGTGCAGTCGCTAGATGTTCAATGCACCTGGAATTTCGAGGCATCTCTCGCGCTACTTTCACCCTTACATCGCCGGAAATATTTCCAGTTACCTAAATATTTCCTCTACGAGAAAAAGACTGTTCCTCTTCGTTAAATGACCAGTTTTGCGTAGTCTTTACTAATTTAGTTCCACTCGTTATATTATTCTTATGAGCTTTTATTAGTCTGTTAAGCGTTATTGTTTATTTTTCGCTTGTTACTTTCGACATAAAAACATTGTAATCGTAACGAAAATTAAATTTCAGTTTGGAATCGAAATTCAGTTAGGAATCGAACAATCAATACTTCACGTTCGTCCAAGTCTTTTTCAAAGAAATCTCAAACCAAAGAACTAGTAAATCTAATCCTAAATCTGGATACTGTAAGGAATCTCACAATTCCTCTACTTTGATCCAACCATGCCACAAATGGCGCCGTAGTCGATGCCCTAGTAACATGCTACGTAGAATATCGTCAGGTACAAAAGTGTTAAAGTTCCAAAAGGAAGAAAGGATTCATCGTCTATACTCTATGGATTAGGTTATGGTGGACATTTAGGAGTACGGCTGCATCGGCTAACGCGAATCAGCCACGTGGTTGGAAAACGGAATGACGAGTCCGTATAGAAAGGCATTGACGCGGACGAATCTATATTCGCTATACACTCCAGGGACGGTCCTTATGAGAGATATCCTCAATTACTAACCATCAAAGGGATTTAGGAGCAAGACCAGATTAGTTTAAGCATCTTGTAGCAACAGCTGCTATATGGGATTGAGAGAGATGCTGCCGAGAAAGCAAGCTGACAATGGATAATATTGTATGCAGTACCGAATTAGAGACTAATTAAACCTAAGTAGCTCTAATCATAGATCCTGTACTATGCTTATGTAACGCACTCTAATTGAAGATGTACATACTTAAGATCCTTAGCAGCTGTTTACTAATGCATTCGAGATATCCACGTAATTCCTATCAATCTTCTTGAGCTCCAAATATTTCCGAATGTCCTAGGCGATTTTGAACATTTCCTGAAAGCTCTTGTACCTTTTCTTGCAATTTCCAATCCCTCCCACGAAATAATCTTTTCGAAATCGTAGAATTAAGCTTTAATGTTTGCAGATTTTTTCATTCGTATGGAAAATTTAGTCGATTTCGATGGTTCTACGAAAAGATTAAAGCATTCCTAAGATTTGATTTTCTCACATTTTCGATTATCGATCATATTTGGCCATTGACAACCTATTTAGATAGCACAGTCGTTTGCATGTGATTTTTAGGGCGATAGAGTACACTTCGATTACGGGATACAGACCAGCTTCCTATGTTTCTACGTGTGTTCTACGTAAAAAAACCGTACTTTGCATATTTATTACAAGAAACGGTTGGCACACGCCCCGCGGGAGGCATTCCGCTTTAAACATCCGCTCCTTCATGCGGCTTATATTATATCTGCGAGATAGCGAGACGATCGATTGACAAGAAATACGTAATGCGTGCGAGGTCGACAATTATTGCGATGGTGGCCGAAGAAAGAGGACAGCCACGGTGGAAAAAGCGCAAGAAAAGCGATAACAAGTCGTTTCCTTTCTAGCGTTTGCTTTGTTATCCTCCGACGTCAGCTTTCTTCGCAGAACTTTGTCGTCGTTCGCGCCTTATGTAATCTTTTCAGCGAGCGATACGTTCCAGGGAACGTGCGAAGGACTGCGGGTATAAATAGCTGGGAACTTTTGCGAAACTCCGCTAGAGAATATTATTACTGGCTGATATTCATGATATAATTTATTTGACGAAGCGTATGAGCTCTTTACCCACCTTGGAAACCTGTTACAAAAATATATTACGACGAAGCGATAACCTTTCTTATTTGCTTATTTTACTATACAAACGTTCCTAACTTCAATGATTCGACAATTTTACACACCGGCTAGAAAATGCCAAATAAATCGATCGAACAAACAGTATTTTTATACAATTTGTCCTGGATCGACTTCCGTAAACCTTTGCTCCACTTCGGTCATTATTGCGTCTCATAATAACGTTGACTAGGTAGCTGCAAGCAGCAGCACCTTATTTAATAAAAGCAAGAAGTCCGTGCGCGTCGCTACAAAGCCAGAAAACTGTTTACCGAGCCGGTGTGCTGCAATTATAATAATAATGCCATTGTTTTTGCAATCGGCGCGACATGCACAAGGAAACGACGATGGCTTGCTCGCGAAACACGCTGTTCGAGAAGGCTGGGCAACCAAGAACGAGTAGACGACAAGAACGACAAGGAAAAGGAACGACGATGACGACGATGATGGAGGCCACCGGTGAAAACCAATGTCAAATTAACAAATCAAATTTCTCCGAGAATTATTTCAGTGCGAGTTGCTAAACAGCCTGCGGCGGAACATGAACCGCTGCGACAAACCCGCGCGTATAGAAGCATGGAAAGCTGCCGAATTTAATTCCGGTTGGTCAAAAAAAAAAAAAAAAATAAAGAGCAACCGACCGTAGGCCGACTCAACCCGATTCTGTCAGAAATTCTGACTTTAGCTTCTTTGCTCACGAAAATTTTCATTAATGTAATTAATTAACTACTAGCTGTTCGATGAGACGTTGCGTTGGTGTTCGCATACCTCGAAAATTCTTGCATCTTTTGTGTTATTCTCAATGTATGAATGATGTGACGAGATTGATCGAATAATCGACAGCCGATATAATTATTATTATACAAAGCTTCTGAACAAATATGTATGAGCAAAAGTAACATTTCATCTCAAAAATACTGGACTGAACGAGATTGTTTCCTTATGTATTTGCTCGATGCTCAGAGCTTCCAGCGCATTAACGGAATTAATATGTGGACATTTTACCGTACTGTCGAATCACCGGTTGAAAATGCAAACCTATTTACTTTCTGACACGTGAGATTACGCTAGACCCGTATTACATCGATTACAAAGACGTTCATGAATATTTAAATAGGATAGTGTAGTTCAATATCTCACGGCGAGCTGATGTGCCTGAATAGATAATGATGGCTACAATTTTCGAGCCACCCAGCCGGACGAAACGTTACGTGCGGCCTATGTTCTACCAGAAAATCATTTCCTTTCTATCAATCGAGAATTTTCCTGAAGATCTTTTCCCAATATCCAGTTCCTCTAAGTACGACCAACATATAAGTAGTCAGACGAGGACGATTCTAACGATAGTAAACGATTTTTTGTTCTCGTTTCTTTTAAATTTCCTAAATTTGCTTTAAATTTCGTAAATGTATCGTTTCATTCCTATGCTATTTTTGAGAAAATGGTGCATCGACTAAAAATAAAGTGGAAGGTAGATAGAAATTTGTTTCCTTGTTAAATTTTCACTATATATATTTAGTATGTGTTTTATACATTTTGTATATTTCATGTTTTCATATTTGGTTTAAGGACGTATGGTCAAAGTATATTGCGTATTTCATATACATTTATTTTATTTATTCTATAAAATTCAATATCACTTAGATACCCAAATTTCTAAAGAAATTAGTAAAAGTGAGAATGTTACACGAACGTTGTATACATTACCAAATACAATTTCTACTAACCGATAATAAATGAACGTTAAGAAAGTATTAGCTAAAATTATTACCTAAGAAAAAATTGTGTACGAAATAAAAACGATATTAAAAAACATTGTATCGTATTTATCGTGGAAAAAATCACACGATTTAAATCAGACGATTAAATGAACAACCTTATAAAGAAAATGGAATCGAACGAATATTTCGATGGTAAAAATGAAATTTTCGTCTTGTTTGCAATTGTGAATCGTTATCGTATTTATTTTCGCGTACAACTGTTCCTCTCTCGCGATTTCAGTACTGAAACTACGGTAACTCGATCCACGAAAAATCATTTTCGTTTCCCTTCTCCATTTTCGCTCGGCACGAATGAACCTGGCTACTCGCATAAGTGGATTCAAACATGTCGAATTTAACAAGTTTGCCAACGCAACCGTCTGCTACTCGATGTAAGCGCTAACAAAACTCTAATGAGAACGAGGCCTCGAATTAAGCAGAACTCGGCGTAATTGAAATTGAACGAAATTGGAATTATCGAGAATTCGATTAACAGCCAACTCGAATTCACGGTGCGAGCGACTTTACTCTGTATAGCAGCGTAAGAAGTTGTATTTTGAAAAATATATCTGGCACACATTGTCCGGAAAGAAATCTAAACATCGCAAGTATCACGACAATTTCGAAAAAATTATTCGAAAATAACTTCTAATTTTGAAAATAATTCCGACTAACAATCGCGTTAGAAAAACAGAACACAACGATCGATTCAAGGCGAATTAGAAATATCCGATTTTTAACGGAATGACGTTCTTTTAAATCGTTCCATCCTCAAAATGTAATTTAATTTGCCGTGCGAACGACACATACGATTTCCCTTAGATCCATTCAAAGGAAACGCGTTTCAATCACCTTAACGACCGGCTATTTAGTACAGCTGCTTATTTTACGAATGGAAACGGAAGAAATTGTTGTGATTGTTCCTGTCGTCAAAATCAGGAAATAATGTGTCATGGAATATATATATCGCGGCCCCAAGCTGCGTTTAACCTACTGTTTTCATGGTAAATGTACACTGATATGCGATTGTATTTTCCAGTAGCAGTGCCGGCTTAAAAGCTCGCTGATTTCCATGTGTTATAAATGCGACCGATTCGATTCATGCCTGCCATAAATTGCACGACATTTCGAAGAGTAATTGTGGACACTAATTCTGTATTCGATTCGCAACGGATCAGGAAACAAGAGACGGAATTCCGTCAAAAACGTTCCGGGCTTTTTGTGCTTTTCATTAGTGTCATATGATTTGAAGCCACTTCAAAACTCATCAAAGGAAAATTATTCTCGATTATAGATCGTAATTCTAAATTTATGCAACACCCGCAATATCTGACGAAATAAACGTTTACAAATATTACAGATATCACGACGGTAGAAAAAAAACGGAAGCTTAACGTTCCGAAGGAGAAAAAGATACATGCTGCTAAACGCAGTCAGTTCTTCAAATTACAACCATGCGAAATCCGAAGCAAATCAATTTAAGAGAGATCCTCGGTTAGAGGTTACCGAAGAAATCCAGAACGAATAGACGAAGCTGATAGAGAAGAGGGGTTCGCTGACGGGTGGGTGGGTCGAGAAAGAGGGGACAACCGAACCACGTGAAATCATCGTCCCTGAGGGATCGACCAATCGTCGCTATACCAGCCTCCGAAGATAAACTCTTGGCACGTCTTCATTAGAGTTTTCTAGTCTATTTACGGGCATGGGGGACTTCTCTTATTACTGGACCAGAAACAACAACCGGCTCATCCGCGGCGTTCGATCCGCATAGTTCGCTTACG
Organism: Bombus flavifrons; assembly: GCF_040668555.2. Classification (NCBI taxonomy): domain Eukaryota; kingdom Metazoa; phylum Arthropoda; class Insecta; order Hymenoptera; family Apidae; genus Bombus; species Bombus flavifrons. The sequence continues at coordinate 852,027 of NC_138455.1, forward strand.
TTTCGTTCTATTTCTCCTCGTATTTGTTCTCCTGGACTACGAATTTTCACGCTGTTTCCCTGTGTCCGACTCTTCGTACGCGTTCATTCCCGTTTCCTGCTCGCTCCTTGTATTTTCAAGACCGTATCCTGGTACAGAGTGCAACGAAACTCTCGTTCAATGGTACTTTAGTCGAAACCATTTGTGACGAAGACGATGGAAATGCTCAAGGAACGAGCCAATAAAAGCATTCACTTTCTTTAAGTAATCGTCTTCGCGAGATGCCTCTTCCCGATGGAATATAAAGTCTCGTCGACCATTGGACAAATTATTTGTTAGATAAGTCCCCCCGCCCCTTCCTCTACTAAATTGTTTCTTAATAATTGTCAAATTACTTTACAGAATTAATCGATAAGATTTAATCAACCGCGTACGTATTCAAGTTTATTTTAGTTTGAATTTCCCCCTATGGATAAACCGCGATTTAATCTTGCATTGTACGCGAGACAGGGCGTTAAAAAATAAATGTGTGTATCGTTTCCACTGTTCTCCATATTCCCCGTAATAAGAACTGATTTGCTCCATATTATACCCTACAGTTTCCCTACAGCGAGGGTTCACCTAATAACCAGCTACTTACTCTTCCGCGTAATACTATTATAGATTAACAACGTTGGACTGTCACGCGCTTCAAACACTTTGTTATGCAACTTTCACCCTCGTGTAAAGAGGAAAATTTAGGACACGACATGCTAACCCTTTCGTTACGATCAAGTATAATTCTTTTTTTTAAATAATTCCAAAGGAGTTACAATAAAAATACATTATTGGAATATTAATGTAAGAACAATTTTTAACTTCTGAACGATATCTCTCATCTTTATTATTACTATCTATGCATCACCGAAAATATCCTAAAAATTCATCCGCTACTAAATTAAAAAAGCTTGCCACAAAAAATACAAAAATGGAAAGAAGCAAAAAGTAGCACCCATGGGTTATCCATGCCATTCGAAACATTACGATCATTATAAAAGCACGTCTCGATTCCGAAAAGGGGCATAATTATGCAACGCTGAGTAACGTGACACCAAATAACCGGCGGAACAGTTCGGAAACTAAAAGAGAGCAGAATCGCAGCTGAAATCTCTGCAAAACGAAACCATCCCCGGTATTATTATCAGGCTAGCCTCCCCCTCTCTTCAGTTAAAGCTACAATTTCCTAACGACTTTTAACCAAAGGGGTGAACACAGGGCCGGCCATGGATCCTTGGTCGAGACTCGGCTCCGAGAAATCGGAGAGTAGTAGTTTAAAATAGGGCAGAAAAGGTAGGTGGTCTTCAGCAACCAGAGAACGTGAACAAAAAAAAATACTTCTTCCATGGGAAATTTCAATATCCTGGTTTGTACTTTGCCTGCCTACTTGCCTTCTACGATTCACGAGGGAGGACAAGAGCGAGTAAGACAAAAGAAGCAGAGATGACGGAACGAAGGGAGGGAGGAGGGAATCGTCGCCCTCGTGACACTCTCGAGAGGTTCTTCTTCGTTCGTGACTCCAGTAGACATCGGGGGATCACTTCTTTCTGTTGGTCGGTTCTCCGGCGAGAGCCGTCTTTCGTACCGGCTAATTTAATTCTTAAACTAAGAGTAAGGGTGACCGAGTGTGACGAAAAAAATAAAAGGAACAAGGAAAGTCCACGAGCTTCTATGGGAAATGTGGGAAACCAGCGAAAGAAGCCATTGCCTTTTACGGCGTTTGGTGTATGCCTGATGATAATTGGTATAAGTGTTACTCTCGGCGAGGGATGCGCTCTTTTGAGCCACGCTATTTTCACTGATTCGCTTTTTTATGCCTCCGCACGAACGCCTTGCTCTGTGAGATCAACGGCGTAAGAGAAGGAGACCTCGTTGTACGTTTCACGTTTGGCATGATACTATGTTCGCTATGGTACGCGAAAAGACCTAAGTATACAGAGCAAAAGCAACGCGCGTTAAAGGGACGCTCAAAGGAAAGGCAAAACGATGGAAGATACTTAAATGGTCGTCGAATGTGTTTGCGTTCAAAGCGACGAACCGTGAATGGAGAAGAAACGTGTCGTTTTATCGAAGGAAAAATAGAGTTTTAGAAAATCTTTTTCTTCATAAAGAGAGCAATCTTCGTAAATTTATTTGGGAGAGCGATTACAAACGAGATGAAACGACACTTTTCGAGTTGTGAATCGAAAACCCTTTCCTAACAATTTTCTCAATTTTCTAATATTCTACCGAGATTCTACCGTTAAAAGTTTGACCAAGCAACAGCAGGCAAGTCGGTAATTGCATCTAAGAGTCTCTTATTTCGCATCGCCTCCTTATCACGAGTAATCTTGAAAGGATAGCTGTATACGAGAGTGAACGTAACCACGGATCGAGTAAATGCGTTAGACTGCGAAAATGGATTATTTACCCGCCTTTTAAGCTGCCTGCTGAGAAAGCCGAGGTAGACCCCAAAGACATCTTCTAACGACATTGCGGACACCAGTCGTGACCAGCTTCTTCTTCCAGAACAATGTTAGGACATGGAAATTAGAATCAAAGGGGCACCGCGATAACGCGCTTAAAGAGAAGGATGCATCAGGATTCATAACGTTTTAACGTCAAAGAATGCCGAGGTATTCGAAATCGACCACCTTGATCTTTTCTTTTATGTCCACGTAAAGAGACAAGCTTCTTCACCCGACTTAATTTCCAAATCCGATGAAAAATCGATCAATGTTCCAAAAATAGCATCCATTTTTCCAAAATATATTGTATATTCGATTTCGTCGATTTTCGTTCCGCGAAATGCGTTTTTCTTCGCACGCTTCAGTATCACAACACCGTAACGAGATCGTTAGTGGACGAGAAAAGACCAAATATTTACCTTATCGCACAGGGATTTCTGCGCGACGACGGTTGGAAAAATAGAAACGAGATATACCAGTAACAGAAGCACATACGTTCTTTCTAACGAGTCGTTCATTGTACAGCAACATATTAATCAGCCAAAGACGACAAATTTTATAAAACTTTCTCGAGTTAGCCATTACGTAACAATATGTTCATAAGGATTTCCCTGCCATTCTTTCTTGAGGATGAAAAAATTAGCGTAATATTCGATAGAAGAATTATGGATATTTGGTAAATCAAGAGGTCGCGTAGGAGACATTGATCGGATCAGAGGTGTAGAGAACAATGACGATGACAGCTTGATGGCGAATCACGTCAATGGCAAAGGCATGAACGACAAGGCCGATGTCTGCTGGCGTGGAACAACGAAATGGACGAACGAAGCAGCACAACTGGGACGAGATATTCTCTAACAAAGGCGACATAAGTTACATAAAGTGGTCAACGACGACGACGACGACGACGACAACGACGACGATGTGGAGGCATCGCTCTACTCTTTGAACAGGCATACAGGTGAAATACCAGCGCAGCGGAGCACACGATCAACGATATACAGACATAGCATGGATGTTGCTTCTCTACAGGGGACAAGCCGAGCCGGAAAATAGCGGAGCGGAGAGAGAAGGAAAGAATAATCCGTGTATATATATGCCTGTATATACAGGGTGTAACGCGGGTAACGAATGTTATTGATGTCCAGCACGATAGTACAGGATGGCACGCCCTTATTGTCATTTTATACGATACCTGCCTCCATTTTCGGTCACAAATATCGGATAACGGCGCGACTCCGTCGTACGGGTCGCCCCTTTTTTCGGAGCGTCGTATACGACGACGGCTATTGGCTTCGTACGGCAAATTGGACGACGACGGATCGTTTCCCCATAGGAAAATCTGTTCCCGCCAGTGTGGAGGTGGTAACGTTTTCCTTTTCATGTCCTACTTCTTCCATCCTACATTTTCTTCGTCTCTCTTTTTCCTTCTTTCCTTTCCTTTTTTTTTTAAATTCTCACTTCATCATTCGTAATTGTCATTCCAACCGCAGCTATTCCAAGGATCGATTTTTATCGCATATAACAAATAATTATAATTTTATCAGTTTGTTGTGTGTTTGTATGCTGCACGGTAAAACGCAATGCGCACAGTGCATCGTTAAACGCACGATAAATTACGATACGTCGATACACACATTAAGAAATTTCTTAATGATAAAGGAACAAGAAAAATGAATCGGAAATTGTTCAAAGTACGTAGCGGAATTACGTCAAACATATGCACACGCGACATTTTCCTTCTTTTTTTTCTGGTGCTTCTTCAATAAAGTTTTTCTCGATGTTAGAAAAAAATTTTTTTAAAGATTCTTTTTGTTTTGAATATCGACTAAGAGTAATTAGAACTGGAATTATCGGGGAGTATAAAGGACTTTGTCCTTTTCGATACATGGACGCGTGTAATTACATGGAGTAGATACTGATGGCAAGCGTAACGAATGTGCTGCTTTTCATTACGATGAAAAGGACGATGGTCGATGACGAAGTAACAAAAGGTTACAGATTGCGCAGGAATTCATAAAAATTACTAGTTATGGAGAGTAAAAGCTTTCGATAAAGGAGAGAGAGAGAGAGAGAGAGAGAGAGAGAGAAAGAGAGGGAGGAAGAGAGAGATGACCAGAAGGGAGTCCTATTAAATAATAACTCGAATAAAATTACCTTTTCATGTGTTACTCTGTTAGTTGCGCTAATATGTACAATACACAAAAATAGTATTAATAGCGTTCTATGCCTTTTTATTATCCCTTCAAAACAAAACGGGCATTCCAAAATTTTGCGATCCGACTGATTCTGGCTCAGGATGTATTAAATTTCGAACGCAGTCCGTTATTCGCGTATTAAAATCGATATAAGCTGTCGATTCAACGCGTCAGCGCGTCCTCTATGATCGTTTCAACGGAAAGAACCTCCCCCGATAGACCGTCGATTCAATGCGCAAACGTATTAAAAACCCAGATGAATTGCAACAGAAAAATAGAAAATACATCGGATTTACTGTTTTTTTTCTTTCTTTTTGCGATTTTTCTAAATAAATAATACGAGACAATGCTCCTCACCACCCTCTATTTTTCTCTGCTTTGCTGGAAATTCCGAAATGCGCGTCCACCAAACGAAAGTTTAAAGTACCAAGAGAATTATCGTGACATCAAATACAGGTGGAACAGGTCTGAACTTCGAAAATCTGCTCGACCCCGTTCAACCTCCTTTTATGCATGAAAATGCCGCTCGTTTCCATTCCATTATAAATCCAAAAACTGCCGCGCGTGTTTCAAGTGAACCGAAAGCATTAACACTGATTATTTGGCAATTGCAGAAGATTATCTCGAATTGAAAGTGAGCATCGTCGATGGATATCGAACGGAGGTACGTTTAGGACGCACGACAAAATCGATAAAGGTCGCTCCTGCGAACCAGCCAAATTAGCGACGAAAGTAACGAATACGCAAATTATTATTATTATTTCATTTTGAAACAGTTGATCCGCGTTACATAGGAGAACAATTCCTGGAGAGGGTGGGGTACTCGTAGAAATAGGGAAAAACACGAATAGAATTGACTACAATTCTATAAGAGAAAATTCGGCGACATTCGACACCGCGCTGCGCCGTGGCTAAAGCGAATTCTTGGTGTCTCCGTTGGGAGTTGGGTTCCGGCGGAAGTCCCTCTCTCGGCTTGTGAAATGAGAAAGCCGCCCCAGTCCCCCTGCAGCGATGCAGTCGATATCCGCCATCCATCAGCCTCGAGACACCAAAAACAACGACTATTGGGTTTCGCGCTACCGCACATAACAACCAATCACCCGCAAAACAATCGGTTGTATACCTGCGTCCTACAATTGATCGATACGGGAACAATAAAGTAATTAATAAAAATCCGCCCTTAACTTGGACACTCACCTACGACGATTTTCTCTGAACGTGATCGAAAATCACCCACGATAATTGATTTGAGATAGTTGTAATAATTCCGATAAAGCAAAATTGAACGCTAATTATGACTAATTAAATCAATTATATCGTTGGTGATATTTCGCCTGTTGGTCGATTTAAATTAAAAAAGACTCAAATTGGAAAATCGATCGATTGAAAATAACTCACCGTTCCGTATTATGCTTTTCAATGATTTACTTTAATTTCGAAATTTGTTCTCCGAATATTATTCATGAAATTCGTGTAACGAGATATCTGTTTACTTCTTCGCGTATGAACATTATTGTTTATTTTCAATTACAGCTGCAGTTTTGCTATTACGAGATCGAACGAATATCGAGTTTCAAGGTATCATCGCATTCTAATTTAAAGAAGTTTTGAATTTTACTTATAGGTGAACAGATTTAATCGGTTCACGACCTTTTTCTTCCTTTTAACGTTTGTTAAATAATTCTTTTGATATTTGTTAATAGAACGACCAATAAAGTAATATTCACTCCTCGTTAGTTCGAAACTGATCTTTCAGTGGAAAATGTTTCTAGCGAAGTCAAAATTTTCTACGCCCTACGCGCTTTAAAATAATAGTATGCGATGTTGGGTGTTTATCGAGAGTAACGAAACACTAATAAGCAGAAATCTTGATAGCGAGTTTCGTTGTATAATTAGATTCGTTTCAAACTTTAATATAACGAGAAAACTCAGGAGTAAGTAGGCTATCCATTTACTGTACATCGCGAACCAGTTATTGGTTGATAAAAAGAGTAAAACACCGATAATACCTGTTTAAACGTTTCTCTTTTCTTACTCGTACTTGCGTTTCAAGAAAGCCTATGTATTCTCTCGTCCTACTCGAATCCTACTTACAAATTAATATATGACGTACTGTATTTTTTGATAATTTCAAAAATTCGATGTCGTAATAACATATAACGATGTCAAATTAAAATTGAAAAATTTTGTAACGAAATCACTTTGCAAAACATGGTATGATCTACGAAGATGAGTCTCCAATTGGAAACATCTACGTTATAAGCCGTACTGCATAAAAATCGTGAGCTTCAACATTTATACATTGTTGAAGATTGTGAATATCTTGATACACGAGTTGGATATCTTTCAGACTGCGACAGCGGATACTATCATCGTTCTGAAGAACATTATAAAATCAGCGAAGCAGCAACGTTGCAAGTGTAGCAACTTTATAGCCGTGTATAACTGATGCTTCAGCTTGAAATAATGAACGTTTATAGACTGTAACGTATTATTCTTCGAGGTGCATAAATGTCATTATAATTTACAATCTAAAATTAGTCAATACCCGCCTGTGCATCCCTTTCCATAAGTATTAAAATATCTATCGTAATCAAGAGTATACAGAAGAATAAGATATTCACGAAATTTTTATAATATCGAATATATGAAAATATACGTTACGATGATTTTTTGCTGAAGAATTTTCTTCTCTTATTATTACGTTTTATTTTTCCAATAAAACACGCAATTTTTTCATAATTAGTTAATGAATATGGAAGCACGTGATTTTACGATAATTGATTAATTAATTATCAACACGACTACGGTAATAAGGAAACCGTGTGATTCGAATGAGATCGGTTTATCCAACCAGAATATTGCGATAGAATAAAACTGTGTAACGTTCCATCTACGAATATATACATTGCACATTGTAAAATATTAACGCGGAAGGGAAAGGTAGCTTCGTGTGTTTGGCTTCCACTTCGATAAAAACCGAAAGTTAACGTACAAAGGGCAATTTTCAATAGAAATTCCTTACAAGGTCGGCCCGTTCTAAGTCAGGTTAAATAATTAAATAATAAAAATAAATGATTAAAAGTTATCGATAACGATTGCTTTACGATGGGCAAGACATATCCGACCCGGCCAATTATACTTTAACAATATTTTGGTTGAAAATTTCGTCAAGAATTGGACCGTTTCATCTATATTCGCTTGTAGGTTTACCCATTATTCTTAATATACCGAACTTGTTTCCAGACTAGTAATTCTCCATAAGAGACAAGAAATCCTCGTGCCTCTGATCAATGTCGTATCGCGATGTTATGTCGTTAAATCTTCAAAAATGTATGTAACTCTATATGTTCATGGCGCTGGAGTGTTATTACCTTCCCATTTTCTGGTTCTAAGTTTTACTTTCTTCGACTTCTACCTTGCAAGCAAAAATTTCCTTAAATCGGTGCGACATATAACGACAGCGGGAATAACGACGTTACCCGTAACATGGTCACGTCCTCCGCGTTAAGTAACGATCAAAGTATTAGCTATGCCTAAATAGATATATATATATGCGTTAGCCAACAAGTAACGACGTGGTTACCCTAATAAGTATCACTGTGTAATGTTATTTTGGTATCGAGACCGCTCAGTACCTTTCACCTTGCCAACCTTCCAGAGATACAATAATAAGAATTTCGACGATAATACCCAATAAAACGTGAAAATTATCACGGAAAACATACACATTACGGAGACTTGGTCGTGAAGAATTTTCTTGCTCGCCTTACTCTCTGGTCAACTCTTTAACGCTAACCGATACGTCTTCCCGAACGATTAAACGAAACTAGTTGTTTCTCGTTCGCGCTCACTTCCTCCAATTCTCACCCTGGTAACAGATTGGAATCTACGGTTGCCAAATTGATTGTTGCCGATCGATCACCAAGTTCGCGCTAGATCGAGTGGCAAGATATTGGTGTACGGGCGACAAAATGCATCACGGCGCGGATACTTGGCGTCTTCGCGCGATCGATCATTGACACAGCACATGATCGATACGTTTGCCGTCTGATGGAAGTTCTGCCGCAGCGTATACGCCAACCGACTGGACACGAGTTTGACACAGCCCGCCCAAGTATTTGGCAAATGACGACAGATAATCCATAATGATTCGAGGTCAAGCATTGTACGAGCTTAATATATTGCCACCGTCAAAAACGTCAGCGAACAAAAAAGTTTCCGATCGTTATACGCGATAAGTAATATGGCAATTATTTTAGAGATAGAGAGAGAGAAAGAGAGAGAGAGAAAGAGAGAGAGATTCACAGCTTTTAACCTCTTAGGTACGGTTGAATTTTGTGCGGGGCTGTTTCTCTGTACGGCAGAGTACACTGCAATGTGTGACGGATAATGATATTCTCTACACAAGCACATTGGAATGAAGTTTTTGATAATTAAATTATAATTTTTCTTAAAGATATGATGCATATACCTTAACTTTAATAATTTACTTTCATGATTAATATTACAATTGAGTGTGATATATTTTAGAACACTACTACACATAGACCCACGTCACAATTTTCACACTCGTAGCACGATAGTGTTTTTCAAATTGCTCTTCGTTTTCTATTTTGAAGCGATATTTTGAGATTGAAAATTCTAAAAAATTATAAGGATACGGATCGGCATGTTAAAAAGAGCATCTAGTAATGGTATATTTATTTTAACGAAAAGCAACAATTGATGCCTGACACTGGTGTATCAAAAACAAAAACTATATATTCTGTCTGTATATTGTTAACACTGTTATAAAACGTTGTGAAGGCAAAAAAGTGTGAAACAAGACAAATGAAAAAGATCATTTAGTTCAAACGGAGCGAATGAATCAGTAGAGTGAGTCACTATAGTGGCACATCGTACCTGAAAGGTTAAGTCGAGAATATGGGTGCGATAGGACCTCGTCGAATGAATTTTCTTTTGGAATAAAAAGAAACGGATACGGTACTCTCCCCTAATTTCCAGTATTCACTCAAATTCTTGAATATCTTTCGTTCAGCAAACATGTCTCACAAAAAAGAAAGTAAAAAATAAAAAACCCACCAGCATTAACGCCTCATCACGTGAGAGTTCACTAATAGACTTCCAAGTAGCCCGAGTCAGACCGTAATACACTAATAATTCACAAAGTGATTCTTGCAACGTTACGCGTTACGAATGTGATACAAGAAAGATGAAAACTCCAGTAATTGGCGAAACAAAGTATTGATAAAAGTAATTTTAAGAAAGTAGATGGCCCAACGGGATGAAACCTGAGGATAAGATAATATATTGGAGGCGAATTGCAATGGACAGAATCACCCCTTCGCAATTTACTTCGAGGCAGCCAGCCGGCCTCACTCTCACCCTCTCTCTATACTTTTCTTCCTTTCTCACTGATAAAGAACCTTCTGACAATCAATTATCCATCCAAGACGAAACAAACACGCTAAAATAGATGCAGACCATAAACCAGTGAAATACAACTTGATTAATAAAAGTCGAATAGTGCATCAAACTACGACTAACAAATTATTCCACAACCTGATAGTTTATCAACGCCGAGAACTCTTTCCTTTGAGAACTCGTGACAACTAGAAATCTAATTTTGATGTTACTTGTTCCGACCGTATTTTTCTGTATTGATGACTAGTTGTGTTGGAATTGAAATTCTAAGAAAAAGGCATCGAGCGGGGATCTAATCATTTTCTCCAACTTTGATCGTTTGTTAATGATAAAAAGACACGCTTGAATCGAGAATAACATAAGGTCGTAGTCAGACGAGACAACCGGACTTAACTAAAGTCAAGATAGAATCTTGAATATCGTAGTATTGGTTGACGCTCGAGAGCCTTGTTGTGTAAAGTCCTACATGTGTAAAGTCCCCCTCAACGACGTACAATCTAGACAATTTCAGCAATCCGAAATGTGATGTCGGATTTAACCATCAAGTCCTCGCTTAGCCATTATGATAATAATAATTAATACACAACAGTAACTGCAGCTGCAAACTGTGGACTAAGATGCGTCGTCTAATTCCTTTGAGTTTCTATGAAGAGTACCTTGCATTTAAATGGAATACAGTAGCAAAGCTGGTTATTAAGCTTGTTCATATACAGGTCAGATTTCTCTATCGTCCACAGTGTGCTATTAACTTAGCTTCAAGCACAGATTGTTATAATAGCGGCAAACTTGCAACGAATTGTTGCCTTTAACGGACCAATTACTTCGTGTAAATTCCAAATCGGATTAGAGTTTGTGCAGTGGATTGCCAACGTAAGCTTGCAATTGAAAGACCATTCAAGAAATTAATGCTCACATTTTCGCCTCTTTCGCGTTGGAGATAATTTGTTTCGTATCTTGATATAACCACCAATTAAATTATTTAAGCATCCATCGGCTTTCGTTGTTCGTGGGATAACGAAATTATATTATTAGTTGTCGTTTTACGTCCTTTATAATATCTTGATTCCAATTCAACAACGACAGATGATATTTGATGTGAAATTTAGTTTAAACTCCAACTTCCAAATAAATAAATTAAATTGAATAAAAATATTTGTTCGAACGGAACCATGTCGCTACCAGTAAATATCACACATCAATACAAACCAACTTTTATATCGACGAAAATCTTTTTCCGAATAAAATTTTAATTCTACCCCTTTCAAATCAGTTGGCTTCTCATATTCGTCGTTTTATGCTGTAAAGAATTACATACATAGGGAAAACGAAAAGTTCGATTTACAACAAAACAGAAGCAAAGCGTGGAGAAGAAGAGCTAAGAGGAAACAGAATTGGGATGAGTCACACTCGAGCGGATTCCAGCTTTTAGGACATGACTTCCGACTTATTGACACTACCTGAATAAATTTAATTCCGCCATTCTCGACGGGCGTCGCTCTTCTATTCTTATCTGGTTCGCTAAGAATTTCATCTTTGTGCCCTTTTCGATACGTCCCCGTTTCAATGATACGTCCTCCTAGACAACGTCCTTGAAAAGACGGATCCTTGTACAGCTTCCTATATTTATTAGCTAATAACTGGAAATTTACTTTTCCTCGCTTCCTTTTTCCTTTCACTTTCCTTTTTCGCCTTTGTCTTTTCTTTTTCTCCTTCCCGTTCCTTTCCTTTTCCATCTTTCTCTTTTTTCGTTTGGTCGAATTCCTGATGAACAACCCTGAATACGAGGAGATTTTTAATATAAGTACCGAACGATTCGAAGCATGCATTTCCTTCGACGTGAATGATCGCTTCAATTTCTGTTTGCATATTCAGATGCGATCAATCGTGAAAAACGGGTCGGCAGCGGATATTAAGATTAGACAGATATTTCCATTGTGTGAGTTATTAAGAATCCGCCAACAGTTATGCCGAATTCAAGACGAACCAACTTTCTTTCAACCAAATTCGCGCGTGTTTCTCTTTTTCTTTTATTTATCAAAACTTTATTAATTTAAACTGTATTGTGACATCGATGGTGTAACAATGACATTGCTGCATTAAAGTCCACATTAATCATCCACAAAAAGAGGACTGATACTGATTAGAATTTGTATCATCTGTTCTGATTGCTTGCGTGAAATCAACTGACTCCTTGGAGACAATATCTCTAATTGCGCACGTGTATCCACGGAAATGAACAGCTACCATAACTTCAAGAATTTAGGTATTTACCTACATATGTCCAAATACTGTTTTGGCTATATGTTCGAAGACGGCAATTCGATCCGTCTTTCATCTTTTTCGTAGAAACGGTTAACCGTACCGGTGTATGTACATAAACTTTACTTTCTTAGTGATCAGAATTAGCAAACGTACGGAACAAGAGTTCATTAGTTTAGACTCGATTATTACGCAACAACCTAATATTCTGTGACAAATGTTGGCTGACACGTTCACATCGACATAACGCGTGATATACGAAGTACTGTTGCGGCTTAACGCGATCTACCACGCTAGTTTCACGACAAGAAAGGAAAGGAAGGGAACTCGCGTTATAAATAAAGCGGCACCAGCTGCTACATACTGATAAACCCGAAAGACTAGCCATGCGCGAAACAAAGGTTAACTTTAACGGCCGCTAACCTATACAAGCGTATAGGTTCAAGCAGCAAGCGTGATGAAGCAGCCGCGGGAAACAGAACCCTATGATACCGGATGTAAGTATCTTTCGATACGTATTATAGACGTGCTTCCGTTTGACGATGGTCGATCCACTTCCGCGTCTTCTATTTTCGAGCGTGTTCAATCCACTGTAAAATCGTTCGCTTCCAGTGAACGTTCGTACACTCTGCCTGCTAAAAATTTATAATCGCGCGTAATTACATCAAGCATATCCGTATTTCCTGTTAGATTTCATTATTAATATATTAATAGCACCTGACGTAATATTACATCCCACAGTTTAACCATACACATTACAAAACTCGTAGGGTTACCGAATTCTTAATACTAAGTTAAAAGATGTTCGCAATTCCTGTACCAGAAAACATAAAAAAAAAGTCTCAACTGTTTTATTAAACGATATCTTGCTCTGCCCTGAGCGTGAAACGAACCAAGAAATTGCGTTGTTTGCTAGTAACGAAAGACGGAAAAAGAAAGAAATACGAGCCAGAACTGGATACAGTTTGCCATTCGTAACGAGAGAGAAAATATCCGGTGACGAAGAGGAACTGAGCGAAATATGACGCTCGTCATTTGTAAATATAATTCCATTTCCAATTTTTGTTGAAACATCGACGTAGTAACAAGAGAATTTCTCATTCACAACGAGTCTATCTTTTAACCAATATCGATGCTGATTCTGATTCTCATCCCCTAATGAGCGGGCAAGAAGCTTAAAAAATTGTGAAAGTTTACCATGTCGCATATAGTTTTGTAGCACAATCAGCTGTGGAACTTTATTTCTGGAACTTAAATTCTTCACAGTTGGAATTTAGTTTATCGTCTATAAATGCAAGCAAAATTTCATAAAGCTGGAAGGTTCTAGTAACTATGACGAACACCTAACGAAGGAGAAACGAACTTGTTCGACCAATTTTCAAAATCGTCGTACTCCCAAGTACCTATCTAAGTACGACCTGGCCGCGATGATCAAAGAGAAATGGTGTCGAGGTATATGATACAGCGGTAATGCGGCTAAGTAATGCCATTTTCCACTCGAATGTACGAGTTAATGCACTGACAATGCATCCAATGCACATGACTGCTTGATTTTCCGATAAACGCGCACTTGATGGATTTAGCGCGTCTGGCTGGAAAACGTTATAAATCGAAAGTTTAACGTTTCACACCCGTTCGAATTTCCTCGCAAAAATCCACGCCTCTGTTTTATTTGCTGCAAAAATTTCCACAATCCGATAATTACTTGTAGAGCTGGTACAGATCTCTCTTTCGTTCGGAACTCAATTAACCGGGGATCCGCAACGAAGCAAAATTTCATCGATGAAGGATTGAAAATAAAAAGATTCTGTAACGAGAATATGTCTGACTGGGAAAACGTAAATCGAAGTTTCAACGTTTTACACTTGCGGCAAATTCTCCTTGAAAAATATCGGAAGATTATCATAAATATCGGGATGTTTTGCAAACTCGTAACAAAATTAAAAAATTTCCATATTCTAATTCGTCGTTTAAAGCAAAAGAAATGAACAAGTTGCCGTGGAGCTGTAAAACAGAAGAGTATTCGCACTGTTTATTTAATGTATCGTTATACCATTAAGAATGTTTTAATCAAGAGAAAAGTGTAAGCGAGATTCGATAACGAAGAGAAACTCGAAGGAAAAAAATTAAAGAAAAGATCAATATATTCGTGTACGTCTCGTACACGAAGACCACGACACGATGCTCGAGAGGATCCGAAAACGGGGAAACACGAAAAGAGACGCATGAACGTCTCTCGTCGGCGTCGTGAAACAAATTTAGTTTCATCTGTAGTGTCGTTTCGTACTAGTCGATTACATTGGCACCGAGTATTCAAGAGCACCAGAGTAGGTGCTGCATGGATCGTGGTTTGGATGCAGCATGGCACGCATAATCATATTGGCATTCTATTAGGCAGCGTCTTCTCCCTGGCAGCTTCGGCTTCCTCCCTTCCGCCTAACACTCTCTCCACGACCCCCTTTTCAGGCTCCCGTATACCAGACCGCTGTGCAACCCTCCATGCACACGTCAATCGATAGTACAACGTGATTATAATATCTTGCTCATCCCACGAAATAAAGACCCGCGGCTCTCTGGTTGCTCTTTTCAACTTCGTACTGTCTCACGATCAGCTACCAACAAATTTCGAAGCTGAATAATCCTCAAGTTTTCCCTCAAATTTCAACGAATATCATTGACAATCAGAAATTTTCTAACTTACAATTACGAAGTACGATCAAACGAAAAGGCCGTATTACAGTCTTGCGAAGATTAAAAACCCTCTATATTCTAACGTTACTTTTAATTACAAGAATTAATCAAAGCAATGTTTCAACGTAAACGCTTTAAGAATCTAGATCATCTTCCGGCTTACGTAAATATCCAATAATTGATATATCATCGGTATAACGCAGAGCAATGAGGAAAAGGGAAAGCCAATGGAAAGCATTTAACAAACCACACACGAAAATCAGCGAGAGAACGCTGGAATTTCTGCAAACACGCAAGAGATCAAAAGTATCGTGCTCGCCTCTGTCTGATTCGAAAATGGAGAAAGCGTACGCGCGGCCAAGGCAACTGGCGTTTTGCAAATCCGTCAATATTCATCTCACTCCCCTGTTAACACATGTGAAAACGATCAAGCGTAAGGGAAACTACCGCGCCTCTGAAATCAGCCGCTCTCAAACGTTAATATACACATATATATATATATGTACCTTTAATTTTCGCGAAATGAATTCAGTCAAAAATCGTTTACCAACATCTGAGGTTAATTCGAAATCCACGAAAAAGTAACTAACACTGATCGATTTAAAGTCAGCGTCATATCACATGCAAAAATTATAAATTATAATCGGACAATATGACGAAGTTATAATACGATAATATATATGTGATACGATAGTTCAAGAAAGTTTAGTTCGAGAATACGGGCTAGCACTCTTTTAAGAGGTCATTTTTATCCGTCAATGAAATCAATTTCCACTCTCTACGACTTATCTTTTCTGGTCTCGTAGCCACGAAAACATGGTACAAAATTAACGCCGTATACGTGGGAATTTCACCAACACTGATTCTGAACGATTGTTCAGACGAGAACCAACGCTAACGATAACGTGACCCATAAGTTTCGCTTAACCACAGGTATGAAGACCACAAAATTGAGTTTATAATATATCGCAACTTGATAGCGAGAATAGTACCGTTGGATTTTATAAAGAAATTATTATAACATCAAAAAGCAGAAAAAATTGTGAATGACATAATTGCGACGTCGGTATCTTTGGTATTTCAAGGACGGTATTTATCATATTCGACATCTATATTGTACATACATTGAATATAAACAAATGAAATGCTTATGGATAACAAAGTAGATATATCATTAATGCAATGGACATTAACACAAGATGTGCAATATTCTACGTAACTTCCTTATCATTTTAATTAATAACATAGAAAATTTTTAGATATACGCTTTGCATCCTCTATAAAGAATGTTACAAAAAGGAAAGATCTAAAATTTTAGGGGTCTACTCAAAAAAGAGCAACTTGTTACGAATTGTTTATTTATTCGCAATCGTTTCCAACGCTTTTAATGCAAAGAGCAGTATTTTTAAATCCGACTCTATACTTGTAAATTAATTGTACCGGTAGCGAGAAAATATGCAAGTAAATGTAACGGCTTCCATAGCAATCAAAGTAAGGGAAGAGGTGACCATAAAAATAATGGAGATACAAAGAAGTACGGACTTGCCGAAGTGAAAAGCAAATTCATGTGATCGACAGTGCGTAAAATTATTCGACGAGTTATTATTCATGTTGGCTTTTACAGTGACCATGGAAACGAGTCGAAATATGAAAATTAACATGTGTGAAAAAAACGAGACATTTTTCCATTAAACAGCGCCATTTATCTTATACGACTTTCATATGGCAGTTTATCGTGAAATAACCTTATTCTTCGGCGTTTCGACGTTTTAATACTAATTAACTACTGTGACATAGCTGAGCAGAAAAAATCTAGGACACCCATGGCTCTAATAACAACAAAGAATAAAATCACTATCGATCCTTATCCAAGTGTCTTTTGCGTGATAACACAGTCACACGAAAATTTTCGACCAATGGAAATAATAAAAAAAAAATAGGAATAATTGGTTTAAAAACCATCGAAAAGCATAATAGATTATGAAAATAACATTGCACGGCATGAATAGAAATCGGTGTTCCATTAAATACAAAATCACAGGAAATAGCGAAGACAAGGGATGATTATTAACCAGATCATAAATATGGAAAATGAATCACCCTTAAAGGAGGGCTCCATCCATTCTCATTCAGGGCTCCAGCCTCGAAAAATACAAAAATTTGTCGCATAATTTTTAACACGATCGAAGCAACAGCTGAACGAGGAACGAGCATGAATAGAAGCGACGCGAATCGATAATGGAACGGTACAAGCGAAGCGTATAAAAATTGCATTATCTGTTCCTTGACGAACACCTCGTCGGATTTAATAATTTGACATCGACGATACGAATTCATAATTTCATTGCACCTACTCCGAACCTGAAATTACTTTACCAACCGGAAAATATATTTAAAAGGCAGCACTATTTCCTCGAAATTATAATAGTTTATTCATTGATCGTGACGCGACAATTCCATAGGAATATTTTACATATTTTTTTATTAATACAGGAGTTGAAATGACAAACAACGTAAGTGCAAAAAAAACAGGAAACAACTTTTTTTTATTCTGAATGAGTATTTGAAAACACGCAGATTTTCCCAATAAAGTTGTGACTGTATCCACGAGTTTTTCAAATGAAACATTTCGTCAGTCTTGTCACCACCTTTCTTCGGAGCCCCACCATGTACGCAAATGTCAAAGCGTACACGAAGATAAAAAGGGCGAAGGAACCAAAGAACCGACGCAAGGAAGACGAACGTTTAGCATGCAAAAGAAGTAAACGTCGTTCATAAAGGACAGGAGGAATTCACAATGGACCAATAAGCGAATAATTCTACAAGAACAAATGAGGGTTAGCGAACGAAAGAGGGATTGACATTCATAATACCATAAGATGCCGCGATATTATTTATCATCAATCGCGATACTTTATTTTTCAATCAATG
Source organism: Bombus flavifrons (assembly GCF_040668555.2). Lineage (NCBI taxonomy): Eukaryota > Metazoa > Arthropoda > Insecta > Hymenoptera > Apidae > Bombus > Bombus flavifrons. The sequence continues at coordinate 869,995 of NC_138455.1, forward strand.
AAGAAAACCATCGATCTTAACGCATTAATAATATTCAAGGAAAATGTAGTCTGCGCCAATAATTTTGTTCATCATTGTATCTCGGAACCTTAGTTACCTGAAATAATTAAAATCAACTATTGTATCGCGAATGTTCGAGTTAATGATCGTGTGATGTTAAGTTAGTACCGTGGGAAGACTTACGGGAACAACGAGTTTCCAGGCTTACATAAGTAATTACCACGATCGATAGAAACCGCTCATAGAGCATCTAGGCGCAGAGAGGCAAGTCGATTTAAATAGAAACCCGAGTGCTTCGTCTTTACAGTACTTTTCCAGCGTTACTCCGAACAGGTAGACACTTCTCTAACAATCTACTCAAACATCAAACGCCTCCCTTTCACATTCACGTTCACGTTCACGTTCACATTCACATTTATGTTCGTCCTACATCCTCTACCCTCCTCATCTCGTTCTCCGCCAATCTCTCCAGGCTTTTTACAGGTACACACTTCACTATTATTCCGCCGTTTCCTTTCGAGATCGAGCTATTATATTCGCACCTTTGCGTACTCGCCAAAAGGATATAAACTCGCAAGGATCGTCGTCGAGGAACGACTAAAGGAGAAAAGACGACGACATTTTTTTCTCATTAAGAAAGCTTTAAATTCGACTTTTGAATTGACATTGAATTGACGAAAAATGAAAAAACGAACGAAAAAAAGAAACAGATAGCGTTCCTTTAATGGTTGATGTATCTAACAAGATGTTCAAGTGGATTCACGGTAAAATTGTACGACAATATCGTTTTTTAAGAGATAAGTCAACATTGGCTCTTGCCTTTATCACTTGTGAAACTTTGATATACCTCTCGCTGGAAAGGAACGTTGCTCTTGTGAAATTGTTTCTAGAAACTCCGATGCCTCGCGTTTCATTAGAATTATCGATATATAGCAGGCCTGTTTCCTTGTCTTTTTCTAAATACTAAATTTCTTACTTATCTAAGATCCATTAAATAAATGCCTATATTCTATGAAATTAAGCGCATTTACCATAAATATGAGTGTGGAAGGTTAAAAACTAAAAATTTTTAAGGATTTGGAAAAAAGGAAAGAAAAAGCGCTTGAAAAACTCGATGCTGCGAAAGGTAAGAGAGACGTGACGTAAATTCGAAAAGGGTGGATTACGAGCACGAAAGACGAAATCTTCTGGCAATTCACGCCTTTATAGAGGAAAATTCGACTCAAAGGAGCGTGCTAATCGGTTTGATGTCCCCGCGAAGTTAATTACGAACGAGGAGTCGCAAATCGCGTCCGTTAAATTCGTGTTAATCGACCATTTGATGTTGTAATTACAATATTGTTGAAGCCTTTCCTATGTACCCGCGTAGGAACGTAGCCAGACCATCAGAGGAGTTTCAAACTTTGAGAATATCGAACACCTACTTTACCCCTTTCCGTTGATTTCCGTCTATGCATTTCACGGGTATCGTCGAGAAATTGTTGCCGAATCTATGGAAACTCGTGAAATTTACGCATCCAACAGACCAAAAAATACACCGGAATGTCAAACTCAACTGCAAATATAAACTGATCAGAACGTGGAATGCGTTAACGTTTCTGTAAATTTTCCTGTAAAATTTCGTATCATCTGATAATTAAAGTATGGACAACGATATGAATTTTGAAATACTGAATGGGAAGTGAAATGCGTTCTAAAGTCGTTTAAAAAGCGGCAAGTACGAGAGAATTTTTCAGTCTAATAACTTTTGTTATAAACAAAGTTCAAGTATACTTGAAATAGAATACTGTGTTGTTGTAGAGTGTCATGTAGAAGCAACCGATCGACCAGAGAAGTCTCGTATATTTTCTTAGGAAAAAGGAAATCGACCCACATATACGAACAATCGTTTTAAAAGGGTAGCGAGACAATTTTTGCTGTAAAATGTTTTATTACTTTTGCAGACAAATTTTACGCTCCGATGCTAACTATAGTAGAACGTAGTTTAATAACAATAAAATATTTAACATATCTGCACGAACGTGCAATTATCGAAAATAATATACCGAATGGAGTCTGGAGACGAGTAACGACGCGACGTGCATAAAATCGCACCGACAAATCACGTTGATACGAAATCCTGGCGAGTGTATTTACTCATTCTTAGGAGGAAAGTCGGTCTGCGTTCGAACGTTCCAAGTAATTGGGCACTATTAGCGCGAATATGTGAATCAACCGTTCGATACGGAAGTATCGGTAGAACGTACGAAGCGACGAAAACGGATCGTGTGTGAAATTAGACATTCACGCGATTTGATTAGATTGGGAATGGATTAATTCGATCAAGTGGAACCTAGGATAGGAGGGTACGAAGTTGGCAACCTCGAGTGGAAATCAAGGGGAAAACCCTTACCATAGGCGTAACGAATGAACAGCAACACCGGCGTGGAAATTTCCACGATCGTGCTTTAAAACGCTGTCGTGTTTATTCGGATGTATGTAAACGCGTTCTCGCTAATTCACCTACCATCTACGGTAAAAGATTTTATTTCTTCTATCACTGAACTGAATGGAATTTTATGTTGCATCGAAGAACAATCTTTTTAAAGCGTATATTCGTTATTGGGACAATCGATCGATAACATTAGTAGTAGCGTCATTTTGTAGTTGATATTTATAACGGTGTTTGTATTAGTTAAACGATACAAATTACACGGTAAAGTGAATTGTCGACCAAGTTTTCGAATGGCAATTTTTCGCAGATAGTATTAACGATCAACGCGTATTTTGCTAAACAAAGAGTATGTCAACTTTCATCGTTGGTTCAGGGTGTTTGTTCGAATTTGAATTTGTTAAAAGGATGTATCAGAGAAACTTGGTTACGCCTATGAAGTCTCAATTCACCCTTCATCATGTAGGGTTTAAGCTAGGTCGTATTTCTACTTAGTCTCGAATAAAGATGGATCGTGGAAAACAGTATCGTCTCGATTCAACAGCCTTGGTGACTCTGCTGTTCATAATTATCAACTATCGATTTAGGCGGTTAAAATTAATCGTCTGGCGACGTGTTATTTTCTCGACTTGATGCTTCAAAAGATATTTTCATCTATCGTACAATTTAATAACTACGATATTAAAAATGAGAATGCTTTTTTAAAGCAATTTATTAGTCTCAATAAATTCGTCTCTAAGGAAAATAATAGTTGAGATAAATGGATTAAAAATATCAAGGTATTTGACGAAGGTGAATTTACAAAAGCTACACATTTCTAGCTAATTGTAAGTTCACCTCCCGCGACAGATAGTTGGAACCTGTAGCTCAAAATGCGGGTAGTTCCGTCGCTTTTCAGAAGGGACCAAAATCCAAGATACTAAAGCTACAGTGACACGAGAACTATTATTATCGAGAAACCATTAAGTACTGTGGTTAACCCCGTATTCGCGATGAACACGCATAAGTACGTCTTCCGAGGGCAAATACGCAAAATGTACTTTACCACACTTCATCGTTCGAAATCGTTTGGAATCTTGCACCGCGATATTAATATCCTCGATAACCAGTAAAAATTGCATATCGCGTATTCTGAAACTTTAATTTTACTTCGAAGATGAAAGAATCAGGGGGAAACGTAAAATAGAGAGTGAAGTCACGATATTTGTGTGACAGCTTATTATCATATCGAAGAAAACTGACTGCGAATTAATAAAATAAATTCTGCAAATTCTAATACCGACAGTAATTTGCACGAGTTTAAACTTGCTTCTGACTTTTACTTTATTGCTTTATAATGTGCATCAAAATGTAAGAAAACCATGTTAGTCGTTAGCTAATTAACAGCATATCCGACAATAACATTCGTATAGACTAAAGAGTAAAAGCAAATCGTTTAATTCGCTTCGAAACGGAACAACCAACTTTCCACGCATAAAAGTCGTACAACTAGAATTTAAAGTTACACATTAGTTCATTATTACAATGGCCATAACGTAATAAAGGGTAAAAACTTGTATCATACGAAGTTGCGTTGTGTCTAGCGTTTATGGAACGCGGCAGGAAACACGTACAAGGAAACATTTACACGTCACGAGATGAAACTTATTGCTTGACAAAAGGAAACGGAGATGTCCGTGTTTCTTCGATTTATATTTCCATTCTACGAAAAATATAGTAAGAACTTCGAATGGATAATAAAGATATAACAATAGCGATATAGCACAATAGCAAAGACAGAGATTCTATAATCTCTAATCTCTATCTATATAGACAGGATAAATATTGTATTGCAGGAATATACGATATGCTAATAATGCGGACAGTACCATAATAACACTATTCGAATTTCTCGATCGATCAAAAAGAAATACAAAATACGCTAACACATAACCAAAGAAATAACATCATTGTAACTAACTCGAAAATCACGACATCCCTGACAAAGTACACATGTATATCTTTCTAAGAAAGTTGTTTAAAAGGCAGCGAAGCCGAGGATCAGTCGCGTATGCTTACAAAGTGAAAATCGCTTAATATCGAGTGGAACACAGTGTAGATAGGATGCAAGAACTTTAGCAGCGGTCTTTATAATACTAGTTATGACTTGTTCTGCAAGCAACAGTCCATTGTTTCGCGGGTAAGCCGTTTTTATTAAACCGGATGATTATTCCGACGTCAAGCATCGCCGATAGACGATCAGAAAAAATCGACAGTTGTTACAGAGAAAGTCATTAAAAACGAGCAAAAGCTTACCTTATCGCAAGTCTTCGCCTCCATTCGGTTGTCCACTTACCAATGGCTCTCGACGTCTATTAAACACGATGAGCTTACGTTATAGATAATACTGGAATATCTTGGTTCGTAGCAGGAGATCGTGACACGATGCTTCTTCGCAACCGTTAGCGGGCAACTGAAAGGGCTCCACCGTCTGGAAAATTACTCGCGGTCAGATTTCGTTGTTATATTTTGTCGGCTGCCAATTCATATAATCGAAACGAACCAAGCGAGCGAGAAAGTAAATAAATGTTGGAGCGATACGAACGACTCACGTAGAAAAAGCGTCCTAAACGTGACGCGCCCGTAATAGCCTCGAATAGAACGCTTTCATTGATAACAACGCGCCTCTTGGAGTTGACGAAGAATTTTTCGAATATAATAATTACATAGTATCGTTTCTATAGTACACGCTTCGCATAGCCTTAAGTGAATTGTAGAAATCCTTTTCATAAATGTTTCGATAAACTATATTATTTGATAAACAAACTGAATCCTCTTAAACAAAACTCATTCCCGTCGCTTAAATGAAAAATATCATTTACCCTTGTTAATTATTCGTTTATTCACACATCTACTGCAAAATATAATCGCATTAATTTAAACAAAACCTCATGCTTGACGCGAGCGTTACAAAATAATTGATTAAATAGCCAATGTGACTCTAATTAAATTACTACGTTTAACTTGACATAAAAAAATAATAAAAATAAAAGGACGGCTATCTGCTATTCTTTATGATCTATAAACATAATCAAGATTCGTATAGCGAAAATAAAGATACAGTAAATGTTCGTATGAGAGAAATAATCTGTTAATTTCTTACAAAAGAAAAAAAAAAAGGAAATGTTGGTCAATGCTTGTGCAGACAGTCGATGTGAGAGTTCGATAAGAGAAGTATCGCAGAAATTCCTACTCTTTTACGGCGTAAATCCGATTCGAGATGCAGAAGAAAATATCCTAAGAAACCTTAACCACTCGTTTATGATCTGTAAATCACGGATCGTTTATTATTAAAGACTATTTCGAAAGAAACTGAAAGGCTTAAGGTCGAGAAAGGAAGGAAGAGATCGAAGGAAAAATCTCGAAAGAGAGAGAGACAAGATGTGAAAAAAAGAAGAGAAACATAGCGAAAGATGACGATGAGGTGAAGAAGAGTTGAATAAAAGAGCGAAAGGAAATAGGAGAATGTACTTTCGTATGGACTTGTAGGAGTGGAAGGCAACCCTGCGGGCAGCCAATCAAATAAAGTAGTCCGAGGTTGCTTTGCTGGATGCAAATTCGGCCCCCGTGGGCTTTCTGTTTTCCTCTCCTTCCCTTTCTGTCGCTCTCACCAGTTCGCTACGCTTCTCACCCTCTAACTCTGTTGGAATCTGTACACGGACTTCTGGGACACACGAAAATCCTCTAGCTACCCACCGACACCGACATATTCCCTCTACGTATTGTTCCATCCTGTGAGCTCTTTTCAATCTCGATCCACGAGAAAGCATTCTGCTCGCTTTTCCTCCCAACTCGATACACACGGCTTCTATAAACAACGGTTCTAAAAAGTGATAATTTTACATATGTTTAATCTACTGCGAAGATGTAATATCATTAACAAAATCTCGAACTATCGAAATTAAAATGAAATTTATACGATGACTCCGTTTATTTTTCGAAAGTTCGTTTACCATTTGTGATAGAATTTTTGTTCTTTGCGAATATATCTGAATTTCATATAAATTTCAAATCGTTATACTGCTTGAAATAATTAGGAGATTTCACTTCCATCCCTCCGTCTGTTTATAAGTTCATTAAAATTCATAGAATTAAGATTTGGTATTTGTACAATGGAATTTATACCGTGAATGGTTAAAAGCCAATAAAACTTAACGTGATTATTATAATTAAAGACCGTACATATTACATTAAGAAATATAATATAGAAATATAATATAATAAGAAAGAATTTTAAAAAATACGCGTACGCTAACACAACCTAAGTACGAGTTGCAGTATTTCATTAATTTGTAATGGGTGATACATCAAGGTGTTCCACGATCGAAGAAAAACTTAGCGACATCTGCTTAATTCTATGCACGAAATCCAAGCGACTAACAGAGCACGAAGATGCTATATCGATCGAACCCGTGTATCTCCCCGAGTCTGTAACTACCTTGACCAAGGTGTGTCTGTGTATAGATCGTAGTGGTCGCGCAAGAACACAGCGAACAAACCCGAGAAGGAATCGAATCACGAGTCTCATTCCTAATTATGCCGTAATGAAAATAAATCGTTACATTTGCACGACTGTCGTGTTCCTTTAGACATTTTCGCGAGATCATTCTCCCCCTTCGTTTCACCCTTTTTCCATCGGCGAGGAAAGGATTCTCTCTTCCTACCGGGAACTTCCTGATCGTCTTCTTCGGCTTCCGCCACGCCACCTGTTTGATTCTCTCCAAGGTACACTCGCTATCTATTTGTCTATTTCGGCATTTCCACGCTTCTTTCCTCCCCATCCGGAAGTCCGCGACTTCGACAGGATTCAACTTCCAGCTAGTAGTTGGCTCACCCCGTCGCTGTCTCGCTTGAACAATCAATTCCAATTTCACGGGAATCTCTTTTAAATCTTGCATTTTCCGTGTTTCGCCCCGGGACCGTCGCGTCGTCTGAGGCTTCCTCCGTGGCCAGAGGTATCCGACAAACAGAACGATACAACCCGGCTGGAGCGATCATCTGCATCAGTGTTTCCCAACTTTTATCAAGTCATCTCACTGACTTTTTATGATAGGACAGATAATCCGTAATCTTAGCTCGAATTCTTATAAAAAGGCATTTTTAATAGTCTGATCAAATAATTAAAATAATGTAAGACGTTTAATATACAGAGCGTGACAGGGCGCGTATTACAACCAAATATTTTTACATGTGAAGCCTCGCTCTCGAGAAAGTCCATGTCAAATACTACTGGATTAAATACATTCAGAGAGAAGATCTGGATTTAGGTATGACCACACTAAATTGCAACACCTTTACGTTTATTTGTAATATATCAGTAAGAGCAGTAGTATTATAATTATAATAGTAATAATTATAGCACAATAGCTATTATGTACAACCAAACAAAAAACAAATTCTTATGTCGTAAGTTTAGGAAAATATTTTACATAGACGTATCGAATTTAAAACCGCTTAAAACAATGAACGACATTCATGTTCCTCCTTTTTTGTCTTTTTACTTTACAATCCCCTTAGAACATCTTTCGTCGTCCTTTATACGGAAATGTACAGTGCTCCAACGCCACGAACACATCCTTTTTCTTCCGTGATAAATTTACATATATACGATAGAAGAACGTTTATAGTAAAGAATAAATATATGTATATATGTGCACTAAGTATCTCTTAACAAGTTCTGTCACCAATTAATCCTTACATATTATGACCACTATCGGTTAAAATTGATTGCTCGAAAAATCGGTGTTCGATCCTCATACCCACGCTAAAAAAATCATGCTCATTCACATCAGAAACACTTGTCGAATTAAGTAGAAAGAAGACAAAATAAAAGAAAAATTTATTATCTAATACACGCGACACAAAGGTACCTGCGATCGCTACAACAACGTTTCATGTCGGATATATGATACAATAAGGTTTCTTTCACGCTGACCAGCCATTGTAAGCTTTTTCAAATAACAACGCGACAACATGGAAACTTTGCATCGACAAAGTAAAAGATATTTTCACTGACGTTCTTATTAATCTACACTCCTTTTTGTTCGTTTCGTGTTCCCTTAATCATAAACTTGTGTATAACGTTACAGTACGTAAAAGAATGTTAATGTTTCGCACGACACCGACACATATCTAGCGTACTACAATCCCCTTAATTAACTAAGACCTAAAGATAACGATATTGGAGAACTTGCTGGGAGATACGAATTGCTTCTGACTTCGCTCTGTACAACGACGTTATCCATAGAGAGATTCGAAACTTTTTTTCTATAGATTACCAGAAATTACAGATCGATCGAATAAAATTTCAACGAAAACCAAATCATCGATGGTTCCTCGAGTTTAATATACAAACGTGCGAAGCTCAGAAAGAAAGTGCATGCAGGAATGAGTCTTTGACTCGTTGAAAGTCGTAAGTAAGATCGTAATGAAAATTTCAGCGATTCATCTCGCGAGATACACGGCGAAAAATTTGAATCCTGTTTTCACAAGTTTGTCCATTGTTCAGCGTACTACGATCAACATCCGTCCAGGAAGAAGAAATCTCTTTTTACGCATCGCGAAACAGACGAACAAAGGAAAGGAAGGAATATTCACCGAAGGCACTCCAACTTGTTGCGCCCAGGAACTGTAGTCTCGCTATTCTCGCGATGTCGTTAGATACATATAATCGTCGTCATCCGAGAAAAAGAACAATAAACAAAAATCGTATATTTCACATTCAATCAATCGAATATTACAAACTCTATCCGCTTCATCTTTTAGAATTTTCAATGCGAATGATATTACACGAACCCTCGATGACGCAAGTATCTACGATACAAGAAGGTGCGTATACGCGTATACTCGCGGCAACGGAAAGTTTTTCCTTTTTTTTTTTTTCGTTTTTCCTTCAGATCTCGATAAAAAATCCTATTTCATTCATTTATATTTTCATGATCTATTATTCCTTTTCTCTGTGTTCTTCACATTCCACACATGTTATAATAATAAAATCTGGAACTCGTTTCTCGCGCTTCCTTTTTTTCGCTTTCCTCTCTGACGTCGGGGACACAATATGTACTGCATACGTTAATTAACCTTCCAGTAGAGGGAATATAAATATATTTCCCTAAGATCTGGCCCTATGCCATGACAAGATTCAGTCACTAGTTATCCCGTTTCACGTCCCGATCCTCCAATCCCTAGTTACTCGTTAAAACCTAACACCTGACCACCAACTGGCGTCAAACTACTCTCCCTGTGCTCTCATCCCTCCTAACCCCCCTCCCCCTCTCTCTCTCTCTCTCTCTCTCTCTCTCTCTCTCTCTCTCTCTCTCTCTATCTATCTATCTATCTATCTATCTATCTATCTATCTTTCTATGTATCTATTTCTCTCTCTATCTCTAACTGGAGGATGAGCCTTTTTTCAAGATACTTGGATATCGAACTATTCAAAAATAGAAGTATTATTCCGGCCATGTATGGTCCATGTTGAACGATACGACTCTCCTCCTCGATTTCAATTGTCAGCAAACCTCGAGGTCTTCGGTTCCAAGACGATCTATTCGCAGATGCTGCCGCGCTGAAATGACAACCTCTTCTCCTGGACTATCCTGACTATGCAACTGGCATGGCTCGAGGCGTTTTAACGTTTCTCTACTTGTCCTGACAGGATGTCGTTTCCTTACGCGTCGTCTCTGTAGCCTCGATCACCTCGAACCCTTCCGATGTAGAGGTATCGGTGGATGATCCATTGTCTCCGATCTTCGAGGAGGAAGCAGCGTTCCTAGATACTCCCACCTCCTCTATTTTCGGTTGCGTCCTCGTCTCCGCGCTAGTGTTCGAAGCTGTTGACTCCGTGAGATTCTCTGTCGCTAAGATTCAAAGCAATGTTCAGCAGATCCCGATGTAACGATACGGGGAGAAGCGATGCACACAAAAAGCCATAGGAAGATTGGAAAACGAAATTAAGTGAGTAATTGGCAGGCAGTAGAACCGTGACGAACTGGGATCAAGATGAATGGAAAAACACGGTGATACATTTAATTAAGCGTGGCAGTGGGCGTGAAACATTCGTGACATGTTAGATCTAATTAACCCTTTGAGTATTTGTGTCCCGAATAATCTGAACATGAATATATTTCCTATAAACGATGCAAGATTTGCCATGATCGTTAGTACCAGTATGATGGTTTATGTGAACAATATACATATATATATAACTTAAAAATTGTTCTTTTACGGAAGACCCAAGTATTTGGTCATGAATTGCCATGCCTCCTGTGTTGCCATTGTGCGTAAAATTTTATAGCATAGGAATAGGTTTTCTATAAACATTATTTACTAAAGCATAGTTAGAAAGAATCAAAATTTGATCAACAGATAACGTGCTGATAATTGGTATCGTTTGTTCGTTTCACACAATTGGATATTCGTTCAAGTTAGTATTCGAATTGATCAATACCTTACTAAGGTAGGAATTATTCGTTTTATTCGTATCTTTGCTTATACTTTCATTATCGAGGTATCAATCTATTTACGTAAATCAGATAGAATTAAGAGAGACGCATGGGTACGAAAATAAATGAATAACGAAGAAGATAAAAAAATATTTTGTCGTTCTATGTGAGCGTATCAAAGAGCAGCGTTATCCGACTACGATAATGAGCGAGTTGTAAAAACAAACAACCAACTACAAAGTATCTTTTACGAAAATTAATATTACATGGCGGATCAATGAAATGTGACCAAGGTATTTTTACGAATTCACACTCACTCGGTAAAATCATTCTCAGCTAAGATTCGGAAACAAAAATAGGTATTTTTGTTCCATAAAATGTGTGTTCCATAAAAATCATTATATCGGTAATTTTAATATAATTTAATGGAAAAATTAGGGAAGAATCGAAATACGTACAACTGTTCGTTTTTGATAGAAGAGAAGGAAGATAAGTTTTCCCTTATATCTTGCTTTATTTTATTATTATTTATTATATATTATATAATATATAATACATATCACGTATTATGTATTATGTATCATGTATCATGTATCATGTATTATGTATCATGTATTATGTATCATGTACTATGTACTATGTACTCTGTATTGTGTATTGTGTATTATGTATTATGTATCACGTACTATATACTATGTACTATGTACTCTGTATTGTGTATTGTGTATTATGTATGTCGGAGATGAAAGAACATCAGGATTTCCGGCTGGAATGTTGGGAAAAACCCCAAAACCCCAATACAATAAAAGTCCAGACTTTTACTATAGCTACACTTAAGTAATAAAAATAAGAAATAGTTCTAATGTTTCAATCTGGCTTTATGACGATGGGTTCGGGCTCGAAGTGATATAGCGGGTCACTAGCCGTAGCCACGGTCACGGGAGGGACGTGTACCTGACAAAGGTATGGAATGATTATATGGCCCTCATTAAGAACAAAGATTGACCCGAGAAGTGGGGACAGGAGTATATAAGGGCAGTTTCTTTTGGATCAGGGAAGTTACGCAGATAGTTAGTTAGTTAGTCGTTGGGCGCATTGCTGATTGAATTATTGAGACAGTTATCCGCATCATGTATCACGCTGGTAATCGTCATCCCGTGGACCATGGATTCGTTATCGAACCTGAACTCGTTGTCACCATCATCTCGACCATCCTATCGCTGCTACGACTCATAGCCTCTTGTAGTGTCCACATTCGTACCAATCAACATTAGCTACATCCGCGATGGTAAATTAAGTAAAGGATCATCGAACGCCCATAATTCCAATCCTTCTCCGACATGTATTATGTGTTATGTGTTATGTGTTGTGTGTTGTGTGTTGTGTGTTGTGTGTTGTGTGTTGTGCGTTGTGCGTTGTGCGTTGTGCGTTGTGCGTTGTGCGTTGTGCGTTGTGCGTTGTGTGTTGTGTGTTGTGTGTTGTGTGTTGTGTGTTGTGTGTTGTGTATATATTATTAATCACAGTGACTGCAAAATATTCTACCATATTCATTATTTCATGACGAATTATTTCTAACAGAAAAAAATAAATTATTATATAAGTACAAATACTATTCTATGTATCCATTTTACTCGTTGAGAGAATTATGGGGTGCTCGAATCACGGAGAAACACGATAAATAGAATTAAAAGAGGAAAAACTAATTGGTACAAAGCATCAGTGCGAATTGATACATGATCATAAGATATCGTATGCTGAATGATACAAACGATTCCAGAAGTGACAACTATTTGTAGCAGGAGCTACAAAACGCACTTTCAACATTGTATAATGTTTCAAACAGCATAGTTTTAGCAGTGTACATGCATGCGTTAACCACACAATCTCGGAACAACAAATGAAAATCAAAGCTTGTGTGTGAAAAGTCAAGGTGAGGAACTATGTAAGTGGTAGAATTAATGGAAATACGTTTTCTGTTTTTATCGAAAATATCCGCTTCTGCGCTTACATGGTTTGCCATTTCGACTTGTACATTACAAAGGAACACAAAATGATATATGCAAATTATCGTCTACTTCTACCTTCGTTATTTACCTTTGTTATTTTGTTCTTCGGTGGACGAAGGGGTTGCTATTGTGACTTCGACTCGTTCCTCCAAATGAACAACGGAAGCGGTCGAATTCAACTCAGCTGGCGATGGACTGTTCGATGATATTTCTTGTGTCGGTTCAGGTTCTGTGACACCTGCTGACTCTTGTGCCGGTGAAGGTTCAGGTGTTGGTTCTGTGCTAGTCAGTGCCCGATTTAGACTAGGCGAAGGCTGTTCCGGTGAAGGGTCAGCCATGCCAGGCTGTGCATGATTACGGAACAGAAGGTGCTGTAATTGAGCCTGCTGTAGGATCACGGGCAGCTCGTAGTGATGGAAGAAGTATAGCATCGAGTGCTAAAATTGGTAACAGAAACGTAGATAAATAAACTGATTACTTTTTACTCAGCTTTTTTAATAACTTTCTGTGAAAGGATTACATAACTCTGTAATAACGTTATAATAATTAACTCTAATTGTATGTCTCTAAGTCCCGACCAAAAAATCCAGATGATAATTTAAAAGATCTTAGAAAGTCTACGAGATTTCTTCAAACGGTAAACGGTGTCCATTTTTCCAACTGGAATTTCGTTTTCAATAATCGATTAATAAGCAAATTTAACATCATTGATTTGATGGTGTATTAAAACTACGATATTTAGTTTGTGAATTTGTGGCGATCACTATCGATAGTGTTAGATGGAATATAGGTGCGAGGTACACGGCCTCGTGATATCGGCTGTTCAACGAAGTACACGCATGTGTGTGTCACTCCTGCCCAACAAATTTATATGGAAATTCACCAAATTTGTTCTATACCGTTTCTCTCGTTCTCTCCGTGCCCTTCGAAAGCTTTGCGTCATCCATCTCTCTTTATCCCTCTTCGTCATGCTTCATTGCGAACTCACCGCCTATCGCAATACCCTTATTCAACTGTAGTTACAAACATTCCACGCGTGTATATGGGGTATAAATAATTTCGCTGTTACCGTAGAACAAATAAGAAAATTTCTACTGATACAATGAAGCAAGATTGACCATTTTTGCTCCATCGAAATTCACCCTTCGTTGCTAACATTGACGAAACTTGATTGGCCGAAATTGGCATAAAACTGAGAAAGTACGCAATAATTATTGTCTCTTGAACATGGTAAATGATATCTAAATTCTATGATGCATTCGAACATCTTTCTACAAAATATCTGACAACAGTTACATTTGTCATCGTAATTCATCATAATTTATATTATAACAAATTGCTACATTTTCTGAAATGTTTGTCGGTAGACCATATTTAGAACATCTGTTGTACACGACTGTTGTGCAGGTGACAAGAAAGAAAGAAACCTTAAGGTTAGTTCTATTATCTACCTCGTACTACGCTTTGGAATACTACTCTTTTATCCTACCCAATGATACCCATTTTCAGTTGAATGACCGATTCCATAAGTCATGTTGGTCAAGATAACACGTCATGTTAATCAAGATTCGATTAAATATTTACAAAGATTACTGATAACTTAGAAACAATAAAGTTTCAAGTATCTATTAGCAAAGATGGTAATGCAGTCTTTACAGTCCTAAGGATCATTTTATGTGGATATCGCTCTGATTATTGAAATTTTTCAAAAAAATTTTTAAGTCAATTTATGGAATACCAGTCGCGGATTAACCCATAATTAACAAAGGAGAAAGACAAATGTTCTCTCGATCCTTCATTTTCGCATATTCTCGACGAATTATCGAAACGATATTGATCGATACGTTCACGTTCGGAGCGACATACAAATGTAGCCAAGATTCTTTGAAGTGGCCCAAATTGAAGATCCAAAAAGAAGCAATATCGAAATGAAACGCGTAAACCGATAACTTAGGAGAAACGAAACAGTAGAAGAAAAGGACGAGAGAAAAGAAGGGGAGACCGGAGAAAGAAAAGAATTGGAAGAATGAGACAAACGCGGAGAAGTTGAATATGGGAAATAGATATCTCGAGACATCGGGCACCTGTCATCGACATGAAGGAAATGGTATCCACGGTGATTCGTCCGATATAACGAAACGAATTTGTATCGTTTCAGAAAAAAGAACACATCTACGCGAGTGATAGAGTTCGACCGAGGCAGCTGTCATCGGTTAGGTTCGAGGAAAAAGGATGACCAGGATAAAACGATAGCTAGAGTGAAACAGGTTACCGAGGAAACCGGATTTTCGTTTCCTGGATAATCAACGCCGATGACATCGATATCGACCAGCATATAATCACGCCGCGGGGCTAATCGCCCCGATTTTCTCACCTATATAGAAAAGAAGCGAATGGTTGGATGAGTGAGGATGAGGATAAGAGAGAGGGGGGAGGGAGGGAGGGAGGGAAGGAGAGCGAGGTAGGAGTCAAAACGATTCGGTTTAACCGATCATGTCTTGTTGCCCGGCGGGTTTTCGAATTTTCCCGTGGTCTGGCTTCTATTCATAAACTCGTTCCGGGGAAATAATTGCCGATCGTTGCTTGGCCGGCTGGTTGCTCTTGTTAACGAGCACCGCTTAACTATCGGCTGATATTAATCGCGACTAGGACAGGAGTAAGTAACTTAATTTCAGCGCTCGATGAATATTATCAAAATTCGCGATAGCTAGATCACCTGATGGTTAACCGGTCATTGAATATAACCCAAGACGAATACGAAAATCTTCAAGAAAAATATCGCTTCTGGAAAAGTAATTTTTGAAATGATAAGATAGGTATGTATTCGTCTAAAATAGTATTCGATATAAAGCGTATGTGATTTAAATAGTTTAATATTCTACATTAAACTACCTCCATCGAATCAAGCGATATTCGTACGAAAATTTGTTTGCATTTTTTCATAGAGGTATTGTTAAATTAGATATGTTGCAGATAAAGAAACAAAAACTTTGAAATACTTTTGACGTTAGATTTAATCGTCGATTTATATCCAGATTAGATTTAATTATCGGCTATAAAGTGAAACAAAAGCTATTAAGAAATGACGAATACTATTTTTTTCTTTTTTCTTCTTTTTTTTTTAAGAACAAAGATATTGGATTTGATTTTTATCCTATTGACGCAGTCTCATTATTCATTTCAGATAACTACTTGACTATGTATTGCTTTTAAATATACTAATTTTGGGCTTTTCTAAACCACTCAACAAAACAAAAAATATTTGAACGCGTTATAATTTGTTTCACATAATTTTCCATAAAACGAGATTTCTTTATTAATTAGTTAAAAATATTTAATTATACATCAAACTAAATACGATTGACTTACCGTTACATGTATCAACCATATTATTTTCTTCTAAAAAATATTCATTTATCCGCGTAAATTCGCGATCTGCTCGAGATTATTACGAATTCCACCGTACTTTTAATACGCGATGGTGTCATAAAATGAATATTCCTTTTGTGAGCATATAACAGTCGAATCTGTTATTCATTCGTATCTTTTATCGGCTAATTAGTCGCTCCATTGCACTTTAATGGTATTTAATTTTTCCACGCAAAATATATATACAGTACATACCGAACGCAATTATTAACGCAACAGCTAGCTATTGTAACGCCATTAGAGTAATAACTGTTAATACGCCCATCGCGATGATCTAATTATGATTCATTGCATTATCAAAATACGCTATCGAATCAGATTACCTAGGATATAATTGTTGTACTGAAAAATTTACTTTTTTGAAAATTTGCCAATTTCATTTACGAAAACGAAATGTTTACGACTACATAGTTAGTCTTTCTCATTTACCGATAAAATAATGAAAGGAAATCAATTATCAAGGTATGCTATATCGTTCATTTAATTTAAAATTTCTTCAGTAAACTTGAAATTTGCAGTCAACTATTAAGACGATTACGAATGACTAATACAAATACGATGCGAAGTAAATACTCATTCGCAGAAAGACATGACGAAATATTGAGTTATATATTTCAAAAAAATTGCAAAACATCTGTATTTGTGTTAAGTCCGCTCTTTATCAGAACTCCAAGAAACAGTAATTTCGAGGTGATAATGACAATTTCATCATCCATTATTCTTATGGACTAATCTAATCAAACTGAACGAAACATACTTATTGCAGAGGCTTAACTTAATTTTAGTCTCTTAATCGAAGATATGATCTCTTTTTCTGACGAAAGACAACATGATGTCTTATGATACGATTGAATATGTAGATTAGATATATAACTAAATACATTTAATAACAAATTAATTTTGTATTATTAACATATATCGATATAGAGCTAATTAGTTCATTATTACAACAGGTATTGTTTTCGCAAAATATTATCAAGCTAGATGCAAGAAAAATTATAAATAACATCCGTGGGGATAAATAGGATTACGAATATCTGAAAATTTTCAAGAGTAAATGGACTCGATTTTGAACGTTATAAAGATGTACAATGTATTCGGAGAGAGAAAAAGAGAGAGAGACAGAGAGAAGGAGAGAGAAAACTAAAGGAAAGGAGAAAACTAGAACTGAATGGTATTTATGCCCGCTCACTGAAATCCTAAGTTGGCATTAAATTATTCTCATTGATTGAACTGTCAGGTGCATTGTCCTGGTCGCGTTTACGTAACTTAAGTTTGAGCGATGGCAGGGTCTAGACTGCAAAGCAATGGCTCTTCATTCGCTATCGTTACTGTCAATAGCAGAACTTTCACCAGAAGCCACTGGAATTTCTTGTAAAATATTCGTCTTTCGTTTTATATCGTTCGAACTGACGCAAATCAATCTCCGAACACCTAATTATTAAATCTACCGCGAAAAGAACTCGGCAATATAGCTCACTATACACCGTGGACCACGACTCTTCTGGATTTTACAACACCTCTTTTAATTTCTAAAAGTAAGCTATGTTGTTGTATTTTCATTCAGATATTATAACAACGATTCAAAGTTTTAATCAACTTTGCATAAAATCTGTCTCTAGATAAAACATGAATGTGAAAAAATGTAACCAAAATTTTTTCCATTCGGTTACACTTATTTGAGCCACAATTAGTCTTTCTCGTCCATCAAAACGAATCCACCCTGTAACGTTCCCCGTCATTACGGTTCTCATCGATTTAATTCAGCCGGCTTCAAGCGTCCAATCGAACGAGCTCTCGACCGCACAAGAGAGAAAACATATTTTCACGCACGACGAACATCCGGGACTAAGCAATTTGAAAGGCAAACACATTTGCAGCCCTCTTGAGAAATTCACGATCGATGTCAGAAAGGAGTGATCGATCGGTAGGCGGTAGACGCCAAAGGGGAAAAGTACTCCGTGACATAATTTCTAAACGCGTGTGCTCATTGTTTGCGCAGAGTTCTTTGATAACCACCTCGAACGACCACCACTGTTAAGTTCGCCAGGAACATATTTATTCGGCCGAGTGTTTCTCAAGTAGGTCGCAAAGTATTCTTGATTAATGCGCAGGTTTTCATTGCTAACGAGAACAAGTGTTCTTGCGCTTTCTACTTGTATTCCTGTTGGAACCGCTTACGATTATTTTACCATCCACGACAACTGCTCGTTTGCGTCTTAATCCAGAAACATTTTACCCAAGTACACGGAATGCTAGACTTTGAGATATTCTCATATTTTTCTCTTGTTAAATCGGTATATTTTAGAACTGTTTAACTAAATCTACTTTCTTTTAAAAAATTATTAAGAACGTCTAATAAACGTAAGTCTCTGGTATCGTATCCTTTCTTTGTGCTATTTAATTATTAAGCAAGGGTACTGAAGATATACTACCAAAAATAACTGAGTTGCGAAGAAATGAAAAATATTATTTGCCTAAAAGTGTGTCTTGAACGACGATATCAGTTGAATCATAAAATAACAATAATAATAGAGTTTATTTGTAATTAACGGGTAAGAAAGCATGTAGTTACATGTTACTACAATTGGTAATTAATGACTACGGACCGTGTTGCAAGCTGATAGTTTGAAAAAACCTAAAGATTTACAAAACAAGTCAATAATATTACAAAACTGGTTAGCAATTATGCATACATAATATTTAACAATTTGAGGTAAATAGTTGGATAGGGTTCGGATTTAAAGAAAGTAGAGAAATGTAGAAGTTTACTTCGTGTAAGATATTAGGGAAGATGATTATGTTATGGTGCGCCGCTGCTCAACGGTCAATAACTCCAGACGCGATTGAATAGTTCCGTAATCATGACAATACTAAGACATAGGTGTATTAGTTAAAATATGAGGCGAACCTAAGAAACTTGGCTTATACTGATTCTATTTGGATAATTTGATTTTTGTATTAAAGAGATCAAATAACAGAAACGTGTTCAAGATGAGGACGAACTAAAGAATTATAGAGCACGGCGTACATAGTGCAGAAATATTGGGAAAAAATTTAGCGGTACGATAAATAAAGCCAAGTGTTTTGTATGAGGTATGAATTACAATACTTGTTAGCAGTGAACTTGAAAAGAAAGGTTGTTAGAAAAGAATATTCCACGATCACGGATGCGGTTTGAAGTAAATTATATTGCGTTTGGAATCGTTAATTTCTAATCTGTTTCTGGGGCATTATTGAGTAAATCTATCAAGATCCCTCTACAGGATAGTTGCATCTTTCACACACGCAATTACTCGATAAATTTTGAGGTCATCGACAAAAAGTAACATTTTGTTGTGAAGACAGAAGAAATACCATTTATAAAGAGAATAAAAATTAGCGGACCAAAGTGGGATCTCTGAGGGACACCTAAGAGAACAACAATTGCCTTCGAGTAGCATTCATTAAATTTAACAATTTGAAGCCTGTTAGCGAGGTAACTATACTGTATAGCTAGGATAGGTTAATATCGAAGCCAAGGGATTTAAGTTCTAAAATAAGAATGACATGGCTAGCAGAGTCAAAGGCTTTACAGTACAGATCGAATTTGAGGTGAAATGTTGAACCAGAGACAAAGTCATGTTTTGTTTGTCAATTATTAAATTTTTAAGATACAGTGGGACGTGATTAATAAATTTCGGTTGCCTTTTATGGTCTTCATCTAAACATTGATTGATTGATATTATAAGAATGAGAATTTAAAACAAAATAGCATTACAGTAGAAATTTGTATTACAACATGTAAACATTTACTTTCATAATTTTTGCTCTGTGAATATTATTTCGAAGATGTCTACTCTCCATAGTCATCAAACAATATAATATGCAAGAAAATTCTCACACCAACCATTTATCAAAAAAGATACTTACCTGTATGAAAAGCCAAGATGTAACAAGGGCCAAGCTGCTGTACTGCCCATTAAATCGGTAATGATATGCGTAGAAGGAGAAGTGATAGAGGTAAAAAAATCTGAAACAAAAATTATTTCGTCTATAAGAAGAAAGCATGCGGTTTTACTTTTATGTATTATATCGTATTTCTATCATCACCAATGTTATTTAACAGATTATATAATTCCCCGATATTCACAATATAGCGGTACCCGTGCAACAACATGGAGGCTTTATCGATCAAATCATATCAGGTTTCTGCCTATTGAAATATCAAGGCTGGCGCGTTATCTGGGACGTCATTAGTATGACTGGAAAATTATAAGTAATGCCACGTTTGCTATTTTTCTCATGATTAAATTTTTATACATAAAACTAAACGAAAATTCCATCCGAAATTAAAATACGAAATAACAGTTTCTAATAACAACATAGCAATATATCATTTACAACATCGCCGTTTAGATAAAAGAAACTGATAGCACATTTAAAACAATAACGATTTACTTAATAATAGTGATACTCAGTGAAGAATGAATGCGGAAAATATTTAATAATCAGATTTAATAAATATATTATTCGTAATCGTTGCAGTTACAGTAGAGCAGAAATATTGTAAAAACACGTAAAGATAGCTACGTAGTAATGTTACTAGCTATTAAGTAATGACCACCTATTTATTGTAATTTATCGAAACATTTTTGTATCGTTATAAACAGGTTATTTCGTTTACTAACGTCCATGGGGTAATAAAATATTTTTAAACCGGCAAAACTTTCCGATTTCGCGTCTTGAAAAATCATAAAGTTCTTTCTCATCGCGTCAAGAATTAATCCACCTCTAGTTTATGGTAAATAAAACACAGAAACATTTTATCTCTTAATCTTCTTCTAACTTAATTACTTGTTACGGTATTTCGTGCTACCGCGTTCGATGAACAAAGTCGCAAAGATTTTTTTTCATAATGGTTGCTTGCAACTGTCCGAAACAAGATTTTAATTTGTTTGTTGAAAAATTTACACAGTAACTAGTAATTTATAAATTCATTATTAGAGCAATTAACTTACTTTACTAACTCAAAGAACGTTCCATTTATTTCTTACCTCTTAGTAAAGAATGAGAACCACTGATCCATAGAATATTGAAAGTTTTTTCGTGCCAAATTTCGTGTTTTCCTCAATGATCATAAAAAGGACGTAGGATGACTTTTTTTACTTTCCACCTCATCTTACGGTGGCCCTCGAGGTGATATGGGAGAGGTTGTAATCAAGTGATTTTTACGAGTAGCTGTTACGGGGTAGCCAATATTTGCGGTTCAGGGTGGAGTTCAGAGTGCAACGCCAACCTTAAGTGAGGAAAAGGTGGCACGCGAGGAAAATGCCAAGAAAAATGGTTATCGTATACACCCTCGATAAATAATCTGACTAATTTCCTAACATTTATGCTGAAAATTCCTTTAACTTTCCATAGCGCACCGTGCTAACCTATAAAATTTCTAGTAAATCTGCGCAGATCGCGATCCCAAAAATTTCGTTACAGATGGTGATGTTTCTGTTGACTAATTTACGCGATGCAACGCCATTTTTGCATGACATTTCCTTTCCCGTTAGCAAGTTATAAAACGTATAGGAAATATCGAACGTTTACGATATCTTCCAATTTTAACGAAAATGACATGTGTCATTATTAATCCTTGACAAGCGATACGCAGAAATGTTTATTATATTTACCGATTATCATTATGCCTCGGGTGTGTATTCATGAAAACTTTATGATGAATTTAATCCTGAAGTAACTAATTTTACATATTAATGATAACGTGATAACCACGTTGTAGCGAAGTTGTTGCATAATTATATTTGACGTTCTGTATGAATATTAAATATATTCAGTTTAAATAGTTATAATTAATCATATGCAACGTACCGGAGACCTAGGAAAATAGACTACAACGCGAAAATGCTACGAGCAAATATCCTTAAACCATCGGCCGCTAAATTTCATATTATCATCTATAAATATAAAATAATCAACGGTATAAAAGAGAAGCAAGAATACAATATCAAGCCGATGTTATCATTGACTTTGTCATTGATGATAACAGATTAAACTTTACACATGTTTGGAATACGTTGGTAGTCGTTACTTAAACAACGACAATTTGTCCATAAACGATTTCATCTCAACATACAACTCTGCCAAAATCTTACATCGTGCGAATTTATGTACGTCAAGCAACGGTCCAAAAGCGTTCTGCATTACATTTTACGACGCTGTCAGTCGTAAAATACAGTTCAGGGGTTCGGTCCATTCCGATTTTCGGTTTAGTACGCAAGTTACACGAACATCTAGTACATCGAGATAATCAGACCAAGGATATGTAACCTAAATCACACGGCATAACAGGTGCAAACCTTTATAGTTTTCTTTAATATATAATTCTGCAGAAGCAATGAAATATTTACAGAAATTGAAGGATTTCATTTCCCCAAGTATATTTATTGAAAAAGTAATATTTTTGGATATATTAAACAGAGTGATAGTTTAGTAACGGACAGAGAAAGAATAACATATTTATTATTATTTTAATAATAAATTTATCTCTGTGATATTAATTTACAACATCGACTAGTTTAGAGTCGATGAACCAAAGACACTATATTTGTTCTAGTAGATACTGCCATTCAGCCGGCCTTGGCCAGACAACGAGTAATTCGTCCGAACGGATGATACATTCTCTACGTTTGCATAACAGGATAATTCGATTTTAACGTAAGCGCCGAAAAAGTAGAAAAAGTGGAAAAGCATAAAGATAGGAGGATAGAGTGCAGAAGGAAAAAGGATAAGAAAGAATGCACGTTCAAAATCCCGAGTTACGTATTCCGGGGACATAGCCTCTAAAGTGTCCCACGCTCAGGGAACCGCAACCATCCGACGACGATTCATACGTCTTTCCCGAGAATAGTAAAGGTAAAGAGGGGACTGGAGACTCTCCAAACGCATTCTGAATTCAGTGAATAGCACTGCCCCTTCTCTGGATCGCGAGAAGGGATACCTTCGGACCTTGACGTAAGATTTTTACAATTTACCAAGTTCCGGTCCATTCCTTTGAATTTTCTCGCGCGATAAATCCTATCATTATCGTATCAGCTGTTTGTCTACGTATCTTTAAATGGCTCGAACGATTCATTTATTGATACACTTATACGATATCTATAGATATTGATAAACAAAATATATCTATAAATTGATGAACAGAAGTAAATTCTTTTATTAGTTTGAGAAGTAAGCTACGAAATATTCGTTTAATATTGATATTTAAGAAAATCATGGTTTGATAGAAATATTGAAATAGAGGTACAACTGCAGATTTGTAATTTGCAATTTGCAGTTCATCGTTTCCGAGCAGTGAAGATTTACGATGCAATATACGGGTCTCTGGGTGGAGCAGATCACACGAAATGGTTTCGCCAGGGTGTACTTTGTCTTTCGTTCACTTTCTCCAAGGGCACAATTCATGATAGCCCAACATACCGACAATGGATTTACGATACACACCAGTCGACAGTTTCCTATAAAATAACCGCTCTGAAATATCGAGATGGCCCGTATTTAATTCACTTCGGGCAACATTTTGCGTAATCCGGAGAATAAGGAACAAACAAACTTCTAAATATATCAGTGGACTTGAAACAAAAGACAACGTTGCGTAACGCCGATGCGGTTAAAAGAAAGGTGGCTTTCAATGAACGAAACGGATATCCTCCAATGTTTTTCTATACAATGATTCGGAGTATTATCTTCTTCTGTCCGATATATTACCAGAAAATGGTCATCACTTGGTAGGAGCGACAAAAAGATAAAGAAAAATGAAAACCGGAAAAAGAAAAACGGCAAAGTATATTATGATGATATAAATATAAGAAAATGAATAGATAGAGAAAAAACAGCCAAGAGAACAAAAAAATAAAGACGAACGAGAAAAAAAGAAGAAATAGGAAAAAAAGAAGAAGAAAAAGGAGAAGTAGAGGAAAAAGAAGGCAAGAAGGGCTATTCAATGGGGGGTGTGACCGTCTCCATAACTGTACGGTCCACTCGACTAACGTAAGTATATTGTCAATCAATCCACGGTATAAAAGCAATCTGAGGTTCGGTCGACGGGGTGGCAAGATCCCGTGGGGCGTGGATGGGCCGATCGAGCAAAGAATCTAAGGAACAAGAGAAAGGAGAGTGGTTCTGGAAAGGAAGAGAGTAAAGAGTGCAAACAATCCCCCCTTGGTCCTAAGAGAAGGAACGAACGGGAGAGAAAAGTTGATAGAAAAGGAGAAGTTCTTTACTCTGGCCACTCGAAGGGCACTGCCCAACAAGTAGGATGAAACGAAACTCCTGCCAGGCTCTGATACCTATACTTATACTCGGTGGGCACGAGTGTACGTGCGTCGCGGGATATGTGTGCCATATATAACGAACGACCAGCGTAACTAAACGGATATAGCCGATGCTAGGATATATCTAAAAATGTCGCCGGAAGACCTCGATGTTCTCGGGAAAGTGACGTATCCTGCTCATGCCGAGTTCCGAGTGCTAGGAAAATATATCGATTCGACTAGCGGAAGAGACAATGATAGGAATAAAGATTCTCAGATTCATGGACTTTCTTTCGATAGTTCGTTTAAATTTATCGATGACCAAAACAGACATTTAAAATTCACTCGTTTCAAGTCTGACGAATCGGCCGTTTCGATTTATAAAGATTTTAGTTAATTTTCTTTCTTTCAAAGAACAGAAACGTGACAGGATTTTCCGATCAATCTAATTTGTATATAGCATATTTTCCTTTAAGAAGATGCTCGAAAAAAGAACAACGATGAAGAAATAAAGACGGCGATACCGACAGAAATAACTCCTATCTAGGTAAGATAACGTAGATGACTTCAACCATGCACCAGCAAATAAGGTTACACATCCCTTATAACCCGACGGGAAGTTGTCTCTGCAGCGTCCAACGGGGAGTGGGCTGGAGTAGCGGAAAATGAAATAATATCGGCGCAAACACACGGGACTGGACGCCAAAAAGGCCGTGGAGAATAAATACGTAAGAGAGTTTACGGATGTAACGGTGGGAAAAGGATATTGGAAAGGAGAAGAAGAAGAAGGAGGGAGAGAAGAGGTGGAGGAGGAGAAGGAGGAGAAGAAGAAGGAGGAGGAAGCGGAGAGAAATTGGAAAACAGGGAACGGAAGAAAGACGAGATACGTCGTGGGATCGTACCACGTGGCAAAGCTCTTTGGATACCGCAGGTTTTTCGACGTTGAGACGGCCAGCAAATCTGGATAATGTATTTACAGAATCTTACGTTGTGACCCGTCGCAGTCACGTAAAAATTGCTCGTACCATCTTTTTGCAACGTCCTCTCGATCCTTGAGCTCGTAGTTCACATTATAAATTTTCTTATCGAATTCGGATTTATAGACTACCGTGACAATATAAAAAAAAACGAAAAATACGAAATAAGATCTAAACCACTCTGTGAGAATTGTTAAAGCAGATACACGAACCTCATGAAATCCGTTGAGTGCGATAGAATGATCTCTTTCAGGCGTGTTGAGCAAGCAAGGCGTAGTAGGAATCATTAATCATGCGCTACCACCTGTGGACCACCTCGAGTTACACTCGAGAAGTTCGAAAGAGAGGGACGAAGAAGAATGGAGTGGCACGAAAGCAGCCTCCCAAAGCTCGTACCAGTTATTGTACGGCTGGCAGGTTTATCCGGCCTTTAATGCGTCCCACTGCATTATAGCAGTTATATACAAGGTCCGTGCTGTAATAATACAGAATAGAATGTGGAAATTGTTGATTATTCCATGGGAGTATACCGGATTACCGTACACCATGGCGTTGAATGTTACATCATGCTTCTGGAGTCAGAAAAAATGACCATGGTAGCACAGTTACGCATTCTATTCTACGAAGACCAAAACCACTTTTACAATTTTATTATCACTTCCATTTCGTTCTTGCGAAGAAATATTTGATGTCTCAAGCAACCCGATAGAATTCAAAGAACATTGACATTTTACATGTGTAAACTTGTTTAATCTATCGAAATGCAGTTAGAGAACTCCGGCGTAGCTAGAAACCAACATTAAAATTGATCGAATCGAAATGGACATTAGAAACTTCCGATAGAACATCTACATATGTACGCGAGTCACGAAACTCAAAACTTTCTCTAAAATGCACGAGATGGTAATCAACTGTCCCAAAGGATCACATCGATTGCTAGGGAAACGAGGATTCCCTTACGCATTTACGAACTCGTGACGGTCGCGAAGCAGATTCAGGAAGATCGATGATACGATGATCCGATAACCGTACGGTATGTCGTTAATATTTGATCGCGCTACGTCCAGAAACTTTGCGGTCACGCGTTCAGTTCGACGATCGCGATACTTCTACTCACGGGACGATCGAATGTGTAATTTCCTCGCTATCTTTAATGAACGATTATTTTTAAAACCCAAACTGAGAAATATATTTTTTGAATACGCTGGTTAGTGAATATTTGCACCGAATTTTTGTGTACTTTCCAGTTGGTTTTCTGAAAAATGAGATTGAAGGAGCGAAATTAATCGCAGAGAGAATAACGGTTAATATCTAAAGCAGCTGGTGTAGGTTCAAGCTAGTTTCCATTAATACACACCAGCAGAATAAACTGTTTTATTGTAGGTGTAAAAAAGCTTTCGCGACTACGTCGATTGCAAGTTAATCGTTTTCCGTAGGTCGCCTTTTACATCACCGAATAAAGTAAAATTGCTTATTTTCCCAAGACGATAGAAGGCAATAGAACCATAAAACGCGTCTTTGT
Source organism: Bombus flavifrons (assembly GCF_040668555.2). Taxonomy (NCBI): domain Eukaryota; kingdom Metazoa; phylum Arthropoda; class Insecta; order Hymenoptera; family Apidae; genus Bombus; species Bombus flavifrons. Next base: position 897,141 of record NC_138455.1, read on the forward strand.
AGACAGCATAGTGACCACTTGGAGGCGGTGGTGCGTGGCTGAATTAGAGTTTAAGAGATCGCTTGCTAGGGGCAAGCTGCTTGTGCAAATCATCAATGGTCTCAATTGGGCGAGTTTCCATGTCTTTCTAAACGATTGTAAATACTTTCGAACATTCGAACGAATTTAACACGTCCACTCTTGAAATCGATTTACAATATCCCGATTTTTACACATCTTTTTTTCACTTGAATTTGAACATATGAAGCGTTAGATTAAAATTCACTACATTAGAATCCACTTCGAAAATGTCTAAATTGTGAAAATTGTTTGTGTAACAAACATGTAAAGTCTACTATTTACTGGCCCTTGGTTTAATAATATTACTAGCCAATAAATGAATATCGCACAAGATATGTAAAATAAATATAACATAAGACACTTTGCCTCTCTTTTCCTGGTAGACTCGTTTTTAAGCGCGTTGAAAAAAGCCAATCGCTAGGTGATATATGGAATGACACAAGCGGTGCATTACGTTCCACTACCGGAATTTCACTTGTCATTAGATGACTTTTATCGCGTAACGTATAAAATCGATTATCAAAACCTCGTACCTTTTTGTTCATTGAATAAGAAGCACTTCTTCTAATGACATTAACAATCGATCAAAGATTCAAATTAATTACGAATCTGTCCTATAAAAGCATTTTATATCTCTACAAAAATACCTTATTAAGGAAACAAATATGAAATGGTTAACCGATGAGCGTTCACATTAGCAGCACAATCTCCACGAAACGAAAATAAAAAGAACACCATGCATCCGGTAGATTGCTAGATAAGCCATTTTCATGGAAGCATAGCAGAGGAGAGCAGAGTCGACAACGGCTTTCGTTGCGACGTGATACCACTCCACTAATTAGACATTAGCGCAACAAACAACCCCAAGGTACCGTGTACCTTGCTTCCACCCTGTCAACCACCTCCAGAAACCGCCCCAATCCTCCGGGCGGAATGCTCAAGTTACAAATTAACTTGCAGAGATCATCCGTTTCCACCTCGACGCTCACCGACGCCTATTCGGATCTCTCAGAGTTCGCTCCGGTGGAAATTCAAACACAGACAAAAAAAGAGAAGCGACACGATCCTGCGCACCCACGACTAGTGCTCTCTCCGTTAATGTATTTTAAATCTGCAGTATACGGCCATGAAAGAGACTAAATCCATACCTCGAATCAATCTTTCTTACGAATATAGCATCAAAAAAAATTTCGAACACAATTATATTGTTTGCCTACTAGAAGAGTGACAAAAAAATCAGCAATTTAACATAATCGCACGATCAAATTATATTATTTAAGAAGAAAAGCGTGACAACTTAACCATTTTCGAAAATTGAAAGCTTCGAATAACTTAAATTTCCTTATTCGCGTTTCGAGTAATTTATACCTTATTTTTATCGTGAAAGGGATACAAAAAATATAGTAATAACAATCCTACAAATTACAAACCTACAATAAAGTCAATTGCAAGGTATCGTTAATCACGACAAGAGTTCTCAGAATTATCGTTTTCGCGGTTCAGGGCCACAAGAAGGATGACGCGTTAACAAGTAAGAAACAACTCGATTGCACAAGATATTTTCAATTTGATCGCTCCGACGCTCTCGTAATTTCTTCTACCTTTTTTCCTTCGTTTCTTGTTTTTCTTCCTTTTTTCTTTGCCTCTCGGTAGACTAGACAAGATAACTATGACAAATGACGAATCATCGAGGCGTTTCGATTACGCAAGAAATCGGAAAAGTAACGAGGATTTTATCGATATGCGAGAGCACGACAACCATTGAAACGCCATGGAAACGCCGCTTGTGAGTTATGCTACAATGCTACATATCTTCGCGTTCGGAGGCTCCATGTTAAGGTTCAGACGAGAAGGAAAACGGGAGAAAGATAGTGAAGCAGCTTGTAACCAGAGAGCCGTGAGAAATTCGAGAAAGAACGGGTGGGTCGAAGGATACCAATTATGAAGAAATCACGGCTGATCGCGTTTAAGATGTGAAATTGCGTCCATTTTTGCCCTCAGCTTCATTAAGGACTTCGAATCAGCGATAGAAGAGAAAAGAAAATAAAACTAGAGGAACATATTTTGCCATTGCTGGTCTTTTTAACAAAGCTATTATTCTCTCATAGATAAAAAAAAAAGTCATAATCATTATTTAGGAGATACTTATTATGCCAGGTCGTCTCATAAAATGATTTTTACGACATAAATTCTGAAAAGACATTGCAATTCATTCGACGGTTGGGTTTTGATTCTGACGAAGAAACAAAGAATTGTCCGAGCTGATCAAGTACACGCAAGTTCGCGGCAAAAGCGTTTCGAAAAATACTGTAGAAGTTAAAGAGTAGAGGATAACCGTATTTTTATAATTGAAGGAAGCTTCGACCGTCTGGGTGTGACCGTACCCTGGCAACCGAGCCAAGGCTTTGCCTTTACCGAACCTTAGAACTGCAAGAAATGTGAACGGTAGAGGGGATGAAATTGAAAAGAGGAAGGCGAAAGAAGAAAAGCGTAAGGGAGAGAAAGAAACGAAAGGGAACCTACAATGCTCTCTCTACTTCCACCGATCTTCCCTCTCCACAATCACCCCTTCGTAATTAACCTCCATTACGGCAGTTTTCTGTTACTCAGCCATTCCTGTCCGAACAGTCCCCTCCTGTTAACCACCCCCTGTTCGATCCACCAGAGGGATAGAGTTGCCTGTTTCCTAGGAAGCAGTAGATATCGGTTATAGTTTATTATTCTTCTAATGGAAAGCAGCAGACATCCTCCTAGTCCTTCTTTCTTCCCGCCAACCCAGCAACCACTTTTCACCCCGTTCATCGTATTCATCGTCGTCGATGTCTACGGTATGGTAGTGTCGTAATCGTCTTACGCTTTCTGAGCAAGCTCCTAATTATCGCGAACTCCGTCTCGAGATACATTTCCATGGATATCTGGTACGGAAAATTGCGGATTTTCGGAGTATGCGAGATAATTAGAATTATAACGAATAATTGGGGGTCGCGACTCATTGCTCGAGTAAGCTTTAACTCTGTCTCTTGACTGTCTTCTAACCGGTGAAACACCGGAGCCGGTTCGCAATAGCCTCCTAATTATCAGCAACATTAACACTTATATGAATTTACGTAATGAATGAATTTTACGATTTCAATTACACTCGTGTCAAACGCGTATACGATACGTTACTGAATATGTTAACGCTACAACTAGCGAACTAATTCTTCGCAATAATTTTATGGATACATAATATAAATCATATACTCTAATCTATAAATTTCGATCGAACTTTTCCCAATTAAATCGCAAGTAAACGCTAACGATATGTGATTCGTGGCGAACATAAAATTTTCTGCTCCGTGACTGAAGAAATTGGAAAAAAACATCGCGTAACTATGGAAGAGCAAATATCAAGGAACTAGGAGAAACTTTGGTGTATCCGGCAAGATGAAGGAACCATGGCGAGAACTTCTTCGACTGAAAAGCTTCCGTATCGGTATTTATACGTTAAAGGGTGGCGAGCCGGAGGGTGGAGAAGGAAAGGGAAGCACGGCGCCATTACTATGCAAATAGATTCAGAGTGACACGACGAGAATGGGCCATACCCCGGTGCACCTAACTGGCGCCCGTCAGGACACCATTTAATAGTGTAGTTTCGCCTGCACACGCCGCCGCACTCGCCAACCGAGCGCCACCCACTGGTCGAGCCACCCACATCAGATCTCCCCGCACCCTCCGTGCCTCTCGCTTCCGCCATCGCAACCACCAGACCAGCGTCACCAAGCCCCCGATACAGGTAATGAAATTGTCCATGCATGAACCGACGGGGTGGCAAACGTTTGTTCTGCGATCGAGCGAATACGTCGTTGCGTGCCTTTTGCGCAGTGAACCAGATTCCCGAGGATTTGCAGGAATTTCAGGTACACAAATGAGTGCCTATACGGCGCGTACACGCTCGCGCTAGAAACGCGATCCGACACGACGTCACGGTTTTGAAACGGGTATATGGCCATAGCTAGGTCGAGAGGAGACGGTGCCGGGACACGTAATACTACGTACACAGAATCCCAAAGGATGGATGGAAATAGACGTGATAAAAATATAAACGAGATGATGAGAGACGAATCGCGCGAGCAACACGGAACATCACGAAATTCCTCCACGGTAGATTTGCAGGCCGCTTTTCGCATCCACCGCTGCTTCCGCCTCTGCTAATGGCTTCCGTTTCGTTTCGTTTCGTTTCGTTTCATTCCATTCCATTCCTTCCTTCTTTTATTTATTTAACCAGTGCTGCTGTTCGCACGGTAAGATTTCGTCTTCCTCTGGAGGTATAGCAGGACGATGTTTAACAGGAAAATGTACACGTGTAGACTTTGGATTTTAAGGTGGGGTAAGGGGCTACGAGAGAAATAAGTGTGTGCAGCGGTGGAAGGAAAGCTTTCGCGTGAATTTTTTTTATTTATCTACAAGAAAATCACACAGGGAGAATATGATAAGCCCATTTCTGTTGATTTTCTAAGTTTGATATTCTTTTAAAAGAGGGTAAGTATATATTCCGATATAACAGAATCGGAGATTACTAGAAAAATTATTCGAGATAGAATTCTATGGCTTTAATTTCCAAAATTGCTTTGCGACAACACCTCCTAATTTGCCACTTTAATTCGTTTAGACGCATTTGAACGCATTATTATTTTCATTACTTACGCATATAGAACGAATCGTATGTGGCACAGAAATAAAATTGATAAAAATATACACAAGGTGATGAGAGGTGGATCACGAGCGACAACACAAACATCACGAAACTTTTGTACAGTAGGTTCCCTGCTTGTTTGCGCGCGCGTATTGTATTATCCGCTGGTTTGTTTTCTCTTTGTTTGACCACGTGCGATTTTTAATATAATGAATCCTTGCGCGAGCGGTCTGTACAAATACAAACCTATGATTTTAAACATTACACACGGACGTTTTTGATATCAAAAACCAGATGTAAAAGAACATAATGTTGCTCCGTAACATTATACGTTAGTTTTATAAAACAGAGAAAGCAAGAATTGCAATCGATTTAGATATCGATTAAATTCTAATATCTTTTTCTAGGTATATAGATTTAATATCAAATATCGAAAATAACGATTAACGAGTTTTGTTCAGTAATGTTCTGACGATTTAAATTATTTATACAGAATACTTATTTGCGTACGTTATCGTAATTTGTAAAGCCCAACGTTGTCTCATTGAAAAATGATACATTTCCCATTAACCAATCGTGGATTTTTCTGTTTAATTGCTGCGTTTAACTAGGACCAATATCTGCTCGAATTTGGTATTTCGCTATTTGCTAAACGCTCGTAATGAATAATCCTTTTTCAATCCAACTTAATACTCCATAGAATTTAATATCGATTGTCAAAAACGATAAGATCTTCTCAAACAATTCAATACGATAGTAATCTCTATTACCCAAATATTTCGCTATTCAAACATTCTATTATTTACACAGTGCGGTATATTCTTTCCATTGCTTCAATATAAAATTGATATTACGCAGGTGCTTTCGACAGAATTAACGTTGTCCTCGATCGAGCTAAAAACACGAGTACATATGTATATACGCTCCTTTATTTTCAGCTTTATTTATCACTTTAATTACAATATTCTATCTATAACATGTATATTTAGGTACGTGATAAAGATTGCTAATTTTAGTATGAATAAAAGTGCTCGAACGGCAGGCCATGGTTCCCGAGTGCAACAATATTTTTCAGAATGATTGTCTCTGTTTAAAATGAGTGTTCTAAATCTTAGAGACGATGGCATATGTCTTGTAGACGCATGAAAATGTATCTCGCGATGAACATTTATAGTCTTCTCGCGATGGGAGCGATGCCATTTTGAATTACGCATACCATGAATAAACAGGAATTTCATTTTGACGATGTCGTAAAACTTGGTCCGGGGCCGCGTGCATTTCCAAACTTCTACCGAGCCGATGCTTTTGATGACACACGAAATTAAATATGCAGGCACACTGGCAATATGTGTTTCGACGAATACTCTTTCCATTGGCGGTACTTTAAACAGACGCGATACCCGGGGGCTTGTCAAATGAGATATTTATCGGCGAACGTATATTCCACTTATTTAGGATTAATTAAACATTAAAGAGACAACCTATGCTTGCCCGAAAATCCCATGAACGTTCTCGCTCGAATCAAGCTTGATTTCCCAATCGCTCGCGTGCATAACAGAAATTTAAGAGCATCGTTCGCATTTTATTATGTGCTAACCACTTTTATTTGAACATTTCGGAGGAGCACGGTAGCCGTGATCCAGAACAAACGAGCTCATAAATCTATGGTACGGTATTTACCAGTAAACGTTATAAAATTATTTCGATAATCGTCTTAATTCCTCGCGATGATATTCGGCGTTACCGAAAACGGAAATCAAATGATCGCCGCTTTAAAAGCACTGGACAAGCGTTGTAGGCGAATGAAATATTAAAACTCCGCGAAACGGTTCATAAAATTTAGCGATATCGCTGCGGATCGATCCTCTCTCCCCGGGTCCGGTACCGGTCCAAGTTAATTTGTTACAGAATATTCTGTCCGTTTCGCCTGTTTCATTTTGTCCCGGCTCGCTCTTCGAAATGATATTTGCACTTCGCGGAGGTTGCCCCGGCGATATTAATATTTCAATATTAACGACTTTGGATTACCGCGTGTATGTTCCTCGACTAAGGAAAAAAGACACATACTCGACTTGTCTTGGGTATTTTCAGCTGCCACGGACCGTATTAAAAAGTTGCTTTCCGAGGAAGGAGTTAAGAGCGGTTAAAGATTTTCAAAAAAGTGATGAAGGGTGCTTAGAGCACAGGAGCCATCGAGGGTGCTTCACGAGTCCCGGATAGCCAGACTGCGCTAGCTGACAAGTACGTGGAACTTTTGAGAGTGATCGAATTACTGTGCTCGATATTCTTATAAACAAGAGGCGTGTCGAAAAGTCGTAATCGAAAAGAACGTAATCGAGAATATGAACAAATTTCATTTCCAATGACCGTTTACTTTGTGGTTGGCTCTGCATTTGTTGACTCTCGTTCGTAAAGTCGATTACATAGCAAATAAGCAATTGGTTATACACTGTCAAAAAACTAAGTCGAAAAAAGAATAAGGGAACCGCTAATGATTTGTTCCTCGACATTATTTTACAGGCTAATGCGTATACTTTCTCGTTCTCGACCCTTATACCGAGTTAAAACACTGCGAATCTGTATTCATTTCGAGGCCTTCCCTTCAGCGACGTTGCCTCGATAACGCGAAGAAAATATCGTTGTGTGCAGATTGTTATCATCCTCGTTAATTCTCATTATCCCTTAATTTTATAAGCGTATCCCAGCGGAAGGCTCGAGATCGGATATTCTTCCGTACAACTACATTTGACACATTCGCTCCTTAAGACGACAATATTCATCTTTTCAATGTCGCCGGAATTTCGTGTTGGGATGTGAATTATAATACGCCTCGAAAAAATTCAATTTCTCCGACATAGATATCGCGCGAAAAAAACTCGCGATTCGCACCAGACGATTTTCAATTTGTTCAAAATGAAATTACAAACAAAGATGCAACTATGTATATAATCCCTCACACTTACAATCTTTCCTTTTTTGTAATACATTACGAATGCTATTTTGCGAATTACTTTATATTAAGAACCACCATTGAAATGTATTCGGAAACCAGTTCGTTGCTTCCTCAAATTAAAAAATTTTGAAATTTTATATCAATCGATTTGATTAGGAAATTGATTGACAAATATTGTGGTAGATATCAATGTACGCTATGTTAACGTTTCGTCGACAGAATTCAGAGTAACGCAGCAAGTAACATAAGATCGATTACTATTCCTCTCTTTAGACAAAGCATTTTTCTGAACATAACCGGCAGTTCCTGTTTGGTATTCCAAACCATACTGCCGGTAGTCAAGAAAATTAATTATGTTAGCTAATTATCTTAGGGGGACTAATTTTCTAACCACTGTTTACGATTAATCATGTGTCCTGTGCGGTAAATAACGTACCTACGTTTTCGTTTCGGGAAAACAGCACTATACCCAACACCTTCTGCATAATAGTATATCCGCAGCATTGAATAATTCAAATTCCACGACAAATAAAACGTTATCGAATTACGACTAAACTTACTAAATCTTCCACTGGTTTATAAAAAAGAATTTCCAGCTATCATGTTCTGTTACATCGTTCATCTTCGTTACAAGACTATACGAATCGATTTGCGTTTGGGCGATGGCAATACATATTTCGCAAATTTTAATTCGAAAAAATAAATCAAACAGAAATTAACGTGGATCGCAAAACGTGGATCGAAGAGGACAATCAATAAAACAGATAAACAAATGACGTTTAACGCCATTTAAATCAAACATTTTGAAGAAAAGGGAAAGGTAGAAAGAAACAAGAAAAATAATGTCAGAACGCGAACGACGAGGATTTCTGTTGGGCAAGCAGAAAATTCCTAAACAAGGGGTCCGAAGATGGTATCCTTGTCAGGAGAATTTTTCGCACGCGCCGATATCGGTTTCATATCCAGAGTTATCGATCTTCGTAGCGGGGTAAGACGTAAATCCATACGTCTAGAGGTAAAAGGAACCCCCTGTGGAGGGTGTTTCGGCACCCTGTCGCGTGGACAAAAGCGTTGACCGATCGTATATAGACGGAATGCGAAAGGGCGATCTGTGGAAAATGAAGTCAGCTCTTGGTTCCGTCAGCGTCGGAGCCAGAACACCGTTCTGGCTGGCGCCTGTCTGACGCTTCTCTGCTTCCATGCATCCCGTATCACCGTCCTATCCTAGATACCCGAGACGAACGCGACACCCTGATTAAAACGCCAACTCCGTGTGTATCGAGCTTCATCCCTTGCCATTTCCTTCCGAAGTCCACCTCTAGGAGGTAAACATCAGAGGTTGGTGGAAAGTAATTATAGGTTCTTGCGATGTTGCCCTCTTTGCTCGAATAAGAGAGCGAGCAATGTTCAAAAAATTTTCACTGGGAAAGATGAAATAATGTACAAGAATTCTAGCGAATTACATTTAAAATGTATATAGGAGTAATATTAAACATTAAACATGAAATATATCGGAGCAGATATAGAAAGAGTATATAGAAAGAAAGATTATCTTTTAGATTGTGAATATTTTTTTAGATAGTTAACAGGTATAGTTAAGTGGTAAAAAAACAGGAAATACCTGCCGAAATATAAAGCTTTAAATAAATAGGTGTTATCAAATATTATTCTATCGTATTTTGAAATTGTTACCTTAAACTTGTTTCTCTGAATTTCTACATATTCATGTTGCAAAGCTTTTAAAAATATTTAAACACAATTCAATCAACAAACAGGATATTTTCCAACATGAGGAGATAAGATGAAAACATCGCGTTTAAGCACATAATCCGAGTAAACGTGCGTGAGTGGTTTGAAAACAACTGCATAGCTACATACTAGTTAACACCATTCGGAATCGCACGTAATTCGCACTAGTTAAATAAGAACTATTATTTATCGATTTACGCGTTCCAACAAAATATAAAAAAAATCTCTCGATAGTCTGTTAACGCGATAGCGATACTTATTACTTCGCTCGAATCTTCGTACAATCCCAAACAAGCAAAACACGATCTCATACCCATTGGAATTAAAAACCAGCAACCTTGTAGATCGTACAACGTTCATTAAACAGCAGACACTCGAATCTCATTTTTCATCCCTCATAAGAAATTAATCACACTCCAGCCACCTTTCGGCAAGCTCTACCGTTAAGGATTAAACTTCAATCTCTCCCTTCTTCGACCACTCTGGAACATCAACCTTATAGTCTTTTCCGCAAATGAAAGAACGGTATTACGATCAATTTTCGGAGACTTATTTTAGCTTGACAATATTCATGATTCTGGTTGGAACAGCGTCAAGAGATCGAACTGATCGCGGAGGTTGGTAGTTAAAATGATAAGAGTTCGATGGTGGAGAGGCAAAAGGAAGGGAATTCGAGATCATCGGCCCCGCCTAACGGCGTATACACTAACGCAGCAACGCGATGTGCCGAGGGCTCGCGGTATACATATAGGTGCAGGTTATGTTTGCACTGTAATTTTCCAGGCAACTCGGCTGGCGCTCCTGCTTCGACAACCAGGCCAGGGGAGAACGATAAAGAGAGAAAGGGAGAACCATCCCCCGTAGAACGAGCCATACCCCCGTAGAACGAGCCATACCCCCGTGCCACTCTCTCCCCATCATACTGAAATAACACCCCAGGCTGTCCACCAGCCGCACTCGTGGTATGCGTTTATGGGGCCCGTGTTCCGTCTATAAGCTTCTGCTGGCTGTCGGTGTCCGTGGTGTGTGCTTGTTATTTATATAATTGCTCAATAGCCTCAATTACGGGCCTTATTCAATCATAATCATCCTCCGGTGTTATTTGCGGACAAGCCCAGCTGATTGTAAGCACTCGACGCGCCACTTGCGAGCCGTGGCGACACACGCGTGGCGTCGACGCCAGTAATGGCACCCACCGACACGACACCCACCGACGACGCACCCGCGGCGACAGGATACTAGTTCCTGCGAGAGAACGATGCCTTTCGTAGGGTTAATTCGCCGCTAGCGAAATGTAAATACAGGACAAGTAGAATGGAACGGAAATGACGTGACGCGACGTACATCGTCGGAACTCCAGTGCCCGGATTGAAAATCGATTCGATTCGACTCGACTCGACTCGACTCGACTCGAGTCTCGTATCGACTCGATACGATCTCTCGATACGATTCAACTGGATTCAATACGATTCAATTCGATTCGAGTCGATTCGGCAATGCCGTTTTTTGCCGATACTTTCAAGCGTTGGGTCACCGCTTTTCCACAAGTATACTTACGGTAGTAATCTAATATGTCAAAGTAAATTCTTTGGTAAGGTCCATACGAATTAGGTATCAATAAACTAAGCAACCAAGTTGCTCGTAAAGGTCAAATCTAAAGGTAAACTTCGCCAACTAAGAATTAACGTTTCAAACGTTGAAGAAGATTTTGGAACAATCTATTTCCATTTTATCTCGCAACAAACTATGCAAATATAGCGAAAGTATGAAGAATTTTAGCAAGCAATTCTCGTTGGCATTAAGAACGCTGTTACCCAAAGTTAGAAAGTACAATGGAATTATAGCTGCGTGAGGTCAAAATTTAGTACCATCTTGTCTCGAAATATAAATTAGAACTAAGGAAGTTGCACATATACACTGATAACTCGATGAACTATTTCGAAAATCTGAGCAGAGCAGAAATGACGCTTATATTAAGTTATTAAATTTTAACGTAGTCTTAAATATCACGATTATTATCACAACCTGCGTTGTAACTGGAAAGCTGCTCGTAAATACACAGCTACGATAATGAATTTCCTTTCGAATTTAATATTATTCAACAAATTGCTCTGGGAACAATTTGCAAATATTCAGTAATCTACTAAAAAACACTTTTACGATTATTATGCCATGTTTATAATACGAAGCATAAATTAGATGCGAAATATCTTACAAAATTTTGTTTTCTACTTCAAAACGCGAACGAACTTCAACAAACATTTCGCATAAAATATACAATAATGGAAAGATCATAGACAAACTATCAAGTATGTACATTGGCTCGATGCCTCTTTAAACGAAATCAAAATTTTATCTATGTATCATGTAAAATAAACTAAATCATCGAAATAATTTTCATCACGCAACTTTGTTTAAGTAAAATTACATAAACAACAATTGTATTTCTTTAAAATTACACAAGACGGAGAAATACTTGAATTTAAGATAACCTCATACGCATGAAAATTTAATAATTTAAAATCATTGAACCAATTTACATACTACATACCTAATAAATCTTTGGTCCAATTTTAAACTTCCTACGTTGTTAATCGCTCTGCCAAATACAATCGTTAATCCTCAAGCGTCACCAGAGTAGTCAATGACGAGCGAAAGTATTAAATTATTACATTAGATCATTATTCGAGCTAATGTAGCTATTTGCACGAATTTAGCTTGAAAAGAAGAGACACCCATGTCTGTATGTGCACACAAGGTCGGATAAGTCAGCCAAGCAGAATGCTGAAGGAAAAGACAGCCCTTCTAGGCTCAAATGGGACTGAACGTGCGTTATCTACGAACCGCTGAGAATCCAGACCCACGTTACGGATTGAAAGTAAAGTGCACACCCCTGGCGACAACCTAACACCATCGCGTATCGTGAAACTAAGACTTCCAGGTATCTCTCTCTCTCTCTCTCTCTCTCTCTCTCTCTCTCTCTCTCTCTCTCTCTCTCTCTCTCTCTCTCTCTCTCATCTTTCTTTCCCTAACTATTTCGTCGTTGTTCATATCAACTGGAAGCAAATACATTCGAACAACATGAAAAGAACGATATATGTAAGTAAAAAAGAGAAAAGCAAATCTTGATTCCACTTCGGAATACAGTGATAGTAATTTAATTCAGTGGAAATGGACGAGGCATTTTCTTCTCTTTTTCTAAAGTAACTTAAATGTCGCCCACAAACTATGTATCTAGATGAAATTACTCTCATTTATTTAAAATGATATTTTATGATTATATTTATTTAAAATGATATTTTAGAATAGTATATATTCAAACAAAAGTTTACGAAAAAAATGATACAAATATTGCAATGAAACTAAAATATGGTACAATTTTGGTAATTCCCCTAAATGGGAAAAACACAAATATTTGTGTACACCAAACCCCTATGGATCATAATATTTGAATACTATTGGTAATGACAATTCACTCGGTAATCCGAGAGCATCCACGCCCTCGCATCAATCATACTCGTCGCCCACTAGTTCATCCTAATTCTTTGTAATGGATCTCGCGTAATTCTCATTTTGAAACGTTCGTACGTACTACACACGGGTTGAATTATCTGGGTTATTGAGTTTTAAACATCCGATAAAAATACATATTTTCAGTTTCGCGACTTCAAACTTTATCAAATGGCACCGCTCCAACGTTCTTATATATAGACGTAATTTAATATTCACGAAGAAACGTAAAATCACATCGTAATAATTTTTTCACTACCCGGTTTTCATAACCATGAAAAAGAAGCGTAAAAAAGCTGCTCGCGTGTGAAAACAAGCGAGAAAAATAATTAAGAGATTCACGGCGGCGGAAGATAATATGGGCAGAGGAGGAGAGAGCATAGAATACACTAAAACCGCCGGAAAGAATAAAATGTTCCGGCCGAGTTAAATTAAAAATACGTTTCGTCGTTAATTATGCACGATTTATACTCGACCCCTCTCTGAAATTATTTGCTCGACCATTACACGGAAACTATATTAATTTGCGCTTTGCATGAAAAACATGTACGCTAGACATGCGATGAAACGCGCACGAAGGGAAATTACAAAATAATCATTAACGAATTGCGATATTAATTTCGATTGCTTTTCGAGGCAACAAATATTTGTGCGAAAGTGAAACGTGCTTGCTTTCCTGTTCATCCTGACAGAATTATCATAAATTGAACATAACCAGGATTTTCTAGCATTTTGCGTCGTGTAACATAAAAAGATTAAAATATTTCCATTTTTCTTTTCGATATATCATCTTTGTTCCGACTTGAAAAATTTTCCAATACGTTTCAAATCAGCAGATTTTCTCTGTTACTTTTATGTTTCACCACAACGACCGATTTTCTTTTTACATTGACGATCACGGGGTTCGAACATTGTTGTTCGTCAATTATAGAGATTTAAATCTGTTAAACGGACCACTTCTTTCATCTCGATTTCAGAAGTCAAACACCAAATCCGTATTATCGGACACCACGCACCCTGAAACGTTTCAACAAAGCACTTTTCTAATTGTTTTCGACAACATACAACGTGCATGCTGGCTAGACTACGAACAGTGACCCTTTCCCTTGAACAAATGAATCTTACTACCGAGGTTGAGGTTTTAACAGGCCGAGCCTGTGAAACCAATTGCTCGATTGCATTTATCCTCCGGTCTTTAAAACAAGCTCATCGCAGATTGGTTTTTATGACAATCGGTAAATGTATGTCGTATTCAAACGTTGTGAACGGTTCGATATCGATAGATATCGTTCATAAGCATCTGTCTACGTATTGCCACAAAGAAGTGTAATAATTTTAAATATCATTACTATATGATACAATTAACTACGTTCATGTTATGGGAATGAAAGCAAGCTCACAATCTTTATCGTCCAAACAATCTGTATAAAGTTATTTCGCATATTCGGATTTCTAAAGGGTTAATAAAAAATTACTCGTTCTATTTTTACGATACAACCAAAGGATTCTTTACTTGCAGAAATTGGGAAGAAAAAATATTGTTCGTACGTATCTAGGTGTCTACGTATATGGTATGTAAAAAGAGCAAGAAACACGTGAAAATACCAATTCCACGAGCAACAGATATCAAGTATGGCAATCACTGAACTTTCAGTAGCTTTTGCCTTCCGGCAATGTCTATTCTTTCGTATCGCTAGCGATTTCCAGCGTGTGAACGAACGAAACGTTACTGTACTGCACAGCATTGATTTCACTTCCAGAGTTTCATTCTGATCCGTAGTAAAAGTATACGCAAGAGAGTGGGACAAATTTGCAAGAAAATTTTTTATGCATCGCGTAGCCCAAAAGATATTCAAAACAAATCGGAGATCCATATCATGATGTTCATGCATACGAGACTTCACTAATTTAAAAAGAAAACGAGAAATTGTTTGAACGATGCGATTCTCTTCCTTTTGCAGTAGTAAAAACAAATTTTGCAGTAGTAAAAAAAAAGTTTATAGTTAAGGAGTTAATCATTTTTGTGTACTGACGAATCTTTTAACCTGTAAAATAACTTTTAACTTTAAAATTTTAACAAATCAAACCATCGTAGATCTTTGCATTAATCATGTTTTTCGTTTCAATCCATGTTCCCACCGATAAAGGCTTTGGATTACGAATGATGGGAGAATAGAGACGGGAACCGAACACGAAGTATCGGATAAACCACATGTAAGCGGAAGTCGAGTTCCTAATTAAAAGCGGATGACCCGTAGAAACAGTCGGTCGAGGGTGTTCGGTGTTACATAGTTGCATACCTATCGTAACCCAAAGTCAGGCAACCAGAACTCTAAGAACTGAAGATCGTAGAGCAGTAAATTGAACCACGCTACATCTGATCGATAGAAATGACTTCGGATAGAAAACGCTTTGCGGTTAATCGGATCAGCCCACGGTTACTTTCATCACCATTTTCGAACAGTATACTTGTTATTACGACATACTTGCTATCATCATATATAATTTTTACAAGTGCAGAAATTATTCGTTCAACGTATGAAACATGCCATTTCATTAAAAATTTAGTATAAATTAAATGATCAAACCGTCACTTATTTACGAGAAATGATATATGTACTTTAATTACTAATAAAAGAATGCATTAGATTAACACGAACTTTATATTTATCTAAATTCTAAAAGGAACGAATCTTGAGACAGCGCTCATTCGCCTTTAAAAAGCCAATTTTTCTAAAAGGGGCCATCACCGTTCATTAAATCTATTTGGTTTACGTGACAAAAACCGATCCGAGTTGAAGCTCGAGCGAAATAGCTCTGGCACGGAAAAGAGATCGAACCAAGTAGTTTTCCTTCGTTTTGAGAAAACTAACTTGCACGGATAAAAAGAAGCCGATTACCCTGTTCGTCGAACGAATCTTGTTTATGCAATTAAAGTCCATCTAGTGTAAATCTCGCAGCCAACGACGTAGATTCAACACAATGCAACACATAATTCTGGTACTTGGAAGCAGTACTACAGGAGTATTACCACCGTCAGATCTGCTTAATTGTTGTCTAACACCGGTTGTTCTAATGCTGCGTGTCTAACCTCGAACCTACCTAAAGGAAACCTAACTGTCCTTACGACCATGTTTCGCCAGAGAGTAAAGCCGTTTAGATCTATGCCCTTTCCACGCTTGCTACCAACTATATCAACGCCGAGGTTAAACTAAGTTGATCGGAAAATATATTTCAAAAATTAAAATGTCGCGAATAAAAGAATGTCTCCTTTATGTTTCGTTCTGAATAACATATTAATCCAGATATATCTGAATTTTCCTTTTTCTGATATTTTTGAAACAATGTACATATAATTTTCTCTTTATTCCAAATCTAAATCCAACGCATTAAGTAATTCGTACAATGCTACACAAATGTCAAAATATAATAAAACCTTGCAACGATCCTTTTCGAAGAATGATAGACATGGATTAATCGAATGTCTGCTTAATTTTTGTCCCTTTGGAATTGACTGCCTTATTCATTAAACGCAATTTACTTGTATAAAAATGCAAATACTAATTTCAACTACCCACCGAATAATCAGTGCACTACACAATTGTATTATAAATAAAATTTAATCCTTTCAGAACTAAATTTCTTTGGTCTGTGAAAAAACTGTTCTTCAACAAATTTATTAATTACTCGTATAACATTTTCCTCCATATATTTCCTAATTTCAACAATGTTAGAGAATTTTATTCTGGAATTGATCATTCTCAATTGCTCCCTGTTTGATCTGAACTTCCTTGTTCCAACCAACTTGATTTCTCAAACTTCCACGATCATTTAAAATGTTCCGCTTTAAACATGTCATCTCCTATCCGCGAGCAATTTCGGTGACCGTTTACTTGCGCGTCACCGATCTGTTCAAACATCCCAAGCGACCGGCGACAATTTTGTTTAATCGCCGTCTAATGTCCCTAATGTTCCGTCCTATACCTTTGTCAGTCTAAGGAAATTACATCGTGTTTCTCTCTCTCTCTCTCTCTCTCTCTCTCTCTCTCTCTCTCTCTCTCTCTCTCTCTCTCTCTCTCTCTCTCTCTCTCTCTCTCTCTTTCGGCCGCTGGTAAGACACATGGAGCGTAAAACTCGACTCCTCTTACGCGAGGGATTTCATCCTAATCCGACTTTGACATCCGTACACAACCACCGACGAAACGGCGAATGGTCGAACGCGACAATTTGCCAAATCTAGGTTGATCGAAAGTATTTATGGCAATGGAGTGACAATCAAACCAATGTGAAAGACAAATCGAGTTTAATAACCACGAGGACCACGTAGCAGGAATGAGCAAACGACCTACGACCTGCATGAACATACGGATGATACACTTCGTAGGCTGCCATAGACCGCACTGTTTAATCAGGATTTCTCTGCACATACCACGCTCCGAGATCTACGCATTCCATGCTAATCAATAAACAGCAATAATTACCGAAGGTATACGCATTCGTCCTCAATTATACAGAAATCTGGTAACATATGCGAATACCGGCCTAATTGTTTCATTAAGAAATATAGATCGGTATTTCTCAGAATGTCAGAAAGATATTTAAATCCTCTGTGACCATGTGAAATTTTGATTTGTTTATATGTAGAAAGGTTTTAATTGATTCCTTCTACATACAAACTAAGGAGTAGCAATTACTATAATTATTGCCATTATTAATCGATATAGCAGATTGAATTGATCAGTACTCATTGATCAATTGATGATTTTGAGATTAGAGCATCAAAAAAATAAAAAAATAATTTTTAATAAGTCGAAGGAAGAATTCAGTTGAAACGTAATTTAATAAAATATCCATATGTCCTGACAAGGCTTTGTTCAACTTTCCTCGGTACGTAGTTTCAAGCATACAAAAGCATCGACGGCTCGTTCTTTTTTAATTCGCAAACGCGTTGTATATTAAACTCCTGTTGGTCCTCTCGTAAAGTTACTGTGACAAGGCAGGCAAGGCGTTTTATCGTCATCCAACAAAGGCTACTCTGAGACAGAGTAGATACTTTGATCGTTTCAGTTTTAGCCGGAGGTGCACGGGCCAGGATAAAGAGAAAAGGCGAGGTCTGCCGATATGCCCAGAACTACGACTGACTCGCTACTTAATACAGCTTAATCCTTTTTAATTAAATGCTCCTTCGATCATCTCTGTCCCAATCTAAAAAGGACGGGATGTATAACGACCCCTGAGACTTCTACGAATGAACTCGTTATAACCGTGCTCTCCATGACGAGTAAGACGAATAATATTTGAACAGGAATTTCCTATGTTTTCTTGATAATCCTAGCAAAAATAAAATTGTAGGATGTTGGTCGCAAAACAACGTTATTAACAATTTATCCGAATAGTCTGATTTATGAGTTTAGTCGTATTTTTATTAGAATTACCTCACCAATCCATTGATATTATTTTCATAAAAATAGGATAAAAATTACCGTAAGAATTTATTCTATTAATCATGACTGTTTTTAATATTGGTTTCCCAATTTTTATCAAATTACACAGATATAATTCAATAATTGTGCGTTAATCAAGTCCCTAGCGTACCGGATTATTGGCAATTCCACTGCATGTATCTTTCTATACTTAAAAGATATAACTAAAGATTAGATTCTTACTATTTTATACATATTATTTTAAGCAATATTCCTGTCAGAGGAAAAGTTAAAGTTAAGGGTTGCAAACAACTGTGTTTATTACTAAGCAAAATAGGAATTTTAGCGCAAGTGATTCGATAGCTACAAGCAGATCAAAACTCACCGTAACCAGTGTCTTTTTGTAACCGGTGTGTGACAGCAAATAGCATCGTACTGATCAGCGATCCAAACGATCAATATGATGTAAAACGCAGTCGTGGTATCGTTAAAGAATTCGGACATGATCGCTTCCATTCCTGAAATAGAATAATTTATTTTTGAATGAATTACTCATAGCATAGAATAGTCATAGAATAGTCAATCAATTACATTTGTGAAAAGAAGAGAGGTTGTCCAACGATCATTCCAACAAAAGCAAGATACAATTTTCGTTTAAAACTAATTTTAACCAATTAACGCCGTTCGTTCCTCGAATAATGTAACGACAATTATATCTGCGAACATTTTCAAGTAAATCCTTTCGACAAACGTGTTCTTCCCTTTTCCCTTTGGCGCGTAGTCGTTAATTGAAGCAGCTGCGTTTGAAAATTTAATTCGAACGAAAGAAGAGATTCGGGAAAACGAGGTGGACAGGAAATTTTCTTTATCCATGAGATTTACTAAGACCGGGTTGTACGATGTTTTTCGAAGCCGTGTTACTATCGAGGGTCGCATAAACAACTGGGATTATTAATTTGCGGAACAGAGCAACGAAAAGGCGAAAGAGGAGAAGAGAAAACGTTCGAGGGAGCTTTGTAGAAATAGCGAAACAACTTCATGGCAATCGATACCGGCATTCGTTCGCTATCGAACCCACAGGCCCGTCCTATTAATCGAATAGTTTCCGCACAATTAAAAGTTCGCGGCACGCTGTACAAAACCTCTGCCCATGTAAATTTAATACCGACCCCCATGGACCATTATACCGTTAAAACAATACATTCACTACCGTTCCGCCAGCCGTTTTTATTGTTTCCCAGGCGTTGAACGTTAAATCTCACTTATCGGTTGAAACATCGGCTAAGTTATTCCGTTTGAAACAACAACAACAAATTCGATTCTCTTCGTCAAACTACCCGTAAATGAAAATCAGGGGTCTCAAACCGAAAACAATTTGACGAGGTCTTCTTTTTTTTCTTTTTTTTTTCTTTTTAGACTAACAACGTTTAATAGTGCTCTAATAATCAGAAATCGGACGTGGTTAAGAAAATAGAAATTCGATTTGAATAGCTGTCAACCAAAAGCCATAACGCAAAGGTACGTAGGATAATAACCAATAGATTTGCAACAATTTGTCATAAGATGCGCAAAACGTTCCCGCGCGATAATCAAAGAATCTACTATCGAATCGTCCGTAAGCGTTGTTTCACGAAATGCACGAGAACTAAAAGATAACGTGCAATGTTCTATAATATTTCGTGCAAACTGTTGCGGAAAAATTCTTTGAATTCACATCTCCCAAAATAGATACAAAAAAAGAGTCTAAAATTTAAGACTGAAATTTTAATTGTGAATCTTTGAATTTTTCAATGTAATTTTAACTCGAACAGCTATAAAAACGCAAAGGAACGCTGAAACCTTCGTTGAAAACTTTCTAGAAATTTAATATAAATTTTCTCTCGGTTCGTAGCTACAAAAATATCGGACGTGCTTATAAATATTGTTATGTTAAAATTAAAAAGTATTGAGGTACAGTTTTTACAATACAAATAATCAACGTATTAACGTATCGTATTTTTGACTGGATCACTGAATCATATAGTATAGGTATAGAATAAAGTTAATGTGTTTCGAGGAAAGTATAGAACAATGTTGTACAGCTAGCGTGTTTCCTAATGAATTGTAACGATATGACCCCCCCCCCCCCCCCGGGACTGAGCGGAAATAATAAAAGTATCCTAGGGTGTGTCGTGGCCAGGTCACGAAAGTGCAAAATGACCAACCTGAAATATAACGTTCCAACGTTGATTAATGACAACGTTGAAAGTTTTCCGTTGAAAAATCGACACGATATTTCCTCGATTAATTCACGACATACGAGTGCGAACGCGAACGCAGTCAATTAGTTATCTTATCAAAATTTTAAGGACAACTTAATAGTAATCTATGTTTTAGATTAGATTCGAATTGCAATATTTTTCTGCTATATTACATTTTTATTAGAATCGATTAATCACTGTCGTTTCATATTTTCAACATCACCAAAATCGCTAACATCCATTATATTCCCGTTTCTTACAAAATTGTCGCCAACTACGAGTAATATACATAAACCGTATATTAACGTCATCGTTCAACGGATAAATCACGTGGATGTATTCATTATAATGTATTGTGTATTTCAGGTAATAATAACACACGGTGAACGAAACCATAATAATAACAAACTAGAGATTTGATGTGAATATTAAACCGATTGGCAAAGTCCAATTAATTCTTGAAATGCTAAAAGCGTATGTACTTTATTTCCATTATTAGAAATCTTTACTTTTGGTGGCACGTCGTTTATGATATATTTTTCAACGGAATCAGAAATTTAGGAGATTCAGCTTGAAGAATCGATCTTAGATAATAAATATCTATCCTAAGTAATTGAACAGAATGATACGCCGAAACAAATAGAGAGGAGAAATATCTAAAGAAAAGCAGTACGATCGCGTAATTATCTCTGGTCTGTTTGGGCTGACGTACCCGAAGAAACTAGGCACTCGATCTTGGGGGGCTTGACATCGGTTTTCAAAATACACGTTAAACCGATATTAGGTGAAGAAGAGAAGACGCCTGGTATATATTGGACAAAAGGTAGCGGAGCACGCTGGCAACCGGGATGAAGGCACTTCACAACGAAAAGGATGAATGGTTCATGGAGTACGAGGGCGACCTCGGATAATTAGTTTCTTGATCGGACACTGCGCGACAAAACAAGAAGAAAACAACACGGAGAGAATGCTAACGAGTATCCTGCCAACAGTTTACACTCCAAATGTACACGACAAATCGACGAACACGCAACGTGTAACATTTGTCATAGAAATAACATAGGAGCGGAAAATTATACGTCGACAAAATTATTTTGTACAGTGATGAATGAAAATACTGTCACGTACTAAGATCAAGTGCAAATTTTTTGAAAACATGATTTTTTATTAGGTTTATTTTTATGGTGCCATTCTATTCTATTGGAACAAAAATCTTACATACTTTAATAAAATAATATAGAGAAAAAAACGTTGTGCATTTATTATTTTCTTATAAAATGAAAGAAACTTTTGGAACAACCTAATATTTAATTTTCTTGTAAAACGTAGTCTTCAAGGATGGAAAATAGT
This sequence comes from Bombus flavifrons, assembly GCF_040668555.2. NCBI lineage: Eukaryota > Metazoa > Arthropoda > Insecta > Hymenoptera > Apidae > Bombus > Bombus flavifrons. The sequence continues at coordinate 919,101 of NC_138455.1, forward strand.
TGTGACATCAATTCCAATTCTTGAAACGTTCATGTAGAATCTTTTTAAATATTATGAAATAAAATATACGATTGAGCAAACGGAAAGAAGAATTTAAAATCGTAATAGAACTGTCCATTATTCAAATTGTGGGAATTGGAATTTCAAAGTGAAAATTCGATTGGAATATCGAACATGGTTCGTTAACCTGTAAGCGTAAGATGCGTTAAACAATATCTGCACGCGAAACATATTAATGACATTCAAGTAAGCAATATAATTATACGTGTTCAATCATCGAATATCTATCGACAGCCCCGATGAACAATGAACATAATTGGATATTAAATGTCACAGTCTGACAAATGTGCTAATTGCTGTTGAAAATGCCAATATGGAACATATCCCAATGTACGTAGGCGGCGATGGAAATCGAAAGAAGCCATGCCAGGCTGATAATAACGCGTATTATACGCAACAATGGTATAATTTTTACATATATCTTACTAAAATCATAAAAATTATAATACGTTTGAAAAAAATAGAATTTTTTGCAAAGGGTATATGTAAAAATTAGTATCTTCATTGGTACAATTTTGACGTATAAGTCAACAAAAAAAAAGAAATTTTTTTTGGAGATTTTCAAGAGAGCGGATGATGATGTGCAATGGACGATCAATGTCGCAAATATCATTATTTGGATAACAACTTAAAGACACATGAATCAGTTACATAGAGTGTCTAGGCCGAAATGATCTTAACGCCGGATAATGCACGGATAATGTACTCGTTTAAATGCATACTAGCTGGACATTACCTCAGCTCGGTAAGCCCGTTGGCGCAGGCCCTTGGACAAGTGTGCGGCAGAACTACGGCTTCGACATTTCCCTCTTGCTCTTCGCTTTTATAAAGACGTTAAAATTCCTCGAGCAACTACGACGAACGCTCGATAATCTCGCGCGACGGTGAAATTGCACGGGGAACGGTCCAATTTATGTCGCCAGCATTTTTCCACCACGAAAAAACCGATCAACGGGATCCGTCTCGTTATTTGAGAAAAATTTCTCCGTGTTTCGACAGAAATGACAACAATGAATGGGGATCACTGGATATTGTTAACGGAGGATTCAACATTTACGCAACATATACAAATACGTTTCGCTTTAATTGCATGCTAAAATCTCCTGCTCCCTTTGTTCTTCCCATTTTTATTTTCTAATTTCTAGAAAACTATCTAACAGAGACATAAAATTTCATCGATAGGTTCAATTAAATGCCGAATGAAGGAAAAATTACAATCATTTGAAAAACATTGCAAAAAGATTCGAGCATGTCAGAGTTAATAAAGTGTCTTTTTGCGTTTCAAAATGTTTGAAATATAGATACCTATATCTAGGAAGGAAAATAAAATAAAGGGAAATTAAATGAAATATCACATATAACACAATTTTTTCCAGCTCCTATCCAATTGTCAATAAATATGATCATAAACTCGATGCAATTGGGATAGTATGAGTGTCAGTATGCGTACGCGTATTCGCCGATAGAGGATGCATGTATGCAGCTCGTGTCAACTATATAGTTTCAAGTAAAATAGCTTCTCACGGATGGAAAATGGAAAATAAAGTCTTGTATTCGCAATAGGTAATAGCAATTTCGTGAAATGCCTGGATCAATGTTACCATAAACCGAAACGATATGTTGGTTTCCTTCTTTCCCATTAAAACAATTTCAAAGTATGATTGTCTATTCATGTAGGAAATTTATGTTGTTAAAGAAATAGTTAGGAAAGTAAGCACGAAAATCTATTTAATTAAGTTGATTACTCTGCATGCGCAGCAAGCGTACGACGCAGTAAGTCAATTATCTGTAAGCAAAAAGTTATGAGTCATAAATCGTTGAATGAAAACTACCTTAACCCACATATGGTTCATTGACTTCTGAGCAAAGAGAGTCTTAACACATAGGTGGGTCGGTGAACCGCATTCGCGTTAATGGCAATGACTTACGTATCAGGAAAAGAAGATAAGCAAAATTATGACAATTACAAGGTACAAGCATTGCTAAACGGAATTTTTAGATATTTTCGAAATACTGAACTAATTATCGATATCGTGCATAAAAGTGTATAATATCCAATATCTTTTTTCGTTGTGTAATATAAAACGTAATAATGCAAGTAATAAGTAATTTTTTATTAATCGCGGAATCCTATTATTAAGCTGATTGAAAGCCAATAACGTAATATGTATCGCGTTTGACGTTATAGTTAATACGCGCTCTTTCCAACATATTAATTGAACAAATATATCAATTGTAAAAGGTTCCAATTGTAAATCTTGGAACAAGCTCCACTGTTCCGTTTTACGTTCTTGCACAGCATATTCTTCTTCCAAGAATAGTAATATAGCTAATTAAAACAATGACAATGTAACTTAATCCTGTATAAATGGAAGTAATACCGGTCACTGAAACATTCTATAAAAGGTACACTCTGTAGACAAAGGACGAGGCAAGTTCACATTTACAAAATGGAAAAAGCATAACAAACCGAAAAAGGTTCCAAACGAATGAATTACATGTTTAGCGCATTGTAACCGTGGCATAATTATCATTTCTACCACGTTCGATTCCACGAACGATTCTCTGAATCAAAATTAATTCACGATCGTGATTGACAAGATAGATAGATGTACAGTTGGTGACACATGTGACACATACATACGTATTTGTGCACGACGCATACGTTTTACATGGTCTTGCACCTATGCGCATGAAACGGTGATACCGATCGATCATACATGAACATCGATGTCAACAAACTTCAAAATTCCGATGTTTATCGTTACATTTTGCGACTTCCATTCGGAATTGTTTCTTTTAACTTTAAACCATCGACAAGATGACAGACAATAAATATATAACATTCGTTCCTAAATAATAGTTATATTTGTAAAAATGACTGACATACCGTGAAAAATTAATTAAATAATAAATTTGTTACGGCACCCGAACTTTTCGAAAATTAATTCTACTCTTCTGAAATGACCAATCCGCACTTCTCATTCAGGAATGTTACAACATTGCGTAGTAAGTTGAGCAAATCTTAGTCAATTCGTGTTCGATGAGATTGAAAACGAAACAGCGCGCAGTTACGTCGTTTCTGCAGGAACAACTGCTAATAATGTGGTTGATCAGTGGTCAGCTCTCCACGACCGTCGCTTACGTGCCATCAGCGTCGAACAAAGCCTAGCCGACACTAATTTCGTGCGAACTACCAGAACAGGGTTGAACATCTAGAACCTGATGGACATAATATTTCCTGCTGACCGAACATACTGAGCGTACTTGAGCTTGATGGTATCTGGGATTGGACGCACTTGTCCCTAATCAAAGTGAAATGGGGCCAAAACGCATTTTTCGCCAATATGCCATAAAAATGATCGAAATTGAATTAACCCATATCAATTTACTTCTTTATTACTCTAGTGATATTTGAAAATATATTATATCCTTTACAATATTAATACAATAGTTTCTCTCTTTATCCTGCATATATGAATGTTTCGAATAATAAATAACGATACTCTTTTATCGAAATCTGACGACTGTACAATTTTTCTGAAAGATGTTACAGGAATGATTTCCTAAATTAGTAAATATACCAAATGTTTTGCAGCGACGATTGTGGATTAACGTTGTCGAAAATCTATTGTATTTATGATTGATAATTTAGCAGTACGGTTGCTGCTTCTGAAAGCAGATTTGGTATCTATATATGTAACCATACGGCATCTCATCTCTCCACATCCGGTGGAAATGCGCCATGGAATCTGGAGTTGAGCAATAGTTACAGAGCAAGTTGTTAGGGTTAGATAGTTGAATCAACATACAAAGCGTCATTGATCTGCTCATGTTCACGAAGCTCGAAACATATGCACAATACGCCTACATATATTCCAGGTAAACCAAATATACGCTATGCTCGATTTCTCTGTTTCTATCTCCTTTGACCGCATTTGCTTTCAATATAATCTACATTATTCCCACGGTAAATCAAAAGTGTTGCAATACAAGAACAAGATCGTATTCCTTATCAAATTCTGCGCAGAAATTGAACGAACGGATGTTAAATGATGTTTGTGCTGAGATATAGGCCATATTACATCCAGTTAAGATAACATCATTTTTGTTGATCCGACATTCGGTGAAAAGGCATAATAGCAAGAATTTACGTTTATTTCTAAACATTATGATCTAACCCAATTTTTGTAGAAACTTCTTAACACGAGTTAAACACGTTACACGCCACGCGTAAAGTATAAGGAGATTCACATGTCGCCCACAGCATTAAACGTCCTAATAGAATCTTTCTATTCGAATTTAGAATCCTAACAGTACGATTATTTTTCTGTGAATAAGGAACGTGTTGATAGAAAGGTTGACCAAGTGCGATATAACGACAGATAACGGATCAATTAGATAACCAATCCCCTGAAAACGACAGTGATATATATCTTTGGCAAAACACGTGTTAGCGATTCGAAAATGTCCCCTGACATACTTGTACCACGATACGGTTAGAGGGAAAGCAGTTTCGACGGGGTCGTAAGCAGATAAACGAAACAGCAGCGAGTGCAACATGTTTCGACCGTGGCTGAAAACGTGTTTACAGCATGTTAGGTGGTCGATCATGCGTCACTGATACGCAGGGGCGCCGGTAACTCCGTTCTTTGACGTTCCATTATGCAAAATCGTCTTCGTAGTCATTCCTGACGCCAAATGCCGCGCGACGCGTGCTCGATTTCACGCGAATTCACACCGATGATGATACGCACCGGTCGCGACAAAATCATGAACGCAACAACCGTGAACGACGAATGGAACTACGGAAATTTTAGAGAGATCGATACAAAAGCTACGCAAACTCGACTCGTATAAGCGTACGTATATAAAGGTCAACAGTGATTTGATTAGAGATAAAATCAAGTCGTCGCGTCGATTTACTAAAAAGAGTAACGTAAATGAAACAAATGCATTTTTCAAAAAATTGATTTAGAGTAAAAGATTGTTAACTTCCGTCTCAGAAAATAATCCAGTTTTAAATATTGATAATTGTGGTAAAAAGAACAATTAATGATTTTAAAGGAAATAGAAAAAATCCCTTAGCTTTATCTTGCGTTCAAACGACGTTAAATGGGTGTGTATTATAAATGAATTTCAGAAGAATAAGAAAAAGAAGAAGAAGACAAAAGAAGGATTGGCTGTTATAATGACTTTTCCTTGTGAGAAATTATTTGCTGACTATTTCCGGCGGCATTAAATATTCAACGTCTGAGTTGGACAATTACAGAAGATTGACATGAAAAAAAGATAGGACATAATAGAAAAAGATAGAGACCTATACTTGTATGATAATCAATTTCTTGGAATTGTTCCTATAAATGAAAAAAAGTCAATAACATTTAATATCGAGAGAATTATATAATGCAAGCAGAGAAGCGGAAAAAGGAAGAATACGATTATACGGAGTATTTTTAAAGCTACTTTATCATTGCTTTACCAACACAGCCTAATATCTAAATCGAAATTCTACTAAAGATATGATTATCTTTCGAACGCTTATTTTTTCTTTTTATTTTTCTCTTCATATCTCGAGAGAAATGCTCATCGTCGAGTGACGCACGATGCAACAAGCGTGAAAGAAGATAATTTCGAACGTTCGAGTCAATGATACTAAATTTTCTACCTTATATATATACAGTTGAATTTTCTTTGGTGTTCATTACCGCAGAAACACATATTACATAGAATAGTCTTTTTCTGCTGGAAAAGAGAGATAGAAAAGTAATAGGTATGTATTCTATAAATAGAAGGACAGAGAACTGTGAACTGGATACACATAGGTATAGAAAGCTGAGAAATCCTACAAGTATCCGCCAGAGAGAGCTGTAGGATGACGGATGGACGGCAGGAAGCGACACAGGAACCGGAACCCATTACTCCAGATAACAACTTCCCTAAGGCTTCCTTTCCTTCTTCAACATCTACTGGTAAACCCCTTATATACACACAACCGTAGTGCAACCGGTTCTTGCAGTACGAATCCGGAAATTTACCACTTCTGTTGCCATTTTGCTCGGATACCAGCCGTGCAACTGGTGGCCCCGTGATATACCATAAGCGAGTCGCGAAATGGACCTTGACCGCTTCTCGCGAAAATTCATTTCGCTTTATCGACTAGATCTTTTCCGAAAGAAAGCGATTGGTGTACCAGCATCGAATAAAGAAGCTGACTACAATTCCGCCGCTAAAAGCGTAACCTTTCAACACGATTTTTTTTTAAACATATTTTCAATCGAAACAAGGATTTCATTACGGCGGAAGGAAAGACGGCAGGCTGAAAGCCTCTGTATATTAAATTTGATCAGCATTTTGAAAACCATTGAATAACCTTACTGGAGGATTAGCGATATCGCACTTTATACGGGTCAATTGGATGGCGCTGACGGACATGCGAAGCGTGAAGAGGAGATTCAGGTTGAAATGGAAATGGGCGTCGCAGTGGTAGGGAAACCACCGACGTCGCCGCCACCGTTACTAAATGGGCTCCGAGCGGGTTACCCAACTGTTGCGCCTTCATCAGAAATTTATGCAGAATCCTGGGTTAACCGTCCCGGCCAATCAGCTTTGTAACAGAGCTAACGTCGTATCAGCGAGGGAACGAAACCGAGAGAGACTCTGATTTAGTAAAAAGCCTTTAATATTTTGCGCCTTCGCCATACTGGCACGCGCGTTCCTAACTTCCAACTGCTAGAACAGAGCTTAACGCATCGCCGATTCAACGGATTACATTTCAATTGCCTTTCAAAAAGATTTCTGCAGTCAGCAGAAAGTCAACCAGAGAATCTTTCAAGTAACAGTAATACAGAATTTGGAAATAAAGTTCATTATATAAACTGATAAAAAATAAGTGTATTTCTAATTTTCTACTTGTACGCACTCGTATCACTTACTGAAGCATTGCAACTTTCCAAATGTGCTTCCAAATATTTTATCTAATACTACTAAACTACCTTATTAATGGTAAAAAAAATTGATAATCTACTTTATTTTGGATTATATTGAAATTCATATTGAATACCAATAATTTTCCATCAACGAAATAACGTATAACCTCAAGAAATGAGTTCAGTGTGAGTTCAAGGAATGACTACAAAATCAAAAGAAGAAAATACAACTCACCAACAAGAGCCAGAAGCACCGTGAGCAGAGATGCAGCAGGAAACGTTACCGTTAAGTTGAACTCCAACATTTGAAGCAGATCCACTGAAACAAAGGGAAAAGAAGTATATTTCACGTGAAAAATAGGCAAAGCCGTGTATGCAAACGGCTATTCGACTCATTGATATTTTCTAAGTCGAAGGAAATGAAACAAAACAGAAAAGGAAAGGAAAGCAAGAAAGAGAAAGAAAAAAGGACGATGAAAGCGTTTAAAGAATTCATAAAAAATATACTTTATATTCCATGAAGTAAATGCATGGCGACACGATATTGTATCGAGATCGTTATGCTCGACGACGAACGGTTCGAATTTAATATTTATTAGATACTCCGTGACGAAAAGTTCCTGAGCGAAAGGTTATTACACAAGTTGAGGGCCGTGAAGAAATCGTGTCGCGTTCGACGAGTCGGTTCAAAGCTCAATAAGAATTAATTTCAAAACTTCCTGGATCTCGATTTAAGTTCTCGCAAACTTTCGATCGGCGTCCTGAGATGAGAGACAAGGTTTCGCTTTTCTTGCTACACTCAATCCATACACAACCTTTTATTAATTTATTCCATTCAGTTTTTCGTTTCTATCTTTTCCTCCAATGGCTCCATATCGCCATCTTATACACGATTATTAAATTGCAAATCAAAATTTTAAATTTACAACTCGCACTTGGTTTTATCGTTTTGTTGTTTTGTTGTTTTGTTGTTTTGTTGTTTTGTTGTTTTGTTGTTTTGTTGTTTTGTTGTTTTGTTGTTTTGTTGTTTTGTTGTTTTGTTGTTTTGTTGTTTTGTTGTTTTGTTGTTTTGTTGTTTTGTTGTTTTGTTGTTTTGTTGTTTTGTTGTTTTGTTGTTTTGTTGTTTTGTTGTTTTGTTGTTTTGTTGTTTTGTTGTTTTGTTGTTTTGTTGTTTTGTTGTTTTGTTGTTTTGTTGTTTTGTTGTTTTGTTGTTTTGTTGTTTTGTTGTTTTGTTGTTTTGTTGTTTTGTTGTTTTGTTGTTTTGTTGTTTTGTTGTTTTGTTGTTTTGTTGTTTTGTTGTTTTGTTGTTTTGTTGTTTTGTTGTTTTGTTGTTTTGTTGTTTTGTTGTTTTGTTGTTTTGTTGTTTTGTTGTTTTGTTGTTTTGTTGTTTTGTTGTTTTGTTGTTTTGTTGTTTTGTTGTTTTGTTGTTTTGTTGTTTTGTTGTTTTGTTGTTTTGTTGTTTTGTTGTTTTGTTGTTTTGTTGTTTTGTTGTTTTGTTGTTTTGTTGTTTTGTTGTTTTGTTGTTTTGTTGTTTTGTTGTTTTGTTGTTTTGTTGTTTTGTTGTTTTGTTGTTTTGTTGTTTTGTTGTTTTGTTGTTTTGTTGTTTTGTTGTTTTGTTGTTTTGTTGTTTTGTTGTTTTGTTGTTTTGTTGTTTTGTTGTTTTGTTGTTTTGTTGTTTTGTTGTTTTGTTGTTTTGTTGTTTTGTTGTTTTGTTGTTTTGTTGTTTTGTTGTTTTGTTGTTTTGTTGTTTTGTTGTTTTGTTGTTTTGTTGTTTTGTTGTTTTGTTGTTTTGTTGTTTTGTTGTTTTGTTGTTTTGTTGTTTTGTTGTTTTGTTGCCGTTAGCGTAGATTTTATACATTTATAAATTTACTTTATCAGACTGATCTATCGACTGCGAAGCTTCGCTTTCCAAAAAAGGAACCAAAATTCAGTAGAATACACTTGTATCTTCATTGCTATAATACTTTACGTAACTTTGCTAAATACTTTAGCCACAAACTACTATTCCAATTATTCTTGTATAATAACAATACACTCTCCTAATAGCAAACAGTCTCTGTTAGCTACGTTGTATCAAACGCGAAAACAGATCTAGTAACGATCTGTAACGAAAGCAATTACACGAGGTATCAGTCAGATGCACGTGTACTCGATTGGATTTCAAAGTTACTTTTTCTGAAAAATGGAGCTCCGTATAACAAAATGTTATTCCGTTGTTCTGACCTGTTTCAAGTCATAGAACACCCTACAATTTGCCCTGTTGTAAGTTAGCTTTTTTACTTACATAGGAATGAAGCATACAAAAAGTTCGCATAGAAAATATAATTGAAATATTAAATATTTTTTCATGATTATATGATGAAATTTAGTATTTACAAAAAAAAGCAGAAATCTTTAACTCGCCAGTAGTGAAGCTGCACGCTGAACGTTTAATTATTCAGAAATAACTTTCATAAGGGTACTCTCTTCTGTAACTTAGTTAAAGCGTGGCAACGTAATTAAGAAGTTGAGCTATTCCCAAACGACGACGCATGTCGCGGCTTCTTTATAATAGCCAGAATATTACCGCTTACAAATTTCCGCCACAAGCTTGGTGTGTTCCGATTTAATGAATTTTAGATTTCAAGATATCGCCCACTAAAACCACTCCCACTGCTTATTAAAACTCTCGAGTCCTCCATCTTGCTCTATATTAATCTAAACTCCGCTTGTTGGCAACTGTATTACAAAATTATTTTTTTACGCAAATCAATGTGTCCACTGTATTTTATCTTTTAAAAATTAGTTTAACAAACTTCGCGTAAATAAAATTTCGATATTTTTATCTCTAAGGAACTAGATTCATGGGTATAAGGTACGCGAGATCAGCAAGCCACCAAACAATTTTTCTCTTCTTCGTTCCCACGAATTTATCATGTTAGAAATATGCCGAGCTCTTAAAATAATTTAAGCTTGGCAACAATAGTAAACAATACGAATTAAGCGAAAAATAACAAGAAAAATATATATATGTATATGTATATAAGGATTTCTTATCTGCTTTAGCCTCGAAACAATCATCTCTTAGACAAGCGCTGCCATTTTAATAGAATATTTAAAATTCAGTCGCTACGTTCGCAAACTGAATATTTACCAGACAAAAACCGACTACGTAAACTTCAAGTATTTTCTCTACATATTTTAGGCAAGGCGCAACGATAAGAAAGCTGAGGTGAGAAAGGGTCTGAAGGAATGCAGAAAAGGGGGAACAAAGGAACGAGGAACGTAAAGAGGAGGAAAAGATTGGATATAACGAAAACAGAATAGTAGAGATAAACATGAACGAAAGACGGAAGACAAGAACTTGAATGGTCCTGAAGCTGCCTAAAATATCCCAAATTCACTGGTGGAAAGCAAGAGGTAGTTCCTCCCTACAATGTTTTTCTATGCAAATTTGTATTTCAAACGATTAACCTGGGAAAATAGCTCCTCTTCTACATCACGTTTCAAACTTACAAAGTTTGCCCTTCGCCCCTTTTCCTTTTTTTCAAAATGTAATTTCTAAGTCTTTCGATTAGATAAGTAGATATCGAGAAAGATGGTTCATTATCGTTCGTTATCAGCCTACTGTCTAATCGCAAACACTTGGAAAGTCAAGGAACGGGAATGAAATAGAGAAAAAATTGTCTATGAATGTCGGTATCGGTAGTGAGACCATTGTAATTTTCTGATTGGCTATTGACTCATTCGCTAACAATAAAATTAATCAGCGACTATATATATGGCTGTTTCGAAAAATACTATCAGGTCGTTGAACCCGAAGCTTCCTACTCGTGTCTTCTAATCAGCACAGTCGTTCTTGAACTGTACTACAAAAAGACGAAGACGATATGATATTTTTGATAAAAAAAATCAGTATTGTATGAATAAGCTCTGAGAAATTAATCTCCGTACAGATATTACTAAAATTAGAATTTTTCTAGGATAATACCGAGATATCTTTTGAATATCTAAATATTTCTTATCCTCAAACATCATCTACGTTATATTTAATTTTATATTCTTTTTTTAATTTTATCTTGTTTACGTATCACAATTTTTCTGTCATAAACAAACAAAGTGAGTGACAACTGAGCTGTTAAGATTTATAAGGAGGAAGCGATAAGTACATAGAGAAAGAGAAGCAAGTGAGATAATAAACTATTATAATCTTCGTAGGACAAATAAAAGAATACGAAAAATGTTCGAAACGTGATTACCTACACTCTACAGACGTAAACATCTAATGCTTCATACGTATGATAGATAAACCGGTTTGGTATCGTGCGTATTTTATTCGAGGTTAACATTATTATGGCAATGCATTAATTGCAATGGCATTGCAAGTGTTTACTACGGAAAGAATATATGGGTTACGTATTCCATCGTTTTGTCATAACGAAACGAAGAAAGAAGAAAGATTCCGTACAACGACATTTCCATTTGAAAAGTGTCTTCGTCGAAACCACACTATGCAGCTTGTATTTTTAGAATAAGGAATTTACATGACGCAAATAACAACAGAGTATAATTGTCGACAGAAAGTAATGTTAAATAAAAGTAGAGGTAACTGTAATATATTAGAATTAATAATAATATAAAATAGTAGTTGCCTATAAATGTATCTTATCACTTACTACCTTCGAAACGATGCCATACACTTTTCTTTAACAATATACACATATTTATTTCTGTTAGGATCTTTTTACACTTAAAGGAAACGAAATACCGAAGGTTCTAAAATTTCCAATTATATTGTGATATTGAAATAAAAATTTACATTCGTATTTAATAAGCCGATCTTAAATTCACGATCTTAAATTTAATTTCATCGTCGTGTACAAACATTAAATATCGCCGTTAATATTTCGCTTATAAAACAGAAAGATCAATATACACGTAACACCGGTGCACGTCACTCTTAACCAAAGTAACAAACAAAACGAGGAAAACGAAAACGAGTCTAAAAGTTCCTTCTTTCCAGACCGATCCAAAACCCTTGATCAGGAGTCAACGAAAAATTCGTCTTGCTAAATTCAATAGGTGTTTTCGTCCTTTTGGTGATTTTCAAGCGGAATCTGTGCAACAGATAAGCTATCAGAATCTTGGTCTCCATTAAGGCAAAACGATTGCCTATGCATTTTCGCGGCCCGAGGCCAAACGGTAAGTACGTATAAGGAACAATGTTATCCTTATTCTCGTGGTTAAAACGTTCTGGATCGAACTTCTCTGGGTCAGGAAAATACTTGGGATCGCGATGCAACGCGTAAACAGGAAACCAAACGATGTTATCCGGATATACGGTTAAAGCCAGATTCCGCTGGAGGCAGTTGAAACTTTTGCGCACACAACCTATCGATGAAAACTATCGGAGGATATTTCCGAAGTGTCTCTGATGTCACCATTTCCATGTACTCCATTTTCGAGAGAGCCTCGTACGAAATAAACCCGTTTCCTTCTTCCACATATCGATCCACCTCATTCTGTAATTTCTCTTGTACGTCCGGATTAAGCGCCAGCTCGTGAACCATGTAACACATCAAGGTGGAGGACGTGTCGAAACCAGCCAAAAAGAAGATGAACGCCTGAGCTGTGATATCATCGATAGTCATCTGATTTGTGACAGGCTTCTCCTTATCCCTAGCCTGCATCAAAAGATGAATCATGTCCGGTCGAACGATATTTTGCTCGTCCCGTGCCTTCACGGTTTCAGAAACGACCCTATGGAAGAAGTTGGCGGTATCGCGTGAAAGGAACGATAATCCTGCCATTCTGGTTAAACGTGGATTCATACGAAATAACAGAAACTTGAGTAACCGAAAAAGACCACCAAAATTCGTCGCATCCACTCCTTTTTTATAGAACTCGTTGTTCCGATTTTTCAACGAATTCACACTTATTCCAAAAGCCACAGTGGCAATTACGTCGTTGGTATACCTAGTGAACGCATCTTTCGCCTCTATCGAACACGACAACTCTGGATGATTGTATAAATGGTCGACGAATTCCTCAGAACATTTAGACACCAGCTCGAACATGAATCTCATCTTGCTAGCTGTGAAGGATGGACTCAGTGTGTTCCTCATCTCTCTCCATCGATCACCTTTCAAGGAGAACACGTTTTTCCCGAATATCGGATCTATTTTTTCGTTGATGAAACTCTGATGATCGGGAAAATACTCAAAATTCTTCACAGCTATCTCCCTGATCATCTCTGGATCCCGAATTACCACAACTGGCGTAGAGAAATCCATCATACCGACGTACCTTGCGTTCGGATAATAATTGTAAACGAACGTACAATAATCGGGAAGGGACACGCGACGGGTGAACAGTTTCCACGCGGATCCAAATACAGGCATCGCTCCCACATGAGGAATGTGTCTCTTTTTCCAGTAACTGTACTGGTGATGAAACAAACTGATCAACTTGGCTAGACTAACAACGATCAAGCCGATCACTAACAACTTGAACGAAAAAGAGAACGACTCCATTGATGACTCCATTACCACGAGGATGAATTACGAGCGTCGACTCTGTCTCTAGTCACTAGGAGGAATGTTATAAATATGGGCGAATACATATACTCGATTTATCGTTGCACGAGGAACAGAGAAGGAGGGAGTAGAATGGCTGTTGCGTCAACTAAGTGAACAAACTGCGTTCTTCCTCGTGAATATTCTGAAAATACATTTTGTAGAAATTGTTGCTGTCGATCCTGCCGCCCCTTTACAAATTCACCGTACAGAGATAAAAAGATAAATGGGAATTAAAGTGGAATTATCGGCAACTACACAATCTCGTTTCGAAATCCTTGCATTGAAACATTGATTTTTCATGTCCTAAATTGCGCTCGCTTTTTACCTTCCTTTTTTTTTTTTTTTTTTTTGTTTTTCTATATTCCGCAATACACTCTATATAAAAGATTTGAACCTCTGCTATAGATTTTCGAAAATATAGTCACGAAATTAACATAGTCACAGACATAGAGTTCATATTCATATGAAGTAAAATATATGAAATTTTGCTCGAAATTACAATTTTTAACGACTAATAAAAAAGATAATTGTTTCAAGTTTTGCTTTAAGATTTGTTTATACAACTCCACTGATGAATAATAATTCTATGAAGCGTAGAATTCATAAAAATTCTTTTTACTATCTCATGGCCTAAACTGATGACGATATCCTTTTATGAAAACAATCTACAAAAACCGATGCGTAAGTGTTGTAAAAGGAAATTTATTTGCCAGTCTACTATTCTTAAATCACATCCCGATGGCATAACGATAAAAACGCATACGAATATGTCTCGTTTGAAAAATTCTATATTATATCAGTGATTGTATGCAGTAGAGCAAGTGAACTGTTCTTCTAGACTTTTTAACCTTCTTCGAACGGCATTTAACTCTAACAGGGCAATGTATCATAGCTGGTTTTAACACTAAGACACTAACAAATATACAAATTCTTAGCATTCTGTACAATAAGAAGAAAATTAATTACATCGTTATTTGGTTATTTGCAAAAAAGCTACTACTATATATATAAATACTAATATATGTTTATCATATACCGAGGTTAATAAAGCCTCTATTCTAGCATTTAATAATCTTGTATATCTAAGTCAATTATCTCTTAAATTACTACGCTGTTTAATGTGAAACAATAACAAAATACATACTATGCTCTTTGTTGCTTGAAAATCGACAAAACTTAAGATAATATTACTTGGTGGTAATAAAATATCTACAACATGTGTTTACTTGTTTAATTACGAAACACATAACTCATAAAGTAACACATAAATGTAAATGCTTATCATACGATTATCATACGAATATCATACGAATCGTGCATCAGAGTACGTTTAAGGTATTCTTTTTCCTAATGTAATCAGAAATCCTGCCACAGGGATCGATATAAGACTATTTTTTGGGAATACAAAAGGAGTTCGCATCTTCTCGCTAGGTTGCAAGAAATTTATGCAAAATGTGAACCATTAAAATTTTAACTTCCATCAATACGAAATGATCGGTGATACATTTTCGAAGTCCAGCTCCAAACGGCGTATACGTGCATGGAACAATGTTATCCTTATTCATTTCGTTAAATCGTTCAGGATCGATTTTTTACGGATCAGAAAAATATCTAGGATCGTGATGTAACGCGTACACAGATAACCAAATGGTATCACCAAGATATAAAATAATACCATCATATCCTGGCTCCATTGGAGAAAATTCGAATTTTCGCGTGCATTGCCTATCCATGATAATTAGCATCGGATATTTTCTAAGGGTCTCCGACATTACCACCTTCATAGAGAGAGGATTTCTAACGTTAACCTCGTAGTGAAAAAATGTTTTTCGAAAATAGAGGCTCCATGTGCTCATCGATATACAATACGTTTTATGATGTGTAAAATGCTCGAAGCTCTTCACGGTTATTCCTCGAATCAATTTCGGAGCACGAATTAATAGATTTGGCAAGGTAAAATCTATCGCTCCAATATATCTTGCATTGGGATAATAATTATAAATAAAGTCACTATACTTGATGAACAATTTTCCACGGACAAAAATCTGGACCAAATATTGGAATGGATCTAACATGAGGCACGTTGTTCTTTTTCCAATAAGTTTGTTGTCGATATATCGTTGCAAAGAACTTGAGTAAGGTTATCGTGATCAAAGTGATCGCTAATAGAGTAAACGCTGATGAGGTCGATAGAATCTCCATAGCACTCTCAGCAGCAAATAACTGTCGTCTGTCAGCTACAAGGTTACAAATACGAACCGAGCACATGTACAAAGTTTAACGTCAAACGGTGGAGGAAGGGAGAATACAGAAGATGATATCATTATTGTATTATATCTGTCCTCCTTTCTGTATCGTAACAAGAACAATTTAAGCAACTTCAATTCATGTTCGATTCGAAAATGAAACGAACGTACACTGCCATTGACAAATATTAGAACACATACATACCTGTTTATATGTTATAACGTGGTATTTGATCTTAATTTTGACTAGATAGGGATACAATCGAAGGAAAGGTTAAAGGCGTGATAAAGAATGGTGCGAAAGATATAAATAATTTCCTCTGTCTCGATACAATATTGATCAATAAAGTATAGAATTAGAATTCCATGAATTTAATCATATTTGATGTTATGGAGCGTACAGGGATTCGTAGTCGTATCATTTTC
Source organism: Bombus flavifrons (assembly GCF_040668555.2). NCBI lineage: Eukaryota > Metazoa > Arthropoda > Insecta > Hymenoptera > Apidae > Bombus > Bombus flavifrons. Next base: position 935,319 of record NC_138455.1, read on the forward strand.
ACATAGTTTTCTCGATGCATATAAAGTAGAACAAAAAAGTGAAACAAAGAGCATGTCGGTGGAGAAATAGAACGGAAACAAAATCACATATACGGAAACTTTATTTATAATCAAATTTTCATTATTTGCTGAATTTTATTAGTCGCAAGATACAAACGTAACTAGATGCCTTTCGATAAGAACGTTAATCAAACTCTGTTTTCTCAAAGATGGAAGAAAATGATCACAGAGAGAAGCCCATATCCTTAAGAAGAGAAATATAAATATAGTACAAAGTAAAAGAAACATAAGTCAAAACGATCAAATAATAACAATTTTGAATTAAAATAAAAATGAAACAACAAATTATGTATACATTTGTTAATGTACAAATAATAGTTAACCGTAATATAAAGTTAAACAACAATATATACTTTATGGCGTACCTAACTCTTCCTCTTCTCCAAAGTAAGCCAAAATCCGTGTTTTGATGCCGGTGTAAAATCAATCTTCTTGTACACAATAGGAATTGTTGTCTTTTCGTTAGGTTTTATAATAAACTTTTCCAGCAGACGGATTATCAAAAGCTTAGTCTCCATTAAAGCGAAACGATTGCCAATACATTTCCTAGGGCCTACTCCAAAAGGTATATACGTATAAGGATTAATAGTACTTTTACTTTCGTTGCTAAACCGTTCAGGATCGAACTTCTCTGGATCGGGAAAATATTTAGAATCGCGGTGAAGCGCATAAACAGGGATCCAAATATTGTCATCAGGATACACTGTCACACTTTGGTAACCTGGCGCCGCTGCAGGCAATTCAAATTTCTTTGCGCAAACTCTATCGACTATCAACGATGGAGGATGCATTCTAAGCGTCTCGGATATTACCATTTCCATATATTCCATCTTCGACATAGCCTCGTAAGAAATTTCCCCGTTTTCTTTTTCCAAATAATAATCTACTTCTTCACGTAACTTCTGTTGAATATCTTGATGCAAAGCTAACTCGTAAACCATGTAACACAACAAAGTAGAAACAGTGTCGAAACCGGCTAAAAAGAAAATGAACGCCTGAGCTACAATATCGTCGATGGTCAGCTGATATGAGGGTTGCTTCAAATCTTTGACCTGCATCAAAAGATGGATCATGTCTGGTCTAACGATGCCCCACGTTTTCCTTGCAGTTACCGTTTCAGAAATCACATTCCAGAAAAAGTTGGCCGTTGCTCGAGACAGGAACCTCAGTCCTGCCATTCTCGTTAGACGCGGGTTCAACCGAAATAACATGAATTTTATTAAACGAAGCGTACCACTGAACGAAGAAATATCGATTCCTCTTTTGTAGAACTCGTTGTCTGGATTCTTGAGCGAGTTCACATTTATTCCAAATGCAACTGTGGCGATTACGTCGTTTCCGTATCTAGTAAAGATGTCTTTCAGCTCCACCATCGAGTGAAATTCTGAATGTTCGTACAGATAACTAACGAAATCGTTCGAACACTTGGATACTAGCTCGAACATGAATCTCATCTTATTGCCTGTGAAAAATGGACTCAATGAGTTCCTCATCTCTCTCCATTGATCATCTTTCAAGGAGAATACATTTTTCCCGAAAATCGGATCCATCTCCTCGGATACGAAACTTCGATGATTTGGGAAATGCTTGAAACTCTTTACGCCTATTTCGTTGATCAGCTCTGGATCTCGTATGACCACCGTTGGCGTAGCGAAATCCATCACCCCGATGTACCTTACGTCAGGGTAATAATTATAGACGAACATACAATAATCCGGGAAAGTAATACGACGAAACATGACTCTCCAAGCAGTTCCAAATATCGGTCCTGCCAGTACATATGGAACTTTATTCTTCTTCCAATAGGTGAACTGTCGGTATATTATCGGAATCAACTTCGCCGAAGTAATGATGATTAAAGAGATGAACAATAACCCAAAAGTAGATAAAAATAATACTTCCATCGTTACGAAAATGTGTTTGGACGAACTGTCAACTAGTAAGAGACTATAGCGTAATCGTTAACAAATATCTCTATATAAAGGAAACGAATAAGGTGGGAGGGCAACAATTTTGCAGGAGAACGGCCATGGATAAAAGGGTGTTCACCTCAGATTTTCAGATAATCGATATTTTTTAGATCACTTTCTGCAGATAGAAACTTTTTTAAAGCAGTATCAACTTGAATTTTATAAAGCTGCAGATACGGAAATCAATTAATTCTGTCACGTGGAGTTATCAGACATAGAGGGCATTTACCTCTTGGTATCGGAGATTAAATTAGAGATTAATTATCGAAGAAAAAATCAATAATTCCGTACAAAATATATTTCTTAGCGAATTAAAATTATCTCTTCCGTGCGTATTTTACTCCTTACACTTGTATGGAATAAAAAAACAACGCCATTTAATATTCTTTCAAACTGAAATGAGTAAAATCAATTCTTGAGAACACAAAATCTGTTGATTGCGAATCGTAAATTTATGTATATATTTATTTATTATTATCTATTATGTATATATTTATTATTATTAAATTTATGTATATATTTATTATTATCTATTATGTATATATTTATTATTATTAAATTTATGTATAATCATTTATAATATAATTTAGCAAAAAGAAAATATTAAATCGTCAAATCACATACATAAAACAAAACAGCTAAAGATGCGATAAAGAAAAGAAGTAGTCGATATTCATAATATTACGAAAGCAAGCACAACAAATGAAATTCTTGATTCAATTATCAAATGTAATCACTTACCAATGAAGACAAAGATCTGATGATGCGAGTACCGCAGTAACATCGAAATGGAGATAGTCTGAAATAACCAAATACGTTACTGTAAATAAAATGTAATAAATCACAAAAAAATAAATTTAATGTCCCCATGTTATAATTTAAAGAATGAGGTCTAGACGGATAGTCATACAAAAGAGAGTTATTATTTTTTCTAATTTCGAATCTAAATAAAATTAATCGTAATGAACGAATAATTTGAATAAAAAAACAATAATCTTAGTAATAAATCTTTCTTTTTTCTATTTTTCTTATATATCGAGTAATATGTATCAAAGCGGTAAAAGTATTTATTATTTCGTGAAAAGGGATTGCAATAAAGACAGGATACGAAGCAAATTGCAAGCCGAACGGTCACACTCGGTTACCAGGTTGAGAGCGAATAGTACAATTGAATTGCGAATGGTTCAGATTGTACTAGCACCTGACACCCCGAGATAATTCACTATTTACTATGAGCAACCTTGGTAACAAAAACGTTTAATAGTACTTTGCAGATGCGTCAGTGCTATTTACGAGCTACTGATACAAAAGAGACAAAAATTCCATGTAACCTAAGATCAATGTATGAATTCGATTGGAATGTGGAAAATATTTTTTTGGAATATCCCTATCACTTCTCATTTCGGAATGAAAAGACTACTAATTTGTAGAGTGATCAACATAATAACCAATCGCAAGATGCGGATTGTAGATTTTTGTAAATTTTTCATATTCTAGCTTAGAATCTAGAACAATATTCATTACAATATCTACTTCAGTATATATGCATATTTTAGAAAACACCTACCATGTATCACATGAAAACGAATATTTGCGTTCATTAAAAAAAAAATAATTCACAATACTTTTTATTTGTATAAAATGACGCTCCCAATAATTGATAAGTAACAATATACGAACAATCAACCAAACCATCATATTAACGCTTAGTAGTATATAAGTACTAATTTTGAAATTACATATATTGGCTCTATGACTAGCAAAGTCAAAAGACTATATCACCACTATTATAATAATGAAAGTAAATGTTTAATAACAATCCTATTTAACATTAAAAATCTTGACATTAAATAACATTTTATTGCTTACCTAAATAATTTGTCATACAACTCAACATTTCAGATATATCCTTTTTTTAGATATTCAATTGTGCACAGCAATACTTTATTTAAGTACATCTTTACACGTTTTTGTTATTTGAATTGTATTTATCTTTTATAATTCCTATGGAAATTTTAAAAATTAAAATTAAAACTTTTTATGCATTAATATGTTCAAATATTATTATTGGTGTCTTTTTAATATACTTTCACAAAATTTATTTTGCTTTATATAATAACCTCAATGGGATAAATTAAATCAATAAAAATATGAAAGCAAAACACATTTTGTCTAATTTGATCGAAGAAATGAATATAGTCTTCCACAACAAAAAAGAAGCATTGTCAATTAAAAAAGACAAGAGAAGAATATTGTTTCAAAGTGTATATCGTACTACAACGGAGGGTATATACCCAATGTCATGTGCATATGACAGAGAAGATACTGAGTAATATATAGATGACGACAGTTCCGTACACGTGACTTCACGGTGGGTTGACCGAGGGTGATCCCAGGTAGAATACCCCAAGCACTGAAGTAACATTCACGTGTTGTGGCACGAGATTCATTTATCTCCCATCTCAACCACAAACTACATTCAAATATTTTCAATGCTTTATGTGAAATATGTATTACAATGAATCTTATGAAGAAAAGGACACCACATTTCATGTAGATTTTTTAATAAATTCTATTTGAGTTAAATTGTTTTAACTAAATTGTTATTATACACGATGAAACACGCATAAGAAATATCATTTTTTGTATGTAAACATTTTTGTTTGTAACTTTAACGATACCGAATTATAGCGCTGTAATCACTATTTCCAATTATAGGAATTTACATAAATTTGAAATCATTGCAAAGCAATATTTAATATTAAAATTTATACTATAATAGCAATGATAAAATTAAATACAAGAAATTGGAGAAAAAGATCAGATACTATGTTCAACTAATATATGTACATATATACACATACATATATAATTCACTAGAATGTATAAGTCACCTTAATGAATAACAAATCTTGCAAATTTTCTATTTGAACATTTCTTCTACTCAAATTATTCATGCATAGAATAATTGGCTTTTCACTATATCCATCGTGAATAGCTAGGTATGAACTAGATGTAGACTGCCGCACAATGCATTGCATTTGAATCATGGTTAGTAGTATGCAATATTACTCATTTGTTCGCTCGCCGTAAACCCATTAAACACGAGTGGAGCTATTCGTTGGTCCGTATATGATCCAATCACTTCCTAACACCCGGGGAATACCCCGAAATTTCACAACCCATCAGACATGCGTGCTGTTTATATTGGAATGTAGTATTCGATAAATATTGACGTAAATTACTTATTCAATTACAAAATATAAATTATCTATTAACAAAAATTGTCGAAGATGATATTCATTAAAAAAAAAAATTTAACTACAAAAGTAATATTTTTGTCCTATATCGATCGCAACTAAAACAGCAATTAGTGAAAGTAGCCATCATTAGTAATTTAAATTCCAAGATTCTTAACAATCGTCTCTTACTGGTTGCAGCAAAACGTATTTGAGAACAATTTGATACAAAATTGCCAACTTGGGGGTCTCTGTAACGAATATGATACCTCTAATAACGTTGATTTATACCCGACGGTTCAATTCCAAGGGGATCACAGAATGTAAGGGTACAGGTGGTTGGAGAGTTATACGCGGGTTACCTCAGTGCGTGGTTACTTTAAATTGATTGCCATATCCTTTTACACGTACTGGGTTGTCGTGTGGACACGTGTGATATCAACCCCTTGACGGAGAGGAATATATCCGGATCGAAAACACGTAGCACATGAAACTAAATCCAATTTACACTTCCAGAACATTCTGGAGCTATGATTATCATATCGTAATGCGATATTATAACACCGAAACGTGCAAATACCAATAGCTTCATTTTTTTAACACAGAAATTGCAGGGAAAAATGTAACTTAAAAAAAATGAATAAATTTATAAATCAATAAATCATGTATCTTAATACATAAACTGATAAAAGATTTACTTTGTTTTACGTATAATATCAAATATTCAATCTCATATCAAAAAAGAAAGAAATTTAAATTCTATTTTTGATCGTTCGTATAATTGTAAATTACAAACAATGAATGAGATATTTAGCATTGCATGCGATTATCACTAAAAACAAAATATACTTACAAAAACTAACATGATAAAAAATGCAGCAAGATACGTAGTTCTAGCCATCCACATGTTTACAAATCGATAATGTTCTCCGGTCACCACGTTTCTACATAACAAAATTAATATATAATGTTACAGTACTAATATTAAATAATATAAACAAAAAGAAATAAATTTAAATTTATTTACCGTAAAAAACCTTGATTATCTTCATGCTCTGCCAATGTCTTAATACTCGCCATCAGTAAGTCATCGTATCCTAAGAGTTCATCAAGTATTAATCTGGAGAAATCATCGCCAAAGCATTTGTCATTAACAGGATCCAAAGTAACGATTTTTACAGGAATGTTTAATCTTTGCCGTGCTACAGGTGATAATCTCAAGAAGCCATATTCCAATGAATATTCTACGATATAACCATCTCCTGAAAAGAGAGCAATTTGTTAATAAAATATTTAAAAAATAATTATATGATCATTAAAGTCATCAAATTACTATTATTTTTGTTCCCAAATTTTTTAAGAATTATGGCATAACTATACCTGCTCTAACTTCAGAATTTGGATCTTTTAACGATTGAATAACGTCTTCTTTATTAGACTTATTTGTATCCTGCCCTATAGTATTATTTTCTGTATTTGTTAATAGTATCTTCTCATCTAAAACCTGGAATGTTAACATTTGAAACACAATTTAATATAAGACACCCCGCATATAATATATATTTCATATTTATATAATATATTTACTTCTTTAGTATCTCTTTTCATCTCATTCCATTCCAGTTTAGTAGATAATGAAGGACTTGTTGTAGTGTTAGTAATACTTAAATTTGGATCTTGAGTTTTTCCAGGCACAGTGGCACTTCTAATAACTATTTCTTTTTCAGACAATGTTAAACTGTCATGATTTTCTTCATTCGATGCATTATTTATATCACGTTCTTCATCAACAGCAGATGGTTCGATATTAATAAATCTAAAGATAAAATAAAAAAGTAAAATACTGTATTAATAATTATAATAATATATAATATGAAAGTTTCATTTTTTTTATATATTTTATCCCTCCTTACCCATCTCTAGTTAATATTCCTAAAGCACTAGTTAAGTCATCAACTTTTTCTTGTCGCAGTTTCTCCTCTTTTGCGTAACTCTTTTCTATACTATAATCTTCTCCTCCATTTCTAAGTATCTCAACTCTTAATATACCATCACGAGGCCAATCATCTCTTATATGTTCTAAACAATTAGTTGGTGCTCGTGAAAATACTATGTGAATGTAAGCCAACACAAAAAATGCTGCTATAGCCTAAAATAAATAATTTTAAATCTTTTATTAAATTTGAATATATTATTTTTAAATCATAGTTACCTTCAATAAAACTATAAATTCTATAAATCTTCTGACAGGCCGTGGAAATGTTCTGGCATAAGTTAATGCTGCTTTAATAAATATTGCATGGAACAATCTATCCCTTACATTAACTAATGGGTTTTGATTATTATTATTCCTAGCAGTATTCATATTGTTATTATTTAAGACTGGTCGAGTTGGACTACTTGTGTTATGATTGTTATGTATAGCTGCACCGTTCTGATTATTTGTTATTCGTATTGTAGCACCATCCACTTGTGGCATTTTAAATATTATATAATATTTGTATTTAGTGGATGATGTAATAGCTAATAATTCTGTTTCATACTACTTCTATGTATGAAATCTCTTAAAAAGTGCTTATACATGTCGTGTATGTACATTTCCAAATCAAAGTGAATTCTTAAATATCCTGAAACAAATAATAATGATAATATTAAATTAAAATTATCATATACTATTACATAAATTTACATATTTTATAAAGTTTTCATCTTTTACATAGTTTTTATAAGTTTTCACCTAGAAATATTCATCTTTAACATTAAATTATATATAATTAAAATAGATAATACACAGCATTGTTAAAAACTTATTTTATCTATATGATTAAAGTTGTATGATACATCTATGATATACATTTAAAAATTTCTTTAGCATTTTATTTCATAATCAATCAATTTGCATACAAGACTGCATAGAGACTATATAGAAGGTAATATTACATTTGTATATCATAAACTTTACATATTAAATTTGTTATTAATAATAACAACTACAACTAATGTGGAATATAACCTATAGCATACATTCTGCATGCATCATAACCTATTTGGCAATCGCATTTTTACGTTTCAGATTATGATACTTATAAATATAATAGGATCACTTATACACAATATTTCTTTTCAGTTACATCATGATGTCAGATAAATTTTTATTAATTAAGAAAATAAATAAATGCACCAATTACATATTTTGTTATATAATTAAATAATTTAAAAGACGTCAGTAATTACATATCAAAAGGAAGTATATGCAACGTTATATATTTTATATTTGTTACGAATACATATATATCTCTAAATTAATTGTTATTCACCGGACGTGACATTTCGCAGCTGGCACATGAATTCGTAACTTTTTAAGATACAAATCAGCCATATCGTACCTTCTTTAAGCTGAACGTTGTATTATAACGTTGTATTTCTAAAGTTTTATTGTTCTCTTGCGTGTCACTGCAGATAATAATAAATTTATAACAGTACCGCTTGCAAATATTAACAAATTTAATTTTTGTCAAATTGTCACTTCATCATCATATGTTTTGATATTCCAGAACTTGTATTATAATAGTCCCCAAATATAACAATATGAAATGTGACCAACATTATAGCACAAATTTTAAAAACTTATCAATGTTTTATTCCCTATTAATTTTTATTGAAACTCTGTTGTTGATCAATCACTAAAAAGACTCAGCTAATAACATAATATTCATTGATACGTTAATTTTAAATTTAAATGTTTAGATGACAAAAAATATTGTAAAGAAGGATAAAGTTTTGAATATTTGAACAAATATAATACTTTGTAAAGGAGCATATAGTTAATATAATATCAAGACACTATTAAAAATATACTGTATAATTTTATGTGAATTCATACGAATAAACTATCTTTAAGTAACATATTCAAGGTATAACATATTGAAGATAAAATCTATTGTTTAATAATATCATTAGTTGCTGCATTATTTACAATTATGAATTCTCCAAGATCACCACAAACTCCTCTCAGTTTTGAATTAAAGAAAATCATTAATGATAGAAATGTTTTAAGTATGCGTAGTCGCATGAAAGGTATATAATTAATAATTTATGCTTTTATCAAATAATTGTAAAATGTGAAATGTATAATGTTTATATTTCCAGTTCTCAACAGTATAAATGAACATAATCAAAAACAATATGAAGAGAAAGAAAAAGATTTAAAGTTTCAAGCTATACAGGAAATTTTAACAACAGAAGCTACATATTTAAGGCAATTAGAAATTTTAATGGAGGTATTATTCACATATATTTACAGATATTTGATAACATAGATATCAATGATAGAATAAAACATAAGCATATATGTACTTTTTTCAGTATTTTGTACAACCCATAATAGAAAGAAAGTTATTACATCATAGTTTACTTTCAACATTGTCTGAAAACATAAAGACATTATATAATGTTAGTGGAGAATTAATAAAGGAACTAAAACAAGATCCAAGAAATATTGCAGGCGCATTTCACAAACTTGCTCCATTTTTTAAATTGTATTCTGTTTATGCTTATGATTATGAACAAATTTTATCACTACTACAGGTATTTGTTATTACATTAGTTGACTAGTTAAAGATTACTGCTATATAGAAAAATTTCTTGTTTTAGATTAAACAAGAAAATGATACTGAATTTAAAAATTTTATTAGTAAGCAAGAAACAAGACCAGAAGTTGGTAGAAAATTACCTTCACTATTAATTACTCCAATACAAAGGGTACCTAGATACAAACTACTATTGAGAGAAGTCTTGCAACATACATCTAACAAACATAAAGAATATAATCTTTTACAAGGTAATTGCAAGATAGCATAAAACAATATCATTTCAGTTTCAAGTATTATATACTAAATAAATTGATTATTTTACAGCATGTTTAGTAGAAGTGGAGAAAGCTGCAAGGCATATAAATACCTTCATTGAACAATATGAAGAATCACAAAAATTACTAAGACTTCAAAAATGTATTGTAAACCCAATTAATTTGATAAAACCTGGTAGAAAATTAATCAAGCAAGGAGCATTAATGAGAGTCTCTAGACGAGGAAGCTCTGCATATAGAAGATATTTTGTTCTTTTGAATGACATTTTATTATATTGCAAAGGTGATCCACAAAATTCACTGACTGTATGTTGTGTTTTACCATTGAATAAGTGTAAAATTGAATCTGTTTTGAGTGGTGGATTGTTTTGTGTTACTTGTTTAAGTGAAACACTTTTACTTTATTCTGAGAAAGATGATAGTAATTTATGGATAGAAGCTATACAAAATTCTATAAAGAAGGTATTATTGAAAGATAATAACTTCTCTTACTTAAATATTAAATTTAATAACTGATTTATATTATCTTCTTATTTTAGTATGCAGAATGTAGACAAACATTAAGAAAGGATAGCAGTTCAAGAAAACCATTAAGGCATAACAATCTTAATTCATTTCCATCTGAAAATATACCAATAGTCGCTGGTAAAAGAAAGAGATCATACAAAGAAACGGAGGTGTGTATGATACTCTTTGTCAATTTTAACATTTCTTTACTCTAATAAATTTTAAAAGTATATTAAATTAACAGATTAATCTAGATGCATCAAAAATTACATATTTGAAAAAAGATAATGAAACAGATGCAGATATACAATCAAATAATAGCTGTTTGGTACTTCTAAAAAGATTTAAAAGATTTAAAAATGACGATAATTCTAAATATATTAAGTCTTGTGAACAAAGCATCAATTGTGTAAGTTTTGATATACTGTTTTATAAATATAAAAATGTTGATACTCTATAATTTATATACAATTTCTTTGCAGAAAATTACGGATAAAGAAAATATACATTTTACAGAATGCAGTACACCATGTTTATCTCCTAATAAGTTTGCAAATTTTAAACAAGAGTCATCAACACTCAAATCCATCAGTGCATTCTTTGCATCTCTTGGTTCATCTTTAAAGGAATTCTTTTGGTTTAGGTAATACAGTTTCATGAAATTATTAATAAAATTAACGAAATAACGAGATGATCTTCTAAAATCCCGATATTTTCCCCTCCACTTTCCTCATGAATTATTTAAACGTCTATACTACTAATAAAATTCAATGTAGTTTATACACATATACATATGTACGTATATTTGAACTATTCCAAACACAGTCATCCGTACTCTAAAAGTAACAAATATAAAAAAAATAAATAACTAGATATTTATATACAAAAATAAAATAACATATCTTATAGAACGAAAAATTACTAATTTAAAATACAGATGCAGCAAATATATTCTTTCTATTCATGATTATTATATAAAAACATACAGTAGACATTATCATCATATAAATATAATCTTGTGTAACATAAATAAGATACAGAAATCCCTAGATAGGACTAAATCTGGCTGAATTAAACGAAGACACTCTGATACCTACAAATGATAAGACAATTGAATTTTTTATCATATAATTAACAAAATATCATTTCGAATCCAGGTAGGATAAATTTTTAAGAGTGTAACATAAGATAAAAAAGATAATAGAAATTTATAAAAAAAGACAAGTAATGAATAATATAAAATAAGTACTACACATTTTATGTTATACTATTAAAAACAGAGAAAGCAACATTTTTAAATATTATATTTTATTATCTATCACTTTAATATGTTTAAACAGTACTTTTTGTCTTTAAATTTATTTGTTAGGATATATACGAAACTTAAATGAATTTTGTCGCAGGTTATGTTTATGTCGCATTTAATAAATGAAATCTATATAATAATACAATAAGAAAAGTATTCCTTTAAAACGTATAATTATCTGGTTTAAAAGCAATTAAGGAATAATATGTTTAAAGAAAATATAAATAAAATATTAAAAAGATTTCTTTTCCTTTTAACCAAAGTATACATATGTATATATTTGTATATACATATGGTGAAAAGCATTTACTAAAACAAGTAATATTATCAATATACACGTATATTAAAATAACTACAAGAAAGTTCTTAATTTCATATTTATAAATAGGATTTAATAATAATAAATTAACTGTATAAAATAAAACTAATGTTCGAAATAAAGTTTTACATATTTTAAACATATGTTACATGTAACATTATATTATATTATCATAAAAGTTACTCAAAAATTGTATGTATATTGCAGATGCTTCTATATTCTTTGATGGAGCTAAAGAATTAAAGAATTTATACACTATCATTTTTTACATAAGTAGTAATTTCAATTGAGTATACTTTGATATACATATCTGTGGATTAATATATAATATTTACATTAATTTAAAGTATAACAAAAACTATGTCAATTTAGTTTCTTTATTATATAAAAGTAATATAGACTGTGATCCAAAACCTTTTTAAAATAATTATATGTAAATTTAAATGGGAAAACTGTAATAGAACTTTTTAAAAATTTGTTCCTCTTAATTCTTTTATTTTAAACTATTATTGCATCAAATTTTTTAATTTTATGAACCATACATAGAATCTAGTTATACGAAATATGTATGATTTATTATAGCAAACCTATAATATTTTAAACATGAATGGTATAATACCTGAAATGGAACAAATCATTAGTCAACTTGAAAGGGGAACTGTAGTAACAAAATTTTTTTCAAGAAAAAGACCAGAAAAGAAAACTCTTATGATAAGAAGAGAAACTAGACAAATCGTATGGTCACGGAGTGCAACGTTTAGACCATTTGATGGTTCAGGTAAAAATACTTTAGCTTTTGAAGATATTAGTAGATAATTTATTGCAATAACATTATTTTGTAGTCCAAAAGAATAAAAATAAAAATTGATTGAAAATGTATAAGAGGACTAACAAATGTGTAATTTTATACAACAATATACAATTGAAATAAATTTTCACCTAACATTTTAGGCACACATTTTGCATGGTTATGAAGATATATCTACAGCAAAAATGGGCAAAATATTATCTGAGGATACTATTTATAGGTCAAAAACCTGAAGGAAAGGTCCTTGTGAATAATGTATATGGGTGAGTTTATGACAAAGATACAATCTAAATCAGTTAATGACTTGCATCTCATAAGCTTTTATGTACATGTTTTATATCTCATATTAAATTAAACCATTTTTTTTCTGGCCTGGTTATTATCCATTTTGATATTGAATTAAATATACAAATATATATGCATATCTTGGTGGACATTTCCTTCATTTTTGGTCTACAAACAAATCTGCCCATGGATACTGTTGATATATTGGATCAGCCCTATGGGATAGCATGGGTATTTGATTAAACTCAAAGCTTTTATTATTATGCACTGTTTGCATATATTACAGCAAAACATGCATATGTAATAGAATAATTGAAAAAATACAAATACTTTCTAAAGCTGCTTTTATTTCTTCAAATGCTTAATGTTTAAAAACATATTTTTGCACATTATATTAACATACAATATTATATATATATGTACTCACAATATAATATATATACATATATATATGTATGTAGTTGACATATATTATACTGTATTCTATTTTTGTATTCGATATGTTACATGCACTACTAAATGCATTAAACAACATTTTGTCATTTGATTTTAGTCGAAATAAGGGAAATCAAAGAAATTAAAGTAGGGAAGCATTCTAAAGATTTTGAGAAGTGGCCGGAAGATGCAAAAAGAATAGAAAATCTTAGATGTTTTGTTGTATATTATGGTTCTGAATTTCGCCTTAAAACTCTTTCAATTTCTGGTAAAATTTATTTTTAAGTTTTTATTTCTTACATAAATATCATTTATACTATAATTTTACAAGTGGCTACTTTTATATATTCATTTCAGCTCTCAGTGAAAAAGAATGTGAACTTTGGGTAAAAGGATTACGTCGGTTGGTTCAAGATACTATAAAAGCTCCTTATCCTTTACAAGTTGAAAGATGGCTAAGAAAAGAATTTTATGCAATGGAAAATTCAAGGGAAACGTAAAATATTATATTTTTATTTATAAATTTAAGTTATTTTTGAGATTATTTAATTTGATATTTCATATTTTATAGAGTTACTTTAAAAGATATAAAAGCATTTTTACCTAGAGTTAATTGTAAAACAGCAACGAATAAACTTAGGGAACTTTTTCAAGAAATAGATACAAGAAACAGAAATGAACTTGGCTTTGATGATTTTGTTGCACTTTATCATAAACTCATCTTTGATCAAAGTGTAAGTTTTTTTATTTATTAATACATATTTCTAATATCTATATATGTTGTATCATCTACTATTTTTGTATTTTTGTAGAATCTTACAGATTGGAGTAAATTACTTAATTATTCTAAAACGGGACAGATTGTTACAGTACAAGAGTTCCAAAATTTTCTAATAACTGAACAACAAGACCCTTTAGGAAATAATGAGGTTGAAGTATCGTGTTTCATTAGAGATTATTTACAAGATCCTCAAAGGGATGTACAGGAACCGCACTTTACGTTCTCGGAGTTTATCGATTTCCTGTTTTCGAAACAAAATTCCATATGGGATTCAAAATATTCGCGAATTTATCAAGATATGACTAAACCTCTTGCACATTATTGGATAGCATCATCACATAATACGTAAGTATGATTTTTCTTTTGTAGAAGAATAAGTATTATAAAAATAAATAGTCCAGTTGCATAAAATATTCTTGCAGATACTTAATGGGAGATCAAATTAGCAGTGAAAGTAGTTGTCAAGCTTATGTTCGTGCGTTAAGAGCTGGATGTAGATGTATAGAACTTGATTGTTGGGATGGGCCAGATGGAATGCCCTTTATTTTTCATGGGCACACACTCACTACAAAGATTAAATTTTTAGATGTTATTAAAACCATCAAAGAGCACGCTTTTGCTACCTCTGAGTAAGTATAACTATATGTCTGTTTAATTTCTTATCTTAAAGGCTAAAATATAAATATACTTCTTGTACAGTTATCCTGTCATTTTATCCATTGAGGATAATTGTACTTTACCACAGCAACGTAAAATGGCAATTACAATGCAAGATGTATTTGGTGATATGTTATTAGTTCAACCTGTAGATAAAAATGAAACTTCTTTACCATCACCACATGCACTGAGAAGAAAAATTATATTGAAACATAAAAAACTACCTGATGGCGTAGATGAAACATCATTTCTGATTCGAAATGATGAAAGTAGGCAAGAAATGGATCTTCGAAATACAGTTAAAAATGGCATTCTTTATCTTGAAGACCCCGTTGACAGAGAATGGAATCCACATTTTTTTGTATTAACACAACAGAAACTATTCTACACAGATACATTTTCTAGAACCCAAGAAACTGAACACGATGATGATGAAGAAACTGTAGTTCGACGACCGACTGATGTATGTATACACAGCAAAGACGTTTTAAGTGAAATTTTGGAATTTTATTGTATTATATTTATAATCGATTATAATACAGGGAGTACCGAACGATGAATTACATTTTGGAGAAAAATGGTTTCACGGTAAATTAGCAAGAGGAAGAGAAGAAGCAGAAGAATTACTACGACGTTATTCGCACCTCGGTGATGGCACATTTTTAGTTAGACAGTGTGTTACATTTGTGGGCGATTACTGCCTTTCATTTTGGCGCAAAGGAAAAGTAAATCATTGCCGTATTAAACTGAAACAAGAAATGGGTCAAACACAATATTACCTGATTGATACAAATTGCTTTGATAGTTTATATAGTTTAATTACACATTATCGCAATCATCCATTAAGAAGTCAAGTAAGAATAAACAAAATTAAAAATTGTAATTAAATCTGATATCATGGTTCTATTAATTAACAATTTTGTAATGAAATAAATAGGAATTTTTAATCACGCTTCAAGAACCTGTTCCACAACCAAACAAACACGAAGAAAAAGAATGGTGGCATGCTGAATGTACTCGAACTCTAGCCGAAGAAATGTTAAAACGAATTCCTACAGATGGTGCATTTTTAGTGAGACCAAGTGAAAAAGAAAGCAATTCTTATGCTATATCTTTTAGGTAAAATTTTTTAAAGTATTAATTATTATTTAAAATAATATTTTTTAAATCTACTTTTACTATGTTACAGAGCAGAGAAAAAAATTAAGCATTGCAGGATTAAACTAGAAGGACGTTTATATACTATTGGTACTGTACAGTTTGAAAGTTTGGTTGAATTAGTTAATTATTATGAAAGGCACCCGTTATATAAAAAAATTAAATTAAGCCACCCTGTAAATCAAGATGTTATTAGAAAGATGGAATTGGTAGCGTATTTTACATTTTTATTTATTAAGTTATACTTTCTGATCTTATCGAATTGCTTCATTACATTCAGGATATAGATGATGGATCTGTTTATGGCATTCCTGGTTATATGGACCCTACTAGTTTTACGTCAAAAGTAAGTTATAGTAATAAAAGAATAACATATACGAAATATATGAGACATTTAATATACTTTAAAGGTGACTGTAAAAGCTATATATGATTATAAAGCAAGGAGGGATGATGAATTAACATTAGTAAAACATGCTATAATAACAAATGTACATCGACAAAGTGGTGGTTGGTGGCGAGGAGACTACGGCGGTAAAAAGCAACATTGGTTTCCCGCTAGTTACGTGGAAGAAATAAAACCGCAAGAAAGCCAAGGAGATGTAAGTAATTTACAGGTCATGATCTCAAATATTATCATTAAATATAGTTATATGTTATCTTATTTTTGACTTTCAGTCAGCAGATTCTATGATGTTTGGTAGCCTACAAAAAGGCTCATTAGACATTATGGGTGCTGTGGTTGAATTAAGAGTAGGGGGTCGATCTGGATTAGAATGGATACTAAGAATACAAAATCCAAGTATGTGTTCAGTATTTGAAGTAGCAACTTCATCAAAAGATACCGCACTAGAATGGATGTCCAGTATTAAAGAAACTGCTCAAAATGCCAGTGTTAGAGTAAATACATAAGCTTCCTTGTTTTTAAAACATTATCTAATAAGATTTCAATTTAAATAATCAATTACACTGTTAAATGCATTCTAATTTTTTTTTAGGAAAATCAACACAAAGAAATGGAACGTGCATGGAGAATAGCTAAAGAAATGTCTAATCTAATAGTTTATTGTAGATCCGTCGCATTTAATTTAGACAGAATAAAAACAAAAGGTTTTGTATTTAATGAAATGAGTAGCTTCCCTGAGACAAAAGCTGAGAAACTTATGTGTCAGCAAGAAAACAAGTTTTTTATAAAATACCATCAGGTGGAACAATATAAAATTGCAATAGACTTAATTTTCTAGTTAGAAGACAAGAATGTTTACAATTATAATTTTACAGATTCAATTTAGCAGAGTATATCCAAAAGGACAACGTATCGATTCATCAAATTATAATCCTGTGCCAATGTGGAATGCTGGTTGTCAGATGGTAGCACTGAATTATCAAACTGGTGATAAATCAATGCAGCTTAATCAGGCAAAATTTAAAGAAAACGGCAGTTGTGGTTATATTTTAAAACCGGAATTCATGTTTAGAGATGATTTTAATCCGTATGATAAAAACTGTTTACATGGAATAGAATCACTTAAGTTTTCTTTAAAAGTTATTGGTGCAAGACATTTAATTAGATCAGGAAGAGGTATAGCTAGCCCTTTCATTGAAATTGAAATTATAGGAGCTGATTTTGATTCTGGTATAAAATTAACAACAAGAACAATACGTAAGTATGAAAATGTGATATTGTGATTAAGTATTTCGATACATAGACAGTGGTAAAATTAATATTATAGCTGATAATGGATTTAACCCCACGTGGAATGAATCTTGCGATTTCGAAGTTTTTAATCCAAACTTCGCCTTCATACGATTCATTGTGCAGGATGAAGATATGTTTGGTGATAGTAATTTTATTGGACAAGCCACTTATTCTGTATGTATAAAATATCTACAATTTTTAGATTACTAAATGAATATTTTACTATTTTTTAATACACTTCTATATTTAGGTCCGATGTTTACGACCAGGATATAGAAGCATCCCATTAAAAAATAATTATAGTGAAGATCTTGAACTCGCATCATTATTGATACATCTTCGAATTACACCTTCAGCCGTAAGTATAAAATTTCTTTATTATTTATTTCTATTACCTTGTTAGATATATTTCTATATTACAAATAATTATTGTAGACGCATTCACATAGTTTGTGAAACCAATACTAAATTACAGACTTTAAGGTGTTTGATACCAGAGATGGAAAAAGGTAAATGTTCAAAATTTACATTTCTTCATAAAGTAGTTCTTACATTTATGTATATAGCATTATATAATACGAATTCTATCATTTCAGATTATTATAAATATCATTACATGAAATACTTTAATCAAAATCTGAAATTCACTGAAATATTATTATAAAACAGACTGGTTATCTACAAGGATTGAAATATTCAAATTGGAACCAATGATTATGAAGGAATATATTTTTCTTTTTGTAACCAATTACATAGATAATTTAGAGACATTATATACTATGTATAATATAAACAAAGTAGCTATTACAGTATTAAAAAAGTAATAGATATTAAACACAGCCGAATATGAGAAAACGCAATATCTTTAAAAACGTGACATATTAATAAGATGAGATTAAAAAAAAATCTTTATTATATGTAAAAAGATCATTGTGATTTAGTATAGACTATCTTTATACTTTTTATGTAAAGAGTAACAAATCAGGCACTGACATATTGAGATACATTCAAGTTGTATTATATATCATTTCTTTCATTCAGACAAAAAGAGTAGATATGAATAATGAGGCCTTCAGCTATGATATATTTTAGACTGAATCAATATGTACAATACACTTCTAATTCTTTTAATTAGAATGGTATTTTCATATTAATACTATTTATTTATTGTTTCAATGCTATATAATTTTAATTTAGTAATGTAGTATATAAAAAAACTAAATGATGAGAGGCTCATTACTAAATGATATACATACATGTGTATTGCCTTTCATGTAAAATCATAAACTCTGGACTATATAAAATGAGATATAAATGTACTTATTGAAGTAATGTATCATGAAATTACGTATTCAGTAATAATATTGGAAACCAGAAGAAAAATAACTAAAAATAATTAATTAAACTTACACACTTATTAAGAAATATTACAATTAGAATGTTATATCTCATTTATATGTTATATATTTTATATTCATAACATTTTTTTATCATCGTTCCTATTGATACAAACTTTTATATTTAAAAATAATATTACTATAAACTACTTGTTAGAAACAAGGAAATAGTAATGGAAGTTTTTGATATAATTTTATATAGTATATTAACTTTTTTGCTACCGCCGTTTAAGGAAAAAGTCGTTATTCACAGCCCAAGTTTCAAATTTTCTACATGTTACATAATATGATATATATTTTTACATATATAATAATGGGAAATGATAAGTAAACAGTCTAAGCAGCTTTTAGAATGCGTTACATATTTGTGATGCGTGGTAGCAAAAAGGTTAAGCACATTATTTGTATACTTCATGACTTTTTATTTTACGTTATAATTAAATAATATACTATTATTTAGTAATTTTAATAGAAATTTAATTTAAAAAAATATAATTTTTTGTATAATTTCTTGTTTTTATAAGGATATATTATAATTATAATAATATTTCACTAATATGTCTTCATTTTGTAATAGTTAATTTAAATATATAATAACAATAACACTATTGATTAAATCAGCTTCGTAAAATCACATATATGATTAAAATGATAAATTATTCCAATACCACATACATATTAAAAATATATACATATGTATATTCGGTATAATTAAATACTATGTACACAACCAATTCATAAAAATGAAGAATAAAATATATGTTATTATTTGTTCATTATTATACATCTTATACATATCTTTTACAAAAAAGAAAATGAAATATAGAATTTCCTTAATATGAAATCAAATTTAATTTTAGTAACTTTAAGTACTAACTGTAGAATTATTTTTCATATATATTAAGTGCATTAATGCTGAAAAAGAAAATTACATTCTTTTTTATTTCTATATATTTAATGAAATTCATTTCTTAACTATAGTCTATTTTATATATAGCCATGTAGTCTTAATCACATATAGTTATACAGTCTTAACATAATCTTTTAACTATGAGTTTCTTTCAGAAAGTTTCTCTCTGTTATTGCCTAATATATGTAAAAAATAATTAATGTAGAAATTAAAAGAAACAATTTATGAAGCATACACTTTATTAGATGAAATGTGTCAAAAAATAACACCATATATATTTATTAATTCTAAATGTAGAATTCTGCATAACTGAAAAATGTAAAATATTTTGTTATGGATAACTTATTCATAACTTATTCATATAGGGAATTTTTAAAATATAGTAGATATGAAATTCTGATTTGTTTTTTTAACTTCAGTTGTAAACAAGTTACAAACTATTCTTAAGATATTCATCAAACAAAAATAGAGCTATAGAATGATCATTTCCAGTTAATAAATTCTTCAAATCATTTATATAGCCAGCCAAATCTCGAACACGATCAGCCTGTGGTTCTATGAATCTCTCTTCAACATAATGAGCAACACCAGCATCGTTTATCTTATCATTCTTTGTAATGTCATGATGTATATTCAAGGCTTTATTTGCAAGCTCCTTTTGTCTGTCAAGTGCTTTGGCTAAACTGTGAAGTTCATTCAATTCATATGTTACTTTTCGTTCGTAAGTCTAAAAAAAAAGATATAAAACATTAACAAATTTTGACATCTTTGTCTCTTTTTATGTTATACAATATATGAATTATGAAGTGCAACAATCAACATACAGGTTCTGTCAAGTGTGGTGGTTGATTGAAGTCCATTGTGTCACCTCGTTTGGTAACATATTTGATTATGTTAATTGCATCCTCCCACAATTCATCAGAAAATTTACGATATAATTTCTTAAATCCATGACGTTGATCTTCATAATTTCCAAAATAACTAGATATTAGCAAAAATTCAAAGCTGACTCTTATATTAGCATTTGCATATGATTGAAGATCAATCAGAGGATGTCTTTCAATATGTCCATATTTTGCATTACAGTTTAACATTGATTTTCCATCTAAAAATTTAAATATTAATATATCTATAAACACAAAGAAATTTCAATAGAGGTATAAGTCTTTAAAATATTAAATATTTCCGTATCACCTTTTGGTATTGGGTCACATACTGCTAGTGAATCATCATAGCATGTATCTTCAGCAGCAGCAACTGCCAGAAGAATGGATAATATTCCAAAGAACAACATGTTTTCTGCAATTTTAAATAATAAATAAAATATTGAATATTTGTGCTATTTAAATATAAGGGATCAAGTATCTAATATTATTTTAATTTATCTAAAATTGTTAAAATCCATTTTTATTTCTAATATCAGTTTATTAAGGAATTATAATCTTAATAATTTTAATAACTTCAAAGTACATTACAAATGCGTGATTAATGATAACGACGTTAAATTTTAAATAGTATGTGTAACTAATTTCACACTTATAAGAATATGCTAAATTAATAACTGAAAAGCGATAATAAAGATGTATGATAGCCCAGTTACGAATAGAATACTGAATATGGCTTAAGATACAAAATAAATGATGTGGATTCGTACATATAATACGTGTACGTCACGCGCCTATAATAAAGAAAGAAAAATTTATATTATCAATAGATATCAAATGCTGTACATCGGTATTTTCGTTATTACATTTACAAATGCGCAGTATCTCATATATCAAATGATAATGAAGTAACATATAATTAAAAATTTTTCATTATTGCATTAATTTTATCTTTTATTTATACTATATAAATATTTGTACATTAATAAATGAGATTGAAATTGCTTATATTCACATACCTGATCAAATAATGTGCTTGTACAAAGGAAGGAAACGTGAATACTCTCGCTTCGACGTTCTTCCAACAATGAACGTTGAAGAACCGTGTTCGTTGGTAGTTTTCACACAGTCATAGTCAGCTGATAGGTAGGGCGCATGCGTGATAGAAAGGGGATAGAAAATTCCAGTTAGTCCCCGTCGACTACTTACGAATGATACGCATTTGTTGGTCAATTATTAAATAATCGATGATCGTACATCGTGTTTAGTTCACATACGTTCTCTTATCTAGCTTCACTAAAAGCAGCCTTCTATACCAGTGCGTATAAAGGTTGCTCCCGAAAAGTAAAATTACAAGTGCTTTCGCGATTTTTCGAGTTCTAGCCTCTGAAAGAATTCAACAATGAAGCTGATTTACATTTTGCTCGTCACTTTTCTTTGCATCAATGGATCGCTAGGAAATAAACTTCAATGTAAGTCTATTATTTATCTTACAATGTTTGTTTTGAATACTCTTTTGACATTTTTGTGTAAAAACATCGATTAAGGTTAGCATGGTATTTCCTAACAGATTCCATTGTGATTTCTTATCCTCTCCATTTTTAAGTCCGTATTGTCCTTGGACAAACTGTTTTGTATTTCCTAAAAAGATGTTAAACATACAGGGATGGTATATTTACTAATTTTGATGTTTTAATTAGCACGTAATAATACAGCAAAATAATATATGTATATAATTATAATCTGTTCGTGTCGTAATGCAACAACTTAATGCGTATATGTATTCCTCGTAAACAACTTCTTTTCCTTAAAACGTAACATATGTAAGTAAAATATATTGTACATTACTTTCTTTAATTCGTGTTTTATTTGATGTAAAATTTCAATGTGTTTCAAATAACAATATTAAAAGTTAAACAACATTAGCTTTAAATATTAGTGTTCTAAAATTATAAATATTATCAATTACCTCTACATTCTATGTTTTAATATATTAATTTTCATGTAATATTATTTTTCTGTTATTTTGAAAGAATATAATTTTACATATTGCAATGCGTTTAGACAATCAATATCATTGTTAATATTTAAGGTTCTCAACATATCGTATATAAGAGATTATTCCCTGGACTCTAGACCATCTATATATATATATTGTCAATAAAATGTTGTGAATGTTAAATATTGACAATAATATTGATCCTCTGAACACTCCTTTATATTCTTTACCTGACTTTTGGACATTTTAGGTAACTGAACTTATTTGTAATGAATATGATTTCATAGCTCTTATTGTGTCATTATTCGTATGTATAAACATTGTCAGAAATATATATTAGATATTGTGAAAATGATTATGATCCAATGCCTATAATATAAATTTTTTAATTTCCTCATTCATTGGATTATTCATCATGTTACATGTACTTTTACTGTATATTTGTGTTCTTTGAAATAAATATGTATTTCAGATAATTTAACATTATTTTTATGTATAAAATTTGTATATTTTGTATGTTTTATATCTTATATATTTTATATTTTACATTTTATATTATACTCTATATTCTTAATATTTTTTTAACCTAATTAAAAGTTATTACTTTATATGAATGAACAAAGATAAAATATTTCAATATACATCATTATTGAAAATCCATGATCAATATTACTGTTGTACATGTAACTAAAAAGAAAATTATTCTATATTACGTGCAAAATACATTAATAAAATAATATAACAATTAGAGCCAGTAATTATACTATAATAAAACTAAATTTGACTATAAAGTTCTATATACCCTTCACTATTATGTTACATTTTATGTATTTATTTGTAATAATTTGTCTTGAAAATTATTTTATTGTATTAAAAAGATATTTGATACATAATTTTCTAAGCTTTAGAACAAGCTAATAGACTTTCATGATTCTAGACTGTTAATTAGTAAGCATTATCGACTATCTTATTTGTACAATGATAACACTTGATAAGCTTTACGTGACAATGTAAACGTATTGATTACTTGTTCTAAAGTCCACATTCAATATAAATGTGTACTGTACATTGTTCTGAGAAGTCAGATAATTTAATCTAACCTACTTTACATCATTAACTTCATTTTCTAATATCATAAACTGGTTTTTGTTTCAGCCTTAAATAAAAACTTTTAGCATTTATTTTAATTTTATGATAATTATTTTTTATACTAGTTTCGTTTTTATCTACTATAGTATATTTATTGTATATATTAATACATCAAAATACATGTATTGTATCAGAAAAAATTAAAAATAATATTCAAAGTTAGACACTAACAAAATAATGACAATTGAAGTAATTTGTAGCTAACTATATATTTTTATACTTATAGAAGATTTAAGAATATAATCTTATCCTAAGTGTATACAAGATTTCATCAGATTTGATAAATTACATGTGATCATTGCTTTATTATCTATTTATGATTTCAATAAGTAATATATCTACAGTATTGTGAAATGCTACAATAGTATTTCAACATATTTTGTAAAAAATGTTATATATAGTTTTTTAAATATCGTTTATTACTTTTAGCTGTTTTTATTTCTTTATGTATCATTTAAGATTTTAATAAAATATATATTATGTATTTTTATCATTAATAAATACTTAATTAATACTTGTAGGTACATCCAGATCTGTATTTGATATACCAAAGAATTGGACGCAAATGGCTAATTCATGCATGAATGAATTGAAAGCTCAAGTGAATACTGAGATTAATGCTGCTATGACTTATCTTGCAATGGTAATTGCATTTTTTCATTGTTTTACAATGTATTTTGTTGAGAAATATTATATTTATACATTCTTCTTTATTTTAGGGTGCTCATTTTGCTCGTGATACAGTTAATCGTCCAGGAATTAGCAAGTTTTTCTTTGATTCTGCCAGTGAAGAAAGAGAACATGCAATAAAAATTATTGAATATCTGTTAATGCGTGGTCACTTAACAGACGATGTTAGCAAACTCTTGGACATCAGTTCGGTGTGCATTTGGAACTATTTTATTATAAATATAATTTTATTTTAATTTATGTTTTATAATGTACAAATTAATCATATAATTAAAAATATACAAATATTGTTTTTAGCTGGGACCATTGCGCGAGACCTGGAGTAACGGTATTGAAGCTCTAAAAAACGCTCTTGAATTAGAAACTGACGTTACAAAAAAGATTCGCAATATTATCAAACACTGTGAAAAGCCAAAAGACAGCAACTTCAATGACTATCATGTAAGTTATATTGCAGAAAAAATGCATGTGATTACAATATTAAATTTATTTCATTGTTCCAAATTGATTAATTTCAGTTGGTGGACTACCTCACTGGAGAATTTCTAACTGAACAATACAAAGGTCAACGTGATCTTGCAGGAAAAATTTCAACTTTGGGCAAAATGATGGCAACAAATGGAGTATTAGGAGAATTCCTGTTTGATAAGAAACTTTTGAATAATGAAATTTAATTTGTACTTGAAATAACAAAAATTTTACTCCAACATTGCATATGAAATTATGGCCATATTTAGAATGAACTATGTATATTAGGTGTAAACGATAGAGTCCGGTTGTAAATTAAAACTTTAAAAAAAACACCCATTGATATAATCGCATCTAGGACCGTACGCATTTTGTACAGGTAATTTAAATGTTAAACTGCGAACGTTATTTGTAAAACTTTCATTTAAAATCTTTGTAATCGAAACTATATAGCAATAAGTCTCTATTACTTCTTACACAATAACAATGATGTATTGATAAAAGTTAACATGTAATTAAAGATTAATACATATACTTTTGAAAGGAATAGTTTCAAATTAATATCGTACGGTCTTACAAGAGACTCGATACTTCGGTATTTGAAACGTATAAATTTTAGTTCATCACTAAAATTTATAATTTTACGACTGTGCTATATCGTTTCCACTTACAGTAACTTAGTTTTATTAAATTTTAAGTTAGTATCAAAGATATAAATTGTGTTCTATA
The DNA here is from genome assembly GCF_040668555.2 of Bombus flavifrons. Taxonomy (NCBI): domain Eukaryota; kingdom Metazoa; phylum Arthropoda; class Insecta; order Hymenoptera; family Apidae; genus Bombus; species Bombus flavifrons. Next base: position 961,636 of record NC_138455.1, read on the forward strand.
TAAAATATTTTTCTAAATGTGGTCTGTAATATAGACATACAAGAAACCCTGTTTACAAATGTTTGTTAAACTGTAATAAATATATTACTCTTACCAAATAAATGAATATTTTAGAATTCATACAAAACAATACATATTTTGTCCATTTTTCCTAGTAAAATATAAAATTGCTATTAAAATATAAAAAGTACTTTTATTGTGATAGTTTATACTTTAACTTACAACAACAAATTTTTAATTCTTACAAAGAAACTGTTCTCATTTATCACAATCGTAATCGTGATGCATAAATGTACATTAATACATTATTTTAAAAATTTGTTTATATTTCCCAAAATATTACATCCGTTTATATTGACACATATGTACATAATGATATATTGTATTTCATATTTTAGTTTAAATTAACGATACTAAAAGTAATATATGTACATTAATTATTAATTTAGTACTAAAATTTGATTTTTATCAAATTTTATTGTTATTATTTACTTCCAGATCCATACATCTATTTCACATTCTTAATATTTATATAAATAGGATTTGTGCAAAAAATGTATATCAAAAATGTAATTTTGTTATGTTTAGTTATTAATATTAATTTGAAGTTATTGAATTTTTTGGTCTTTACAGATCTTATAATACGTAGCGCTGTTAACTATGACTCTCACTTCTTAATAGAGTTGAATATCTTGTAATTTATTTTCTATACATGATTGAATATTCCGGCCAATGAGAATAAAGTGTGGAAATTCGTTATTTTGAAATAGAATTGAAGATACAACGTTTGTAAGAGAATTTGTATTTCTTGCTTTAAACGTAAGTGTTTTAGTTATTGTTATTAATTTCTTAATATAGTTATTTAAAATATGGACATTGTTTCTTTTATTGATTATGTAAAATATTTTTAAAATATCAATTCATTGTAACCTTTTAAATAATACATTGTACTTTATTCTTTAAATATTGTTTATAAAATTTTTATGTGAAATATGTGTATATTTATATGTGTATATACAGAGTTTTAATTTTTTTATTAACATATAATGAATCTCTGTATAATCTTATAATTTTTAATTCTTGCATTATGTAATAAATTAATTGTTTATTAAAAGACTTCTATTTGTTAATACTTTATGCTATTTTCAATCATAGGTTATATTTAAGCAATGCTGAAGGATAAAAGATCTAAGTCTCAAACACAAAAGGCAATTTCTCAAGTTGAAAATAATCTTAAACAGTTAAAGATATCAAAAGTAAGTTCTGTATTGACTGAGAATACATCAAGAAATACAGAAAATTTAAATAGTACAAACAGTCAATGCAATACTTATTTGGCAAATATCAAACAAATTAAAGAAAAGGGCTCTAAAAAGTCAACAGAATTGATGCCGCCACCTAAATTACCTATATCTTCTAACACGATAGCATATATATCAAATATAACTGATGATGACAAGGAAAATAAAACTGAAAAAAATAGAGACATTGAGAAGAATGTAGAACAAAGCAATACAAATAAAAAGAGTCAAAGTGAAAAGAAGTGGGTTTTAACTGATTTTGATATTGGACGACCATTGGGAAAAGGAAAATTTGGAAATGTTTATCTAGCTAGAGAGAAGAAATCAAAATTCATCATTGCTATGAAAGTATTATTTAAAGCACAAATACAGAAAGCTGATGTGGAACATCAAGTTAGGAGGGAAATAGAAATTCAAACACATTTAAGGTAAAAAATTTTAATATTTATAGTAAAAAGGAAATATTGACTGTTATCATAAAAACTTCAATATCTTAAAATTTATTTAAATTTAAAATTACATTTGATTGTTCCATCAACTTTTGCTACAATATAAATAATATCTTTTATAAGACGAATTAGAGTAAATGTACCATTCTTATTTTTCGTATAGGCATCCAAATATCTTAAAAATGTATGGATATTTTCATGATGATAAAAGGGTATATTTAATTTTGGAATATGCCCCAAATGGAGAATTATTTAAAGAATTGAATGCACAACCAGAGAAACGTTTTGATGAAATTAGAACAGCAACATATGTATCTCAATTAGCTGATGCTTTAAAATATTGTCATAGTAAAAAGGTGATACATCGTGATATCAAGCCTGAAAATTTATTACTTGGTATAAAGGGTGAATTAAAAATGGCAGATTTTGGATGGTCTGTCCATGCACCCTCATCTAGGAGAAATACTTTATGTGGTACTTTAGATTATTTACCACCAGAAATGGTTGTTGGAAAAACACATGATCATACTGTAGACTTATGGGGACTTGGTGTGCTTTGTTATGAATGTTTAGTTGGTAAACCTCCTTTTTTAGCTGAAACTTATGATGAAACATATATAAAAATCAAGAAAGCTCAATATAAATTTCCAAACTTTATTAGTGAAGGTGCAAAAAATTTAATATCTAAGGTGAGCTGTTATTTTATGTTTGTAAGATAAAAAAGTGCATTATTAACTAAACTAAATTATTAAAAAGTTTGACTACTATATGAAAATAATAAGTGATAACTTTTCATTTTTTTATTCTAGCTTTTAGTAGTTGACGCAAATCATAGATTACCTTTAGAAGATGTTTTAAGACATCCTTGGATTGTGCAAAATCGAACAACAGAACCACATGTACCACAATGAAGTTGTTAAGTTAATAAGTTTTATATTTTGTCTTATAAAACAGTTATATTTCATTAAAAAATATTTTTCAGCAAGAAATCTATTTTAGATATTTTCTTATATTATTCCTAATATTGTTATTTTATACGTAAATTAAAGTATTATATAATTTGAAGCAGTATACTACATGTTTTTTAAGACGTATATTCTATTAATAACTTAATTACAACATAATTTTAATGTAATCAGTTATCGGAGTTTATTTCAGTTTTCTTAAGTCGAATTTACATTGTTATGTTTATTAACATCGTTGTTGAACACTGCTTTCACCTTTGCTTTCTTCCGCGGATGAAATAAGGATGAAAAGTGTTCATTCGCCGTGTACCTCTAAAGTGAAATAGTGTAAATTCGACTTTAATTTTTGGAGTTTAGCTTATTATATCTATATCAGACTGAAAAACAAGTGATATTATAACAATGAATTACAAGTAATAATTTGGAATAAAAAATATATTGTATAAGAAAATTATGTATATATTAAGTATTTTAATGTTATTGGAATATTTGTAGGTAGTAAATTTACATAAATGTCTTTCATAAATACGATATGTTTTTATGTATAAACATATCGTGTATATTAAGAAAGTGTATATTAAGAAATAAAATCATAATTAGTTATTTTTGTAGACAAATAAATGAAATAAGTAATTATAAAAAACTTTATTTATTGACAAAAATTGAATCATAAATTTTTTTTTAATAATTTTTGTATACATAGTAAGCTTAATTCTTTTTTATTGAACTAAATAAAATTATTTTCATTATTCAAAAATATATCGAACATAAATTTGATTTGTTTTATAAAAATGTCATTAACATTTCTATATTGCATATATTCTACACTTAAAAAATAAAGAACATCGTCAGTTTTTATTTTAAAACAGTAAATTAAGATCTAATATATTACATTTACATCTTCGATCGACAGAGATGGACACTAGAATGCCTCAACTACAAAAGTGAGGCTAAGGCATACAATATGTATTTTTTGTGTGAAATTCACTGTCATCTGCTTAAAAGTACTTTGTAATGGAAGATTTTTTACATGTTTATTTAAGATTTATTTTTATTTCACGTTTCCATAGGTTCCATGACTACATCTACTATAGGTGTATCTGTTGGAGTTTCCATAGGTGTATCATCGGATTTCTTTTTAATTGAATACAATTTCTTTAATTTTTCATAGTGTTTGATATCCTATAAGTTATACATGTATTGTTGTTATGCAATTAACCTATATTTATAAAAATGAATGTTTATTTTTTATTAATGAAACAAATGTGTTTACCTTTTCTTGTACGGACGGTCTTATTTTATCAAATGCAACTACGAAATGTCGCATAGAGATTTCTGGTTGTCCTGAATAATGCATATCCATTAATTCTCTTAATGCTTCTATCCCAGCTTCTCTGATTAAAGCTGCTAAGTCGGCTCCAGTATAACCATCACATTTACTATTATATCCTATTTCTTCAAGATTTACATCTGCAGCTAATTTTGGTTTGGTTGCATTCTGTAAATATACGTTTATTTCTAAAGAGAACAAATTTTTTTAAAATGTTTCTTGAAAACAAAAACGTTACCTTTGTTAGTGCTCTTAAGATGTCAACACGATCTGCTGAGGTAGGCAAATCAACATATAAAATCTTATCTAATCTTCCTGGTCTTAATACTGCTGGATCTATAATATCAGGACGATTGCTCGCAGCCATTAAAAATACTCCTTGTCGTCCTTCTACTCCATCCATTTCAGTCAACATTTGATTTACAACACGTGAAGTAGCAGAATTATCACCTTCTGATCGTCTGGGACACAATGCGTCCAATTCATCAAAAAATATAACGCACGGAGCAGAATTTCTAGCTCTAATAAAACACTGTCGAACTGCTTTTTCACTTTCACCGACATACTGAAATAATAAAAATAAAATATTTAATAATTGCATCTTATAATATTTATTATAATCATCTAAAATTATTACCATATTTAAAAGCTCTGGTCCTTTAACAGAAATAAAATTAATACCAGCCTCATTTGCAATAGCTTTAGCTAGTAATGTTTTCCCACAACCAGGTGGACCACATAATAATACTCCAGTTGGTGCTGTTAATCCTAGCGCTATAAAGTGTTCGGAATGTCGAATTGGAGCCTAGAATATTAAACAAAAAAAAAAATATTTTATATCTTTTAAATGTGTATCAAATTATTCCAATATTTTTAATTAAGCCAATATAAATATACTTACAAGTATAGCCATTTGCAATTCTTCTCTAATATCTCGTAACGAACCGACATCATCCCATGTAACATCAGGTACTGTTGCAAAACCTTCTCTTTTGGCTGATGGCTGAATTATATGAACAGCAGTTTCAAAGTCATTGTGTTCAATACATAAATTTGATAGTCTTTCTGAAGGAAGTGGCGGATCATTACGCAACCAAGTAAGTAACCCTGTTAAATCTGGAGATTTGGAATTTTCTTGTATTACATCCATTTCCAAAGTTGCTTGAAGACTCTCTGCATTACTCGTTTTACCTAACTTAGGAACATTATTTTGATTTGAGGTAGATGGTTCAATGGTTACTTCTTTGACTAAATTGCTAGAATTTTCAAAACTTTCAGTTTTTTTCTCAATAACAGTACTATTTTCTGGAATTTCTGAAGATTTATTATCTGGAACCGACCTCAAGTCTTCAAGTATTCTAATAAGAATATAAGAACATAGGAAAATATAATTGACCATATTAAATAAATTAATTTTAATATACTTATTGAATATTTAAACAGCTACCTGTCCATAGCTGCCATAGCTGCTTCTCTAATTAATGCAACTAAATCAGCTCCAACAAAACCTGGTGTAAGTGAAGCTATTGTGGATAAACTAACATTTGGAGCAAGTGCTACCTTTTTTGTGTGTACAGCTAAAATCTTTGCTCTTGCATCTCTATCTGGTATACCCAGACACACTTCGTGGTCAAATCGGCCAGCTCTCCTTAATGCAGGGTCCAATGAATCAGGTCGATTTGTTGCTCCAAGTACTAATACCCTAGTACCATTTTCTTTCAAACTTAGTTCTGTCCAATAACATATTTTCTACTTGAGAAATTATTTTAAAATTAATGTAATTTACTGTAGTTTGACTATAATGGTAAATTACCATCCAAACATGATAACAGTTGTGCAACAATTCTTCTCTCCATTTCTCTTTGAGCTGTGGCTCTATGTGGTGCTACAGCATCTATTTCATCTAAAAAAATGACACAAGGTGCTATTGTAAGTGCCTGTTCAAATAATTCTCGAATTCTTGCTTCGCTTTCGCCTGATACTCCTGCTACCAATTCAGGTGCTGCTACTTTCAATAATGGTATATCTAACTCCTAGTTTTCAAAAATATTAAATAAATAGTCAAATAAAACCAATTATTGATACTAGACCAACTATTGACATTAAAATAGTATCTTACTCCTGCAATAGCATACGCTAATAAGGTCTTTCCACATCCAGGTGGACCATGAAGTAAAAATCCTCTTGGTGGAGATATACCAAGTTGCTTAAAGATTTCTGGATGTTTCATATGTGCAAGTAATTTACATACAGTTTTTAAAGCTTTATCATTTCCTCCTATGTCAGCAAATGTGACTTTGGATTCAGAAATTGGTATCCCTTTGACTTTTTTTATGAACATGAATTGACTACTATCAATGTCTTTATCACGTTGTCGCTTCTTTGTAGATTCTACCATTGTGTTTGAGGTTGTTGTAGTAGCTGCTGTGCTCACTGTAGTAGCTTGTTGTATTTCTTTACTAGGCTATAAAAAGTAAATCAGGTAATGTCTCTGGTATAACATTATTTTGACATAATAGGCTTCATGTATCAGTACTATTATTTCGATGTAGATTTCATATTAAATTATATTTGAAGTAGATGATATTTAACAATAATAAGTTTAAGAAATGTAACTCTATTAAAGAAAGCTTTAAATTTACTGTTGTTTGTTGTTCGACTTCTTTAGCATGCACAGCTTTTTCTGTACCCGAAGATGGACCTGGTTTCTGTTGATCTTTCTCCACAATCTCGGGTTCATTTATTTTATTTGAATTTGATTCCACTTTGCTTACATCATCATCGCTACTAATATCTATAAGTTCCTTATCACTGGAATTTCCATTCTGTTTGTTTTGTGATTTTTTATACATTTTTAAGAGCATTCCATCTAACATAGTATTTTGAGGATCTGACTAAAACCAATATATTTCTTTCAAAATTTACTATATCATACTTAAATATTATATCTATATATACCTCGACATCAACTTCTTCCTCTTCATCTTCATCATCATAAGGAGGCCATTCACGAGAACAATATTTCTTTGCAAACATTTCTGTAAGTTCATCATATGCTTTACGCACTAATATCCTGAAGGGACCTCGCTTTTTAATACGGTAATCTCTATACTTCTTTTGTAAAGCATCTGCCATTTCATTAACGTCAATATAGACTTTATTTTCATTTTCATGCATATACTAAAACAATAAAAAAATTAATTATTCAGAAGTACTAAAGTATAAAGTAGAAGATGTACTAACATATTATCTTAAAACAATTAGAATTAATGATTATATTAAGTAATTTTCCACAAAATTAAAAATATTGAAAGACATAAAGATGTTCAAAGAGTGGAATAAAATAAAATTTTATTTAAAAAAGCGACATTATATACAAGTATTTAACTAGTTTGTGTAAAATTATTTATATGTATTACACAGTTATTACATATTATATTTTAAGGTTCAATGCATAAATTTACCACGTAAACTGCATAATATAAAAAGTGTTGATTTTAGACACTTGTTAAATTAAAAATTCTAAAAGTTATAAAATAATTCAATCACCGTTTGTACACGTGATATTAGTAATTGATCCCGCAAGTATTTATGAGAAGAATCAATTTTATGTTTATTATTCATAGTTTTTGATTTATAATCTCCACTAGATCCTTGTAATGGAATAATATCAATCGAAGGATTCAATTTTCCAACCTTCTGCATTTTTCTAATGCCAGGCGTCATGAACACTGTTGCAGAAATTAAATGATCACTAAAGTTTTATTTTTACTTCCTTATATGTTCCAACACGTGTTATCATGTACGTATCAACATTCTTTAAACACAAGTGCGTCTTCGATTTTAGGAAACTTCAATACTTTAACTATAGCCAACTATAACGAAAAGAAAAAGAAAAGAGTACATCGGTAAAGCGGGAACAATTTCCCTAGTAAATTATTTCACAAAGCTAGAAATAAAAAAGAATAATATATAGAGTGGAATGTATTCAAAGTCAAAGATCATTTCAAACTATAATTACGCTATGAAAAATTATATTATATAGTTTATTAATCTATAGAACATATTTTATAACAAAAACTTTCAGCATTTGTTGATAATATATATTTTACTATTTTTATATATTTTTCGCAATTGTAAAAGAAATTTAAACTTAATTAAAGGAATGAATACGAGTTGTATAGCTGCATTATCAGAGGTGAATAGAGAGATCGCCGATGCAATGTTAAAAAAAACAGCTGGAAGATCCATACTAAAAATAAGGCCCTCTACCTGCAAACGGTCGAACTATATGCACATTTCTTCTCCACTGCTATTGGTGGGAGAAACATGCGCATGCACGGCGAAAAATGTACATTCATATCACCGACCAATGAAAGTTAAGGACGAAAGAAACATAAAAATTGCTTAAAAGTTTAATTAAATATTAGAAGTACATTGCTTTTTTTTGTATAGATTACAGAAAATCCACCTTGGGAGTAGAAACAACAATCAGGATACCACAAGCACCCAACAGGAATCAACAGCAACTAGCCGTAACGATCTTCGTGGAAATGATTATATGTTACGATAAAAAATGAAATTATTTATTGCAAATAAAATGTATAATAAAATAAAATAGAATGAAATAAAATATAATATAATATCATTTAATATAATATAATATAATATAATATAATATAGTGTAAAATATATTTAGAAAGGTTTTCAATAAATCAAAATAGTTTAACGGCGTGTTACAGTCTTGTTATTTATCCTTTCTACTATTCAATACTATATACCAAATTATATTCTCCTGATACAAAATCGAGACTGACGAAAATCTTTTTCGAAAACTCGAAAATTTCTACTTTAAAAAAATTCCCGGAATATGACGTAATTTCCAAGAATTAGCGAAATTGTGCCACCTTTTATGCTATTATGTTTTCCTGATACAAAATTGTTCTTTCGATCGACAAATTTTTTTCGACGACAGAATTTCTTAGAAAATGACGTCGTTTTCAACAATTTCAAAAGGTTTCAAATATTTCTTATGCTATCTTATCCTCTTAATACTTACCAATTTTCTCGAACCTTTTCGTCATTTTCTACGACTTATTTTTTGAACTTATAGAAATTGGAAAAGATTTGAGGATTGTGATTGTTGAAAAGATTTCAAGCAATTAAAACCATTTGCTTATTTGCAAAATAAGATTATTGTAGTTATTCAATTTGCAAATTTACAATAATTGTACAATTTTACAATGTTTATAATTTTCTGTATAATAATTTATGTAATTGTGCAGTTTTACAACAACTTGATTTCGTTGCTCAATCAATAGAGCTAAAACAACTTCTCGTGCGAAAATAATGATCGGAAAGTTAGAAAGGTCATGGTACGACGTAGAGTTTTGCCGTTCGTTTTCGAATCGACACTAAGCGTTTGTTTTCGGTCAACTTTGTACAGCCCACGTGGTACAAATCAAACGCACATTTCCCCTCTCGTTGTGCACACACACATTTCTCCCACCAAAAGAAGAAACCAGTGTATAGTTCGGCCATTCAACCGCTAGAGGCGGTAATTCGTGAAATGTACCTTTGGAACTGGTAGAATACATATCAGTATTGAGAATGTTTCAGTATTTTGTGAAAGCTTTGTAATCTTACCGTATACCGTAATACTTTTCAATTAGTTGATGGCACACCATCATGGCGATGGGTTTTGGTTGCGTCTTTGATTTACAGTTAAGAAATTTGTAGTGATAGTCTGAATTGCATATTTTTTATAATTGTTATTAACATCTGCAAAATCTTTTATTACTACTTTATTTCAAGTATATTTATATGAATTACAAGCTTCATAATGGTAAAGTTAACAGAAGAAATGGTCGTGGCTCGGACACGAATGTCTGACTTCTCTGCCGTAAAAAAACTTAATTGTTGGTAAGCGTTTATAACGATATTACCCTTCTCAAATGAGTTGTTATTTATTCTACTACTATGTAATTGATTTTATATGTAATTATATTAAAATGACATGTTCACTGTAGTACATGCTTATTTTTTAAGGAGTTCCAGTAGTACGATTTATAGTTGTTTTATGTTCTTATTGGAAAATAGATTACTCCAATAATTATAAATATTTTAGGTTTTGTTATATTTAATAGAACGAAAACATTTCTTAATAATGATAAAAATATAAGAAAGTGCAATTTAATATTTGTGTTTAAAATTGCATAATTTAATTGACTAAAATAAATACAAATTAATAAAGTTATTATACATGCTTGTATTTAATTTATAATGTTAAACAATTAGTAAACTATTTCGAATTGTCTTTTGTGCAATAATTTTTTTTAAAGAAATATTTATAAATATATAATATACAACTAAATATTTACATAAATTAATTTATTTATATTGTTAATATAGGGGTACAGAATTGACTGATGTAAGCATTTTAAGGAAAATGAAAAATGTGGAAGTACTGTCATTAAGGTAAATAATTAAGACCATAATCTTGAGATTTATATATATATATATATATATACATATAAATTGTGTAGAAATTATTACTTGAAAATTGTTTTATAAGAAGAGTTCATAATAGTAATGATCTCACTTGTTCATAATTTTTAATGCATTCTCTAATGCATTCCTACTATGGAGAGGTTTATATAAACCTCAAGATCATAGGCACAACCTACTACTTCAGAAGTTGTTCTACCCACATATTTTGAATTCATTGTAATATATTTTAATATCTTTGAAGAAAAATAAAACTAATTTGATATAAATACTGGCACATAATGTTTCTTATAATGTATATTAAGAATGACATCAATATTAAAAATTCTATTAGTAATATAATAGATTTTATTTAAATTAATTGAAATGAAATGGAATTTAGTGAAATAGCATTTATTACACATCTAATATATAAATATACAGAATAGAATGTATATATATAAGAATACAAAAAAATAATAAATATATAAGAATATAATATATAATCTCATTTACTTAGGTGGTTACACCCACCTTTCTATATGAAACATTTCACCTTAGTGATCCTATGTATTTTAAGCATGTAACTTTCTATGTTCATGTAATCTTATATTACAATTGGGTTTATATATTTTGATTTTATTTTGAAATCCATTTTTATAATTTTTAGCAAAGCTAAGTAATTGTAATATGGCATTAAAAATATAATAAACTTTAATATAAACATAAATAACATTTAACATATTCATATTAATACTATGTTATATTTTAAAATCTTTTTCATTTGTTTATAGTGTTAACCATATCAACACCCTTGCTGATTTTCAATACTGTTTAAGTCTTCAAGAATTATTTGTTAGAAATAATAATATTGAAGATTTGAATGAAGTTTGTTATCTTCAAGGTTTACCAAATTTAAGAAATTTATGGCTTGGTGAAAATCCTTGTGCTGAGAAAGAAGGGTATTGTGTATGGCAATTAAAAAATTTATTAATTATCTGAGTAGGTTAGTTAAGTAATTCATTTATTTCTAGTTATCGGTTAGCAGTTTTAAAAGCTTTACCAAACCTACAAAAGCTCGATGATGAAATAGTATCACCTGAGGAAGTGCAAACTGCATTAACAAGAGGTCGTGTTTTAGTCCATCCTCTTGATATGTATGCTTCTCCACCACAATCAGATGCAGTTAGTCCAGAGGTAAAACTATTTATAAAAATAGGCCTTGTTCACACTATACTTGTATAAATCATTTTTCATTACTTTGCTATATATAATGTCTTCATTGAAATTTTGGTTTTATTAATGATATATGTTGTGCAAATATTATTAACTAAATCTACCATTAAATTTTAATCTATTTTTTTGTTTAATCCTATCATAATGATTTCATAAAAATAGAATGTTATGATATGTTAACACGTTTTTAACAAAGTCTTAACATTTGAATAACATTTACACAATTAGGATATTACTACTGAGTATATTGAAGAAACTGAAGTGATTCGACATCGAAGATATAGTTCCTCAAGTGATCAGGTAATATAAAATTCAAGCTGTATCAATTATTTTTATAATAATTTCATTTATAATAATTTTATAAACCTTTTATGATAATTTTGTTATAAAAGTTACGTATTATATTATGTTCTCATTATGCTATAACATATATAAATATGCCTACATTTATTTAATGTACAGGTATAATTTGTTATAAGACTTATAAAACTACTTGTTCACAGAGAAGTTTTGAAGAAACACAACATGCTCAAGAAGAGTACCATGATCCAGATCATAGAAATGCAAATTATAATGCATCACCATCACATCATTATTCTCAAAATAATCAGTATACGTATGAGGTAAGTCAATTGTATGTTTATTTTGCATGTAAAAGGATTTATACTAATATGTTTATATGTGTAGTGAAAATATGAAAGAAAATAATTATTCTATATATTAAAGTACTCAATAAATTGATTTTATTTTAGTACTAAACTTAGAAATATAATTAATTCTCCATCTTAGTAACATTGTTGAGCAATATATCTAAATTAATATTTAACAAATAAGCATGATTTTATTATTGCTCCTTTTGTCTGCAATCATATACTGACAGCAACAGAATGGACAGTCAAAGAATCAAAGCAAAGATGACACTATACGTACAGAGTCGCGCAACATCAGTGAAAACGTGGCCACTAACACTATTGAAATGATCAAGGTACATCCTATAGATTGCACAATGTTTGTGCAAAGTAGTATTTTACTTCTAGTGTTACCTTGATAGTTCTAGTGTTCAGTAGTTAAACTTATGCATTACTTACAATTTATCACTTAGTGATATTGTTAATTTTAAATGGTTTTCCTTAATTAATAAACAATATGAATCAAGTATAATATGTTTTGTATATTTAATCATATGCGATATATACTTGTCTTTCTAATATTTCTATTTGTATTAATATGAAGAATAATTTCAAAAATAGAAATCATTTGTGATTTTAAAAAAAAGACCATAAATTTTATTACGTTTTGTGATGACATTTAAACATTTTTGTATTTGATATTAACTTTTACAGTAGCTTTAATTTACAGAAATAGTTTAGATTCCAGTTTAAGATAAGTAGTTATAATGAATGGTTCACTGAAGCATGGACCATCCAATTATCAATTTTATTAACAAATACAAACTAATCATTAACTTACATTAATTTTATAATATTTTATAAATCTTAAAAATATTAGATATAAATGCACTACAAATACTTTTTGAATTATAATTATTTTTAGGAATATGATGACCGACCAGCAATTTCTAGACATAATGGAGATTATGATGACAGAAGATCTTATGCAGAATATAGTAATAATGATACACCACAACGAACATACGCACCAACATCTCCAAGGACACAATACTCTACAAATGAAATTATAGATGAAAGACGCGCAGATAGAAATAGTTATGACTATGATAATAGACTGAAATCTGAATATAAAGAACATCATGACCATAGAATTAAAGATTATGAAGAGCAACATCAACCATCATCTCAACCTAGACGAATGGCAGTTCATCATAATGTAGAGAGGGTTAGAATTAAAAATTAATGTTAATTTGAAACATGTTGACTCTCTTTCTAGCTAAAATAATGAACAGAATAGAATTTTTCAATATTACAGGAAGATTTAAACCAAGTGCATGGATGGGTAAGACATTCAGATAAGGAGAAGTGTAGATCACAGTTTCACTATCACAGGAGGCCTGTTACAAGAGTATGTTTCATGTGTTTTTATACAAATCTAGAAATATGGAACAAAAATAACAAAATATTGTGATTTTAGAATTCCAACATTTTATCAGCTGTTTTATGCTTAGTTAAAGAGCTTGACTACCCGAGTTTGGAAGTGGTAGAAATGGCAGTTAGAAATCGAATGGATGAATTAGAAGAATGATGTTTCTGACGCCGTCCTCAAAATACTCAGGGGACGGTTACCTTCTCTCATATGGGTAGTGTTTCTTCAATTCCAAGTCCTGAATTTTCGGATTCTCTTGATAGTATGGTAATTCCTTGCCAGTGTATTGATAACGATGCAAACTATAATCTTGATCATCCTACATATGATCGGCATTCGGTTGATGATAACGCTGATAAACAAAAAATTCGTCGTAATGGTTATGTAGAAACTTGTTCAATGCGAAGTCCCAAAAATATATCTGTTAACACAAATTCAAAATATTTTGGAAATAATCAGAATGCATATAAACTTAGGGACTCTGTACCAGATAATTTAATGTCAGTAGTTGGTAACTGTGAAGAAAGGAAAACCAATGATGTTAGAAGAGTGGCAAGTAGTGACAGCATCCCCCGCAGTAACTTTAATGGTTTAGCTCTAAGTCCAGGATGCAGGGTTTTGAGTCAAGATTGTGTAAGAAGATCAAAAAGTCCCGATGTTAGAAACACAATTGTCCCTCTTCGCTACATTCAGTCAGCAAAAGGTACTTGGACATATAATTTGTAAGTTAAATTGCAAATAACATTAATACTCTCTCGAAATAATAATAACTTCTCTTAGAAATATATTTCGAGAAATTCCTAAACACTATTAAGATAATCATTGCATAATTAAAAAGAAATGGCATAAGTTTGTCCAGTTTCTGAAGAGAATATATATATAAATATAAAATTAGAAACAATTGTGATATTTCTCCAAGGAGTAAAAAATAAAATTTTATCTCAATTATTTGGATGTAATATACAATGTATGAGTATACTCCAGATGACACGTTTATGTACTTTAAGTGAATAATGCGAAAATCAGAAATAATGAATTTTGCATTGTTTAGAATAAATTTAATATTTTATTGCATTAATAAGGTATCGAATGCAATATCTTTTAACGTTACATTAATTTCGGTATAATGTTATTTATGATTTTCACAAATATAAATAGAGTTGTGTTTTTAAATAGCCAAACATAGCTTTTTATAGCAGTTTGTTTAAAATATTGCAGAACTGTTACATATTTTCAAAGAGTTTCTATAAATTACGACGTGATACAATGTACTTAAATTACAATTTGTATATAAAGCATATAATCAAAGATGAATTTATGTCGAATTAGATATTTAAAAACAAAATATTAGATAATTTTAAGTTAAGCAAGACATTCTACTTATGTTTAATACCTCTAAAAATTGAATCTTCGCGATATACAATAATTTATAAAACAAAAGGTAACATAATTGCATATACACTTATACAAGATATTTGCAAATTTTTGAGCAGTAACCGTGATAATTTTTTAAATGCTATTAAGTACCACAGAAGACCATAACAAAACTTTATATACTGCTGTAGTTTCTTTACTTTCATTATTGTTTCTATTGACAAATTTATGTGTGTGTTAACAGAATATAAATGCAATAAAAATTTTATTGATATTAATTGAATTGTAAGCAGAATTGTATTTATGATATAAGTAGCATAATGTGAAAATAAGATATATGGAGATTGATTCTGTGCAACAACACATACTACAGATTAATATTAGACTGATAAATATGTATAGCATATTTTTTGGAATGAAGTCTTCATATGTTATAAGTGGATAAACGATATAAAAACTGAAATAACAGGGCTACTAAATTCTTTCTACAATGTAAACCGTTCCAAGTAACTAAACCAATTTCGAACTTAGATTTAAGATATTTTATAAAAATGCGGAACAAAATATTTTTTGTTATATATAACCGTCCACTTATATTATTTTATAAATAATTAATGTTATTGTTAATTAGTATTATTAAAAGAATGATTATTATAATTAGTTGCCTAATATCTGTTAAGTGCAAAAAGCAGATGTTAAATGTTCTTTTCTTTTTTAACTTAAAACATGTTTTGAGACGAATTATATATAATAAAACCAACAGTTATAACACACGTCTTTTATTACTGTCAAACTTTTAGACTGGAAAGAGAAAGTTAACATTGTTACTTAGTAATTCATTATTCGATAAATATTAAGTTTTTTTTTAAGAGAACCAGTTATTTATTATAACAAATTTTCTTAATCAATATATACAGTTATAATTAACTTATTGCAGTTAAAATACTAATGTTTTACGAAATAAATTAGTTACGAAGATAACTATGTATTAATTTTCGCACAACCATTTTTTTATTTAGTTATTAAATAGATTGAAATATACAATTTGAAGCAAAATGCAATGTACTTACTTCTAAAAAGATAATTGTTCACAACTATGAAATAGAAAATATCGCGCAGTCTCATTTAAATACATTACGTCGATTAATTTTATGTACATTTCTGTCGCTAAGACGACGCTATCCTTAAACTACGTGTAAGTACTAAAACTACAAAAGTACTCTATTATTGAAAGTGGAAGTGAAAGTAGGAAAAAATGTCATTATATGCAACACCAATACTTTATTTAAACATGGGTGGTGAAATGTTATATGTTTTGCGACAAAGATTGAAGGCACAAAGGATAAGTGTTGATAAAATTATACAAGGCTAGTTTAATACTATACAAAAGAGTATACATTGTATGCTGCTAATTTATATTAAATAATTGTGTATTTTTTTATATATTTTGATTAATTTTAAAATGTCTTTTTCTACCTATATACAGTGTTAGACGAGGTAACTGCTGCTTTACTTAATCCTAAAATGCTGTCTTCTGTATTTGAGGGAAAATCTTTGACTAAGATATCTCTTTTACGACCTACTTTAGAATGTGTTGTATTATCATCAATAATGAAACTTGATAAAAGTAGTATGAATAAACTGTTCGATCTAATGATCATGATGGTTAAATATCAGTTAACTGCAGCTACTGGTCCTGTAGAAATTGTATTGTTAACATTAAACCATACAGATGCAATGCGTGACATGGTTAGCAATCCAAATGCTCAACAATGTATTGGATTAGTACACCAAATGGTAACCGATGTAAGTATTTTACTCATTGATTAAATTATTGATATGATTATTATTATCATTATTATTGGTTATGTCGAATTTCTAAAAACGATTTACTGATAATTCTAGTTTTATGGTACATTAACTTTTGAAGAAGTTTGGAATGCCAGAAATGATTGTTTGAAAGAATTAGAGTATTATTCCGTGAAAGTATCTATACTTCTTAGACTTGGATTACAAAATGATGATGGTAGCTTTAATTCAATCTACCATAAATACAATGAAAAATATGAAGAAAATAAAACTCGCCTTTCTGGTACAAAATTATGTGATATAGATTTGAAAACTTACTGCGATGGTTCTTTTAATCTTTTTGGTGAACGAGGTACAATACTGGGCAAAAATATGTAAGTGTCAAATATGAAATTACCAAATTTTCCAAAGATAGAAACATATAAGAAGCATATTATACAGGTATTCGATGTTGTATGGCATATCAAAACTAACTTCTGAACAAGAAAATCATAATTACGTTAAAGAATGTGGTACAAAAGCAGAACTTGGTATGTTAGCTGTTCAACTGGGAACTGAAGAAACTTTCTACAAACGACCATTTACTTTGAATTTATTTTCAACTGAAGATAATGATAATACAAATATAGAATGCGAGTCCGATTCTAAGGAGGACAATCAGAATGACGTTACAGTTACAAAATATGAAAAAACGAAATTTAATGAAGATTATAAAACGAAACTTGATATTATATGTACAGATTTTTTTAAAGATGATCATGAAGACATAAAATACAGCATGAATTTGTTAGAACTTTTAGATAAAACAGAATAATATTATTTAAACTTACTTTTTCGATTACGCCATGATAATTAATAAAATAAATAAAAATTTTCTTTAATTTGTTATTTACATTCAAATATAAAAATATTTCGTCCTGCATAAATTAATTAATACATCTTTTTACATAGAACAGCAATATTCCAGTTTGTGTAATATATAAAAAATCGTATTTTTATAAACATTTTATATTATGAATTATAATTAACATTACTCTGCATTAAAATTTTATTTAAAAGTGCACTACAAAATATGTATCACATAAACATTAAATTAATGTCTCTTGCACAATAATAAATATAATTATTTTTAGTTCATATAAAAAGTACTAAAGATAGAAGAAATGCAATGTTCTCAAAACTAAGTTATAATCTAAAAGAGAGTTTACTTTATAGCTTAGTCATATCCAAAATATATTTCACTCCAGTTCGACCATCAGTATGGAGTGCATTAATAACAGCTTCTTGATACTGACAAAATGGAACTAACTTATGTGGTGGAGCTTTTAATCTCTTATCCTTGAATAATGCTCCTAATTCACTAAACATCTTTTCACGCTCTTTGGAATTCATATTTACCTTTGTCCATGCTGTCATCCAAAATCCTTTTAATGTTATATCCTATTTAATTTTTGAGATTATTAACAAACATTACTTACTTAATTATACTGTACATTACTTTACAAATTTTAATCAATATACCTTAAAAATAAGTGCAGACGTTGGAACTGTTAAAGGTTCTCTGGACATACCACCATAAGTTACCATAATACCTCCATGTGCTAAATGTCTTAGAACTTCTAATGCATTTTGCCCGCATATACAATTAAGAGCTAATTTTGGTGAAGGTAACTTTTTAGTTTTAAAAATCTGAGTTTTCCTTATTTCATCTTCAGTAAGAATTTCATCTGCACCCAAGCTCGTCAAGTAATTCTACACAGGTTTTATTAATCAATGGAAATAAAAATTTAATTTTTTAACTGTTTTTATACCTTTAATTCTTCTATATTAGGTCTGTCCCTTATAACACTAACAGATTTGTAATTCCATATTTTACATAGTTGTATAATCATCTGTCCAACAGCTGAATTCCCACCATTTTGAATTACAGTATCACCAGGTTTTAATTCCACAAAATCTTTAAGCATTCTGTACGCAGTACATGGATTTACATTTAACATACTAGCTTCCACAACGCCAACTTCTTTTGGAACCTAAGATTTTAACATGTATCAAATTTTGAGCTATTGTGATAAATATTAGGTTGTTCCAAAATTCTTTTTTGTTTTATAAGAAAATAATAGATGCACAACATTTTTTGTTTTATATTATTTTATTAAATTATATATGATGAATATAAAATAAAAAATGTTGTGCACCTATTATTTCTTTATAAAACAAAAAAGAATTTTGGGACAACCTAATATATACAAACCTTATTACCTGAAAGCAGATTATGTACCTTCAGAAGTTCTTCCACAGTATAATTTGCATGCGTTCTCCATGTTCCTAAATGCGTGCCATTTGGTATAACTCTATCTCCAATATTTAAATATTTTACATTAGATCCAATAGCTATTATTTCACCAACTCCTTCATTCCCTGGAATAGCTGGTAAAGGCGGTTTACTTGGATATTTACCTTGTATTGTATTTATGTCTGCTGGATTAACAGGAGCTAACAACCATTTGACAGAAACCTTTATTAACAATAAATAACTTTTTATTAAAATGCATTAAAAAAAAAAGTTAAAAATCATTTTAACTGAATTACCTGATTATTTTCTGGTTGATTAATAGATTGTGTTGTAACGTGTAAAACATCTACAGGTTCTCCATATTCTTTATAAAATAAAGATTTTACAGAATCTGTTTTAACACTAGCAGTCATTTTACGAAACGACATAAAATTTGTAACAATTGATCGTGATAACGGTGAAACTAAGCTTCTCATGTATATGACCATTTTAGTGTTCTATATGATACCTAATGATACTTATTCAAATGTTTTTTTTTAATTATTCTTTTAAATAATGTCAATAACAATTGAGAGATGATGCAGTGGATTATTATAATCAGCTATAAACATGTCTATCTAGATACGTTAATATAGGATTTTAAGTTACATATATAATATATTATTATAAGCGTTACATGTGTTAAAACAAATTTATTCAGTTTAATTATTAATTGAATGATTAATTATTGTTTATATTTATCAATTTATTAACAAAATTTCTGGGTATTGTTGTTTTGTTATTGTTATATATTTATATAAATATATTTTAAAAATAATATTTGGATTACTTAGATACAAAGAGCTTATGTAGTTTGAATAATTTTCAGCACTTATTTGACATAATTTTTCTTAAATGTTCCTGTTTTGTGATTATAAAGTCATATTAAAATATTAGTGGTTGTAGCAGAGGGTAAATTGTATCAGGGAGTTGTGCCTGGTTGTACTATCAGTAATACCAAGCGTGAATTAAGAAATTTCATGAGTAGATAGGGAATTTTTATAATATTAAAAAAGAAAAACAAAAAGGAGAAAAAGAATAAAAAACACGATAATTTTTTAATCTTAAAAGGTGGTTTCAATAGATAAGAAAACAGTTGTAATTAGTACATTTTGACATGAGCTTAATAATCTCGAATTGTTACAATTTGTACAGTTACGATTTGACATTTTAATAGATGACATCATAAGTTTCTGGCTTTATTGCATGTAACAATAGTTTTATACATTGTTATGTACATAAAAGAACTAAGTGGATTAATATAATTTCAAGGTAAATCGTTAAATAAAATTTGATACTTAGACTGTTCTTATTATATCTCACAATAGTTTTCTACATATAGTCAAGTTTACTGTTGAAAGTTTTAATGAAATAAATGAATGACGAATCTATATATTTTTTATTATTAATCAATTCCTAAAGTGAATGTAATAATTAAAGTATTATGAAGATTATTATTATATATGTTCCTTTGCAAATTATTGATTTAGGAAATTAGAAAAATGATGGCTTCAGAAGTAGGTTCTACAAACAATGAACCTGTACATGTCAAGATCAGTAGTGAAAAAGCTCCTCTAATCCATGGAAGAGGTGTTCTATATAGATTAAGCAATTTCTTTAAATTTGGACGAGTACAACAGACAGAAGGAGATGGATACGTAGAATTTGGTAGTTTGAGTGCAGATAGTAGCCGGACTTTGGGAACATTTGCTGGTGTATTCAGTCCTGTTACATTATCGATGTTCAGTGCCTTAATTTTTATACGCATGGGTATGAATTTTACAGAAGTAATTCAAGATATTGTGTTGAGTCTGTATAATTTCAATGATGAAACTAAATATACATTATCATACAAATAAACTTTACATTGTAGGATATATCGTAGGCAATGCTGGATTACTTGTCACTTTGATACAATTCATAATTGCATATGGAATTTTGTTATTTACTGTAGCATCTGTATGCGCAATTTCAACAAATGGAGCAGTCGAAGGAGGTGGTGCTTATTGTATCCTTATTTGAATTTTGTTATTTTCAACAATTAATAATCTGTTACACATAAAATCCATCTGTTATTTAAAGATAAGATATCAGTTACTACTTTATGTTTTTAATATATATATATTGAATATGTTAGATAAAGACATATATTTAATTGTTGTTTTTAATATCAAATTATTGATATATTAGAATTATTATATATCAAAATATATTCAAATATTAAAAAATTATAATATATAAAATTTTTATCATACATATATTTTCTTTTGGAAGCAAGTTTGCAATGAAAATGATAAGATATTCTGGAACTTTAAATATATTTTATGCAAGTTTTTCCTACTAATTATTGTACAGTTATGATTAGTCGTACACTTGGACCAGAATTTGGTGGTTCTATTGGTACATTATTTTTTATGGCTAATATTGTTTCGAGTGCTCTTTGTATTTCCGGATGTGCAGAAGGTTTGATAGAAAGTTTTGGGCCATCTGGTTATTTAGTTGGTAAAAGTGCACTGATACCAGATGGTGGATGGTGGAGATTTTTATATTGTTCTATATTAAATACTGCCAATTTAGTAGTATGTCTAATAGGAGCTGCAATGTTTGCAAAAACTAGTGTTGCAATTTTGGCTGTTGTATGTGTCTGTCTAATAAGTGTTTTTATAAGTTTTTTGGCCAAGGGATATATGGAGGTAATGTTGTGGAGAGCACAAAAATGATCAGAAACGTGATTTGTCATTTATTACAGATACCAATTCCAAATGCAAATATGCTGGTTCAAAATGCAACAGAACATGTTAATGGCACTTATACAGGATTGCTGTCATCCACTCTTATAAGGAATCTTTACTCAAATTATAGTGCAGATTATTCAAGTAAAGGAACAATGACTGATTTTGCAAGTGTTTTTGGTGTATTATTCAGTGGCGTTACTGGTATAATGGCTGGTGCTAATATGAGTGGTACTTAAAAAGATTATTAATCAAAATAGTTTTTACTTTTATTCATGTTTCAAGTTTTAATATATAATAATTATTTATATATAGGTGAATTGAAAAATCCAGGGAGAAACATTCCACGTGGAACTTTGTCAGCAGTATTATTTACATTTATATGTTATATTCTTCTATCTATTCTTACAGCTGCAAGTACAAGTCAATTTTTATTACAAAATGATTTTATGTATATGATGCCAATTAATATTTGGCCACCATTCGTGGCAGTTGGTATATTAACAGCAACATTTAGTGCTGGTTTAAGTAATTTGATAGGGTCAAGTAGAGTTTTGGAAGCTCTAGCAAAAGATAATGTATTTGGTGAGTGATCAAAATATAAAGTTTTTATAAATTTCTTTTATATTTATTTATTTTGTCTACATTTTGCGTGTTTCATATTTATAGGTTCTGGTTTAAATTTTATAATACAAGGAACATGGAAAGGAAATCCAATTGCTGCAGTTTTAACTTCATGGACTTTAGTTCAAATAATTTTACTAATAGGTTCTTTGAATATCATTGCTCAGCTTAATTCAGTGTTGTTCTTGTTAAGCTATTTGGCTACTAACTTAGCCTGTCTTGGTCTTGAACTTGCAAGTGCACCAAATTTTAGGTATCTTTTATTTTGAATTTACCTAATTTTGAATACTTTTAGGTATACAAAGTAATTATAATGCTTGTATATCTTTTACAGACCAACGTTTAATTATTTTACATGGCATACGGCTACAATTGGTCTTTTCGGTACATTAATAATGATGTTTGTTATAAATAGTATTTATGCTTCCAGCAGTATAATACTTTGCCTAATTTTAATCATTGTGTTGCATTTATTTTCGCCAAGTAAAAATGCTCCTTGGGGAAGCATATCTCAAGCACTGATATTTCATCAAGTTCGAAAGTACTTATTAATGTTAGATTCACGTAAAGATCATGTAAAATTTTGGCGACCACAAATACTGCTAATGGTAGCATCTCCACGATCAGCATGTCCACTTATAGATTTTGTAAATGACTTGAAAAAAGGAGGACTGTACGTAATAGGACACATAAAAGTTGGAGAATTTTTGGGCCAGAATATCGATCCCACTATAGAAGAGTATCCACATTGGTTAAGTTTAGTTGATCATATGAAAGTAAAGGCATTTGTCGAACTAACAGTTACGAAAACTGTACGCGAGGGACTACATCACTTAATTAGGATATCGGGAATGGGAGCTATGAAACCAAATACAATTGTTCTTGGTTTTTATGACGAAGAAGCATCGATAGATTTCTTCAAGAACTCACAGTATGCGACTGATATATTTGAGAACGTTTCAACCTTACCAAACAGTACTGCGTTTCCTTTAAGACATACAAATGCAGAAAAAAATCTGGATCCAATACAATATGTAGGAATGTGTTCAGATGTGTTAAAGATGAAAAAAAATTTGTGTTTATGTCGAAATTTTCATACATTAAACAAATTACAAATAACTAAGTAAGCACATGATTAATTTTTCATTAATATATGATTAATTTATATCGTTATATAATTTTTTAATATTGTTGTGTTTTAGGAATTCTTCTTTAAAATATATAGATGTATGGCCTGTGAATTTTTTCCAACCAACAGATCAAGATCCATTTGATACAACATCATTATTTATGTTGCAACTTGCATGTATTATTAATATGGTCCCTATATGGAAAAATCTACATCTCAGGGTATTTCATTGTGAAGTTTCAGATAATAATGCAAGTTTGAGCGTCTCAGATTCACATAATTCGATTAGCGAATTTCCTCGAGTTTCTAACGAACTTCGTATAAGAAAATTATTAAATATGTTGAGAATATCAGCATCTATTAAACAAATTCCTAATTGGGGTACGCAAATAAGTGGGTTAAAGGGCCATTCTCTCATTGATTCGGCAGTGGAAAGTCAATATGAATCGAGTACTGAAAGTAACGATATCTTAAGTAATGTTTCACGTGCTTATATTTTGAGGTATCTTGTCTAAATACATATTTTATTTAATGTCTGATACTTAACAATTTTGTAAATAACTGTTCTTTTATTATATTCATTTTATTTTACAGTGTGAATCAATTAATTAGACAACATTCTTCACAAACTGCTACAATATTTATATATTTACCTGCACCTCCAATATCAAATACATGGGATGAAAATACTTTATATCGTCAGTATCTCCAACTGTTAACAGAATTAACAGCAGATTTACCACCCATAGTATTAGTACACGGTGTGAGTGCTGTTACATCGACAACACTATAATAATATGTAAATATAGGAATAGAAATTCTTATTGTGTAATTTCTATACAGAAAAGTATTATTTAATGAATAATTTATATGACCTTAAGTTATAATTTTTATATATGCTATGTTTTTGGAAAAATTACGGGATTTAAAACAATTCTCAAATACCAAAAATGTTTCTTTTTACAAACTAACGATTATGACCATTTCAGCAATAATAATGCGTTCTTATTACAATAAGAAAATCTCGTAACGAATATAGATTATTGCTGTGATAACGAATTTATTCTATAAGAGAATCTTCAAATATAAATATTTTTTAAATATTGTAATACGTCTTTACTAATAAATTCGTATGCTGATATCTTATCATATTCATATATGGAACTACATATTTCTATACCAATTTTTTGTACTGCACCTGATATTAAAATAAATGCAATAAAATAACATTAGTAAGATCAGACGTAAAATTAACTAAGCATCACTTTTATGTATACTTTATGAATTAATTAAAATTTTATACATGTTCATTAATGATACTCAATTAAATGATCGATTCGATAACTATTTTTTGTTGTATGAAATTTTTAAAAGTTTGAGAAGACATTCATTATAATCTAATATAGTAGTAACGAAATTACAAAAATCACTTTACTTAATCTTTAAATTTTTAGCTGAATTATTTTGTAATTCTAGTACAATTGTCTTTATTGCAATGTGTTTATTCATAACTAGGCTATATGTGCAACTAACTAATTTGAACAATTGTTCAAGACAATGACTAGAGTTAATAGTGGTAGTAGTGTATCTGAAGTATGTATTAAGTTAGAAATGTATATATTATTTGAACTTAATTATAGTGATTATTACATTATTGTTTTAAATTTTAAATCATTACGAGTGAACCGAGTTTTAAGAGATTACCAAGAGATCATTGCACACTTGAGCTCTTTTCAAATACCTCGATGGAATCGTATTAGGCATAAGTGAAAACCATCCCCAGTTATTAGAGGTGAAAGAAAATAAATAGATAATTATTAAATTTATTGTTTATTAGTTAGAATATATGTACAAGGTTCAAAAAGGTAAGCGTAAAGAGGATAGTGGCTTGAGTTTGAACCTTCCGAAAATCTTGATTCTGAAAATGATCTTGACCTTGAAGTTCAGGGTCAAATTTTTTTATTATTGCAATGTATTCTACTCATTATGAGGTACAAAAGTCTAAAAGAAACTATAGATCGCTAATGACCCCATCTCCTGGAAAAAAATGAGAAAGTTTTAATAATTCTTAAACTGGTTTTATTCACAATATGTGTACATTCTGCAGTCAGATGGGAGAAATGTAGCATCTATTGATATAAGTTGATATCCTAAATCTATCATTATATATTGCATAACTTCTTTTTTTTGTTCCTTCGTTTTCTTTACATGTGTTTCTTTCTCTTTCCTTTTTCTCACTATTTAAAAAAGTACCTGACAATGAACGTGAATGTTATGGGTCCTATATAAAAGCTTTACTGACCATAGGTTGAGTATGACTAGTTTGGAGAATAAATTCTTTTAAAACTGCTCGTTTTAAGAATGGAAGAATGATTTTTCGTACGAAAATCCCTCTGAATACACTCTTTTATAAATTTATAGTACTTGTATGTATTTTTCAATAATCTCGTGTTTATGTCGATTTATTTGTATATTTGGAGCGTTATAGTTAAATGACGATAACATTAGTAAATACAAATAGAACTAATTAAGGGTTGTTGCAAAATGCTAATCATTATTGTTGATGTTCACGTATTGATTATGTAGTAATCAATTATTGCTATTTATTAAACAAGTCAAACTCGTTAACCATTTGCATAACGCATTGTCAATGCATTTACGTAATTTATCTATATAACAACGTACTTTACATATATATGTTGTTATAGTTTTCACTAATTGATAACGATCTTTAATATCATTAACACCATATATTACCTGGCTTTGAAGCAACTTAGATTAGATTTTGATACATTTTTTTATTGAAGAAAGCAAGTTCGTAAAATAAATATTTATTCAAATAGTTTTTTAGATACTTGTTTCTGAGAAAAAGTATGCAAATTTCGAGGCTAAGAAACTAAAATACAGTATCCGTTTATCAGGAATTGTAAGAAGATTTGTTTATTTTCCTGGAACTGAATGATTCTTGTTTGGGAACAGTAGTAGATCATGTAATAGATCATTTGAATTTCTGGTATATTTCCTTCCAAAAATGTCGGTAATCAAAGTTAACGAGCATTAGTTTTAAATTTGAATTCTCTATTTGTTACTATATTTCCATTTCAAAAGACCTACGTATAAATCTCTATATAGATACATTTCGACACATTAAGCATAACCAACAATCGATAATACGTAAATGAGTTTAATTCAAGATATATTGTTGATTTGCAAGTTTAATCGGACAAATATTCCATTTCTGTTGTACATTAGTTTTTCATAGAATCTCGATATCTCAAAATGATCTTGCCCTTTTTATTTGTTCCGTGTATTGTTAATAGATATAATAAATCGTGTAACACATGTTAACACAATGATACTTTCAACGTTGACGTTCACACCAATTCTTTTCGGTTGGTAAACATAAATGAAAATAAGAGCGTTCAGTAATTGCAATAAACGCGATTTCCTCCGTTAGATCGTAAAAGTGGAATAGGAAGGCGGCGTAACATTATTTTTTGATAAATGAAAGGAAGCGAAATGCCTTGTTACGCAAATGCAAAGGAAAAATATCAGGTGATTTGGATGTTTGACTGATATAAAAGAAGATCTCGCGACTTGGGAAAAATTGGGAAACGCTATGATGGAGAATGATGAATCATTCTGCATATATATCACGCGCAACAAATCGCCGAGTCCAGTCTCAGTTTTAATCATTGTTTAGTTCAAATTAACTCAGTCAATTAAACGCGCTGTCTGGTAGCGACAGCTCGCAGCCATCCGCTGCTCTGAACAATATAGCTTACGTATGGTAATTCGAAATAGCATCCCCGTGAGCACCATATGTCAGCGACATGGAATTAATTATCACCATGGATTCCCCACTGTATTTTACCCCTCGTTTTGTTCGTCCCTTCGATTCGCACAACGATGTTACTCTGTACTATATTTGTCACGTTTTGTTTAATGCTGACTAATATCGACTCAGTATCAAAGCCGTCGGTATTACGGTATTCTTCAAAATATTTGGTACCTCGTAGGTAGCTGTAAATACGGTTTTATTATAATGCAAACTGATGCAGTAGCATGTTCTGTAGATGTTCCATATACCAACAATATAGTCTTGTGCATTCATAAATGAATAATGATGGTTAGTATTTGTCAAGCAAATTGTGATTATAATTGCCATGTAGAGATTATATTTGGTGAATTGAAATTGTAATATCTTAAATATTTCTACTCGAGGATTTAATTTACATCGAATTCAATTTCTGCTAGAGACGTGGAAGATTTTCTATGTTGTATCAATAGGTATATGTATAATTATCAATTAACCGTTGTCTAAACTTGTCAAATGTTAGAATTCAGTGATTGATTAATCACTTTTGATTGAAAGGTATCCAAAAAACATTGTCATTAAGTGTATCCCAAATCAATCAACAAGATACATGATTGGCAGTGCCTTCAAAATACCATCATTCGATACCCTTTCGCTCGATTAAATCGAAACGCAAGAGAGCGAATTGTTTTACAAAGAATATACAATGTAAATATTGTTCAATTATTCTGACCTGAAAACACGCATACGTTTTCCATTTAACAAATATCGAAAAGCATCTATCAACGCTAAATTTCACGATATAAAATATAATGTAATGTATCATGTACATTGATAATAATTCCACACATGACAGAGAATTCTATTATAGTGTGAATTATAAATCTTATAACGATGCAGCGTTTCATCGTAACTATTACGAGAAGCCATTTTTAGTATTAGTTACATACAGTTGGTAGTTGGAATTACACGTGTATGCCGTGAATGTTTTAAGTACCAGTAACAGTATAGTATACCGTTCGTCGTTCTCCCCGTGTTATTTTCGACGATCGGTTTTGACGTTACAATTTCTCTCTACACGACAAACATTCATTACAAACATAAATTTATCTCTTTTCCCTTTCGTCCAACTTTTCATATGTTTATATCAGTATTTCCTTATTTACGTACAATTTAATTAAAAGCAATGTATAATTTGATATTCCATGATATTTCCCTGGATAATTTGATATTTCATACTTATTATTTTGTACTTCTATATACTATTTATCATATTTTTCCTTCGTCTGCCGAATAATAAAAGATCTGTAAATAGTGATTGTAATACTGAATCTACAACAGTGAATGTAATACTTGTAATACTGTTACTATCACTATTAGCTACTAGCAGTTTAGTTTAGCTTTTGACCAAGAAATGGAAGCTTATTTACAAAATTTGCATGATACTGCAAAAGGTTCGATGATCTTTTATTTACCTAATTTTTCATAAATATCTTAATACTTATGGAGGGAAATATATGTACATATTCGAATTAGAGTATGATTTTGTATCATCGAAATTCACTAGGAGAAGTTGAAACAGGAAGTTAAAAATTTATTCAGAAGCAAAGATTCATATTTGAAAACTCTAGATTGCATGTACATTTCGAATATAGTAAAATTAATCGAATGGATAAATGCGAGATAAATTATGTATAATATTACGCGGAAAGAAAAAATACTGATGATTATGCAACACCTCATGTTACGCCACGAGGCTTACCACAGGCTATATTTTCCAACCGTCGCTCGCGGTTCTACAGTGTCACAGGCAGATCGTCTTATCTGCCCGGCGGATCATATACAATGTATCGACGAGCGCATAGTTGTCGCCAAGCAGCGAGCTCTAGAAACGTCGATTTTTGTCCGTTACGTTTTCCACACAAGAAGGCGACATACGTGATCATAGGCGCGAGCGGTGGCGTGACCCAAGCATAGTGGGGGTCGTCTTCCAAATAAGACAAAGAAATGATCGAAAGGCGATCAGTCCCTTCTGACGAACCAAACGTTATACATCGAGAGGTCTGATGAGCAAAATCAAAATCACAAAGTCTAACGAATTCATTGAGAGATATTGTAAAGTTGAGTCAACTTTCTATGGTATATTACTTTATTCATTGTTAAACAATCTGTAGCGTGTTCATCATATTATTATCAAATATATTATTTTATGTTAACCTGTTAATACAGTGTTACATTCATTGAACCACCTCTGTTATCTTAATCGAAATAGGGGAACGATTATTTCGCGGCGTCGATTAACAGAATCGTAGCGAGAATTTACGCCTCTCGCTGACGCGTTTTTCCTAGCGTCCGCGTCTCTCCGCGAACGGTCGTAACACCTCATATTAATTGGTATAATCGGCTAATAAAATTAAAAGAGGGGAATAAATACATACGTACTTATTGATATCATTTATCTTTAGATAAAATTTATTATATAAGAATCTAATGAAACATAAATAACAGATGTATATTTTAATATTTTTTTTTCTATTTATTTATTTAAATTTTACAATTTGTCTAGTAGGACATTTGGTAAAATGTTATATCTTGGTGTTGTAATAATATAACATGTGGGTGGTTACCCCCAGCGGGGTATATCTTCGTTTCTGACGTACCATGGTGCGTTTATTATTGTTCTGAGGATTTTAGCTTGGATTATCTCTGGGGAGCACGAGGTGGCTGCGGGTTTTCAGGGCGTAGGACCACGCCCTGGGAAACCCCGATGAATCTGATGTTCTCCTATAGCCGGACGGTGACTGGTCGGCGCCTTTGGCCCCCGCCAATTT
Source organism: Bombus flavifrons (assembly GCF_040668555.2). Lineage (NCBI taxonomy): Eukaryota > Metazoa > Arthropoda > Insecta > Hymenoptera > Apidae > Bombus > Bombus flavifrons. Next base: position 992,115 of record NC_138455.1, read on the forward strand.
GCCGATCCGGTGCGGAGAACCTCGGAGAAGTTGGTGGGCCCGTATCCGCCAAGACCACTCACCTCACCTTCTCGTGGGGCTCCCCGTCACCCTGCACCGGCCTTGACCGGGGCAGGGTGCGAAAGAGTGAGTGGCACCAGGATGGAAACCCTTGTTGACGACCTCGGCAATCTTATACAATTACAATTAAACAATGGATAAGAAAACGAACCTAAAAATCGTTTACGGTGCAGGGGAGGGATACCCCAGTACCGGCGCAGCCGCGGGTTGTAAAGCGGGCCCCGCTGCGTCGTCATCGAGCAACCGTGGCCGTCCGGGGGTGAGCCGCCAGGCCCCTGGACGCGCTCATGCGTCTGGCGAAGGGGACTCGCGAACTGGGGAGTCCCGGAGAGGGTTGGAGGAACCCGACGTTTTGGCTATCGGCCCAGGACCTTCGCGGACTGGGATGCGGCGGCACCGCGGGGGCGGCGGGGGGTTGAGATCCGACGACGAAATGTCGTCATGCTCTTCCTATTCGACCGTCGCGGGCACACTCGGCAAGCGGTCGTACCGCAGGATTGCCGAGTCTACAGAAAACATCGCCTCAGCCGCCAACGGCCGCGGCGGAGGCGCGGGACGTCGCACACGGCGGGGGGACGCGCCCGCGGGGGATCCCGACTCCGCGCTGCTTCCGGCTCCCGGTAAAAGGAAGAAGAGGGGCGTGAGGCGCAGGACGGATATCGACACCGATACCGACGCCGAGGCTGTCACCGTGGTCGCCGCCGCCGCCGCCTCTACCATCCGCGGCGGTGCCGACGGCGGCGACGGCATGCGGAGGGACGAAGCGAGGACCGGGCCGGTCGGCAAACAAGCGACCGGGAAAGAAGCGGAACCGACCCACGATCGGGAAGAGGAGGACGTCGCATACCTGCGAAGGAGGGTGCGTTTTCTGGAGGAAGAGGTCAGTCGTCTCCAAGAAACGGTGGAACGGCTGACCAGGGATCGCGCGGAGAGGACAGCCAAAGTTGGTAACACCGACGGCAAAGGACAAGAGGTGGGGATCACCTCTACGAGGAGGACGAAAGAGAATGCTCCTCGAGCCGCAGCGGGAATGGCCATGGGTCCCCCTCCCCCACCCCCCCAACACCCCTGGTCAGCGTCGTGCCGTCTCCGCTGTCCCGACGGGTCGGGGAGTACACGTGATGCACGAAAAACGCTTACCGAAGGAACGGATAGATTCGGTGGCTCAGGACCTCGAGACCCACTAGAAGATTTCAAGATCCTGATCCTCCGCAAGTTGGAGGAATGTCGGCAAAAAGTACTGCCAGCGGCGGCAATTCCCCCGGCCACGGATACTGGAGTCGCCACAGGAATCGTACAAGCACGATCGCGGTCGGCGAGGGACGCCTCGCGGTCGACTATGGAGTCGTCGGCCGACGAGGCAGGATTCACTACTGTGGTAAGAGGAAGAAGAGGTAGAGCGAGGCGGAAGAACAGGAAGCCCACGGTGCAACCTCTTTCAACGGTCCATGCGCCGACCGAGGACGCAAGAACCAAGAGAAGGGTATTATCGTCTCTTCCGACGTCGACATCGCGAATAGGAGCCTTGGCGCCCTGGACGGCGACCAGAAGCAGCGAAACGAGGACAAGGACTTTCGCGGAGGCGGCCGCTCGGCCACCGGTGCGCCCCCGCACGGGAAGGGAATCCATGCGAGCAGCAGGCAGCGGCAATGGACTCGGAGCTATCGGGGCAGGAGGGAAACGCAACGCTAGCGGGCGGGACGCGCACAGCGAGAAAGTGCCGGACCTTCCCCGACCCCCACGGTGTGCCGCGGTATCGCTCACCGTGAGGGACGGCTCGGGCTTCACATACAAGGACGCGATGTCAGTGGTGAAGAGAGAAGTCAAGCTCTCCGAACTCGACATCACGGAGTTAAGACCGAGGAGGACGATCACGGGGGCGCTGCTGTTCGAAATCCCAGGCCAGGACGCTGGAAGTAAAGCATCACGACTGGCCGAGCGGATGGCGGCCACGCTGAAAGATTTGCCCGCCAAGGTAACCGTCCCGCGAAGGACGGCCGAACTAAGAGTGACCGGACTGGAGGACTCGGTCACCGCAGAGGAGGTGGCAGCCGCCGTTGCTGAGGCCGGGGGCTGCCACGCCGACGAGGTCAACGTGGGTGTTATACGTTCCGCCCCTCGGGGCCTCGGGTCGGTATGGCTACGCTGCCCGCTAACAGCGGCCAGGAGAATCAGCAGAGGAAGAGATGCTGGACCAGGAGGTAGGATCAACATAGGTTGGTCAGCGGCGAGGGTTTCCCCTCTCCCTGCGCGCCGACTCCAATGCTTCAGGTGCATGGAGTCGGGTCACGTGCGCCGGGACTGCACATCGACGGCCGACCGGTCAGAGCGCTGCTACCGGTGCGGGGCGCAAGGACATCGCGCCAGGGACTGCTCGGCGCGAGTACCCACGTGTCCGGTGTGCGCGGACCTGGGACTGCCCGCGTCGCACCGTATGGGATCACCGGCATGCAAGCCGCCTGCCCGTAGGAGGAGGGCCGCACAGGAAGCAAGGACCGTTCCAGGCGACGGTGGGGATGCGGCGACGAGGAAAGAAAGAATACCGCCGCCAACTGACCCCACGAAGGACGGAAGAGAGGATGGCGAAGTCAGATACAACGACTGCGAGGGGAACGGCCCGGAGGAGGCTATGGAGACGGAGCCTTCCCCAACGTGAGCGGAAGAAGAGGAGGAGGACAACTGCTCCTGCAGTGCAATCTTAACCGCTCCCGCCGTGCTCAGGACTTAATGTTTCAGAGCTTGACGGAGCGGCGGATTGCTCTGGCGGCAGTGGCTGAGCCATACTGCATTCCCGACGCGTCGCGAGGCGCTGGAGATCTGACCGGCTCGGTCGCCATATTCTGGACTGGAATTGCGGGAAGCCCTTCCTGCTCGGTAATTGAGCGCGGACGGGGCTTCGTGGCCGTGAAATGGGGCGACCTGGCCGTGGTAGCCATCTACGTGTCGCCCAACATCAGCCAGGCAGAATACGCCTCCTTTCTGGACGGACTCGCGGCTTGCACGAGACGTTTAGGCGCCTGCCCGTCACTGGTTCTCGGGGACTTCAACGCCCACTCAACGGCGTGGGGCTCCCGCCGGACCAACAGAAGGGGGCGCGATGTACAGGATTGGGCGGCCGCACTCGACCTCCGACTTATGAACCGGGGGTCGTCCAGCACGTGCGTGGCGTGGCGGGGCGAGTCCATAGTGGACCTCACATGGGCAAACCCCGCCGCATCCCGCCGCGTTTCCGGTTGGGAGGTCTCCCCGGAGGAGACCCTCTCGGACCATCTCTACATCGTGATGGAGGTGGCGGTTGGCGGCGCGACGGGCTACCGTTCGTCGGATGCGCGCGGGCCTACCGGCCCACCGGGAAGGAGAAGAAAATTCCCGCGATGGGCGGTGACGCGGCGCGACGAGGACTTCATGGCGGCGGCCGCTATAGCCGTGGCTTGGTTAGAAGAATCCCCGACCGAGGAGGACGCGGAAGCAGGAGCGACCCGGCTGAGACGCGACATGCACGCGATCTGTGATTCGTGTATGCCGCGGTCTGGAACGCCGCGCCGCGCCGGCGCTGTGTACTGGTGGTCCGAGGAGATCGCTCGTCTCCGCGAGGCGTGTATCCACGCTCGGCGCCAATACACCAGATCCCGCCGTAGACGGCGGGAGGACGAAGGCACAGTGGCTCGCCTGTACGAGGCCTACCGCGAAGCGCGGAGGCCCCTCCAACGAGCCATCAAGGAGGCGAAGAGGCGGGCCTGGAACGAGCTTCTGGCCAGCCTCGACTCTGATCCCTGGGGGCGTCCTTACAAGATGGTATTGAACAAACTCCGTCCATGGGCGCCTCCCTTAACGGAGAGCATGGACCCTCGGTTCCTGGAGGAGGTCGTCGGCACCCTGTTTCCGGGAGCAGCGAATGAGGGAGTGGGCACCTTTACCAAAGAGGAGGAGCAGGAATCCCAGCCGCTGGAAGAGGAACCACGGGTCACTGCGGGGAGTTGGAGCCCGGAATCGAGGGTCACCGAGGAAGAACTGGCCAGGGCCGTCGAGAGGATCGGAGCGCGGAAAGCTCCGGGTCCTGATGGAGTCCCGGCCCGCCTGTGGAGGGACGTCGCCGGGGTCTTGGCCCCGAGACTAATGCGTCTGTTCGACGGATGCCTGTCTCGAGGTGAATTCCCTACTTCGTGGAAGGAGGGGCGGATGGTCCTACTGCCGAAGCCGGGGCGCTCTCCAGACTCGCCTTCCGCCTTCCGGCCGGTGTGCCTTTTGGACGAGGCGGGCAAGCTGCTGGAGAGAGTGATAGCTGCCCGCCTGGAGTCGCATTTGTCCCGGAGCGTGCCCGGGTTGCACGATGGCCAGTTCGGTTTCCGGAGGGGGCGGTCTACGACCGACGCTATCGCCCGTGTCCGCTCCCTTGTCGGGGGGGCCGAGCGGCGTGGTTACGTGGCGTTGGCCGTATCGCTGGACGTGGTCAACGCCTTCAACAGCATCCCGTGGGACAGAATATGCCGGGCCCTCGAATTTCATCGCGTACCCGCGTATCTGCGGGATGTGGTCCGGGCTTTCCTCCGGAGCCGGAGTATCGTCTACACCGTCCGGGGAGGGGGGGTGACCGGCAGGGCTGTACACCGCGGGGTCCCGCAAGGTTCGGTGTTGGGCCCGTTGCTGTGGAACATCGCGTACGACGCGGTGCTTCGGACGCCGATGCCTCCGAACTCGGCGCTGACGTGCTACGCCGACGACACGTTGGTGCTGGTCTGGGGCACGGCATGGGGTAGAACCGTCCGCCTGGCGGAGCTGGCGGTGGCCTGCGTGGTCGCCGAAATCAAGCGATTGGGACTGAGGGTGTCCCCTGAGAAGTCCGAGGCAATGTGGTTTTGCCGCAAGGCCGATCACGGGACGCCCCCAGCGGGTTACCGCCTGAGGTTGGAAGGGACTGAGATCGGGGTCGGGACCAGCATGAAGTATCTGGGCCTGACCCTCGACAGCCACTGGACCTTCGGCGTTCACTTCGAGCGCCTGGCGCCGTCCGTCGAGGCGACGGCGAACGCCTTAGGACGTCTGCTGCCTCGGCTGGGCGGGCCCGGCGTCGGGGTGCGCCGGCTGTACGCCGGCGTGGTGCGATCGAGGCTCCTCTACGGGGCTCCGGTCTGGGCGGAGGACCTGATGACCAATCGTCGCAGTCTCCTAGTAGTCAGGAGACTGCACAGGACAGTGGCCATCAGGATAGCGAGGGGCTTCCGCACCATTTCGGCGGCGGCGGCAGCGGTGCTCGCCGGATTTCCCCCGTTCGAATTGCAGGCCCTGAGGTGCCGTGAGATTTATCTCCACACTCGGGGTCTGTCGGACGGGGCGGGCCCGGGGGGCGCCGACGTCGGGGTTCGGGCTCGGCGAACTTTGCTCGACAGATGGCGCGCCAGCCTCGACACGAGAGCGGGGGCGCCGGGGATAAGAGTCCTCGGGGCCGTCCTTCCAAACTGGGACGTTTGGTTGGACGGCGGCGGGCCTCCCCTGACCTACAGGGTGACGCAGGTGCTCACCGGACACGGTTGCTTCGGTGAGTATCTGCACCGAATCGGGAAGGAGGCGACCGCGCGCTGCCACCACTGCGATGCGAGTGTGGATTCGGCGCAGCACACGCTGGAATACTGCCCGGCGTGGGCGCGGCCGCGCCACGACCTCATCGTGGAAATCGGCGGGGATCTTTCGCCTCCGGTGATTTTCGAAGCACTGTTGACAAACGAGAGAAGGAGGAGGGCCGTGACCTCCTTCTGTGAACAGGTCATGCTTCGAAAAGAGGCTGCGGAGAGGGTGAGGGTGCGGTACTCTCACCCTGAAAGGAACGACCGGCGAGGGCGCGGCAGGGGTCATGGACGCGCTTCGGTGAGAAGCACTAGGTCCGCCGCGTCCCCCGGCGGGGTACAAACTTAGGCGCTGGCAGCTCAGCGCCCCCGGGGCCGCAGAGCAGCCCGGTAGGGGAACCGGACTGCCTGGCACGGCGGCCCCGGCGACGAGGCGCGGTGTGACGTGGCCGCACACCGCTTCACTATGTGACGTATTGAGCGCGGAGGGGGGCCCGGTGTATCGCTTACACCGGTTCCCGGGCCCCTCTCGATCGCAGCCGTGACGGTCATCGTGGAGGTTTTAGTCGGTTGGAGTCCGGCACTACCACGCCGCTTTTCCCCAGAAGCGACCTGGTGTCCGCGCGGATTTCCTCCACGTTAAACAAAAAAAAAAAAAAAAAAAAAAAAGCTTGGATTATCTCTATTTTGTTTATATGGCTCATTGCTGCTGTTCCCCATAGTGGTATTCCGTACGTCCAGACTGGTTTTATAATTGTTTTGTATATTTTTAATTTTTTTTCTATGCTTAGTTTGGATTTTCGACTTGTTAACCATTGCATTTGTCTCCTTGCTGTCTGTATTTTGTATATTATTGATTTAATATGTTGTTTCCATGTAAATCATGTATCTAGGTGGAGTCCTAGGTATTTGTCTTGCCTTGTTTGTGTTATTTGCGTGCCGTTTAGTATAATGTTTGGTAGTATCTGTTTTCGCAGTGTAAATGTAATGTGGTTGCATTTATCGGGGTTTGCTTTAATTTGTTTATCTTGAAGCCACTTTTCTATTTTTGTGATATGTTCTTGTAGTAATGTGACTGCTGTTACAGGGTTCGTGTGCCTGACTAGTACAGCTGTGTCATCCGCAAATGTCAATATTTTGCTATTGGTAGTTGTTGGTATGTTGGCCGTGTATAATGTGTATAGCATTGGTCCTAGGACGCTTCCTTGCGAAACCCCTGCCTTGATATCTTTAACTTCAGAGCATGAATCTTTAATTTTTACTATAAAGGTTCTGCTGCTTAGGTACGAATTTAATAAATGGTATATTTGTTCCGGGAATTGTTTCCTGATTGTTTGTAGAAGGCTTTCGTGGTTTATTTTATCGAATGCTTTCTCTATGTCCATAAAGAGTGCTGTACAGTATTCTTTGCCTTCTAATGCTGTTATTACTTCATTAGTGAGTCTGTGCATTTGCTCTATCGTAGAGTGTTTGTTTCTGAATCCAAATTGGTGATCTGGTATCAGTTTTTCCTTATCTATTATTTGTTTTAAGCGGGCGTAAATTATTTTTTCTAGTATTTTGGATAGTACAGGAAGTAGTGAAATTGGTCTGTATGATGCTGTTTGCTGTGTGGTGATGCTTTGCCTGGTTTAGGTAGCATTTTGATCTGTGCTAGTTTCCATAGTTTAGGATAGTATTGGATTCTTAATATTGCATTGTAAATTATTGTGATTAGTCGTACCGCTTTTGGAGGTAGGTTTTTTAGGATTTTACCATTGATTTGGTCGATTCCTGGTGCTTTATTGTTTTTTGTTTTCTCGATTATGTTTCTAATTTCTTGTGCTGTTGTTTTAGGTATGATGTAGTGTTTATCAGTTGAGGTACTAGTGGTTACTGCATCCTCGTCGGTATGACAATTAAGGTTGCTGTTATTGATATTATGTGGTGTGAATGTGTTGCTTAGGTGGTTGGCAAATTCTTCCGCTTGTTCTTCATTGCTTCTTGCCCATGTGTTATCTGCTTTTCTGATTGCTGGGACTAGTTTTATTGGCTTCTTTATACTTTTTATTGTTTTCCATAGGGGGTAGTTGGTGCTCTCGTGTGCGGATAGTGACTTTATGAATTTTGTGAACTCATTGTTGTTGTGTTCTTTTATTTTGTTTTTTATTTCTTTTGCAAGTTTATTTAGGTGTTTTTTGTTTTCTTTTGTTCTATGTTTTTGCCATTTTGCTTTCGCTTTTCTTTTTTCTCTGATTTTTTCGAGGATGTCTGGCGGAATAATTTTTGTTTGTCTATTTGTTGATTCAGGTATGGTGGTTGCAGTTGATGTTGCAGTTGATTTTGCTCCAATTATTTCTTTAAATGTTTGCCAATTGGTTGTTTTATTGCATAATGTCTCTGAATTGTTTTGAAGTTTTGGTTTTTTTCTGTATGTAATTATTATGTGTGTATGGTCGGAGCTAAGCTCGAGGCTGGGTGCTATATTTAGTTTATTTGCGTTTAGTCCCTTTGTAACTGCAAAATCAAGTAGGTCAGGTATTTTGCTCAGGTCTGTCGGCCAGTATGTCGGTCTTCCTGTGGATAATATATTGAGGTTATTGTTTCTAATGTATTTTTCCAAGGTTCTACCTCGAGGTGTAGTGATTCTTGATCCTCATATTGTGTGCTTTGCATTGTAGTCTCCCGCTGCGATAAACTTGTTACCTAATTGTTGAAAGTACTCTTCCCACTTTTGAGGTGTAATTTTGTTTCTCGGCGGTACGTATACTGCTGACAACTGAAATTGGTTGCTGCTAGTTTGTACTGTAACGGTGGTTGCTTGTATATGTTCCTTACTGATTTGGCTGTGTAGGTGATGTTTAATGTCGCTTTTTATTATTACTGCGGTCCCTCCGTGTGCTTTTCCTGAGGGATGCTTGGTGTCATAAATGGTGTAGTACGGAATTTTTAAATAGCTTTTTGTAGTGAAGTGCGTTTCTGATACGAATAGTATATCTATGTTGTTACTGTACAGGTATGTTTTGGTTTCTAGGACCCTTTGTTGTAGGCCGTTAGAGTTCCAGGCTGTTATTTTAAGCGTGTCCATTTTTATTTCTTATTTTTTGCTCAGCATGTTTGTGAGTAGTTGTAGCATAACTGTTATTTGTTCCGTTTGCTGTCTGAGGGTTGCGTTTTGTTCGATTATCATTTTTGTAAGTATATCAGTATTTTTAATTGATTGTTTTAGTAGTTCTTTGATTTCTGTAGCGTATTCGGTGTTGTTGCTTTGACTCTGATTGTTAATGGGCGTTTCTTGTCTGATATTTTGTGTTACTTGCGCGTAACTTCGGTTTACTTGGATGTCTGTGTTTCTGATTATAGATTTTATTTCATTTTGAGTTTTCAATGTTGCTTTGTTTTCCGTTGTATTTTGTTGTTGTTGGTAGTTATCAACTGTTCTATTGCGAAATAGTGGAAACAGTTTACGTTGTAGTTGTTTCCTGATTTCACATCCTTTATAGCTGGCTGGGTGGTTTCCGTTACAATTGTAACATCTAACTTTCTCAATTTTTCCTGTGTATGGGCAGTGTATTGTTAAATAGTTTTTTGCACATTTAACACATACCGGGCTTCTATTACAATAGTTTTTGTGTGTCCGTATTGTTGGCACCGCATGCATTGAGGTATTTCTTTTTTGTAGCGTGGTGGTTCCACTGTTACTATTGTGTTTAGGATTTTTTTGACTTCATATATTGCTTTATTGTTGGTTCCCGGTTCTAGTTCAATTAGGAATAATGGTAGTGGTTGTTTGGTGTCATACCTGGTCATATTATTGATTGTTCTTGTTTTATGTCCTATTTTTTTTAGTTCCTCACTTAATTTTTCTATGTTGGTTTTAGGATGTAATTCTCTTATCACTACTTTGTAGCTCCTGTCCGTTTTGAGCTGGTACGTGTGATATATAGCATTTTTCTCCTTAAGTTCGTTTATTACTTTTCTATAGCTTTCTGGGGAGTTTGTTTGGATTTTTACCTGTTCCAGTTTTACTTGTTTCATTATGTAATTTTCCTTCCCAGCTATATTGTTTAATCTATCAATAAGCGGGTCTATTATTTGCGCCTCAACAAATATTAGTGGTGGTTTTATAATGTGTGTTGGTTGAGTTGTGATATTGCTTGTTGGGTCATCGTCTATTTCTTCCGTTAACGAGCTGAAGGAGTTTCTTAATGGTAATTCTTGCAGCCATCGCTGCTTTTCTGATTCTATATTACCTATAATTTTTCTTTTCTTATTATAGGTCGCCACCTTCCAGCTTCCATCCTGTTGTGTTGTTTCTTTGTTCGTTTCCATTTCCACTTCAGTTGTATCTGAGTAGTCCTGATCTTGATTTATTTGTTGATTTGGTTTTGTTGTGTCTGTTGTTTTATTTATATAATATTGTTCGTCTTTATTAATTATCTTTATCCGTGTTATTTTCATTTTGCTTTTCTTTATAGTCTTCTTAATGGAAAACACAGGTTTCCAACATTTAGCTATGGGCGTAGCCGTTCGTGTCTTTATTTTAATCACTTGCCGCACTTTCATGACGCACTGTACCACCGCTGCTTCACGTCCTCTCAGCTCGGCTGCTCGGGCAGAATTGATATATTTTAATATAATCGAAAATTGATGATATTCTTTGATAAATTATGTTGATTCGTACTACAAATATGCTTCTTGATATTCCATTGTAATGTACAATATGTATATCCAAATCAACGATGCACATACCGAAACGAATATTTTTTCACACAGACACAGCATCACTATGTAGCTGGTGGCAGAACTTAAATTACAGTAATAATTCGTTGTTATTGCAATCCTGAAAACATACTGTAGACCGTAGTCATGCTATCATGTACTATATTCACAAAGATCACTTGTATTTGCTTTTGCACCACCCCATTTATTGTTTGGGCATCCCCTAAATTTGTTCACGAGGGTCGATTTATTGGCATAGAGTACAATATAAGGGTTCGTAATATTAATGGAAAAAGTTTCCGGTGCAATATGGTAACAAAAACGACACTTTCGCAATTCCGTTTTCATGCCATCCTTTAATGGACCTAAAATGAAGTTCTATACATCAGAAACAGGCGTTTCCAACTCTCCTACGTAATTATAATAAATTTCTGCGAGGAGACTCGTTAGCGAAGTTTCTGTGCGCTATATATTGTTTTATGCTTACCGAGTAATAATTACATATTGTATATTTTTGCCCATTAATTTGTAAAGAACTTTTTCTTGGTAAATATTATGCTATGCGAAAATTCATCTATTTAATATGCTCACTACGGACTCAAATTTTTATTACCTACAATGCCAATAAACATTATACGTACGTCATAGGATGTTATAAAAGGCGATGCATTTAATTCTCAAAAAACTGTCCCACTTAGTTTAGATTTATTTCCCCATAAACCTTTAATTTCAACCCGAGCATCTATATCCTCCCTATAACGTTTATTTATAAAAAAAGCGCGTTGCACGGTCGTTTCAACAGCGATATTTTTTATCGCAACATAAATATGTGTACCGCTTCACGGATACTTATTTTACTTCAATTTAAATATATATTTTCCCCCTCTTGCGCTCATTCATGTGTGTCCCACAACACATTCTGAAATGCATACGCTCGTCTAAATCTGTAAGGTTTACAAATTATTATAAATATGTATACATGATGATTCTATCAACTTAGTTAAGCTACCTCTCCTAAATGAGATTAGGAAAAAATCACCGTCATTCGTGAATAGTCATTGAAAAATCAATATTTTACGAGAAACATATTTCATTTCTTATGTGAAGACTCATATGTTCAAATGTTTGATTAACTTTTAAACATTTCTTGATATTTCCATTAATTTTCCATTTCCCATTAATTGATTAATATTCCACAATACTTTAACCAGGTTATATGAAATTCAGGAGCAAGTTGAAAAAAAATGAGCAAATGATTCTTGAAATTAGGGATAGTTTGCTGGCGTAGCCGGAGCATTTCAACGAGTCTGTCTGTAAATTTTACACGCGAAATTAAATGACTTTTTTTTATTTAGTAATTCAGAAAATCGCGAAGTAGTGCCTATATGGCTGTGGTAAAGTGAGTTTCCGAGTTAAGAGGAAAGGTCGGTTGGTTGGCTGGCGTTTATAATGAACTCTTGAGGATCGGCTTGACTACTATTTAAGGATATGTATGCGCATAGAGGTGTAGATACAAACGTGGGTTTCCGCTTTTACGTGAATGTACGTCATACGTTTGTAGATGTATAAAAGTGTGCGTTGAATAATAATATTCAGTGTAGGTACATATTTATGTATTTGTGCGTACGTGTAGAAAGATAAAAATATGGTATTAAAGTTAATTATTTTAACGTTAGCGAGTTTCAGTTTCATTCCAGTCGTTAGTTTTAATTTTGTTAAAATTTTATTTTAAACAAAAGAGGAATATTTTATGTGATGTAGAGAAGCGAATTATATACATTTTTCGGTTTTTTATTTACTTTTAATGAAATGGTGATGATTTTTATAATCATGAACGTTTTTTATATATAGAATATATCTAAAGAGATATTAAATTCTCGCATAATGAATCAGACAAAGCATTCAGCAATTTCTTAAGAGCCAATTGTAGGACGCAGTTTTCCGCCCAATTAATTTTATTCGCAATTTATGAGGTTCTTGATCTTCACTAGAAAGTTCTGCTTCTGTGTATTAGTACATACCAATTTTCTCCTGAATCATTAATAACTTCCACGTTTTTGTTATAACTGCATCAAAAGCAAGTTAAATAGTTTTGATTAAGGTCATAAATTCGACTAAACTTCTTCATTCAGTATCTTATTTGAATCCTTCATTTTTCCATAAACGTTTCGGAGCAGACACGGTGTAGAACTTGCAGTAAAATCATGCGTATATAATTTAATTTTGAAAAAAATAATAGGAAATATTTGTGAGACTTATCGTTAAAAGATACTTACACCTGACTTATTACAATTAAGAACTAATTCTTACTTACATATTCATTAAACCATAAGATTATTATTTTTATTATTATACCATATAACCATATTATATTATATTATATTATATTATATTATATTATATTATATTATTATATAACCATATTATATTATAACCATATATATTATAACCATATTATAACCATATTTTTATTATTATATGTATAACGAACTTCAGACAATTTTGAGTTTCAGTGTTTTTAATGGTAAGTTTCCAAAATCCGGAATGGACACCAACCTAACCCCAATTTACCTGGTCAAGACTTCGGCTCAGAACGATATACTTTGAATCGTTTACATAGTTCGTCGTTGCTTCGAAACATTTGCGTACCACCGAATTATTCCATGATCAATTACGAATTTATTTTTCACAAATATTCGATTGAATGGTTTAAATGGCTAACGTTAATCGATTCCAGTTCCTCTTTCGAAACAGAACTGGTATTTTTCCAAACTTAGAATTTCGATATGTAGTAGAAATTCGTGATAAATCCTACCAAACCAACCCTACCAAATACCAAAATATATCCATTGTTAAAAATGTTACAAACTTTTCGGGGATCTAATAATTCCTCTTTAATATGATTCTAAATACTTCCTAAAATATTTAATATATTTAATAATAATTTAAATAAACGAATTTAATAACTTACTATCTAATTTAAATGTTAATAATACAGAAATACATGTAGAATTGTTTAACGGAAGCCGTTGCATAAATATTTTTATCGTACCTCAACATTCCAAGGACGTATCTTCACTTAGGAAATGGCATACATACCTACTGGAAATATTCATGGTCTCGTACTCGTCCCATTTTGCTGTGCAAAGTGCCATTCTTTCGTTTCATGTGTGGCTCCCTTTTCAGCGTGGCACGCCGCTTTATCTTTCAATGATACGCCTTGAAACTCTTTTGTCTTGAGTGAACGAATGTGCTCAGTAGCTCATAGAGGGAACTAAAAACTTAGTTGCTGTATCGCAGCGTGTTTCGGTAAAGGAAAAAGAAAGGGGCGAGATTAAAGCAATTTTGTTGGCCATTTTGCATGCCGGCTTCACAAAGCTTTGCGGTTGTCGATACCGACATTGTTGCCGTATATCTCTGCCACGATTCAAAGCGTCATCCATGTCGTAAAATTTCCCCATCAAATTTTGCCGTTCACTCCGTTTTATATTCCACCTTTCTATTTGTCTCGCGTCTACGATTTTACTGAAAAAATAAAATCGTTTTCCTGTTGTGTTATACCATAGGTTCATTAGAAAACGTAAAAATCTTGTACGTTATTGTATTTCTTAGAGACGTTTCGTGTATTTGCATTATAAAAATAGTATATAGGATATGTAACGAGTACGGTTTGGTTTAGCTGTATCTTTTCACGTATATAAAAATTATGTTTGTTCAAAGGTACGAATTCAAACTCAACAGGAATTTAAATAATTTAACCGGTTGAAAGTGTATCAGAATGGGAATTTCTAAAGAAATGTACCGTGCGACACGATCTTTCCAGAAAGAGAGATGTGGTAATCGTGACATCGACTTATTCGCTTTAATTACACTGTGACCAAAAGTTGGCGTCGACGTGACGGGTAGAAAGTGAGGGGTCAACTTAGGTTTCAGAACCGAGCAGAACTTCCGGTCGAACTGGGAACTTTACGTTTCAGGAAGCGCCACTGAATCGTGGGCTGGTTGAAATTATCGATTCGGTATAATTGCAACTCTCGATAATTGGCTGTGTCAGCAGAATCACAGTGCACGGTAAACTAGTTACACGAGGCAGAAGTAATAACTTCATTAACGCATCAACGCGTTGCACTTTCATGCTTCGTGCGGTCGCGAATCTGTTTTAAAATGTTTCACTTAAAATTGTTAGGTTATAGCTATCGTTCTACTATGACATAACAGCATTATCATTTTATGAAATTATAACTTCTGTTGAATCTTTTGTGTACTATATTCAGTTAGTATGTAATCATTGGTAATCGTTTTTTATGTAAAGAGTAAGATTTTTGCAAAGTACTACATACGATACGGTGTGATTTATATACCTATGCATTTGTTTATTCGTGTAAATGGGAAAGATTTTCTTCTACGAGTAAGAATTCTAGATCAAGATATACAACGGTAAACAGAAACTGAAAATTATTCAAATAGGAGCAGAGTATATAAGAAGGGAAAGCAGGGAATTTTATTACAGTTTCTTAAGTTGGAAAGTGCGAACAGCTCCGCACCTTTGGGAGCCGTATTTACGAAGTTTAAAATAAGATGAATAATACAAAGGTACGGTACAATGGTAGCTGCACATATCTTTCCGTTTTGTATTCCTAAACTGACTTTTGAAACACGATAAACCTCTTTTGGCAGGTGGTAGTTAAGAGGGGAGCGCGCGAGTTGCGCGTATTCCATCTGCGTCGCGGTATTCGAATCTTACCCGCACTTTCACCCAATTCACAGTAATCCATGGAAACCGAATAATGCCAGCGACTGGTAGTTCGGTTTCAAAACATACAGAAATATAGCGAACGTAGGTACATACATATTTTCGCGTTACATACGATGTACAGCGGTGCGGTTGAAAAAGCAATTTCACGGAAGCCAAACAAAAATGCCTCGGGTTTTACCTAGTGTTACGTTGCTTCTGTTCATTATATTTGCTTTAATATGATTCTTCGAAAAATCAATATATCGGTTACAAAGTTTGCGTTCGAAATAATAGAATCAAAATATCTAAAATGTCGTATCGCTTGACGGTATTACATTAATTCTGAAATTTTTATTTTGGGAGGAAGAAGTGGTCGGTTGAAAAGGAGATTATACGTGGAATAGCTAAATATGGAAATTCTCTCTTTTAGCTGAAAAATTCTCTTTTTATTTGAACAATTTGATGCTTAAGTTATCTGACGGCATGGCACAGTACGTTTTTAATGTATATCTATCTGGTGCATAAATAATTTCAAAAATAAAAATAAAAAATCGATAAAAACATATTACGAATTGAATAGAAGTGAAATGATTTAAAATGTATTTATTATATAGGTATAATGAATATAATAATCATTACGCGCTCCGCGTCTGACTAGTTGCTGACTCCTACTACTTGAATATATAGTCATCGGGAAAACAGCGTGATCAAACGTCACTCTTGTCGCACAGGAAAGTTTTCTAGGAAGGCTTACTACGCAATTTACGAGCTCGTAAAAATATTAATAAAACCACCCTTTCCTATCTTTTCGCGTATTTTATCCTTCCGGGCATTCTGTCACCTTTTCGTTCTCTGAAATACGCATCCGGTGTATACGGTTCTTGTACGTTTGATACTCTCATGTACATCCGTTCTTCGGTATAAATCAACCCAACCACCGAGCAGATTGTGAGTTTCTAGTCAAAGTATTCACGTAGTAAGTACGTATAGAGTACACGAGGGTGTAGTTTTAAAGTGTGTTAGATCAGGCCGACGCACGCGATGTCGTAACAGAGCTAGCAATGGAATCCAGTATTCGTTGATCTACGAGCAGTCGGAAACGAGAGGATGTACGATTAGAGCCACCGATAGAAAAAATCGGAAGCGTGCGCAGTCCTGGCGAGATACGGCGATGAAAACGTATGAGTAAAACGTAGAAAAGGTTGGCGTGCGCTGCTGTAGCTGTCTGTGTTCGCGGAATTTCTAGAGGGAAGGATGAAATAGTCTTGCTGTTGCTGCAACCAGTAAAAATGTTAACGAAATGGGATGGTGAAGTCGCTTTCAAGACGCGAGGTGCAGATAGTTGCGTTTGATCGATCGTATAATACAAACGCGATATAAACACTTTATGAGGTTGATAAGATTACCCAGGAATATGGATTCGAAATATTTTGACACTGTAAAACGGAAAGATAGAAGAATGATAGAAGGAATGAAGAATAAATCAGGGGAATGCGTCTATGTAGGGAATATAGTGATTCTTTCAGAGTTATATTAAGGTGGTTTAGAGTTTAGTAAGAAAAATAATTGCAGAGAATATTAATAAAAAATTTGTAAGCCTTAATTTTGATATTAGCGTAAAGATAAATTTATAAATGGATAAAAACACGTACTTTGATTAATCGATCGGTATTAAATTTACAGTAACGACGGCCATTATGTATGCAATACGAGTTTATAAAATATGGATGTTTACAAGAAAGCAATATACATGCACATAAAGGGTGTATTCGCGCCGTGGATAAATATGACAGAAAGGATATGACATAATATTGGAACTGTAATTATTATCGGTAACGTGGGAAACGTTGCTTCTTCCGACAGTTCTGTGATATAAGAAACTTTAATTTCTTATTAAGGATTCATGCAAATCCGCCTTGAAAGAATAATAACTTTTATAGTTGCAAAATTTGGAGATTATTTTTATTTTCCTATACTTGTTTTTGCACGTACCGCGCGTAAGTTCTAATCTATGTTTCTTTAACCTTTTCTTTCCGCATTCTTCGTCTTTTGTATTCAGATTCTGTTATCAGGTGATGAACAATCTTTGTAAGTTTCGAGTGACGGTTTCGTTCCTTCATCTGGAATATCTCGTCTTCTTGCATCACCGCTCTGAACCAACGGAGCACTTGAATAATGTTTATACGACACTGATTGCTCATAGAGATACCCATGGTAGATTCGTGGAAATTCAAACTTTCCGATTTATTACCGGCCAAACTTTCTTTCGAAGTTAAAGCTTGCCTTGTATGCTTATTTATAGTTGAGATCAGTAAAAAAAAGTATTTCGGAACATCTCTGGTCGGTGGTTCAAAATTTATATAATTATTCTCTCTAGCTTGTTTGCTAGTGTTTGATGCTGGCAAGCGGATATCTCGATATTAAAAAAATTTTCATGTAGATCATAATTAAAGTTTCAATAAGAAATTTTTAATTCGCAGAATAAATAATAAGTTAGAATAATTTAACGTTTAGAGTAAAAATATTTAGCCGGAAAAATTGGATATTTCACATATTTCATTCAAGAAGTGAACAAGAAAAAGAAGTTTTTATGTATATCCTTCTCTAACTAATATTTCTGCTTATTATCTAAAATAATGGAGACAGTTGATACGAATAGAGTTGCTATAACACACTGCACACTTATAGTATTTTTTTGGAGGGGGAGGGGGATTTAGTAATTGTAGAAGTTTTGGAACTGGATTGCATATTTTATAAGAATTTTTCTTTCGATGTCGTTAGGTATGCCGCATCTTCTTTCTTACTAAGTTGGTGAAAAGAGAGTTAATGGAAAGGGACGATGGATTCTATCGAACGTAAGCATTGGCGGGTGCGCCACTAAATCATAATGCGATTCTAAAGGGGCGGTTCAGCTCTGAATGCTGGTTATTCAGACAAAAGAGAGAGAAAGAGAGTAAAAAACGAAAAAGAATCATCCTATTTTTTATGCTTTTTAGTCTACTCTCTAGTTTTAATACAGTCTTTGATATTATTAGATGCTTTATTTCGTATCTTATTTCATAACATAATTATTTAAATATATAAATCAAGTATACATGTTGTTAAAGAAAGCCTGTAATCGGCCTTTAACATGTACGTAATTGTTTTCCAAGTTGAAATTTTTGCATCAAAACATTGATAGGGACCATTAATATGTAAATCATAGTGAAAGAATAGCAATATCAAAAGATTTTAGATTTTCTTAAAAATTGTTACAGATTAATTAACAATCGTGTTCACAATAATGCGTGTAATTAAATTTGACAAAATGCTAAATGTACTGCGATCAAAATCATTGCTTATATTTACAACATTCGTAGACAGGAGCATATACCTAATTACGCCGGAAAGGTTAACACGGGGAATTAATTGAATTTAAAATTAACATTATGTATGTTTATTTATATATGAGATTGATCACGTGGGAATAAAGTCTGTAGATGAAATGGAGAGTATTCTATTTTCTCTCGACAAAAATTTGATGTTTAAGATACGCCTTGTGGCTTTTGCCAAGTTATAAGACGATCGATCATAAACATTTTAATGCATTTGTCAATGTTAATGCACCACAATATTGATAAATGATGATGAGGGCTGTTTTCTTCTCTTGACAGCATTTACAGTATGAGAGTTCGAACGTGTTGATGAGGTTCCAATTTCTATTGACTTAAGAATGAACCATTCGTTATGGGAGATTTAAAATGGAGAATATTTTATAATAGTATTATAATAATTATTTAAAAGAAATTTCTTGCTGTCTCCAATTTTTTTCTTAACAAGTATGAAAAGTGGAAATGCGATAATTTTGATAGAATTTAGCATTTCAAGAAGTCCACTTACATGTATAGGGTATAATCGATCAATGAGCAGTAATAATGCGGATTACTGCGGTCACGTTATCTGACATTACTAACTGTAAACGTTGCGTAAAACTTTCACCAATCGATAATACATATTTACGTACCCCTATGTATGTAGGTATAAAAATATTTTTTCAAGGAAGAACGCAGCAATATCGTGGGCAGGGTAGAAGTTAATGGAGTTTGAAGAGACGAGCGGCACTGTATATGCGAATGAAAGTAATAAAGTAACAGACATCGAGATTAGGCATGAATAAGAAGTTACATGGTGTAAGAAAGATTCCTGGCTTTATCCACCAAGTAATCGCTTAAATTCAAACTGCGTTTTCAAGGCAGTAGATTTTACAGCGCACAGCTGCTTCATTGTCTTCCGTTCACAGTTTCCAGCTTCCTTCTTTCGGAGAGGAGTACAAAAATACGGTCACGGCCTGCACTTCATAATGCAAAGTGACGTTACATATAAGTATAATCGATGCCGCGATGAGTATCTCGCGGATGTTGCTGGCTTTCGAGGTCAATTACAAGTAGTTCTTTACCAACTCCCACCGATACAATCTTATTCCTCATTTGCTTCGTGTCCCCTGATTAACATGATTTTTCGTACTAATACTGTGACCAACATTTTTAGGTTGTCTATTTTATCTTACTTAGAGTGTTTTCTGTTTAACTTTCCAAGCACTTTTATAAATGCAAAAAAATGATCCGCGTGCTGGGAAATGTGAAAGCGATGACATGAAAATGATTATAATGAAAGATTGTTCAAATATTCGACAAATCGAGGCAATTGTTGCACGAATTTAACCTGTCAATTTGTTACGTGCGTTGTTATTTTCTTGTTTCCGTCAATAATTTTATCAATTACGGTGGTTCAATTTTTAATGGATCGGTTAATTTTTGTCAAAATACATGATATTATAGGATTTTTTATTTATTTAGAAATATTAGAAATTAGGGTTTCCAATGATTTCTATCCTATATGATAAGTTTATTGATTGATAGATCTATTTACAATGGATTGAACAGGAAACGATGGTTATTTAACGTGAACTAAATACAGTAATGTCCTATAACTAAGACGTGTGTTATAAATAACAACTAAATAGTTAATTCACAACTCACAACTAATAGTTTACAACTCATAACAACTCGGCAACTCAACTCTCGACTCCTCACCACTCGACTGTCAACTCACAACTATCTCAACTCAACTCTTCACCACTCGACTTTCAACTCACAACTCCCCCACTCGACTCTTCAGGTGACGACCACCCGGTAAAAACTGCCAGGCCCTTTTGGCCTAACAGCACTTAGGCCTAACTTATTGTTAATGCTTTACCCGATATTTTTTAGGCCATTTGTCCATGATACTACAATATCATCACTTATATACGCAAAGATAAAAGATGACCTAATTAAAACTGATTACCATCCATCAATTTTAATTTTGTAATTAAAGATACGCCTAATTAAGAAGTAGCTCAATTAATAAATTAAAATTGAAACAACTTTTAAATTAATTAAAGGAACGTCATCGCATAAAAGCACGTTGGCTCGCAGGCTGGAAGTTCAATTTTTTTTGTTGGAAGATACTATATTACGGACTGCAGTGTCCGTCATTAATGAAATTGCTCGGTATCCATGGCTATGTACGCCGTAATTTCGAAACTTTTGAATTTATTAAATTATCCGCCACGCAGAACAAACTTTTCATTTACACAGACCGAGTGCAACAATCATTAACCTTCGTACAGGGATCTGTCCGCGTTTGACGGTGGTTAGTTAATCACCTGCAAAAAAAGATGTCTTAGATTATGAGCTAATTGTTCCGTAATTAGTTAACGAGAGGGAAGATTACCAAATGGTACGTGGCAGTGCAATTTCTCGAACGCGTCGACTGCGCGAACTAATAGAATTTTGATGAGAATAAGTAATGCGCTTGGAAACAAAACGGTCTAAATTGCTCGTTGTCAGACGCTAACGCATTTCGTTAATTAACTAACGATAATTATTGTAAGTAACGCGGACCATCGACGTGCAGTTGTAGAACAATAATGGTATTTTTTAAATTATTATTATATTTTTCATTCATGATATGCATATTTTGATTGCTGACCAATGTAATTACTAATTTTGTTTCTACGTAGGCCGATTGTTTTGCACTTGGAATGAACTGATATAAATTTCTTCGTTAAATTCATTGATTTAATTACACATTTAAGTGAGTTCTGTTTGATGGTCTTTATCCGTTCTTTCTTTGCTTTGATTATTTTTCGTATTTCATTTAAGAGCATCTTGGTAAAAAAGTATGGACAAAAATTCTCAAACTGCCAAAGGTAAGATACAATGAAAGCAAAATTTATTTTTCATGTAATTGCATTGTTCACAGTTTTTGAGCATTTCGTATCGAAAGAAAGTCGAGCCATTTAATGCCGAGACGGAGAAGGAAGAATGAAAAACAGGGCCAGCATACGTTTTATTCTCGTTTTCTCTTTTCCTTTCTTTATACACTTCTTAGATCCTCGGTGCCATCTCACTTATTTATTAACCCCATTCTTCTATTTCTTCTTTGATACATAACCTGAAATTTTCTCAATTCAATAAAGTAATTGATCGAAGACGTAGTACCAGAGGAATTAGGGATGGACCGATCCTTCAGATTCGCCGATTTCAGAATAAAATTATTGTCATAGGGTCGATTCAATTTCATGACGATTTGCACGAAATACGGAATTCAATTCAATTCAATTATTCAAGAGAAGCTTGATGTCAATTGCCCAACATTGATCAACAATTGCCCATATTGTTGTCGCTATATGTATATCTATGTGTCCGCAACAATGGTAAACATATAAAATCTAAAATCTACAGTTTTGGCGAGATCTAACATAGAACTACTCTTGTCAGGAATACAATCTGTTTTTTCTAAGCCAATACTATAATCTTTGGCACAAGCATAAGTTGACGTTATAAAGGTAAGGGATTAATCTTAACAACTCTGATTTTGTATATCAGATTCATTATTAATAGGTGAAATTGCTTAGACGTTTAATCTTTGAGAAAGAACGTCCGCGTATTAAACGGCGTTGATAACGCAGGCGCCACGTCAGTTTGAGCGTAGAATCCCTTACTTATTTATATGTGCTCAGTTAGTTCGAAAGGACCCTTTTGACTTTACCTCGCTCTAGACTCCCTTCCATTCATTGTAGCTCACCAAAGACTGCATTCGAATTTCTTGAAAAACCTCGACGTTGGATTTTCGCCGACGGCAATTCGACGTTCCCTCGGCATTCGTTTTATGGCCAGATGGAGAAAAATGATCTTAAAGGAGGATAATAGGGTAGAATGAATCTCGGTTGACAAACGTCGTCAAAAATGGAATTGTACATTTGATTATCTTGGAAAAATTATCGATCCTATTAATTCCGTTAGAGATTTCGTTAAACTTGGAATTTTACGAAAAGCATGAACGCTTCTGATGTAATAAATGGAAAGAAAACGCCGTTCGGTTAGACGCGTACGCTGTCGAAAGGTGGGTTGTGCACATTTCTACAGTAAAATTTGCATATACGAACTTTTCTTATTATCTCGTTTAAAATCGGTATACATCCTATATAATATAGTGGTCATGTGAAACGTATAATCTTCGTTCGTAAAGAGCCGGGTTCTGCAAGGTTGAATAGACGCATATGACTTGAGAATGTTCGACAAGCATAGATATCGGCACGGGAAATTCGCAAACTACGTTCTAGGGTCACAATACTGGAAAACTTGGGGGACTGAATGAAATGATACGAGTCTCATGAGAACTGTCTCGTAGTAGGTATACCGACGTTTTCCACGTCCTATTGAATAACTCAGCGTTAACATCAACCGCGTCTCGCCAGCCCTCCCTTTGCCCATGTTGCTTCGCGCCCTCTGCCATTTGGGGAATATCGGGACAGAAGCGAGGGAAAGGGAGAATCGATGGAAAAACATTCATTCCCCGACGTGTGAATGTAACGCACGCCAACATTCTTGCGTTTACTAGCCATGCAGAGAATGTTCATTCAATTTCGCGTCTTGTACGTACATTACATTCCTCATTTATCTGAACCAATATGCAACTTTTTTCATCTAATTCCAGTAAGTACCAAAGAGATATTGTTTCCACTTGAAATTTATGTTACGATTTACGAATCTTGTGGCTTACAAATAACGGTTTCTCTTCCCAGACGTGTCATAAATTCATCAAAGAACGTCTTCATGTATTTTTTTCCTTTGGGTGGCACATAAATCAAGGATGAACACAAGGGTGGAATAGATTCTGTTTGACTCATTAGACTTCGGTCGGATTCAGAATAGATTAAGACGGAGCAAGTACGATCAAGATATCCAAATATGTCTGATCTTATGCTTTATTTTTGCTTCGAAGATTAATTGACGGATTCTCTTTGGGAGCAACTCTTCGTGATTAACCGTGCAATTAAATACAGTGACGATTCAACGATATCTGTATTCCAATAATACAATTGTAATTCACGATCACGAATATAAACATACCGCCTTTCTCTGTTAAAATATCTTTTTAACTAATATTTTAAGATACTTTGAAATATCTGGAGCTACATGTACTTTTTAATTTTTATCCAATGCAAAATTTTGTAAGAAGCTATTTTAATTTCTTGGTGACCGAACAGTGTGCGAAGCAATTATTAGTTTCGATGTACGATATATAATTCATGCAGGCAGCGAAGTTTGAAGGAACGATAGAACCAGGGACAAACGTTCAATGTACTAAATTATCGTTGCGTCGCGCAAGGATCTCGCCAGCGTTTGCAGTTCCACAGTTTCATGGCTTTCGAATTGCGAATTGCGAATTCGGTGCAACTTCGTTTCCATCTCCGTTGTAACATTGTCCGATTCTCCCACGAATGAGAGAGAGAGAAAGAGAGAGAAAGAGAGAGAAAGAGAGAGAAAGAGAGAGAGAGAGAGAGAGAGGGAGAGAGAGGGCCGAGATGAACGAATACATACGTGTATTACTTGTAGAAACAGGTAGTTATTTGGCTGCATTCAATGTGCAGTGCATACCTCAAATGCAAATACTCAGATAGCCTATTCTGCTCTCTCACGATTCCTATTGTTCCATTACCGCCTGTCCGGTCTTCTTCCAACTATTACAACCGCCTAAGATCGATGACATTC
Source organism: Bombus flavifrons (assembly GCF_040668555.2). Lineage (NCBI taxonomy): Eukaryota > Metazoa > Arthropoda > Insecta > Hymenoptera > Apidae > Bombus > Bombus flavifrons. The sequence goes on from NC_138455.1 coordinate 1,016,252, forward strand.
GCTTTCCTTTGAATAACTTTCACAATGGTACATTGTCCGTAACAATGAGATGTTTTTTATTTGATATATCGAATTCAGTACTGTCTAATTCCTGTAACACGTTCTGAGTCGATTAGATTAAAAAAATAAAGCAAATCGATATCGTGTAGTCGGTCAACAGTTAGCTTAGTACGATCGAGATTTCATGATTATTATATTATATTATATTTATTATATTATACATGTATATTATACTTGTACAGATATTTGTTCCTTGTCAGTTTAGCACGTAGATGTCATACGTTAGAAAAGATACAGATAGTCTCTTTATTTCTCTTTCCAGCCAAGTTAATGTTCTACAACCTTTTCACCTTCCTGAGCATCCCCATTTCCACTAATTTTCAGTCTCTATGGTCTCAGCACTTCCATTGTTATTCTCTAAAAAAGAATATTTTACTCGGTGCAGGAGAAATTATGCCTTCAGTGTCATATCGTTCTTACAAAGCGTTTTATTTCTTTCATTCTTAATGGGGAGCAATAAGGTAAATTCTTGAAACATAACGGTAGATTTCCTTTGAACGTGTTGAATATGTGTACCGTCTAATCGTCTAATATTAACCTTATAATTGTAAACCTTAGTGTCAAGTTATTTATAGCTTCTGGAAGAAGTTAATGATATGTAAAAAGTTATTTAAAACCGATTTCCTGTACGTTAACTTTCCTGAAGTAGTAACAGCATGTTGTTGCGATCAGTGAAATATGGTTGTAGTTAATGGCAATCGATAAGTTTTATGAACCGGACCGTATGAAAGGAACGTAAAAAGATAAATGAAGCAACATTTATTACGCACTTTGACATTTGAGAAAATTTATCAATGATTAATGTTGAATTGGTGGTTAGTTTTTGTTCCGTAGATTTATTTGGGCGGTAGATATCTTTTGAAATATGAGTATGAAGATAAGTAACATTTTAAATAACGTATACTCGCACTTGAAAATCTCATGACATAAGTTATATTCGTTAAAACTAATATTTGATTATATAAAATGAAAGAATATCCTTTCCATTTAAGTGTTAACATAATTTTTACATAACCTGCGTTGAAAGAAAAGAAATACCTCATCTCTGCAATTGCTATACTTTTTATTGGTACTTTTGTGTTACTTCAATTTCGTAATTTATCAAAGAAAATTGTTTCCTGGACTCACGGAGGAGTATGATGGAAAATTGCAGGAAAAGCTTGAAGAGTTCCTTGGTAACGGTAGCTTTTACTGTACGCTTTTCAATGTATGTTCGTATATACGCATAATATTTCGTAGCTCGGTGATTTTCACACGCAGACGGAAGTTAGTTATACATATGTGGTAAAATAAATGAGGGTCTTGCGTCTTGGAGGTTTAAAGCTCGACAACGCAGCAGAGAGTTTCGGCATCACGGCCACCACCTCCATCTTCTTTCTCCTTCTTTTTCCTGTTTCTTCTTCCCTTTGTCTCGTCCTCACCTATACCCCTATTCGTCTCTGTTCTGCCACGATCCGAATCTCGACATGAAATAAGATGAAAGTAAATACTCGAAGTCGTCTCCGAGTACATGGGCGTTTGGCACCAAACCAAATTCCACCGACAGAAGGTATATCATCGCTAGTAAGTGACCGAACATACTTATATATACAGTGTCCCTTTTGAAATCATTCTCGTAGCTTATTTCCGAATGACAACGATAACGATATTACTTCATGGAAACGTTTAAACTGTGAAAAGTAGAACACGAAGATATTTCGCTCTTCAATTAAGTCTTCCTTGTTGACCAGGAGAATAACGTGCTTTATACTTATAAAGATGGAATAATTTGTTTCATTGTCTAATTACATTAAGAGAAAATTGAGTAGTTAAAATGGCAAATGATATCTTTAATAAGAAAGGATGTAATTTCGATAAAAGTTGAAGCAATAGAAATTGGTTGAAATCTTTGTTGTTAGGATTAATCGAGTTCACTGACAGTAAAAGAGCTCGGTATGTAGCCAGACGCGAATCCTTACATGGTACTTTATATAAATTACTAAAAAAGAGAAGCACAAGTTTTTTTTTATTAATTTTACGAAAGGAAGCCTTTACTTTTTAAATTTCATTTGCTTAAAACTTAATAACAACAAGCTGAGATACATAATTTGAATTCCATTTAATTGTAAATTTGTTATATTTAATTTTTAATAGTTTCGCGGTTAACGGAATATCATTCTAGCGAGAGGTTTCGTGTAAATAATTTATACACGACGTATAACGATACTAACGAGTAATATTGTGGTTTACAATATGCAGGCAAGAGCTCGGTCATACTGAGATGGTCACTTGCAACAGTTTGCTAATTATCGCCAATTAATCTGACTGTACAGTGTTTATTCATTTGTCATCGTAGCGTGAAATGTGGATACGAATGTTATAACGACGTGTTTCCCGTGTGTTGAATTCGTTATTGATCATTTGGCTATTGAACTTAGCCCACGTGGCTATGGTATATTTTCCATTATTATGGCAATCCTTTAACACTAAACCTACCGGCGCGGTTAAATTGACCGCTCTCGCGACTTCTACACAAATTTAACCATATTTAAAGTTTATGATATCGCTTCATAATTTCTGACATTTCCTAAAACATGCATACAGTATATTTTTCGGTAATTAATTTTAGTTTGCTCTTTTATTTTCTGAGAAAAATTTGTACTCTGTCTTGCCTATCGTGAGCGGTCATTTTGACCGCCCGACAAAATATGTTAGTTATTTTTAAAATAAATGCAATCAGTACAAAGAAAAGGCTATTTCAAGGTCAGATGACAAACAAAATCAGTAATAATAAATAATAACAACTGTTACACCCGCTGTTACACAAGATAGCCACCAGCAGTCAAGACATATTAACTCAGGTCCATAATAATCCTAAGGAACCGCCACAAAATTTAGCATTTTTTACAGTCTATTGCTACACACATTTTAAAAGTTGAGAAGTTTCTTAGGGTTATTGCTCATTGCTATAAAACACGGGAAAAGCTGTCCCAACTCCACCCTCGAGTAACCGTTGGTGGAGAACGGTCAATATTCATCAATATTTTCGTATAAATATCGCCGTCACAGATCATATTTTTACTTGCTATTGCCTTTTCGACTAGAATACATCTCGGTTTCTAAGTCGATTAGTCGACATCTAAATTTGTTATTTCTAAAACGCAAACAGAAAGCATCTCAGAGTGTTTTGTGTAAAATTGTTATAAAAGGAGAAATAAAGCACGTCCAATTTGACAATAACTTTTGTATTCCGTACATGGTATTATTCTGTGATCAATATTTACCCTAGAAATGTCAAGATTTTTTAAAAAGAAATTATACCACCCTCACCCTCTCCGCGGCCTCTTTTCGAAGCATGACTTGCTCACAGAAGGAGGTCACGGCCCTCCTCCTTCTCTCGCTTACCAACAATGCCTCGAGGATCGTCGGCGGCGAGAGATCCCATCCGATTTCCACGATGAGGTCGTGGCGCGGCCGCGCCTACGCCGGGCAGTATTCCAGCGTGTGCTGCGCTGGATCCACGCTCGCATCGCAGTGGTGGCAGCGCGCGGTCGCCTCCTTCCCGATTCGGTGCAGATACTCACCGAAGCAACCGTGTCCGGTGAGCACCTGCGTCACCCTGTAGGTCAGGGGAGGCCCGCCGCCGTCCAACCAAACGTCCCAGTTTGGAAGGACAGCCCCGATGACCCTTATCCCAGGCGCACCCGTTCTCGTGTCGAGGCTGGCGCGCCATCTGTCGAGCAAAGCTCGCCGAGCCCGAACCCTGACGTCGGCGCTCACCGGGCTCGCCCCGCCCGACAGACCCCGAGTGTGGAGATAAATCTTACGACACCTCAGGGCCTGCAATTCGAACGGGCAGCCACTACTCTCTCCAGCAGCTCGCCCGCCTCGTCCAAAAGGCACACCGGCCGGAAGGCGGAAGGCGAGTCTGGAGAGCGCCCCGGCTTCGGCAGCAGGACCATCCGCCCCTCCTTCCACGAAGTGGGGAATTCACCTCGAGACAGGCATTCGTCGAAACGCATTAGTCTCGGGGCCAAGACCCCGGCGACGTCCTTCCACAGGCGGGCCGGGACTCCATCGGGACCCGGAGCTTTCCGCGCTCCGATCCTCTCAACGGCCCCGGCCAGTTCTTCCTCGGTGACCCTCGATTCCGGGCTCCAACTTCCCGCAGTGACCCGTGGTTCTTCTTCCAGCGGTTGAGGCTCCTGCTCCTCCTCTTCAGTAAAGCTGCCATCTCCCTCGTTCGTTGCTCCCGGGAACAGGGTGCCGACGACCTCCTCCAGGAACCGAGGGTCCATGCTCTCCGTTAAGGGAGGCGCCTATGGACGGAGTTTGTTCAATAACATCTTGTAAGGGCGCCCCCAGGGGTCAGAGTCGAGGCTGGCCAGAAGCTCGTACCAGGCCCGCCTCTTCGCCTCCTTGATGGCTCGTTGCAGGGGTCTCCGCGCTTCACGGTAGGCCTCGTACATACGAGCCACCGTGCCTTCGTCCTCCCGCCGTCTACGGCGGGATCTGGTGTACTGGCGCCGAGCGTGGATGCAAGCCTCGCGGAGACGAGCGATCTCCTCGGACCACCAGTACACAGCGCCAGCGCGGCGCGGCGCTCCAGACCGTGGCATACACGAATCACAGATCGCGTGCATGTCGCGCCTCAGTCGGGTCGCCCCCGCTTCCGCGTCCTCGTCGGTCGGGGATTCTTCCAACCAGGCCACGGCTATAGCGGTCGTCGCCATAAAGTCCTCGTCGCGGCGGGTCACCGCCCACCGCGGGAATTTTCTTCTCCTTCCCGGTGGGCCGATGGGCCCGCGCGCACCCGACGAACGGTCGCCCATCGCGCCGCCAACCGCCACCTCCATCAAGATGTGGAGGTGGTCTGAGAAGGTCTCCTCCGGGGAGATCTCCCAACAGGAAACGCGGCGGGATGCGGCGGGGTTTGCCCATGTGAGGTCCACTATGGACTCGCCCCGCCACGCCACGCACGTGCTGGACGACCCCCGCTTCATAAGCCGGAGGTCGAGTGCGGCCGCCCAGTCCTGTACGTCGCGCCCCCTTCCGTTGGTCCTGCGGGAGCCCCACACCGTTGAGTGGGCGTTGAAGTCCCCGAGGACCAATGACCGGCAGGCGCCCAAACGTCTCGTGCAAGCCGCGAGTCCGTCCAGAAAGGAGGCGTATTCTGTCCGGCTGATGTTGGGCGACACGTAGACGGCCACCACGGCCAGGCCGCCCCATTTCACTGCCACGAAGCCCCGTCCCCGCTCAACCGAGCAGGAAGGGCTTCCCGCAATCCCAGTCCAGAATATGGCGACCGAGCCGATCAGATCCCCAGCGCCTTGTGACGCGTCGGGAATGCTGTACGGCTCGGCCACTGCCGCCAGAGCAATCCGCTGCTCCGTCAGGCTCTGAAACATCAAGTCCTGAGCGCGGCGGGAGCGGTTAAGATTGCACTGCAGGAGCAGTTGTCCTCCTCTTCTTCTTCCGCGCACGTCGGGGAAGGCTCCGTCTCCATAGCCTCCTCCGGGCCGTTCCCCTCGTAGTCGTTGTGTCCGATTTCTCCATCCTCTCTTCTGCCCTTCGTGGGGTCAGTTGACGGCGGTATTGTTTCCTTCCTCGTCACCGCATCCCCACCGTCGCCTGGAACGGTCCTTGTTTCCTGTGCGGCCCTCCTCTTACGGTCAGGCGGTTTGCAAGCCGGTGATCCCATACGGTGCGACGCGGGCAGTCCCAGGTCCGCGCACACCGGACATGTGGGTACTCGCGCCTAGCAGTCCCTGGCGCGATGTTCTTCCGCCCCGCACCGGTAACAGCGCTCCGACCGGTCGGCCGTCGATGTGCAGTCCCGGCGCACATGACCCGACTTCATGCACCTGAAGCATTGGAGTCGGCGCGCAGAGAAAGGGGAAACCCTCGCCGCTGACCAACCTATGTTGATCCTACCTCCTGGTCCGGCATCTCTTCCTCTGCTGATTCTCCTGGCCGCTGTCAGCGGGCAGCGTAGCCATACCGACCCGAGGCCCCGAGGAGCGGAGCGTATAACTCCCACGTTGACCCAGCCTCAGCAACGGCGGCTGCCACCTCCTCCGCGGTGACCGAGTCCTCCAGTCCGATCACTCTTAGTTCGGCCGTCCTTCGCGGCACGGTTACCTTGGCGGGCAAATCCTTCAGCGTGGCCGCCATCCGCTCGGCCAATCGCGATGCTTTGCTCCCAGCGTCCTGGCCTGGGATTTCGAACAGCAGCGCCCCCGTGATCGCCCTCCTTGGTCTTAACTCCGTGATGTCGAGTTCGGAGAGCTTGACTTCTCTCTTCACCACTGACATCGCATCCCTGTACGTGAAGCCCGAGCCATCCCTCACGGTGAGCGATACCGCGGCACACCGTGGGGGTCGGGGAAGGCCCGGTACTTTCTCGCTGTGCGCGTCCCGCCAGCTAGCGTTGCGTTTCTTTCCTGCCCCGATAGCTCCAAGTCCATTGCCACTGCCTGCTGCTCGCGTGGATTCCCTTCCCGTGCGGGGACGCACCGGAGGCCGAGCGGCCGCCTCCGCGAAAGTCTTTGCCCTCATTCCGCCGCTTCTAGTCGCCGTCCAGGGCGCCAAGGCCTCTATTCGCAATGTCGACGACGGAAGAGACGACGAAACCCGTCCCTTGGTTCTTGCGTCCTCGGTTGGCGCATGGACCGTTGGAAGAGGTTGCACCGTGGGCTTTCTGTTCTTTCGCCTCGCTCTCCCTCTTCTTCCTCCTACCACAGTGGTGAATCCTGCCTCGTCGGCCGACGACTCCATGGTCGACCGCGAGGTGTCTCTCGCCGACCGCAATCGTGCTTGTACGCCGACGTCAGCATCCGTAGCCGGGGGGATTGCCCCCCCCCCGGCATTATTTTTCGCCGACATTCCTCCAACTTGCGGAGGAACAGGATCTTGAAATCCTCTAGTGGATCTCGAGGTCCTGGACCACCAAATCTATCCGTTCCCTTGGTGTGTGTTTTACGTGTATTACTCCCCGACCCGTCAGGACAGCGGAGACGGCGCGACGCTGACCAGGGGTGTGGGGGAGGTGGGGGAGGGGGACCCATAACCGTTTCCGTTGGGGCCCGGGGAGCATTTTCTTTTGTCCTCCTCGTAGAGGTGATCCCCACCTCTTATCCTTCGCCGTCGTTGTTATCAACTTTGGCTGCCCTCTCCGTGCGATCCTTGGTTAGCAGTTCCACCGTCTCTTGGAGACGACTGACCTCTCCCTCCAGAAAGCGCACCCTCCTTCGCAGGTATGCAACGTCCTCCCCTTCTTGATCGTGGGTCGGTTCCGCTTCTTTTACGGTCGCTTGCTTGTCGACCGGTCCGGTCCTCATTTCGTCCCTCCGCATGTCGTCTCCGCCGTCGGCACCGCTGCGGATGGTAGAGGCGGCGGCGGCCACGGTGGCAGCCTCGGCATCGGTATCGGTGTCGGTATCCGTCCCGCGCCTCACGCCCCTCTTCTTCCTTTTACCGGGAGCCGGAAGTAGCGCGGAGTCCGGATCCCCCGTGGGCGCGTCCCCCCGCCGTGTGCGACGTCCCGCGCCTCCGCCGCGGCCGTTGGCGGCGGAGGCGGTGCTTTCTGTGGACTCGGCAATCCTGCGGTACGACCGCTTGCCGAGTGTGCCCGCGACGATCGAATAGGAAGAGCATGACGACATTTCGTCGTCGGATCTGAACCCCCCGCAGCCACCGCGGCGCCGCCGCATCCCACCCCGCGAAGGCCCCGGGTCGATGTTCAAAACGTCGGGTTCCTCCGACCCTCTCCGAGACTCTCCTGTTCGCGAGTCCCCTTCGCGAAGACGCATGAGCGTGTCCAGGGGCCTGGCGGCCCACCCCCGGACGGCCACGGTTGCTCGATGACGACACAGCGGGGCCCGCTTTACAACCCGCGGCTGCACCGGTACTGGGGTATCCCTCCCCTACACCGTAAACGATCAACAAGGGTTTCCATCCTGGTGCCACTTACTCTTTCGCACCCTGCCCCGGTCAAGGCTGGTGCAGGGTGACGGGGAGCCCCACAAGAAGGTGAGGTGAGTGGTCTTGGCGGATACGGGCCCACCAACTTCTCCGAGGTTCTCCGCACCGGATCGGCAAACTGGCGGGGGCCAAAGGCGCCGACCAGTCACCGTCCGGCTATAGGAGAATATCAGATTCATCGGGGTTTCCCAGGGCGTGGTCCTACTCCCTGAGAACCCGTAGCCGTCTCGTGCCCCCCCCCCCCCGAGAGTGAAACTGGGCCCGATGGAACAGTTTGGAAAGAAATAGCTGCAAGTCCCAAACCTGGCAGGACATCAGTTCATAATATTTTTAGGGATATGCTAAACGGCATATAATGAAAGGACAAGTAAAGACGGCATTTTATCTTATCATTGTTCACCGTATAAGGGATTATATAATAAAATGTATGGAAGAAGAAATATTTAGAGTATTGGGGACTAAGAAGGAGCTAGTTGCAACAAAACTAGATGCATTTATTGCTCTGCTATATGCCCGCGGTGTATATCAGGCAAAAAATTTAAATGCTTCATATTTGTGGAATAAAATTTGAAGACCTGCATTTTTTTCAAAAACAATGAGCCGGAATGACTTTGCTGAAATTATGAGTTTTATACGAATTGATAAGAAGAGTGAAAGAAGCCAACGTTTACGAACCAATAAGTTTGCAATGGTATCTACAGTATGGGGCCAATTTACAGAGAATTCACAAAATTGTTATGAACCTAGTGCATACATTACTTTTACATAAAGAATCGCGAGAAAAAAAGCCATGCAATAAAACTATCAACAAGTTCAGATTCATTACTACAAAAAACTTGTCAAGTAAAAAATTGTAAAGGTTATAAAATTACGAAAATTTATTTAAGATGCGGAAAATATTTATGCGGCAAATGTACATTTGATAATAAGATAATTTGTAAAAAATGCAACGAAGTTGAATAAGATATATCTCTATATAAATAAAAGTGTAATTCTATTTAAGTCTATAATTGAAATTAAACAAAAGTAAATTTGGACGAAATTTTATGAAGGTTCATCATTTTATATACATTTAGTTATAAATTAAACATTATCTAAGTTAAATCGTAAAAACTATTACTTCTTTAATCATCGGTCATTTTGACCGTACACGGTAGGAATAGGTATACACGAAGTGTCGATAGCTTTAGTGTTAATTAACGAAGGGAATTACCTTTATGTTATAAATTATAAATTAAACATTATCATTATTAAACATTAATTAACATTAATTAATTAAACATTAATTAACATTATTATTATTAAACATTATCTAAGTTAAATCGTAAAAACTATTACTTCTTTAATCATCGGTCATTTTGACCGTACACGGTAGGAATAGGTATACACGAAGTGTCGATAGCTTTAGTGTTAATTAACGAAGGGAATTACCTTTATGTTAAAATAATGTATTGCAAATGTTAACTTGTTTCTATTGAATTTTAAGATTATTTGTTTAATCAACATTTTTTGACGAATACTGTTTAATATTAAGTTTGTGTAGTTACATATATCAAAATACTTGTACCGTTGTGTGTTGTATTTAATTCTGTAGTTGTGTTATCGGTACTTGTTGCATATTGGTCGATCCGTGATTAAGCTGTAAATAAAAATTTAAACTATCATTCATTTCGGAAAAAGATAATTGACGAACGAGTTACTATGTATTTGTTAATTATCGAAGTGATTTAATAACGTTTTATTACATCATGAAAGTATTTTAATCCGTGATCGTATAAAGAATGACTTTCAACAGTTTGATAATGGGACGACAAAGGAAAATCTTAATTCTGTTCAATTACATTCCTATTGACATTCCTACAATTGACATTCCTATTCAACGTAATGTCTGTATATCTTTGTTTTAATATATAATTTTTTCACATTTATGGAGTTTATTGCAAATGGAAAAGTAAAATACCCGAATGTCTTTTAATTTTATTTTAAAGTTAGTATCTCACATTACATTTGAATAACAATAATAACTAGTTAACTTGTAAACTTTAATAATTAGCTTTAATATTCATAATACTTGTTTGATCTTGCTATGTACATCTAAAAGTCGCTCTAATTGAATAGCAGTGCAACGTTTAAAGTCTTTGGTCGTTAGGAAATGCTACTATATCTTATTCCGTCTTATATCTTTAATGTAATTTACGTAAGTAGCATCGCATGGTAATTTCACTGGTGTATAAATTACAATGTGCTCTATGTAGTTAGGAACTCGGTTAGAAAATTGTGTTACAGTTAGTTACAGAGGATAATGCAATTTTAATTTTGATTATCGACGAGGACAAGACATTAGACGGTATAATTTAGTTCATTCCCGTAACGATAATCGAAAATCGGCTTAATTATTAACTGTTAATTAGCTGAGAATCCAAACTTATTAAGCGTATTTGCATTGCGATACGTTTTATTTGTATCGCGATTAATTATGACTCGATCAAGAATTTGGTCACTAGAGCATCAAATTTAAATTTCGGACATGAACTTTAACTTTAATTTTACTCTTAAAGAAATTTTTGATTTTGAACACACAAATGCATTTGGAATGGTTTAATTTGGTTAAATAACTCGATCACATTGAGTTACGCCTATTCACTCTCTATGTTACTAATTCTATCCTTCTTTACTTCATCGTGTTATTGGTGAGATTAAAATACAGCGTGTTAAAAAATAATGATCTAAAACGTTTGTTTTTAAATATTCTGCATATTTTCTCGAAGCATCACAACATAGATAAATGCATTATCAAATTCGATTACATTAACTCAATCGTATCTCTGCATCCATAACATTCACCGGGAGATCACTACCAACTTCTTAATTCATGCTCGTCCATTGGAATGTGTCAAACAGAAGGACGGAATCCTCCCAAGTACCGCCACTGCTTAAAATATTGTTAATGTCATTAATGTCACTAGTAATCCATTGTTGAAACATTAATTATATGACAAACAATCACATCGAAATTTCACAACAAACCGGTAATCACGTGCTTGTTGATTCCTAGTTCCTTTTATTTTCTCTCATCCTTCACATTCTCATCGAAAAATCTCTTGAGCGTGTAATCTTTTGGATTTCTTGTTTCTCTTTCTCCTCGACCGTCCACAGATTTATAGCATTAGACTCATTTTCTAATTACACAACCAGCATCGGTTGCTGTTTACTTTCATCCATTTTCTTTATTCACTATCAGACGAAGAGGCATTTTCTTGTAACTTATCTTTATGTGCGTCTCCATTACTTGTATACGAGACTTTACTATATCCGTACATTAGCGAATTCCTTCTTCGCAAATACCATTTGACAGCCACGTATAGAATTATCAGGGTGAATACAACGATGTTGATCGAGAACAAAATGGTCATCTGATAAAACCATAGGGTGGAGTGCATCGTCCACGAAAGCTCGCGAAGGATGCATACAGACTCGCCAAGGTTCATAGAAAGCTCGGCATCCTCGTGACAACTGGTGCACTCGGTATTCGAAGATCCTGAACAAGTTAGGCAGGAGTAATGGCAACTGGAGCAGACTGCTTTTGTCTCGTCAGAAATGCCGTAAGTTCCAGTTGGGCACTTGTACACGCAGATCCCATTGTTGTAGTACCAGTTCAGCTTACACTCTGGAAAATTACATAGGGTCTTTGACAATCTTCCATTCTTTGATTCTGTGTATGTGGGATATCTTGTTGAGTGTTGGTTCGTTTTAGTTCTCTGCGTGTGTTCTTACGATATGCCGAATAGCCGCGAAGACATACGAATGACAATGGTGAATTTATTCATGGTAGGTTTTAATTTACCTTGTAAAACATCTCGATCTTGGTTTTTTCGATTTAAACCATTTTGGTAAATATCTTTTATACGGAAAAAGCATAAAGAGTTAGTAAATTTGGAATAAGCAATTCGTAATCACGTGAAAGCTTCTTAGTCGATCTGTAAAGTTTTCAAATTATCTTGCAATGTAATTTGAATTTTCAAGTAATATCTTGATAAAGTTAATACCAATGTTGGTAAATCTATGCTCAACGGGAAACAACCGAGAAACCTGAATTACTGTTACAATTAATGGCGATGGAAACCGGAAGCGTATCTGATTCCTTGCAGCTTAGTTTCCCACATATTACCGGAATCTACCTTCTCCGTATTTAATTAATTTCATATACAAGGCAAACATTTTTCCAACAGAACTGTCATCCATAGGTTGCTCATGGATATTTTGATGTTACTTGTGTGTTATTTTGTGTTCGTTGTAGTTCGAGATGTAGGTACTTTAAATGTAGCTCTTACGTTAAGGAAAGTTACGTTAGAAAATTTTTCTACTTAAATATAAATATAGTCTACAACTAAGTACATAAGTATATGTGTGATAAGCGATGTTCTATATTATAAATAAATATACATTCACTGTGTATTAGGCCTTGGTGAATCATAAACGCAGTAAACGATTTTTTTTTAATTTTTATGTTATCGATATTTGTCACATTTTGTAAAGATAGATATTCAAAGCATATCCAGATTTTACGAGTATATTCGCCCAGCCCTAATGTAAATCTATTTTGACATTTATTAAATACATATCACTATTTGCGTTATCTTTTAAAAAAACTAAGCACAGAAGATAAAATTATAAATTATTGATCTTGTCAATCATTATTTAACGTAACTATAAAATAATGTAAGGGTCAGGGTGCATGCTGAAGCATATATTTACTACAACATTTGACCGTCTTCCTTTAAGTTTAACAAGATACCAAATTTGTTTTCTTATGATTGAATGAAAAGAAAATACTTGCAGTTTGTAAATTTTTGAAAAGAAAAAATTACTAGAACACATTGTCGAAAATATTTAAATATAAAGTTCTCGATTCAAATCTGTATCTAGACATATTTCTATACAGATGCGTATTAAAATCTCTCAGAAATAAAAATCTTTGCGTCTTGTTCAACGCTGAGCATAAAATTAATCTCGTTAATATTGAATTCATTAATAATTCAGCAAGCAATAAAGCATAAAGAAAATGTCATTCCCGCAAAGAACAACTAGTTCAAGCACTATACAAGGAGCAAAAAAAAAAAAAAAAGAAAACGGTGGAAAAGCAAAATTATTAATAAGACTTTTAGTGGAAAAAAGAAAGTTTAATGAATCGAAGTGAGTTGAATCCAGGCAAGTTGAATATAGTAAAATAAGTAACATAATCAAAAGTTGAGAAAGTGTTTATCAAATTGTATATTATTAACACACTAATTCTGATATCTTCCATCAGTCACAAAATTAAATCTCCACACTTAGTAAAAATTTCGATTTCTGAATAAAAAAAGAAACATTTTGATGATCCGCGTTAATATTGCCTATGATTCGAGATACTTGATTCAAACCAGAATAATAAATTATAGCCAGAGGATATAAATAGGAACATTATAGAACGATAGAGAAGTAAGACTCACCGTGCTGGTGAAGCGATCAGGGATAGGTCTTTTTATTTTGATTGGTTGTACGTGTGTGGTTGTGGATGTGGATGTGGTTGGTGATGGTGGTTGGTGATGGTGGTAGTTGGCTGGTCTGAGAAAATCCGCACCGCAACTCGCCCACGGAGAGCCCAAGTACCTAAATACGTTTTCAGAACCTGCTATGGAGTAGAGGGATAAAGCGACACGTGACACTTTAGGACAAATCTTTCTTTTTTAGTTCCGTCGAAGAAAAGAGAATTCAATTTTGATCTCCTGGATAAGCGATCACAATAATCTTTCCGCTTTACTTGGATGGTTCTTAGGATTTCTTTTCTCTTTTCTGTTTTTTCTAAGAAAACTCGATTTATCGCGTGCAAATTGCTCCCAAAGTTTTCGTGAAACTTATTTTCTAAAATACGCGCGATCACGAACTCTTTTATTGATTGAAATTTTTTATCTTTTTTTCGACTTTTCGATCATCCTTTAATTTTCCAATTGATATCGTAGAGTCATAAATGACCATGTTATTACAGAGATACTTTGTCGTTTACGTTACCTATTTGTGGGACGTTAAAAAGTTTATCTGCCAGACATGACTATCGCGAATATTTGTTCAGTTCGAGGAAAGTGAGCAAAATACAAAACACGTGCGAGATATGAGAAAGTAAAGTTGGAAGGATACAAAAGAAAGAGACAGTCGTAGTTTACGACTACGGAATAAAAATAACATTTTAATAAAATTTTTTATATGTATAAGTAATCAAGTTTTATGGAAACATAATATATTGGCATACAAAGTGCGCGTTATGTTGATTGACATATAATTTATCTCAACCGTTTATGCGATAATTGCTGACGATCTTGTTATTAGAAGAAACAAGAAATGAGAAAATTAATTTATGGTCGGATTAAAATTGCATTATTTCAAGAAACACTATATTTTCCTTAGTGTCAGTTATTTTTTTATGAAAATTAGTCTAGGTAATGTGCAACTCATTAAACATAAATCTGTAAACAGAGATTATTATCAGAGTTTAGAAATTTTGAATCAGTTAATATGTAGGACGAGACATTAGAAATTGTATACATATATTACACATATTTAAGAGAATACCAATGTACCATGTGCTATATATATTATAACATAATGGTGAAACAGTCACTTGTGCAGGAAAATCACATGCAAAATTGTGCAATGGTAGACCCATTTAACAAAACCTTTCACAGAAGCTTTGAAGATTTAGTGACGCAACAAATTTACGAAGTACGGAGTATGGACAAACTTTGTAATGAAATATCTTATTTGGAAAGAAATATTCTAGATACAATCTGACGTTTAATCAACTCTACGACAGTGTAAAATTCGAAAATGAATCTTGCCAGTGATGACAAAGAACTGAAAACTTGGAATAATTTACATGCATAGTTTTGTATGTATGTATATACAAGATTTCGTTAACCAGAGCTATTAGGTAATGTTGTTTAACTAGGCGCACTGCTAAATATTTTAATTATTCAAATGTTGGTATTATAGAGACCTTCTCAGAGTTCATGTTAAAGTTTACTGAATTATTCATGAAGTGCAAGCAGAAAACTTTCTGTACACACGAAAGTTAAATTAAAATCTATTTCTCTGTTAACTTTTAACTGATCCACCCTTGTGTAGCGTTTCCCATCTCCTGTGTCTCCGGTACTCTCAAATCTTCCCAGATCCCTTCATTAGCATTTAGTTTTCGGCGAGGTTTATTGCAAGTGGATGTTTAAATCCGTTCTTGATAACGCAATTAGTGGAAACGTTAGTGTACCTTTGGCTAACGTATTTATTAATAATATTTTGAAACGCGTAACCAATAGTTGATTAACAGTACTACGAATTATAAGTAATAAATTAATTTCCAATGGTACACAATTTGAGTTTGCTTTGCTTATAACTAAACAAAATACATTATTGAATGCAAGAAACCTATGAATATTCGTAATTAAATTTCATTTGAGATTTCACTTTAAGAAGAAAACTCTCAAGAAAAGTATGATAGGACATTAAGTAATCCAGTGTAAGGTATTTCATCAAATATTTCGTACGTTTTTCTATTTTATTCTTTTGCGTATGAAATATTCAACGCTAAAGCAAAGAAACAGGTGTTATGTTACAAGTTTTTAGGTATCTTAGCTTTATAATACGATTCGCTTTAGCTATGAACAGTTCTTACAAAAGAATCACTTTTCATGCGACGATAAAATTCAGATCACATAACCACATAAAATTAAACATGCAAACCAATTATAGAGCTTTAGAACGTTGTCCACCATCCACAGAAAAATGGACAGAAGCATGCTTTATCGACACATACCTGTTTTTCCAATAAATAAAAAATCAGGTTAGTGATTGCATCCTAGGGTTAATTAAATTATTAACATATCGAAGTAAGCTTTCTTTTTCTCTTCTTTTATAGAAAAATATCGCTCGAGATCAATAACGTCTGGTAATATCTTGTTTAGGATATTCTCCTCTTTTAATTCATCCATGATATACAAATTTCAATGTCGCATATAATGATTCATAGTAGTTGCAATTACTTATACAATATATTATGTATATGTGTACATAAATGTACGTGGCAAGCCCTGAACGCCTTTTTCACCGCCGATTCTCTTCCTTCTTGTCGTTTTTTCATTGTATCACATTGCACATAAAGGGTGTCACGAAGCAGAGCTTCGTTTCCTTTCCCGTCTAGTGACCTTTGATCGTTGTTTTACGTCTGAACAAGATGAACGAACGAGAAAGAAGAAAATGGCACGAGGTTGTGGACAAGTCAGGCAACCTTACATCTCGTTCTTCTTGTCTCAGAACTCTATAACTTAGGATATGTCGCCTTTTCAAGCAAAGATACATTTTACATTACATACAAACATTTACAATAGATACATTAACAATATGGTGGACCAAGCCCACTGCTGGACAGTTCCGAAGATCCGATTTGATAGAAATATTCGTTTAAGGAGTTTCATGGTTGGAAAATTAACCCTTGGACGGTAATGACTTGGTCATCTTTTGACCCAAACTAAGTTAAATTTCATTCTTTAAAATAATTTTTGGAAGACAAGAAGTTATGAATACGAATTCTATTCGAAAAATATATTTATCTATCATATCTTCGTTGCAAATTTACGAAAATTATAAAAGTATACATAAGTATCGCATAACAAAAATTACAAAATCGAATTTCTAGCTATTAATATATCTTTTCTTTTCAATGCCACGATCATTTTGAGATATTAAACATGCATTTCTTCGATTTTTAAATGATCCGACTATAACCGAGCGAGGGTTAATAAAATAGAATTTCGCGATGGCAGGTTATATCTTTTAACTATGAAGTTTCGAGACACACGCACACACGCTCTCACGCACACACGCACATATTTAAAACACGTTGTTAGTATAATTTCTACAAATCAGAAATTAAATACCGATGCGTTGGAATATTTTCTGGGAAAATTGTATCTTTTCGTTAATTAACGAATTAAGTATTTCTCATTTTTTGTAATTCGATTTACGCTAAGAAAGACATTCGTTAAGTACAAAATTACGTTATGGAAGCATTTCGAAAAATGTAATAAATAAGGAAAACGTGATTTAGGATATTATTGATTACGATAAGAAAGGTACGAGTAAAATGTAATTTGTCATTCGCGAAGCAAAATGGATCGCGATTGTACGAAAGAATTTCATTTCTTGATTATTAAGCGAGAAATTACGAAAATTATCATTCCAGAAATAGTATTCAAACGAAGGAAATTTAATCTTCGTAGTAGTAAAAAAGATATTTCACGGTTTAAATTGAAATATGCCTTTCTCAAATGCAAATTATGATACGCATTTATCATTGGCTATGATCGACGTGCGTCGAGATCAGCTTAATATATTCCTTCTATCATGTCGATATCTATTTCGTTCGTTACACGTGAAATATAATTTATTATTGTCATACAAAAACCGCACACGACGATTTAGTAGCATTAAATTTATTCTTATCTCAGATCACATTGCAAAATACTAAGGATCGATTTTATCAAGCTATTAAGTACTTGAACATGATCACGATGTTAGCACTTTGTTACATTGCAGTATGTTACTTTCGGATCCCTCGAAATTTCTCATTCATACAGTACGAAGTTTTATTAAGGGGGAATATTTACCGTGAAACGCGTGATCTTTAATAATATATTACGAAAAATTTATACCATTTTTTCTGTTGTCACTTTACAGCTATCATCATATTCATTCGAGTTTTAGTACTATTGAAAAATTTTTTTAAGAAAAGATGTCTTCCCATAGTTTTCATATACGATCTTAGTTATTCTTCTTGGTCGAAACTAAGGCCTATATAACTAAGGCTTATAAGAGTAGAATACGCCTCTTAATAAAAAATTTCTGGGCCACTGAAGGTTTGATCTTTGCTTTAAAAGTATGAAATCGGCACAAACGAAAGGATTTCGCGGAATATCGAAAATTCAACTGTCCAGCCGTGTCGTCCGAAGTATTGTACATCTTGGAAGATATTTTTCACACCTGAACGAATCGAAACATCCAAAATCCTACATAGTACTCACGTTTATATCATTCATATCCCTTATACATGACTATCATCAACACCCCTCCACGTTGATTAGAATAATTGACTCTTATTGTAAGAACCCAATATACACTTATAGTCGGGATGTACTTTCGTTTCTTAGGATTCGAACTTGTTGAGTCCACTTAATTTAGTCCACTAATCCTTAACTCATTTATCTCGTTTCTGTTGCTATCTTTTTCTTTTCTTTTCTTTTCTTTTCTTTTCTTTTCTTTTCTTTTCTTTTCTTTCCTTTTCTTTTCTTCTTTTTTCTTTTCTTTTCTTTCCTTTTCTTTTTCAGGAAAGCTAGACCTTTTAATCAATTGTTTTAAAGCGTGAAAAATTTTTGGTGAATCCTTATTGCGTTGGAATTTATTTCGATGGGCTAGTATAATTTTCGAGATCAGACCCAAGATTCTTTCACTGGATGATTTTTCGACTCGAAGTATGTCTTTTTGAGGTTCTCTCGAAAGCAGAAATTTATTCGAGATATTTCATAAAATTCTATGAAATCTTTGGGACGTTACGGAACACATAGCAAACATATATAAAATAGAATTATTACGTTTTAATTTTGACGATTTTTCATCGATTCGGTCGCCGAAGTTTACTACATATTCCATTTTGATCGTGATTAACGTATGATTCATGTCGGAGGAACGATAGTCGATGACTTTGTTATTAAATCATTTCGTGTATGTTTGATTCGTATTGGTATTTCGTCCATTATTGCACGTATATACACAATTATTATACATTAATATATGGGTGTACACACACACAACACACGTACACACACGCACACATACATGCACACAATTAAATCTCCATAAATCAAAATTTTTACTCGGATGGTTGTGAAGTATTATAAAACATTGAGTTTGTTATCCACGAAAAGAAATTTACATTACCATGCACGATTTGAAGCGTAAATTGAATTTACAGTGGATTATTGGGAATTTAATGAGCAGCAGATACATACGTAATGGTACAGAGGACTGTTGAAAGTATCGAAAAGATAGAAAGTAATTTATTGCAGATACTTAATAATTAATTAATAATCTGATTTATGATTGTCTGGAAGTAATTCTATAATTGTAAGAGAAATGAAATTTTTATAAATAGAATAAAATTATCAATAATCATGTTATTGAAAAATATCTCGTATTTCGTACATTCTTATACTCATTACGTATGGCTCTCTTATCCGAATTATTGCATTGTACTGCGTTGTAATACCTATACAACTAATAAATTAAAAGCTAAATATACATATTCGGAACTGTAGCTCCTATTTTTAAATGATCACGAATATGTAAACGATTCTGAAGAACAGATTAACTTTTCTAGCTCGTTTTTAAGTACCATACACGCGAACGAAAGCTAAACGAATATATAACGATCTCTTGCAAAAAGCGTCAATTAATAATATATATATTTATATATGTATATGTATGGAAGCGTATTTTGTGGTTTTATTTGTTGCGATTATTTCCACGCGATCCACGACACATCGTTTGTTAATTTCTTCGTACGTGAATTTTCTTTTAGACGAATGCTGTAATAATGTTTTAAACGCTTTGCCTTAGTCAGAGTCCAAAGAGAGAATTTCGAGGAACTGTTTGTGCGTCTATGGTAACTATTATATTTGAAAACCTTACAGGAAGAACATGATAAACCTATTTTTGTTGATTTTCTGCATCTTATGTTAATCGAATACAAGAATTGTTTCGATAATATATGAAAACTGAACGAAAAACCTATCACGTTCTTCCTGTGATCTTCTTTTGGTATCGATGAATCGTCATAAGTACCACGTGAAGTGATTGATTCACAGAGTGTGCTTGAGCACAGGCTCGTCAGCTTATCCGATCAAATCATTCGCTAAAAATTGTCTAACTACGAAACGCATAATAACACGAAACTAGAAATAGAGTAACATTTACACGTCAAACTGGAATTATCATTGACTTCGTCTCGCCTTCCATCGCTCGTTGTCAAATATATGTTTGATTACTTTCATCAGCGTGGAATTCACCAGCGTTTCGCGAGGACAATGATAAATCTGAGATATTTAAACCGTAAATATATCCGCTCGAGAGAGTATTATATTAGGCAGCGCATTCGCCTTGACATCGTTGCGACTTCCAATAATTTTTATATAGTCAAGAAGTTTCGAAAGATCAAAGGTCAAAGCCAAACTGTTAGTTCAAAAGGTATATGATTTGAGAAACGGGACGAATCAAATGAAGTTGATTTAAAATTCCACTCATCGGCCAGCATGTTCATTCCAGTGAACAAACCAAGGTTCTGTTTTTTCTCAATGAAAGTTCATGGTCAACTCATCACCCAATTCGAAAGTTAAAATTGAAAGTAGAACTCTCGAGCACGGATGAAAAGCTTGAATTTAATATGGCTGTACCTTCGCGATGAAAATGATATGTGCTTGATAGCGTATGTACCCGATGGATCGCGCTGGATGCATTTGCGTTAGGTGAAAATGACGATAACATGTCGTGCATCTCGCGCCGAAGTTGTACAGCATCTGGTTACAATGATATGATTCGCAATATAATATAATAACAAATAACAAATAGACGCTACTGCTGCTAAACAGGCGAAAAATGATAACGATCAAAGGGATTGCAGTAATAAGAAGTCAGCACCACTATACATATACTGTATAGGACCTTTTCAATTTTTCAAAAAGAATCGGACCACTCAACCGAATTGCTCAAATTGTCAGAAAGTTGACCCTCTTTGCCTGCAATTCTTTCGATCAATGATTAAGCGTTGATAGAGACCTGCCTTCTTTATTATCTAGTAAAAAATATATTAACACTAGTTCGATGTAGCTTAAACGAACGAATAAAGGAACCATTGTCGATGTAAGAAAATAAAATAGGAAAATAAAGTGTATTTGAGAAAAAGGATCGAAGAGATTTCGTAAGGATAGGAGTACAAAGAAAATTATGGAAGAATATCGTTTTGTGTTTTCTGATGCGTTATTATTGTTATTCATGAAACTCGTTTCTTTTCTGGGATTCTTTGTGTTATATCGTTAGACTTTCTCGAGTCTGTAAAAGTTGTTTGTTTGTTACGAAACGGTTATTTTATACGACACGATATTTTCCAAGAATCGAGTAAAAATAAATTAATGCTTGCGAGATAGATTTCAAGAGCGTATCTGCGGTAAGCAACAAATCTGCATGTAAAACGCGAGATTCGATCACAGACGATAATTGAATGTGACAGAATGTTTTTTGTATCACGCGATTTGTGCGTTTCAAGGTAAACGAAATTGAAAATATTCTTTTTTGCACGATAGAAAGGAAGACAGCTAATTTTCAATATTACTTCGATTAGGACATATAAAGCGTTCTAGTATTGTCCAGCCAAACTTTTTTTCGGTATAACTTTGAAAGGAAAATTATATCGAACGAAAATTAACAAGTATGATGAATCGTTACAAAAAATTGACGATCGGTTCAATGAAACGGAACAAATTGAAATTAAAATTGAACTTTATAGATCCTTTTTTTATTTGCGTCTGTGGAATACGCTGTAAAGGTTTGGATAGAAAAACGGGATCCACCCTGTGCCATAGCGAAGAGAACAAAATAATTTACACATAAATTATTACGACCTAACCTTAATAATAATAGCTATAAAGAAAATAAAATATATCGAGATTATAGATAAATTTCACTAGATCCATTATTTTGCTAGAATTTAAAGTAACAACGTTAAACTAAGTTATCACGTATTAGAAAGTTAAGATCGATATGTAATAATGAAACTAGACGTTTATATTGCCGTGGTCAAGGGAAAAAGGAATTCGCTTTAGTGCGAGTCGTTCCTCCGTCGTGGAGTTCTCTATTTGATGAAAGAAGGGATTGCTGGTATTTACACCATTTGATTCTTTGCGGTTGACCGCTGGCGAAGCCAATTAACGTCAAACTAGGTTGTTTCAACTTTTGTCGGGTTTGGCTCTTTTTTTATTTTATTCTCATCGTCTAAGCGGCCATTTAATTCTCTCGTCGAAATATCTTTGTACGTTGCGTATCGTTTGTCTTTCTCGAGAGAATTTTTCTCGACAGATTTTTGGATATGTACTTTAATTTTCTCTCTCTTCGGTAACTTTTGACGGAATTCGATAACTGCTGGATCATTATGAAACACGAAGAGAAATAATCGATATCTAAAAAATTAAAATTATTTCAACTTTTCAAAAAAGAAGATATGTCTTGGTTACAAAAGCACATTTTTCTTGGCACCCTATAAATATAATTTAGGATTCTCCAAGAGAAACTCACTTAATCACATCGAATTTTCGAAGAGAAAATTTCTATAGTAACATTTCATAGTTTAGCGAGCAAATATTTTTTCCAAATATATCTTTCGGTTCATTTATATGAACCACTAAAAAGATAGGTAAATTACATTAATTGTTTTATCACTTTCATTACTTTCTAACCGATATTTCTCGTATCTTCATTAATTACATGATACACGTTCCTATGTGTATATGTATTTATGAAATATCGAACTGGTACTGCCAGCGAATAAAAGGTTCTTATTGCAATCAAGGCAGTGTTTTAATTAAAATTTTCGCCGCTTACTCATGGAAATTAATTTCGCGAATTTCGTTATACGACCAGAGCATCGATGATTTTGTATTTATTCTCTCATCTTGGCGGAATCATGATTTCATAAAAATGAAAAGAGCATAAAGAGGTTAATTTATGAGCATCTGCAAGCAGTTGGTGTATTTTGGGACCAAAACTCTGAATTAAACGATCTCTTCCGTCTTGATTAGTGGTCCAAACCAAGTGGTGAAACCACTTCAATGAGAAAGGACCCATTCTGATGTTAGCTCGTCTTGTGAAACGTTTGCAAGCTTGAAACCAAGAGATTACGTTCAAGGGGCATAAATGATGTCCCTTGTCAACGGTAGGGTAACTCCAGTTCCATGCAGTTAACAAAATATTTGGAATAGTCTCTGTACATTGTGGATTACTTTCCTAATACATCAAGGATGATTCTCCATGATGACAGCCCTTTTGCCATTTTAATTTTCACGCGTTATATTTGATCAAACAAGAACGCTATTCTTGATATCATTCATAATATTAAAGATTGTAGAATATTAAAGAATATTAAACATTTTAGAATACAAATTCGGTCAAAAAATTGATTTGAAAATACACAATAGTATATTTTTAAACATTCCGCAGCCTTTTCTTCTTGTACAATTTCAACAAACAATCAGCATCTCTTTTGTTTCCATTTTTATTTATTTGATGCAGAGAATCGAATCATCGATCGTTACACAAACATCGATGGAATGTAATAAATAGTTTTTCTTTTCTCGAGTGAACAAATTATAGTATATAAAACGATCATAGGCTATATTTTTCTTCCTACGTTTTTCGCCCGAATCAGTTTTGATAATCTTCTAGAAAAAGTATTGTTATTCAATGAATTATTTGTAATTAAATTTTCTCTTTAGAGTTATTCATAGAAACGTATTGCATATTGGATAACTACGTTGTCAAGTAATTTGTTAAATATCAGTCCTCGTCTCGACGAACTTTTTAATCACTATTCAACCGTTTCGATATTGCGAGATGTTTGATAAATATCTTCGAATTTTCCATGAAATCTAGACTTCAACGTTTACGTTGTCAGAAATAAATTGTTGTTACCTCGTGTAACTGAATGCCTGATAATTCACATTGTTCAATGGCGAAATGTTTTCGCAACGTGTAATCCCTAATCGCAGTATACATTAGTTTTACAAAATATCAGTGAAAGTCTGCGAAAGTACTGTTAAAGGCAATTTACACTGACGCGATGGTAACATTGAATAAATTCTACGAATGACTTTAAAAGCCTGCTACTATCGCGTGACATTCTTAGTACAGATTATCGTTCGGATTCAACGAAGGCAAATTTAATTTATAACAAATTCATAATTACTTTCACAACAATATCGTTGCAGAACATATATCTGTCGTTCGAGTAATTAAAAGTACTAGACCTATATAGTTACCGATAGATCTTTGAGAGTTCCACGAAATTGTAGATATTTAGCAAAGTGACATGTAGTGCTCCGTTTAGAATCGAAACTGGGAGGGAAAGGAGGAGAGAGAGAGGGGTGAGGAGAGAGAGGGAGAGAGAGAGAGAGAGAGAGAGAGAGAGAAAGAGAAGAAAGGATTTCGCTGTTACATAAATATGTACTTTACAGGTCAGCATCTAGTCTTATGTATCTTCTTCTCGGCTGTTTGCATCAGCCGGTCGTAAATGCTCTGTTACCTTTTTGTTTTCAGCAGTGTTGATAGCCCGAGCTGCTGTTCCCCTCCCTTTAGGTAAGCAAAGTTGCAGAGACAGACAGGGAGAGAATTCGACAGAAAAGAAAATGAAGCAAAGGGACAGAAGGAAAGAGCAAGATAAAAGTAAAACGTTTGGAAAAAAGCGGAGAGGTGGAAAGGAAAGAGATGAAAAAGACGCGAAGAGAAACTCTTTGGAACACGTTTGGTCGTTTTATCGATCGATATACTCAAAGAAACTATTGTTGTTAGGCATACATCGCTAGCATTACCAAATGATTAAACTATATTTCTCTGTTCTCCTTTTTCGAATTTTCCTGGCAAATTTTGCTCGCCTGTGCGCACCACACTTCAACTTATCAGACGATTAATATTTTCTACGCACAGTCGTCGTTCCAGCGTTTAACGTTCACTGTTTTTTAGTTTTAGGCTGGTTTACTAGAAGATTGATGTATACAAATCTTTTTTCTTTCAATTGAAACTAAGCGAGTCCAAATTTGTGAAAGGCAATGTACGTTCGTAACAGTTGAATATTAATCGCGTACGAATCGAATCTCAGAATTTAAATAGCTAGATTATTCCCATCGAATATTTGCGATAAACGGATTATGCAGTCGAGTAGCTTCTAATGATTAATTGGCTGTTTAGGAAATCGAGTGGGAACGATTCTGCGGGATGTGATTTTATCGATGAAGATAGAGTAACGCGATGGTTACGCGAGGTAATTTCACCAGGATCTGTCTGCGTGAAGTATCGAGTCGAACTTCACTGTATGGACGCGATCTATCGATGTTGCATCTCTGTAGTGGCAGTTTCACGAATTGGTTGTTTTTGCATTACGTAGAAAAGTGTCATCGGATGTTTCTGAACAATGTGGAATGTCATATCGAACGTGGTTATTTTTTTGCTGAAAGGAAATAATTTTATTTTCAATCGCACTCAGAGAAACTCGAGATCGATCTCGGTGGATAGATCCTTCGTTAAAGATCATGCCGGTAAAAGCGTAACTCCGTGTTCTTTTGAAGATAGTGGCTAAAATAGTAGTTAATGGAATAGAGAAATATAAGAAAAAAGAAACTTTGGTATTTCTAAAGCTAACCTTCTTCAAGAGTAGCGGTCGGAACTGAACAGTCGTCAAAGAATAGCAGAGTTTACTTTTTCCCGCGTAGTTCGATCAAAAATGATTATCGAAGCGTATCGCTTTCAGAGAATATATATGACCGATCGAATATCCATTTTAAATAATTCATCGGTATGAAAAATCAAGAGGCCGCTGCATATTCAAAAGAATCGAGTTATAAATGTTCCAATTCGACGAGGTCCCGATCGTCAAATCGATTTTCTCATATGCTCGATCCGCCAGCTATCGCTCAATTACAGTCCGAACTCTTTCCTATCGAAGGAGACTGTTGTTTAGTGCTTCTCTTGTACGTGCAGACAAAACTCTTTCTACACGCATACTCTTCTTACACGATGATAGAAATTCTCATACACGACACTTAATTGGACTAAATCCTAACCCTAGAACGACATACGTTAGTGAGCGAATCGGGCGTCCACTCGAGAAATCATGGTGGACAAGGCCCGTAGGACATTTTAAGCTCGATGTTCGGCACATCATTAGAGTTCTTTCTCCGGACGGACAGAAAAAAGCGTCTAGGAGAAAGCGGAGTTGACACGACGCTCGACAATGTTTTATCATCGAACGACGATCATCTTCGACTCATGTGGTTAGGGAAATCACAAACACACAACATTGTTCGAGCGAATCGCGAGCGTCGACACTTGGCTCGAGCTCTCGTTTTCTCATTTCAAACTGTGAACCGAGAGGGCAACGCGTCGATGTAGGGATATTATCATGAGCACCATGGAAACCCTGACGACCTGTCGATCGCTAAGCTCTCGCCGAAAGTGGCCATTTTTACGCGCGACAATGTCGTCGTCGTAGAGAATGAACCCGAGGTGTTGTCAGCCACCTCGAGATCACTTTCGTTCCGAACACCCAACGAATCCTGCCAACTGGTTGCCAGGTTCCCCCAGCTGACTCCGGCGAATAGGTAGGCTAGAACGAGTAGAATGAGGCACCCACCTAGGCACCTGCCACTTCCAGGATCGATGCTACTGCAACCGCTGGTCTGGTTTTCGGTCGTCGGTCTTTGTACTTCCTGATGGGACACACATTCTACCTGCTGGCTACCTGTCCATGGATCGGTCACCACAACGTTATGCCTTGCGCCTATTGCCGAGTTGTCCACACTCACATCCTGATGATTCACAGAGGATAGTGGTTTGTCCTTATCCAGGTCGTCATCCAACTCCAACGACGTCTCCGTGCCGTAGAAGATTAGCTTGAATTCTTCGAGGGTGTCTGAAATGTTGTGGTATACCGTTAGATTCGGTTTCGTGAGATCGCAAGTACAGAGTCGCAGGGAAATCGTAAAATGGACACATATGAGCATGCTGAAACTCAAAATATCGAAAATTGACAAAATACTTCAAAATACCAATAGTGATATGAAAATATAAAAGTACTTAAAAATATATGTATTTCGTTCAATCGGGTGTGGTATATTACATCGTGATAAGTGTAATGGCAGTGCTAATTATTCTTGACTGCGTTATTTAGGACTCAGATCCTCAATCTGTGTGCCACGATCCTTAAAGAAGTTGTAGAAATGTTTGCTAGCAAATTTTGTATAAAATTTCATCATAAAGATATTTACCATCGTTAGGAAATAAATATTTTGAAACATCTTGTCCTAGAATATTTCTCTCTCCTACTAAAAAATGTTTATGTTAAAGCTCTTTTGGTGCGATTCTTATTCTATTCGATTCTTACAATATGGATTCGTAATTCGAAAAGGGTCGCGAAATTTTGGCTCCGAAAATATAAAAATTCTTATACGGCTTGTCTTTTTGGTAATGATAACGAATTAGAAAAAAGGTATAGATAAATTATATTTTAAACATGCTGCTATCAAAAAGCGTACTTATTATATTTTGACCATAATATCTTAAGCATCATGTAGAGCGAATTCTCGAACGATAAATATGTGATTTGGAAAAATAAACAGGATCGTGTTTGAGTAAAGAAGAAGGACTTAAAGAAACTTAAAACAATGTTAAAACTTAATGGTACGTGGAAATTATTCAATGTATTGATCGTTTTTGTCTTGTACTATATGGTGTAATAGCTCCACGCGGAAAATACTTTTGAATACGTATTTCATAAAGGGTTTCATGAAAAGAGATTCCAATTAAAATTTAATTTCCGGTGTTACAGAGATTCTAATTTCAATTTTCTCCCCAGACACGCAGCGTAGAAAATAAAAGCATATTGAGCTCTATAGCTTTTCTTTTAGTATCTTTTTGTAAGTCGATTTTCAAACGAATCGAGTAATATTTTCATTGAAATGCTATTTCAATTTTTCTTCGCAATGAAGTAATTCAATAAAGAAAATGTCATTAATTAAGAAGAATTAATGTCCTTCCGAATCATATATCTTCTCAACGTGATACATTTGTGTTTTGTTTGTCTATCTTGACAAATTCGGAAGAATGATAAATTATCGAAAATAATTTGCGGCAATTTTAAATTTTAATTATTACCTTGGTATATTTTCAGGAGAGGTGACGGGATATTAATGATGCAAGATATTTAATAATTACAAACAACAGTTAAAAGAATATTATACGTTATAACTTGGACTAAAATTTTCACTCGGATACTTTAATTTGTCATTTTATCTCGTAAATTGTACATTTTAATGGGTTTTCCTTGATTTATAAGGTCTAGATTTCTTCTCATTTTCATTATCAGTATTTTATGCTCATATTGAAATAATTATACATTCAAATAATGTATATGTGTATATGAAACAGATTTAATTGGTAGAAGTGCAAATGGAACTATTGTGGATTCGCGATGCTTGGAAGAGTCTTCCACGCTTTCTTAATGTCGCTACGGTCTAACGATAGATAGGTACTTCTATTTGACGTGACACGAGTGCACTTTGCATTATCCACACACATACACACAAGCGCGAATCTGCGCGAGGATCATTCGTGTGAATCATGTTTCACATAGTAGATGTTTGATGTATTCGATGCAAATGTCTCGAAGTGTGGTCTTGGAAAAATGACGGCAGTGAAATGAGTAAAGTGAAGAGGGTGTCAATGTCGTTGGCGCCAGGGAACTAATAAAGCGTTACGATGCTGCTTAAGGAATTTTATTCTTACTTTCAAGAACAGGAACAGGAAGTGGATTAAAATGAAGTAAATTCGGGCGATAAGAGAAATATTAATAACGGAACCCGTATTTATTATTGTACTAATGCAATTTTGTACAAATGTCTATAATGTGATTTCTTATGCAAATGCAAACCAAAAACTAAACCCGAATTTCCGAATGTTTACATATTTGTTGGTTTTTCTTTCTTTTTATAATTTTTTGCCTATCGATGGTAGTAAAAATTTTGTTAGAATGATAAACAATGGCCCTCGAGTATCCGAGTATCCGATGAAATGCCAAGGAATGTAACTTGTATGTAACAAAATGTAACAAAATGAAAATGTTAAAGGCCAGTAAGTGGATATAATGTTGTTGCTATAAAAGATCAATATAATCTGAAGACATGGTTCTTATTTCTGTACATTGACGTTTACACGATTTACGTGAACATTATCTGTATAAAAGTAAATTTTTGAAATATCGAGAATCGAGTAATAAAGTTTTTAATAGCTTTTCCCATTATAAAAGGCGTGCCGTGTTTGTTATTTAAAAAAATAGTGATAAATAATTAATAATTGAATAATCGTTTTAACATAGTTAACAATATTTATGTGCTATGCAATCTGCATACTTCTAAGCATACTTCTACTAAACACACATTTTCATGCATGCAAGCGAACGGCTTAGTTCAATAGCTTTAACAACTTTGTAATTATAATACTCATTGAAAGGCTAAATTTTCATCTAAAATTTACGGAAAATAAAGTTTCGTTCAACGATACTTAAGAAGAAACGTAAGAGCACATGCAGCAAAATTAGTTAAACATTTTTATTGTGAAATTAACATAAAAAGATGTTAGCGAATAACAATTTAATGAACACAAAAACTATATCAAAGAATGCAAACTGAAACGCTATTCGATAATTGTAGAGTTCACATAGTAAAACCGATGTAAGTACCATTTTCTTCGATTTTTTATGCTATAAAAAGAATGCTTAGAAACATTGAAAGATATGGATTCTTATACAATAAAAGGGAATACATGAAAATAAGGAATAAATGAAAAGTACCGCTGGAAATACTTAAAAATTATCTCAAAGAATACACAGATACAAGTTATAAGGGGACACATAGCATATGAACAAAATGAACAATAATTACACCGAAGTGCGCTTGCAATAATATAGGAACAGTGAGGATAAGAGACAAAAAACTAAATCATATAAAAGTTCACTGAATTCTGTAATTTTTCACATGGATGCACTTCTATTTTACACAATTTGACTACTTTGGCGAGATGCGACAAAAGAAACTGAACGCAACGTGCATCCGTGGATGGTGTATGCACCTTAGACATAGTTCTCAAATTTTTGTATCATCAATTTTGACACTAAAAGTGTTTTCCCAAGCAAATGATCTCGAAAGGGAATCGTTACCCTAGTAGAGTTTTAATTCATTCTAAACCACTCACGGATTGCTCGTTACGTTAACGTAGGCCTACGTCAACTAAAGAAGAATACCCTTGTCTAAGTTCTTCGAATCGAACTGTTCGTCCTGAAGCAATTCCAGACCCTTATCCCTGGTTGCGTGCTGTTGGCCAGCTCCTCTAACTCCAGCGTAGACGGGATAGAGTGGATAGAGCTGTTGAATTTTAGGATATTGCTGGAAGATGGCGGGCACGTTGTTGATAACAGGTTTCGCTGGTGGCTCCAAGAGAATAAGGCCTCTTTGAAGGGAAGAAGCCGTCGCTATGTCGACGATTTTTTGTCTGCTGGTCACTTTGGTGGTTAGAATTGTGGTGGATGGACTGGTCTGGGTGACCGTGATAGTGATTGGACTAGGCGTGCTTCTTCCTCTGGGTCTGGACGTGATTAAACGAATCTCCCCGGCGACGTTAGGTCCCCTGGCTACTGTCAACCCTCTTAACGTTTGCACGGTGGGCTTTGGCGTAGGTTTATTGGCTGATTTGCCATTTTTGTGCTGACCACGCGCTTTGCTCTTTCTCTGAGATTGTATCTGCGCATTGACCACATACGGCGGACTAAGGCTTCCGGATTTCTCCGACTTATGTTGAGTCTGCTTGATCTTCGAGCTCATCAGGGAGTTTTGTGCCTTCGAGAACACAGTTTCCCGTGGTTTAACGAAAGGTCTTCTCGGTATGTTCATCCCGGCAGGATTGTACAACGCATATTCCGTGCGATCGGGCAGTGTTGACGTTCCGTAGAAGATCAACGCCCATTCGTGGAGCGTTGCACGACCTGATGAATGGTTGGTCATCGGAACAGGATGCAGCACGAAATTCCAAATGATGATTATAGTTTCAGTGATAAAATCAAATAAAAGGTAATAAATTATACGGTAAGAAAGATAGGAGCTATTCAATTCTTTCTAAATTCTTTTGATCATTTATAGACTATCTTTGTAGAATATTTTTGCATCCTAACCTGAAATAGTTGATTACTTATTTATTATACGATAATTTTCGATTATTCATCAAGAACGAAACGTTTCGTCTATATAGATCCACCTTTCTTCGAACGATTCAGAAGCAGGTGATGCAAGTAATCCTACGGGAGAATATTGTACAGTCGAGCTTATCAGTGGTTGGGGATTAGAAAATCATTGACGACCAACAGGTGCAATTCCGAGGCCGGCACAATATTGTTGTTGGTCGACGACGACGATGCTGAAGCGGATCTCGCTAGCAATGTACAAGGACTCAACGCAAACGCGACGTGTAATGGTTTGAATACCTGTACTTGGAATGTATCCTGCATATTACGTGGCATAATAGAGCAAGGTTCTATCTTGCGCATGGATACATCAGACTACAAGACTGTATGGGATTACAAGCTCGCGTTAACTCAAACTTTATGCACATATCGGCTTTAACGGGTTTCTAGCTTCAAGTGGTTCTGACGATTTCACCTTTGCACAAGGTCAACTTCCCCTAGTAGTTCATGAGATCCATTGCTGGTGAATGCCACCGCGAGGGAACACGCTTCGAACTGGAAATTACGCCCTTGGGAGATAATGCAGCAGCTTACGTGGCCCCACGTGCATGGTTTACGAGAAATTCCCTTTACGTCTTCCAAGATCAGATGATAAGATAGCAGCTGGATGTTACTGCATACGCCAGGCGTTAGAATCTACGGATCTGGTCGTGTAACCCTATCAACCTACATCGCGTTTCACGGTTAATTTTATAATTTCAAGTGAAACGAATCGTTATCCTATTACGAGAATATATACGAAAGATCGTACTTGTAATTGTTTTTCAATCCTTTCGGTACTGTTGATCCTTTGAGGTAAGGAATTTTTAACACGTTTAGGATGACAACAAAACCCAAGAAACGCTCACCTTGTGTTAGTTCGTATCGTTATTTTATACATTTTGCTTTTGGTGGCCCAGTCATGATGTTACACTGTCAGATAAGGATATCCCCTGATGACCCATAGAAAAGTCATGCCATTCTAAACATGTTAAAAGTGATGTGGTATGTTTAACGTATTTATCTACCTTGGTACTGGACTCTCGAAGATTTCAAAACTTTTGATACCTACTCAGCAGTTTCATCCTATCGCGTTACTTTAATGATGACGGTGATGATGTGTAAAACACCTCGGCCGTGAATATATCTGATATAGAGAGGATGTTTGGAAAATAAAGTTTAGACAAATGGATGTGAGAAACAGATGAAACCGACCTCTGGGTAGAGTAAATGTATTTTGGAAACACAACGAATCGTTATTAATATTAGAAAATCGAGAATATAAATTACGATTTATTATTTCGTAAGATCGTAATTTGTAGTTGGTCTTTGCGAAAAACGTAACAGGATATAAGCTCTTGAAAAATTTCTGATCCGAACGAGGTTACATTCGATGTATCTGGAAATGTATGCGATGAAAGGAAGGAACAAAAAGCCGGATACAATGGACTTACCTTGGTATCGACCCTCATTGTGGATTTCAAGCTTCCACGTGCCGTGTGGCCTTTCTCCCCAAGTGTGAACCGACATAAATGGCCATTGATTGAAACCAGCCTTTGAGATGTCGTGAGGCCTTTTCGCAAGGAGAGTACTCTTTGTACCTTGCGGAGATGTTAGCTGTATCTGAAGATCTCCTCTCCTCGAGGCCATCAGTGAAACTTTTGCCTAGAAAAAATGTATCGTACGAATATTTATAACGATCAACAATTTATTTAATCGTTCCAGCAATGATTTTAATGTCACATAAATATTCAATAATTTTAAATGTATATATTCTTTTTGAAACTTTGTGAATGAAGTGCGGTACGTGCGCATAGAAAAATTTAGAGTAATTTCACGTCTAAACGTGATTGAAAGCATTCCAGAGGAAAACTATTAATTAACACTCTATTTATGTGAGTGACACAGTACTTACCTGCACGTGCTCGAGAAAATTAACGCCGCTACACTCCTTGACGTGCAATTCCAGAGTTAGCTGGCTCTTTGGTGGTATTGGCCTGTGCGTACATATGAAATTTAGGTCAGCTGTAGAAACGAAGACAGGGAATTCCACAACCTTATTTTTCCTTTCTTTCAGATTCTCATTTCGTCGACTAGGTTAAGAAAAATAATCATACACCTTATTTTTATCGTCGATAAAATTCGTTTTCATTTCGACAGCGAATAGTCTTTGGAATCGTCTGTATTAAATCGGGTGCACGTGTTGCAGAAGCTATTTCCTGGGATCAGTTTATCGTTATCACGGTAACGTAAAGCGAACAATACGTGGCAAAAATAGTGATGAATCGAATTGCACCGTCACGTCTCAAATAGTCATTTATTTCACAAAAGTACTGGCTTCTAAATTGTATTTGATATTTTCCGGTGACTTAACTTTCAGTAAATCGTCTTTTTATTGTAGAAAGAAGATATAATCTCGAAAGGAAATTACGTTTCTCCCTTCCGTTGGATTTTGCAAATTTTTCTAAGAAAACTCATTCGAACGTTTCAAATAGTCGTAATGCATAAAATAGCTAACCTGCCCATATGTGGTGCTGAAACCTCGCATTTGTGTTGCTCCGGTACCGTTCGCCATCTTCTGGCCAAGCGAACCATGGCAGCGGCATCCATCAGCCCATAGCCAAAACTATGACTCACTAAACAAAGATTGGACAAATTCTTAAATTAGACTATAATGCGTACTTTATACTTATATTTTTTCAAATACTTACCGTTTCTTCCAACACCGTTGGTTACCCAATCTACTGCTTTAAGATTGGCAGGTTTCGCTGTTCTGACGACAATGTGTTGCATATCCCTCCAAGTTAGCTCCTTGTTTGCCTCGAGAGCGAGAGCGCAGATACCAGCAGCTAAGGGAGCCGATGCAGACGTGCCCGTATGACTGCTCGTGCATAAATGATGCAGGTCAGTGGTCACTACTTGTTTCTCTCCCGATGAGCCGGAACTGTAGGTGGTAGCGAGAGTGGAGGAACAGGCTTCGCTGTACCAAGGCACCTGACCATTCTCTGTAGCGCTGCTGATGGACAATGTCCAGATGCTGTTCGTATAACCATCGCAGTTGCAGTTGTCGTGATCCCTGCCGCCGTTTCCTGACGCCCAGACGAAAATTGACCCTTTACCGTTGCGACCCTGACGATCAAAGCGACGAATTTAGCGAGGCGTCACCAGCCGTCTGGTCAAAGAGCCTTTCATACGCTGTGAAAGGTTCAATTGATCGTTTCATCTTAAGCAAACGCTTTTAGTCTTCGATTTCGATTTTCCTCGATAACGAACTTACGCGTTATCGTTTTTACCAATCGAATCGCTTTTTTATATCTAATCGTTCTGGATAAATGGATAACTGAAGATGAGTTTTTTGAGTGAAACACACGAAAGAAAAATTTATCTATAGGTTTTTTTTTTAACCGTTTATTTTACTGTAAAATGTATCCACGTGTATCATATACCTATACAGATTTCAAAGCAAAACGTATAACGTATAATTTTATTATAAATCGATAACACATGTCCTTCTTAACGAGGAAATATTAATACGAGGACAAATTCCAATGCTCCTTTTAGTTAGATATCAAGTTTGCACCACTTCCGATATCACTACAGTTATGACCATCAAAGGACCATCCTTGAAATTATTGGATTAGTTATGGCGGTGTGTTAAGCGCAACTTCGATACACTATATGCTCTCATTATTAATACACAGTACATACATACCTGATGACCTCCTTTAACATAGTTACAGTCAGTATACTAGTACGAAATGCACTTTGATTTCATAATATTGTTCCTTTAGAGATAATTTTTTATTGTTGTCAGAAAATGTATCTTTTGTATGAAATCACTTTTTTTTAGATCGTTTTTAACTAAAAACATTGTATTTCATGTCTAATCTATTAAATTTGAGAGAACGAGTTAGAAATTCATTCCACTGTCGTCTCGACAATTGCGTCGAAATATCTCTCGAAAATTTTAAGCTATTTCAAATATATGACATATTTCGCAAACTACCGCTAGCAGTAACTGTCTTTATGAATATTTAACGGTTAGCTTCCTATCGAGCAAAAGTACTTTAAATTCAAAAGTAACAGTAATTATACTGGAAAGATAAATTCATATTTGGCTACGACACTACCGGGCAATATCGTTGCATTAACACGAAAATGGAAGGTAAAAGGATATATACATTCAACTATTATCGAATGTCGTAGTTCTTTGAATCTCTATTTCTTATAAAAAGATTTCTTATAAAGTTATTCATGAAATAAAGCACATAAAACATGCAAATGAAAAATGAAACATCGATACTTCAAAAAAAAAAAAAAAAAAAGAAACGTGGAAAGATAAAAATAGTACTCATATAATGTGTGTGTCTCTCTCTCTCACACACACATACTTTTTTTTGCAAACGAAACTTTTTGTATTAGCTTAAGTACTTTGTTATAGAGATATTTCAAATAACTATAACTATGCTTGAAATACGTTTCCGCAAAAGGAAAAGGAATGGCAAAAGGAAAAATTTTCCTTAATACGGTCGACCCGTGATGTATCGTTCGTCGAGTGTTTGCTTGCTTTCATTCTAGAGAGAATTTATTTCTGCATATTTAATAACAAGCAACTCTTGTGGAATATAAACGTTTATCCTATAAGCCCGTTGACTCCTTAAGGATTTACCAAATGAACGACAAAATGAAAACAGTTTGCTTAGGAATATTCAATGTATGTTCAACAGTCATTTTTAAAATGAGCATTTACACAGTGCTTCATAATACAAATATAATATTCGCAGAGAGAAAAAATTTATAATAGTATTCTTTCTCTCACAGAATTCTTGTTATACTATTATCTCTATGGTCAACGCTAGAGAATGGAGGAAATGTATGGTTTTAAGGGCTTTATATGTTTAAAGAAAATTTGTAACGTTTCTTGAGTAAAAAGCTTTTTGAAATACTTAATGTTTCACTTTCGTAGTAAATGTACTGTAAATACCATATATGTACGTACTGATATTGTGAAATTTTTTTCTTGCTAACAAATATTATAATTTAATATATATATTTGGCAAAAGACAACTGTCTTTCCTAAATGTTTGTACAATTAAAAAGTTCAGAAGAAAAATTATCTGTCCTCGAATAAAGTGAAACCAAAATTCATTGAATTCAGATTCGAAAATTAAAAAACAATGGTCAATTCTAAACACGGTAACCTTTATTATCGGTATTATGCACAGAATGGTTAAGTAATCGTTCCCTTACAAGGTGCCATGACCATAACTAGTTGAGACGTTACTTTCGCAGCTTTGAAAATCTTGCCTCGAAGATTTCTATTTTCTGACTTTCCGGTACCGTTTTAACGAATTCCTCTTTCGGGCAAAAGCGACTTTCAATATTTGCATATGACTTACGGCTACTTCGCAGTGAGCAAGGATAAAATGGTAATGCGTGCAGGTATGGAAGCTGACAAGTCGCT
Organism: Bombus flavifrons; assembly: GCF_040668555.2. Classification (NCBI taxonomy): domain Eukaryota; kingdom Metazoa; phylum Arthropoda; class Insecta; order Hymenoptera; family Apidae; genus Bombus; species Bombus flavifrons. Next base: position 1,052,902 of record NC_138455.1, read on the forward strand.
TAAAAGCACCCAATTAGAAACTTTCCGTGGGCTGATCTCATCGACCGAGTCTGTTAAGGTAGGTCTAGGGAAAGAACTTCCTCGTTGTGATATAATCGTATCATGGTTTTTCCCGGCAACGCAAATGATTTCGAAAGAATTATTTTTCGATTAGGTTCGTACCTATCGGTACCGTTAGTTAATCTTCCTTCAGGAATGGTTTCTACCGGCTAGTTTCATCTTCTTTATACCGTATTATTATATACACATGACAAAAATTATGTTTTTTATCTTGTATATAACCTAACACTATAATTTTGTAAATAAATTTGTGTTTACGTTCTAGAACAGAGGTCAATAACGTAGATTTCGCGGGCACCTAAGTGCACTTAGGCACTATCATGGGCAATCACCAATCGGCGATTCGATTCGGCCCATCTCAATGGTCGGCAACCGATCTTTGAGATGGTCCGCGACCGATTGCACTTTGACGTACCGTGAGAGATAGCTCGAAAACACGAGGCGATACCGATTGGCGGTGAACTTTAAGACATTCGTGGGGAGACGCAATCTCGAAGAAGCGCGCCAACGGAAGTCGTAAATTCCTGTTACAATTTGACTAATCGACGCCATCGATAATAAGGGTGGTTGAGTGAATATAACGCTGCTATTAACAGTTTAATATATATTTTGAATGATCCAACAACTTCAATGTGATACAAGATTGTGTATGTGAAATGACAACTACGAATGAGTACGAACTGAGATTCCTTTCGTGTTGGCGACTGTGATGATGTATCTTCTGTCGATTGACTGTCTTCGACTTATTGACTTTTGACTCTTGAGGTTCCTTGAACTGTGTTTTTAATCGAGCTGATGTGAACTAACTGATGAGCTTTGACTGTTACTCGAATGATACCGTGGCATATGTCTAGAGATCAAGTATAGAGATAAAGTGACTGCTCTGTAGGTATGAGAACAAGTTGACTTTCCTAGTGTAGTAGAAGAACTGAAGTTCGTTCTTATGTGATTACGGAATGGGTGTGCCCTTTGAAAGAAGAACGCGGATTCGTTGCTCACACTTTTCGTCAGGAAAGTGAGGGTAACGATCCGCGATGCCGATTGGTTATGACCAAAGTTAGGAATGAAAATAGGAGGAAGAAGCCTCCTACTAACGTGGCTCATAGGCGACATTGTTTATGGCAAAACCAGCTTTTCCGTTAGACAAATATTCGTTTTTCCCATTAGGTAACTACCCGCTTTTTCCGTAATTTGTAAGAACGTGCAACAAACCTAAGGACTGTTTTAAGTACAAGTCATAAACCGAAAACACATGCAGGATTAAAGGTTCCTGCAAGCTAATAAGATTCAGTTTATGGTGGGGCCTTAGGTTTATTAAGGGTCTGTCTAATGGTGCTTGGGCCTTGATTATCAGACAATTGAAGGAAGTCACACGGTCTATTTCACGTGACGTAACAAGCCGTTTTAAAAATCTAAGATAGTCTGTAATGAACTCTTGACAAGAAAGATAGAAATAAAAGAAAGAAATAAAGGAGTTTGAGAACAATAGCCTTTTTTTCTATTTCTTCTTTATAGTGATAAAGTGATAATCAGTTTGTGTTATTTCTAATAATTTTACTATATTTTTCAATTTCATAATACTTTAAAACTTACATAAATAAAAAGGAAAAGGCATATCATTTTAATATCGGGTGAGAAGAACAATTTGGTTTTATATTCTTTTAGGGGAAGTATGCATGTTTATTGTTGTAGTTCCTAAAAAATGTAACATAGTGAAACACTTCAACACTATTCATAAAAACTGTAATAAAAGTTTTCCAATAAATTCTATAATTAGAAAAAAGAAATTTATGTGGTGAAAATGAACTTAGCTAAACAATGAAACGTTTTTACGAAACCGACTTCACGGTCGAAGAAAGCAACCTTTTCTATTTCTTTTAAAACTTTTTACTTATCGATAAAGAAAAAGAAACCAGTTTTAGAAGGTAATTTAGTAGAAGAAGCCATGTTATTGGTTCCTGAGTCAATTTTTGATGAGTAGAAAAGTAAAAATGAAATAATGATAGCAATAAATAAAATCGAATTATCGGCGGGAACAGTAATACGATGAATCGAAATTACTGCAACTGATATTGAGACAAAGTTGAAAGAGGATTTAGAAGAATACATTTACTCTTTTATATTTACTTTTTTTTTGCAATTAAATGAGTCTACTGATATATCGGATACTTCTCAATTAATTGTGAAGACGATAATTATTGTTTTCGATAATTTTACTACGAAAGAAGAATTTCTTAAGATTCTACTTTTAGTGAGGCCAACAAGGGGAGATGATATTTTAGCAGTTTTCAAAAAATACGCGGAGGAAAATAATTTATCATTATAGAAGTTGACCGCGATTACAATCGACGGAGTTCCGGCAATGGGAGAAACAAAACAAGGATTTATCGCGTTATGTAAACAAGACTGTTCATTTTTCAGATTTATGTCATATTATTGCATAATACATCAAGAAACGTTATGTGCAAAGATAATACCTCTTCAACGTGTCATATAGACAGTATTATAAATTATAAATTCAATAAGAGCTGCATCAATGTAACACCGATTATTTAAATTACTTTTACAAGAAGAGAATGCTGAATTTAATGATTTTACTTGCATGGAAGTGCGATAGCTGCGTAGAGAAAAAATACTTTAAAGATTTCTAAATTTATTAACTCAAGAGTAATAAATCTTGGCCACTGTTAGAAAACAAAATATCGTTTTTTGATCTTAGATTTCGTACTGATTTTATAGAAAAATTTAACGAATTAAATTTAATATTTCAAGACAGAAATCATCACATCGCTCGAATGATAAGTGCAATAAATTCATTCAAAGAAAAATTGATACTTTGAAAATAGCATCTTTCAAAAAACAATTTAGTTCATTTTCCAAATTTGAAAAATATTGCTGAAAACTTTATTAACAGTAATGTTTCTTTATGCTCATTTTGCACCTCATGGAAGAATTTGGTATTAGATTTCAAGAGTTTTCTGAATTGGATTCATTTACCTGAATTGGATTTCAGTTTTCACAAATTCCTTTCACCTCTACAGACGAGGATGTATCTACTAAAATAGCAGCTTATTTCCAAATTAGTAGCTCGGAAGATTTGAAATTAGAAATTACAAATATAAGAAATGATATAATATTAAGATCACATCAGAATGATAAAATATTTTGGAATTTAGTTAATAAAAATACTTATCCGTTGTGAGTTAGTTGAAGATTTGGATCGCTAAGTATCACATTTATGTTTTCTTTTTCTTTAGTACACAAGTTTGGAAGTAGACTTTTGTATCTTGTACTAATAAATTTATGTAAGATAAATAGCATCAAGTGCATTTTAATGTTACAACTTTTCCTTTGTCAAAATTAAGTAAACTGCTCTTTGTCATAAATTAACCATTCGGGGTTAACCGAGGGTTATCCTCCGGGGTACTCTGTATAGTAAAAAGATTGTAGATTACTGTTCTAGATCGAAAATACTTTCTTTTTAATTTGTCATCAAATCATACTAGTTAGATATTGTCATACCTTTTTGCTACAATTCTTAATTATCCTTGAGGAACCTGACTTTCCGTTTAAGCGGAATTTATTTTCGTTAAACGTTCCCTACCATCGCGTTGCGTCGCGTCCCGTCGTATTATGTCGAGTCGTTCTCCTGAATCGTCTGTCTTAATTATAGATGATACCATATGTGTTATTTCGATGCAAATCGGCTGACATGCTGAAATTCCTTGTCCAAGGAACGAGATAAAACATCCTCGTGTCTCCTCTAGCAAACGTAATCGAACAGAGTCTGCTTTCGAGCGACTACTAAGTATGTAGCATCGAGATAACAACGAAGTACTATCTGCCTTCCAGTTGTCGCTCTGCGGAAACACGCAAGAGATGTTTCTAGGAGATAGATTCCTGGAAATTTCTATCCGAGAGGCGGACCTTCCAAAGTTATCGATTGTACAGGACTTTTGGTCTATTCCCAACAGCGTAACGAATGTATTTCATAGGGTTTTAATGAAACATAAGAATAAAGGATCCAATTTTACGCGCAACGAGACTTATTTATTATAGTGTGGTGCAGAGAACGACGCGGAAGAATTGGAGCAGAAATTAGAGGAAAAAACAACAAGGAATAATTTCGTGTCGTATGAGTTATTTATCATTTTGTAAACTTTTCGTTACCGATTCTAAGTATGGCACTAGTAGTTGAAGACCTGAAGATTTTTGTAAAGTGTAAAAAATTTACCAACCTTTGTGATTCCTTCGATGAAAGCTCTAGTAGCAAGTTCACCAGGACCATCGACGGTTTTTCCATCGTCATCCGGTCCCCAGGAGGCACTATAAATGTCGATGTGTTGGGGATTTAGACTCAGAGACCTCGCTTCGACAGCATCTGTCACGTCTCCGTCCAACATTCTTACTCCTACGTAAATAAAAAATTAAATCCTTTTAATTAAATAACTTATCCCGAATTGGATTGGTTTATTTCTTAATATCTCGTTATTTAATATGTCAAGTTTTAGCAGAAATACACGCATTTTTTCATTTCTCCCAAAATACTGCACCGGTTTTTCAAATAACCGAAAATAGTTGAGGTCCGTTTTTTGAATACATTTACCCCCGACACCAGCTCCGAATGCAACTCCCACCGCGCACATGGAATTGTTAGCAGTTGCAGCCACTTCACCGGCGCATCTGGTGCCATGTCGATTACTGTCTAGAACATCGTATCTTGGCATGGGATCTTCATCATGATTATTAACGTCGTAGCTCGCTTGTGGATCCTAGAAAGATCGTTCATTCGATTATTCTTGTGTGAATCATGTATTCTTTTTCTACCGTATAGGTTGTAACGATTTAAATACAGAAGAAATATACTTTCTTCGGAAAATTTATAAAATCTTTGGTTTAATATCTTGCGATATTTTTAACATTTTCAAGATCATGAACCTCAACGCTTATTTTATAGTTGAATCGTTGAGCATTGTCACCCGCTAAGTTCTCGTTGAGATTAGATGCTTTTTCTTCTTGCCAATCGATAAGATGTTTAATTAATATCAAGTGAACTACTTCTGTAATTACCGAATACAACTTGGCTGCACTTTTACGAAGTTCCCAGTGAATATCGACTTCCTACAGGGCCCGATGTAATTGCTTTTTCCTTTAGGCAGTTAGAGGATTGTTTTAAAGTTCCGAGTTTAGTACTACTGTTTTTCGTTTCTTTTCGTATATAATATTTTTTTTACAATCGATTAAATATTTTACATTTATACGAATAAATAAATTTACGCTCATCTCGGATATTCTCTATCGAAATAAATTGTGCGGTTTCCAAAAAATCGAGTGCTAACCATACACATATACATACACCCATTCAATATAAGGAAAGTAGAGAGCAGAAGTTAAAAATCAATGACAAAAATTTGCAAGAGGTAAGATCGGAAGAGCTGTGCAAACTGAAGGCACATAGGAAAAATCAGAAAAAGAGAGAACAGAGAATATGGTGGAAACAAGTCGAGGGAATTTAACTGATTAATTTGGATCGCTTGTTTTGATATGTAGGTATAAGAGCTGTTTGGTTCAGCTATGTAACTCAACAATTTTTAAAATATCGTAAAAGAATTTTAAACGTCGTTTCAACAAAATCGTAAAAAATGTGATATTTTAAATGACTGAAAATTTCAATTTCATTGACGACACGTATCTCGTTCGGGTCGATATCGATTACCGCCGACTATGTCTGATTATAGGAGATCTGTATCTACTGGGAAATTGTGGAGCTCGATACACGTTTGTCCGTGGTTGCCTTATTAACCCCGGCCATTCACTAGTAAACATACGCGTTTCTCTCGTGCGGTTTAAGTCTAGTGTTTGACTCTATGTATGGCTCCCAGTACTCCGCTGGCAACTTCGATAATTTCGGTAGCGTGGCACAAACTTGCTTCCTGCAGTCCACTAACGAGAAATAGAGAAGCAGAAGAGTTTTATATGTATAAATAGTTAAAGAGCAAACTGCGTTTAAAGAATTTTGTGTGAATTTTTGTTGTAGCGTAGCAGGAAGATCGTTGCATACGTTGTAATCGCGAATGCACGAATTTTATTACATTTATGCCGCACTGTCGTTCCCACGAATATCATTCGTTGTGTCTAACACGTTTCTTTACGATAATTTTTCGAGCTGCAACGTTATATTCGTTGCAGTTAGGTGAAAATAGACGTTTAGTATATGGAATAGACGAGAGTTTCTAAATACAGGTATAGTTTTTGGCACCATTCCGAAATCTGTCTGCCCTCCATTTTGTAGGGTTCGGTTCGTCCTGTCTGTTCTGTTTGCTTCGTGGAACCTGTCGATCTTTTGTGTAAATTGGAACGTACCCTGATAAATTGCTGAAAAACTGATTTTCTCTCTTACGAGTGAAAAGATTGAACATTTTCTGTTGTACCGCGGTGAAATTAAATGTGACTGTAGTTGTTAAGAATTTTATTTCTAGAATTGCTTTAGAGATTATAAATTTTTGTCATGTCAAAGAATTGAGTTCTTTTCTCGAATTATCTTCTTTATCAAGCGTTTTATTGGATTAAGACAATAAGTAATGGAACTTACGTAGTTCTTATAGAGATCAGGATGATTTTTCTCCAATCCATCATCAAGGATCGTGACCACGATTCCGCGTCCCGTAATTCCTTCAGCCCAGGCTTCCTGCACGTTCATATCTAACCCCTTTCCCCTATTCTATAACCAATTATCGATAATCGTATTTTAATACGTTTGTCTTTAATCTTTCGACGTAAACAAGTTAAAAAATTTTATGCATAATGTACGCATATTTACATGTTACGAGATTTATGTACGAAATTGTAATTTTCTTTAAATATACATTGAATTTTTTTTAATTTACATACCTAACAAAATATATTTACCGTTGGTCAACAAAAATTTGGCACGAAATTGAAATTCGACCGAAAAAAAAATCGTAGAAAAAGACAAGGCAATAAAGTATTTTTATCTCATAGTATTGGCCTTTGTTTAATTTTCCGTGCACGTTCGATCAATTCAGCGAGAGGAAAGAAATGAGATTTATCTGATTCAACTAACCAAGTACCACATTTGAGGCCACATCTCGTCATTGAGAACGGTTTTCAGGTTGGACGGACCGCGTTTGATTATCAGATCCCGTTTCGTTCGCGATTTCACTCGCTGCTGCTCCGCTCGGCGCACTCTGCGGTCTTCTATTAGCCTCCCTTGTATTCCGAAATGTGGTTCCGCCGACCTCTTCACCACTGACGTGTGCACCATATGGTACCAGTCGTCTACTATCTGCAACAAAGAACAATTTCACATAAATATCTTCGTGTGATAATCACGCAGCCTTTTCTACTCACAACTCATCTCGCTTAATGCACCAAACGATAACGAACGAATTTTAATACGAGATATCGTCTCCGAGTCCCGGCTAGTTGCTTTATATGGAACATAATTTGCCTTTTATGTTTCACCCGTTTCGCGCAATCAATGTATTTCAACGAAAATATATGAGTATACGTCTTTAGTCACTGAGATAATATTTATCGAGGTTTGTATTCTAACTTGTTCGAAAACTAAAATGAAAGAGATATAAATAAAAATTACCTAACATTTTGGATGACCGAACATTTGAAACTTTTCGATATGGGCTAGAATATTTGCTATTATTGTAATTTAACGGAGAATAGTTTACTTAGATTTGATCGGTGATGTTTCATCTCGTACTACATACGTGTACATCGCTTGGTTGTCGAAACGAGAAGTAGTGGACTACTAGTTACGACTCGATGGTCTGTGGTTGGTTACGGCACAATCATGACACAATACATAATAATTCGGTGATAACAATAATAGATGTAGCGATTAGTTAAATTTCACGTCTGCAGCTATTTTTCGAAATTTACATATCTCGTTTATATTGTACATATCGTAAATATATTGTAAATATTTATTAATAGGAAACATCACATAGTACATTAAATATAAAGAATATAGGATGAATAAAGTAGGTGAATAAAGAACACAGTAAATAAGACAAAGAAAATAATAATTGATAGAGATAATTGAAAACAGTTATTACAAACAAATAATTATAAATTATAATTACAAATGACTAATAAAACCAAAGTTATAAATAACAATGCGTGGCGATAGTTCGATTCGAGTCTCTTATAGAATCATGGAAAATATCAATTTCGTTATCAATTAATTATTATTTCGTTCGATATGTTAGAATATAAATTTTATTATTGCACGAAATAACGAAGCCTTAATCGCAGTTTCGAGATAGTAGAGACCAATGTCCAGAAGTTAGAACTCTCGTTAAAACAAATTTTCTATTTACCGCAAAACGCTTTTCTTATATGCACAGCCGTTTACAAATTTTGCTGATAATCGTTAGAAAAAGGAAGGAAAAATGGGTGCGTCGTATATTTTCTGCGGTTTTCATTAAGGACAAAGTATTCATCATATTTTTGTATCAGGGGAAAAATTTAAGCTGCTCGTGGAGCAAGATTATTTGATGCACAAGTTTGCCCCCGATATGGCGATATGCAACGGTAAAGATATATGGTGTAGGGTAATGATAAATGTGAAAAGTTGGCAACAGCTGCTGCAGGCGAGCTTCTTACTGCTTCTTTCCCGGTGACAACTTGCACCGCATTTTTTCAAGCTGAACATTCTTTGTTTGAAGAATGTAGCTTACATTCCGCGATGGAACTATTGTTTCGCCTGCTTTTATCGAGTTGAAAGACACGTTTGTATTGTTACTACCAGATATTTATTTCATCCCTATTTTTTTATAACCCAATTTGTAGTAACGCAACTGTTGAAATAACATTGGCATGTCGTTGCAGCTATATTGAAATCGATACGGAAAATTTCTATGAGTTAAACGAAAGATTAAAAATATGGTTATCAATTACCATTATCATATCAATTATCATTAACGAATATGTTTACAGAAAACTAGTACACGAGAAAACTGATAATTTAGAAATCATGAGATCACGGACATTTTTTCCTCTTTGTTACTTTTCCTTTTCCTTTCTTTATACGTTTCTTAGTCTTGGCAATATCGTCGAGGCGACAGCACTTGAAATTACACGGATGCTCTAGTAACTTGGAAATTTCACGATGCATCGGGCTTAACCTTGGCTTCTTTATTTCCTCTATAAATGAACGATCGTTGCGTTTCACTTCGATCACTGTAGGTGAACATGGATCCAAGCCATTTTTCGATTTAAAAATCTTCAACCGAACTTGATATTTCTGCTCTTTCCATTTGCCACTTCCCTTGAAACACTTTCGCTTCTTTCGAATGGGCAAATATGTCTCTTCCGACATTTTTAAAGATCTCGTTTTAACCTCGTGTGGCTTGCGATTCATGTAAGTAGTCTGCATCTCCTTTGGATTGGAACACTTACCCAAGCCATACTTCAAACTCGATACATCACCTTTGGAATCGCTGACGTTTTCTACTTGACACGGGTTTTCTGACTTCTCACAAGAGCCACTTTTATATGCAACGAAAGATGTTTGACTTTTCGTATATTTTCTGGTGGAAAAGCACTTTTTGTCACCATCATCGTATCTCGTTTTTCGAGACAAGTAACTATCCTGCGTGGATGAACGAGCGTTACTGGACCCACGTTTCGTTCCATATTCCACGCACGAAGACGAATCCGTAGACGAATGTTGTAATCCCTCAGCTTGCAGACCTCGAGATACTTCGGCTTTTAGCTTCTTTTTACTCGATTGTTGATGGGGAATAAATACTATGGGGGAGGGACAGATAGGAGGGCTATGTTTCTTCTTGTGTTGGCCTCTCCTCATCTCCTCAGACCAGTGAATAGATTTTGGTGGTGAAGGATCAGGGAGAATATCTTCGTGCAAATTCGATGAATTACTGCATGCGTCTTTCGAGCATCTGGAATTCTTTTGCTCTAAATTCTCTGCTTTCTTCGGTAAAAACGATTTAATTGTGTCGGAACTATGTTTCTGTACGCAAACCATAATTCTATCCATCTTCGATAAAATTTTTGATTCTTTTTTATCCGCCTTCTGAGCTGGTGATTTTCTATCATCCTGATCATACGCATGGAAGACCTTACTGCTTCTCGTTTGATCAAATTGACGTTGCTCGTAGTGCTCGAAATCATTTGAGCTTCTCTGGCAATCGGCCTCTGTCAATTTTTTATGTTCTTCGAAGCATTTCGTCGGCAGCTTTTCGCTTTCTGCCGACTTTTTACGATCTTCGAAACCTTCCACCGATGCCGTCCCACATTTCCTCACTTTCTTACGATCGTCGGAGTGTTTTGTCGGTTCTTTTCGGCAATGTCTGTATCTTTCAGGTTTATTAAAATACGATGGACTTGTCTGTTGTATCGAGTAAGAATACTCAGAGTGTACATTTTGTGCGTCATTTTGACGATGATCTTCCGAACCTTGCTGGGAACATGTTTGGGAACGTTCTTGTATCCGAAGTTTCTGATCATTTTTGAAAACCATTTTTGATTCTGCCGAAGGAGAACGTTGCTCTTGACAGTCCGATTTCGGGGGCTGTTTATTTCTATCGGATCCTCTTTTGACAAGTTTGAAGAATACGTTTCTTTTCGTATAATTAATCGCAGGCATGTTGCTAAATCGTTTCAGATAAGTAGGAATCGTTTGATTTAGAATGTCAGTAGACAGGTGTGTTCTTATTGGAACAATTTGTCGTTTGATCCGAATGAGATCTTGAGGATCAACGGTGATATCGATAGACCTGTTCAGAGTCGAGTATTTTTCAAAAGCAAGCTTCAACGAGTTATTCAATATCTTTATAGCAGAAAATTTTCTATTCGAAAAGAAATCGATTACTTCCTGCAACTCGTTCCTAGGCAAATGTACTCCAACTTTCTCTTTTGAGGTATTTTCCGAATATTTTACTTCGTCGGATGGTATCCATTTTGGCAGGATGTTTCTTATTCTCCTTACTGACAATTTTATTTTCCAAGAAATCTGTCGGTCATAATAGGTATCGATAAATCAAAAGATAAAAGCACAGTAAATATAAAATAAAATAATTGTACAAACTATTCGTTTCCAAATGGTTATAAATGCAAATGAAAGTTTTCCTTACTTAAAAATAATAACACGAAAGAAAACAAAAACAAAGATACATTTTTATCTGAAGGAGGAGAAATGGTAGTATAGAATTTCTTTCCTTCTCAATAACGTCTGTATTTTTTACTTACATCTTTATCTTTTGATCTCAATATTTCTACATAAATTGAACGAGTGCTTAGAGTAAAAATATATCTATAAAGAGAAAAGATCTTTGAACGTAATATTTCTCTGGGTAAATATTCGTTAATGATTCATCTTTTGCATAAAATGGAATATTTCAAGTAAAATAAACTGTTCCGTTTAAAATGTTGCGCAAGAACAACGTCTTTGATCCTCATCTTTTTGCTACCGGTATACTTGTCGAACAAATCTGTGTTTAATTGCAAAGCATTTTCGAATTTAATTGCAAATCTCGATGGATTTGAGAGAAGATCCTGCCAAGTCAAGACGTTTCTCGCGTTCTTTGATGCGGAGAACATCTTTACCTTTCGGGATAAAAGTCTCAACATTTCCTACGATGAATCGTTGATGTATCTTACATCAAGACCTTACATCTTTCTTTCTTCTTTGTTTTATCCTGTTACGGTTGGATCTCTTTCTAATTACTACCTTAATCTATCTACTCGCCCCTTATCATTATTATAATTCCTCATTCGAGCCGGGGAGGATATCAGCGTAGATTTTGTTGCTTTTGAGGTTAATTGCTCGTGCAATTCTTTGCAGTAACTCGTCGGACTTTACTCAATGGTAAATGTCTTTCGTTTTTTTTTAGCGTAACATAATCTTCAAATTTAATTACCGCAACATAATGGTCTCATGAAACAACAAATGATTTTTGATAATTTTACTACTAAAATTTGGACACTATCATGGTGGACACGAATGGTCGAATGGTACTTATTCGTTTATACCTTCAGATCGAAGAAAATGTTATATATACATAGTAATACGTTACCTTTGAATATTTTGTTTATTTATAGAATTTAGTTATTTATAGAAAGTAATTTATAATAGAATTAATTTATTACCTATATCAAATCATCACGCGGCGTATAGTGAAATTTGTGTTCCTATTTAGAACAATTTTTCGAACGAAATAAATTTTATCGATACTAAATAATTTAAAGTTTGGCTGTTTTATTCATTGGAAATTAAATAAAATTCAATTATCGAAGTCTTGACGCCGAATGCACCGAAATTCCGTGAGTATACACCTGTTTTGGACGGTTAAATTCTGCTAGAACTTCCGCCTCCAGGACGTTTTGGAATCCAATGCTAGATTGCTTTAGTTCCGAGATGCAAGTTCATCTTCGATATGTGGCTAGACATACGCAGACACTGATCGATCTGATTCATCGCCAGTTTGGCTTACGTGGCTGCACAACTCTCTCTCCGTAAAGGCATGCCCCGATAAATTTCGTTTTGCAAGTTAACAGTGATAGCTAGACGGCTAAGCTTGTTTTATCATATATGTGCGGAAAATTTCAACGTGCGAGATTGTACAGAATGCACTTAGTATGTAAAATATATGAAATATACAAAGTAGGGTATTCCTTGGTCGAGCGAAGATCGGAAAATTTGTCTTCGCGCTTTGAAAGAAAAAGAAAGAAAAAATATTATCAAAAAATGGAAAGATATAATTAACCCTTTTAATAATTTTAAGGCACAAGACATAGGTACCATGGTTAAAAAAAAACAAAATTATTAAGATGGGAAAGAATAATTAAGCGTTATAACAATAGTTAACTTTATATGGAAAATTTCGAAACATAATAGCACAGGTTCGTTGTATTATAATTTTTAAAATGGCACCGAGTTGTGTCGCGACGTCATATCGACAGAATGAATTGATTACGACATCGATGGCACTGTACCAAATCAGCTTCGTTAGCGACAGTCTCGTATTGGTGCATACAATATGGAGAGTCAAGGTGACCGCTGAACTCGGAATTAACTATGCGAACCTTCGGCTACGTGCTTTCAGATTTTTTTTATCGAACATCTAAAAAGATATTGTTTAACGCGGACATAAATCTATAATCAGATACTATCGATACTAAGTTGCAAGCAGTAATGTAAATAATTTATAGCGTTATTTAAATGTCTAGTATTCTTTTCATAAATATTTCTATATTGTCTGACGGCCATTAATAATAGCCATTTTCTTATAGACCTGTACAATTTGTCAATGATTAATTAGATTTATCCGATTTTTGTTATCCGATTTATCCGATTTTCCGATGTATGTACAACGTTCGATCTTGATGGCAGCAGAGCTAATTGATTAGGAATAGCTTTCTAGTCCATACCATCAGCACGATGACACTGATTAGTGGGTTCCATGTTCTATTTCTGGAAATACACGAATCATCAAGATTACTCTAACTTCTTCGTTGATTTACGATCAATAGTCGGTTGTATGCTGCAAATTTAGAACAATGCCTTCGTCTATTATTATTTGAGTTCTGTAGTTCATTCTATTTTTTCGTGAAAACAAAATCAATTATGAAACAACTTAGTAATTTATCAATCTGACTTTTCAATTTTCCCTACGCCATTCTCCAATTTCTCTGATCTCTCCGAATATTCTCATTATTTATAGGAGATGGCCTAATTAACTAATCGAATTACTCCAAATTGGAATGTTTATCGTGGTACATCGTGGAACGTTTATCAAAAGAACTAGTTCCGAACGCGTATGCAGCGACTCCACATCGGAGATCGACGCGGACATTGATTTTCCACGTAAATGCACTTAAATGGGTAGAGATAGTTCGAGCGAATTTTAGTGCCGGATCATTTTCAGCCCCTCCCCCCACATTCATTCTAGCTTATGCGTTACCACATCCACGAGCCAATCGATCGTGATTTCGACGGGACTGCATCAAATATGATTTGCTAGGAAGAGGACTCTCTGCATGGCTTATGCGATTTACGGAACTGTGTGAAAGCATTGATTGCCGAATTTCGCCAGCGAATCGCCAGCGGATGGGTAGCGTGTGGCTGGCAGAAATTGTAGAAGGTCACGAAGAGATAATGCAGCGATGGGGCCGAGAACTCCACCGCTGCTGGTAGTAATTGTATAAAGTGGGATTCGGAAATGCAACAGTCGAAAATTAAATCTTTGATGTGCGAAAGGAAACTGAATAGAAGAAATTAGCGGCTAAAAGAAATCGACGATGCCTCCGAAAGTAGGATAAAAGCGTCAGCAAGTTCTCCTTTTCTTTTCGTGGCTTTAAAAGGGCCAATAGCAGCCAATGGTGGTTCTAGACGGTTTCTCAACGGGCTCGAATCTCCTAGAGAATGGAAATTGGCGGAGAAATTGTGGTTGGTACTGAAATATTCACGAGTGTATCGAGGGTAACAGGGTCTCTCTTACAACGGCTGTAGGATTAAAGTAAATTAAAGTAGCGAAGTGGTAGGTTTTTAAGTATCGATCGTAATCGAATATTTATTTAATGAAACGATAGCATATATTTTATGCGTAATAGACGATTCTACGTAATCGTCGATATATGACTCGCACGATACTGAACTACGCGTTAAATCACGAAGTTGTTTTGTTTTCTGATCTTCTGTTCGACTTAGAATATCGTCCTTTTTAGTCTGTGTACCAAGAATTTTCTACAATTTAGTTTTGGCGCCCTTTTTATTTCGTAACCTATAAATGCTTTTACAAGACCTAATGAAACACAGTGGCGAAGATGCTGACGCAATACACGTATATCAAGCCGCGATGTCAGTTCGGAAAGCAATGCGTCTTCAGAACCGACCATGTTGCCGAAGAAAACATCCAGCCGGAGCCAAAACTGATGCAAGATTACGTGTACCGTCCGTACACTCATCGCCAAGTGCAACTGTCTAAACAGTATGCGGCCCACGAAGTAAGAGCCAATCAGAGTAATCAAACAAAACTACTTTAATCATAGTGCACTCATATTTTAGGTTAGATCCTAACGGAACGTCAGTCGTAGCTAGTAATATAGGGTAACTCGTTTGAAATCAATGCATCTGATTGCATCTGATCATCGTTCCTTTATACATTTTTCTTTACATGCTAACACAGTGTATCTCGTGCTTCGTTTCAGGTACAAACGATGAGAAAGATAGAGATAAATACGGGAGTACATCATACGGAAGGTGGCTGGCCAAAGGAAGTCAATGCTCGAGATGCAGAAGTCGTTCAAAGGTTTCGTCGACGCGTGGAGAAGGATGATAATTGGGCAATAAACATGAGAAGTTTGCTTTCTGTAAGTTTCGAGAGAATTATATAAAATATTTGCATATATAGGATTTATTTATTCAGAAATATTAGAAATTAGGGTTTCCAATGATTTCTATCCTATATGATAAGATTATTGATAAATCTATTTACAATGAATTAAACAGGAAACGATGGTTATTTAACGTGAACTAAATACAGTAATGTGTTATAACTAAATGGATAATTCACAACTAAATCTAAATGGATAATTCACAACTCACAACTAATAGTTCACAACTTATGACAACTCGGCAACTCAACTCTCGACTCCTCACAACTCGACTCTTAGTTAACGACTGCCCTCACAACTCGACTCTCAGTTAACAATTGCCCTCACAACTCGACTGTCAGTTAACGACTCCTCACAATCCGACTCTTAGTTAACGACCCCTGTTCATTCATTCTTCTCCCTTAAGTATCTCTTTATCTTTTCTCATAGTCCCACCACGTACGTGTTCCGTAACCGCCCGCGGTCATAGCTACGTAGGTCTTTTTCCGCATAACTATTCGACTGAAGGACTGAGGACACATTGATGGGCCGCTCGGCTCATTGAAGTTTCCAGACCCTTTTGGCCTGTCGGCACTTAGGCTTCCTCGCAACATTGTTTATGGTTCACCCGATATTTCTTAGGCAATCTGTCCATGATACCACACATACGTTAAAATAATGTCACTTTGTGGGTATTTAGACAATGGAGGACTATGTACTTCAAAACAATGCCATCAATATCTATCAGAATTTCTTCGACGATTTGATCGTGACACCTATGATCAAGGACCACAATATCAGGTACATTTCACAATAAATGTTACGAAATATTTTGCTTCGATATATTTACGTACCTATTAAAAATCATATTAACATATTCGAAATTGAAGATGTGAGATATGTCTCCCGTGAACTGGTTTGAACGCATTAAATTCTAAAAACGAGTTAAGTAAGTCAACAAAGCGATCGTTGATTTAACGCGTAATTCCATCAGATTCATTAACCACACCGATCAAAACACCGACACAAATTTGCAAGCAAAAAGTGCAGCGGGCTATCGCTATCGATTTGGCAATGAAAATCCGCAGGCAATGAAAATTAACGATCGAACTGTGCTTTGTCGTGATAACATCGGTGTGGTAATATATGCTCGCTGTGTCCTAAAAATCCGTGATATCATTTTGTTCGTTTTTTCCTTCTTTTTATTAAATATTTGAAATCTCTATGTAATACGCACATATCATACACACATAACGTACCGTAAGTGTAATATGTGAAAATATGGATGGATTTTTCTTTTACGAATGAACTTCATAATATAATAGTACTCTAATCGTTAATTAATACAATAATTAGTAAATTAACGAAATTTCGTATTTTTTCCTCCTTTTCAAATTCAGAGTAGTGAACTTGTACGAGGATCCGGAGACGAAGGTGAGACCAATCAAAGATATATCGTGGTCTCCGAACTACTCTGATCGATTGGCCGTTGCGTACGGGTTTCCGGAATCTGAGCAGCCTTCGGCCGACTTGAGTCCGTACTCCTACGTATGGGACCTCGGTACTTGGTTATTCCTTATGTAATTCGGTGACGAACCGCGTTCAGTCGACGTTATTTGCACGTCAAGTCGAATTTCCGCGTTAAGTCGAAGTTATAGCACTTCGATGAGAGGTGGTATTTCATCGATTCGATTCTGTGTATGTCCGTTCGTACATACGACCAAGTTTTAGATCATTTCGTTGAATTTGGACGTCTCGCGATTTTATTGTAAACATTTTGCATACAAATTTGCTATCTCTTCCCGTTCATGAAATATTTTTGTATCATTAAGCAGCCGAGTGTTAATAGGATATTTGAAGATACCATCAGAAAAATTGTATTTTATTAGTTGTAGTACGTGTGCGTTTTATCCATATATTTTTTTTTTATTATTTAATTTGTACTTTACAATATGTCCAGCTGGACATTTGGTAAATAATCCATATATGAGTGATTAATTCGGTTAATATGTACAACACACGCACAAAAATTGAACCTTTTAAATTGTTTGGCGTACAATACATTACGATTCAGTTTCTATAAAAACGTATAATCTTTGTCTTATGCAGAGAATCCCAATAAAGCTCTCTACACGTTGAAATCACCTTTCCATTTAACGACAGTTAAATTCAATCCTCGCGATCCTGTGATGTTAGTCAGTGGTCTAGTATCTGGCCAAGTGTGTTACTGGGATATTCGAAGCAATGAAAAACCTATGGAAACGTCTCATCCTTACTCCAGTCACAGGTATAATAGTTTGATTGAGAATTAATAACGTACACATGTATATATGTCAAACATCTTGTATACAGGATAAATATGGATTTCGCGTATCATCGCTATTTCGTAGTTTTCTTTTTCGGAAAAAATGCATTTATGTCACTTTTCCAATTAAAGCTTCCTATATAGAATTTTCATAAAATGGAATGAAATCGAAACAAAGTCTTTAAAAAATTATACAAAATATCGTCGATATTCCACAAAATCGGGAACCGGACTAACCGCAGTTTTTTTCTTCCTACAACGTAATGGTGCAGCGTCATCGAATTTCTGTATTTCTCCAAAGTAAAATTACGATTCTTTCTTCTCGTCTGTCGTTCATTCTTAGATATCCAGTGACTCAGACTCTTTGGATCCCTTCCAAGGTTAACACCGACTTCTTCTCTTGTTCTACCGATGGCACAATTTTGTGGTGGGATGCCAGATTTATGAAAAAGCCAACAGAAACTTTAGTGATGGACCTCGAGCAGCCACAAAGAGCAGACATTTACAAAGCGGTCGGTATTACTGCTCTTCAGTTTGAACAGACGATGAGCAGTAAATTCCTAGCTGGTACCGAGGACGGTATGGTTGTGAATGTAAATAGGAGAACCAGCAATCTCGTGGAAAAATTGGCGATTAGATTCCACTGTTACACGGGACCGGTTATCGCGATCGACCGAAATCCCATTTATACGAAGAATTTCTTAACCATTGGTAACTGGTCGGCCAATATATGGGCAGACGACACGAAGGAAGGAAATTTGCTCTGTACTAGGTACGACCGTAGACAGTAATGTTGTACCAATTGATATTTTGTACGTTTCTTCGAGATAGAGATTTTTTGTATTTTTATGTGTATAGTGACAAATACATCGATCTAAGCGGTGGTTGCTGGAGTAAAGCCAGATGCTCCGTATTCTTCACCATAAATAAAGAAGGCTTATTGGAAGCGTATGATATATTGGCAGGCATCAAGACACCATTGACTAACATTCACGTGTGTAACGATAGCCTGACAGCGATTAGCTCCCACGAAGAGGATGGATTTCTTGCTGTCGGAAGTAGTAACGGTAATGTATACCTACTGGAGTGTACGGAAGACCTTGCAACGTTCACGAAAGAAGACAAAGCTGCTTTGAGTAGCGTAAGATTCTAGTTATACTGTCAGTTTACTTAAAGACTCTGTTACGCTTTCTTCTCGTTACCTTGTTTCACCTTTTGATAATGGTCATTGAAATCAGTGAGCTGAATTTCATTAATTACCAGATGTTCTAAT
Source organism: Bombus flavifrons (assembly GCF_040668555.2). Taxonomy (NCBI): domain Eukaryota; kingdom Metazoa; phylum Arthropoda; class Insecta; order Hymenoptera; family Apidae; genus Bombus; species Bombus flavifrons. Next base: position 1,071,915 of record NC_138455.1, read on the forward strand.
TGAACGGTATTCTTCCTACCGAATCTCATTGTCCCACACTTCATGAAATTTTAGTTTAGTTCGCTCTTGCTCCTCAAAATTTTACGATGAGTTTAGCGAGGAAAGGCGGAAATTCCAAGGGCACCCATCTCGTCGAGTAGACGAATTCGAAAATATCGGTAACGTGGTTTTGTCCTTATTGTAGTATCTGGAAAGATGTAGTCGATACGAAAAGGCGATTGACAGTCGTTTGAAAGAAATACGTCTGGGTCATCGTGTCTCCAAAGGTGTCAGTATACATGAGTCAAAGGTGAAAAGCAAGAAGAAGGAGAAGGATAGAAAGAAAGAAAAGACCTCCATGGAGAAAGAGAGACTGGAAGACCGGAAGAAATCGAGAGCCTCGAAACCGAAAGGAAAGTCTAGCGTCAGGATGACCTATCCTGAACACAACAAAGCGCAGATGGAATATTTCGACAAAATAAAACAGGTAAATTAGCATGCCGCGTCGTATATTCTAGATTCTATGTATTTTTCTTTTATCACCAACATTTTCAAATTACACGATGAGCAAACGATCAAAAATTTATCAAGTATCGACAAAAGTAAGTTGATCTGATTTTTTAAAAAAGATATCCGCGCGATACATGGAACTCGACGAAGCCGACGTGCAAGCAGCGCAGGAAATATTAAAGGAAAGAATAGTAACGAAATACATGGAAATGGAGGTAGAATCCGAAAAAGAAGATGTGAAGAAACAGCGATCGATCAAAAGGTTCAAAAGTAGAATAAGGACTGCAAGAAGCATACCGAAGATCGGAGAAAAGGAAGAAGAAGAAGATATTGTGGACGTCGATCTAGATTCGATAAGGATAAAGGACAAAAAGCAACGAGTGAAGAAGATCCTGAGAAATAGTTGTGCGAAGCAAGTGTGCAAGCCGGAAATTTGTTGCGCAGATATGGAAGGTAAGACCGTTCTAATCAGAGGTGCGAAAAATTGCTTACACGAAATGCGATTTCTCTAAAATCATACGTTCGTTCCTTTTTTTCTGCTTTTCCTATATCGCAACGTTATTCAACACGTATCTGGAAATGATCTGGATCGCGATAAACAGAGTTTAACTTGTCGTGTGATTTGTAAAATCGGAATATATCAAGCGGAGGAAATGTTTTACCAAGTCGAAGAAGAGCTCTGGAGTATGAATTACGAATGTCAATAACAAGATTCAAATTGTTCTTTGTCTTGGAGAATGGTCATGTTTAGTTATTCTTGGTCGATGTATTTGCGCGTTAGGTTAATTGGAAGTTAGGTTCGAGCATAGACTAATTAACGATAAAAGCATTTGTCGTCGCTTTAAAGGAAAATTAACCAAAAAAGGACGCGTACTTGGCAATAGTAGTCAGCTTTTTCTTCGATTAATTTTAATTTCTGGGAATAATCTTTCGGTAGCTGTTTCGCAATGAGTCAGGAAGCGTAACTGGCGCGCACGAAGGGGTCACTGAAGAGCCAAAGAGAATTCCTACAATTGCCTGGAAGCTATCTGCTCAATAATTTCCAGAGAATTTCATTTCATAGCTCGGCTTTCGGCGTAGTAGCGAAATTTTACAAAAGTTTCTTGAGTTGTCGCTACGACTGTAAGTCACTTGTAAATTCTACAATCGCGGTACGAGGGGAACTGCAAACAAGGTGTACGCTCTGTCGCGGCCGTATTACGGTACACTCCTAGCGAATTAATTCTGTCCCGCGTTTCCGGTATTTCGCCACTCCCAAGTCTCCTCTTCTCGTCGAGTTTCTCCGTTAGTTACAATTAACTCGGAATAACGCGTCGGAAGCCACTTAAACGATCTGGAAGTTAATAAAAGTAACGGGGTGGAGACTCGTTGGTCTCCCAGACGGTGCTACGCTGTTGCTGCCGTTGCTGCAGCTCATAGAGTTAAACTTGGTGGTTCCGTTGTGTGTGGTACTTCGATTGGAAGTAACTACGCGAATGGTCGAAGAAAAATGAGCTACTCAGGCTATTTGAGGCTTCTGTGTATAAATTGTAAACTTTTAAAAACGTTACAGGTCTTTGAACGTGTTTTAGTTTTGTCAAAACTGACTGATTCATTGATATCGGCGCGAGATTTTTACTTGCAAAGGCTCTCTCGCATGATTTGACCGATAATATCAATAAAACTTTCAGAGTGAATTTTACAGAGTACAAATCGTATTAAATATAAATTTTTTATACGTGACATTCGATTAATTCCATGTAGCCTTGTTCGAAGGCGCAATTCCTTAATCGTTTCAATTGGTACGTTTCCTACATTCGTTGAAATCTTTAAATCCACGAGATTTACCGCGGTTTAGCAGAAGTACTCTATGCATCGTCTATATCTTTTTTCTCTGCATTTTTTGGCGATGACAGAAAAATAGCGCGACGTCGATAAATCTTGTTTCGCAAGCGCGAGGAGCTTAGCACATAGAGGGAAATATTGTCTTATCGCGTAGTGGCGAATGCACTAAGCGTAGAGAAATATTCACAACCGCTGGTGTTCCAATTAATGGCGGCGTTGGTTCTTGCACGTGCGGGATTTATTTCCATATTGACTATGTACGACGACCGTGAAAGCAATTTTGGCATTTTTCCTCTCCTTTTTGCCACGTAAAATCTTAAGCGTTTGATCCAGTGTTTGATACGTCGATTCTTCTTTTCGTTTCTGCTATGTATGTAAATTGAGATATTTCATATTACAATGATCTCACGGCCTGAAGAATACCATATGGGACAACGGATTTTCTTATTTCTGTTACGTCAATCAGGAATCAATTTGAGGCTATGGAAATGAAATAATATTGCGTGGTCCTCAGAATTACGAAGAACGATTGGGTCTATGCGACATTAAGCTATGCGACTATAAATTGATAGTATTAATTACAGTCCGGATGAAGGATCGCGTGCGCGGAATAGTTTGTTCTGGGTCGAAGGAATCTTAATTAGCGTCAACGTACAGTACGTCGATATACATCAATGTACAGTAGGTACAAAATACAAAGCGGCACAAAGATACCGATCTCAACGGGAATTTGTAATTTAGATTCGTTTAAGGTAATCGAGAAATTAGGTTTATGCGAGTATTTGGAGCATTACTTGTTGCGGGTTACACATTGCGTGCTAATCTTCCTAGTTAATGATTAATTATTGAAAGAATGAATTTGTCATTGCAGAGAAAAGAAGATCAAAAAGAAGGAAGAAAACGGTCGAAGTGGTAGAAGAATCTCCTGAAAAAAGCAGATCGTTCATCATAGATAATAAGTGGTTCAGACGATTAACTGATTATATCGTTCAAATTCCTCAACCTTCGCGCGCGTTCAAGAGAAAAATCTTGGCGCTGAAGAATACTCCGCCGAACGTACTTCGAAAAGAACTGGTTGAAGCCAAGAAGGAAATACGTGCTTGGCAGGAAACTGCAATCGCAAGAAAGCTCGCCTCTTGGGCCATCGAGAGAAAACTCGAGAAGGAGCCCAAGAAACTGCCCGAAATCAAGCTGGAAACGATGGAAGAGCGACAGGAGGAAGCTGAGGAACATTTGATCAAAACGGACGAGTCGGTCGTGGAATTCGGAAAAAAAAATGACACAAAAATTCATCCAAAAAAGAGCTTGCGTAAATTCAAAAAGTTGAGATTGACGGAAGAGGAGATCGAAATAGAAAAAAAGGAGAAACAGATGGAACTGTGGAACTTGCTGAAACAAAAAGTTCAGGAGTACGACGAACAGCACAGCAGGAAGGTGTTTTATCCTCGAATATCCACTGCGTTCGTGAGAATGTATTCCGAAGAGACGCTTGACGAGGAGTCCGGGAACAGAAAATATTAATCGTTTAAAAATTTCCTTTCACGTCATAGAAGCATCTTGAAAACCAAGAAGAACCGGAAAAAGATTTCTCCTCCGAAGAGCTTTCCCCGGAAATCCAGGAGCTAACTGTTTAATTCATCTGTATATCGACAAACGGCATTGTGTCGTTAGAATTCAAAGTGACATCTTTGTGGAAAAGGATCAGCCCGAAGCATTTGTCGCTCGTGTTCGAGATATTCCCAGCAGGTTCGGAAAGCAGACAGGAAGGACAAACAATCTCGTCGAAAAGTTTTATCGTGAAAGAAATCCAAGCTGGCTCGATCGAAGAACTTTCCTTCTTTCTTTCAACGGAAGTTCTTTTGACGTTATTACGCATTCGTTGAACGAAACCATAGAGCAAACGATGCGTTCAACGTTTCCAACAGAAACTTTTTTACGCTCGCGTAGACCTGTTCCCATCGAGATTCATCGGTTATTCTTTTCGGTAACTGCATCAAGTTCTGCTTAGAAACAGGTGGCTTCGCGCACACGTTTCACGCAGAAGTTACAGGAACGAGAGAGCAGCGAGAAAAAGGGATAAGGCAAAATGAAAGTTCGATAGAGTTTGTCGTTTTTCTCGTCACTCAGGATCTCCAAGGGCCACACAGTCAGTTTTCCATTTATTGCCTGAGTTTAAGAGAATGTTCTTACAAAGTTAAGCGAACACGACGGGCTGGAAAACACGGAAGATAATCCATCTGGAATTTCAACGGATGAATTGACGGACTTATGATGCACAGTTCGAAGAAAGTTTTCAGAATTCTCGTCTCTTTACAAAGGCGATTCTCCTTGTTCGTTCGTTCGCTCGTTGTCCTCTTAGAACTTGGAATTTCTCAAGAATGCACGGGATATAAGGATTTGTTAATAACCGACAGATCGAACGAATAAAAACTCGGTTAGACGGCGGTACTATGGAAATCAGGTACAGTCTCCAACTTCTTGCATCTATTTCTTTGAGAAAAAGTATAACGTTTTCTAAGAAGTATACTTTGTTCCGCGAGAAACTTGTTTCCTTGCAAATTTGTTACTTCCGTAAGCGCTACATGTTGCTGGTTAAATATCGTATCATGGAAAAGTATCTTTTTCATTCGAAGGCATGATCGAATCGAAAGAATCGGGTTTCACGAGAAATATTCGAAAGCAGACGCATCACGCGAGAAAAAGCTATGACGAGTAAACTTGATTTCGTTTAGATAGGGGAAGATTAAATTAGAGGGAGAATGCACGGAAAGAGTGATGGTCGAGAGGAGATTTTGGAAGAGAGTCGCGCATATTTCGACCAGTCATCGAGGTGATAATCTTCTGATTAATTATGCATGTCCAGGCTGACGGTAACGCATCGATGCAAAGTGGCCACGTAATTTGCGGCTTCCGGTTGAAAGCCTAAGTGCCTGTTAGTCTGGATATTCTCGAATCGTCTGTCACAGAGAATCGGGACGCTTCGTATTTATTATCGATTAATAATTTTTTCTCCTCAGAGAATCGAGGACTGCGTACTTGAAAAACGAATACACGAGACTTCCGTGTTTTTTTTCGATAAATCGGTTACGAATTTGGAACTTTTATTCGGCGATCGAAAGATCGAATGATTTTTTATAATCAATATATGTACGTATCGATCATTGGAACCGAAATTTATTTCGTTTTTATCGCTTGCGCTTTATTAATACTTTACTAGCGCTTTAATAATAGCGCGCTTTTTGATAATATAATATAAGGAATTTATTTTACGAAATTTTATGACATTTAATTATGAATTATTTAGAACAGTAAAAAGTAAGAAAAGGGTATGTAATTAATTTTTCGTATGTTTGTGAAAACGTATTTTTTAAACTGAGATATTTTACATTTGAAAGAAACGAAGAATAACTAATAAACATTGATAAGTAAAAAGATGTCCTTTTGTTGTTACAACGATGGAATCTATCTTTTTTTCAGCAAGTGTAATTTCTTAACAACTATCTTTCGGCAATTTCACTTCCTGAAATTTTAATTCCGACTGTAGCGTACCCGCGAATAGTCAATGTTTAATAGCAGCGTCCTCCTGAACGCGCACATTAACCTAAAAAGTTAGTTCAAAGCCTGCGATTCGATCTGAATTAACCTTTGAGCTAGTGAACACAGGAATTACCAGGCTAATACAATACTTCCAATCGACGGAATGTTGCAGCCATAAAGCTGTTTCGATGGTCACGGAGGTACCGCGCTGTGTAAACAAGCACGATGGGAATTCTGGGGAAAACCAAAACTCGGATACGGATTCCGATCTCTACGTTCGGGTTCCGATTTCCCTGGCTTATCCAGCCGAGTCGAGAAAAAAAGATCCCACCGAAACAATCAGAATCCTTTTTCTCGCTTCACGGTACGCTTGATTGACGACCAGAGGAAGTCGACAAACCGGATGTACATACGTACGTGTGCATTAGCTGATGAGAGCAACGGTTTATCAGGCTTTCCGTGCAGGGATCGTGAAGCGCCGGCGACAGAGAGAATGAGAAGGAGAGAAAAAAGTCGATCGAAAAAGGACAAACGTTAGAACGCAGAGGCCAAACAACGTTAAGAATTCCTTGGGTCAACACGAAATATTCGCGGAAACAGTCACGGCAAAGAACTTGTAACAGCGGTAGCGGGGATTCGTTTTGTGACAGCGAGAATCACCTACAACGCGTATGCGAGTGGTGTTGTAAAACAAAAAGATATTTCGATATTTTGTATGGCTGTGCATGATTCGGATTTAGCTTCGATGTTATGAGCATGGCGAGCCATCGGATTTTCCAGAGGGAAATTTCAGAATCGTCGCTTGTCAAACTCCAAACTAGCACGTACATATGCTAGGATAATGTTCCGCGTCGATCTGTTCGAGCGGTGTGTTTTACAGTACATCGGATTCCTGATGTTCTGCAATAGCGTTTCTACTTGGCAGTATTCTCATAATTATTCGATTTTATCGTGACACAGCCGGCACGCTGATCGGCGCTTTAACTAATAGCGACAGTGCACAGGAACAATCAAAATGGTTGGTCCAAAATGAAAATATAACTATACTAATTGATTCTTAAATAGGATTTAAGACAAAGAAACAGTCATTGAACTCGAAGAAAAAATGTAAAACCTGAAAAATAACTTTTTATACGTCCTCTAAACTGTAGAGCATTTTATACATTACGTAGGATTTTAATACAAATTCAGACGTTGGCGAAGAAAGTTCATGTGCAAAGTTTCACGAATAATTCCAACTCTTAGAAACTTAGCTTTTTGCTGTCTTCATCTAGCCATGTATTACTTTCATTAAAAGAATAAATTAGAATGATGTGTATTAGTTTTTGCGAATTCTCTGTTTCCGAAATAAATTTGACGTGTGCCTATGGAGCATCAAAGTTGTTCGATGTTCGGCCGAAGGCAATTAGAGGCAGCCTTTTGTGACGGTCTGCTTTCATGCAGGAACCCGGCAATTTTCCCTATATTGACGAGGGATAAAGCCTGGTCCAAGGGAAACTCTTACGTGATTCGCACAGACGAGCCGCCCGCAAATTTGATTTACGATTAAGCGGAGATCGATAGATAGAAATTACTTTCCGCGTATCACCGCGAAATTTTGATCAAACGCGCGTTCAGCTCATTTTCCAAAAATTATTATACATTAATCGATGATAGTGAATTGTACGGTAATTTCCCTGATTATAGGCAGTCAGCGACCGATAAATAGGCAAAGCTCTTGCGTAATTTTATATTACGTCGTTTTTGAAATTATCGATACTTAACGAAGTATTATTTACAAAACCACATTGCCTTTAAACTGTCCATTCCCTTAATTAGTATTTAATCTTTAATAGTGACAGATTTGAAAAAGATCGACAGGATGGTAAAAAAATGGCAATCAAAAGCCATAATTAAGAATATTATTAATTTCATGGATAAAATTGTTTATCCGAAACGAGAAACTAGAAAGTTAACGAGTAAAATACAGTTTTCGACAGTTTCTTCCTTCGGCGACATATTCTAGCATTAAGTTTGAGAGGAAGATCTTTTATCGTGGAAAGCGTGATGCGAATGCAAGGAACACGCGCAAGCAACGAAGCTCAATAATCTGAAACGATCGATTCGTTAAGACAGAATGATTGCATCAGCGGTTCTTGATGAAGTAAGTATTAGCAAAGAATCGAGGAGCCTTGATTGCAATCTTCTGTCGGCCGTCCTCCCTTTTCTCGTCGATCGGGTCAGTTTTACAGATTGCTGAGTAGAAGAATCAATGGTTTTATGACTCGGTCGGAAAAATTATTGACAAAAACAAACAGGGTTCACGAATCGTATCGAGCTTTCGTTTTCATCGCTGCAATGCAACGTTTCGTTTTTTTCGATAGATGGAACCGTTATTCTATCTGAATGTGTATATGATCTGAAACTTTAATTTGTATTTAATAAATCTGTGGTTCGCAACTTGCATCAAATTTAAGTAGTGTGATTTAATTTGAGAATTATCACGTATAAAATTGACGGTCCCTACTTTATCGTTTTCATCGGTACGTCGAAGGATAATTGAGGTAAAAAACGTCTTAATTACCATGCTGTATTGAAATTCGCCAACTGTCTTTGCCATTCCAAATCGACAAAATGTAGAATCGTTACGATCCAGTATTAACTCCTGAAAGAGAAGCGTTTGTAAAATTCTTCAAAATTAGACAATTTTCAAATTGTAATTACATGGTTTTAGAGTTATCCACCTCGAGATATTTAACCTCGGAACGAAGTTTCCCCGATAAATTGTCTAAGCGCACTTCAGATCAGAGTCGAGATGGTACATGAACGGTTAAACGATCAACTCGAAGGTCCACAAGATTGTGGCGATATATTCGAGCATAAAGCGGCGTCAAAGCCACGCGTTTGATCCCCGTGAGATAAGTTTGATCGGACTGTTGCCTCGTCCCCGAGTCCTCGCTAAGTTCTGTTTATGCTCGATTCACACGTAAAGAGGATCCTTGGCGCGAGAAAGGGAGAGAACGCCGTTCGAGGGCGTTTGCACGCGTGAATGTTCTCAGTCGAATTCTCGGGTGTTTGTCGAAACAAGGCAAATATCGTTTCGCCTGGAACTTTATTCGCTTGGTGAATTCATGAATCTTTCAGCACTTGCTGCCGCTCTTCTCTTTCGACGGTGAACCCAGTCGGCGTAGCGAGCGCCGTTACAGACCCGCGAATTATCGCGTCGCTTTTTGCCACTCTGACGCGCTCTTTCGTCAACAGAGAAAAAGGTTACGGAGCTCTTCTCGACGTATGATTTTTCCAAAGGCTGCGTTTCTTCCGTTAAATCAGGTTAGACGCGTCACAGAACGCTGCCTTTTTTTGTTAAGTTAATACAAACTTGAGAATCGCTTTAATGAAATGTTTGAAAACTCATTATTTAAGTAACGTTATTTTGAAACAATTAAATAATCTCGGACATATAATTTTTGAGCCAATTACGCCGACATTTTTTACCGCTTCGAAGAAACGTAAAGATTCTGCATTTACATTTATGTACACTAAATTATCCCCGTTCATCATCATCATCATCATCATCTGTATTAATAAATATAATATATATATATATACACGCGCACGCGCGCGCGCGCGCACACACACACACACACACACACACACACACACACACACACACAAACAACTTTTCTCATAGTATCTTATATATGTAATTGAAACTGAAATAATTTTAAAAGCAAATGCTGTCAAATCGTATCGTAAAATTTTAATTTACGCAGATTTGATCATCCTGTGGGAATGGAGATCAAACGGGTATACGTGAAAATGCGCACCGAGTTCGGAAAGCATTGCATGTTCGATGTGCATGGGCCGCAAATGGATGCCATTATCCATCCAAACCCTACCGATATGAACGACTATATCAAGAGGAGTCACTGTCACGTCGAGGTGCAGCACTCGAAGCAATTGGCATTGCACGAGGTTAGGTTGACGTCATTAAAGAGATTACGGCGCTGGTCGAACTGACTTTGGTTTGATGTATTCAGCGCATCTGCATCTACGTGTGCATCGAGCTGAATCGACGTCACACACGCGAGACCTATACCTTTGTTATTGATCTCGATATAGGATTTCCTTTTTCTTTTGGAAAATGGTAACGCGACGAGCGATGTAACCTGAGCCACGATCTCATTAGTTCTTACCTTGCATAAGAAGATTAACGAGCCTCGCTTCAACCGTTTTATTAACGACTTAAACGAAGCCTGACATTTTGGCTAGTGTTCCGGAAATTCGGTGAAAAATCGAAACCAATGCTAGGGGAGGAATCTGTTTGTTTTTCACGATTGAATTTGTCAATAGTTTCTGTGCCAATATTGAAAAATGAAATTTTTGGCAATGAATAGATGAAGTTGTATAAGGTGTTTTACAAGGAATAGCCCAAAAGGGAATTAAATACTGTGTATAAGAGCTACTGTATATGTATATGTATATGAATATGTATATGTATATGTATATGTATATGTATATGTATATGTATATGTATATGTATATACTGTGTAATACTGTAAATAAGAGCAGGGTAAACAGAAATTGATATCTTGAACCGTGAGAATAAAAATATTTTAACGAATTATACCACGATAAATTTGAAGTGTGAGCTCGATACGTGTTATTATGTTCGTCAATATCCTGAGTAATTTATTCAATTTCGTTTTCACAGAGCTTAAGAACGAAGTCGAAATAAAGTTTGACAATGTAGCGCGAAAATTTCGCGAACGTTTCGCCTCTGCAAAACAGGCAACTGAATCCGTGGATCGGATATGTTTTGTGTTCGTATTTTACCGGGTTAGACATCCTTATATTCTTTATTTCACAAAAGAACGAAAGCAAGCGTAAAAAGTCCGAAGGAGCAAGGGAAATCCAAGGAAGCGCGAAAACTGAAGAATCAATTTTGTTTGTTACTTTGAAAGTTACAAAGAAGTTTATATTTATCCCAAAAAGTCTATGCTCGTTCCCTGTTGCGATAACAAAAACGGTATCAACTTGTTGAAAGCATTCAGTCAGATTGAAACGACTCAACGAAGGCGCGCAAATCCACCGAAAACTTTGTTACTTGAGGCATCGAGCATGCAATTTTATCTGAGACTATAGTTTTCCCGGCATCTCCAATAACACATATAACCAAGCAGGACGCAGTTTTATCAATAGACGTTACATCGATCCAATCACAGGTGAAAAATTTCAACTCGCAATCAGTCGTTCTCCTTCTGTGCGTTTTTCAAATTCAAATGTTTCTTCAAAGCTGACTAATCACGATAACGTTCCTTTGAAAAAGTTTCATGTATTTATAATCGGTGCGGAGTAGCACAAAGGTAATCGTTATTCGATCGTGTCGAACATCGTATTATGCATACTGATTAATCCGCACAAGTGTACGGTTGATAATTTATCTATTAACAAGTATGGAATGCTAGGATGCGCGTGTAATATCAATTAGAGTGTTGAAACGATTTTTCCGTGAAATCGCTACGTTTGCACGATACATTCGTGAAAAATCGTGAAGATGTCACATAAAGTATTCATTGGTTGGTTGGTTGGGTCGAAAGCATCTTTCGATTTGCCTTAGATTTTCTAGATTTTCTAGATTTTCTTCTCTGGCGTAACTTTCGTCGAAATGTAGGTACAAACGGACAGTAAAACGACGAAAAAGAGCGGAATGTTTCACTTCGAGGGCGGATGGCCGAAGGATATCAATCCGCGAGACGAAGAAACCACCATGAGGTTTCGACGAAGGATCGAAAAAGACGACAATTGGGCACCGAAGCTACGTTACTTGTTTCAGGTAAATCATTAGTTTACCGAGCACACTAGAAAATCGGTGGGTCATTAATCAGTTAACAGGAACTTCTATACTTACGAAAGTGAAAACAAAAACAAATCTTTAAATTTTATCTTATTTATTCGTTGGTGTTTTGCTCTTGTAATTCGTTTATTTGTTAGTCGTTGAAGTGATTTCATTCTCCGAACAGGCGATAAGATTTTCACATTAACTGTCCTAAGTGGCATCGATTCTTATTAGGATCGTAGAATCGTTCAACTTTTACAACTGTATTGGTAATTAAGAGGAAGGTTAAATTAAATTTTCTCGCAGATGATGGAGCACTATGTTCTTCAGAATGGCACGGTGAACATTCACGAGTACTATTTCGACAATATGATACCAACGCCCTTGGTACAGCCTTTTGGCTTTAGGTGAGTGACGTTAAAATTAAATCCGATTTACCTTCAACTCCTTCTACATATCACACGACTTGGTCTCTCACATAATCAATAACTCTTTGTCGATCAATTTTCTTTGTACTAATCACAAATCTTTATAAAGTTCTTTCGAAAGCAACTTATTAATTTTCTTAAACAACCAGAAATTACTCTTTCATATTTTCATTATACGTATTATAATTCTGCAACTAAAGTTTGTTATAAAGTTGCAACTAAAGTACATTTTTTAAACTATGTTTACCAGTATAAAATTCAAGGAGAATTAATGACACAACGCACGATATTCGCAACAGCTTAGACAAAATCTCGGAAGTTCAATAACGTGGACCAACCTACGAACAAATTTATATTCCTTATAAACTTGATTAACGTATCATTGCGATAAATCATCCCCTTAAATCGATCCCTAGTCGGTGATGATTTCAATCTTTAGTTTTTGGGGGATGCAGGCTTATCTGACGCGGTTTGTCATTCGATCGCTGTCGTGCCAGAAATGCAAAGGCGGTGTAATATTTGAAACGATCATTTTCTGGAAATCGCTTTTCAGAACCGTGAACTTGTACAATGATCCAGAGACGCCGAAGAGGCCGGTGACCAATATCTCCTGGTCTCCGGATTCTGGCAGCAGAATAGTGGTATCTTACTGCTTCTTGGACTTTGGGAGGGTGCCAGATTACAGTAAAAAGCTGTACATCTGGCAGGTCGGTAGGTAGAAGAAAAGCTTCACTATGCTTTCCTATCTTAGCCCTCCGGCACTATTTTCGCTGCATTAGGAAGATCGTGGGGCATTTGCATCGCTTTGCATCCCTTAGCATAGGTCGTGTAGACTGTAGACACTCACGATAGGGAGGGAGGAACCGTGACGAGATACGAGCTCTTCCGGATTTCGACCGCTCAGATTCTTGCCTATCCGCCGGTTTTTAACCGCGAGACCAATAGCTTCGACACATAATCTACCGTTGGGTATCGGTCTCTTTGTATCGCGTTATATCGTAACTAAGGATTAATTACGTCATTGTATTCGTATAATCTCGATAAAATTGTTTGCAATAGTAAAAAGAATTCTTCGACGCGAGTTGAAAAAGAACACGAAATAACATATGATATGTTCCATTCATAAATATCGTATCCATCCACATATACCGATGAAAGAGCGTAACGTGTATGAAAGTCACGCTCCGACACTTAAATCCAACTAGCTTGGTCGACGCGGCACGCAAAGATTCGTCACGATGCGACTCAAAAGAATTGATGAAAATCACTCGAGATAGCAGCCTTCTTCTTTTTTCTTCTGCATAATCTGGATTATGAAACGCTTCTGTCATCCTACGAACAGACAATCCGAACGAACCTTACATGAGCCTGCAGCCTCCTACACCGTGCGTGTGTTGTGAATTTAATCCTCGAGATCCTTCCGTCCTTGCCAGCGGTCTTATGACGGGCCAAGTCTGTAACTGGGATATCAGGACCGGGAATACTCCTGTACAGTACTCTAATTTGCAATACAGTCACAGGTAAGCGACGACATCGGACAAAATTCCGAAGACTTCTCTTGGACTTTTGGTGTTCGTTCGTCGGTGAACATTTACTCGAGAGAACGTTTTACTCCGAGTCTTAATATCGAGAAATTTCTATGTCTCCGTTGTTTATCCGTAAACCACCGTAACTCGAGTCCGCTGGATGTTTTTCGTAGGTTTCATTTTGCTTTGTGTCGAATGTGTTTCTAGTGCGAAGGTTCCCTTTATTGAGTTTCGCTTCTATCTTTATACCGAGCAATATAGAGAATGTTCGCAGAAACGATAGCTTTGGTATCTTTGCTAGTTCAACACGTTTTTAATGCGACTAAGAAAACGGAATTTAAATAGAAATTCGTTTAATCTCTAAATATTATAACGACAAATTTTTCAGGGAATTCGCGAACGCGGTGAAGTGGTTACCATCGAAAAGCAATACGGAATTTTTCTCGACATCGACTGACGGTCGTGCGATGTGGTGGGACACGCGACATCTCCAACAACCAACCGAAATTCTCATGATCGATTTCGAGAATCCAAACGAGCCAAACATGGACCACGCGATCGGTGTTTCATGCCTGAATTTCGGCCCGATGGTGGGCGCGAAATTTATGTTTGGTTTGGAGAACGGCGTTATTTTAACAGGATCGAGAAAAGCGAGATCGAATGCAGAGAAAATGGCGATTAGGTTCACAAGCCATTTTGGTGCGGTCAAGTCAGTCGATCGAAATGTCTTCAATCCATCGATATTTATGACCGTCGGGGATTGGAGAGCTCGAATCTGGGCGGAAGATACCAGAGAAGATTGTCTGCTTTCCACTCCGTATGTTAGTTTTCGCGTGTTATTAATTTCATCTGGTCTATTTTCGCCGGTACATTAACAGGACATTCGTTGTTGTATTTAATCGTAGAATTTTCTACTTAATTTTTCGAATCCTGATAACGGAGACAGCAAATTTGGAAATTCATTGTACGAGCTGAATATTCTTTCAAACGACGCTATATTGGGACAATGATGCGATAAAATTCTTATTTCGTAATTTTGATTATCCATGTTTGACTTATGTAATTGTTCCACTAATAGATTTTTACGAGAATACCCAACGGGTGGCTGCTGGAACAAGACAAGGCACTCTGTTTTTTACGTAACGACTGGCTCTGGACAGTTGTTAGTCTGGGACATTCTTCAAACTCTTCGGGAACCAGTTTTCACGTTGCAGTTATGCGATGAAAAGCTAACTTCTCTCGCGCCGTGCGAAGAAAATGCTCTTTTGGCGATTGGCAACTACGTCGGTAAGGTATTCCTGGTTGAACCAACGGATTTCTTTCAGTCGTTCGACAAAAAGGACAGAGGTGTCCTTTCAGAGGTAAGCGTACAGCCTGTTCTTTTTATCATTATTTAGCCAAATGCGCTTTATCAATGACGAGATTCTTCCGAATAACACGAAATAAACACAAAATTCGCTCTTAAACTTCCAAATTGTATCTCCAACTGTTTGTTGCACTTGCAAGTAACGATAAAGTTATTTTTTTCTTTTTATTTTCTATGCGGTAGTTAAATAACACACGTAATTCTTTTTATATCGTAAACATTTTTGTTAGTTTGAGAAAAGACGATTTTTTTACCAGTGCTTAGACAAATGCTCGAAAATTACGAAGGCAGTGGATTCACGATTAAAGGAAATCAAATTGACGCAGAAGATGGCGGCTGAGGATTATAATGCAAAGGTTAAAATCAAGGACAAATTTAAGGGGCCGAAGAAAATATCGGGAAAGGCGAAAGGCAGGGAACCGAACACTAAAACGAACAGGAATCGAGAGAGAACTGTATATAAGGAAAAGAAGAAGACTCGAGATAATGGTTTGCAGATTTCGGAGGCCGAGAGAAGATATTTTGACGCTGTACAACAAGTAATGCAATGGATTCAATATTCCGTTATCCGTCTCAATTTTCTATAAATCTTAGAATGTTGACGTTCGGATTTCTATTGTCTTGATATAACGAGATTTCTACAAAGCGGCAAATGTGATAAACAAGTAGAGACGAAATTGATCGATCTTACTCGAATTATGGTTTTTAGCGGAAAATTGTCCGCGAACTGTGACTCAAGTCTATTTTAAAAGTTAAAAACTACCGAACATAACTCGTGCGCGATAATTCAGAAAGATTTCGAAATGGGAAAATAAACTTTCGTCGAGTGTCAAATTTATTAGCGCTAAACTTTCGGATTAAACTCCTACTAAAATAATCAGATTCATACCTTTTAAAAACAAGGGGATTGAATTTATCATGTCGGAACGATGTGATAATGAAAACCTTTTAGGAAAATGAGACCCGCATTGATATGCGTAACGATGTCGAAACGAAACGCTTCCAGAAAAATGTAAAAATGAAATTTTCACTCCATTCAAGCGAAGAATGAAACCTTGCGCCGAAATTCGATTTAAATGAAAGCTAGAAATAGGAATCAACGTCGTTTTGCTTTTGAATTTAGCATATAAGACTAGAAAACGCCAAAAGAGTGGATCGACTATTCTTCATCGAACATTGATCTAAACGTTATTCGTTTGTTAGGGTGTGGAAGCTTACGCGCTTGAGACAAACCCAGACATAATTCCTGTTGTACATATATTTGCCCCAACGAAGAAAACCGAGAAAAAGCGAAAACCCTCGCGACCAGCTTCTGTCGGTCGCGGTCGCGGTCCCGTCGCCGTCGAAGCGAAGAAGACTGCAAAAAAGATTGTGTCAAAGGAGCCCGTTGGAATTCAAAAAGCGGAAAGACTAACCTGGAAAGAACCGATATCCCTATTCGAACTATCGGTACGACGTTCGATACAATCGATAAGGGAGGACGTATTACCGGATCTCAGTTTAAAGATAGACAAGAAAACAAAGAAGAGGAAAAAGCGCAAGCGACTCTTCGTGCTGCCACAGACTTGCGAAGGGGAGATTTGCAAACCGAAAGTCTGTTGCTGGAGACCCAGCATGGGAGGGAGAAGGGAAGAGAAGCCGAAAGAAAAGAAAAAATCGACTTTGGACAAGGATTCTACCGCTTCTATTAGATCCTCGACGGATAGGCGGAGACGCCATAGGATGAAAGGCGATGTGCTTAGGGAAATGCGCGCTCCGCCTACGCAGCTCTGGGAGGATGTCTTGAAGGCCAAGGCAGAGATTCAAGTAGCTAGAGAAATGTGGAAGAGGCGCACTATCCGATTGTCCATGAAAGTTAGGTAAGATGCCATAAGATATTGTCCAGTGTACGGTTGGTATTTTTAACAAGCAATTTACTTTCATCGAGGTTTTCGTGTCCGATGTCACGCGGTTATCAAAATTGTCAATTTTTTCTCGGACAATCAATGTTCTACCATGATAGTAGAACGTAAAAAGAAGAGATTTTGATCTGGTTCGTGCATCAATTACAAGTGACTCATCAACACGCGAATTTTGCGTGATACGTGTAAAATTTGGCTGTTTTTGTTATGCATAACGTGCTATTTGAATTGTTGATTCAAGAGAAACTTTTATTCATTCTTTTCTCAGGAAAGGTCGGAAACATCGATCTCGGGAAAAAGTTAATCGAAATTTCGTTCCCGTTTTCTCTCGTGCTTTTTACGAACGAGTTTCAAAATTGCAGGATCCGTAGAAAAATACTGATTTACACTTTTCTTACATTTTTCTCGAAGTCAAAGGGAAATTAATCTTTCCTCGTAACAAATTTGCATCGACTTTACATGTAAAGCAACAATTCCGAATTATAAGTGATATATATGTCGGGTTCACATTATGATTAAGGTTAGGGGCGTGAAACGAATCTTCATTTGGATTACACATTGTTGTTATGCAATAGAGGAGACATTGACTAGTGCAAATACGATTATTGCAGAATTTGACAAGTAACCGTGGTAATTAGATACTCGGGAAACTAATGACAATGATCTTAGGTTCAATAACGAATCCGCGGTCAACGGGACAACAAAATGCGCTTTCCTCCAAAGTCCAAGTTGTACTCAACTTGCTTATCTACAGTACAAGTATTACGGGACTAACTCTTTGTTAAAACGTGGAATATCCACCGAGCTTAAAGGCGCTAAGTAACTCGCTAATACGACCTGACGAGAGAATGACTTTCCATCGCGATGATGCTGCAGAGGAAAACTATGATGGAGTGTGTCTAAGGACACGAGATCATCGGATTCGTGGAGGGATGCCTTCGTTCGGAAAGTGAGGGAAATTGATGTTGCTGTTAATTGGTAAATTTCCAAATGTTGGTGGTTAGAGAAGGATGCTAGCCGCCCTTGAGGGAAAGTTGCTAGCAGGAAGCGTCGTTCGTGAGAAAAATAGATTTCCCCTATCTTCCCGTAGTAGGGACAAAGACTGTTTGTCTGTTTGAAGGACTTTAGTTAACTAAATCCTAAGATTTATAGCGGCTCCTCAGGCTAGTCGAATATGTACTGTGAAGATGCATCTACATCTGGTAATCATCTTGCCCGAAGAATAGGGTCTGTGTGTGGCGAGCCACGGGACAGAAACCGTTGGAATGTTTACTGTCGCGTGCCGTTACAACTATTTCTTTTAAGGAGAGCTATAGAATTACTCCATCCCTATTTTAGGTAAAAACGTTCATCCCGTGACCGCGGCTACGTTCAGCGACTTGTCGCCTCGAGCCCAAGCTCATTATCACAAATCTCGAACAATTATAATCGAGTTAAGTTATAGAGGCTAAAATATTGGGGGGTTTTCCGAAGAATTCCAAAGGAAAGCCCCGGTGTCCTTTCATCTCCGACATATACATACCGATAATACATACGCCAACTTGATCGCAAAAAGATGTTTATCAAAACTTGTAAAACCTCGATTTTTTTTTTTTTTGCTCAAAATTAGGAAGCGACGTCCCAGAAAAATAAGAGTGGTAAAGAAATCTACGGCAGATGAACCAAAAGAACCAGACAAAGAAGAGAAAGGGGATATAAGAACGGAGGAATCGAAGGAAGAAATGGCGAAAGTGAGAAAAGCGAAAGTACCGGATCCTTGCAGCCCCCCACCAGTAAAAACTGCCGAAGAATTATACTCGGATATCCTTGGTACTGCCCCGCCACAATTGCAGAAGGAGAGAATCGTAGGCAGAGATTACCTGGAAACATACACTCGTAGAAAGGCCAGAGTTTATCCACGAATTTCAGAGTTCGGGCAAACGAAGTGACTGCCGCATCGGAACGGTAGCACTCTACATTAGTGGTAGCTGTTAGTACTTTGCCGACTGGAAAAATACGAAACCATAGTACTCGATGAATGACGATCGATTTTCAGATTTCTTGATGACACGTTCCTCCTCGATCCGGTTCTCGATGATCGAAAATGGATCGTAGTCTCAGACCTAGTTTTATCGATAACCGTAGATTTCGGTAGTCGCTGTACATTTTGACTTGGCAATTTTGCTTAGATACATTAAGCGATTTGCTCGTTAATAAACATTGTAATTTAGAATGACGTTTCTTTTGTACGGTGTAATTTATTTTGGCCGATGTGGAAGCGTGCCAACCGTTGCATGGCTTCTACTTGCTAGATATTTATCGCGTTACGTTTTGTTCCTCAAGAATTTGAATTAAATTCCTTGCGTTTTCCTTCGCTTTTTTTCATTCCGTGTAAACGCGGAATAGTCTCGTGCTCAGAGAAGAATAGGGAGAAAATAATTTGTACTCCTCCTCGATTAAACGATAGACGCTGCGTTAGGGAATTTTATTATTAATAAAATAATTACGATTAGGAGCGAGGATGTTAGGTTTGTGTATATACATATAATTGTAAGAATTTTATACGTGTACTGTACGTAAAGTAAAATTAAAGAACCGACTTCCAATGATATTCCTTAAATTTTTTCAAATAGTTCATCGAAATGACCAAAAACGAGAGTTATTTAGGACGTCGAAGAGAGGAGTATTTATTTTCAAAGTTCGTTGAAAAGAAGAATATGTAAGAAGGACTATAGCAAAGCTTCGAAACATTTTCGAGATCATCGCGCGATAAATTCGAGAAGGAAGGTCTAACAATCAAAGCCTAGTTCCGGGCAGCAATGCAAGGAGACATTTCCTGGCGACCATGTCCAGAGATCAACTTCCGGGATACTAGGTAGTATCTTGCATACAAAGACGTGGTCGCGTGTAGTGAAAAGCTACGCGAGTGTTGGCGAGAATACACAGTCGAAGAGACCCCGAGTTGGCTTTAAATTCGCTTTGCAAGTTGATGCTGCGATCCAAAAATCTCGACCAATTTCACCCAAGAATTTTTAGTTGAATATCGTGAGTCGCAGAAATGAAACATAGAAACACAGAAAACTACCGCATCAAGATCGTTTGTTAAAAACGAAACATCGAACAAAGGGGAAGTTTTATCCGTGTCAAGTTTCTGCCGAAATTCTTCTTTTCTCTTACCCTTTTCTAGAGTATAATTCTCACTCCTTCGCAAATTTCCGCGTATGTGTTTAGCCGCTCGAGGAACTCTGTTCCTTTAAATTTCAATGTTACGCGAGGAATCCAATTAATCAAGATAAGAACGTTTTGCACGTATTAAAAAAGGAGCCCCAAAGACGGAGTAAAGATCTGAAATACGAGGTCCGCAAAGCGTTTGGCAGAAGTCCAAATTCCACGATGGATTCGCGGTCATGCCCATCGCGTAAATCTTTCTCCCGAAACGGAGCTCCTAGTAATCACCGATTTTCAACGCACGGAATATTCAATTTCAATGGGCGCGCGACTTTAAGCAGCGCCGATCGCAGAGCAACTAACTCCTACTGTTTCGTTTATTGCAACGAGTTTAGTTTCGTTTCAAAAGGATCAACTCCGAGCCAAAGAAGCGAAAACTTCGCTAATTTAATGTCCAACGTTCCATTTTGCTATAAGATGCACAATTCTTTGGACAAAGTAAGTTTTAGATTTTAGACGACTGAAACGATGATTCGATTGTTTGATTTGAATTTCACTGTAAACTAAACTTTGGCAAATGATTATTCATCGTATTCAAGTGATTTGGTAATTTTCTGCAAGCGTATTTTAACGAGTACGTAAGCGAGTCTAACGAATACAATACATCTTCTGTAGTATTAGGTTGTCCGAAAAGTTTCTTTCGTTTCATAAGGTGATAATAGATGAACAACAATTTCTGTTTTATATTATTTTATTGAATTAGGTATGATCCATTTCGTTCTATTTCTATTACTGTGTTCGTGCATAATTCAATAAACTAATATAAAACAAAAAACATTGTACGTCTATTATTTCCTTATAAAACGAAAGAAAAATTTCGGGCAATTTAATATATTAAAAATCATTGAAATTGAGGAATTTGTCCTTCGGGATGAAATCCTCAATTGTGCGTCATCTAAATTACGTGTTTCTTAATTTAAGCTTCATTTCTGAAGCTGAATTTCTTCTGATGCAAGTCCGCATCATTAAGAATTTAAATCAACTTCCTTTTCTCTACCCCTAAACATTAGTCTGCTTTCTTTAAGTTAAAATCGCTGCCTCGTGAAAGTCCGTGGAACGAAGCTAATCGGATTGCCGTGCAATTTTGGCTTATGCGTTTCCGCAATATTCCTCGAACCGTTTACGGGGTTGTAAAAATTCTCGATCGTTCGACGGCATTAATACGACTCGAAGAACGCGCATCTTCGCAAGAAAAAGGATATCTTTTTTTGAGGATTGAAACAAATTTCCTTCCTTGGTAAACGATGTAGCAAAGATGTGAAAAATATACTTTGTAAAATGATATTAGAAGATTATCGTTCTAGTTGCAACATCATCTCGAAATCATACGCAAGTTAAAAGCGTCGTAATCGAGTTTGGATCGATGTACAGCATCGAGATAGATCGTCAAGTAACATCGCGATTTACATAATCCACATCTGCTATGTTCCCGACGTTCGATAATCATAATTGCGCATTCGTGCTTCATATTTAATATCTATCTTATGTTTTCGTTTTAAACCACTCTGGGAAATAAGGAAATAAGGAACAATACAGACAACCTTGTTCTCCCATATAGTTAAGAAAAATTTTGAACGAATTATTCCAACTGAAAACAAGGAAAGAAAACTGAATCTTTCGAAACTGAAATTTTCAAAATAAAGGAATTATTGAAAATAGAAAATTACTGTGTAAAAACTGAAAGGAATTACAATCGTTCGTACTAGCAATCATTCATTCGTTATCGCTTTATCATTTCACAATTATTTCCCTTTTATCGTTGATAGGAATTCGTTCTTCCAAGTTTTTGATCCAGCTTGGGCAGCCTCGTTCTTACTAGTGAGGAGATTACAGTGAAGAAGTGACAGTAACGAATCAAAGAGTATCGCTCTTTGTATCCTGCAATCCCGAAAGTAAAGCGGGTCGATCCTTTGCTTAACGTTTTCCTGTCTGTCCCACTGCACTGCAAGGAAATCAGAAAAATAGAGAAGCACTTGGTTTTGCCGACGATTTATATTTTAAACATTTTCACCGATTTCTCGCATTACTTTTTCGTCTGGATTTTCAGTTTCCTTAATCTCCGCAATCTTTTTTTAACTAGAAGGTATTCCAAATAAACAAGAGCAAAGTTATTTTGAAAAATGTACGCAAAAAGGTCGGGAGTATTCGAGTTGAAGAAAAAGGGAAATTTTTACGCTCTTTCGAGTTAACCATTTGCAATTTTATTCCACTTCTCGCTTCGATTTCGCAAATCCAGTCGCTCTTTGAAGGTAACATAAAAACAAGCAGACAACAATTTCTCTAGTACAGGCTGTACAGCAAAATAGGACTGGAAACTAGATAGGAAAACAGAAAAGACCTCTGTCCGTAAAACAACTGGAACCGGTCGTGGGAGTTTCATTAACTTTTCTATACAACGAAATGAATAGAACGCAATATCGAGCCACAGTACGAGATACAATCGAGGCAACTCGACAATAATTTTCGTCAAGGCTCGAGATTTCCATGCTTTCTATCCAGCAAATCGAACGAATCCTTTGATGCAAACGAGTTTGACCGAGTTTGCAGGTGATATAGGTGGATACGGTCGAGCCGAGCCCATACCGAAACCCAGGCAACTGTAATCGCGAAACACCACCGCGACATTAATGCAATCGATATCGAGTACATAGCTCGCTTACTGGACCGAATAGTCGCGGATTACGATGATCAATTTACCATTTAATCACAGAAGTTGATACAACGCCGCGGCGTGGCGCGACATCGCCTACTCGTTGCCCGATATTAGATAGTCTCATTATTTATCAGACGTCATTGATTTACCTGGAAACAGTTAACTAAACTGATTAACGATAATGTCGCAGGATAGGTATTGTGATTGTTCCTTTCACGGTGAGATATTCCAGTGCGCCATTTAATTTGTCGTTGAATGATTAAAGCCTTTTTGAGGTCGATTCTCTACTAATCTGATCGAGCTCGCATGACAGAATCGAATGTTGTCCGACTTCGATTGCCGCTTTTGAGTTGTTCGGTTGTTATAAGTATATTCGATGTTCTATGACGTTTAGTTTGTGATCGCAAATAGTATCGAGTTTCAGCTTTATCTCGTCGATACAGGACAATTTGCGTTTTGTATTCCACATGTGGTATCGCATATCGTGAAACTATGTACCAACTGGATTCGAAACCCGGTTTCGAACTTGCTAAGAAAAGAAGAGATCCGAGAGGATAAGTTACGAAGCATTATATTTTATTCTACTATTTCTGCATGTTTGTAGTTTACACGAGGCAATCTTTATCAGCAGGCAGACTAGACCGCTGCATTAAGCAGATTCGCAATTTTTCAGGAGCAGTCTGACGTGAAAAAAAGCCCCGCGGCCGGTATTATGCAAATGGGCAAAGTATAGGACAAGCCATTAAAACGGGGAATGACGAATGAGGCGGATAGTGGCACCTGTGCTGCGTCTTTTAGGATAATGACTGGTGTCCACTGCACAAATAGATAAAAACCACGTATTCCCGAAGGGAATAATCTCACGAACATGTTTGACACGCTCGACGCTTATGATCATTTAATTCAGTTATTAAAGTTGGCTTATTTATGACCTGGAGAAGGTAGCGAGTAAACCTCGATACTGTGTATTCAATTTTAATTATATATTAGACCATTGATTAATATCAATATTTATTATCACTGTATTACATCTGTTTTTAAATTTGCATAATTGAGATTCGTTTCTTTTCTGTCGTATAACGTCCGTTTCAGGAAATTTTGGTTTAAGGATAATTTTACAGACCGTGCGTTAATCGTAATCGCTCATTATCATAATTTACTTTAATATCGCTCTATCGTATAATTCTTCGCGCGAAATTTATTCAGTTTTAGTCATTTACAGTCACGAATGCTCTATTTCAATAGTTTTAAATAGTTCAATAGTTTTAAATTTCATACTTTGTTAGAAACTGTGTTCCCTTCCGTTATTTGTACGATAAAGTGGTTTGAACTTTCACATCTATTGTGTGACAAGAGATGAACACTTGGCTCTGTTTTGATTCGTCCAACGGGATACCCATGTTATCTTTTGCCCTAACGCTTTCGGAAGGACAATATTCGAACAACGTAGAATAATTTACGACATTAGATAACAGGGCGAAATATCGTAATTTCTTTAAATAATTGTTTAACGCTTACGTTAACGGATTGTGTTGTTTTATTATTCGCTGCGAAAATGAAACAGTATTCTACCTTTCTACACGAACTCGCGAAAGTATTTGAAAGATCTATGTATAAAAGATGCCTACAAGTATCCGAATACTTGTATATTTCATATTCTTAACTTAATGTCTAAATAAAATCCATATTATATTTTCATTATATTGGCACCTAACTATTATCATCAGAAAAACATGCTGTTGCTAACACCAGTCGTGGCTATCTAGGAAACTAAAGAAGCTTCGATTCGAAAGCATTGGATGCCATCTGCGACGGACGTCTCATCACCGGCATTACCAATAATTATCGATAATTCCCTGGTGACCCGGTGTAAGCACACACTTGACCATTCCAAGCGGACAAGGGGCGTCGTTTTGACACGGACGTTCGTACGTTCGTCGCGCTTGAACAGGACTGCAATAGATGCACCGACATCGAGTGCATGTCTGACCCAACCGAGTACACCGACCGCCACTTCCTAAAGCGCTTACTTCGCACACAACGAATTTGATTTTGCCCTCCGCAATCCTGGCTCGATCGCGTTTCCTGTCCTGTGCAGCTTGTTTCCTTTTCATCCTGTACGCGGCCAGATCCACCGAGCCGGTCCAAGCGTCTGGGAATAACGATGAGCTTGCCTCGTTCCGGTTTCCCAGAAAAACCAACCAATACATTTCACTGTTTTCACAAGAGAAAGGTATGCACTCGATGACGAAAAATAATGATGAAACTGGAAATCATCCGACTAGCCGTTCTGTAGCGAAAATTTCATGTAGCGAACACTTTGAAATTGGCCTTAGAACGATTTCGACATGGATAACGAATCTCCATGGATTATTGCCTAACGCGCAAAAATGAGAAGTCACATGCACCTTTCAATTAATATTTGCCCCAGGAAATGGACAGAATCCATTTAACTTATCTCCATTGTATAAATCTATATAAATTAAATCCAAGTTCAATGTATGCAATATAGCTCAATGTTCGACGTTCGAGACAAAATACGAGCAAAGTAGTTTGCAGTTCAAACTTGGGACTTGGTCAATCCAACTCGAAACTGTCACTAAGAGTACGAGCGGTTCCTAATTTCAATAACACTTCCAGCATCAAGCTTTCAACTCCCGAGTCGAAATTAAGAGCACCTTGAAGTCGAGGACAGACCGGAAGTTAGCGACGTCTTACGCTCTATATGTTCGTTAACGGACTTTAATTAAAGTCCAACTGAGGTGTCCAGTCACTTGGCTGGCATTTTGATCGATGTAGCGCAGGATCACGCGCGATTTTCCCGCCCGAACAGCGGTCGTATCTGAATGGCTTGCTGTGCGAAACTCGAAGGTTCACCACGTCGCGATTCCAGCATTCCATTGTACTGGCAAAATTGGCCGTATTAAATCGAGCCCACTGACGCGTAAGAGTACTACGATTTATGGGACGCGCGATAATGCGGTGCGCTGCAGGTGTTGCGAGAGGGATTACGTCGATGTAAAGGGTACGATACGCTTTCGTTAAAACTTTTCTATTGCGATTCGAGCCTTTGCACAAGTGCCAATAATTTTCGGCTTGTGTAACGCTCCATTAAAAGATAATGGATCATTTCTTTTGATCGTTTATACATATAGTGAAATTTGAAGTAGAATAATAGGAGTAATCGTCATTTACGTAAATTTAGTATTTTTTCAGAAAGTTGTATAAATTTTTATTGATTCTTGTCGAATAAATAAGATTTGAAAACAAAATTCTCGATTACTATACACCGTTGTATCGAGGGATTTAAATATAAAAAATAGCAACTCTCGACACTCTTTTGAAAAACCGCGAACGAACTTACTCGGCTCAATGCTTCAAGATGAAATCACGTTATATTAATTATTATCGTACGCGATTCTCTTTCTTGAAATTCGCAAAGCCTCGACGAAAAGAGAAATCTGGCGAGAAGTAGGGGGCAAGCCAACAAGCTGTAAAGCGAATTTCATCAGTTTCGAAACGACTTCCTTGGTCTTCTGCGCCCTTCTATTTTGCGACAAACCCGCCGGTTTGCAGAAATGATCGCCGCGAAATAGCAGTCGCTTGTAAAGGGGTTAACAAGCGCAGCCACGTGACGAATAAGAGGAAAATTCTAAGCTTGGCGCAGTCGCGCGAACCCTGTTTTTCATCACGTCCATTGTAAACTACCTCTCTAAACGTACCTCTTTATCATTGAATCCACGATAAAAACGAAAACGCGACGCATTGTTCAACCTCTAAAGCGCTCACGCAATTTGTTTGCTGAAACGCGCAATTTCATCGCTAGACTTTCCAGGCTATTAAGAATTTTACATCGGTTCAAATTCGATTAGAGTTTGGGAAATCTTTCATAGATGCAACATTGTGTAAATGCCAATTACAATTGAAAAACAGAAGTAGTCAGCATTCTGTGTTTAGTTATTAAATCCAGCTTCTGGTTCCCAAACATGGCGTAATTCTATATCAGCCGTTATTTATAATTTAGAAGAGGACGTAGTTCGTCATGTCGTTGGTTACCAATCTTAATTCGCTTAGTATTTAATTTTCTCGATTTTAGAACGTTGACGGAAACGATGGCAATTGAAAAATTCGCGGTAATTGAAAATCTCGCTATGGTTCGGTCGCAACAGCAACAAAGTTCGTTCTAAAATGCAACCC
Source organism: Bombus flavifrons (assembly GCF_040668555.2). Lineage (NCBI taxonomy): Eukaryota > Metazoa > Arthropoda > Insecta > Hymenoptera > Apidae > Bombus > Bombus flavifrons. The sequence continues at coordinate 1,098,861 of NC_138455.1, forward strand.
TCATATTTCCGAACCGTGATTGATCTCTGATTCCCCCTGGTGTGCGGCGAAACAGTTGAATTGTGTTTGGCTTGTTTCTTCGCTTTTATGCAAATGCACCTCTGCTTCGGTGGCGCGGTGAACTATGCGACTCTGACACGATTTGGACGCGATTACTTTCAATGACGTTTGTTTCTTTCCTTCACCCATTTTCTTTCTCTCTTCGTTTTTCTCTCTGCGTGTCGTGAACGAGTTGCTTTATGGAGTGAAGAACGCTGTTGCCGCTTCGGCACTTTTTCCTTTGGAAAGATTAATCTTCTCCCTGCGACGTGTACAGGGTCGATGTGCGAATGTATCAGAAGAATAGCGGAAAAATCGAAGCTCTTGTTTAGAAATCAAAGGGCGTGGAATTGTTCATTGTGAGATGGGTGAATGGAGCTATTAAGCTGATAGCCTTAGCGTTTTATGTTATTCTATATTGGGATTTGTTAGGATTTCGGAAAATAATGGGAAAATTTGAGTATTCTTGGCAATAAAGGATGGCTAAATGTTGGAAATCGTGGGTAGATGTCAGATAGAATCACTTTTGTAGAACTTTGTATTCAAATACGTTAACACGCCATGCCATAACGATCGAGTATCACAATGGAATGTTTATAACTTTCCAGACGACTGTTTCTGTTCCAAAGATATCAATAATAAAAAATCTACAGGAACAAAGGTTTCAGTTTAATGATTGGCCGAAATACAAGAAAAATTTTTAAATAATCACGCACATTTTCTTCTTTTTCGTGTCTATTTACATTCTTCTGATCCATAATAAACTAAATCCTAATAAACTACTTCGCTTCATAAACTAATTCCTAGAGTCATCATATTTTACCAAGCTCGTAAAAATATATTATCTCTTTGCAGTCATATTAGTTAAACTAAATACAACGTTTCTTTCAATTATACCACTACTAAAACTGCATAAAACATATTTTTTCGCCTTAAAAGATGGATACGATCTAGAAGAATAGATGAACAAGGTATCATTTTGTATCGTAGTGCGATCTTCAATATTAAGGTTCTGTACCAGGCAAAGCAAAAAATTAAAAAGATGTTCGATAATTGAACAGAATTCATTTGTACGTATCTCAGGTGGAACCTATCGTAGAAACCCGCTTCTTTGTCCCATTCTTGGAAACACCTTTCAGCCATCGATCACCGGAAGTCTCTTTGTACCGTGAAACAGAACACATCGAAAATTCGTGGACGCTGGGACACCGCTTTCCTCAGCCGAGCAATAATACGAATATGTCCTTGTCAACGGCATTCGCCTCGGAAGGGATTCTGGTCTTGCCAGTGACAATGCTTTATGGGGGTGTACAAAGGGCGGACAAACGTGACCTCGCTTTTCTTTGCTCGCAGGCAACGCTGTTGAATTCGTGATTATTGTTGTATCGCGACATGAAATTCATAAACGCAGCGAAGCAACCTTTTCCCGCGTTTTCGAGACCACTCGCAATGAAATACTCGTTTGTAATTTCGACATCTCTTTTCATAATACTATATTACATTCAAGTTACAAGCACAAAGTATAATACGTTTCATATAGGAACTATTCCCGAAAAGTTCTGCTAACGTGGATTTATACGTATTTAAAAATCAAGAGAAAGAATTCGAGGTATTATCAATTTATTTCATATTGTAATTTAAAAAGTGGAAGCATTTTAAAACGTTCGATTGATCCTCGAAGTAGTATGAACATGTATAAGTAGGCGTTGTTTTGGCCAATTAGTATTCGTTGGTCTTCGTTATGTCCGGTTCAGATTGCAACATTACAAGGGTATAAGATGTTGTTTTAATGGAAAGTATAATTAAATGAAGCGACCTATTATCTTTACCTTATTAACCATCGTCTTACCATCGTGTTTCATTTTCTTTGGCTCCCATTATTTCGGAACATAAATCAGCCTGATTTACGCCAAGTATCGTACGGCCACGCCAAATTAAGTTCCAAGCGAAATTTTTGCGAAAGTTTAACTTCGTTAGATCATCCAACGAACCAAAAATTATTCGGTATTTATGTTTCTATCTTAATATATATTATAATGATATAAAAAATATATTGGAATGTTACAAAAGAATAAATTGAAATCGATTAACTTAAAAATTGATGTAATTCACGTCTAAACACACTAAAAATAGTAATTGGATCAAATATATCTGAATCTACCGTTCGACCTACATTATAATAAATTAGCAAATGAATACAGCTCCGCTTTAAAAATAATAACAGAAGCTTTAGGTGCGAGCCCATCCTTTTAAGAGAAACAAATGAACTCTATCTCCATATCAAAGTAGTTTCAGACTACTTTGTTCTAGCCCAGGCCAATTAACTCTCTATAAACGGAATGTTGTTTGATTATGAGGAAAATATTCCAATATTCATAGCAATCTCTTGAAATCTTGAGATCTTGAAATCTAGACATTAATAGTTTAAAAGAATGTTACACGAATAAATCACACATACACAACAGGAAAACAATAGCCTTATAGTGGACATTTATAAGAAAAAATAACGACAAACTACTATAAGCTTCTCAACATATTCGCCACCGATTTTTAATTTAAAAGTTGTCTAACTTTCGCCAGGAGTAAGTTTCGAATAATATTGCTAACGACGAAAAGGAAAATTATATGACGTTATGAAATTTTATTGGATAATCTTCATCGTTAAAAAGCGACACAAGGCTGCAAACGAGAATTAAAGAATACAAAGGGGCAAGTAGTTTAAACGCTATTGGAAAAGTGCACACGAGTTTCCTCGCTTGTCTATCCTTGATAGAATTACTTCCTCGGAAACTTTCCGCCTGAAACTAGTTAGCTGAAATGTAATGCTCGCGACACTGCTTGTCCAAAGAGTATCCGAAGAACTCTCGTGGTCATGCTTTTATCCTACTTACTTTCGTAGAACTTGGGCCGCAATCAGAATTCATTGGTTTGTCAAGCAAGTTGTCCCACTCACCTGAAATACGAGAAAGAACTTTCTCTTAACGTGCTTACTCGATGTGTAATAATATAACATATATATTGTGTGCAAAATTAGGGCAAAAGATGCTGGAATATGATCGTTGTTTTTGATAAAATAAGAATATTGAATATACAATTTAAAGTAAGAAATATAAATTTATCTTAAAGTGTGTATAAATATTGAGATAAAGTATTTCGCACGAATATTATTGAAGTTGAGAATTTTGCCTTATTTAATTCTATTCGATAAATTATTCATTATTTACCCTTATGGTACAATTAGTTTCACTAATGATCGTTAATTAATATTTCCTTTAACTACAAAAGTTGGGAAATTGCAAACGTAAAGTTGCACGTAATAATTTCTGCTCTAACTAAATATGTAATGCTAAATATGCAAACTAATTAATTTTTAATGCGCATCTTCATCAAATATGCATATTTCGATTCAAATTAATTCGATATTAAACACGCCAGTATATTAATAAACTACAACATAATTTTCGAAACTTGCGTTGAATATCCAATCTCCCCAATTCTCCTTAAACAATATTATTAGTATCATCATTACTAGTGATACCAACAGTATTTCGCAAAATCGATACAAATTATATTTCCGACACAAATTAAATTACAAAACATGTACAAGAATACAAAATAGATTGATGCCAAAATTTCAAAAACTTCAAGCAATTGTAATTTGAGACCTAAGTATTCCGATTCGATCAACGTGACTAACATGATTATAAGCGAGGATTCTCCCATCTCAAGATCACTTTTTGTTTATATCGATAAGATTTTCCCTTCCACAGATATCGTTTTAAACGAAACATGATTTTGGATAATTCACTGTCGTTGTCTTACGTGCACGCTCGGATCTCTCACTCTCTCGTATCTTGTTACTGATTTACGATAGGCTAAACATCTGCACGATGGTCAGTGATAGATGCTGATTCAAAGCTTTCTTACTACCATTACTGTCTGGTGTACGCATTACCAAGAAAAAATGTAGGTCACCGCATCTCCAGGTATTTCGACTGCTATTTACCTCTCGCGTGCAGTTCAAACGTCCCATTTTGAAACCGCGTATTTTGGCAACCGATTGAGATATCCGCTTTGAATAAAGTATAATATTTCAAAGCAGCCATTCTCCTGCCCGTATTATGTGAACGTATTTATTGTATCGAGACGGTAGGATTGGTAAAAATATTGTGATCTTTCACCAACTCGTTAATTGGTGATTATCGATCCAAGTGACTTTTGTAGCGTCGAATAAAATACGCGAAACTAATCGATAAAAATGCAAGGGCTTACGGGATATATGAGCAAATTGCAATTAACGAGGATCACTGCAAGATCATACACTGATCGTTTGAATAGACATTCGTAAATCCGCTGACGTTCACAAACGTTCTCTGGTCGTTCTCGGTGTCCGCTCACGGAGAGCAGACACGCCTAGGATACATGCACGTACGTGGACAAAATTTATGGGCGGTGTGCAGTAGCTAGCGAATATTATGCCCGCCTAATGGCTGCTGTAACGATGCCACGTATACGGTTAAAGGAAAGCGATCTGCCTAAATTCGCTTATTCGTGTAGCCAGGTCGAATGAGACGCGACCTATTTGTGAAAAATTACCGGCAAATCTTTCCGTTTTTCCATGTAGAGGCAGAGATCGTGCGTTGCAATTATGAAATTAAATAAATTAGTAGAATAATATTTGAGTATTTCATATTTTGTAATTGATCTATTAGAACAGAGATAGGATAGAATGAATAAGTTGATAACTCGTTTTATTATTGAAAGCGACTGGTAAGGTGCAATTCTATATTTAGAAAATCTGGTTAATCTTCGATTCGTATTAAGTACACCCACATATAACGAGATATATATCTACCCACGCGATGAAACAAACTAAAGCCTGAACTATCTGTGAGTTCGGTAGGTAGTTATGTAATTGCAATAACCGTGATCCGAAAATCATATCATGGAGATATTCTGGTCCAATCAGAAGATCCTGCCGCTTAGTTGTATTGTATTAATTCTGAAAGCCTATCATAGCAGGAACTATCGAGCTTAATGCCTACTCACGGTAATTATACTCATGATTATGTGTACCCTCTATTCTCGTTTCCTCTTGCATACACATGTTTCTGGACGCTTATGTCTATGTTCCTCGATAACGTTGTTTCACCTCTCATACTACCATCGTTGATAAACGATGTACATTTCCGAACAACGAAACTTCCTGCTAATTTTATATTCAAAATTTAAAAAAGAAATTTTTTTTATTCTGGCAGGATATTAAATATTGGCTCCCAAATCCTTAAGATTTTCCGTTCCTCGTCGCCTATTATTTTGTCTATGACACGGATAATCCAAAGGATTAACAGATACCCAATCTCAGAGATCTAATCACTGAAAATTCATCGGACATGTACAAGAAACGTATCGACGATCGTTTGCAGCAACTTACGATTGTCGAGAGATTGGCTAATGTACACGGTCGCGATTGTCGTGTAGCTACGATGGATTTCGAAACTCGACCGTCGCGAAGAATACATGCAACCATCGATTTCGCGTTAGCGGCGGCCAATTACAGCGCGTTTGCAAACGAACCGTGTACGTATCGATGCTCCATTGATTTTCCATTATCGAATACTGTGTAAAAAATGTCTGCGATCGACGGCAACGACCATGGAACAACGGCGATAACGAGCCCCATGGACAGACCGTGCTTCATACAGAATCAAGAATAAAAGTGCATAAAACTAAACTAGGAATAAAGCGTTTTGTGCGAAACTGCTTTTTGTGATTATGTCGTTATGTGACTATCTCTTCGTTATTTTATTCGATACCTTGGAATTATGTTTCCATTGCAATAAAAGTTAGCGTCAATTTTAAAACATTATCCATTGCTAGCAAAAATTCCTTCTCTCCTTCAGTTTTTTGGAAATGTCAACAGATTACAACGCGGCAAAGATGTTTCTTCGTTTGCCTCTCCCGTTTATCTCGCGACATTTGCTACGTCCGCCCCAGCACTTGCAGAGACCGAGTCGCTAAACAGTGGTGCGTCAGCTCGCAATTATCGCGTGTAACTCGCTGTTTCGCAAGCGAAACAGTAGAGTACCGCGTTGCTGTTTTTGTTATTAGCGGAAGGGCAACGAGACGGGCTTTGTGCGCACCAACAATAAGTACCAAGAAAGCTTTGTTTTTTCAGTAGTCTTGTTTTCGATTAATCGCGCTTGCTATTTGGCCCGCTGGGAAAGAATTATTCTACCGAGTTTGCTTTGTTCAAAAGTGGCAACGCGTTATTTTAGCGCGTGCAACAACCGTCTGTGCACGCTTTCGTGCATAGGTGAGCTTCTGTTCGGCGTCTGCTCGTTCCGTGTAAGCTCGCGATTGAGCGTGGCTGTTTCCCTGCGAGGTAAATACGTCTGTTTCGTATGTATGTCAAGTTTCGCGAGATTTTGGCTTTGTGGAGATTGGTTGCGAAGCATGGATCTTGTTTGCGTAAGATGAAAGTAGGCCATTTTTCTTTTTAAGGGAATTCGATGATTGAAATTGTATGTGATATTGGGTCGAATTCAAATTAAGTTACAATTTTATCGGCTCGCGTTACGAAGTTCGCTTCGTTATATTTCAATCAAATTATCAGATAAAAGCGATAAGACGTAGTTTTAGAACTGTGGCAAGAAAATCGGTGATATTCCGAGTTTGATTTGCGACAAAGTGCCTGGAGCATTTGTCGCTGAATCGAAAATAGCCTGAATAACAATTCAGGGTAATTACTCGAAGCTCATTTTCATAATTACGAAGCCGAGAGATACGGATGAAGGCCGGCGGCGTCGCGGCATCGCGGCATCGCGGCGTCCTTTCCGCTCGAGATTATCACTGATTCAATATAAACGCGCACGTAATGATACGTCGCGCTTAGGAGAGATTCGCCTAGCTGTTTCCGAAATATTTGCTTCGAATAACGCCGCGCAGCCTTAACCTCGGTGAATTAATTAAACCGCGAGCTCGCGTGTAAAAGCGAGCGATGCGCACCACGCTCACGCTGCTTTTAATTAAGCCGGGCCCGCCCGCCACTCCGCGGTAAACGTAAATTTGAAAAATAACACGAAACGAAACTGCATTCGATTCTCGACAGCGTTTTTTGGAGCGTGCAATTTTCATTGAACTACGTGTAAATTTGTCTGTTTCATTTTCCTCTTACTTCTTTTGCTGAAAGTATTATATTTGACGTAGGTATAAAGGAGAGGAGAAAATGGTCAAGATTTTCCATATAAAGAGATTTCATTCGACGTGGATTGCGTGAATAACGTAAATCATTTTAAGATGTAGATTCGCGCGACTTTTTTCGTCCATTTAATCTCTCGAACGTGTATCAACTTGGTACTTAAAATTCGAAACATTCTTTATACGAGACGACTATTTCGTAGTGATTTAGAAGCGAAGTAGGAATGCGACGATTCAAGTACAATGGCAGTATCAGCGAAAAAGGCTGGTGATAACGATGAAAGGATAGAGAAGAGACGCTAATTTAAATCAGTCGTTGGCTGGGTCGCAGTCGGAAATTGCCAGAGATGCGAAAGTCGCGTTGGCCATTACTCCCGCAATCGTAAAAGAACTGCCGCTGGTTGGACGGCCATGTTTACGGTGTCGGGATTCGAAGGACGTAAAAGCGTACACCGACGAAATTACACGGGACGGAACAGGACTGCGAAATGATAGCACACCGGGGCACGTTAATTTTACCCCTTGAAATTCCACCTCCTTTCCTCTTCTCTTCTCTCTGAGAGGAAGTTTGACACAGAGACAGCTACGCGTTTCCTCCCAGTTTCTACCACTCGACGAGGTTACATTATGCAACAGCGTCTGTAATTGACTTCCCTTCCGGCGAAATTTCTTGCAAGATGTCGAGATTTACCGGTAAGACGTATTTTTTTGCTCTTAATTCGCGAATGATATTAATGGTTTAACACGACAGATGTTATTGCGTTAATGGCCCTTGGTTTTGAGACAAAAAATAAAAAGATTTGACCATCAAATATCACAGACGATTTTAAATTCTGTAGAAAATGAAATTTTCGATCTATTTTAAAGTTCTTGTCGTGAAATTCGTGAATTCTTAGATAAACATATGCCTAGTTGATTAATTTATCCGTATTTTTTCATAGCTGAATATATATCTATCAGAAAACATAATCTGAGATTTCCTGACCGCATCAAGGAAGGAACGCAAGTCGTATAACGGAAGAAATGCTCAATTTCGTAGCACACGAGACAATATATCGTTGCAGAAGCCGAAAGGAAATAATAAGGTTCGTGGCAATACGAGGGTCGGCTCGAATCATTCGTCCCTTAACAGCTCGGATTTATTGCATCCTTTCTACAGTGCGAAGAAACGAGAACCAGACATCGGGGTGTGGAGGATCTGAAACGCGTAATGATGGCCAGGGTGCGTTAATGTGGGTCCACGATCGTAATAAAACTGCAAGGAGGGTGGTCCGCGTCCGTGGTCCATCGTGCACCCATTTCCTCCCTTCCAACGTCTCCCATTAGTTCCTCGAAATGGAATCCCGCGATAAAACGAAGAGAAGCGACGAGCGATGGCTTTGTAGCCACAAATATTGCAGATTGTAGATCATAGGCGTAGCCACACATACAAATGGATTCATATATTTTTTTTTCTTTCTTTTTTCACTGAAATGGAAGTGAATACTTGTACAATTTTCACTCTGTGTTGTTTCCTATTTTCGGATTTAATTGATACACTGTAGGTGTAATCAATAATTAAAAAGTTTGCAGTCTATATCGTTGGCTTTGTTATCTTAATGAAACTACCTTTTAGCCGTATAATGGAGCTTAAAAAATTTGAAAAATATAAATGCCGGACCAATGTAATCAGAAATTTATCGAGAGAAAATAGCTCGTTCAAATACCCGTAATTTTATTTTCGTCGCAAAGTGAATTTCGAGAGAGTCGACGTTTCTGGCACTTAGGGCTACTTTACGAGGCCACTTGGCCCGAAAATTATCGCGACCAGTGTATGAACGGTTCACCCTATTTGCTTTCAAAGCCATCGTGACTCGGTCATACAACAAATGTGTTTGTACAATGGCAATGGATGCATGGAAGGGTCATTAACGCTTGAACGTGTGCAACAACGCCTCGGAAGCATTCGTTGTGGTCGACTGCTACTGCCATCATCGATTATATTTGTACCGACATGTTCATAAACGGAGAACTGTGGCTATCTAACTGTGTGATTGCCCAGGCGAGATCCATTGGCGTATATGAACGTTTCTTTCATTGTGTCTATTGTATATCTCGATATCGATGCCGTTAGTCGATGTCTTTCAGATTTTTTTACATTAATGCAATAGTACTTAAATTTGCAAGATGCGAATATTCGGAATGCCACTGAGAAACGACGAATAATATAAAGCTAGAATATTTTTCTTTCATTGCTTTAGTTTTCGTTAATTAAGAGCATTCGTATAGAGAAAAATACAATTTTTGCAATGTTATCGAGAACCTACAGACAATAAAAAAGTAAAAGCGATTCACTTCTGTCGTTTTCATTAAATAGACGAGTTTAATTGCATTTGTTAAATTTGGCAAGTAGGAATATTTGGAATGTTATCGATAAATTTGAAAAATAGTAAAAGAAATAGAGAGATTTCGCTTTTAGTGTAATGGTTTGGTTTAATTGAGTGAGTTCGATTGAATAAAAGTTATTGAAACGTCACATGAAAAATATACTTTTTGTTGATGCTGCAATCACTGTTGTATGTGTTGCTAATTAATTATTAAAGTACGTATCAGACATCCTTTCGTTTCGTAACTTTTGCAAATGTAACTTGTAAAACCATGGATTATATATCAAGTGTGCGTTTTATATACATACATACGAGTACCTATTTGGTTTCTTTAATTCTTAGCTTAAAATCCGCCACGCGGAAAACCCAATTATACTGCGCTAGAACATTTGCCAAAGTCGTCAGCAACGAGTAAATGTAGAGAAATCCGCGAGGGAAAAGTAAACCACGGTTTTCCGTTTACCCAAAAAACAATTAGCCTAAAAGAAACGGGAAAAAAGAATAATCGTGACAACTTCCAAAACACGCTTCGGACCAGCGATCCACGAGAAGACCAGCGAGTTAAAGCGCAGCCATCGATAAAGGCCAAAAGGAAAAAAAAACTCACATACACAGACCAACCAACCGACAAATAAAAGAAACGAAAAAAAGACACGTTGGGTCGAGTTTACAATGTTGATAGAGAGAAAGCCAAGGAAAAAGAACAAGATTTTCGATCGAAAATTTCCATTTTCCCCACAATTTCTCTGACTTATTTATTTTAAATCGTCTCTTCAACAGAATTCAACGGGAAAGGTATCGACGTCTAATAACCGTGAAACATCCATTTCGTTTCATTCCTTTTTTTTTCTTTTTGTCGAAAACAGACATTTCGTTAGTTAGTCGATAAATCCATAAATACAAATAAGTTAATCAGATGAAATCAGCTATCTGATCTACCCTCTCTGAGCTCTTTCCATACCTTCTAATCGCATGATTTTGTGTTACATTTCCGCCCAGCCGATGGCTCTAAAACTTATCCAAGCTTTTGAAAGCATCGGTGACTTCAATATTTAGGCTTGCTTAAATTTCATCGCAGCCTCGTTCCAGTTGATGCTTCGCGCGGTTATCAAGCCAGATCGCTTTGATTAGCGGCGCGCATTATTGGCGACGCGATACATTTAGGTACTAAAGTTCCAATATTCCGATGGTGAATGCTGCACGTTCATAAAGATCTCAAACGACACTGGACCGCGTCTCTCCATGCCGCACGGCGTCGCACCGTTTAATGTTTCACAGCGGTCTTTCGCTCGCTATGGATTTTTCAGTTTGCCCCACGGCTCGCATTTGTTCATTCACTGCGTTTACTCTTCCACGAATTTTGGTTTTTCTTTTGCTTTATCGACGATTCGCTTCCTCCTCTCTTCGCTCTTCTGACACGTGTGATATTAGCGTTCAAAACTATGTACATATTTGAATATTTTCTTTATTACTTTTGACAGAATATAATTTAACAATTTATAATAATCTGTATTTCCACAAATTCGTTGTCGATACATCTTTTCGCTTTATTATCGACACTGAATAAAGAATTTACTTTACTATCGGAAAATATCAAAATAACTCAAGAAATCGCCGAAAGTCGCTGAAGAAAATATTTCTTCAGGCTTTCAGCAGCGGAAGCCGGAACTTTACACGACGTTACCCAGACAAACTCGGGAAACTCGAAACCCGAGGGAGCAGAAATTCCGTGTTCAACGTTCAACCTTCCCATTCACCGTGGCTGGCCGATTCTATTACGATTTTTCGTAAGGGGGTAGTGGTGTGTACCCCTGGCAGCGGTCTAATTTCACGGCGAACCTAATATCTTCCGCTAGGTTAACCATGTTTCGTAGGGACCTCGCCCTTGCGAAATATCCGCGAGAATAGCATGGCGGAGGGAAAGAGTCGTAAAGACGTAGCGCAGGGTAACAACCCCTAAACGTTACCCTAGCTACTTAATCGAGGGTCGAGCCTTGTTTTCCTCCACGGTCGAGACTTTCGCGAACTGTAGAATTTCTGAAACTGTTTTCCCTTTCTTCGTTACGTGAAAAAATAGGTTCGTAATGTTATTTTCTCAAACTTTTTTCTTTTATTAAATGCTCAATATCGTTTATTTTTTAATTCAAGTATTTATTTTTAAATAATTAAGTTTTTCATTTTACTCTTGTCGTATAATATTTTTGCATACTAGAATCGAGGTATAAATTGCCAATTCATTATTTGGTATTATATTAAGCATTATTTTACCGAACAAGGGACTTTATCGTTTACCATAATCATTAATCTCGTTCATGGAAGATAATAAAACAAGACAATTCTGACGAAGGAGTATTGATTAATCGTAAAAATTAACTTTGCTATTGGATACCGCACCATTTTCGAGACTTCGTGCGACCAATGAATCAATATCCACTAGACGATTTGGTAAAATTTCGATGTATATAATTTTCCGGAAACGTATAGCTACTTTACTTTGGAAATCATAAAGGGAAATTAATCCTTTTAATATAATGAAAAGTGCAACTCCGGTTTCCAAAATTTTTCCATGAAACGATATTTTGATCTAGTAGATTGCTAAATTATATATATTTATCAAAAGAATTATCATATGTATTAAATATAAAAATTCAAAATTTCTGATTATTACTAGAAATGTTTTGATAAATATGTATGTTAAAAGCATCATTACAATACCACTATAATATTCGTGTAATAGTTTAATACTGGTATTGTTTAATGTATATTTTGTTTTTAATGCTATTACATCTTTTTTTACTGCAATTGTAATACTTAATGTAATATAATATAATATTGGTGAGGATAAAATAAATACAATTTTATAATATTGTTATAATATAATATTCTCTTGAAATTTTTCACATATTCCTCTGTTAATATCTCAATGCATTAAAGATGTTTCTTAAAAAGAAATAGTATAACATACAAAAGTTAATTTTTATTTTGCAATAGAATATCCCAATGATTTTATGATAAAACTGAAAATTTTCCGATACCGAGCTCATAATTAGTAACACTTTTTATTTTATATGGCAATTCGAATTTTTAATTTGTAAAACGAACATATCGCAGTTTCTATTCTCGTTTGTGCAAATAAGTTAACAGAACAGTACTAACAAGAAATAATCAACTCGTTTAATTAACAAATAACACAGCGCATGGAAAAAGGGGAAAAAGCTGGCTAGCTCGAGATTTCCGATCTGCACGGCAAAAGATATGAAATTTTTTTCGGTATAACGCGTTCACGAATCTCGACAAGCTTTCGACCGATCGATCGTTAGAGCGTCATGCGTTTCCAGCCCTGGCGCAATTCCCCGGCTTTTCTTTGATGTTACACCATTGTGTTCCACAGAATTAAAATCGAAGCCATGAAATTAGTCGATGTAACGAGTGCACTGGGAATGTTTGAATTCATTAAAAATGCTCGTTATTCACGTGGAAATAGAACATCTCAATTTGTACAGTTTCATTTAAAGGACTCGAAATCCAAAAGTCAATTAATTATATAATTGCTTGAAATGGTCGAATAAAAGCAATATTCGCATTTGGAGAAAAAGTAAATTAGAGTTCTACTTTAGATTGATTTCGTGCACATTTATCCTAATGAATTGGAAACAGTACCGTGCGACAGTTTTAGCCCATTTACCAAATGAAAATATTTCATTTTTTAGAATAAATAGAGGGATTGTTTTACTTTAAAAAATGATTGTACGTGACTTTCGTTTTACATTAAACCAAAATGTGATCGATGCATCGGTCAATGTGGATCACTGAAGCATTCTACAGATGGAAAGAAAAAATAAAGGTGAAGGCGAATCAATGTTTTTGTCTTTGTGAAGCTTGTTTGCAGACCATCGTGGGAAAGACCATGTGGAGCTGATTATAAAATGTGGACCTCCTTATAAAAAGGAATTGCCATCTATTAATCTAGCAATTGCCATCAATTAATTACAGAGATTAATTTTTTTTTATTAATAGTCTTTACTAATTCAGCTCTCACAAGCTATACTTTTCATCTGACTTTCATATCGTTTCAATGTAATTGTAGACAGTTACCTAATTTTATTTTTTAACAATAGATGAGTTTAAACATTTTTTAAAAATCAATCTTCTCAACATGTCATTCTATCGAAAATCTGGCACTTCCAACTTTTTAGCGCTTTTGTTAACATAACCGTAACTTCTGTAAAGCAACGTAATAATAGATAACACGACTCGGATAAATGTGGAAAATAAATTTTAAGAGTAGTACAGACTTTTAATTCTGAAAACGTTACACGACACGAAGCTAATGCTCTAGCGTTGCCTCGATCTTCCTTTTTCCTCGATCTTTCACATTGCTCTGCAATCGTTTCGAAAGCTTTATCGCCTGTCGAACAAATAGAACAAAAGTTCATATGCGATCGCACGGCAAAGATTTTGTCGCAACTGTTAACAATGAGGAGTTTGCTTCTATAAAATACCAGGCGGCCGCCATTCACCAAGTTTATGGGGATTACATTACGGAAACTTTTGACAGTTGTTCAAAGCCAATATCTTCGCATCGTGCGTAAATCGACATCAAAGATAGGCAAAAGCGACCGCTAAGCGGTTCAACGCTTCCGCAAAGTTCGCGCTCTAAGTAGAACGAGTACGTGATGTGTCAGACCTGATTAGAGTTCGCGAGCGTGAACGTAATAACCGAAATAACTATGGTTTCACGTTGTTCATGTTGCATCAAGGAACATTCACCAGGGAATAGAAATTGATTATTCTGAACGAAATAATAGATGGATACGAACCGTGATTTATATGGCCACATACGTGTATTTGTGTAGTAAAAAAAGTGTCAATATGAAGGATGAAAAACCAAATTTTTGAACTGTATCATTTTCGACATTTCGCGCCAATATGAAATTTCTTTATGTTTCTTTTCAAATAATTCAACAACAGAATTTAAAATACTCCAAATATTCATGTGTAGTATCGTGGACAAAAAGCCTAAAACATATCGGGTAAACCATAAACAATGTCGCGAGAGCCGAGGCGTCGTCGGGTCCATCAATGTGTCGTCGGTCCTTCAGTTGAATAGTTTCGTAGAAAAGGCCTACGTGACCCTGGCCACGAGTGTTTGCGAAACACGTGCGTGGTGGGCCTAAAAAAAGTCAAAAGGATGCTAGAACAGTCAGTATCAGTGGAGAAGCCAGAGAGCGTGAATCGAGAAGTCAGAGAGTGAGTTACGTTGTCGAGATAGTGTTGCTAGCGTTGTCGTGAGAGTGTGGTCCGCGTGAGAGAGAGAGCGTTGGATTCCTTGTGACGAGAGTTGCGAATTAACTATTGAGTTGTCTAGATTATAGCACGTCATTGTCATTAGTTCACGTTAAACAACCATCGTTCTTCTGTTTAATCAACATCTGTACAATTCATTTATTGTAAATATTCCCGATACTACACATGTGTATAAAGAAATATTTTTATTTGATAAATAGTGTTATACTTTGCAGTACTGGATACCGAATATTTCAAACTGAAAATTGCTAGTGTCGAGAGAGGAAGGGAGGGGGGAGGGAGAGTTATAAATTTCGTTAATTTTGTGTGTTAATATAAATTTTATTTGCAGGAACATTTTTCGGTTGCAAATATTTTTTGTTATTTATGTTCCGGATATCTTTTTCCATTACAAATACTTTTCACGGGAAATAGAAACCAATAAGTTTCTTGTGAATAAAACAGCACGTAACATTTTTCACACGCCAAAAGAATCCGAATGAATGAATGAACAGAAATTTGTAACATTTTGAAGTTAGATAATTTATAATTATTAAAATAATTTGAAGCTGTGTATAATCTATATATATGTCTCAGGTGTTCACGTGTATAAACAATGTAAAAGGTTTTATGTTAAGTAACACGAACTAATAAAAGATGAAAGTTTTAGCGAAGTAGCACGAGCTTATCATAATAGAAACTTT
Organism: Bombus flavifrons; assembly: GCF_040668555.2. Classification (NCBI taxonomy): domain Eukaryota; kingdom Metazoa; phylum Arthropoda; class Insecta; order Hymenoptera; family Apidae; genus Bombus; species Bombus flavifrons. The sequence goes on from NC_138455.1 coordinate 1,114,456, forward strand.
ATACCACGGAAGTAGTAGAAGTCCGTGGAACGTCAGACATAATTACACAAGTTGCGGCCACGATAATTGCTGAGAATCTCTTACGCGGCACGATAACCTGTTGGACTTCGATAACAGGCTTCATGCCAAGTCCGATGATAGCAGTCATTAATGTTTACAACTTCTCCGAACCAACGTTTCTTGAGTTATGAAACATAATTTCTAAAGCTGCAACGTTGATTCGCAACGAATAATAATCTATTTTTAAGGTATTGTTAATTTTTTATATTTTAGTTCTTATTTTACTAATCTCGTTCCTTAAATTTAAATCTAATTTATTTTGCAATCCTGATCTTCGTCTTTTCATGGACAATACTCGGTTCCTAGCAGATCGTCGATAGTCGTCGATTTGAAAATCCAGTTTCGATTTTTATCGCGACTAAGTTTCGCTATGGCGAGCGAATGGAACGGTCGCGGTATCGAGTTGAAACGGATAGGATTTGCATGAAGATGCAAGTATTTGATACTACCGATACTATCGAGAAGTTGTCGTCGCAACATTCGACTATGGATACCGAAAGTCCAGGTGACGTTACCGTGGATAAGATGGTGACTCACTTGATTCCAGTTATCTAGTTTCCAAGCGAAAGTCGAGTAAAAAGTCTTAGAAAAATCTTTCCACTCTTTTTGTAGTTTGCGTCTCAGCTTGCTGGCAGGTTTCGAAGGTACACGAGGTTGAAATCGTCCGTTAGTTCCAATTAATGTCGTCGAGTATTGTTGGAGGTCTTGCCAAGGGTAGCTTTCACGAAGGGAAATTGTTCATACCCTTGTGTTTTTGGCTGAACAAAAGAATTGGAACTTTGCATTTCTCTTTTTGCGTTTTCGCTTCAAATAGAATTCTTTTACATTTTCCGTTATCTCTTAATTCTATTTATTAAATATACACAAGAGAGAATACGACTTTCGGTTTGGTTCGGGGCGAGGGTAACACGAGGACGGAGAGCTCTGTGGAAAAAGTGAAGTGTGAAGAGAAAAAGGAGAAGGAAACACAAAGTAACACGAAGAAGGGAAAATAAAGGGTGAGCATATGAGGAGAAAGTGGAAGAAAAGCGAAAAGAAGACAGGAACGAGAGAGGGATACAAATAGGAAAAACTAAAAGAGAAGAGGTTAGGAAGTCAGAAGCGCGGCAAAAGGTAAGGTAGGGAAACGACAGATGGCGACAAACAGAGGAACACCAAGGAACACGGGTAAAGCGGGAAATAAGGCAGATTTCAAAAATACATTGGATAAATACAGCTTGTCAGAAAAAGAGACGCCAACCAGGGAGAAAGGAATGGAGGTAATGATGGAAAAAATGGAAAGAGGATTCGAGGCAATGATAAAGGAAATAAAAAGTATATTCGAAATGCAAGTGGAGCAGATGAATAGGGAAATGAAAGAGGAAAGGGAAAGAGAGAGAGCCAGAGAGAAAGAAGAGTGGGAAAGGGGAAAGAAGAACTATTGGACAGAATCAAGAGAATCGCGGAGGAGAAGGACAGGACAGAGAGAGAGAGAGAGAGAGAGAGAGAGAGAGAGAAAGAGAGAGAGAGAGAAAAGAAGAATAAACATAGTAATCAAAGGAGTAAACTGGAACGAAGGAAGCAATGAAGAGACAGTAAAGGAGTTCATAAGAGAAAAAATGAAAATAGGACTCATGGAAACATGGATAGAGGAAGACAATTGGGAAAAATTAAGATATAGACTACCCAAAGAATTCGACTGGAAATGCAGGGCAGCAATGAGAGTAAGGAAAAAAGGAAGAGCAAAGGGAGGAGTAATAATGGGTATAAATAAGGAACTGAGAGAAATAGAATACAAAGAAATAAGTGATAATATAGTGGAAAGAAAAATAGTATACAATGATAAGACGCATAGGGTAACGGTGGTTTATAATCAAGACACAAAAGGGACATGGAAAGAAATAGAGCAAAGAGTAGACGGAAGAGAAGAGGAAGTGATGATCATCGGCGGAGACTGGAACGCAAGAACGGGAGAGAAGAAAGGGCCGATAAACGAAGACCTAGGGAAGGAAAAAAACAGGCTATCAAAAGACAAGACAATAAACATGGAAATAAGAACTCTGCTAAAGCACCTGGAAGAGAGAGGCTGGATGGATAAAGAAGGGGAGGAGTGAACATATATTAGGGAGAGAGGAGACTCAGTAATAGATTATGTGATTGGCAATCAGGAGGCGATAGAAGAAATAATCGACATGGAAGCAGGAAAAAGAACAGAGTCGGACCACATGCCGTTAGAAATAGAAATAGGAGGGAGGGCGGAATTACAAAAAATGAGGAAAAGAAAGAAGATGAGAAGGAAAAAAGGGAATGGACAAGCGAAAGTGTGAAAAAATACTTGGAGGAATGCAAAGACTGGACCTGCAAGGAAAGAACAGTAGAGGAAATGTGGACTGAAATAAAAAAGAAGATAAATGAAGCAATGCCAAAGAAGAAAGTGAAGATAAGGAAATGGGCATGGGAGAGAAAGCGTGGTACGACAAGGAGTGGAAAGAAAGGAAAAAAGAGATGAGAAGGAAGATGACAAAGTTTATGAAAGGAAAATGCAGCAGAGAAGCGCTCATAGAGGAAAAAAGGCATTCAAACAGTGGTGCAAACAAAGAAAGGGAAGACACGAAGAAGAAGAAATGGAGAAAATAAAGAAGGTTAAAACAGAAGAAGAAGCGTGGAAATACATAAATAAATATAGAAGAAGAAGAGAGGGTATAGATGAAGATATAAGCGAAGAAGAGTGGAAAAATTACTTTATGAAACTTTTAGAAGGAACAGAGCACAAAGAGGGCAGAAAAACGGAGAAGCATAGAGCGGAAGAGAAAATAATGGAGGAGAGAGAAGATAATATAGAAAAGAAAGAGGTGGTCTACCAGCTAAGAAACTTGAAGGAAAAGAAAGCAATGGGGGCAGACGGGTTAGAAAATGAGGCATGGAAGTATGAACCTAAGGAAGTGGGGGAGACGTTATGGGAGTTGTTAAGGAAAATATAGAATGGGGGAAAATATGTCCAATATACAAGAAGAGGAACAGGAGAGTAGCGAAGAGTTACAGAGGAGTAACATTAATGGACATAGCATACAAGATCTATGCAGGGATACTGGTCGAACGGCTGAAGGCAGAGATTGAAAACAAACTGGAAGAGAGCCAATTCGGATTCAGAAAAGGAAGAGGAGTGACCGACGCGGTATTTGTGATAAACCATATATCATAGACAAACAGTTGAGTAAAGAAAAAGGGAAATTATATGCCTGCTTTGCGGACTTAAGAGCGGCGTTCGACAGGCTAAACAGAGAGAAACTTGAGGAAAAATTGAGGAAAATGAGGAGAGCAAGAATTAGAAGAAGTGGACGAGATAAGATACCTAGGGTACATACTACAGAAAAACGGCAGTGATGAGAAACACATACAAGACAGAAATTAGAGAGTAACAATAGCAATGAAGAAAACGTGGAGCGTGGGAGAAAGAATATTCAAACAAACTACAAGAGGAGAATGAAGATGTTTAGAGCACTGGTAGAGGGTGTGGCGTTGTTTGGAACAGAGGAATGGGACTGAAACATTGAAGAAAGACTGGATAGGATACAAAGAAGATATGTGAAATGGATATTAGGTTTAGATATGACAACATCAAATTATATATTGATAGAAGAATGTAAGCTAATAGAAATAAAAAAAAGCATTAAAAGGAGCGGCAAGGTATGAAGAGAAAGCCTTAGAATAAAAAAAGGAACTAGTAAAGGAGTATATAAAGGAAAGAGAGAGAAACTGGGGAAATGGCCGAGAAGGGAAAAGAGAAAGAAAAAGAAAGTAGGGACTAGAAGAGGTGAGAAATGGAGGGACGCAGATAGAAGCAAGAGAAGAGCAAGAAAGGATGACAGCGGACCAAATTATAGAAGAAAGAAGAAAGAGAGAAGTAGAAGAGAGGGGGAAAAAGGTAAGGGAATCCAAATATAACATACATTACAGAAATATCGTCAAAGAAGGATTACCAAAGTACTTAGAAGCAAGAATATTAGAATATTAGCAAGATTCAGATGTGGAAACGAGACCAAAGCAAGGGTACACTGGAAAGAAGAGGGAGAAAAAAGATGCAGACTATGTAAAAGGAAAGAAGAAGACCTGAGACATGTAATAGAAGAATGTGAAATAACGGGAGGACCAAAGGACATAGAAAAACCACTAAATGAGATTGGAGAAGGTCTAACAGAACTAAAAGCAATAATAGAGAAGAAAAGGGCAATACAAGACGGGGAGGAACGACAGGAAGAAAGCACAGCAAGGAGGCAAAAGCCCAAAGTTGCAGTAGTTTTTTAGTTTTTAGTTTTTAGTTTTTTTTAGTTTTAGTTTTTAGAGATAGAATAATTAAGGGAGTACAATATAATAGAGTGGATAAAAGGGGAGGTAGATATATAAGAAGCGAAATAGGTACAAGAGATGTAAAACCGAAAGTTCGTCCAAAGCCGAAAGGCACGGACTAAGCGATAATAAATAAAAAATAAATAATACAAGAGAGAAATTTATGAAATGTTCAATTTATGAAAACACGATGCACTTGAAGAGTTATTTATAAAGTAATTTAATGTACGTATAATTTCATCAACATTAAATTTATATACGCATTTGGAAAAAATCCCAATCTCAAAAACTCACGGAAATAAAATTTCAGAAAAACTAAGTAAACCAACAGTCTTGTATATTTAATCACGCATAAAAAAATGTTACATTAAATTATATTTTTGGAAAAGTAACGCGGAGACATAAAATCGTCATTTCATCCGTCCAATTTAATGAACTGAGAGATCAATATAGAAACACCGATTTTTCACGTCGCGACTTTTCTAAAGCATTCACTTGGATATTTTTCTACGGTATAATTTTTCCAGGTCATTATTTTCCTCCTATATATATTTTCTTTTTTGAAACCAGACGTGCTCGTTAACCAGAACACTAAAAAGTATACGCTAGATTCTTCTTTGACGATCTACCTTGCTTTTGGTTGCACTTCACAATATCGTGATTCACAAATTCATCTTTGTCCGAATACGTCTGAATCTTTTTGCGAGCTTGCTTTGTACAAAATAAACTATTTCTCAACCATCCGGCAAATACGATAAGAAAACTTCAAACTTATTAATTTATTAATTATTAATTCTGTTACGTCGCATGAAATGGTCCGTGCGACGTCCTTGATTGTCTGATCGTCAAGGCCCAAGCCCCCTTAGATAAACCCTCAATAAACCTAAAGCCCCACCATAAACCGAATCTTATTAGCTTGCAGGAACCTTTAATCCTGCAAGTATTTTCGGTTTATAGCTGGTATTTAAAACAGTCTTTAGGTCTATTGCACGCTCTTACAAACACGGAGAAAGCGGAATAACCTATTGCGAAAAACCGAATATTTGTCTAACAAAACCGGCTGGTTTTTTCCCATGAACAAGGTCACCCACGAACCACGTTGGTAGGAGGCTCCCTCCTTATATCTTCAGATATTAACGTGGGTCATAACCAATCGGCATCGCGGATCGTTACCATCACTTTCCTAACGAAAAGTGTGAACAACGAATCCGCGTTCTTCGTTCAAAGGGTACACCCACACCTCGCTTTCTTCCGTATAACATAGGAGCGACAATCCAGTTTTATATCGAGTTTTACATCCAGTCTAGATCGAGTCTTAATCACGTCATCTCTCTAACTGGTTCTCATCACTACAGACCAGTCAGTTTTACACCGAGTTTACATCGAGTTTACATCGAGTCTAGATCGAGCCTATATCCAGTCTTAAACACTTCAACCCTCTAGACTTGTTATCGGAACTACAGAACAGTCACTTACATCCAGTCTATATCATCAGGAGGATCAACTCTACTTCTTCTTCTTGCGCTCACATCAACAGAACAGTCAAATCTCAGTCAGTCTAAGTTAAGAACCAGTCAAAGGCCAGTGCAAGGAACATAAAGAATCAGAAATCCAGCAAGAAACTACAAGTTAAACACATACATCATCATCGTCAACACGAAAAGAGTCTCAGGTCGCACTCGTTCGTAGTTGTCACTTCACATACGCAATCTTGTATACACTGAAGTTGTTGGATAAGTCAAAATATATAATAACCTGTTAATATCCGTGTTATCTTCAATTAACTTACAAGAAATAATCCTACAAGAAATAAGGGATCGAACGATTCGTGGCACCGATTAGTCAAATCGTAACGGGAATTTACGACTCCCGTTGGCGCGCTTCTTTCGAGATCGCGTCTCTCCGCGAACGTCCGAAAGTTCAAATTCTTTTCTTTAACTTTCGCGACAATATCGGCAAGTCGATTGCTTAACGAATAAAACCTAATAACCTAATACTTAGTGACTTTCGCACAAGGACATAGGTGATATACTGTATATTTTTAACAAAAATATCTCCAGTCTTTAGCTTAACACCCAACTTCAGAATTCTAAGGAACAGAGGAGGTATGTCCACTTTACTTATGTTCGCCTATCAGAGGTGTTAGAACGGGACCTGGAGCTCTCTCGCTCAGGCGTTAAAACAGGAACTATACTTCGTGAAGTCGACCTCAAAAAAATTTGATAAGAAGGCAAAAGTGAAAAACAGGAAACAAATTAATCCAATTTCGTTCGGATGGGAAAGTTTCGTTATCCCGAATAAAGGCAGATCGCGATAGCATCAGTTACCAAAGATTCTCCCTAGCGAGACTTCCGTTGCTCTTTCTCGTGCGACGGATAAACAGAAGTAAAGAAACGTGTGTTATCTGATTTGAGAGCACTGATTTTTGAGCTGCAAAAATTCTTCTTTCGAAATGGATTAAAAAGGAGGTCTATCTATACTTTATCTTCTAATTCTTGTTCACTTTAGAAATCACTTTAATGCAAAGTTCTAGTTTAGAGACTAGTTCACTATCCCAGTCCTAGTTTATTCAAGAACGCTAAAAGATTAACGATTGTTCTTTGTCATTATCTCTGTATCTAAATCACGTGCGTTTGAAGAAACTATCGTTACGTACGGATCAATCGAAAGTGTCACTCATCTCTCGTCTGATCTATTACTTCCAGCTGATCTCTTAAACACGTATCCCTAACGTTCTATCGCTTCATCTTTGCTTCTTAGATAGATTTTGAATCCCTTGAATAGTTTTTATGGAAATGTATGAAATTATAAATATGTTTATTTTTTACGTTACATTGAAAAATGTTAAAAAAGCTCGTCAGTATTCCCTCAGCTTACGGGAACTATTTATATCCAGAGAACATACTGATAAAGTTTCATTGGATATGTGGCGGATCGGTATCAACAGGACGCCGACAGGTCGAGGCATTATCGCGGCGCAACACCTCCCGGGCGATCCGCGGGTACCAACCGTCAACATCAGAGGGCTACGACGACGACGAGTCTGTCTATCTCGCTAGTGGTCGAAATTCGGTGTGACGATACAAATACCGCACCTAGCGAGACTCCCTCTACATCTAAGGCAGGGACTACCGGGCATAGCCTTACTGACGAGTCCACCGGTAGTCCCGGGACGAAACGCAAAACTCTTTTCATCTGGCAGTGACAACACATCCGCTACAGATAAAACTGGAACAGCCTTATATATGATCGAATCGTAACAAAGAATAGACTTGGTTTGCTGTCAAATGATAGTTCGTCGATGCTGCCAGATGTCGGTTATCAGACTATCAAAATAAGAAATGTGCGTGAAAGGAAGCCAGCGGGCGTCCTCCACGTTCCAAAAGCACCAGCACGCATCTTCTATTCTCTTTATTGCTCAATAATTCTCTTTTGTCCAAAGAAACGCACTCGAATTGCTCTACTGGCTCAATTTGTTAATGGCTAGGACATCGATAAAACAAATGCGACAGGGGCACCATAAACATGTAGTTTGCAACGACAATTCTGAAATAATGTTTCCACTGGCCAGTCTACCATTTGCCATCCCCTTCCTACCTTTCTAAACGCGATTTTCAGGCCACCGTGTTTATTATCCTTCTTTCTTCTTTCCTCGAGTTTGTCACCCTTCAAAGACGAGTTCCTGACATGATCGACTGGTCTACATAATGAATGGTAATTGTTTGGGAGAGTAATGAAGTTTCAGTTTAAGTAGTTGAGACGTTCTTTTGGCAAGATTCGTAGTAAATGGAATCGGTGGTAAAAAGGTTTTGTTGTTACTCTTTGATGAATACGCAATAGCTGTTGTTTTCAGACGTTGCTTCGCTCATTGTTGTTAAATGGTCGTGCAGATCTTAGTAGATCGTACCTTAATTGTACTTTGTAAGACGAACTGCATCCTTTCGAAGATATTTTTATACAATGTCAGGAGATTAAAAGCAAAAATTGGAAATTTATTACAAACCGGGGAGGATCTTAGGACGAAGGAAGAAAGGGAAATAGAAAAAAGTGAATCCCAAAGGATAGCAGGACGATATTAAAAAAAACATCGTCAGGGTCTATCGTGTAATCATTATACATCGGCGAAAAGTAACGCCTAGGGGATCCCATTACGAGTTTCATAAATTGTGGCTCGAGCCTCTGGGAGTAATCTTAAATAACGAGTATGAAAACGGCCTTTAGCGGAAGCGACGAGTTCGCGCCAGTTCCTCAAGGACATTTTACGTCGCTTCTCCCAACCTTTGCCGGAACGACGATGCACTTTAGTAAACGTATCGCCGCCGGAAATACGACGCTAGGTAAAATAAGTTTCCTCCTTGGAAACGACAGGATCGAGTATATGCCACGTAACGTCCTGACACGATCATGTGAGGAATGTTCCGAATTTTTAGGTGCGAGTATCTCAAAGAATAAAAAGTATCAAAGTGGAATAATCGAGAAACTTGGTGAAATTGCTCGGTTGAAACGAGTGACGCAAGTGCCACGTTAATTTCTCTACTTACATTGCTTAAACGCTACAAACTCTAAACACCCTATGTCTTTAACAGATTCGTAGGAACAATAAATATTAACACTAGAACTACCACACCAGTCAAATTGACTAGTTTTTCAATTTTATTTTACAATTTCTACTTCATGTTATATTTTTTTTCCGTAATGATGTAATGACTTTCACAACGATAACTAAAACAATAATATAATAAATTTTATTTTGTTTTTTATGTATTGAAATTGAAAATAATTTTGTATTAAGGCTATTTATACCAATATCAGTCAAAATGACTGGTACTTGTTAAAGTGTAAAAGGGTCCTGCAATTTGTTTATCGAACCTCAATTAACCAGTATCGAACCTCAATTAATCAGTATCGAACCTCAATTAACCAGTATCAAACCTCAATAATACCAGTTGTACTGTGTATTATTCAATATGATGATATCAGTTATCAGGAAAATTCCGGATCGATCGCTAGATCGCTAGATGCTAAGACTAGAAATACCACACCAGTCAAAATGACTGGTTCTACAATTTTATAAATGTGTCAACCCTCATTTAGGGATCATGGTTCCAGATGGATTAATAATACCAAAAATGTACTACATAACATGGAATTTCTTCTGTAAGAAAGTAATAAATCAATAAATATAAAAATATTCTATTATTACGTATTTTTTAAAGGCCAGTCATTTTGTCTGGTTTTGGTAGAAATAGTTTCGTATTAACTATCGGTAGTTCTAGTGTTAAATAATTGACATTTACGATCATAACTTCATCTTACGATAAATCTAGAAATAAAATTAAATTGTTCAATTATCTGTAACTTGTTCATTATATTAACCGTATTCTATGTGGAATTTACGTTCTCCTTTCTTAACAAAATCTTTTGTCACTTTTTCGAAATTACGTCTTTTCAATTGCTCGATTATTTTTCGCTTATTTAACTCGAGTCTAACCTAAATCTAAAATTTCCCGAACCTAAAGGTTCAAGAGATTGGAAAAAGGTATACAAAGGAAAATCACCCAGAACTTTAACTCTTGAACTGGATGACAAAGTTTGTCAAAGCGTCTGCCAAAGACGATCCTTCGCTTCCGGCATGATCCAAAGTCAAGTAATTCCTCCGATTATAAAGCTGAATCTCTCGGTCGGTCTGCGACGTACGAGTCGCGGGGATATCGCGGTTGCGAAAGAGAAGAGGAGTTGCTCGCGCAGAAAGGAAATTGCTTTTTTATAGGGAACGCGGAGTGGCTGGATGACGGTCGAGGAGAAAACGATGGATTTATATCAAGGACCATCAATGTGTAGGCGTCGCTTCGATCGCGATTCTAGTATCGATTCGAGCGGCCACGTGCGGAGAAAGAATATTCCTTTATCGGTTTTATTATCTGCCTTCTTTTCAGGAGCTCTTTCAAATGAACGTCGACGCGAAGAATGGAGATGGTCTGAGTTGCATATTCGCCTGCTTTTTCTCCCGTTTCTCTGCTCTTCTCCCACTCCGTTAATCCCTTCAATGCCGACTATGGTTCTAAGCAAATATATTTTCTTTTCGATGTCAAGTATTCATTTACGTCAACGAACACAACAGGATGTTGTCCTGTTTCTTTTTTTTTGTGCGAGCGTGATTTGATTGTCCATTAATGGAAACGCAATAATGGGTGGCAAATGGAAAAGTGAGAAATACTATCTTAAATAATTTTCTAATTTGATTTTAGAGATCTATCAACTGTTAAGATCTCGAGAACGAAATGTATTCAATTTTAGTATGAAGTCTCTGAATGCAACTTTGAATCCATACTCTAAGAACTTCCTTCTGCATGCCTGACGTTAATACTTCGTTTGAAAGATAATATCAATTAACGAACTTTTGAAAGAAACGATATTGACAATTACTCACAAAACTTTGATATTTTTTTAGATTTAAGATAAATTATTCCAAACACAAAACATTGAATTTTATGTTAGCTACTTACAACTAGAATAACTTTAGTTCGTTCCACAGCGCTGTTAAGTTTATTTACTTTTGATATAATATTCCATTAAAAAATTTTGCTTCAAAATCCTTCAAATGTTCACGAGAGAAAATTATACACGCAGGTTCAAAGCAATACTTGTCAAGAGAAATGTTAAGTGACTAGAGAAGGCAAAGCAGTGACGAAATAAAATTTCACAGTGAAGAATTACGGTGAATATGAAAAACCCCGTCATTTCTCCATCCTCGAGAAAAACATTCTTACAAATCCCTTTCCAATTTACCACGTATTCGGAATTAACTAGAAGTAGAGTCTGTGATTTAAGCGTGTGTGCTTTCTAAGAGTAAGAAAATTTCGTCACAATTATACGGTAATTCAAGAACAATGCAGGCCATAGTATTAGTACTAAAATGTTACGCTATTCTCAACATCGTGTTTCACATTATTATTAACAACTGGCTATAACGATGGTCACATCGAAATTTCTGTGGCAGCCATAAGCTTTCCCTCGAACATTAATTAATAGCCAGGAATGTAATTTGTTCGCTGGCAGTCATGTGTCTAATTTTCATTTTACCGTTACAGTAAAAGTTGATTAATTGATAGATCGATTATGTTTTGATACGATCACACCATTTTATTGTTTTTTAATACAATATAATAGGTAATTTATTATCAACTAAATTCTAGGAGTTGTATTAGAATTGCTTGCGACAAAAAGACTAGTTTTAAGACGCGATGTGTACAGATAAATTTTCTTATTTCCAGGTTCAAAATCCTCCAAGCCCCTTCAGCAGAAAGGATTTCCATCCCTTAGGAGAAACACTTTCCACCCCTCTAATATCGAGGCAGCTGCGATCGATAGGAGCAGATGGGACAGAACAATTTTTTACGATACTAAGAACTTTATCCCCTCTTTTTAAAAGCCCAGCATTCACACTTGGGCGGGTCAATATTTTTTCTCGCCTTTTCTGTGGTGAAAAACATCTAACGATAAAAGAGATTTCTAAATTTTATTCCGTAGTAGTGTTTCGTCTTTAATGTCATTGCTTTTCATCCATTGTATAAAATACTATTCTACAAATACATATACGTGACTTAAACAGTATGATTTCATTCGTAACCCCTTGAAGTAAAAAGAGAACGAAACAGACGGAAAGGTGAATACCAGGCCAACACTGAACGCGTTAAAAATTGCAATTTAATTCTGGGAGAAATGAATCTTCATAAAGCGACTCTCTGTCGACACCTTCCTAAGAGAGAAAACCGCTTTATATAGCTGGTGGAAATGAATTCAGACAGAGAAATACAAATTAAAGGAGCCCCGTAGCTGGATTATTTCCGACTTCAGGCTCAGTTCTTGCGAGCAGCTGCGACTATCGACCGTAAGATGAGCCGAGAAATTCTACGCGAAAGTTAGTTTCTGGACCCACCGCTCTTCGACATCCTCCTTCCACAAATTTCCTCCCTTCCTCGAAGGACACCCCAATCAGCTCGCACGCAAGCAGCCTTCAGTCCTGGCCCTGGCCATTCCTACCCCATTTTCCCCACTTTCGATTCTTCTTTGGTATGTAGCAGAGGCCATTTTTGCGTCCAGCTGTCCGAATATCCCAAATTCCAACAGGGGATAGATAGTACCGTTCAGCAAAATATTCTATGCAATTTCAAGAATTTTCTACGGTTTCCATTTTTCATGTTTCTGTTCCCTCTGTTATTTTATTTAATTGCAACGTTTTGTATTTTTTACAGATCGTAGGAAAAAATTTTCCAAAGAACTTTTCCAAAGAATTATAGAACTTAATTGATAATTTCAGCCGAATCGTCAACTTATTAGAGCGATTGACGCGACTGCAAACGACCATTTAAATTTATAATTCAAAATTCGTACGTATGAATTGGTTTGTATGATTTGAATGAGAAGAATCCATGAATGTAAATTAATTAAAGCAAGATACCTCGCGAAGTCTGAAATATCAATTTAAAGCACAATCGGTTTAACCGAGATCCTTATTTCACCAGGAAACCTCAAAATTAATAGACTCATCTTGAGTTGAGGGCTAGTTTCTTTGAATGAATATTGAAGCACAAACTAATACCTTTTTAAACATCTCTACTTTTAAAACTCTCGGCTCTTTGACTTTCTTTTTTTCGTTATTGAAGGGAGCTGTGAATTTTTCTGTCATATTTTTTTCTATTTACTCCTCCTCAAAGGAAAATCGTACATAATTATAATTTTGAGCAACTTCGTTTAAACATGGACACTAGAGCTTTATATTGTAGGACACACTTAAGTCAAGAAATAATAATAAAAATTGACTTATGAAATTATCTTTGAGTTAATAAAAATTATTTTGGAAATCTTTCTAGATTCGCTTACTTGTATTTAATCGTGTAACTTTTTGGATTACATTTCTTTCTTTTAAAGATTACAACAGAGTACAGATTACTTAGAAAAGAACTCGTGACAATGAATTAGCTAATGCCCGAGCTGTGTTTTTGTACTAATACAGTTGCAGTCGAAACTATCTCTCGTGTTCCAAATTTCTTTATCGCGCTTTTCGCGAGAAAATGAAAAACAACACGATTTCTGGACAAAATTCTTGGATTTAGTGCTACGAGCGAGTAAGAATAAAAGGATGGAATTTCATGCGTATAAATGATTATCATGTGATAAAATTCCTAGATGGAATTATATATGTTTCTCCATTATTCGTATTCAAAATTTTTGTGAGATTCAGAATCAAAGCGACGAGTTAACTCATTTTCTCTGTTTAAATGTAAAACGTTCTTTTACAACAAATTCTCTAAATTATAATTAAAGAGCTAAAGAGCACGACGATAGAGATTAATTGGCAGCAGGCGTTCACCGTGACATAAATCCGACATTGTCTTGTTCCTTCGTTCTCGCGTTCAATCGTCCGACAGATCTATCCTCGTCGAACAAGTTAAAGTGCTTTCGATGCTTACGAGCAGCTTGCATCGACTAATTGTCCACTCGATCCGTGCCGATCGAACACGATACACACACCCATACACGTGACCGTTCCGCTCACAGTGCATATAGTAGTGTACACGCTTTGGAGAAATCGATAGTGTGGCCAAGTCGACGTCGATTGTCGAAACTCGCCGATTAAATTACCGTCCGAACAATTTTCGACTCGAACTCCGGCAACTTTATCGAGGCTGACTAGTCAACGGTGTTAGTTGCCGGAGAAATCTCGTTGTTTGTCCTTAACACTGATTAATCGATCCTAATTAAAAGTCGTTAATGACGATCGACTGCAAAATCATCAGGATAAACTGCTTTTATTTGCGAGTTATTTTTATCTGTGCGATTATTTTAATGCATTAATGGAATCGACGTCATTTTCTTCGTATTTAAGTAAAGATTAATGACGTCTTTTAACTTCCATTTCAGTGTTAACGCTAGTAATTATAAAATTATTCTATAATAAATCATACGATACACAGAATTTTGCGTTATATAAAATCTAATTTCAAACTTTAACAAATCATTATCGACGTATTTTTCCCGACGATATTCCTCATTTCGCATTCTACGTGTATATTCATGTATGTAACTAAAAAAGGAAACAGGAAGGAGGGTGTCGAAAGTAGACAAACTTCGTCGTGAGGTTTCCAGAACGTGTCTTTAACGGAATTGATTGGATGAAGTAACGCAAATATAAAGTGACAGGGATGGTATTCCAGGCTCGGTCCTTAGTTTATCCGAACCTCCCTTGGTCTTACTTTAAGCCTTAGAGTCTAAGATGATCTCCGAAACGCATTACAGCTTCGTAATACCGGTTACATTTCCCACGATATTTAGCCGCGGCTGATGTGCACCGAAATATCGGTACTGGTTTAGATTCACGCGGAAAAGAAAATAGAATTCATATTTCTCAGCTGGGCTAATATAGTGCACCTGTTGAGAGTTTGAGTGTCGTATTATTAAATTGGAAAGGAAATGTAAGTTACTAGACATAAAACTGTGTTTTCTCTGTATATTCTTAGTATTTTCCAAAATAAATTAGATTTTAGCCGATTAGATCTTTCTTTAACTGTTATATACGTGAATTGACAACGATGTTCGATTTTCTTTCTCTTTGAAAGAAAATGTAAGAAGCCATGATCTATGGAAAAATTTCTGCTACAATTCAAAGAATCAGAGAGTCAGGGCCATAATTCATATCTTGCTTGTGAAGGGTTGATCTCGCTATTTTCTTGCAACAAACGTTTCATCAATTATTTTCTTGTTTTGTTTGTCGACTCCCTTGGGCAAATGAGTGTTCGCGAGAACTCCCGTCTTCTCGTAGAGAGATGATGGTTTATAGCAATAACTCATTCTCGCGCAGGAAATGCATAGATATATTCTTCAAGCAAAATTCTTTAATAAAATCGTTCTCTACAAACGTATTCTATTAGCCGAATGAGATACCATGTTAGCAGCGACTCGTATATTTAAAGTAAAAATAGCGTTATCGCGCCGGCGATGACCTTTACCACAGTATGTAAAATTCCACCAACCGACGCGACGCTCTGTTAGGTCTATACCGTGCCGCCATTCATCGGTAAACGTCCTAAATCCCTTTCAGAGCTCCCACGATCACGGACTACCTGGCACGTTTCCGACTATTCAGCCTAACCGTCCAACCGACCGAGTTTTTCCACGACGCAACGGTTAATTCATCGAATTAAGGTGAACGCCGTCGAGGCGAGTAATTGCAGAGAGACGCATAAACGGCATGGCGTTTCGATTAATTATTTGAGCCGAGTTGAGGGGTTCGTATACGCCAGGCACCCGCCGAATAACGAGATTATTAATTAGCTCGGGATTCCGAGGCACTGAGATACTTAACAGCCATGACGAGCCGTCATAGTGCAACCTGAACATTCTCGCGATCCCGACTCTTCCGCTCTGATATTGATTCGCTGTGTGATTCTGCCTCAATTTTTACACAAAAATTTTAATATCGTAGAAACGGCATATTATTAATCAGAAATTCTTAATGTTCCGAAATTGCAAAGATCGTATGTACTTCAGGAAAAAATATAATTATACACAATAACTGCGAGCAATTTGTTTCATACGAAACCTCGGGACATTATTAAGATCTACACAACGATCGAATAAAAAAGTAAGGGACGAAAAAGCTTTTTCTAATTCCCCTTTTCATCCAGCGCCAATCTTTTGTTTTTGCACAGGAAGTTTACGTTCTCTGTTCCAATTCTCTACTTCAAAAAACGTACAACTAACGAAACGATATGTGGTTGTGTACATACAAATATTCTGAATTTACAGCTTTGTAAAGGATAAAGTATCAATACTACATCTTTCACTACCGAAATATATTAATTTGCATTAATTTAGGTTGTAACAAGATTAATATCGGAACAAATAATGATTCCTACCAATTATACTGTAATTTAAAGGATAATTGTAACGGAAAAACTGAAAAATCGAATAACGCTAACATTTCGGAACATTTTTTTCCGAAACATTTCGTCGATAGTATACACGTAGATACAAGAGTTTAAAACACGTTAAAAGATTTTCAATGCCAATAAACTGTCGGTTATTCACACTGTTGTTTTTCCCTGCCATATTACCGTACATTTTTTCTGGTTTGAATTCGCAAAACACGTAACGAGCAGGAATACGTATAGCGCGAATTTTCCGTGAACTGAAATTACAGCACAGGTATGTACGCAAAGATAGAACATGGCACGAGCCGAAAATTATCGTAACGTGAAAATTGTTCAACGAGTGTTAATGCTCGTTAACGATACCGCGCGAAAGATTAAACACGATGACATGACGCGACGCGACAAATCGTCAAATATTTCTTGTTACAGGGGAAATAGATTTGCTGTTTGAATTACAGGCCGATATTTTCGAATTGAAGATTTTCTCGAATCCATGATATAGTATTTATTACCTCGCTCCCTATTCTGAAATGATCGTAGCATTTTTATTTACTGTTTGATTCCATTGAAACTTGTATAGAATACTTCAACCTATGTAGTGACAAAAGTTAAGGCTGTGAAGTTGAAGAAGTTTGTTATACTACCGAGCAACAACTCCAGCACACTTCCATATTGAATCTTTTTGAAAATATGTGAATTAACTTCCTGTTTTCAATGAAACCGATCGGACGGTATAAGAGTTTGTCAGAATGGCTATTCAAACAAAGTGAAATTTGTATGTATCTGATGAAAGGCAAAGCTCGATCAAACTCAATTTTCTAGTGAAATTTTTACAACTATAAATTTTGACTATGAATATTCGAATATTTGGATTGCAAATGTAGGATGTACGAAGCTATTAATCCATTACAGTAACCAAATGGCTCTCGCAATTTGTTCTCTAGTTGAAAATTGAGTTCGAGAAAGATAATTAAGCGGAAAATAGAATGTTTGTAAAAGAAGCAAAAATAAAAAAATGTTGCTTAATTTTCTCTAAACTGATTACATTTTAGCGTAAACCTTTTCGTTTACATCTCGATGTACCAACATTCTCCGTTTTCTTGACTTTAATTAATGTTTCTTGCATGGAGGAAACATCCGTGACTTAGCGCAGCAAACATAACACGCTTCGCAACAAACACCTGAATTATAAATTAATTTGAAACGTCAACGGATAACAACGTACCGGCGAAAAGTTACTACGATGCACTTAGAAGTTGTTGCACCCCAAGTTGTATTCAGCCGAGCTAGTTAGCGTTTATTAAATTTAATTTCCAATAAGGTCTAATCTCTGGAACCTTTGCTTTTATTCGTACTCTGAAGTTTTTCTAAAATTTAAAATATTCTATTCGTCTAATTTCAAGCGCTTCCTACCATAGAAGTAATTTTAATTCTATAGCTATAGTATTTAATTATAGCTTCAATCATAACTATGAAAAGTGCAGAAAGTCGTAATTTGCTCAAGACAACATTGCAGAAAAAGTATTAGGGTACAAGAAAATCAAGTAACCTTAGTTAAGGACTTTTACCAAGCATAGATAGGATACCCTGGTTAATGAACAAGCAAGTTTCGTATGCTACTTGCAGACGGTGTAAGTTGCAAATTCATCGAGGTTACGAGTTTGATAAACACTCGAGAAACGATCGAAAGTTGCTATTTAATAAGTTGGCTTTATGGTATGGAGCTATAAACGGATATTCTAGTTTCTTCAGCATAAATGATTATATTTGCCAGCCCTATAAATTTATCGTTACGACATAATAGCAACATGATGCGAATTAATCAAATTTTAAATAAAAAATTACTCCACAAATTATAAAGTTTTACGAAATTTACCGCTCCATCTTCGCGGCCGAAATAAATTACCCACATTTATTTTAAACGAACGTCGATGATTCGTCACCGACGATATTAATTTTCTCCTTCGGCGTTCTAATATTTTGCCTCACAACCGTTCCTGGGATTTCGTCTTAAAGCTCGTGATTCATCATTCGAGCATTCCTATCCACTTTCGGGATCGTGATTTATCGTTACGGAAGAAGACGCAAGGCCCGGCCATAGTCTCGTTGAATTATCGTTGCACGTGTCGCTGCATCTTGGTTAGTTGGCGACGTTGCATAGATTCTCACGAGAAATCGAGCGTGCGATCGAATTGATATCTCGCGGCTGACCGGAACTCAGAACTCGCTTCGAAGAAGTCGATTCACCAACGATCAATAAAACGACTTTTGTCAGCGTTTCCTGATCAGCTCGTTTTATATCTATTCGATTTAAATGGAAAGCATAGGTTGCTGTGTAATATCAAAAATAAAGTAATTTACCTACTGACAGGACATTCAAACAGGACAAATAAAGTACGAAGGTAAGTTAGTAATAAAAGAGAAAAATATACTTAATATCGAACATTGAAACGGAACGATAAACTATAGTTTGCGATAAGCTTAGTCGAGCAAAGCAATTTGCATTCGTTAATGTCCAACATCCACAACCCTATGTTCCCTAACGTGAAATTATTCAACCCTAAACACGACCCTTTTTAGTTGCCTTGTACAACAAACGCAGGGGGTACAGTGGATGAATACTCCCTATCTACAGGGAAAGGAAGTTAATTCGACGATTAATCAATCATTTGAATGATATCCTGTTAGCTACCCCAAAATTGGCGTACAGCTTATCATACTTATAAATTTATTCATAGAGAAGAAAGGAATATTTGTCTTAAAAAAATATCCACCGCACTATTAATTATGGTGTCAAGAATATAGGGAACTTTTTAATTGTTATGATGAATAAAATCTTTCTTTCGATATATAGTAATATTATTGTTATTGTTGTTGTTGTTGTTATTTTATTATCAACGGGTTGGCCTCTTTTTTATACATAAACGAAATATTGCAAGGTGTAAAATTAATGCTAATATAATAATGTTTATGCTGCTAGAGAATTGGTTTTCTAAATTTGAAAATCTGTTCGTAACAGCGGTTGTTCAGCATGTTCGAATCGAGAAATGTACGGTAGAGGTGTGAACATACGGGGAAACTGATCCTTTTGGCAGGCGTTATTGATATTAATTCTTTCAACTATTTGTAGACAGTGTAATATGACAAAAAATATGTAATTAAAATTAAAAAAAAAACAAGCTGTTAGAACCTGTTGTCTCGTACTAGAAACAAAGACGTACAAAAGTATAAAAAAGAAAATCGGAAAGCGTAGGATCCCATTCGGAAAAGCAGGTACGACTAATTCAATCGGCGTGCAATTGGAGATAGCGATAGCATTTCGCACGGATAGGATGTATCTTTATAGTCTAGGAATATAACCAACCTCTCGATTTCCTTTCGTAGAATACGTTTTTATCTATAGCGGCAAGAAACGGATAATGCGAGACGATGTTCATAAAAGGCAACTGCTGCGACCAGATACCCGTTCGTTCGATTCTCTTCTTCAGATGAAATGGTGCGGCGCAATGAAAACAAAACTACGGTCGAACAGCGAAGAAAATTGGAAAAGTATTGTTCCTATTTTTGAACGTGGGATCGGTAGTGGGTTCATTCTTGCGAAACAACGAGTCGTTAAAGGGTTATTTCCGATTTTGGTTCGACACTGGACACTCATTACCGCACTGCGTGGGGAGGTGCCAGCGATTACTCGGCGATTTCTGTTCAACGAACGTACAACGTTTCGACAGCTATTGCTTCACTCTGTTCGAATTAACGTCGTCGAGTGTTCTCTCTCTTTCTCTGCTAATTGTTTAGCAATGACGTTTCGTTCTTCTTCCCCTGTTTCTTTTTTTAGAATGGATAGTCTCGCGTTGATTCTTTGCCGAACGGCAATTCTGAATTGTAATATTCTACTATCTGATTGATTTAGAAAATAAGGGAATCATTTTTGAAATCTATGTGTGTGAGTTTGTAAGGTAAAATATAGTTGAGAGACAACGATTCGATCTGTCTCTATCGGTCCATATGTTTATGTTTTACGAAACACGTTTGAAAAGGATACGTGATACGCCACGTGGAAACATCCATGTGGAATACAAATGCGTGAGATAGTAGTCAAGGAACGACGGAGGATGTTTGTCTGATCGGGTAGCAAGGAAGCTCATATCTCTGTAGAAGAGCCATGTTTCATACGATGACGAACAGACAATATCGAATCGAATTGAAGATCGGCTGGACATATTAGAAATAGAGACAATGAAAAGCAGTTCAATTGTATAATTAAGAGATATAAACCATTGTAAAACGTATTACATATTTCTTAGAAGTTGCTCGCCAAAGTACAGTTTGTGCATGAAAATAACTTAAGACTGAGCGAAAATAATGGAATAAACACATAATAAACACATAAATAAATAATGGTAATTAATGATAATCAGTGGCTATGCTATAGCACGATTAACACTGCTTTCGTGTACCTTGATCTTTCATTGGTTATTCCACAGGGAATAACCAACTTCTCTTTAACGAATTCTCAATTTACTGATAAATGGTTTAATGTATTTCAAAACTTGCATATTTCAAAATCGTGATGGTGTATCGAAGAACTGTAAATACATGTATACTGTGTTCTGTTATTCGGAACGTATTTATTTGACAGCATATATTGTATTATCATATAAATGTGGTTATTATTGTAATAAGTTATGGTCTTTATAATATGTATGCGAACAACATAATAACTTCAGAAGGCTTGTAATAATTACATTAATAATACGTAATTATTATATTTCGATAAGTACGATTTACCGATAAAAATTTTATTATGTTGGTAAAAGTTATTACCGCATGAATTACAGTCGAAATACCAAAATGAATTATATTGAAAACTGAATACAGCACAGTAATTTTTGACAATTTTCTTTTTCATCCGTTATATTATGTATTACTATGCTTGTTTTTCTGTTCCAAAGTTGTAAAAGTTACTTTACCACTTCTCTTGATAAATTATAGGTACTTACACGTCTGTTCGCACAGTGACGTTGATTTAACTCTCTTGTAATGAAGAGTAGAATGAAATTTTTAATTTTCACAGTGCGTGGTTACGAATTCACTACATTCTCGCGAACCGAGGAATGCTATTTAATATCTTCATTCGCCTTTACTTCGTCAAGGAATATGGTTATGTTCCTTTTGGAGAGGAATATTTGCGCAATAGAACGTATTTGACAAATATTTCAAATGCAAAAAGGCAAAATTTTGAAAAGTTTAGTAGACAAAGTTTCATCAAATACAAAAGATCAAAATCTAAAAAAGCCATCGACTTGATTGATACATTTCAATTGGACGAGACAATCGAATCGCTCGCAAGTTCACAAATCTGCGATCGGAGCTCGGTTATCAAAGAACCGATCTCTTTCACGTTTTTCTTGGCTCGTTCGCCGAATTCCGATTGAGCCATACAAAATACTAAATGCACCACGTGTCTTCGAGAGATCGATCAACGTCGTGTGGCCACGTCTCACTACGTTCTACCCCGTTAAATCTCGGTAAAAACCAACTGGAAATTCAATAAGATTATCCGGCGAGCTGTATTCAGATCAAGAATGTTTCGGTATGCAGGAAGTCTGCTCAATTTCTGAACGTTCCACCAACTATTCCCAAGATACGGTCCTGACAGGAGCTACCTGTTGATTTAACCAAGCCATCCAGGTAACTCAATCTATTTTATGAACTACGTATATACTTACGCGGCCAGACTTGCTTATCTTATCTGTATACAGACTTCTTATTCGTCAGCGTTTTTATCTGGTACAGGGATGCGATTTTACACTACATTTAAAACCAATTTTTGTGCCATCGATCCTGATGCCACCCTACCACCTCCTCTTCACGATTAAACATTGAACATTTTGCTCTGTGCTACACTCGTGTGTTATTCAGTGGATCATCTTTCTGGCTTTTTTCTCGATCAGTTAATGACAGCGATATAGGAGGAAACGAGTGTCAGGTGATGCATCAAAGGATGCAATTTTCAATGAGAAGATTCCATTTAGCGGCAAGTATCAAGGAAGCGTCTCCTTCCAAATGGATGTTTACATCGGAAAGAATGGTGTTTTTGTCTTTTTTCGATAATCTAATGAAAATAGTACTTGAAAAGATTGTTGAGAAAATGTATCTATTTTTAGTAATGTAGGAACCCCTTTTCTCACAAAATATTAATTTTCCTAAATGCGCCCTAAATTAGGAACAGTTAATGATTTAATTACAGTTTAGTCATCGATATTCTACACATGTTGGAACACATATTCAAACGCACTGAGGATCGTGCTGCATGTAAACGTTCTTCCATCTGCTGACCTTTAGATCGTACATTCTCTATTACAAAATCGATGCACACCTTAAATGTCATCTCCCCATTAATCGAGTTTCAATCCAGCTCTGTTAGAATATCACTGGCTTTAATATCGATTGCAACAAGTGTGGAATTGAGAATGTTGCTAATTGAAACCTCTCATTTATGCCCTTCGTAATAATAGTAATTTAATAGACGAAATAAATTCTACACGAATATGAATTTAATATTCGTTAAAATTTGTAATAATGAGAAAATTTAAAAAATTTTCAAATGTAACGTGTGACATACGTATGTTGAAACTTTGACATTATATAGATAATTAAATATTTTAGAATTAAAGAAGAATTCGATGTAATATAATATGTTTTCTATCGTTTCTAAAATTATAAGAAGGATATTAAAGAAATCACTGATGACTAGCAGAAAAAAATCTATAGACCAAGGGGAAAAGAAAAGAGACGCTGAGAACTACGAGGGAAAAGGCATCAACACTCTTACAGATTTTTAATATAGACACAGGTCGTTTTACTTTTTTCGCAGAGCCTAAAGGGACACTTTGCTCCACGTCGTCACAAAGCGTTTCGCATCGGATATTTTTATCCCAGGCTAGGAACGATATTGCGCAATCGATAGTGAATCAGAGCATGCTAATGTTTCTTTCGAGAAGGTCTGACTCGCGATTAGCACGGTTAGTTTCCGAAATTTCGAGCGATCTCCTCTTCGTCTGGACTCGTCTCCACTAGAGACTCCTAGCCTCTCTAATCTTACCTTATCATCCAAACTCAATCCGGATTATTCAGGTTGTCTACGTCTGTCACTCATACCGGGTCAATGTCGTTTAATCGACCACGACGACTGGAAGCTAACTCGATGAAAATTTCAATTGAAATCTCGATGTATCGGATAATACAGTCCTACTCTCAGCAATAGATCAAAAATCAATTAAGAGAGCAATTGCTATTCGTAAAATAGGAACGTTCGCCAAAAAATTGACAGTACCGATAAAAAAGAACGAGAATTTATAGTCTAGATGACGTTTGCAGTTTACCTAGTTTGCAAAGAATGACTCTAGGTTTTGTTGATGGAAATCTGAAAAGTGTTCTATTTTCAAATTATGCCTCGATATACAATTGATTTTTCGTGTTTTTGGGTTTGAGATGGCAAGATATTACAAATTAGTGTTTTATAATGTTTACATTATAAGTACATAAAACGAAGGAAAGGTAATTAAAAATCTATTTAAGAGATCCACATCGTTTACGAAATTATATTGTACGCTGTTAATTGCTTCGTACTTTGAAGATTAAAATGTATATGTAGTTATATATAATATACATAGTATACATAGTTGCTAATTAAAAGTTGTACTTCGTTGCTTTGAATGTGTAATTTAGAATTATCGAGTGTAGACATTAATTCAGGGCTTTTACATTAAATTATTTATGACTCTGATTTTAATTGAAATATTTTCCCGCCATTTTATGATGATACAGTACCAGCCTTCACAGTTAACAAACACACGATGATAACTGATCAAAAATAAAAGGCAGTTAGCAAACACAATTGCGTCTGACAAGATTCATATTTGACATTGTCTTCTGTTTGCCTTTCAATTGTAAAATATTTGAGGACGAAAAGGTTGAGCTTTGTGGCCGTGTGGAAATTCCGCACAAATTCAACAAGAATTGGTAGCGTAATTTAAGGCAGCACAGGAAGCAATTTGTCATCGACTGAATAAGGTTAGGTGAGATGACCATATGAGCTTAGTTGGCATAGCAAAGAACGACGACATGAGACGCCTTCATTGTTGTTAACAACATTCAAACGGAAGGATTTTTTTTACACAAAATCATAATGTGCGATGAAAAATGGGTATTATATCGCAATCGTAAACGAAAAAAAGTGTTGGTTCCCTCGGGGAACTGACTCATTCAAATATGAAACCAAATATTTACGAGAAGATACTTTTGTTGTACATTTGGTGGGATATGAAGGGAATAGTGTTCTATGAATTGATCTATCCTAGCCAAAATGTTAAAGCCGACTGTTACAAACAACAACTGGTCCGCATGCATAACGAAGTTGAAAGAAAAAG
The DNA here is from genome assembly GCF_040668555.2 of Bombus flavifrons. Classification (NCBI taxonomy): domain Eukaryota; kingdom Metazoa; phylum Arthropoda; class Insecta; order Hymenoptera; family Apidae; genus Bombus; species Bombus flavifrons. Next base: position 1,139,207 of record NC_138455.1, read on the forward strand.
ACCCCTTACTGGTCACGGAACACGACAAATCACCTTGCAACAAGATAACGCTCGGCTAGACGTTGCAAAAGAGGCGAAAAATATCATTGTTTTTTTGACTGGAAAATCTTCCGGCTTACGCTATTGAGCTGTTACCCATGAACTATCATCTATTCAAACATTTCCACACTATTTAGTTCATACACATTTCCAATTTTTGTAAGAGATGCAAAAAAGCACCGATGACTTCAATGAATCAAAATCACCATCACTTTTTCATTCAGTGATTCAGCAATTGCCTGGAAGATAGAAGAAAGTAATATTTTGAAAAATAAAGATAGGATGGTTTCTTTCTGAATAAATAATTAATTTATTTAAAAAGACACCGAATTCATTTCTACACCTAATAAATAATGGTTATTATGGACCGTTTAATAGAACTTGCTTCTCTTTTGACGCATGATGAACACTTTCCATCGGAATAAAATAATTCCCGTTTTTTCATTCTCTTTGGATTTGATAATTTCGAAATTAAAGATTTCGCGAAAGAAAAATTCACGAAGATCTTACGTGATTGAACTTGCCAAATTCGATTGAAATCGGGCAGAGACTGAACCTGCCGAATTAAGGTCGCAATCATATTCCTGGGGTTACGCCATTCGATTATCTTCGTTTCTCTTCCTCTGTGTTTTTCTTAACCTTGCGAAGATGGTAATTCTAAAAATTCTATTCGAGAGATATAATGAATTTAACCTGTGCTATAATGCCGACTTCTCATATAAAATAGTAAATTACTTCAATCTCGATCTACTTTAAATTTCGAATATTATGGAATATTCCGATATCGCAACGTGCGATAAACGCAAATTCTCTGTGTCTGTATTTCAATTAAATGTTAATGTCATTCGACAAGAAACGAACGAAACAAGTTCGGTGTCGCGGCGCTCTGTGACATTTTTCAATTTTCCATGTTCATAATGTCCACGCAATTGCATCGGTGCCTCGTACAGAGAAAAAGTGAGAAAAAGAGAAAAGAAAACAGGAAAGGAAGGTGACGTATACAAATTGTTATAGGTTTATCGCTATTTTTCTAGCCATTGGATTTGCTGCTGTTTCTTTCATAACTTCCGTTTCCGTTGCCTATCGCATACACATCATTAAGTTTCGATTTAGCGTGTCGGTACTCAATCTTAACTTGTTCCACAGAATTTCGCTTCGTATCATTTCGTATCTTATGATAATTGCTCGTACGATAATATTAAGCTAAATAACTATAAATGACCCTTCTTGATCAATTAGAAACATTGTGCGACATTTTCTTATATTTAATTGCCTGTATTAAAATCAGTATTGGGCGATTCCATTTATTCGTCGGATAACTAGCACTTAATAATGGGCATCAGTGATTAATTCTGTATTGTAGCAATTCCAGGAATATACAGGGTGGTTGGTAACTGGTGGTACAAGCGGTAAGGGGGTGATACTACGCGAAAAAAGAAGTCGAAAATATAGAATAAAAATTAAAAAAAAAATTTTTTTTTTAATTTTTCCATCGAGACAATGATCTACAGTGAAATCCGTTACAACGAGACGTGATAAAGTGCACGCGTACCGAGCGAAAATTCAAAGTCGATTTTCTCGAAAACAAAGCCTCAAACGAAAAATTTTTATTCTATATTTTCGACTTCTTTTTTCACGTAGAATCACCCACTTTCCGCTTGTACCACTAGTTACCAACTACCCTGTATATGTATACATACAGAATTAATCACGGGAACATAATACATAAACACATAATATACAGTGACGAGCAAAAGTGTAAACACGCTCCGTTGATTTTATGTAAAAGCCGATACTACGGCTAATTTTTCATGTGATCGGTAAAGATTAGGTAGTAATTAGGTAGTAACAGTAACTACAAGCTACGTCTGATTAACAAAATGTAATAGTTCATTTTCACTAACATTAATGATGTACAGAATATTTTATAATAATTGTGTTTTGATACAATGTTTACAGTTTTGCATGTTTCGTTAGAAACGTTTATGATAACATGTAAATGTCAGGGAAACGAAACTGTCAATAAGCACTGATTGTCCACTGTTCTTCAGTCAACTGTTCCACACCATTTTTAGATTACTTTTCAGTTTGATATGCTTAATCCAAGATGAAGCCACTTAGTAAAGATAAAAAGAACAGTATTATTTGTTTGTTTGTATTCGGTCGGATAGTTACAAAACACCAAAAATTGCTGCTCAGGAAATCAAAATAAGTGCTAGCGAATGGACCATTCGTCGCTCTTTAAAGAGAATTGGTTTACGAGCGAAGGAAAAAGAAAGTAAACCAGCTCTTTCAAACAAAAATATTAAATTACGAAAACAATTTGTTGACACCTACACAGAATGGACGACCGAAGATTGGAAAAGAGTTATATGGAGTGACAAAAATTAACAGATTCGAATCCGACAGAAGGTCCTGGTATTGAACTTCATCCGAGAATAATGATCAACCAGGTGGTATAAAACAAACTATGAAGTTTGGAGGTGGCTCAATTATGTGTTTGGGTTGTTTTACTCACAAAGGTGTTGGTCCATTAGTTCGAATCGAAGGTATAATGCGAAAAGAGCATTTATTTGACCATTCTACAAAGTAATTTACCTTTTGTAGTTAATTCTATTGGATATAATGAACGTGAAGTAGTATTTCAACAAGACGGGGATCCTATGCATACTGCAAAAATAGTTAAAACCTGGCTAGAAAATCAAAATTTTTCTATGATGAAGTGGCCAGCACAAAGTCCAGGTATGAATCCGATCGAAAATTTGTGGTCCATTTTGAAAAGAAGGCTGGCAAAATATAATAATCCACCTTCAGGTGTTCATGAATTATGGGAAAGAACACAACAGGTATGGTATAATATTGAACCACAAATAATTAAAAATTTAATTAACAGTATGACTCGTACATTAAAAGCATTAAAAAAAAGTAAAGGAAAGTGGACGAAATAGTAGATTGAAACCTTAATTCGACGAGTATAATTAAAGTGCAAAACTGTAAACATGGTTTGAGATGTCCATTTTTGTAAAATGTTCTGTACATTATTAATGTTAATGAAAATGAACTATTACATTTCGTTAATCAGACGCAGCTTGTAGTTACTGTTACCTAATCTTTACCGATTACTTGAAAAATTAGTCGTATTATCGCCTTTTACATAAAATCAGCGGAGTGTGTTTACACTTTTGCTCGTCACTGTATGCTTTGGTTAAGAAGGAAGATCGAAGAAAATATCCAAGATAGAATTGCACTGTCCGAAATGGCACAAATAGATTTAATTCGGTACAAGATTTGTATTGTGATACGATGAATGTATTATGATTATAACACGTGTAGAAGAATAAACGTTTTCTTACGCTTCTGAACACATACCTTCGTTATCCTCTCCGATCGGCAATTACATACTTGGGAAATTGTTATACGACACCAATTGCACAAGCAAATTATTCAAAATTCGAGAACCGGAATGAGGCTTTCGGTACAGGTAAAACGCCGGTGTAAGTTTCTCTTACCTGAAACAGAGAAGATTAGAACAGATTAAAATTACGTAAAAATTAATTATTTACCTCTAAATTAAGAAGAGAATAATTTGTCACTGTTCGACGATCGAGTTAAATCTATTATTTATGGTTACGTTACTCTTGTAGTTCTTTGTTATTCGTTATTCTTTGTTATATTAAACAATTAAAACAGTAACGCGAAATTTTAACGTCGTAGTCAAGGTTCTGAAGCATAGACAAAATTATTTTACAAACAAAGCACAATTCAATTTACGGTTACTAGAAATCCGAGCAATTAATGGCTGTTTGTAGGGAAAGTTTCAGGGAAGTAAAAATTTGGTGAGTGGTTTTGTAACTCGTATTTTTCGAACTCAAAAAAATTTTAAGCACCGCCTGGAGAAACAGGCAAAGCAACAAACGAAGAAAAGAGAGAGTTGCCACACGAAGCTAACTTTAAACATTACTCGAGACATTGTAACACGAATACTTCATCATTCTCTTCCTTCATTCTCCTCCTTTCTCTTTTTCTTCCATCACATCCAATTGCGGCAAAATCTTACTTTACGATATAAATTATAACGTGTCTCTTACTGCTTTACGGTACTCATAATATTCTCAATATTTTACGGAAATATAGATTTTTCTCTGGAGAAATTACTGTTATAAAAGTTTTATAATAATACTGAAATTTCAATATCTATTTGTGAGAAATAGGTTATGCTGCGCTAAAAATTTATTTGCGATCCTTAAACTATTTATTCTGGCAAGGCTTCTATTTCCGAATGTACTGACGTTTGTTTATAGTAACGCAGAAGAGGATCATCGGATATACACACAAAATTACACTTATTTTTGTATAAATGACCTTTTAAGAAATACATGACATATCAGATATTTCTGAACGTTGTACAGCGCTTATGAACGTCAGTAGAAAAATCACACTGTGGTCAGACATGCTTACTATGTATCTATATAATAGGTACAAGAATTTTTTAATTCACATATTTTAATTTACAGTAAACTCTGTTGTATAATTTGTAATAACAAAGATAAAATAATTAAATATCGCAATGACTGACACATCAAACGCAACCAATGTAAATCAAGGCCCAAATCAGGTTGACAAACTGCACCGTTCCTTTACGACGTCGCCTACTTATACTATTTCCATTTGTCTCGATTCTAAGAGGATGAACAGCGATCCGGAGAAACGTGAAAAAGGTATAAAATTTTTGAGAACTGCATATCACGAATACGACTACCAGATTCGAGGCTATAACTTGGAAGCCAAGCAGGCATACGCTTTTATTTCTCTGGCGGCATAAATTTCATTTTCGCGGTTCGAATTCGCAGCGTTTCGGTACGAAAGAAATCTCGTTTGGTTCGATTCTACGGTAACGGTTTGACTATTCCATAAAACTTGCACGTATGGATGGCATGATAATGCGCGAGTGACACCTTGCGTAGGATCGTTCATAAAACGCCATACCTTTTTTTCCTGGAGTTTTTCGAACGGCAAGTGGAAGAGACGGAAAAAAATGCTCTCCCCTTTGAAAGGGGAGTAAAACGCGTAAAACGTTTCTCCTTCAGGCAAAACTTTGGATCTTGTGTCGAGTTTTTCTGCCTTTTTCCTACGGCTTTCTGCCTGGCAAATCGTTTCGAAAGCACTAACCGGAACTCGGGCAAGTTTACAGCCGAGAGTACGCGCGCGCTGATTTCTCACTGCGTTTCAAACTTGAATGATTCGCATGTGCTGATTTGTATCAAATTTTTGGGACGATGAAAATTCTGTTTATCGCTGTAGTTATACAACCTTTTGTTTAGGGACTGGCATTACAAGAGTAAAAAATTAATACGTGACATTCCTTCACTAATTTCGAGATTTTGAAAAACGGAACTAACGTAACAAGCATAAGGCGGCCAACGTTCTAATACAAGATGAGACTTTTGGTGGACGAAGCTGCCGGTAACAGTAGCAGAGGCGATGTTCGATACGCCGGGGTAGTAGAAAATCGAGGAAATGTCAATCAGTCGGAAAACGCTTGCGGATTACCGTGGGATCGGTTGGAAATGAGTCCCGTTTCCCTCAGCATCGTTACATTCTTCAATTTCTGCCTTTCTCCACCATTCTCTCTCTTATTCAATCCCTTCCATCTTCACCACTCATCCCCTCGGTGTTCACATTCCCGCTCCTTTAGTTTTATTTCGCGTAACGGCTCCTTTTATATTTCGTTCGTTTGCCTCCGCGGAAGTTTCTCGTTTTGCTGTGGGGATAAAGTTTACTGTGGCAGCTCCAAGAAGACCAAGTCGCTGCAAATAAAGGAAGCTCCGTCGCGAGTAAATCTTCCGGTGTTATTCGAATGAATGACATCGTTGCTTCGTTCGATCGTCGCGTCGGTGGATCAACTACCGCCACGCCGACTTTTATTTCTTTCCTCTTTTCTGTGCGTTTTAAACCTCCTTTTTCTGGATACCAATCAGGATGAATGTGTTTTATAGTGATTTCAGTTAATCGAATATCGCTGTGATTTCGCGTCAAATAGATTTGGAGAACTTGACAAGGTTGATATTTGATTAAAGAATTTTCTAACGTAAAACAATTCTGAGAGTCTATTTAAAATTTGTAACATTAATAAAATGCATATTGGTTTGTTGATGTAATTTTCTTCCTCCAAAATAGTGAGATTAAATTTGTTTATTTTAAATATTCCTCTCGATGTTCAATTTTCAACGACATCGTAGTAGCGGTTTATCAATTTTCCATGGATTTCAACGTGTTATTCCAATTTCTATCGCTGCTTGTCGAGCTTCGAGGCACTAATTAACCGATCCGGCGAAGTTAGTCTCCCCGTGAAAGAAGTTTTGACAGTATTCGTTTCGAAGATTTCAAACAAGTTCGGATGAACTTGACGCAGGAATGGTCTTTCCATGCTGCTCGCGAGAAGATTCTAGGAAGATAAAGAGAGGAAATCAGCAAAATGGGATAAGTTGGGAAAAGAGTACAAAAGAAAGAGCATAAATAGATAGAAAATTATGTCGGAGGTAGGAAAGATTACGTTGGGAAAGTCAAGTGAAGATAATGTTTATGGCAGGCTTCAATCATTTAAACGCTCTCTCCAAAAATATTTGTAATTGTTCGACCGACGAAGATTTTTCCTCAAAATCGTATCGTATTTAAGAATTTGCACTGTGTAATTCTCAAATTTTTAATTCTAAAATTAACTTTTAAAATTTAAGAGATCAAGAGGACTTCTCTATTGAACTGCCATTAAATCTACGACGAAATTCAAGTAAGATAGGTTCTATGCAAGATAAGAACCAACTAAAATATGATTCGAACTCGAAACTTTTCAACAAGTTTGCGTGCCACATTGCGGATTCCAAGAACGTAGTAACTCTTCTTTTCCATTTTTCTGGCATGATTCTTCGGACGTCGAAAAGGAATATGATAGGTTATGGGTAGCACGATTTGAACTGCAGTAAAAATTGCGCACGGTGAAGGGTGTATTGGGAGGAGCTGCCAACCAACACGAAATCGAACGAAAAAATGAAGAAACTCGGGGAAAAGAAAATTGCTGACGATACCGTTGTGCAACGAGAACATGTTTGTTACGATCGTACGTTACGATGTTAGTAACGATCTTTCGGAGGAAAAAACTAACGAAAAGATGGACACGATACACCCAGATGGAATCGATGAATCGATCCAAAATTGGTAGAAATTAAGGTGATAATAAAATTTATCAAAAAATTTACTTTATGAAATTTAATTTATCAAAAATTTTATGGAGAATATCAAAAAATTATTTTAGAAGATATTTGTCAATACCTTTTTACTTTCCAATATATTTAAGGACACCTGGAAATTGAGATCCGTAGAAACCTCTGTTAAAGAACTAGGCAAAGCTATACGATAAATAAAACACCAAGCTGTTTTTGCAGCAAACAGTACTTTATGAAATCGATGATACAAGTTTCAGAAGTCAATAATGGAATTTTACAGTTGTAAATTTACTCAGTACTCAAGAACTTAATCTTTTTAACTATCGCAGGATAAAAGTGACTGACCTGAAAAATGGTCTTATAAATCAGTAACGATCTCCGATTCTGCTTATGCTACGGAATATAAAAATCTCTTCCAAACTTTATCTTTAAACATTCTTCAAACCATCAATCATCCATCTATAAAGCTATATATCACCGAACTCGCTATGTCGGCTTCTATCGCCGTACGAAAGTCTGTTATAAATTAAATGTCATGTCCTAAAACCTTTTTTCATCGTTACTATTTTATAACTGAAATAATATTAATTTTATTTCCTCAGTCTTACTTCTCCAACTTGCAATTTTGTTCGATCTCTTTTAAAGCGTCGTTACATTTAATTTCTAAAACCTTTTTTCGACTTTTACGCGTTCTGAAAAAGGAGAATCGGGTAAAAACGATGAAAAAATAATATTCACGAAAGCAAGCAACAGAGCAGTTACTTATCCCATAAATTACGTACGAACGACGAAAATGCTTGTGCATCCGTTACTTGGTTGGACGGTGTTAAACGGTAAATTCCAGGAAAAAACCGTAACAAACCAAGGAACGCTTGAATGGTGACCCGGTGATTAATTCTGGACAAGCTCTGTAGAACAGCATTAATGGAACTGTCTCTCCATATGTCACTGGATCTTTCCGCATCGTAGTTTACATCGACTTGTCACCTAAAACGAGGTCCGTTTTCGCTATACAGTTATCATTCACGCAAACATACCTATACACTACTGTGCAAAAATTTTGTACCATTTGCGAACTGAAAATGATTCGTTTCCGCAATTACTGTTACTATCACTATTACGACTATTTTAACTTTATCCGTAGGTGTCTTTCAAATAATCATTGCTTTGAAATAATTAACGATTAGTTTGGAATAATAAACTTAAAAGTAAACGTAAGCGTCTTCTAAACCTATATTTATTCACCGCTATAAAATCACTAACATAAAATCAAAGAATTTTATGGAAAATTGTAGGACAGAATCAAGCGAGGAACATATAAAACAAGGAAGAAGGGAGGAAAAAAGAAGGACTGTGTTGAGAATTTAGGTGGACGGATTCACCGACTGTCCGGATCAATTGGACAGTGGCAAGTATTATTCGGTGTACGGATTCGGGTCCAGGAATTTGCTTCGAAATCCATAAATCTCGGCCGTCCTCTCGTATATACACCCATTTCTCGTCGTCGTACAACCTCTGTCAACCGACGTTCTCGTTTTCTCCGTTTTCACCCTCGTTCCCGGACACTGTAATCTTTCGCCTCCTTCCTGTGTGCGCCAGACACGATTCCTTTTTCCATCCCCTCGCTCGTTTTTCCCTTGTATTCTTCTCTACCCCGCGTATTGTCGCGCGTACATACCCTCGCCATGTTGTGCTGTTAGCGATTCTTTTTTCTTCCTATGGTCGCTTTACGTGTCTCTCTGATCGTGGTTCAGCCTGGATAATTGAACGCTTCCCTTTTTCAGCCACGTAGGGGAAGTTCTAGGGGACTAGAAAAGAATAGCTAGGGAAAAGCGTTCATGGTGTATTCAGAAAATTTAGTTTATGGTAATCAAGCATTTTTCCGTGTGTCAAGATAAATTACTCGGAATTACTCAAAGAGATATTTTCAATTTTTCCAAGTGCAAACTAACACATTAAGTAATAACAAACACTTCGCTTCGGATGTTTCCCATAGCATCAATTCCCTAATTTGATAATAGAAAGATAAATCTGTATAAAAAACGAAGAAATAACAAAGACAAGGCAACCAAAAAAAAAAAGAAGACAAAACGGACAAATAACCAAACATTTCATAAATGTACACGTGTCAGTGTTGAAACAACTAAAATAGAACAAACTCGTTCGATTGCGGTGTTTTCCACCGGCACGATGAAGAACAGCATGCGTCGATCGGTCTTTCATTATTGTGTGATGATTAAATATTTGCCGATTTGACTGGCGGAAATACCGCGGAGCAAATGAAAAGCTGTTTATCGGATTCCAAGCCTCATCGATCGAAGCGGTTTTTAGATTATTAGATTAAAACACTATTTTTTGCCCAGGGCCGTCTGCAAATTTTCGTCGAGCCGATATTATACGTCGACATATATTGATAGATGTCTATCAACGTTCAATTTCCAGTTGGGATCCACTGTTTTTTATCGTCTCCTTAGCAAATTCTATTTAAACGGTATTCGAATGCTCGCACTTTTTCTATACGATATGAGTTTATTCAAGAGAATGAAGATATAATATCGAATGATATATTTTTACTCCTTTCTTGTACGATAACAAAAAGTTCTGTATAATTTTGTATAGTTCTATCTTCGTAGCATAATTGCAATAGCAATCGGAGTAGATTTATCGGTGCGTAACAAATGTTCTTGAAGAAAGTATGCTATAAGAAGACTTGAAGAATAATGGGTGAAATTTCGTTTTAACCGGTTTAAAAGCGAAAGAAAAGAGTTTTGGAAGTTATTGCGGTTAGCGACAGACTTTTATTCCGTTTCGTTAAATTTATTAGCATATTCTATAACTTTTGATTGCGTGCGAAAAGACGCACAAACTGTAATAAAATGGGAGCTATATAAAGCTGAAAAAAAGGAAACATACCGTAACATTTAGGAATATGAAGGTAAGTAATCAGAGATGTTCGCTTGTAATATCAGGGCAAAGTGGATGGAATGGCTAGTTAGTTCTCCATCAAAATTTTTAATTAAAATCTCGGCCAATCGAGAATATAATGATGAAAGTTCGTAGAGGGAAATCGTTTCATGCAAATTATGTTTACGCGTACGCAGTCAACGCGTAGCCTTTCGTTGAAATATCCTAAATTCAATTTCGCTTGTACTCGATCGATAGTATGTAAACAGAGCTGTACAAAAGCTGCTCCAAAAACCGTTCGAACTCATTGAAATAAGCGAAACACGATGGAACAAGCGCGATTGTCAGAGAAAGTTTTCACGATGATTAATATCGCTTTATACCGATACCAGCCGCATGAGAATTAAATCAGTTGTAGTCTATAATGAGAACCTATAATGCGAGACATTTATTAGGTTGCACATAGATTGAAAATGCTAATTACTGGAATACTAAAAAGTTTCTAAAAATAATTAAAAAATTCATCTCGTTTAAAGTATTTATGTACAAAAGAATTTATGAAATCGTAACCTGTAATTTTCGAGAGATTTAAGAGAATGCCCAAACTTTATAAACACTGTTTAAATCACATGAAATAGATTTATTATGTTTGTACAATATATCCGTACTTCGTTTCGTGTTATTAACAAATTTAACACAGAAACTCATTCGTGAATTGCAATTTCCATACAAACAAGAACTTTCCAAGATTTCCTATCTGTTAAACGCGACGTTGTACCAACATACGCAAAACTTTGCACGTCGTTGGGTAAACAATTTCCTCTATGCAAAATCAGACAGTCAACAATGCCCCCACTTTAAATTTTTATTGATTTTCGGGTATATTACAGAACGGGCGGTATTTCATAAAATTTTAAAATCTGAAAGTTGAGTTGTTATTGAAAAAAATTGTTAAATATTTGTAATATTTCGACCAGATTCTCTCGGCAACAGTTGGAATAAATATTTGAAAAAAGTTGACCAGTACTTTGTGTTACGCTTTATGATTAAAACATAAATTTACTCAAACTGATAAATGTTGCAGCATTAAGCAAATTTGTATATTTAAAAATCCTGGTGAAAACGTGAAATATCTTCCAACGAAAATTATATCGGGACTAAATTTCCAGTTTGGCCTATTAATTGTCCAAGTAATTAAGGATAGATTACATCATCGTAACGTATGTGCATCACAAGGCGTAATCGATCAGGCAACATCAATGGCTAGAGATGGTCAATTAACTATCAGACGATACTATAGCGATATAATGGGAAACTTGATAATCTTTTGGGCCGAGTCATTATTGCGAGCTTCGTCACCGTTCTTTGGTTTAATGAGTAGATTGCATCATTCACTACGTAATGAAGGGGCGAGGGAGGAGATATTGCACAAGATCCGAGATGGATCTTGAATCGAGGAGAGCCGCGTTGCTCGATTTTCTATTCATTATATGTCGACTGTAAACCGTTGTTTTTCTTCCTCAGACAATTTTCTCCCGATTTATTTCATACGAATGTTTTATTTCCTACAAAATGTTTCTAATCGTATTTCAAAATTAAATAAACCAGTCTAAAATAAAACGAATATATAGAATAAATTGCATTTAAAATAGATAGACACACACATTTTGATCGCAAGAAAATAACGTATCATTTCCTTTATGCGATTTTTCTACATCTTTCTACGTAACTGACTAAACGATTTGACAATGAGTAAGTAGTATCGAAACGTTACTAGTCAGGCATAATATTACACAACCGAAAATTTCATGCAATAACAAATATCAAATTTAATAATAATTTATTAATAAATTAAACAGATTAAATAATAATATTATCGTAACCACGTGAGATTATTTCGATTATAACTCGCTTCTCCGATACTGAAATATTTAATGTCATATGATCAGATCATATTATGTATATTATACGAATTTCTCCGAAAATCCTAGCAATCTGATTGCTAGATTCAGAATAAAGATCAATTCCACAATGGCCGTCATCGAGTAATGACTAAGTACGATGAATCAACGCCTATCGGCATTTTGAATATGGTGGACGTTCGAGACGTAAATTACATCGTCAGGAAACTTATTATTATACGAGCGAGTTACAATTACGGAGCATGCAACTTTCTGCTGGATGCTACGTACTACTGCAACTTTCACGGGGTAACACTGTCTGCTATTATCTGTTTCTAACGAGAAACCGTTTGTGGACGTATAACGTGGCCCCTTATCGCGCTTGAGGCTTTCTCCGCGCAATGTCCAAAACTTTTTATCATTATACATATATACTTACAAACAGGCAAGCACGCCGTTCAACTTTATAGTTCACGGGAACGTCGACTAACTGTCGAGCAACTTCTGCCGACAGACCTGAACGTGGAAATCTTTGTTAATTTTCACTCTTTCCCCTTTTTCCTTTTATAGATCTTTCCACTCTTGAGAGTAGTCGACACGACGGAGTTGAAATTTTGTTGATCCATCAAAACAAAGTACTAATATGATTCGATAGGAATTATCGATCTGCTTAGCTTGTCGTTTATTATTTAATTACTAGATAGATCTTTTTAGATCAAAGCTTTTCATTTCAAAGTTCGCATACTGTTTCAAACAGGTATTAAATAGTTGTATCATTAACTAATCCATAACAATAAACTAATAATAAACTAATAATAATAATAGATATATATATATAATAATATATCTATATATATCTATATATATCTATAATGATCAACTAATAGTTCATAAACTAATGCATAATTTTGATGAAGATACGAATAAAATCATTAAAATTGTATTATGCCAATATTGCGTATGCATATTCATCAAATTCTTTTAACAATTAATGAACATGAATAATAAACATCGACCAGACATTAACTTTGTTCTTTTTAAACATGAATACACATTCACTATATGATTTACATATGGATAATTAATTTCCACGAATATTTTATAACCACTATTCATCCGTTCGTTCCAATTTAATACTATTTACATAAATTATTTGGTCTTATACATAACAGAAAATTATAATAAAGAGTTTATCAAAACATATGTGTTATTTCATGAATAGAAATTAAATATATAAAATATAACGAGTATGAAATATTGCATAATAAATGTCGGATTAAAGTATAAACTACGTAATATAATCTTCATTACGTACTACCGTTTGCCTCTTTCACATGCCCTCGATATGATCACAAATCAGTTTCACAATTTCCGTATCTACCATCCAAATAGTTACAGTACACACAGTAACGTTCTCATAGCTTGTGATTCATCAGCGAGGCAAAACACGATCGACGGTAGGGTAGATGCTTTAGAATCGTTAGATTCTCTTCGAATGGGACAGTTACAACGCAACGATAGGTTCAACGATAATTAATTTCAGCTAGGTCGCGCGTAGTTTCTATCGTCCCTCAGGTAGGTCGCGCGTAATTTCCATCGTTCCTCGGTTTGCACTTCTCATTAGTAAGTAACATAGTTTTCGACTTAAGGCTTAACTCTCGATAAACTTCGACGTGGCTGGTCGTACCATCTGACGTCGAATTCGTTTAGAACAACGATCGGGTGGCATTTGCATTCAAGTTCAGCTGCGGAGCATCTCACGAACGACATGCTAAAGCGGAGCCGAAATTAATTATCCGCTACACTAAGACGATACCAGATTATTCATTCTAATGATTCGCTATACATTCCTATATAAATCATCATTCCTATATAAATATATTACGGGCAAAAGTTCCAAATATATGATCCGTCAAATCGAAAAATTTGTGAAACATGTCAGTTTAGAATTCTACTGTCTTAGAAAATTTTTTTACACAAACATTATGACCAAATTTTATTTCTTTTACACTTTAGGGAGTCGATGATTCAAGACGATAAAATAAGCAGAATCCATTATCATCTCAGGATCACTTACTAATTATTCATCGATATCCGATTGCCTAATATTAAATTTAGTGAGTAACTTTCATGATAGAATCGTGTATATAGTTAACCTAGGTTCTATAGTTAATCTGGCAAAGGAATCATTTTCTATTGCTCAACATGGTCAACTACCGTCTATTATTGTACGCGTTTGAAAACTCGCGGTTGTGAGCGGGCTGACGGAGGAAAGGAGTTGCAGGCCAGTCAGACTGATTACAAAGTGGACTGAATTTATTAAATGCGTAACTATTAAGGGACTGTCCCTCCTAGATATGATACACAATATCGACTTTATGTCATGTCTGACGGCAAGACCATGACCCTTGAACTTTGTAAGACGAAGATGAACCGTACTCTACGACTGACTTTGCGTATGTATTCTGGCGGTTGGACCACGAGTCCTGAACTTCGTGAGACGGAAGACGACCGTACTCGACGAATGAGTGATTGAACCATACCACCACCTGGGGGTGTTGTAAGACGGGAAAACAACCTACTCTTGATGACTGCTCCTTGGCGTCTCTACCTTTCGTGTGTGGCGGTCGAACCACGACATGACAACAGCTCTTGAGAATAGACTCTACGCATGTGCTCGTTGTGTGCAGCGGCCAAATCCTTGGTTCTCGTAAGATGGAAAGCAACAGCATTTGACGACTGATCTCTCGCATCTACGCGGCTATTGTCGCTTAAGATTGGGGTGAAGGATAAAGTTTGCTTCTTTCATCGGGTGGTTTATGACACTGTTGGCTCGTCAAGAATTTTGTGGCCTAGACCGCTCTTAGGGCCTAATCAGCAGTACCATAAATCATTACCTTTTCAATGGTCTTGGATAATTATCCTTTAATTAGTTCCATATTAATCTAGTAGGCAACTTCCGCGATAGAATAGTATGTATATCGTTTTCATTAACCTGGGTTTTACAACCCTGTAGATGAATCTTTCTGCACAGTTCAATTAGTGGCGCATGACTATTCGAAAATTATAACCCTCGATTCAGAAGAAACCATCACTTTGTCGCGACACCCATTTTGCACTGTCAAAACCAATGAAGGATCGACCGTTGCAAAGCGAAACTACAATGTGACGTCGGTCGACATTGATTGATGAAAATATGTACGCGTATTTCGTTTCTATGTGCACGTTATATCGTGTTTCGTTATTATGAGATTTCCTATTTTAAGCTAGGACCATACACGATGTGACTCGATATATCGAGACATTCATATTTGTTCGCAGTTTCCTTTTCTATCGTATACTTCTCTACAGTTCCTGGGATAAGGTATAACATTTTTAAAAAGCGAATCGTTTCTAGGATGTTTGTTCGAATCTAAAAATAAATCTTTTAAAATCAGGTTCGATAGTACGGGATTTGATAGATGGATGTAATATGGCTTTGAAACCAACACTAACTGGCAGTGTGCTGAATAAGCGATGATATAGTTTCGATACGCCGGAAGAAGATTCATGTATTTGATTTGGTTTACGTAGATGTAAGAAATGAAATTAAAAAAAAAGAGAATAATTTATTTGGGAAAGACTTTTAGAGGACAAAAGAAGGAGGAGTTGGTTTACAGAAAAGTGTATAGAGTCTACTCTGAAGCCTTGATAGTTACTCAATATGTGTAGATCTTATCATTAACAGTTAATTGTCTATTATTTGGTGTTTTATTTTCGAAGAAGCACGACTCTAAAATATTGCCAGTTAATTCTTAAACCTACGCTGTCCTTGAGAATGCGCTACATAAGAACAGCCAACATTCTGCAACACGCTCTTAAAACTACCTATCTCGCAACAAAATAAACCAAGCTCTGCCGTGACGAAAAGCAGATTTTCTGGGTTACTGGCCTACATTAGGAAGATCACAACACCGCGTGAGCTACTACGAACCTCAATAGAATTGCGTGGAAAATTAAAATTTCATCTCCAAGAAAAATTCGTAAAAATCAGTTGCTGTTACAGCTGTTAAACCCATCAAAAAATTAATCTCTAATCGTCTACACCAGCTCATTTTAAATTCTCCGAGCGTTTTCCTTTCATAACATTCTGAACTCCAAATATTTCCATTTTCTGTGTTTCTATGAAACGTCATCAGAATTTGATGCGTGAAAAACAATCAGCCAGGAAAAACATGCGACAAATGACGTCCCTGAAACGCGACGAGACGTTAGACCGGAAGTTGCGAAATCCCGTATCACGGACGCGAGGAGGATCCTCGAGGAAGTGGCAGGGCAGGGCAGGGCCGTAGCAATGTCGCGAAGGTTCGCTCGACACTGGTATAATACGTTTCTGGGCGTCGTGCCAGCACTCCCGGGAACAGCGTTCGATCCAGTTCGCATCGCCGCGAAACATTGACCTGGTTCGACGAAAATTCCTAGCAGACTAGGAAGACGAGACTGAACGGGGACGCCACGCCGCGCCGTCGAGAAAAATGCTTTCCATTTTTGCTCGAATTTATAATACGCGGATACAAATATTAGACTTCATTTGTGCAATGTCTCGGTTCCTATGAAAAATATCGGGACACCAGTCGTTTAGAGAGTCGTTTGTAACTGAAAATCGCTTATAGAAGTAGATCATTTTTGTCCTGACTCTTCGTTTGGTGGTAATGGCGACAATTGATGGGATACATGGAGACACAACGTCCAGAAATATGATCGTATCATCGATTTACTGGAAGACTAATGGTCGTTATTTCGGCCGAGTTTAATTTGTTAAAGTTCGACAAAATCGTCCCAGGGGACGATCTTTCCTTTAAAACAGAATTACAATTACAGAAGGTACATTATTAGTAGCTCAACCGAAGATTGAGTTAGTAAAAGTTTTGTTGCAGTACAACTCCAATGAAACCGAGTTTCAATATCTATTGTAACCTGTAATTACATCTGCACGTTTCGCACTGTAGATTAATACAGATGGTGTTTAGATCGTGCAACATTTATCATGAACTCGCATTTAAAGATACATGCGTAACGAGTTGAGGAATATTTTAAGAAAAAATCTTCTACCTATGTAGATTAACACTGAAGGAAGAAGACAATTTCACACATTTAAAATTAATTATGATCGCCATGAAAAGAAATGTTTCACTGAAAAGATAACTAAAACGATTCAAATTCTTCGCACAAATGCCAATGACCCTATGACCGATACTAGTATTTTTTCGCATTTAAAATCATCAGAGAGCGAGTTCGATCAAAAATAATTTCCCAAGTATCAGATCATCCCATCGGTCTGAATTTTTCAGTTTAATTCGCAAAAGGGACCGAGAAGAGTCGCATATAACGAGGAAGAAGAACGACGATCGAAGGGTTTTGCAGGTTCAGGAGACAGTCAGAAAAAACTAGCATGCCTTGGAATAACGCAAAAACATCGCAAAATCAGCTTCTGCTTAGTGGTAATCGTGTAAATCGATGGAAGCTATGTAAAACACATTCTACATGTATGTACGCGTATATGTATAGACGTATACGCACAAATACACATACACATTGAAAGAGAGAGAAAGAAAGAGTGGGAGGGAGGGAGGGAGGGAGGGCACAACAGGAGACACACGAGCGTCGCGTGTCCTGAGTGTAATTACAGACCCAGTTGAATAACGCTTTCCCATAGCCTTGTAATCTTGCGCATAGCTCCCATAAGGGCACCAAAGTTCCTCCACATACGTTACGAAAGTGAACGTGGTACGGAAATACGTTCTGTGCATATTAACCGGACTAAATTAAGGCCAGCTTATTACAGCTGGTGATTGAAGCCTTTACAGCTGTGTAAAGGGATTCGGGTATGAACCGGGTTTTGCTTAGACAATTGTGCATCACGTGCAGTTGCTTCGATTTCAAAGTCGGGGAAATCGAAGTTTATGCACGCTTCTCGTGTTTGCGAATTCTGTTATTTGATTTGCGTAAAATGAAACATTGTTTTCGACGAGTGATGATACGGGTTGTTTTGATTGAACGCAGATGTTCTTGGTAGAATTTCAAATTTCTTGGCCATTATGGTCATTTGCCGTTTATTATGAGTGGAACTTTAGCTGGATTGTAGATCGTAGAACCGTTCATTTTAACGATTATCACAAACAATTGACAGAGAAAATAATACTGATTGTTAATTCACAAAAATAAGAAAGTTGAATCTTTGGAAAACTGTAACGCCATAAAAATGTGTTCCTAATATGTTCATCCTGGCGATAATAAATTTTTAAAGAACAAAAGGAAGTGTCAACCGTAAAGCTTCCTTTACTTGAACGAATATCTACTCGCCGCTGCGTGGATTGAATTTGTTAATTGGATTCAGATTGTAATACAAAGACAAAACAAAAAGCAAAAGTATATCCGAAGGATTATGACTTTTAATTAACTTCACGAAAATTAGACATTTTGTTGAAACTTGCTGAGATTAATTCCGATATAATATAAATCAAATACGAATTAAAAGAAAAATGCAATAAGTATATCATCATATTTTCTAAATGGTATTGGCGAAATTGATTGCCTTGCAGACAAATTGCGTTGGAATTGGAAACTGACTGGGCTATCTCTGTCACAGTACATCGATTTCTTTTAATAATAATTGAAGCTCCGGGTAAAACGGTCATAAACAAATGACGAATCAATCGTTTCCAGTTGACAGCACGTATTGGAGCGTGCGTTTTATCCGCTCATCCTTTAATAATAAATCGCGTTTAACAATCGAGATAAATATTGCGATTGCACACTTTTTCAGGACGAAAATAAATTGCATCTGCGTACAACGAACATTTTTTACTAATAAAAAAATCACCAAGCTTTAAAAACCTTACTCAATTTGTAAGGTTAATATAAATAAAATATCGTTCAAAGTTATAAAAATGTTCTTTTCAGAAAATGACTAATTCTACATTCTTAATTAAATATTAATTACCAAAAATATCTTTTAAAAATTAATGTATTCCTAATTCTCTAGAATAATACTGTAATATATATCAGTCGTAACCCTTTCTCTGGTTTGAAGCTTTAACCGAAACAACTTTAAACGCATTTTGTCGAGCATTTGGAGCGTGAATGATAAAGTAATAGAATAATCTTCATTAATGCTCGAATCACCGATGCATCGTTACAGGAACGATGTTACGCGAGTAATGGCAGCGCACATTATATTGCATTCCTAAAATCCTGAACGTGATCAAAGATTCAATAATGGCTACGATGTTCCAAAGCGAGTATAAAGTCCACGTTCCACGGCGCAGCCAACATGGCAATAATAACTATACACACGCAACTTCTATGCGATCTTCGTGAATCAGTTTCTTATTTTTGATCCTTAAATCGAAATATTTTCAAACAGATGCGTATTATTTCAGAAAAGATGTTCATTTATCACAGCAAAACACTAAACTTCAATCAACATTTCTATATTTCAAATACTCCATAGTAAAAGTTTCTTTCTCCAATTTCCTTCTCCAATTTCATTCTAGAATTTTGTCTCCCCTTCTAATTATCGTTGGCTGATTATTTATAATACGAGTGTCGTCCAGAAAGCAATGCCCATTTTGAAATAACAACATACAAATGCATTTTGAAAAGTTTTCTTCATTTGTAGCTTTAATACATACACTGAGTTATTTTTCAATAGAACTACCAGTCCTATTTGAACACTTATCGTAACGTTATACGAGTTTTTGGATACCTTTGTCATACACTTCTGCCGTCAGTTCACATAACCATCGTCTTGCGCAGGTCTTTAAATCATCGTTTCTTGTGAAGCGTTATCGACCAACAAGCTTTTTAAGTTTCGTAAAAAAGAAAAAGATGGTAATTTGGCTCGTTTGATGCGTCTATCATTTGCAATGATGTCGCAAACACATTCTTAAACACCTCTGTAATGAGGGACAGGAGGCCGGAATGCTTTACGATCACACACAGTTTTTGTCCCTATTGAAGTCCTACACCCATCGTCTTACTAATGATGCATCCATAACTTATTATCGTAAATTGCTATAAGTCGGTGGTGAATTCCTTTTGGAAGAATATTTTCAGCGTTCAAAAAGCGCGAAAGTATCGTCGACGGGATTTTCAATTCGCATTGGCATTTTGAACGTGTGATACAACGACAATATTAAATATTTAAACAAAAAATTTGATATGACTTATGTCAATATATGAATGAAGCTAGATAACCTTCTGTAAGTACATTCCATCGTCTTATATGGTTTCTATACGTAACGGGTACTACTCTAAAGACGACCCTCGTATTAAAGATATTAGCTATCGGTATGGTCATCCTTTATTTTGTTGTTAAAGTCACGCGAAGTCTACCATATTTGCTTGTTAATTAAAGGACCAAAGACTAGTTGAAAGTGGTATATAACTATGCTACGTAAGCTGCACATGTATCAAGTTTATTTAACTTTTACACTTTGTCGTTGTCGCGTAATAAGTGATAGAAGATGCGCAAGGGATTCTACGCGTAGAACGTCAAGTTCGTTAAATAATTTTGGTAATGAACAAATTTTGTTAATGAAATTAATATTGACAAAGGAGAAGTGTTTGACGGTACCCGCTATGTTGTAGAAAGAAGCAGCATTACTGAAAATCAAGAAAATCTAAAAATAAATAATTAGTAATAAATGTCAAACAAAATACACATTAAATTTGTATTCGAGAAGGGATCACCAACTAATGTCAATATCAACGAATATCACATAAATTAAAAACAATATTAATCGATGTATACACATTGTCAAGCTGACTAATACCACGAATCGCAATTCCTAAGCGTTCTCGCGCATAGGTAAGCAAACGTATAGAGAAAATTTGAGAATCGATTTCGAGGTAGTATGGAGTTGGATAAAAGGGTGGCAATCAGAAATCGGCGATTTCGAATTCTTTTGTGTCATTGATAGCAGGTACGATTTGACTGGGCTCCCTTTTGCAGCCGTTCCGCTGCGGACAGTCACATTTGAATTTAAATAACGCACCCCGTCGTGTCACTGTGCTGCTAGGACCGGAAACTACGTTTCGAGGTCGGAAAGGAGCCTCTGGCTATTTGTACTCCAGCAATACCCCTTTGTATCGACCGCCTCAAATATGCGAGATTTGTAATTAAACTCGCTATAACCGACAGTGAATTATTGTGTTACCGGAATTACGTTTTCTACCCCTTTCTCGCGACAAAGGACCTTTTCGACGGTGATTTCTTCACGCGTTGCTTACGTTACACCTATTCAATGTAAATAACAAAAAGCAATTGACGTGGAAGAAAAGAACAGGGTCCTTTGCAACGATTGCATTAATAGTTTTAGTAATGTTTTGTTGTTTTCCTTTCGGGACTACGAAGTTATACAATAGTTGTTATTCTGTACTTAAACCAGCTTATTTTATTTTACGTTATCTGTGTCTAGATTTAATCGTCCTTTTCTATCCTATTCTTATTTTATTTTTGTCTATACACCAGAATTTTGATCTTTACTACACCTGCTTTACGCCATTTAACTCCTTAACCTACAACTACGGGCATAGCCCGTAGTGCGATGATCGGGCCAAACGTAAATATTACGAACATAGCCTGTAGTAGATGATCGAACGAAACGTAAATATTACGGGCATTCTCGAACGTAAATCGTAGGTTAATCCGATGTCGTTCAGTCATTGTCCGCAGGGACAACGTATTATCCTTCTCTAGGTGTAAACAAATGTGCAGCAACGGTGCATGTACAGATGTATTTATGTATGTATGTAGTAACAATCGTCTGTCTTAAGGATAATTATGTTTCGAAGATATGTAATGGAAAACGTGAAAAAATGTTGTTTAGGTAAATATCAATATAATATAAAATATAAAATAGATAAATAAAAGTTGAAGAAATTGGAAGTATTGAAAGAATAACGATACAATTTATTACTATGTAATTAAATTAATTAATTAATTAATTCTATAATTGTAATAATTCTATAATTAATTTTGTAATTAATTCAGCAGTAAGAAATTAATTCCTGTATAACAATTAGGTGCTCGAAACTGAATAGTGGATAATCCACACTAAACAATATGTATGGTTCTACTCTTATTGCAAGCCTATACTCTTATCGCAAGCGTCATTTCCTCACTCTGCTTGAATGTATGTGACACCACTAGCTCGCGTCTTTGGCTTCAAATCTGCCCGCGGGCGTCGGTGTGTTCCCTTACCCGCCTCAAGGCTTGCTGAACGACATTGATCTAACCTATTGACTGATACATCTTTTTTTGGCTTTACCTTCATTCCGTTACTTTGCCCCTTCCTCTATCCTTCAGCCCTTTCCATTTTTTTCTTCTCTAAGTTCTCTACTATCTATCCACCCGTCCCCTCACCTCTTTTAATATCCCCTCCATGTTTTCCTGCCATCCTCCCGATTTTTCCTCGTACCTGCCGCATATCTCCAACACGTATTCCCATGTCTCCTCCTCTTCTCCACATAGCACTTTTTCCCCCTTTTTTTCATCAATACTTCCCTCCACTAATCTAGTTCCGTAATCTGAATCTTACGATTCTCCTCATTTGATTCTCGTTCCATGTTTTTTTCCAGATATTCTGGTATTCCTTCCGCTCTTATTCCCATGTACTATTTATTGTATTCTGATTCGCATACCTTCTTGCCTCTTTCTTCCTTCTAATTTCCTCTCTCTTCCATTTTCTCTTATTCTTCTACCTATTCTACCTATATATATTCTACCTATTTTTACTTTCATCTCCTCCACGATCGCACTAATATTATTAATGGAATGTATAAATTGTAAGCTTTAAGTTATAAGGAATTAATAAGTTTCATTTAAAATTCCGATAATTAAATGCAAAATTCAATCTAAAATATCATAGAATCTTTCAATAGATTTCCGTTGATATTCTGTGAAGATATTTATTAACTTTACGATGCAATTTTTTCTGCAACCAGTGTTTCATTTAATTTTCGCTATTTCAATAGTTCTCTAATGTCTGATTCCTGTTCGTTTTCACGAAAAAGAATTTACGCCTGAAACTACCACAGAATCTGGACTGTTCCTGTTATTTGCACTTTTCCCCATGAGACACGTAAACGGCAATCCCCAAAGTGCAACCGCACGCGTTACTTTTAATTCGATTTTCATTGTTTCAATGAAATACCGAAATTGCACCAAAAAATTGATTGCTTTACTGCGACCACACTTTACGCTGATATCTCGTCGTTTTATCGCTTTATTTCAACAGATCGTAAAGCTACGTGAATTTTACCTCTTTTTTCCAAACGGTCTGCTTCGTTTTAAGTCTGTACTCGTCGAACAAACAAAATTATTCTAAATTTCGCCGCACACGTTCAAGTGCAAAAAGCAGCGATCTTTTATTTCCGTAGTGAAATATAAAAATTGTACAAAAATTTCTCGCTTACTCGTTGTTTATCTGAAATTTATGCAACATTTTTTTTGTTTACACAATATATGTAATAACAAATATATATATATTAATAACAAATTATATATTAATAATAATATATTAACAACAGATTCAATAAAATAATATAAAACAAAAATTGTGTATCTATTATTTCCTTATAAAACAAAAGAAACTTTTGGGACAACCTAATAGATGTTAAGAAATAATTTTTGCAAACGGCAGATACGATTTTTCCTTATTTTCCTGTAGTAGAAACAGTGACTCATTGATCAATTTTCTACGAAGATCCTGTATTTTATACTGTACCGGGATTGTAACGGGGATCCAGAATCAAAATACACGTTTCACTACTACTGATGTCTTGTGAAAAAATTTTAAGATCATTCCCTGGTTTTAAATTATGCTCTTGAATAATATTTCATCTTAAATAATATATTTCTATTATGATTACAATAGAGACGTGTTCATTTTTGAGTTCTTCACAGCAATATCAATGTATGTGCATTATTAAACACGTATCAACGTGTACATTTCGGAAAATATTTTGCATTCCAGTTTCTCAGAAAGAGGTATTAAAATAAATTTCAAAATATTATCGCTGGTATAAATAACTTATTCTTCATCTAAATGATGAAATATTCCTGATGATGTATTTAAGAGCGGAATGTTGAATGAAAATATTGTCTTCATATAATTTATTACTTTATAATCAAAGAAGATGAACACGTTGTAATATTTCAGGTATTTGTATTAATAACACACACATATAACACACACAACGAAATAAATTACTTCGACAGATGCATTCGTGTAATTCGCTTTATTAATTCGTCATTAGCAAATGTGAAAAAGGAAAAGAAATAAAAATACAAATTATATCAAGACAGCTAGAGTTTACATGGACTCCAATAATTTGAGACACGTTCGGCAAATATATTTCCCCGACTACCTCCAATGAAATTCGTTTATCTGCATAAAACTGGGAAAAATCGAGATCGTAATCTACTAATTGCATTGAGCTTGTCGATTAGGTCGTAAGAATTTGCAAGTACTCGGAATAGGATTTATGATGGACTAAACTGTTTCCAATTCATCGATCTAAGATATCACGAAAAGGAAAATTTATACCCTACTAACTGCACCGGAAATCGGATTTACAACTTAAGAACTGTTTGAGATGTACCGGTCCAACAAATCCCCGGAAATCGTCTCTCGTAGCTATCCAAAATGCATCTTTAAACTCATCCATTTACAATCGAGTTCGGCGATGTTTTATCGAGTATCCTCGCTTCGCCTCTTTGAAATTGCGTGCCATTATACCTATATAGGTATATTATCTCACCGCCATTTTCTAGCGATCGATGATACCGGAGAATATATAACCATACGTAATCATAATTCCTAATAACAATAACGAAAGGAGGTAGTAACAATGTACCATAACCAATTACAATTATAGTATTAATATTAATTATAATTATAGTATTAAGTTGCATATAGAAATACATATTTTCTATATTACTGAATCACGTGAATAATTTAATTTCGATAGGCAAGTCCCTCGTTTTTGATCCCCCGTATTCCATTTTCGTAGCTGGCACTAACTGAATTACCAACTGTATCGCGAAGTGTATTGTATCCAGCACGGCTGAAAGCGAGATGAGCCTCCGTGTTCCGGGCTTTTCTTTCTCTCCGCGATTCGCAATTTTTCTCGTTTCACGATTTCCTGTATAGTACTGCATCCTTTCGGACGATTAACTCGTCGCAAACAGCTTGCATACGTATCACGGAGACCTCGTTTCCTCTACGTAGAATCGGTTTAGATATAGCGATTTAGGGAGACGTAGTATATGGTAGCGTGTTGTGTACAATTGTAAGAGCTAAAATATAGTAGCTGATGAATCCAAATATAATCGATAATCAGTAATTAATATGCAGCTTCTTTCAATTTGTTGTACTTAGACTCGTTTATACCTCTTACATTCATGTAAAAACAGGTCTTTCTCTTTTCTCTTCTTTGGCTGGTACGCTGAGTTGAATGAATGATAGTGTAGTATCGTGGACAAAAAGGCCTAAGAGATATCGGGATAGTTTCGTAGAAAAGGCTTACGTGACCCTGGCCACGAGTGGTTGCAGAACATGTGCGTGGTGAGTCTAAGAAGAGACAAAGGGATGCTAAAACAGTCAGTGTCAGTGGAGAAGCCAGAGAGTGTGAATCAAGAAGTCAGAGAGTGCGAGTTGCGTTGTCGGGATAGTGTTGCTAGTGTCACGACCGACTCACTTTTAAATCCGATGGACTGATGACGGAGATAAAGATGTGGCGGCACTCGGCGACAATGTATATCGCCGAAGTGCCTAATGAGCCATCAATATCCCAACGGTCCTTCCGCCGAATGTTCGAGAAGAAGGTGTGCGTGGCAACGGTCGCGGACGCCTAACAAACGCGTGAATAGTGATGATATTGAGGGGTGACAAAGGAAAAAGAAACAGATCCGATCGAAAGTCAAATTGTAAGACCTTCAGTCTTGGAAAGTCACGGCTAGAGTTCAGAAGCAAATCGTAATTATTGTAAACCAAGTGTTAAAAAAATAAATTCTCTTTTTATTTTTTTTATATTTTATTTTTCTTTTCATCTTCGATTTCCTTTTTTTATTTTACGTGACAGTAGCGTTGTCGTGAGAGTGAGGTCCGCGTGAGAGAGAGAGAGAGAGAGCGTTGGTTCCGTTGTGACGAGAGTTGCAAATTAACTATTGAGTTGTCTAGATTATAGTACGTTATTGTGATTAGTTCACGTTAAACAACCATCATTCTTCTGTTTAATCAACACCTGTATAATCTATTTATTGTAAATAAATCATCAATATATATTTACGATATTACAACAGTGAAAAGCGAATAACAATTTTTTATCGAAGAGAATGTAATCTGATCTTTCAGGAAGTTCAATGAAGATTCCTCGACAAAAATTAGCAAGCTCTGGCTTTGTTATCGGGTCAAAAACAACAGCTAAAGATTCGTGCATCATAAATCCGGAAATTTAACAATCCCGTTACGTAGCAACGATGAGGGTCTACTAAATCTCAATTCCCCGTGGAAAGTGGAACATCTCCCGACGATGAACGTGTGCGTCCTTCAAAATGCATCGACGAAAGGGAGCAAAATGGTGGTGGCTTTTGCACGATGCCATGATTTAGAGATACGAGCGTTTCGTAGCATGTAAATCCTCCTGGTATATCCGTGAGAAACGATGAGGAACGTCCTCCATTGCTGACGCGTTAAATCGTGCGATGGAACGAAATACATTCTCGCGTTTGAAAAATTGCCTTGTCGCGAGCCACCGGATTTCCGCTCGTTTAGGCCTTCGAATGTGTTAATTGCACTGTGAGGAACAAAAAGATCCACGAGGGAGAACATGATCCGCGGTTCAGGGTCACGTTTCGCGTCTCATTATTCGCAGCCTGGTAATTATAGTCATAGACAATACAAATATATATATGCAGTTATAGTATTAGGTTGTCCGAAAAGTTTCTTTCGTTTCATAAGGTGATAATAGATGAACAACAATTTCTGTTTTATATTATTTTATTGAATATGAATTGAATATTGAATTGAGGTATGATCCATTTTGTTATATTTCTATTATTTTGTTCGTGCATAATTCAATAAACTAATATAAAACAAAAAACATTGTGCATCTATTATTTCTTTATAAAACGAAAGAAACTTTTCGGACAACCTAATATATAATTATATATATAAGACTGTTATATATATAAATATTGTAGTTACATATATACAAATGTTTGATCCGTGGATATAATCAAGAATAAACTAGTTCAAGGTAATTTAATTCAAATTCCACTGTGCTCATTTATTATCCAATAATACTTGAAGATTAATCTTCGATGTCCTACTGCAAGAAACTCGCAAAACAATGTTTTGTGTATGCGATACGCTTAGAAATAACAGTTGCATCTGCGAGCCTACAATTATTGTGCAACTCGAAGCTCGTGATACTATGGTATGTACAAGTACCTATATACATGTAGGTACAGTATGGTAAATACGATGTTGTTACGCGTATGCGTCGCAATAGACCGACATACGGATAAAAAGTGACACATTTTCATGGCGATACGGGGTATTGGAAACGTAGAAACACTATTTTCGAACGCGACGCAAATTCGTGATCCTTGAAAATTGCTGCCCCCCCCCCCTCGAATTTTCCTATCCGCGTAACGTCACTGAATCCGTTCTATTTTGACGCAAAGATTGATCCTTCTTATTGGATTTGGTGGGTTTGCTTCCAGGAGATATTCCTGAAATTCTTTATAAATTCGTGGACTTCTGGAATGAACTGAAATATCTTTTCTAAACTTTCGTTAAAAAAGGGAAGATTACTTTATTAATCTAAATCGAAAGAAAATGGAAAAGAAGCTATCCACTACAAATTGAAATTTTTTACAATTAATGATCAAAACGTAATCGTGAAAAATGGATTTAAACTTTCGCCAGAAACTTCTGTATGTAACGTGATAAAAATTGCAATAATTAAAAAAAATTTTAGCGATATTTTTTAGATTGAGGTAGATCTCAGCAGAGCTAACGGAGAGAAGTATTATCTTTCTTCACTCGTTTCCAACAGCTGCACCAAATCTAGTTATACCGGAGGTGAATGGAATTTTATCGGCAAATAGATCAGATATTACGTAAAAATCCTCTTAGTGGCACAATTAGATGTACGAAGACGTTTAAATTTTTTGTTAGACAAGTCGTTACGGATGATCGTAATACACTCATCAGATATTTAACGATCTAAGCTTCGACCTAAGCTAAGCTGAAATATGACTGTCATTAATTGCACTCACTTTAATATTAAGTAATAATAAGAAGATAGAGATGTTTTAACCCAATAATATACAAGGTTTCAAGTTTATAATTTTTCAATTTTCAGAAAACCAGATTCATGCAACTTACATTACGTCTAATCGTTACATTTAATATTAATTCCAAATCACTTTATGCCAAAATGAAAAATTAAACGCATTGTTTTGAAGCGATTACAGTTCACCAGACGTTCAAAGGGTCATACATATTTATATATATCACATAAAAATAATCATACTCATAAACTACATTGTTTCCACGACACTTCATCAAAACTTTGTTTTGCTATCTCGATTAATCAACGGGCCCATTAGGTAAATTGAGAACTATTCTAGAATATGAGAAATGGCTTTTCGAGACCGTAATTATACAAGACGAGGAATCGAAAATTGTCAGTGGATTAATTAATTGTAAGTGTAGAGAGTGCACAACCGAAGAACGCAATTTTCCACGTTTCCGGGTAGTTGAGCGCTTGAGGAAGCACGAAAACTCGCAACCTAGCCAATTGACGTTTCGATTTCGAGATGCACAGAATTCCGACGCGTCGATCTACCTACTGGTTTGAAAATAGATTAACCTCGATATCAACGCATTCCAAGGAATTTCAAAGAATCGATAAACTCAAGGTACAATGATTGAACTTCCCTTTCTCTCTTCTCGTGTACTCTGCTCTCATCTCTTGACGTAAATGTTTCAGCATTAATACCATTTCCAGCCAGGCGCAATTCACTCTGGAGTATGTTCCCGTTAACATTTATCGTGTATTATGATGTCGATATATTGTGTAATAATGGCATCACTGGACTGAAGTTGAGTATGTTTTAATAAAGGTAATATTAGGTTAAGTAAAAAGTTCTGAGCGTTTTTCGCTAGATGTCTTTAGTGAGCCATATCTCACGATGTGCACATCGCATCGAGTCATAGTATACACCGATTTCAAGGTGATATTACGCATCAAAAAGGTTCTTTGTCAGTTTTGTGTTCGGTGAAGCCAGTTGTGTGTTACAGCGTTCGAAAATGGAGATAAAAAAAGAGAAAATTCGATACATTCTTCAGTACCACTACGACCAAGGTGAAAAGGCGGAGCAGGCGGCCAAAAAAATTTGTGCTGTTTATGGACCCAGTACAGTATCGAATGCAACAGCAAAGCGGTGGTTCCAACGATTCCGTTCTGGTAATATGGACGTCGAAGATGAGACACGCTCTGGTAGGCCAATCGTCGAAAATGTGGATAAAATCATGGAAATCGTCGAGTCGGACCGGCATGTGAGCACTTATTCCATTGCCCAGGAACTGAAGATTAGCCAGAAAACCGTTTGGAACCATTTGCATAAGGCTGGTCTCAAGAAGAAGCTCGACGTATGGGTGCCACATGAATTGACGCAAAAGAACCTTTTGGACCGAATTGATGCCTGCGATTCTTTGTTGAGACGTAACGAAATCGACCCATTTTTGAAGCGGATGGTGACTGGCGATGAAAAATGGGTCACATACGAGAACAACAGCCGAAAAAGATCGTGGTCCAATCGCGGTGGGCCGGCCCAAACGATCGCCAAGCGTGGATTAACGGCCAAGAAGGTTTTATTGTGTGTTTGGTGGGATTGGAAGGGAATCATCCATTATGAGCTGCTCCCATCGGGGCAAACACTTAATTCGGACCTCTATTGTCAACAACTGACCAGACTGAAGCAGGCGATCGACCAGAAGCGGCCAGAATTGGCCAATAGGAAAGGTGTTGTGTTCCATCAAGACAACGCCAGGCCGCACACATCTTTAACGACGCGTCAGAAGCTCCGAGAGCTTGGCTGGGAGGTTCTATCGCATCCGCCGTACAGTCCAGACCTGGCACCAAGCGATTATCACCTTTTTAAGTTTTTGCAAAATTTTCTTGATGGTACA
This sequence comes from Bombus flavifrons, assembly GCF_040668555.2. Classification (NCBI taxonomy): domain Eukaryota; kingdom Metazoa; phylum Arthropoda; class Insecta; order Hymenoptera; family Apidae; genus Bombus; species Bombus flavifrons. The sequence goes on from NC_138455.1 coordinate 1,169,522, forward strand.
AAACTGGCCTCAAGAGAGGCTTGTGAAAATGAGCTGGTCAAGTTTTTTACCAATAGGGACGAGGACTTCTTCAACCGCGGAATTATGAAATTGCCTTCAAAATGGACAAAAGTAATCGAACAAAACGGCGCATATTTAATCTAAATCGAATAATCTTGACTATGTTAATTTCATCGTCGAAATAAAGCGAAAAAGCGCTCAGAACTTTTTACTTCACCTAATAATAACGATACAACAAAACAAACAATAACCATAAACTGTAGTATTGTGGACGAAAGGCCTAAGAGATACTGGGCGAACTATAAACAATGTCGCGAGAAAGCCGAAGTGCCGACAGGCCCAACAATATATCGTCCGTCTTTCAATCGAATAGTTTCGCGGAAAAGGCCTGCGTGACCCTGGCCACGTGCGTGGTGGGGCTAAGACAAAAGACAAAGGGATGCTAAGGGACAAAGATGAATTAACAGTCAGTGTTAGTTGAGAAGCCAGAGAGTGTGAATTGAGAAGTCAGGGAGTGCGAATTGCGTTGTCGAGAGTGTCTTGCTAGCGTTGTCGAGAAAGTGTGGTTCGCGTGAGAGAGAGCGTTGGATCCGTGGTGACGAGAGTTGTAAATTAACTATCTAGTTGTCTTAATTATAATACGTTATTGTGATCAGTTCACGTTAAACAACCATCGTTTCCTGTTTAACCAATATTTGTTTAATCCATTTATTGTAAATAAATTAATTGTAGTAAAGATCCTACAAAACAATGTAACCTGAAGTACGATAATATAAGACTTATAGGATAATTGTCCAAAGGAAAGCCTGCTACTGATTAGAATTAAAGATTCTGATTGTCTGTGTGAAATCACATGTGTGCAATGCACGGAGACGAATGGCTATTAGAGGTCCAAGGCAGTTATGTCCAGACATCGCTTTGGCTAGAAGTACGAAGCCGGCTATTTAATCCGGCTTTCATCTTTTCCGCGCAAACCATTGGTGGTACCGATATTGGTCTGTCTTTTATCTCAAATCGTTGATGGCACATTGTTGTTGACTTTTCGTTATTGAGATATTTCATTAGAAGATTATAATTAAATAGTTTGCGTTATCAATCGTAACTTGTAATAAACACAATTTGGATTTGTGGATAAAAATATTAAATTCTTGACAATTCTCTAACAAGTATTCGCGATAAAATTATTCGTAATAAATATAATATCGAAAAATCGAAACTCTCGTTTATGACTCACCGATGGAAAGAATCCAATGATTCATAACGATGGAAAAATCTACTTCTACGTGACACATTATTGCATGGTGTATCGTTATCTCGTATTTCTTCGTTAATAAACCCTTCAAAAATATAAAATATGTTTGCAACACAAAACTGATTTTGTTTTCAATTTATCGTAGAACATTTAAAATAACATATAACGTTTAAGGAATGTCGGTAAAAGATTTATCAGCATAGAGAAATTTGGATCAATAGATCCATTCTCCAATTAAACTAATTTGCTTTCTATTCACTGAAGCGAAAGCGTAAAAGTTCCATGATTCGAATCACGTTCGAAATTTGCATCTCGATCTACCATCTTAGAAAATGAATTATCCAAGCTTCTCGGTCTTGTCATTTACGACAGTCACGAAATCACTGTTAAATGCATGTAAACTAGCCGCGGTCGAATCATCCGTAACGAGAAACGAGATTTCGGAATAAATTGTTATTAAGACGAGCTACCAGGATCGATTATAGACGTTGGATTATTGAATTAGAAATTTGCCTCCACCGCCATTCGGGGACAAACATTTGCATCGATAATTGCAACCACGATCTTATCACGTCCGTAAACAACAAGCAGGATTAAAGAAATAAACAGAAAAGCAGATTATATGGAAGAAATGGGAATCTCGCGAATATTTTTAACTTTGCTAAATTTGTGAATAGTGAATTTTTATTTTTTTATTATTGTTATTCTTATTATTATTTTTTTGACACTTGTATAAAGAAACCAAATAATAAACCTTTGTATTCGACGCAGACCAACAAATTGAGACATAAAGATGAAGAACAACCAAAAAACAACCAATCTCGTAGCATAAGGAAGAAACAAAGAACCATGTCTATGAGTTGAAACAGACTCGTAAAATGCTTGAACGAAAGTGTTAAAATATAAATGGTATTTTTCAGCGAAAGCTAAATCCAGTTGCAAGACGGCGTCGCGTCAGAGCCAATCGCCTAAGGCGATTCACCTTATTTCATCTGGCTCCAATTGTACCGGTGTTTATCTTTGCTGAAAACCGAGGGTAGGTCTCGTGGGAAAGAGAGACCGGCTCGTCAATCTACAATCACAATCGAGGGCAGTGCAATCGTTAACCAGTTTATCGCAATCGATTTTGAGGTGAATGACTGGGTTTGCGAGAAATTCACGAAAGACAGATTGAGCGAAACTGAAGGCAAGCCAGACGATCGCGCATAATTTGTCTACCCAACGGGACGATTGGATTTGCCGCGGAGATCAATCGTGGACGAGTTATCTGTTTACGGAACGATTAATCCGATTGCGAATCGTCGCTCGGCCCAACACTTCTTTCGCTCGCTTAATGTTATTTTAAGTGGGTAAACTTGATGCCCCGATCGATATTAATACAGGTGAATTATTCAAAATTAATTTATTAGCGTTATGGAATCATCGAGTATCGCATTTTAATTATTCAACTATTAGATTTTTGATCATTAATTCAGATCCGAAATAGCTATGTTGTATCGAGAATCGGATTGAACTTTTGCGTTATAGATACTATCTTTAATGATTGATCGTTATGAGGATTAGTGTTTATTAATTGTAAATAGACACTTAAAAATTGTTGAGCCAAAAATATTCTTTGTGTTATGTAAGTGAAAAATCAATGAGACACGACGTTCCATTCTTTAAAACTGTCGGTTCCACAATTTCCATAAGTAGATTATTATCGAACAACACGGATTTTTGCAACGATTCAAAAGCCATCTGAATTCGCTCGGTCTCTTCTTCCCGATCGAAATTCGATTCGCGCAACGGTGGAAACAAAAGAAATCGACGTACAAACATACGAGGATCCCTTCATTGAAATGAAATTTTAATGCGATCGACAGAATCCTTTGGCAATTAGCATTCGTAAAAGGAGTAATTGGCAGGCGGCGGCAGCGTTATAATTTTTCTATGCGAAATTAAGCCGTCTCTCAAACTGAACGTGCACGGGCATCCATGAGATTCATAAAGCGTGCCGTAAAACGGAAACGTTGCATTAAACCGTAGCGTTCCCGTGTTTTAGAAAAGCAGCCGCATTATGTCGTTCGGTTTTAATTAACTCAACGTCGCAGCAGAATACAGTTTTGTTAAAGGAAAAAAAAAAGAAAATAGAAAAGATAATCCCGTAACAGTCGGACGTGTGAACGAAATTAATTGAAAGCGTTTAAACGCCGTCGATTTTAACGTTGTGACGAAATTCGAGGGATAGATACCTTGCACGCCTGACCGCCAATCCAATTTAATTTTTTATTGTCGGTTTGCGGATTTACACACGAAATACAGAATAATCCTTTTTTAACGAACTATTCTGCAATTTTCAATTGATTGTGAGTCATAATCATGACTCTATACTTATAATTATAAGTTCAGAAGCATATACAATTTCATACCACGTTTTAACCTCATACAATAAATAATAAAACTAGAAGATAATGATGATGACATTTTGAAACACTGATTGACATTCCGGAAACAAGATTCTTCGTGTGACATAGATTAATCTCTAAAACCGATACGAAGAAATCGTGGATGCAGGTTAAACTTCTCCGGACGATTACGGCAATTAATTCGTTCGCCAACAATTTTCCATAAAAAGATAACACGAACCAACTTCCTACGTACAGCCGAACTTTGCAAATTAAACCACTCCAAGATAGCTGCGTGATCGCGATTAGAATTGCGCACGTGGCAACTTAACTTGCAACCTAATTCGAAGAACATCATGCTACCTGGGCCATGATGTACTTTTCGATAACATGGATCAAAGATACGAAAAAGACATCATTCTAATTATTCCTTTAGTAATTCTACTTTACGTAAAGAAATATGTAATATTACTTAAAAAGTTACATTCAATTGATCTGTAAAACAATAAACAATTATTGAAACCATAGAGCGTAGTGGTAATATAGAAGGGGAATATTAAAGATTATTAGCATAGCCGAGTTAAGCAACTAGTATCGTCCGTGACTATTAACACGGATTTGCATGAAATCGGGCGAATTTCAAGATTAAACGAGTATAGCGGGAATCGATATTGGTTCGAGTAACTTGAATCGCGATTTACACTCCAGGTAGTATCGTGCATACTCTATCTAGAAATATTTATCTAAAATGAAAATCAGTGACCTTTCCACACGCGATTTATCAGCGAGATCGACACGCTGCTACAATTAAGGGCTGAAATCCAACCGAGTGCGAGCCAAATAAATATAACCTCTCTGAAATCCTATCTCATAGAATTCGACGCGTGGCCGGTAAATAGACTTGCACCAATAGTCCAGGGTACTTTAATTCGACAACTTATCGCCTCTGTGTGTTTCCGACGAAAGCTGCCGAGATTAATGTCCATATTAATTCACTTTTTGGCGATCAGTTTATCTTTGATAAGTAATATTACGAAGAGAGGTCTCACTCGATAGTAATGTCTGAATTTTTAACAAAATTACGGAATTTCGATGAATTTTGAACAGTTCGACAATCTGATGATCAGCTTGGTAAAGATTTGACGATAGACCGAAAGCAATCACGGTTAGCAATATGTAAAATAATTTTCTAACGAAATCTGTGTTCACGTAGATAAAGAAAATTATACACTATTGACAATTTGAAATGATTATTAAGCGGATCAATAATTTTCAGGAAAGTCATTGGCTAACTGAGATAAAATATGGTTAATATACGTTGTATAAATAATAAGGGCGAACTAAAATTAATGAGCTATATTGCCTGATCAAAGTGATGTTTCAATATGATCTCACTTTTTACTGATTTAATGTTGACTAGGGATTTGCTGCTGCACAGCAGCAAAAAGTAATACATAATTCTGTATAACGACATAATCTCGGTAAATTCGGTGGATACATTTTAAGTAAATTGCTTCTATGGGGGGCGCATGCAAATTGCGATATTATTTAAATACAACCAGACATACAGTTTTTATCCTCTAAAGAATTAAAATATTCCATTATACGATTTGGAAGTAAAACTGAGAAACTATCGTACTTGGAGATAATTTTAGAACTTGTTTAAATAAATAAATGTATACATATATATATATATATATATCAAACTTGAGCCCAGTTAAGAGTAAAACTTTCAAGCCTTATAGATAATTCAATCAGGCTTGATTTATCGATTTAGCACTCTTAACAAACTCAAGTCCTACCAGTTTGAAGGAGATTCAGCAAAAAAGAACTGAAAATACTTCGATGATGCTTATATTCATTCAGCGTACAATTAAGCGTTATCAAGAAAGGGAAACGCATCTCACCCCAGTTAATTTTTTTAATTAAAACATTTTCTTCTCTGTTGCACACACCTGCCCTTTTATTTTTCCCAAAATATTCTCATTTTCATTTAAGTATCACATTTATTCTGGGATAGAAACGATTGCTTTTAAGAATTATTCTCTAATTTTATAGAAAAAAGCAAATTTCTACTCGCACCCTTCTTTATTACTATAAAAATATGGATTTGCAAGAAGATTCGTGATTTATTGATCATGAACTATGCAAACAGTTATTTCGCTTATCCATCTTGTTACCGAGGCGAAAAATAGTTATAGAAAATAAAGTGACGACTTTATGATCGGTGAAATAGGTGAAAATCGGAAAACTATCCAGCTCGGAAATAAACACGAGGAAATTCGTTTGTTCGATGTACGGTGCATGGTAGTCAGAAACCGATTAAACGGCTGGATAATCACCGTGTTTGAGAATAGCCTGATCGGATAATGATTTCAGTTAATTAGCTCTGAAATCCCCACGAGTGGACGGCCAAAGACTAACACTTACATTCGCGCGACCTGTACTTAAGCTCTTTTGCTGGATTAGGCCATGATGAGTGTTAAACCAGAATCGATTTTGTTTCGATTCCATTTGTTTTTTTTTTTTCTTTCTTTCTTTGCTAAGAGTAAAAGGATTTTTCTGGAATGACTGGCGTAATTTTGAGCGACTGTTAATTAACACTAATACTTAACCGTATTTCAGAGATAGATTTTTCGAAAATAGGTCGAGGATTAAAAAAATTGAATATGATATGAATGATGTAATATAATGTATCAGTCTCACAGCAGACTATATAATTTCACGCGCGCACAAAATTTCACCGAATTAAATACGTCCTTACAAAAAATGTTCTACGAATATTAATTTTAAGCTTATCAATATCAATTCTCTCTCTTCCGATCGATTGAAAAATTTTACATTTAATTCTTGTATTGAAATTTTTTCAAAAATAACATTGACAGATTTCATATGATATTTTACCACCGTTTTACGTTTCACGTAAAAAAGCCAAGTCGACTGGAAGCCGGAAATCGGATAAAAGAAACACTCTCCGAATAATGCAATTTCCGTTTGGCTGCAATAACTAGATCAAACATCTCGAGCAAACGCTAAAATATTCGCTCTCCAGCATTTCTAACTTTCGACCGTGTTAGGATGGTGAAACACGTGGCTCCAACGAAAAGGAGTATAATGAAAAAGCGATTTGATCCGTAATCTGAAATCCGTGATCGTTCGGTTCACATGTGAAACACGGTGGCCACGTTTTACTTATTCGGTCATAAAACGATCATATGCTACAGAGCGAAGAGTTCGGCTCGTAAATCTTGATCTGTGAAAGTTCGGAAGGGAATTTGATGGACTCGATAGGCGGTGAAGGAAGGAAATTGTAAAAAGATCTTAGTTAAAAAGAGAAATAGACTTGAGTAGACTTTATTGCGAATAAAAACGAAACAATCGACAGTAAACAACGAATGGTACTTTAACTATTTTATCTATTGTTTTTTATGCATAGCTAGTGTGTCCGTCTTAAATTCCTGCAGTGTAAAACGTATGAAAAAATGTTTCAGAGGAAAATCATACGATAACGTTTATATGTAACCATTTAGAAACAACATTCGTACCGAAATAAGACGATACATTATTTAAGTAATGCCTGATTCAGAATTCCACGGATTCTGTAGAGAGTATCTACTTTCAGCACGAGCTGTTTATAAAAAAACATCGCTTTCTCGAGGGAGTAATGAAATACGAATGAATATTGAACTACATTGTTTTTTCTTTTTTTTAAGAAAGTCCGTTTAATGTTTCATCTTCCGGTATAACTACTGATTAAAGCAAGTTTCGGAATGATGCGTATCGCCATGATTTTCTTCGAGTTTTCTCTAGTGAAATTGCGAACAGAACTTTCGAATTGAAAGAAAATTCAAAGAAATATGGTAGACATGATATACTTATATAGATATCATGAAAGGAAAAATTTAATAGATAACTGGACACAAGTTTTTTGTCACGAGCAGTGAATAAGTATTTGTTAAATGGCCTTTGATAGAAATACCTAAATTTTTACAACTTATGTAATTTCCATTATTCGTTCAACCCGATTGGGTGTAAAAAATTGCGACAGCATCAGAGCGCGAACAAGTCGTACTTTCAAGTGACAATATCTATTGAAAACACTCGTCATGTAGCTGAAAAGCCGACCCTCGATTACCCCTTTTAATATTCGCAACAAGGAAGTTAACACTCCTTTCAATCGATCCATGGGTAAATTCCCTTGCCATTCAATGTTCGCACCTTTTCACCCTATCGAAGCTCCACCCTCTGGTAAGCTTTCTCGATCCTCCTTTTATTCGAGCCTTTATAGTGACCAGGAGCAAAATCTAATCCATGGCACGTTCCTTGAGAGTGTCACGAGAGATTGATGTAAAACAAGGACTGGTAAATCCGTCGAATCGATCCCTTGTGAAAATTCGAAGAAAAGGAGAGGAAAATGGATCGAGCGGTCGATGTGGAGGGTTGCTTTCGACCACGACAAATCACGTTGATCTCAATCGGATCAGCTTCATCCCTGTTCGCCACCGCGAATCGCAGGTGTGTCGAGCTGGACTTGCCACAATGTTCACAATCGAAAAGCCCATTTCTCTTATTTCCGTGCATTTTATCCCTCTGCCACGTTGCCCCATCTACCTTACGGCCCTTTTTTTCACCAGGAGTACATCCAACCACTCGCTGCACAGTGTCACTATCCCTTTTTAGATTTTCTAATCAGGTCGGTCTCCTTTGTCTCGTACGAGTGGTAAACTCTAACGAGATTTCAACGAGAAAATACTGCAACGACACTGACGGCTGTCGTATTCTAACTAAGCGTAACTAAACGATGTTGAGGTATAAAGTAACTTTTTTGCGTTACAATAGTGCCAGTGTGAAGGATATCACACACTGTTTGTAATTTGTTTGTAATTTTTCTTTTCATGCAAACGACATATAAATTATTCGTCGATGCTCACGCCACGTTTTTATCAAGTTTCATCTGGAAATTGAGATATTAATCGGGATTATGTTCCTCGTTTGAATGAAAAAAGTATGTTGATAATTATGGAGTGTCTGTTCGAACTTGTTCGTTTTTCGGCTCTCTGCGGTTTTTCTCTCTCCGATCTGGTTTCAATCTTTCGTTTTTGATGACTGTTTGTTTGCGCAGGAATATTTCGCTTCACGGAATATCGAATTATGAAGGAAAGAATGATACGTTTGTTAAAATAGTATCTATATATGCGCAACAAAATAATAACGATTAGTTTGAATAATAATAAATCTTTTTCAATTAAATTTAATTTGTAATTTAAAATTTTGCGCTCGCCGAGTATAAAACTTTGCTAACGGTTCGACTTTCGTCGATATAAAACGAAATTATTTCGGGGGGGGGGGGGGGTCGGACTAGATGATTTTCGTGACAATCACCAACCGCGTAACAAACTTCATTTATATATCGATTTTGCATTCATTTGACTCTCGACTCCTGTCATTTCGCGTCACTCGCATACACGTTTCGATCAGCACATTTGTTTCCATGTTTATCAAACCTCGTTTCTTCCCAACGAGAGGACCTGTTAGCATTCGTTTCATTATTTCGAGACGAGCCTGAAATAATCGGATAAATATAATTTCAGGGCTGGCTCAATGATCAAATGCGTTTCGCTGATAACATTTGCCGTCGTTTCTGGTTGACGTCGAATTATGCACCAATGGATCGCTGCAATGTCGCGAAATCATTCCCGAATCTACCCAACATTTTAATTAAACGTTCTATAAAAATGTTGGAAATAATTGGAAATACCGAGAAGAAAAACAGGAACACCGTTAATTTGTATCAACAAAATCTCCGTATTTCAATCAAAAATTGTAATTAAAACCGTAAGCATTACAATTTTGTCAAATAACGTTGGAAACGTAGAAATGTACCAGCGATTGCGCAGATTACATTGAAGCAGAAAATTAAATATTGTGTGTGTTTGTGTTTGAAGATTTAATTTATATGTTAAACAATTTATAACGTATAAACCTATATGTTTTAGAAATAACGAAAAGAATATTTTGATACCGTAAAATAACGATAAAGAAATACTGGGAGGAACAGAAATATGGAAGAAAATTAATGTTGAAAGCTTTTATCTTTCATCGGGCCTTTAACAATAAAATATTTTTACGTGGAATCGTATTATACGCCCGGTTATTTGTAATGCAACAAAACATTTGCGATCGAGGACAGAATTTTTTTGCGTTTATCTTGAAGTAATCATTCTATCGGATGAACAAACATTTTTTTGCAATGCACGTAAAATACAAATTGAGGCCGCGATCGCGATCCAGATCGATACATACGCGTTCACGTTGATAACACACGCATACACGATCTTCGTACATTGTTCGTTGTTCATATATGTTAGATAACTATGCGATAATCTCAGGGATAATACCATATTTCACGAAAGTTTTTCAAAAAATTGAACAGAGAAAATGGGGTGAAAAAAGAGAAAAAGGTACGTATCAAAGCATAAAATCAACCTACATCTATCTCTAATTAGCACAACAATTTGCTTCTCATTATTATGCGTGAATGAAAAGCGTAGCATGAAATATTAATGCAAGTTTTGCAATTACCGCCATGCTTTTGCAAACATTGATTCTTCCCAGGGAATAAAATTTCCATTCATCATCTATGAAATAAAACAGTAACAAGATAAACACGGTAGAATATAGACCAACAAGAATCTGAATTTTCAACGTATACACTTTTCTACCATCGAAGATGAATAATTAAAAACAACAAAAGTAAATGTGCCAACAATCGACACATGGCAGATATTAACGTCGTTGAAATCTTGGCTAAAAATATCCTAAAGTGCATGATAAGATTATAAGAACTGTAATACAATAATCTTTTTTATGATCGATTTAAATAGCATTTTATTTTATGCTGTTAGATTAATTACTGAGAAAGTAGTTAAGTAATTGTTCGGTACGACAAAGAAATTTTGCTTCTACCAAACACTAGATACTTTTAATCTTTTTATTAGTCTTCTTCTTTTTTGTACTGAAATTTTATTTCTACGATATTAAGTTTTTCTGTGAATTCAGTTAGCAATAAATCTTTGTTGAAAATAAATACTATGAAATGGTTTTGATTTACCGATCATCATTTTTTCAAATTTTTGGCAAACAAAATATGTACCGTGCACACAGTCAAAATGTCTGCTCTGCTTTACGAGAAGGAAAAGGAAGCTATCATTCATCAACAATTTTTCAAGCACCATATTGAAAATTTTGTCGGCAATGAAATTTGCAGGTTTGTTCTACTTTCTGCTTCTACCTGTATGCCAAAAACTATATCTTTTTTCAATTCCTGCATGATTACAGATGCGAGTATATTGCGAACTTTGTTGCAAACGCTCAAAACTTGATTTTCCAAATGAAATTCTGAATGCGTGCTACCTTTTGAAGGGAACTAAAATATACATAAACATGAAATATGGATATGTCATCCTACGGAATTATTTGGGCAGTGGACAAAAAAATTGTCGATCCTCTTGCAAAATTGTTTATAGAAGACAATAAAAAGAACAATCTAAAGTGTAAATCATATAGAAATGGAACTTTGAAATTGCGAAATTGAAAAAAATATTTGTTCCGTAAAAAGATCAGTTTGTAAGCGTACTGATTAATAAACTGACGTTTTTATTGACTAAAATAATATCTGAGTACATATATTCATAAAAATTAGGATATTTATAATCGACAGGCGCACATTAAAAAATTAAAAACAAAAGACCTTCCTAAAAATATGCCTAAAAAATCTTGTGGTGAAGATGAAAAGCGTTATAACGTTATAAATACATAATATGAGAGAAAATAATAGTGCTATCCGAACAAAATGACGATCCGTTGCGTGTCTATCAAACTATATTCTCTCAGGAGAAACGAGTTTCTACGTCATTTCCAAAGCAATGTACAATCTATTCTATCTTTAAAAAAACGGCGTTACAATGGCATATCAGAAAAATCGTCGCGAAACATAATAAATCAGTCGAGTATCGTGATACACGTTGCCCCTGTGAATACATAAACCGCTATCATAAGTACGATATTAAGGTCAACAGGGTAATGGCGTTTACCTTGACGGGGACAGTCGGTCGTGGTTCTATAATATAACCATTATACTGCGTTACGTTGTACGGAGAACGATTTAAATTTTTCCCGTTAGTACAAGTACGATCGACTTAGCCGGAAGGGACAAGTTCGTCCAAGAAAACACAGAGTATTGTACTCTTAAGTAAAAGAATCGAGATCATCAACGGGCAGAGAACTTTGCTGGTATAATTCATTCTGGTCTCTTACCTGAAACAGACAGAGAAAAAAAATATCGTTATGATTGTCGTTTAAATTCTGATAACAATATCTTCTATAATTCTGACAATAACTTCGAATCTATTTCAAAGTGGCTGAATCTATCTTTTGGAAATTTTTTCATTTACTATACTTTACTACACTTTCACTACACACTTTCCTCAGTCCGCTTAACTAAGATTAGACTTTCAAATAAAGCTTTAGAAATCCTTTCGAAATATTCGATATTCTGTGAAGTGTCTCGGTATTCCCTCTGATTGTGTCTTGCGGCACTCAGTAGTTTCTTCCCTTTTTTTCCTTTTTTTGCATTCTGACATCACAGCTTCATCAGTGGTCTGATGACGCACTAATACCAACGCCAGACGATGATACCTTGATGAACGTGGCTTCAATGCGAGTGAAACGTCGGAACACTCTTCCAACAAGGACACAAACTCCGGACATATTATGCTACGGAAGCCTGAGGCGGTAGGTACATATTATCTCTAAGAACCGGAGGCGTGTAAGTCTGAAAAATCTGACTGCCCCGTATAACGAATTACTATGTTCTAAGTTTTGTTGTTAATTCTGAAGTATTCTATTTCGAATTCGATTTAATATCGGCTTCTGAGCTTTCGAACTTTGAATAGAACCAATCTCCATGTAAAATTCTCTTCTCTAAACCTTCCTTGATTCGAAACTTTTCGCTGTTTTACATGCTTGTGTTACGTTCTCTTAGAATGTAGAATAAATTCACAAAAGGAATATTCAATATTAATTGGTTCGGTAAAAGAGATCCATTTACAAACTTGCGAAAGTTTAGCGTGTTCGCTGTTAAATATTAACAGACTTGCAAACTTTAAAAGAGTTTGAGGATTTTTTCAGTTTTAAAGAACAAGAAGGGTCGATCGTCGATGGTACCTTTGGTAATTCGTTGCAAAAGTTTATTACAATATAAAATTTATTAGTTTTATACTGACAGAAGGTTTCTACATTAATACGAAGAATGATATTCACAGAATTGACCTAACAATGAAATCCAACACGTTCGTTTCGCTTTTTCTATTCTCCCACAGTAATATACCAAAGAAAAATATTGCAAAAAATAAATAGGTAGCGTAACGAAACACCGCTGCACGTGTCCTAGTAACGACATAGTTAATTGTCCAAACTAATTCTACTGTTATTAAAACTGTTATTATATAGTACACATACTACTTAATTTATGCGGATACAAGAGTTACACGAAGGCCAAACGATGATACAAGGGGGATAAAAGAGAGGGATAAATTGATATAACACAATTTATCGAGGATCATGTTAGAACAAATAATGAAATATGTGCATCGGATTTATGTGAATACCTAATAGACGTTTTGAGTGTTGAAAGCTCTTGTAAATTTTGCATTCATAATAATTTATTATAAAATTTATATTTTCTCTACATTTTTCATTTCTTCGGTAAAATATAGATGAATTTTAATATTCACAGGAAATTTGCCAAAAATTGCCATCATTCGACACATATTTTTAATTCCATATTGTATCATCACAATATTTCACCATTTAATAAAATGTTTGAAATTCTGAAACGGATTAATCGTTCATATTACCAATTCCCTTCCGATAGAGCGAAAAACAAACAATTCTCAAACAATATATTGTTACAACAGTTTCATTCGTTTAAATTCGATACACACTGACTTTAATATTCCACATCATCTAGTACTACATTATTCCATAATTCCTAATTGTAGTATTACCGTATCGATAAATTAAAAATCTATATATTCTAACACGATTTCTTATTTAATAATCGATAACGATAACTATCCTTAAATCAACGCTCAAAGCACCGCTAATGAACATTCCTAAATGAGCACCAGAATAATCTAGAAACCGAAGCAAATTCTACTTCAACTTTTTGCGGTCGTACATATTCTAGGTACGACGATGCCTCTATTCGGTGCATCCAACAGCAAAAAAAAAAAAAAGGGAAAAAAGGAGAAAGAAAAAGAAAGAATAAATGATTCGTGGAGTCGAACTGTAAAAAAATTTCTTTAAAAGTGGTAACCTACTTTGATTAATTATACGGCCAAGTAGTAATTGCGTGTGGAATGAAAGCTTTGGGCCTCGTAGAGGTACAAATGGTAGGTAACCCTCATTTCTCGACTCGCAACATAATTTTTGCCATTTCGTTCAAGCAGGCTACTGCTAAAATATCCTTTCACGTTAATTTATAAAGGAAAATTCCTAGATGTGGCGCATGCAGTCGAGTGCATCGAAGAACCCGGTCGTTTGTGAGAACGATGCAAGTCGATAAATAAATAATACAAGTTCTCGATACACTCGGACCGTGCCAGCCAACTACTATTATTTCCATACAGAGTCCCATCGAGGTCATGCGTTTCTTCGATGCACTTTTACCGGTAGCCACACGCAGCATCCTCTCTAGGTTTCGCGTGTTCGAGCCACGTCGACCTAATAACAAGGCATTCCCCATGAGAACGTTGCGTTAAGACAACAATTTGCAGGACGACTAACCGCGAGAAAAAAAAGTCGCGGCGATTTACTGCGAAACTATGAACGCGCATCGGGAAATCGTTTCAACGAGCATCAGGTTACTCGTGAAATATCGAAACGAGACAACCAAGACATTTTTCGATGAACGAATAATTAATTTCGTACAATATATTACAACAATGGTAATTCTAGAGCTGATCCTTAATAATTTTAGAATTATGTATAATATTGAAGAAACATGCTACGAAAAAAATCAAAATTTCCAATAAGAACCGACGCTCGATGAAAAATATGGAAAACATCGCTAGTTCGATTTTTATGGAACGCTCGAGTCGCGGGACGCAGAGGCGGCCAGCAGAAAATCGCTTCCGCCATTTCAATTGCACATTTAATTATCGAAAGTCCGCGTCGTACAACGAGGTCATTGCGGTGACCGAGAAAAAAGAAAAAATCCAGAAATGCACTTGCGAATGCGGGTACGTGGCCGGACAGAAAACGAAACGCGACCCAGTTTCGCTTAAACAGCGTGTATACTCCTATACATATTTTGTTCTATATCATGGCGTTGGCCGCTGCAAACGACACGGTGCATCGCGATTTCCATGACTGCCGACGTATCCGATTTCCTTTCTCGAAATCTCGACCGAAGGAAAATCATAATCAGATGTGAGCACATCTCGATGAATCTGACGGAACATTATATTAGCATGGTATCTCTCAGGTTGGGATTAGGTATTGTTGCGTCGGGCAACACTCCACCTAAACCAGGCCACACACCGCGGGCAAGATGGCAGCCAGATGTCTTCGAATCCTCACTGCGTACCCTCAATAGGCTCAAGTACCCTCCATAAATCTTAGGAATTTTCTAGTCGAGGTCCTTCAAACCGAACAGATATTCTTTCGCTGAATTGTTTCCTAAACTTTATTGTCCACCACGGGTTGACACGGGAAAGTTGCCCTTTCTCACGTATGCGGCCTCCCACTAGCGACTTTATCTCGAGGGCGGTTAGCATCCTTCCTTACCCACCACCATAGCAAATAACCAATTAACAACGAAACCTATTTCCCTCACTCTCTTAGCCAAAATCGTCACCAACAAATCCGACACACCCATCCTTAGCTTTCCTCCGCCACAGCATCATCACCGAACTCCACTGATTTTCAATCTTTCAAGCAGTCAACATCCTTTGACCGGGTTTACACCCGTAGATCAGTCACTTACTTATCTTATATATACGCACCAGCGTAACTATCTTCTTTACAAAGTTGTTGGAATAAACTGCGATTTATAACTTGTTATATCAGTGTCATATTCAATTAAACCACCTCTATTATCCTAATCGAAATAGGGGATCGATCATTTCGTGGCGTCGATTATCTAATCGTAACGGGAATTTACGACTCCCGTTGGCGTGCTTCCTCGCGATCGCGTCTCTCCGTGAGTGATCGAACAGGTATATTAGGTAATACTATGTGATATTGGATTTTCCGAATACGATCCTACTCGAATTTTCATGTCATTTTATTTCTTAATCACCTGCATACAGTTTATGATTATCTACGACTGCTTATAAAAGAATTTGTCGAAAGTAAAAGTTTTCTGTAGAATTGAGATTTTAGATAGATTGAGAATTTTTGAAAAATAATTCCATCAGAATAAAACTATAGCGAAAGACAATATCTACATAATGTTTAGTATAAACTTACACAGCTTACTCTCTAGTCACTATGATTTTTCCAAAATCAGTAAGCTTATTACTAGCATTTCCCACCTCTTTGCGTTACGATATTTTTCGTTTAAAAGAATATACGAGATATCAGATGATTATAAAAATCTGATGGAATTTAGTTCTAGAGAGAATTTCAAACAATGGCGCACGATATCAAATTCTTGTACTATATGTAGTACGATTATAACGTTATTCAATTGTATAATATTAAATTCTCGATTATTTGTTATACTATTTCATGTGCAATATGCAACAATCTATATTGTTTGTTCGTGGAAATATTACACGTGTAATATTTCCACGATAATTATTCGATAATTATCGATAATTATTGAAAATTATTTACATACGATTCTCTGAAATTAAGAATTTCGTCCGTTCCATTATCTTCCTTTCGAGTTCCATTATCTTCCTTTCGAGTTCCTTGATTCCCATTTAAAATTGCAATTCGCACGGCATGTATCTACTTATGTACTTAAAGCTACTTTGACATTCGTTGGAAACATTACAACCTCTAACTTTGTAAAGCTGAGCAAAATTGTGAGCAGAAAGTTACCGCGTTTAATCAACTCCAATATTTTACAGACCTAATTCTTGCCGAGCCGTCTTACTACCTCAAACCTGATACTGAAATTAAAAGATCGACGTTTGTATGTTGCAGTTTGCTTTGAAAAGGCCAGAACGTAGCATCTGATTAGCGAAATTAAAAATTACAAAGAAATGCTTTTTCTTGGTATGGAATTTTTAAGAGAATTTCTTTTAAAGTTTCCACGAATTAAAATTTCAAACGAAATGAAATCTAAAAGACTGTTCCAAACGGAGCGAAGTCGACAAAATTTCTTACGTGAAATTTTAATTTCGATTCCTTCACAGATGAAACTAGAGATTCTAATTTTAATTATAGTAAACGATCATGAAAACTACAGAATTGCGATATGCAATTTTCTAGTGCAAACATCGACCAAGTTCCCAAGAGTAAATAAACAACTAATGCATTTTATTGATCTCAAATGCTGCATCGCGAAAATAAATTCACGAAACAGCTGTATTGGAAAAACATATACGTAAAGTTTGTAAACTTGTGACCAATAAAACTAGCTAGAGCTTTTACGCGATAAACCTAATTTCCAAAGCCTTAAATTGTAAATCCTTAAATTTGTTGATTGTATAACCTTTTCTCTGCCTCGCGATACTTAATTTAGAATTTAGACTGTTTCTTTTCGGATGAATTTCTCAAAGTTTGGTAAAGCTTCCAATATATTTTATAGACTATATTTTACATATGAAATCTTATATTAAACTATACTTGTAAACTACATCATATGTAGTGTACAATCAGCAAAGTATCGTTACTCTAAGTTAAATTACATTCTGCCCAAGTTTAAACCTACTAGCTTTGCAATATTTCTACGCGTAATGTATGTAAATTAATTCTATATAACCGGAATTTTGTTTAGCCGATAGGAGAATGATTGTATGGAAATTGGATGATAACAGAACTGATAATTGCTGTACGTGAACTAATTTGTGGCAGTACAAGTTTGTGACAGCAAGATATACCTAATAGCGCAGTGGCAAGTAAAAAAAAAGGAAAGGTAGGGACATTAATTTTCAAGTCATACAGTGCTACAAAGGATTTAGTAGATAAAAAGATAGAGATTCGAATTTCTAATTCAATTTCCTAATTTCCAAACTA
Source organism: Bombus flavifrons (assembly GCF_040668555.2). Lineage (NCBI taxonomy): Eukaryota > Metazoa > Arthropoda > Insecta > Hymenoptera > Apidae > Bombus > Bombus flavifrons. The sequence continues at coordinate 1,187,414 of NC_138455.1, forward strand.
ATTTGCCAACCCTACAGGAAGCCCCCATAAATTATTCTTGTTTTATTGCAAGTTAGAGAATGATTTCGCAATGTGTGTCAGGCTTTCAACTAGTGATATTTTTAATTAAATTAAATTCGCATCGCGAGTTCTCAACTCCGCCGTAGAAAGGTTTGCACAATGATAGCTACCGGGAAAAATTTCCGAGTTTGAAACGGATCCTAAATTTTGTGTTCACGAATTCTCTGCTCAAATTGCGGTTGCACAATGCGCGGTATTATGATGCATAGAGTAGGAAAATTCACGTAGCCCGTACTCGAAATTGAATTAGCAAACGAGGAAATAAGCGAGTCATTCAACAACGGAATCGTTTGTGTCAGGAGGCTTTTGAACAGCGGAAAAGATCGTTGGTGTATCCAAAATCTGCGAGAATAATTCGTTTTGTACTAAAGAGAACATCTCTGTAATAACGGCAGTTTTCAGTGGAGTAAAAAGCGGTATCCCGGCTATTTTCACGGAAAATATTTATCGAGAGGATAATTCCCATTTTGGTTGCTTTTCTTCCTTTTCGTTTCGTTTTTGAAAAATAGGAATAGGCTATTCGAATCCAGTTCACGTGTATTTTTGGAATATGTTAAACTTTTTCCATGTAACCTTTCAAAAGAATTCAAAGAATTAAACTCCCGTTCGATTTTGATAGAATGATATTGGAAACTGTATTTTGATTTTGCAAAATTGGTAATACCAGAAACATCGAATGATACTTCGAAGTAATTAGAGAAATTAATCGCACAAACTTATTCTTTCAATTTATTTTTAGGGTCTTCACAGTTTGCCAATTCGGTTAATCTCGGATCTAGTACGCGAGAAAACACATTGAATTTCTGGTAGCAGGCTCAACCTATTTAAATTCCATGCATTTATGCAATAATAAAAATGCAAACTGTTCGCAGTTTATATAATTCTATTCTATTAGTAACTGGAAGGTACACCTCCACGCGATGTAACAATGTCCACCGTTTGCGCGAGTATTAGACACAGGCGATGCTTACAAAGACCACGGTTTGAATAAAATAACAATTCCTTTATGTTTTAACAGCGTTCGTTAATTACAAAGCATAGGAATCATTGTTATCGTCTCGCGTCTCACACAATGTAGGTATAATGCATTAATAAACTAAATACCTTGCTTCCATTTCAATTTTATAAAGTTTCATGGGAGATTGGAAACTACTGCATTCATTTATGCAGTTTGTTCAAATTAATATTGGAAGATATTAAAGAATTTGACAGTTGAGAGGTTTAAGTCCCATGCATTTAGGGTTTTATGTTGTATAAATAAGTTGATGCATTTGTCTTACCATTATTCCCAGAAATAAAATTTATAAAAAAGAAAATAGTCAGAGTGGACATCGATGAAAGAATCATTTATGCAACAGACGTAGGAACAAAATGATGAATTTATTACAAAGTACAAAAAGTCCAAAGAAAAGCCCCGTAAGATTAACGAGCGTTGGTTGACAAACCACGGACGAAAGTCTGGCAGTGAATTTCAACTACGAAAAGGGTTTTCAAGCGTGTCACCGATGTCACAGACTGTGGATTGTCCGCCGATGGACATCATGAAAAATCTACCTTTACCCAGCGAACTTCAGAAAGAGGCTGGTTTTTATTAAAACCTAATGATCGAGCGCGTATAACTTCGCCGTGGTTAAAAGGGGAAAAAAGCCATTTTTTGTTTGACGTGGCTCTAACAGCAGGGATCAGAGCCTTTGAACCTTTTGCGGCCAGTCAGAATCGATGGAGAACGCTAGGGAGGTGAAAACCGTCAACGTACTTCATGGTTTTCGCGTCTTTACGAACTTTTTAACGAAAAACTGAAATAATAAAAAAACACATCTTGGTTTTAATTTCGCTGATTACAAAAATTGGCGACGAGTACTTTCTTTGTTTCATATATGTGTATTGTCGTATAACTCGTATCACTAGTAAAGTCGAGTTCAATTTGAAATTAAATTTGAATCAAAGAGCGATAGAAACGGAAATTTAGCAGCTCCAAATTTTCATGCAAAAGAAAGCTCACACACGTATCAAACAACGAACCCAGCGGGGCTATACATATATTTCCAGTAAAACGCTAGATTCCTGTTTCGTTAAAATAATTTCATTTTACGAATCGAAGAAGACTCGCCACTATTTTAAACGCAACAATCGCGGTGAAATGAATTAAGAAATCTTGTATTACTGAAAAATTATCCAGCTTTCAAATACTAAACACGCTGGGGAATTAATTGCATTAACACGAAAAAAATACAAAGTGTAATCGACTGGGAATATCAAAAACGAAGAAGCTGTTGTTTTGCAGATAATGAATCGTAGAAACGTGAAAGAGTAGCACTGGCGCACAAATTAAAAAATTACACGGATGTCGCATTAAAAAATTACGTGTAATCAAGTACCAAAAGTATTCTGTAAATTATTAGGTGGCACAACAGCCACGTTCATTTTTCCTCGTTAAACGTCAAGAAGATATTATAAATCTTAATTGCCTGGCATTTCGCCGTTGAATATCGACAACAATAAAGATTTGACTAAACACATCAATACTAATCACGTTAACGGAAAAGTTTCGGAATGCCTGTATTTTTAAATGTGAAAGAGAACAAAAGGCTACAAAGTGCTCAAAAATCGACAGAATTGCGTTTTCCCTTCTTTTTTCTCTTTCCCTTCTTTTTTCTCTTTCCCTTCTTTTTTTCGTTTTTGCCGAACATATGGAGTCAATATCGTGACGATACTACTCTAGGGAAAAGTTATTTCACGGTAAATCAGGTCGAGACTTTTAGTCGCGTACTGTGAAAGCAATCTATCGATGGGTTCAACCTTGTTTCAAATCCTTTTTTCATTGTATTCATTTCTACACTTTAATAAGATGCTAACTGACACGATTGCTATTGGCGTTGCTTTCTGGTGTATATTTATTCGAGGAAACCCGTTCATGCTGTGCAAGAGAATTTCATTTCTCAATAAAATGGTCTCGATGCTTAAAGTATTTATTATACATAGTGTTATTTCTTAGTCTTTATTAATAAAATCACTTTCGACATAATTACTTTAAAGTAGTTTCTCCGAGGTTGATATCGAACGATCGAAAATATTCAGATTAGCGCACGTAAATCTATTTAACCAGAATATTTGCCAATTACAAGCAATAATAAAGCACCTCGGAAAGCACGTGTCACAGCATGTGTCATGCGGACTGCAAAGTGCGTGTGTTGAATTGCAGAATAGAGTTTGCAAAATCAAATCTACTCCATGCTTTGCACAAACAGAAACGTAATGTGCTATCTTTAATATGCATGTCGTTCGAAACTTTCAACGAAATAACACCAATTACAAAAACACACGGATCTGCCGCGTGAATATGAAACGAAATTTTCAACGAGTATGTACATATCGTTGTATTCAGATGATTTCGTATTCCTATGAAAAAGTAAAAATTACACCGAATTGTCGCTGAAAATGAGTCGATATTTATCGGTTTGGCTAGAAAGAAATTAACTTTCATGGTACGAATCGCATCGCGTCGTTTATCATGTCTTTTATTGCGACATTAAGCTATCATACCGATATATACGAATCCCACCTAGTTCAATAAATTTTATGATCCTTGCACCGTTCGTTTATTATCGATATCAAGTTGTTATTCTAGAAGAACTATCGTTTCATGTTATGGACATAGAATATTAATTGAATTTTAATTACTTTATGCCACAAGTACTAACATTAAGAGAACTATCTAATCGCGTTATCGATTGCAAATTTTAATGATAATTAATCATATTTCTGAAAGTTTGAGTATAATTATTCTACGCTCTTAAAAAGTAAGACAGTACGTGTTATAAAGAATATCTGAGAATATAAAAGAAGTTCGATTGTTTTTCGCTTTAACGATAAAAAGTTATCATTAAATATACATTTAATCTTCGTCTGCACTCACGCAACATTTCTTCTACACATTTAATAATCATTATCATTATCCAATACAGTGTCCGCGCAAAAACTTGCACGGTTCTACAGAAAAATATTAACTAAAAACCATTTACATAGCATTAACAGTGTGCTTTGTTTTATTCGTCATGATAACGCGACAGTACGAGGACTTCCTCTTTCTAAATTGTGACGGCAAACATCTACAGAAAGAACATGAATTTTAGTAAAACCGGCAACGATTTTGCGTTGCATAATGGTGCCGATTATGCGCCTTTCTTTCTCGTGAAAAAAAGCGTCGCAAAGGCGGCCATTGTGCCATCGATCAAAGCCGCGAAATAGCCGCTTTGATAGAAAAACGGGAGATTTAACCGGACTGGAACGGATAATTATTTTATTTCACTTGTCAGGAATGAGCTACAGTCAATCGTTTAACTACGACGAAATCGTATCTACAAACTTGATGGTTTCGATTCGTGCGATAAATATTTAAAATATGTCTATGAGGATATACGGAAAGAAACTAGAAAGTGAAGGTTCTTTATTCTATGTACGCAAGTAATGTATGCAATATATAACATGTAATTTTTACGACTGACAAAGACAAATGATCTTCAATAAACGTGAATCAAAAAACAAAAAAGAAAATGACAATGACGTTTTCGTAACAATTCATTCGAGCGGTTAATTGTGTCAAACACCTGTTAAATAACAGACACGGTACGGCAGGTAAAATGCATCGGTTGAAACGACACCCGTTAACAAGGACAATTAAAACATATTCGATTATGAAGCTCGTTTCTCCAAGCTTCTGGGCTCGTTAAAGCAATGCTATTAGAGAACGATGACGCTCCGTCATGGTTCATTAAAAAGTGAATTCATCGGTATTTCTTTTTTTTTTTCACGGTATCCGTGTTGCCTTGATTAACGATCGATACCTGTCGCTCTGATAGTATATTGGTCGACGCGCGAAGAAAAGATAAAAGGACAGAAGAAAGGGAACGAGTAGAAGCAAACAATAAAAAGGACAAAGAGAGGACAAAAAGGAAAACAGTGGCTAGAAAACGTGACGGTGGAAAGAGTTGCGGAAGAAAATGACCGGAAAATGGAACACCTGAACGATATCACACGTTCTTCCGGTCAACAAGTCCTTATCGCGTTGATAATGTACAAGCCTGCAAGTTTCAAACAGGCCTCCGGAGCTGATTGCATCGACTAATTACTGTGGTCGACGCGTACCAGAACGTATATCCCTCTTGCGGAATCGATTATAAGATGATAGCGATCCAATTTGATTTCAACGAGTTTCAGATTAAAAAAAACATTTATTCATGGAATTTTTAACATTAGCGATCGAATTTGGTGTATGGTTACGACGAGTTACAAGTCAAAGAAAGTACTTTTATCTAAAGTTTTGAAGATCGACAGAAAGATTACAATTGAAATATCAATATTTTAGCAGCTTAAATACACGGTAGACGCGCGTATGTATCGAACAAAACAAATTTCCAGTACCACAAAATTCCTTCTTCTTGGTGCTTTAAAATTGTAACATCAGTCGAGTCTTATCGATAAGAGAAAAGTTTTCGACGGATTAATCTGAAACACTGTGAATAGTACTGTTTAAGAAATGCTGACACGGTTTAAAGTTCAACGAGAAGACGATAACGCGAATCAGCGTTAATTACTCATTTCGTCTCCTATTGATGGGCTACTGCGATGACACTTTAATTACCATTGCAGATTACGTTATACGTGACCTTGAAACTAATCTAACATCACGTTATATAAAATTATAAATTACTAAAATTGATTTAGATGGAAATAAATATATATTTCAATGCTAAATGTACGATACGTAACATCCTATACTTTTATATTCATTATCTTCGTTGCAACGTTTCCCTGAATTCTGCGTAAATCGATACATTAATCATAAGCACATCGAGAAGGCAGTTCCGCCCGTTACAAAGACATTTGCATAAAAATTTGCAGTTGTTCTGTCACTTTATAATCACGTACGTTAAATTCTTCTAGAAAACAATCGAGCTAAATAGATTCCATGAAAAGTGTCACAGATTTGTTGATCTTTGTCATAGTTTCTGCGGTCAGAAATCCATTCTCGCTTAGGTAACGAGTGAAATTTCCAGTTAGAGTTGGCAATAAACACGATTATTTCTTTGTGGCATTTCTAAAACCTGTGGTTATAAGTTCGCGTAATCATCCGGTTGCGATTTAGCGCTGTTTGACTTTTCGAACGATCGAGGAGAAATCGAATGGATGAATTGCAAAACCGTCGATTTGCCCTTGCACAATCTTGGCCATTTCGGTAAATTGGTCGCGGTAAATTGAGACATCATGCGGAAGCACGCGATTTAATGCCGGAAAAATTTAAGTCAAGTCTTCTGCAACCCATATATTGGCATTTCGAAACTTTCTGATATACTTAAGCTAAGAGAATTACATAATGTGTGAAATAGGAAATATAGAACAGAATAAGAAACGACAGTTACAAATTCTGAGAAGAAAATTCCGTGCTTTCTGTTGGATGATCTCAGGAGTGAATCACGATTTTAAGAAAAAATATCTGTTAGATCCAGAAATATGTCTTTTAAAAATAGATGATAAATGGACAAAGTTTTACTAAAAGTCAAGGTCTCCTTTTATAGTACCGTGACATCGAAATGCAATATTAAAATATACATGAGAAGTTGGATAGATGGGAAACGTAGAATGACCTATATCGTTGGAGCTTCGGGATGGTAACACTAATGGCCATTATCATTGACCTTATTATTTCACAGAGGATAGACCAGCCTTTATCAATCAACTTAAATATTCAATCTTTTCCAGTGTTTCTTCCTCTTAACCTGAATGATATTCACGAGCACGAGTTAATCATCAATTGAACCTTTTTATTTTGACAAAGAATACTCGAGAAGGTAGGAAAGTGGAATTGAAATTTATTATCATATAAAATTTGCACACGATAACTTTTATTTAGAATTTTATTTATCCTAGAAATACGCAGTGCATGCAACTATTTTATAAATGTAGATGTAAATAAGACGTATTTCGATATAAAGAAATGTTATCTAACAAGTGAAAAATTGCGAATATCGGAGTAGAGGATGAAATTTATTTTCGCGAAACATACCGAAAGGAACGAGGCTCTATTTTACCGTGGCAAACTCACCGGACAGTCTACAATCTCGCAGTGTACATTCCGCATCGGTCTTCATTTCGCGTCGTTACAGTTCCCTCGAGCACTAGAACCACTTCTTTCGCCTACGTCGGCCAATTGGATGGGAGGAATGTTCCATGAAAAACGACCAATCAAACGCGCCAAGCTTTTCAACGCGGGCTGTATACGTCGTTTTCAAAACAAGAATAAAATACTATCGGGCTGGTCGAAATTCGCGGGAACGAGATGCTATGTAACGAGGAATCCCTACGTCAAAAACGAAGTTATACGTCGACTAAGCGCGCAGCGTACTTCGTGAATCGCGAAATTAATAGGTAAACGCTGCATACAGCGTGGTAAGGGGCATGTTCATTTTCGAGTGGCGACCGAATTACGGCGACTAACGCTGTAAAATCGGCTGTTCGACGCGAAACCAACTTACACTGGACGATGAAAGCCGGTAACATCGAGGATACAGACTACGTGTGCCTGTTATTCCAAGCTCCAGATAAAGCGGAATTCGGATTAAGGGGATATTCGAAATTATGTTTCATCGATGAAACAAACTCGAAAAGAATTATGATCGGTCGACGAGATATAAGGAGATGGGAACCGTAGAAAGACGATCGTTGAAAGATTCATCGATGGGAATCGTCATAGGGCGTAAAATCTCGTGTGTATTCGCTCCGACCGAACGATCGGAAATTAACCACAGACCAAACTAAAAAGAAACTCGAATAACTTTGTCAAAGATTGGAATATCATACTCGACACCGTTTCGAGAGAATCGTATAAAATCGGATGGGGAAGATTCAAATCGGTCGATAATTGCAATTACAGCGGTACGACGATCAGTCATTTCGAACGGCATGTTTCACTGTCGTGCTTTTAAGCCGATTTCTCACGGGACGAGGTGTTCCGCCAGCAGTGCTGTTGACGTAACACTGGTCAATGTGTATCGGTCGATGAATTCATAACTCGTTTCGCTTGTAACTGAGCGACCCGAAATGTTCAGCCTCGTGTCAGCACCATGTGTGACAACGTTCTATCATATGAAATAGAAGCGATTATTAAATCGATTTGTTTAGGGATCGCATCAACGCGTCTGAACAACGCCAATCTGCATCTATTTTCCTGCAAACTGGACTCGGTGATGGAGGAAAAATATTTAGTGACAAACGATTTATTAACGAAAACCGAAACGATCGAATTATCATTTTCCTTATTTTGCATATGTCGAAACGAATTCAAAGTGCAAATTAATAAACGATGTTACTTGTAAAATAGCCTGATAATTAAGTATTATGATCAGACTTGTAAGAACATCGTTAAGGATATACTTTCTAATTAATCTAATTAATCGTCAAATCCTTCGATATTCTTAACTTTTTATTTCTAGCATCGCTTTTGTTGAGATTGACTGATAGAAGAACGAGTGGATGAATTTGTAATAGAAAAATATATTGAAATAAATAAAGGTATAAATGTAAGTATACGTATAATGTATAAGATTATCCTGATCCATATCCTTATTCTCTTAGTGTTACAATACAATGAAATTGATAGGGAGCACATTCATATATTTATAGCAAAAGGACTTTACTAAAAAAGTTAACCTTATAGCTTTAGCTAAAGGCTACAAGGAACATAAATAGAAATCTGTTTATTAGTTCCTTTGTTCCTAGACCTTGCAACCTAAAACATAATATATATTGAAGGGTGCAATAATATGGATCTCTCCTTATTTAGAATATTTCTGCGTAATAGCGGTCTTCAGGTCATGGATATACATAAATAAAGATGTAGAGTTTTTCTTGAAGTAGTTACTTCAACACCTTTCACGCTATTGCTCCTTTAATTCACCATCTGCACCCGCCATCCTCGTAATTATACCTATAGCCTATAGTATAACATTAGCAGATTAAAAGAGTCCAGACGATTTAGGATGTCGCTTGAAATATTACAGGATGTAATTTATATCTGCGCTGGAATGAATGAAAGAAGGCAGAGAACCCATTTTGCACGACACAGGGTTAAACGAGTACAACCACTGTGTTTGACGTAAGTGCATGCTATCACCCTGATGCACCGTTAGCCACGACTAGGTGCAAAATGATAGCTCGTCATAATTGCGAGACAGACCCCAAAGAGACAAGAGTAAGCTCGAAGAACTTTAATCAAGAAACAGATATGGTCTTTATCTACCGTCTATACATATGTATATATTCACTTTTTGCTAGCATCAAACAATTGATTTTCCTCACGTGATCGAATCTCAATTTTCCCTACCAACGAGAAAAGAAAACATCGTGTCAAACGATACTAAAAAATCATTTTCATGACAATTAAAAAGTTTTGCTCCAATATTTAGAATGCGTACTCAAACCTATCGTATGTTGTCAAAAATATATTCTCCTCGTTACAATCACGTTGCAAGTTGAAAATTGAATTTCGAAACTTTCGGATAATCGAGTACACGAACTAGAAGTTATATTATACACCGTATAACAAAGCAGTATAATAATAAGCGTATTAGAGCGCTTTTGAAGAATAAATTATCAACTAACGATGTTAATGAATAGAAATGTTACGAGTGTAACAAACAATTGTTACAACTTTGGATGAAATTGGTAACTATATAACCTCTTGTGTTATACTCTGAAGACTGAAATTTCATATAATGTCCAGAAAATAGCCAATCGTTCTTGTTTGCGATCCATTCACCAAGAGTTAATCATAACGTCGCGTTGTTTCTATCGAAGTCTCACCAAAACGAAATGAAATGGATACCGATCAATGGAACACGTAACAAAAATAGATGATTCGCGACGAATTGTTCAGTTGTGACAGCTGCCAGGATTTAAAATCGATGAACAAGGAACTTGGAGCTCGAATCGGCTGTAATATAATTCAGCTTTCGGGCTAGGATGCGGAAGGATTTGCCGATGAAATGGAGGCATACGTGTTTACACTAATACGACCTGACGTGGATTGGAAATTATAACACGCTGGACACACGTCCATGGTGGAATATTCATGAAATTATATTGATTTATACCCGCGCACAACGGATTATTTAGGGAGAAACGACGAAAATCGATGGATCGCGGGTATTATCGATGCTATTCGAGCAAACCGAACGATTATTGCCTGGAATTTACGATGCGTTCGAAGGTTTGCTTGATTAACGATCACAAAGATGTATCTACTTATAACTGAAAATGTGATCTTTTTGAAGAAAATTTTTCCTACGATATATATATATAACATCCAAATTTTAGCATTTCATCTACAAAAAATGCATGTATGCATTGCTGCAGCAGAAGATCAAAGAAAGAAAAGACGAAGATACACGAAACATTATTCGACTTTTTACGCACAAACATAACGTCATGAATACGTGAATATCGAACCATGATACCACTCTATTCGTGTGCTTCGTTCGAATAAAATATTCAGAACAGAATACGAGTTACATACGTGCAGGAGAACGACATATTACCGGACTTCCATAGAAAGTATTTCATCCACGAACGAAAGTAAATTTATATTCATATACGACTTGTATTATTTAAAACTGTTCGAAGTTTTAGATTCAATAACTATTTTTTTCTCTACTCACCCGCGCGCTTGGTAAATATAGAACTATTCAAGCTTTTATAACCAGAATTCAAAAATAACAATCCATGATTAACCGACTATCAGTTTTATCATTTCCGATCACCACAGACATATAGGAATATAGAAATGTCCGAAGAATTTATCTCGTCATTTCATGTGGCCTGCGATTATTTAATCAAAGGCAAGAAATTGGAGGGAATGAGGAGAGATGAAAGGAAGTAGAGGTCTAGAGTTTCGTTTTAGGACACGGAGCAATTTCGAACGTGATCAATCGAGAACCATCCAATCGTACGAACGGCTGGTTATTCATTCGGAAATCGAGTTAGAAATGTCTTTGAAGCTTTTTTAAACAGTTTCTGATTTCGGTGGAGTCGAGCAAACAAACAAAAAAAAAAAAAAAGAAAAAAAAAATGGCGAAAACGCAGCTTCTTCACTCTTGTGGAGACAGACTATACCCTCTTTGGCATCGTATATATAATTTAAGATTTAGGATAAGAAATGCTTCTCAGAAAATTAAGGGGAATGGGGTAGAAACAGTTGAAAAAATGTATTGCAGTACTAACGATACGAGAGAGTTTGAAATACGAGTTTGAAATACGAATTTGAAATAAAAGTACATAATGACACATAACCACCGAGAGGAATAAAATTCATGTAAATACATGTGCTTTCAATATTTTTCATCCAAATGCCGCCGGATTTTACATTTTCGGGCATATTACATTTACGTCGTTACACGCTTTTTCTTATTTCTCGTTTTATCCATCGTACGTCTAAACATTCGCGAAAAAGTTATCGAGCATCTCTGATTTTATTGCACATTTTTTGCAATTAGCTTGATCGGCTTGAGCTCGAAACTTTGTAAATGTAAAAAGTACAGCCGAAAAATATATTACCGCGAAAGGAAATATCGTCGACAGGGTTCGGATGTGTCTGCTTTGCAAACTGAAATATTAAACGTAATGTATGTTTGGATGTTTTATATATATATATATTCGTCAGGTGTCGCTTGATAAATATTTTATACGTGTGTAATTAACCTTATGACTCGCGTTAATCTGCTTCGGAAATTATACGCATATGTTTCACTGCTAGGAAAAGTCTGTGAAATGTATTTCCTAAAAGTTTGATTTGCCTGTGGTTATTAGCATAGAGACCACAAAACGACATAACAAATGGAATGTAATATCAATTATTATCAGAATATCTATTTGTATTTGTGATTGTAGTAAGTTAATGCTAATTATTTTCGTGTAATGATATCAGTGACATGGCTTTCAATAACCATAATAAAAAGTATAAAATAAAAAGAAGTTGGAAGTTATAATCAAAGATGTAGATAATGTGTAATCAAAGGCTGATTTATTGATTCTGATATAAACTAAAGCTTACTGATATAAACCCGAAACGTACTAAAGAGATTAACTTTGCTAGCAGGCATTGATAGAAAATGCAATGTAATAATGCTGCACGTGGTATGACCACATTCTCGCATTAGTTATTGGATACCTATTCATGCGAGAGACGTATATACCACACTCCATGCACACACGGTTTAGAATTCGAACGCATGTGAGAGAACATGTGATCTCGTTTAACGTTATCGAATGAATTGTAAATGTGTGGTAAGGTATTTGTACTCTATACCCTTCTAGAGAAATGTAATTCACAGACTAAATAATACGTTGATAAAATATGTCAAACTAAAGGTCTGTGGAATATAAAAAGCGACAGATTCTGCGTGGCGATTCTTTTATTAGAAGATACTGCAAAATATTATATTTATTTTTAATTAAGACAACTCGTTCCATTAAAAAGCAAGTAAAGATTTAATCCTATTTAATCAAAAAAAGAAAAAACGACGCAATTCAAATCGTTGCTGATACTATAAGGGACAATACAGGCACATTTGGAAAATATTCGTGATAAAAAAAAACTGTCCGCGTCAAAATTTACCAAAAATATTATCTTCCAATCAGAAACGTGACGAGATGAGTAGATATTTTTAATTTAGACGATCGTTCCGCGCAAAATGCAGATATGCTCGCGAGCACGCCATTTTACAACGGTGTATCTCACGAAATCCTATCGACAAAATGACCGTTTCCTATTCTGTAAAACGATCTTGCGGAGGATGCTAGTTTAACCGAGAAACAAGATTTCACCAAAAAATGAACAGTAGTGGAATTACTTCCCGTAAAACTTATTTCTAAACAAAATATTCGCGATAGAATGTTTCACAATTTCCGTGCGGAAAGACCAACGATTTAAAGTAATTTACGATACGTTCAACTGTTTTATAATGGAACCTGTCACGTCATCAAATTTCCCAATTTTTATTTCTTTTCCATTCTTTTTCGTATACCTATGTACTTTTCTTCTTCTCACATTTTTTTGTGGCCACATGTCGGCCAACCGAACGATCGATTTCCTGCGCGCAATTCTCGCGTGTGCACGCGTACGTTCTATCCGCGGTGAATCTGACACAGTAGCGTGTATCTGTGTATACGTACGCGAGCGATGTTGGTACCTGACAAGTTTAAATACTTCACCGGATATGAATCTATCTCGGCGGGAAAAATGTTTGCAAGACGCTTAGAGGCTGCATTCCAATATATAGCCCGAAGGTTTTCGTTGCACGTGGAAACCTCACACGGCGCAGTATCTTCTTTTCCCTGTTTGATTCCTCCTTACCGCGCCTCTGCACATTTTAAATCTATTTCTCGTCTAGTAATCTATATCCCTTCTTTCCCCCCTCCTTTCTGACTTCAAAAGCGGCAGGAATCGTTTGACACGATGATTGGTCTGAACGAATATGTTTCTGCCGCATCAAGCGTGTCTTTGAATGAAATAATGTATTCACAGAAGGCCTTTAAAGTCTGAAGAAAAGTAGAACGGCTCTTTCCATGAATACTTATTTTAAATGGATAATTCGAAGCAGGACGTGAACCAATTCGAACGTTTCTCTCTTGAGCCTCTGTGGACGCGTTTTCCCTCTAGGGAAGAATGCAACGAGCTCTCCCATCGAGGTATATCAGTAGATTCTTTCAAATACTCGATACAGAATCATACATATTAAGGAGAAGGAATTTCAAGGACATGAACATTTATTGGAATTAATGGGAATGACTTGGGTCGAGTCCTCCTTATCGAGTTTAATGAAACATAGTTCATGTTCCGTATATTTAGTAGATATGTCATCTGTTATTTTCTAGGACTATGTTGTACTTTACTGCTAACTTTTTTTAATTCCATTTTCCTTACTTTATCAGTAGTAAGAAAACGTTCATAATATTTTCCTGTTGCGAACCATTAAAATTGTGATTGGAGAAGTTTACAGTTTGCAGAACCAAGGAAAATAAAAAATTGAGAAGATACACAGCGATTGCTTATGAATTCTGTATAAAGTGAAATTGGAGGACCTCGTGGGATTTGGACCAGTAAACATTTGCCAGTTAAATACATGTCCAAGTTTTGTTTAACGATATTGTCTTACGTCGAAAGCAATTCGCTCGATCAATCAGCTTGATCCATTGTTTAACGCACGAAAGCTGCTACTTAAGCACGGCTCTCAACGTGAAGAGTCGTTCCACTGTAAGCACGATGCTCATTTTCTAGTTTCCTTAAAACAAGAAAGCGCTGACTCTGTTTTCCCTTCGACGTCAATCACGTCTTTCGAAAGCTCGATCTTCGACTTTACTACTCGAAGTTTGTCTTTCCTCCTTCCATTACAGTTTTTTACCAGAACGCTATGGAGATTTGCGCGAAGTTTAGTAACGGAAAATTTATAATCCACGGATATTATAAATTTAGACATAGTAGTATTTAGACATAAATTTAAATAATTGTTCCTCCAAATTTTTACTGGTAGAAAGCTATCTTCTGATGATAGGCACAATAAAGAACTCTAAATAATTGCAACGATACTTTTCCCCACTTGTTCCATTTAGTATTGTACATTTTCCTTCCGTGAGTTAAAAGGCTAAACAACTTTTCTAAAGAGTATGAATTACTTAATGATGAAAGCGTGTTGGAAGAGTTTACCATGTTCGAACGATATTCCGAATCATTAGCAATAAATGTCCTTACTCGTTGCTACGAATATACCAAAACATAGGAAGACATGTATCTCTTCTTACGTCTTACGTGATCAAAAATTTACATACGTGTCTGCGATAAAGTCGTAATTTATATTTCTTTGGCGTAAGAGATCAATATTTACTTTGTTATTACATAAATTCAGTTCCATTGGGAATGGGAAGGCAATCAAACTCGAATCTAAGTGAAACTTCAAGAATCCCATATGATACATACGATACCAGTTGACGATTAAAATTTGAAATTTGCTTTTCCAAATATCTAACCCATTTAAACTTTCGGGAACAAACATTGCGAAACTTGAATCTAATTAAACTTACACACATCACACGCAATCTCTATGTGTAATTTTCATCCTCAAAATACCCCCTGGTGGAAAACGCATTTTCACGCGACATAACGCCAACCTATTTACAAAAATCTCATTTTCCATGTTGGAACAACTAGACAGGTGCCCCACCAAGTATTTTGGCCGCGAGGTGATAAAATGTGGCCGAACATGTAAACTAGTGCCTGGCTGTTTTTAATGGACCGCAAAGGGTTAATTAAAAAATCGTATAACCACATGGAACTGCAATATTTCTCTGTAAACGTCACCGCAGCTGCACGTGTGCATTGGGTCCCAACAGACGTGGTATTAAACACTATATGCCTCCTCGCGTGCGTACGCCCTGCGCTAACCATAAAATTAGTCTCTATGGACTAATTTTCGTGTTGTTTTCATGCTGGATACGAGGGTATGCCGTATGGAAATTGCACGTCACGGTATATTGGCGCTTTTTACATTCATGCACGCGATCACCCTTTGTTGTCATAAATTTCGATGCTGTTTAAACATGGTGAAACGCGCGAACCAGTTAAAAAGACAAGTAAATACAAGATTTATTTGTTTATTTGAGGAGTTATACTTAATTAAATTGAATTTCATCGTCTTAATCTTGTTATTCTACTAAATCAAATTTAAGAGATCCGGATTTTAGCGAGGTAAAGCGAGTGGAAGATTTCAGTGCTATCAGAACCATTTGTTAAAAGTAGGATATTGGTACGAGAGCTCCGGCCATTTTTTGGATCCTGTCAAACGGAAACCGTATTCGCGAAGTAGTACGTGTGATAGGCGGATTAGCCGTATTAGATAAATCAAATTCACTTATTAGCGTTCAACTATTATACGAACAAGAGGAAACGACCAAAAAGACATAGTCTTCTTTCTGTTCCACGCAGCTACTACTAAGATAACAGAGTCATGCGCTAAGTAATTTTAACTTTTCTTATCATGTAAATAATGAAATGAGTATCGCATGAAACAGAGGCGTGATATCGCGCATAAAAAGGAGAGATTATTTCTGCGGCCAATTTTTCTACCGCGGAACAAAAAAGTTCATCAAACACGAAAGTGCAAATCTACGAGCTTCCATCGGATGAACTAGCTCTTTACCCTATAACACGCCGTCTTATTATGCATCGACGTGCATCGGCTGCACGTACACTTCTTTCTCCTCATCTTTTCGCCGAGTTTCCCGCGTTTTTCCCGTCCGTGAATTAAACGAATGGAAATTTTCCTCAGAGCGGCGAAATTTCATTCGTTTCTCAGAATTAACGAATCGTAAATAACTCAATTTCACACTTGCATAGTTTTCAGATAGAAATTTGGTAGTTTAAAGTTTTCCTTGGTAATTTTCATTCGAGTTGATAAATTAATCATAGTACACATAATGCCTAGGAAATATAAATAATTAGGTAATGAAACATTAGAGAACTCTTAATCGAGAAGATTTGAAGTGGAATCAGTTTCGCAAATTTTGCAAAATATAATTTAATATGTAAAATAACGAGAGCCTATAAAGAGTAAAAAATGCAAAGCCTCGCGTCAACTTCAATATCTTCTAAAATAACATAATAGGAAAAACTTTTCTCCAATCTCGCATCTCTTTTACTCTACGCTCTACGATCTAGGCAGGGATTCTCAAACTAATGGTACGCGTACCACTGGTGGAATGCAAAACCCTTCTCGATAATACGCAAGCAGGTGAGTGAAGTTGACAACCTCAAATGCGAGTTTTTACGAAAACCAAACGGCATTCGTTTGTCCATGATTTTTTTACGTTTGTCCGAACGAAACGAAAATATTCATTTGTCCACCCTTCAAAAAGATGTCATCACCAAATGGAAGTTTTAAAAAAATCGTAATCAGCGTCCCATGAATCTTTTCGTTGATTATTAATGGGATATGTGTGTCCACTCTCCAAAAAAAATTATCATCAAATAAAAATTTAAAGAAAATGACAACTCTGTTTAGAAGGGTGGACAAACGAAGATTTTGATTGCCCAAATGTGGACAAATCGCGGACAAACGAATGACGTCCAGATTTCGTAAAAATTTGAATTTGGAGGTGACATCATACCACTTATACCGCTTTTTTAAATTTGGCCAAACGAAAATTTTGTTAGGCAAATGTGAAAAGATTATGACCGAACTAATGCCGTTTGTTTTTGTTACAACTCGCATTTGCTCAATTTCACCCAGCTTACGCGAGCTACGATTGCCACGCATCCTATATACGACCATGTTAGTAAATGCAAAATTTCCTATGAGCGTATGAGACGCGTATATCTCGACGCAACAACTAAATATCCATCGTTATCCGAAAAATTGCTGAAATTTTTACTTTCATTCTCTACTACTTGTTTATGCCAAAGTGGGTTTTCTGCCATGGTGTCAATGAAAAATAAATTTCGTAGTAACCTCGAGCCGAATCTTAAAACTATATTCTACTGAACCCGACATCGCATTGCTTGTGTCTAACTTAGAGCAGCATCTATCTCATTAATTAGCAGGTGTTTTAATGTGATTTAAGATTTGTGCAATCTTTTTTAATTTTTCGAGTACTTTTTGCGTGTAATAAATCAGTTAAGATTATATCGTCTCTTCCTTTTTTTTATGTTCTAATATCGTTGAAGAGTAGCATAAGCATGTTACACTGAAATATTCATCTTAATTTTAATTGGTGGTACGTCACTGTTCGTACCTACAGATATGTGAGTGGTAAATGAAAAATAAAATTTAAGAAATCCTGCTCTACGGAGAATACTTTTCATCCATGTATCTATATAAATATACCCCGTGTCCTAGATAAGTCTAAACAAATTGAAATTGAATTTTAATCGAGAATTGCGATGCGGTTGACCATGATAAAATTCATACGAAGAAGCGATCTCTGCGAAATCTCGTCGAATTGCAGAACGAAGACTAAAAGAGAAATCAAACCCTTTCTCGAAGTTGTTAGCAAGGAAATGCATGATCAACCCCGTCGAACCGGAGATTATGAAAACAAGCCGTATAAATTTGACAATTCTGACAGCTTTGGAAGTTTCGGAACGCGAATATTATACTTTCTGACCACACACTTTTGTGAAAGTTGGATTTCGAGTAATGAAAGAATCGCAAGGCGACGCGACGTCGGTAAATGTGTGCACGCGCAAAACGTCCGTTTCGCTTGCATCACTTCAGAAGAAACTTTATAGAAACGTATACGGAATCAGAAGGGAGGCTTGGGAAAAGATCGAGAATCGCGTGAACGGAAGATCATGGAAAAAGTCATCGCCGGCGAATATCGAGGGCGACTTTGGAACTGCAATTATGGAGCATAAGCTGCTCCTTACGTCTTTTATCTTTCTAAGTTTCTTCTATTCTCTATCGCCTTCCGTGACTTGTTATCTATTACATGTTGTAATCCATATCGTCATGAGAAGGAAAATCATAATTAAATTAAACTAGATTGCTAAACACTGAATAACAGGACGAGTACACTGTGCAATATTGTGCCATAATGCGCATGTTAATTAGACGCGAATCATCTATTAAAGTGTACAACGTAAGTTACATAGATATTCATATATGCAATATCGACAGTGAAGATCATATCACGTCATTGACAATGAAATTTACATAGAATAATATCGAGCCTACGATATTAAACCATTACATTTATAAAACTTTATTTGAATTACGCTAATAATCGTCCAAGACAAATGACAACGACTGACACGAGAATTTTGATTAGAGGCCACATAACGATATGCAGGATTCCATCTACGATCAAAATCCGATCGAAGGGAATCGCAATCAGCGAGAACACGTGTCGCCGCAATTTCTCCGTGCCACTACGAATCCACACACGTTCGCAGAATCGAATTCGTACAGGAGTGTGCCCGAAATTCGCGCGTGTGTCTCGACAGATCAGGTGATTGGATGTCGAAATCAGGATTACATAATGCATGAGTAACAGGATGAAGATTTTCGCGTCGAACGACGTTTTGTGCCAAACGCATCCGTCTTATAAGAAAAACTCCTTAGATTTTATAATTAAATAAGATTTTGCGTGACGATAGAGCGTGGTTGGTCGTTTAACAAAATAATATTTCCATTAAAAGTTTTCTATTCTATTAGTTTGCATTCTTCTATCAATATATAATTTGGTGTTGTCATATCTAAACCTAATATCCATTTCACATATCTTCTTTGTATTCTATCCAGTCTTTCTTCCATGTTCCAGCCCCATACCTCTGCTCCAAACAGCGCCACACTCTCTACTAGTGCTCCAAACATCTTCATTCTCCTCTCGTAGTCCTGTTTGAATATTCTTTCTCCCACGCTCCACGTTTTCTTCATTGCTATTGTTACTCCCTTTTTCCTGTTTTGTATGTGTTTCTCATCACCGCCGTTTTTCTGTAATATGTACCCTAGGTATCTTATCTCGTCCACTTCTTCTAATTCTTGCTCTCCCCATTTTCATTTTCTTTGTCTCCTTTTGTTCCTTCTTTTTTCGAAGACTACTATCTTGGTCTTTTCCGTGCTCAGCTCTAATTCAGCTTCGTTTAAAAATTTTTTGAATCTCTTTAGCATTTCCTTTAGCTCCTCTTCTCTATCCGCCATCAGCACAATATCGTCTGCATATGTCAGTGACCATACCTTTCTTTCTCCTACCACTATGCCCCCAGCTTGTCCTTTCCTTAGTTCTTCTTCCAGTCCTGCCACGTAGATGTTGAATAACGTCGGGCTCAACAGACACCCTTGTCTGACTCCCCTCACTGCCCAAAATTCTCTTGTGTTGTGTTGGTTCTTGACTCTCACTACATTCTTTGTTTCTACGTATATATCTTTAATCCTTCGGGTTAGCTTTTCGCTAATCCCCATTTTCCTCATTTTCTCCTCCAGTTTCTCTCTGTTTAGCCTGTCGAACGCCGCTCTTAAGTCCGCAAAGCAGGCATATAATTTCCCTTTTTCTTTACTCAACTGTTTGTCTATGATATGGTTTATCACAAATTCCGCGTCGGTCACTCTTCCTTTTCTGAATCGTTCGTCCAGTATCCCTGCATAGATCTTGTATGCTGTATCCATTAATGTTACTCCTCTGTAACTCTTCACTAGTCTCTTGTCCCTCTTCTTATATATCGGACATTCTTTTTGATTTCCGTCCACATTTCCTCTACTGTTCTTCCCTTGCAGGTCCAGTCTTTACATTCCTCCAGGTATTTTTCCACACTTTCGTTTGTCCATTCCCTTTTCTCCTTCTCTTCTTCTTTCTTTTCCTCATTCTTTTTGTAATTCCGGCCCCCCTATTTCTATTTCTAACGACATGTGGTTCAACTCTGTTCTTTTTCCTACTTTCATGTCGATTATTTCTTCTGTCGTCTCCTGGCTACCAATCACATAATCTATTACTGAGTTTCCTCTCTCCCCAATATATGTCCACTCCTCCCCTTCTTTATCCTTTCCATTGATTATCATCCAGCCTCACTCTTCCAGGTACTTTAGCAGAGTTCTTCCTTCCATTTTTATTGTCTTGTCTTTTGATCGCCTGTTTTTTTCTTTCCCTAGGTTCTCGTTTATCGGTCCTCCCTTCTCTCCCGTTCTTGCGTTCCAGTCTCCGCCGATGATTATCACTTCCTCTTCTCTTCCGTCTACTCTTTCCTCTATTTCTTTCCATGTCCCTTTTGTATCTTGATTATAAACCACCGTTACCCTATGCGTCTTATCATTGTATACTATTTTTTTTTCCACTATATTATCACTTATTTCTTTGTATTCTATTTCTCTCAGTTCCTTATTTATACCCGTTATTACTCCTCCCTTTGCTCTTCCTTTTTTCCTTACTCTCATTGCTGCCCTGCATTTCCAGTCGAATTCTTTATTCTATCTATTCTAATTCTTTATTCTATCCATGTTTCCGTGAGTCCGATCACGTCGAATGTCTTCAAATATTCCCACACCTCCTTGTCCTTACTTATTAACCCTGCTACATTCCAGAAGCACATTTTCATCCCCTTTGTAACCCCCCTTTTGCCCCTCTTTTCATTTTTCTTCTTCACTTTTCTTCTTTTCTTTCTTCCCCCAGCCTCTCTTCATTTTCGTTCCATCTGTACCATCTGTTTTCTATTTTTAGTTTCTTATATCCTATCCTTACATATTCGTCCTTTTCCCTTCTTACTCTGGCTGTCCTTCTTATTTGTTGCTGTACCTCCCTTTCTTTTCTTGTCAGATCGTCATCTATGTATACCCCTTTTTCCAATTTGCTTTTCTCTTTCATTATCCTTATTTTTCCTCCATTGATTTCATCGTCGCCACTATTATTGTGTTTTTGTCCCCCACCCTTATCATGTGTGTTCTTTCTACTTCTGCCCCTATTTTCATTTTTTCTCTTATGAACTCCTTTACTGTCTCTTCATTGCTTCCTTCGTTCCAGTCTACTCCTTTGATTACTATGTTCCTTCTTCTTTTCTCTCTCTCTATGCCCTGCCCTTCTCCTCCTCGATTCCTTCATTGCCTCGAATCCTCTTTCCATTTTCTCCATTTTTTCCATCATTACCTCCATTCCTTTCTCCCTGGTTGGTGTCTCTTTTTTTAACAAGCTGTATTTATCCAATGTATTTTTGAAATCTGCCTTATCTCCCGCTTTACCCGTGTTCCTTGGTGTTCCTCAGTTTGTCGCCATCTGTCGTTTCCCTACCTTACTTTTTGCCGCGCTTCTGACTTCCTAACCTCTTCTCTTCTAGTTTTTCTTACTTGTATCTCTCTCTCGCTCCTGTCTTCTTTTCGCTTTTCTTTCACTTTCTCCTCGTATGCTCATCCTTTATTTTCCCTTCTTCGTGTCACTTTGTGTTTCCTTTTCCTTTTTCTCTTCTCACTTCGCTTTTTCCACAGAGCTCTCCGTTCGCGTGCTACCCTCGCCCCGAACCAAACCGAAAGCCCCAGTTTTTCTATTGATATTAGTTTAAAAAAAAATGTTCATCCTTCCGGTATTGGAAATGCAGATATTGCTAGCAGAAATCGAAAAATAAAATGATCGACCTTTTGAAGGAAACCGGCGTATTTGTGTTAAATATTTTGAACTGTCGCGTTCTTCCTTTTTTTTTTCTTTTTTTTTATTAATGTCCAGTACCTCTGGAGTTTCATGATTGAAAAATCGATTGTCCGTCGGCGGATCAAGGGACGCACGATGGCGCGGAGCTTGTCGATATCGAAAAGTCGCGATCGACAGGCGAGAGATCCGATACGGTGGCACAAGAAGGATGCTAATTCCATCAGCTTGCTCTCCTTAGGAAAATCGAAGGAATTCATCGAGGCCTCGATTCCCTGATGTATTGAGAATCCCGGGGAAATAGAATTCGTGACAGAATAAATTTACGTCCGTGGGAAATGATAGACCGCTTTGGTCCTCCGCTTAAAAATTGCTCCTCGCTGCGAACTCGAATTATTCCCCGTGTAATGGGGTTTATTGATCAGAAGAAGGCTTCGATTTGGAAATGAAGTTGCAAAAAATGGAAAGGTACCCAAGGATTCCGACGATGCTATGCTGTAATTTAAAACTGATAGAACATACAAAATAAAAAAATCTTTCTCTTAAGAGGAAATAGATGGAAGATTGTAACGATAATACGAGGTAACGCAAACACGGTATAAATTTCGTAGGAAACCGAATATAGAATCTCGTTAGAATATACGTACGAGTATAAGTATAGTTAAACATGCTGGTAATTATTTAATGGCTCGAAAATGTACGACACATAATGGCGATGGAAACATCGATTTTCTGATTAATATAATGAAATTCAAACATGTATAAATGCATCGTGCAATAACGTAACGTAAAGTACAGTAAAATCAGGCATTAACATATTATGCTTTCGTGTAATGGGTTAAGCGTATTAAAGTATTATACCTTCAGGCGGACAGTGACACAACTGTCGATGCTTAAAAAGTAATTTTATTATATATTTTAAAACGTGAAATGACAAATTTTTAGCGACTAGTTATTAAAAATTAGGATTTCAGGCAGCACTACCAGAGATACACCAACGTCGAAATACCGCATTTTCACTGGTTTAATCCCTTCGTACCAGGGATTGAACACAAGATTCGTCTAATCAAAGAAAAAACATTTCTACCAACTGAAAGAAACGAGAAACTTTAAATGTCAAGAACTCGCGGCCATCTAATTATGTTTCTATCCGGTTGACAACGACGTGCTCGTTTAAATGGTCGGAGCTACGGGCGAAACGTTTGAAAATATAATTACAGCGTTGGTGAACGGGGTGGTGCATTGTTTCCCGCTAAATCGTCGTCCGCTTGAAAACATTAGCTGCGCAGAAAACCGCGGACTCGGTGTCACCCTTTGCATGCAAAAACGACTAGCATTTTTAAATCGGAAACCACGCATAAAGTTTCCCTGAGGAAAACGTTTCGTCGTTTCTTCTACCGTGATTTTTCGGGCTGCAGCAACTGCACAGTCTCGAGATATCAACGTGTGCGGAAGCTATTCCCACGTCGTTATTCCGTCTTTATGAATAAATGTATTTCTATCTTTGTATCTTTCATGAATACACGCACGAACAAAATCAAATCCACGCGTTAGACTCGCGAAGAACCTTGGTTGATGAGAAATTCCCGCGAGTCAATGCAGGTAGATGTATCTTTCCATCATTTTCTCTAGCTATGAATGTTAGATACTCTCGCCTGCGATTTTATTACAAGGAAATTGAGATAAATACGTGTAGGTGGAAAATATGCAATGTTCACGTTGTCAATATTGCATCTTGTTTCAGTTGCTTGTCGTTGCTTTCTGTATAGCTTGCAGATTGATAAAGCAAGTGCATAGCGTTCAATTGATAGAGTCAACTGAAACTTGTTTACCACTTCAATCTCTTGCTTATATTTATTTCTATTATATGTTTCTTAGAACAAACACCGCTAATTTTTCGTAACAAATTTTCTAGGGATATGCAGATAATTGGAAGAAGGAAAATCAGACGGAAAATCCGAACACAAGTGTTACATAAATAAATACATTCATTTAATTTTATGATCAGGTTCGTTACTTCACTGCGTCGTTATTGAACGAAGTGGAAAAGTGATTATTCCTGTACAAGAAAATATCAGGATTTTACTTCCTTGCATCAAGTGCAATTGAATTGCCTAGTATTTTCATACTTGCTAGATTCTGGAAAATTTCCCATCATATCATGCAGTTTAATATGGATTTTATTTAACTGGTTAAATAAGCGTAGATATTAAGATTCTTCTATTACTCCGTTTTTACAGCTGTTGGTCAAATCGCATTGCAATTTCTAAGTTTTGATAACACAAGTGAAAATGAAACCACAAAAAAAAGGACACAAAAAAAAAGATGATTCCTAAAATCTTTGTGTTTGACTATCATTAGTAACCAGTCTTTCTATCATGAAGCTTCTAGTAGCAGGCGGGGAATACCAAATGTTTGCTTGCAATTACGCGCTTGCTAAGTAGTTTCATCTACTGTTTCAATGCTTCATACATTTCCAAACTTTGCCCTTCAAACTTTGATATATTTTTTGAAACGCACACGAACGATTGGAAGAATTCACCAAACTACATTCATCAAACTATAATAAACAATTAACATAAATTATAGATAATATTAGAGAAATATTGCAAAATGAAAAGTCACAGATTTTCAGCCACGTTTAACCTCAGCAGAATTCTCTACCGATTGTCCATTTCTCCGCTTGATTAATTCTCCACTTGTTGTACAGTAATAGTCCAAGGTAAAATTGGAAAGTACGTATTTGGTTTCTGTCTACCGATTCCTTTCCTAATTTTCAAGTTTACGCGCGAACGAAGCAAGGAATCGACTGGACCAACAATCGAGCTATGAACATCGAGGTGTGATTTTGAGAACGAGCCACGTGTCACGAAAATCAAATATTCACGTTTTCACGCAGGTTTTCGATCAACTTCGGTCAACACTAACGTATCTTCTTCCGCTCGAAGATTATTGGACACGGCATTGGATAAACAAACGGGTTCGATGATTAAACTTCCGCGAAACTTTTCGATCGATAGTCAACATATCGTATTAATGGTACTACGACTAATTTGGGAATCACGATGCGTCATTTACCAAAACGAAACAAAACATTCCTTGACGTGGCTCGCCGATGTTAGCCCCACAAATTAGCACATCGAATACCTAACTCGAACTTGTCAAGCGGTTGAATCGCGCGCACGTATGTAGCTACAGATGCTAGCGAAGAAAATGGAACGCTGCACTATTCTATGTAGCAAATTCATTTTGTTAAATCAACAGGTTGTTCATCTCCCAACCGTTGTTGCTCCGTGTGTTCCCGACGTTAATTATGCGAAACGGATCGGAATTTCCCAGTCTCCTTAGAATCCTTTAAGAGTGAGCGACTGCAGGTGACAGAGATAATTTTATAACAGAAATAAGTCGCAGAACGTTGCGTTGCCAAGTATTTTTGCCATTTTCCAATCGCATCATGTGGAAATGTCAAGAGTTTATGAATTTTTTATTTGACGGTGCTGCAGGTACATTATATAACCCTTATTCGCTCTTCATTCGATATTCGACAATTTATTATCGCGACAGGAGATCTTCCACCAAAGGACCGTCATATTTCCAGGAAAATAGCTCCGTGGACTAATTGATCTAACGTTCAAAAGGACTCGGTCGAGACTCTTCGTTCGATTTAATTAATTCTTCTTATCGTTCCGTGCAGCGTTAGCTGCTAAAAGTCAGCGAGAGGCCGAAGTGGAAAATCGGAGTGGAAGGTTCCGGTAACTGTAGTCGAGCAGAGTTCGAGGAGAATATTCCCGCAAAGAGAAGGAGGGGGCGGCCATGGTAGCCGTTCGTTCGATTTCCCCGGAGAAAAATCACTAGTCGAAGGCCGTAACGGATGCTCGATAAATGCTTGGCTTACACACTGCTCCGAGTCTCGTCGCGGCTCAACCCCGAGGACTTGCCCTGTTCCACAGCGGAAAGGATGGAATTCTATTAACGTTATCCCCTGGAATCGGCAGCAGCACGTCAAATACAGCAAACCAAATAATATTTTCTTAGAAAGAAAATCTCGGTCCTACAAACTTTTGAGATCGATGTGGACGAATGTCCTCGCTTGCGCCGTGATCTTGTGTCATTTTTACAGATTTTATGTCGATCTATTGTTGTGGAAGATCGATCACGAACGACTCCGCGATAACCGGGATTCTTTCCAGAATCTGAGCATCCAGTAATGTAATTCCTGCGGTGATAACCCACGCGATAAAGTAAATAAAGCCAGAATAAAAGGGCTTCGCGAGAATGCGTAGATGGTTTTTCGGGTTTGTTATAATTATTACATTTTTAAATACAGTATCGATCCAGTGAAAGATAAAAATCGTGACGTGAATGATGGAAGAGATCTGTGAACCTTACGATATATGTATTATCTATAAGAACAGATTTAAAATTATCGAGTCCACTTGACTTTTAATCAGATGAAAAGGTACTCGAAGCAGGAAGTAAAATATTCTACTCGATTGTCTCTTTCATGGCAAAGAATTCAGAATAAACTGGTTAAAAAATATTATTGTATTTGGAGCCGTTAATGGAAGATTAAGACAGTTTGAAAGTATTAAGGAAAATAAACCAAAATAAACTAAATTAATCATACAAACGAATTGGTAAATGATGGAAAATTGAAAGAAAATTCATCGTAGAACCTTTCAATTTCAATCCTTCTTCGTGGCTAATTTACCCGGTTGAAACGGTTGTAATAGAACGTAATCGAGAATTTCTCGAATAAATAGTATCATTTCCGAGAAACGTAATCGTTTAAACGACGTCTTTCATTGGCAGCGAAATCGAAAGGAATAACGTTAAATGAAACCTTTCTGAAAGTAGCACCTCGTATCATAGAATAAATTGGTTTGGCGTAGATGTTTTAGGTTTAATTAACATGATATAACGAGTCACTCTCGGTAGAGTTTCTTAAGACACCGGGTTAAGGAGAAACATTTGCTATTTCTGCGACTGACACTTTTATTTAGCTGAAAGGTCTGTTGGCAGGTGCTCGGCCTTAAAAACCTCACCGACCCACAAAAGACATAAAATTCTATTAAAGTTATCTCGGTGAACTGGCTACTCGACGTCAGCTACAGAACACCGGCCATTATTTCCCTTCTGAACGAATGAACGTTTCAGCCACCCTGGACAAATTAAGAATTGTTCTACTCCTCGTTTTGTCCGTCAAAAAATTTTTCGTGTTACGTGTACATAGGCTTAGAAATAAGTTTTACCATATGTGAACGTTGATTGCGATTAAAATTACAAAACTTCGTTGCACGAAAATAACATTTGAAGTTAATTTGAAGTGATTTTGGAAATAACTTTATTTTTTTATCATTAGATATTACGATTGAATATTTAAATTATTATTTGTTATTTCTTAGATTGTACTTGTTTTATGTCGAAGATATCAAGGCTGTCTATTCGATGCATTAAATTTCCATATTAATTACGTATCGTAAACCAACAGCCAATATATGTAGATATTCATAACGATGGGTCGGTACTAAACAGCCTCTGATACACCTGAATTGCCATTGGTTAGAAAATAAAAGTTTTTTACTATCTATCTATACGTTTTGATTATAATGCAGGGTTCGAATGCTCGTCATATAATTACATAAGTAACTTAAGATAGGGATAAGTCAAAGCTGGCTTGAACAGTGAATAAAAACTGATCAGTAATCATAAAGCTCAAATTACGTTCGGACACGATTAAATTTCTCTTCGCTTGTGTTTCCATCAAAATTTCTTCTCAATGCAGTTCATACTCGTCGCTCGAGGAAATTTCAGCTCAAATGAAGTTTTCGCGTTCAACAAAAATTCCTTCATGGAAAACAACGAGTACCGGTGTGCCACGGTAAATACGGTGAATGCAAATTCTCCCTCTGCTTCCTATTATGCGCTTCCGTTATTCTTGCTTAAAATTTCTTCCCTCTGCCGTTATCGCCCTTTTCAACAATACCCCTTTTCAACGAGGCAGGGTTTCTTCCATGTTGGATTTCATTCGACCCCTACAGCTTGACACGCGCGAGGCCAAGATTCTTTTACGAATTCTTACCTAGATACATATCTTGGAAAGAATATGCTTCTGTGTGTATATATTTGTAGGTTGAAATATTGTTTGTAAAATTGAAAGGGTTGTAGCAATCCACTTTCTACGTATTTTCATACTTCCCTATCTTGTAAAGAAAAATATAACTTTCCGCTTGATGTAAGGGGCAAGCTTCCCCAGCAGATGGAAAAATATAAAATCATTATAGAATCGTATAAGTTATAGATTACAAAACGAGATACGATTATGAACTAGAACCAGATTGGACAAGAATTATCCATTCTAACCACCAATCTTACAATTATACAATTAGCAAAAATGGACTTGCGATCTTCACCGTCTAGAAAGACTATAGGAAATATTATAAATAATTTGTGCCAATACTAAGGCTAGCAGCCAATGATCCAGTTAAAAATTTAAATTCCAGCTATATTTTCCATACAGATCCGAGAGGACACAATTTACAACAGAGGATTTTTGTGTGCCGGAGAAAATATTCAGTAACTGATCCAAGCTGAAGCGCAGAGGGCGCAAATTCTCATTCAACTTACGAACATACATCGTCGTCGGTTTTCCAACACACACACATTTATCTCCTCGTATCTCTGCGCTCGTCTTCTATGGACTTCAAAACTTTCTCGTGGTTCGTAAACGCGTTCGTGAAATTTCTTCGGCTCAACGTCTAGGAAACCTCTATTATCGTCAAACAGTGACACGCGCGTATCGCGGATCCGCGAATTTTTTCGTTTCGATTTCCATGATTCTATACTTCTAAATACTTCGTTGGACAGTTTTATCGTTTTATCGAAAATAGAATTTCCGAATTTAAATAAAAACGACATACCGTTTAATTTTAACGACCTTTATAATGTCTATAAAGATACAAGAACTGTACTCTACATAATTATTTTCTGTAACGTCTCTTTTCACTCTCGCAAATTTTCTAGTTTCCATCATCAGCCACGAATAAATTTCACGTGGTCATGTTACCAAAGAACCCGGAGAAATCTGCAAGACAAACGCTTTCGTTTCCCCGAGAGCAAGGAAGGACCGAAACGCCATTGGAAAGTCCTGCCGTGCAGCCTCATTGAAGAAATAGCTTCAAAGACCGATTCCCTCGATCTTATTTCCCGGCGATAGCCGCAATTCTACGCAAAGCCACTTCAATCCCCTGTCTAATACTTGAAAATCAGCTTTACCGCGACCCATTCAAAAATTTTTCGGCCAACTTGCCGCGTGGCTTTGCTTCCGAAGAAAGAACCTTTCGGCAATCCCAACGGGATAACATTCAGCAAGTTATCCTATCGGAAAAGGGCGAAACCTGGGGCACAGATCAGCCATCTTCATTCAACTTGCGAACATACATCACCGTTTCCCGTCTCTTTCTGAGCTTTGGAGTCAGCGGGCACAAACTCTCAACCACGGCACACGTAACTTCTCGCTCTTGCCCTGCATCAGAACAAAACAAGACACGGGAACTGATTCGTATCCTCGCCTCGTATACTTTTATACTGGTTGCTCGAGCTCCTCAGTGTGCAGTTCACCAATCAGCAAAATCGATTTTCATTTTTTAAACTTTTAGCAGGTTTCACGCGTTGCTTGTATCTACCGTGATAGTCGACGTAAACATTTTTATTAGGCAACGAGAAATATTCTTTGGCGCAGTGTTTCAGGGAGGCGAAAATATTGACAGCTCCGTACGACTGCTAATAGTGATCTTTAATTAAATGTTTCACTTAACTGTCGTCGTTTAATGCCTATTGAGCTATTTTTCGATAACGTTCAAAGGATCTTAAAACAGAAAATTTTCTTCGTTTCTGCTACGAACGAAAAACGCTTCATCTGTTAATATGAAGAAACTGTCAGAAATCAGAGAGATTTGATTAGTAGATATACACAAGGAGATCGCGTTGAATTGCTGTATAGAATAAGCGACCAAAATGAGAGAGATGCGCGCTCGATAGCGCGTGACCCTCACACGATTGTGAATGTGCATGTGAACGCGATCGAGGACACGAGAGAGACTATCGAGAATGCACCCGGGGTGAGGACACTTTGAATTCAATCTAAATCAACCTACTTTCATTGTATGTGTACGCTCCTTCGAAAAACCCACTGCTCCTGTTCGAATCGTGATTTTTGACACGTTAAGCTTCTATTTTCGTAGCTACCTTTTTAATCCTTCTTTCCGCCGTTCTCCTTCGTTTCTACGTAATTCTTCGTGTTGGATCTCTTTGCTGTATCTTTTATACCGAATCAAATATTGAATTGATGAGAAACATTTACTTCGAAATGATTTTTGATAATGAAAGTTCTCGTAAAGAATAAAACAAATCACCAAGGAATTGAAAGTTGTTTCTACAAATTGTTGAAATTTGATTTATCTCTGCACTCGATTCTCCAAGTTTTATACTTTTCATTTGGTTCCATGGAAATAGAATTTTCTTTTACTTCGTATCGTAGTATCTTCCATCTATCAGCATTTCTCATGATTTTCTTTCGAGTCTCGTAATTGCTCCATTCTCTTTGATCAATCTTTACAGAAATAAACAAAATCTTTCGATTTTTCAGGATTTCTATCGACTTCCGTTTATATAGAGTCAGTCGTTGAACTTATACATACATGTATGTAAGTAGCAAATATTCTACTCCATAACATGTAAAGATTACAATACACGGGTAATTTTTCTTTTTAAAGGTATCAATATGTACTTTCATTTTCATGAAAGTTGTTCGAACTACGCACCGTAGGAATGAAGTAAACACGAAATCACCTTTTACCAAATGTATCGAGGTTCGATTCCGCATTTTCCGAAAGTACGGTACCATCAAAGATGAAGCTTGAATTCAGACTGAAATGGAGCACGTAGCCCTAGATTCCACACATGCCTATATCACTCTGTCTGGACCTACTTATTCTGATTCATTCTGAAAGCCTTCTATCCTGCTAGATCCTTTATTTCCGCTTTTCCTTTCACACGAAATCCACGTACATGTACTTGCACTCGAATGTGTTACATTCAACAATGCTTCGCCTGAATTATCATTCACTCGACTATTACACACTATGTAATTCTCGTCAAAAATGTTACGTACGAGAGAGAAAAAGATAGGAAATATGTATCAAATAGCTCCATTCATCGTTTCGAATAAACAGGTATGAGAAATTGCAAGTTGCATATATATTTTCCTAACTGTATTTCATATAAAGTATAGCTACTGAATTAGATTTCAAAAGTACTACGTTAATTGATCGTTGGCAGTGAAGGATGACCAGCACGAGAATGGCTAGTTAATTTTCCCTTATGATTTACGAAAACCTATATATAATGATTGCGTGCTTGCACGACTGTTATCATTTCTATCGAGAATCCGGTTTCTTTGATGCAAACAACCGTAACAAATAAATTGACGACTTCCGATAATCACGAGAGACCAGTATTTGCAACTGTACGCTCTGTTAACGCATATAGGAACTCTAAGGAACATCGTGAAAGTTTTGTCAAGGAATGAAAAATCATGTTCCATTTAAAACTCGGAAGGATTTCAATTCTTTCGCTGACAAAACCACATCATAGAAACCAGCGTAGAAAAGTTTAAATTTTGTCTAACAATGACACAGATATTCCATTCAACGACGCATCGGCGCGAAAGAAAGTTCATGTGTTGAGAGGTTCTAACCAAAAATTGGTCCATCGTGAGGAAATTTCGTTTGTCTACCTGGCTTTTGCCAGCGGTCAAACGTCCCTGGACGACATCACGCAGCCGTGGTATTAACGAAGGACACTACAACTCCATTCTCTCTCGCTCACGCTACTCTACGTTACGTTCTAGTTACGGAAGCGGCTGTTGTTATTTCTACCGCGCATACCGGGCTGTTCTGCGAAACACGTAACCATGGCGAACGGACAAGCGTGTTCGAGTAATTACGTGGCCGTTCTTGCACGAATATCGTGCATAACAATGTATGTGACGCATGAACGTGCAATGTAGTATCGCGCGCTCACTCTACAGTGAGATCAAACAACGGCGACACGTCGAGCAATTTAATTTTCTTGAGATTTGCTTGACTAACAGTCGACCGAGGATGAACCACCTACAATCGATGGTATCGTGAGAGTCTTTAGAGAATAAGGAAATCTCGGCACACTTAAAGATCATTGCGCGAATTTCACTTCCAAAATCTCATGATACTACACACAGAGTAATAGTAGGCAATTGGAAGTTTGTTCCTAATTGCCAACGCACGTGCAAACACTATTTTGAACATTTCGCACGTCACTAGTACCGTTTTAATGATACAGTAGTGCAAAGATGTTTATCTAATTTTCTTTTCACGGGTAAAAATAAGGAAGCGAAGAAGTCTACTATATAGATCAATTGACAGATATTTACAATAAAAATCGCCGGAGCGCGGAGAGTTAATCGGTGGTACTTATAATTACTATATCGTTGAGAAATCGATCGGGGGAGTGTTGAAATTTTGTACGTCATCGATTGAGTGTGTTGAGTTTCTTAATCCGCTTCGTGTCAAGTCATACACGTGAATAATAAATAGAAAAGTCTTTGCAAATGTCTACAATGACGAACAAAAGAAGAATTGAAATTCGTACTTGTATACTGTATAAAGCCGTATAATCGCAGTGAGATCGCACGATAATGTCACTCGTGTACATTCAGACTTATGTCAGAAATTTTTTATTATACTGGTCTCATCTACTCATTGTTCTAATCAATCATAATTCCGTTTTGTAAAATTATAACGCATTTTTCGTACCATCTGCCTTTTAAATTCTCCATTGATTTTGATGAAATTCTACATTTTGTTTCGTCGGCATTGAATAATTGTTTTTGCTTGAGATGTGGCATGTGTGTAAAAGCTGCACGCGAAAACCGAAAAAAATATATCAGTGTGCGAGTACTTTTCATATTCATCAAATTCATGAATCTTTTTAGGGAAAATTGAAAAGAATTGCAATAAATAGACATAGATTCTTTATAAGAAAGTTGCTGTAGGATTACTTTGATGCTTATAAAACTAACAATAAAAAATTTAACTTTGATATAAAAGGACATCGAAGTCCAATACTTAGAGAAACACGGAATTATCTCCGCATAAGTTTCTCTCATACATCAAAATTATCTTTTAAAATTTCCTTAAACCTTGAATTTGAAGAAACTTACTATTTTGAATATCATTCCGCAGTCTTACAGGATGTGCGATGAATTATGTAAAATTATGGAATACGTTACATTTAATGAGATCGATTTCCAAATACGCTATGCAGAAGCTAGAAAAGTTTACAAGAAGATGGAATTGAATATTTCCATAGCTTAAGATAATTTAATTTTTCTCTGTCCACCTTGCTGCACATCTGGAAAGATACGAGTAGAAACTTAATCAAAACAATCCAAGTATTTAATCTCTAGAAGACAAGTGGTTTGATAGACTTAATCAAATATTGTTATTTGATAATATTAAATTAGTATCCTTCAAATTTCTAAGAATAAATATTTCTACATAAAAGTTCTTACGTCGCATTAATACTAGATTTATTTTGTTGCTTGCCGCTCTAGTTCCTTCCTCGAAAATATTATTTGTCGCTGAGACGTATCTCGACTGCTACAAGAAACAAAATCGTGCATCTAATGAACAACGGAAGGATGAATGCATCACAGGAACAAATACATACATACCGAACCCATGAACAACGGTAAGTTACATATAACGTGATAAATGATGCGCTGGGTCGCTTGCAATTCTGGAATAGTTAATACGACGAAAAGGTGTTTTCACGAAAGACGAACGAGTCTCGAGCTTTTCCGTGATTTATTATGCGTGACTGTTGTTCCCATAAAGGGAATGCATCTCTGCCGAAAATAACACAGCAACAACGAATAAAAAAGGGGAGGAAACAAGAACAAATAAAAAAGAAAAATACAGTAGGAAAGTCAACGGTACTTCAACGAATCGTACACCATTTGTTTCAATAAATCTTGTCCCATCAGAAAGGCAAATTTTGTGTTTTTCGGATTTTTATTTACCTCTATGTGTCGTTGAATAAAAACGAATATTCCATTCCCTCGTGAAAAGCAATTAGTGGTATCTGCCTGCTGATCAACATAGAACCGACGAACACAACCATCGTCGCGGGAAAAACACTGATTTATTAATTTAATTTTCTGTTAATGCTACGCATGGGCTAATTACACGCCATATCACGTCATACTTCCACTGCCGATTGAATTTTCCAATTATAAATCAGAGGAATGTTGTTAGGTATGAATCTGTATAGTTTTAACGAGATTTTAACATATTTTATGAAGTATCTGAGAATATGAAATTGATAATAACTGCTAAATATACTTCTTAGAATGGAAAACATAGAAAAGATCTGAATGGTTGTTAAGCAATCTAATTTGCGGCACATGCATAATCCTATTCAGTTTATCTATAAATCGGAACGACTTTAGATCGTGATTTTCCAGTTAAGGGTTATCCCTAGAGAAAGAAATCATTTTTAGTTTCGCGAGTAGAAAATGTAAACCGAGGACAGGCCAGCGGTGAATTTATATCGATAAGTCAGAACAGGTGTCGGATAACCTGGCGAAATATTCGCAGAGAGGATTTTACACCTCCGTAAGTCGAAGGGGATTTCGGTAATACCAAAGTCGCGATGAAAATCGCCAAGCCTTCGTGCATACCGTGACAAAGGAAAACCCCGGAGAAAATGAAATATAGAGAAATGCTGATGAAAAAATGCACATGTTCCATCGTATGCCTTTTAGGGAATTAACGCATCGAATCCTTAAATGTAATATTACATTTTTAATACCATTTTGCCATCTAATTTGCAAAGAACTATTCCACGCTTTTACTAAAACAATATCATTCTTTGAACGGCATATTTTTAAAGAAGATATAGCATAAAATAACCTAATCGACATAAAATGACTTAACCCTAACCTAAGGAAAGACATTTGGCTAGAAACTTTTTGCTTCGTGCATATAACGACACAAAAATTGGAAAATAAGGGAAACGTCGTTCAACCGCACGACACGACACGAGACACATGTCCGAAGAAAAAATTCTCTTTAATTCATTTATTAGTTGCATCCATCAACTTGTTACATATGCCTAAAAAAAACTGCCACTAGAAACACAACTCTTCACTAGTGCTCGTGAAGACAATGATGACGGACCGGCATAACGCGCCCTTCCCCAACGCAATAAAAAGACGAATCTTCTTCGGTGGATGCAATTACTGGAAAAAGGCGAGGCGGAGAGGATCGCAATTATGCGGGGTCGGTTGCAAAAAAAGAAAAAAGAAAAAGAGGAAGGAAGAGAAGGGAAAATGGAAAAAGCGAGCGCAAGGGCGACGACGAAGGAGAGGATTTCACTTGGCAGAACAGAAGAAAATGTTGGCGACGCCTTATACTTCAACACGATCCTACGGAGCCGATGGCAAAAGGAAATATGGATAAAGATATCAAAAAGAAGGAAGTAAAAAAATAAAAATGTCGGAATAAAAAAGGAGAGAAGAAAAAGATGACGGAAAGGTGGTTGACAAGAAAGATAACGTCGACGAGTGGAAAGGGAGTTTCTTCTAACGTTATCCACTGATGAAATTTCGTCGATGTCGTCACCACATCGAGTGATTGAAGCTGTTATCCATGCAAAATCCTTCTTCGTTTCACTGATAAACCAGCTATCTTTCATCTCTTTAAATCATGACACAACTACTAGGACGGGATTTATGCAAATGACAGCTGCTATGTCGAAGAGAAAATTCTCTCGTCTACTTAATACGGTCGCCTTAATTGCTTGAGAAGCGGAATAGTTTCTCTTGCTGCGGTGACAACTTCATTGTGCGACTCGTTAAAGATTCTTTCTTTTCCCTACTCTCTTTTTTTTTAACCGATATTAAAGCAACAAGAATTTGCTGGATCTTCACAGTTGAACGTTTTAACGCGGAGCAACAAGAATTATAAATAACGGACGTTAAGGGAAGATAAGAAATTTATCCAGTGTTTGCAGAGAACGAGTTTGTTCGAGCTGATTTATTAAAGAAATATAAGTCTGGTTAATCTTTTGTCAGAGTGTCTCTTAACCGTAATGATGTACGAATTTATTATAATGAAACCATAGAAAGCCTTCTCTATGAACTTTAGGAGGAGTTTAATGAACGAAGTGAAGCAATTCAATTGCAGAAAGAAATAAGCTTGGAAGCACAAGTAAAGTTACTGCTGTCTCTCGGTATCGAGAACACAAATTACGTAGGTTAAGTAAAATTTGAAATTCACTTTATTGTTGATGCAAATACGGCCAGTCTAACAATGTAAAGACGTTAGTTATGCCACTCACGATTTTAGTTAAATTGAAACAATCCGAAACACCATACGATTAGCCGTCTGCTAAATGTTACTAATCTTCTTGGCAAAGAAAGCTCGCTGGATACGGTGTGTATCATTATTTTTCATAAAAATATACGAATCAGTGCAACTTTTGCAATTTAAATTAATATCGACACATCGTCATTTACATGAGGAAGTTTCAGAGAGAAGGGGGGAGAGATAGTATTACGCACGAACTATTAAAGTATATAGAACCTGGAATACATATTCTGATAATATCGTAGAACGTTTGGATAACGGAAGGTTAAAACAGTCAAAACGGATAGTAAATTTTCAACTAATGGAGATTCTGCCATATTTTAATAAAATATATGGGAGCTGGAAACATTTTCCTACGCGATTGTAATTCTTAGAAATTGTTGACATTCAATATTTTTTTATCTTCTCATTTAGACTTCTCTTTGTTACAAACGTTCTATTTGCAGAGAGTGACAGCACATTACGACTGTTCCATGCCGTTGTACGCGAGAAGCTGCTTTTTGAATGGACGTGGATGGTGGACAAACAAGAAATCTAAATCGCGATGGAACTTTTATTTGCGCTTGGTTTGACCCGTAGCGAATCCAAACTAATTGCTATCGATTTTATGGAAACAATGGGAAATCTTTTTCTTTCGGATTAATGCTTTACATTATTTTTACATTTCGGCCAATTGACAACACGACCAATTGAAATTATATCTTGACGTTTCAGCATAAAAATAATGTAAAAGATCACACGTATCGACAACATTTTTTCATACTTTTCACAAATTTAAGACATTGTTTAACGAAACAAGATCGTAAAATATATGCTTTCGTTTTTCTCTAAACACAAAGGAGGTATTGAAACATCTATTTACAAAACATTTTACATTATTTTTACATTGCGGTAACGTCTTTATTCAAAATCCTAGTGAAATCCAAATTTTACTTGCTTTGCTATAAAAATCTGATTCAAAGTATATAGTACCAAATAACTATCAGGCTCCGTGAAAAATTCCTAAGTAAATATTTTTTAATATTTTAAGAAGAACAAAGGAAACATATTTTATAATTACACGTGACAGCAAATGTTTAATTTCCATGAAACATAATTTTATCGAACGTTCTCCGGTGATACACCGAGAGGGAATAAAGCAACAATTTTGAAACGAATTGATACGATACCGCGTGTGAATTTCATTTAACCGAGAGAAATGAAGAAATCCCCTTTTCGTGACAAATTTCCCCGAGAGTTGCCCTAGGCTGCTTTTTCTAGTCGCAGAAAACACAGGAACGTGTCAGGGTATGATCGAACCTGGAAACGTGACTGACGGACCAGAGAATTGAAGAACGTGAAAAGACCGGGAGAACAATAAGGTTGGCAGAGTAAAAGTTCCCGGGAGATTGGATAAATCACATTTTTGATTGCCCTTTCTCCTAATCAGCAACCGCTGACGATTTCCGTGCGGATTAAAACTCACATGGCAGAATGTTTTGACTGTGTTCTTGGAGCTGGTTCTCGTGAAAGGGTAAACATTCGGTTCACGAGAAAAAAGGATGATTACAATAAGTATCCAATAGTAATTCTGAGAGTGAACACCCCAAGTAAACAGTTCGTTCGGGAAGAATATAAAAGAATGGAGAAATATTGGAAAAACGTATGTCTGAGCTCTATAAAATGGATTTTTCTCCAGCAGATTTTTATATTAAAATTACAGAATGAAGTTGGCGAAATATTTGCAAACTAATATGTATTAATTATCTTTATTTCTATATCAGAACATTCCAGTATCGTAGAATCAACTATGTGTCTCACAATGGAAAATTAACTCCCTTCGAGAGTACCCAACGTAACAAAGTAAACTCATTTAAGCAGTTAATCAACTTCCTCAACACTAGCCAATACAAGTATCTGAGATCGATACATGTTCAAAACATTTCTACAGCGAATATATTACATCTTATTACCGATTACACTTTTCAACAAGTACCTTCGACCCTAACAACGATTGATCCCTTGATCTCTCGACTCCTCCTACTCACCTATGTACGCTGAAATAAATCCTAATGAACCTTGGATGACGAACTTCCCGTCGATTAATGCTATGCCAAAGAAATCTAAACGAAGCAAAGGGAAAGCATCGGAGTACACGAGCCCCTCTTTCCCTTAGGCGCATAAATCTAAATACACCATTTCGCCGATATGGCTCTCAAATTGGCAACGGCAGAGAGCCTTGCACTTGAGAACATACGTCCCTGTCCCGTAATTTGAAGCGTTTTCAATTCTTCACGATTTAATTCTGCAGTCGACGACGTTCTCCCGGAAAATAAGCAGCGGAAGCAACGGAGGCGCAGAGCCCTCGCTCGGTCTGGCTCGTGTCTACAAGAGAATCGAGTTGAGTAATCAGCCTCATTGATCCAGCTACTCGGTACATTGACTCTCTCTCCAGCTTCGTTCGTATTTGTACCGGCTCCTCGCATGCGTATACGTGACTAGTGTACGCGTGTGCATACCAAGATGTTCTCTGTATCGTCATGTACTGGGATCGTAGCGCGTTAATGCGCCCAACAAGATGCTATCAACGCACTCCGCGTCCGTTTCTTCGCATAGCTAAGGATTGCGCGAATCACGGAAACAGTGTCAAGCGTGATTATTAACCCCTTCTAACTCTAACGAGACACGTTAGCAGAGTCCCTAAAATCGACTCTATACTTCCTCAAATAGTTTGCTTAGTTGAACACGCTAGAACCTGAGCACTGATTATAGAATCGGGGTTCGGATCGTATAAGAATGATATAGTTGATTACATGTCATTCAGAGATTACGGACGGAACATATGGGACGATCAGTAGAAGCAAGTGAATCTTTATTCGATCGCTTTTTATAATATTTTTTAAACGGTTTACGCCTGTGATTTATTTCTGACAATGAATTACAGACGTGAAGTTTTCACAACTTTCATTATCGCTTCACGTTTTACGATTTTATTTCTAAAACATAACAACAACGTGCTAAGCTTTTAATTTCTGATTTCTAAGTACAGAACTAGAACTACGATAACTTTTTGCGAAAAGAATAGGTTATCTCTTCTCAGATACTACTACAAAACTGTAAATATGACTAACACACTTAATGTAAATATAAAATGTGAAACAGATAAGGCTCTCTGTTACTATATAAAGTATTTTGTTCTAAACTAGATCAATCCGTCGATTGAAAAAATTGTTTTCAATCAACGCCTCTGCAACTCGATTTATTTTTAGTTGTGCCTATCAAAGCGTGGCTCTGTTGGTTGAAATCCAGCTAAAACTGTAGATCCACCTTCACGATTCTCTCACAGTTCTCACGATTATTACTTCCACATTTTCATACTTCAGTCGCTAATGATTTCGCAGTCGATGAAACTTAAAACAAGAACAGAAATAGAAACATCGTCACCAAAAAAGAACTATACAAAAATTTTCTTGTAAAATTTGATAAAAATGCTCAGTTTTTACTGCGTAGTTTTTTTACACGCGTAAGGAATGCTGTTCATATGCACGTCTTGTTAGAAGTAGATTATCCTCGACTATGCTTCCTAATTTATTCGATCAAATATCAAATAAATGTGAAAGTTCCGAAGTTGCAGCAGGATGCAAATTATCCATGGGATTGCAAATGGCCTCTGGGCCTCGGAATCGTGGCAACACCGTGAATTCCATTCTCTTCGGCTCATTACGCTTTCATTAACGACTCTGCATCGCGATCATTGTTAATTAACATTTTGTCAGGTTTAAGACGGTTCACGAGCCATATAGCGACAATTAATACGGTCGGTTCCCATGCGCGAGATTACGATAGAATGGTGTGCTTGACATTGAGCTAGCGGAGTGAAGTAATAATTGAGATGACGAAGACATGCAGGTTCGCATGTGCGAGGTCCTCAGTAATTGAGGATCACGTGAGCAGCGCAATACGTGCCACGAATACGTTTTAATGTTCAATTACGGTAATGCGTTCTTGGAATGATCGTTCGGTGGATTAATTTTTTAAACGATCACTCGTTAATTTATTATTTACAATCGAAGAGTGGTTAGAATTGCACTATCCTGTCGATCGATATATTTTGAAAGTTCATGTTTAAAAAAAATGAAAATTCGAAAATTTTAATTAAGGATTTGAGACAGAAAACTTATGAAACATTTGCGATTTCGTTTCTAGTTCTAGAAATCATGTATAAAAATTGCACTGCTCTAAGTAATTCAAAGAAGAGCAAGGTAAACGTCTAGAGCAGAACGAGCTAAGAAATAAACCGAGGCCATTTACGATGCACATGTTCGAAACTGCTGCTTGACGATCGCAATCACGTTCAAACAATCCCGACCCGTCGGCCATGTGACTGCAAAACGAGTAACAAGGCAATTTCTTAATGCCACAATGAGTCACCTAATCGAATTCTCTGACTGAATCGAGCGGACCGCAATTGCAATAAAGAAACAAAATGATCCGAAAGGTTCAAAGAGTCACTTAGAAGGGCGAAAAGGAGAAGGAAAGGACGGGAAACGTAGAAAAGGGTAGAAAATTCCGACTGGAGGAACGGCTCTATCTCTTTCTCCCTTCCTCTCGTGTGTATCCTTTCCCTATCGTGTACCATCTAGGCTCCCTTCTCTACCTCGACCGTCTCAATGGCCGACTCTCTTCGTTACACCCAGATAAAGAAGTCAGAACAGCAGAGAGCCAAGGCATGAATCTCCCTCTCATTCTGCCTCCCTTCCCTCCCCCAATGCATCTTCCTTGCTTATCCACACCGCTATCTTCCTTCAATTATTTCTCCTTTTCCTTTCTCCTTTTCCAGTTTCTTTTTCTGTTTATCGCGCTCCACTTCTTCGACTCTTCCCCGTATAATTCTCTCGGCCTGTACTTCATCGAGGCTCTCTCCTGTGGAGCTTCTCGTTTCTCTAGCTCGTTCTCCTTTTCCTAGGTAAACCTGCTTTTAACGTTTCGTCGCATTTCAATGTCGACTCGCCGAGGGATAGAAACACAAGGGTTCTCACCATGGGGGGTGAGTGGTGGCCATTGACACTTCGAATCGGTGAAACAGAGAGAAAGAAGAGGAAAAAATTCTTCGGTGCGACTTTAATTTCTGAAGGAAATACAACGAGACGAAAAGACAGCTCAGCCGCGAACGCTTCCATTGTTCTTTAGGATACGCGTAACGATCGATGATAGACGTTCAAAGAATAGGCCGTCTTTTATGTTCCTTCCGTTTCTTCGTTCGTTTATTTGCTAATCGATAAATTACCTTCGGCCAATCAAACTTCATTGTCGAAGAAAACTGAAAATAGATATTAAAAGGCGGAGTACGTAAGTGGTCGAATAACGCGTAGTAAGTGTCGACGAAATATTTTGAATTACTTTCTATTCTCCAAATTATGGCAAAATTTCATTAGTTTTCAACCCAGAATTCACAATAGAATATTGAAACAGTATTTAATCTAAAGTAGAAGTCAATTCTTAAACATCTTGAATGTACGTATCAATAGACTAGATAAGATAAGTTATACAATTCTTTAGGTCGAATAGATATGATTACGAAACTTTAAAATAAATACACTACGTCTAACGTATACGTGCAACCATGATGCCCCTAATTTTAATTAGGCTGCAGTTTCCGACCTACTTTTGGATAGAATAATTCAACACTGTGCGATAATCAGAAAAAATTTCGTAACTCAAAATGCTACTTAAATTGAACATTATGGTTTTACTAGTTTACACTTCGCTTCTTTCTTCCACTTTACAGCAAAATATAACGCATAAAATATACGTAAGACAAACAAAATTAAATTATTTAACAGATACGTACCACGTACATGTGTAACTAACTCATGAATTTTCAAATCGAATAATCTCCCTTGTAGATAAGACATTAACACTTGTACGTTCTTTCGTATGTACGATCCTAAAATAATATGTACAACGGATAATATATACCATTAAGCTAATTGTTTTAATCACAAGTGACGCAAATACCTGCCAATTTATCAATCAACAAAGACGAATGTAAAATTCACGCTATTGAAACGAATATAATAATTCCGCCAATCCATTCTTCCAATCTATTTAACAATTTAATCACCTCAGTCGCTCTCGTTTACTCACTGCCAGTCGCTCTGATTCACCAGAAGCTTCGATCGAACAAACATAACAGCCGTTTGGACGACGTAGCTCGAAGAAAAGGCAAGAACGATTTCCGGTAGTCACGGGTTTCCCGTGTTTGAACGGATCAACGCAGCGCCGGAAAACTCATCGAATGCTAAAGAACTCGCGAGTCAGTGAAGAGAATCTTGTTCAGAAATAGAGACAATGGAAGAAATGCAGAGCGAGAACAGGTAGATCTTTAAAATTGTATCGCAAAACGCCAACCTCCCTAAATGCTGAATAGCATAGAAACGAGGGAACCAGGGACGTCAAGCGAGCTACGTGGTGTCCTGAAGGAAGAATAACCCATCTTGTCTACCTGCGGCCAGGTATGTATTTCCGTCCTAGTTGAAATACTTAAGGAAACGTGGTTCGCCCCCGGGAGACCATCGGCGAATTCAATAGTATCATTGTTGTGTGTGCATTTTATCACGTGTCTGCTACGAATTATTTACGAAATAGAGTCACAGATGTGCTCTCGACCAAGTTACCAGGGATTCGTCCATGTTGCAGCATGGAATGTAAATGAACCAGGAAAATGGCAAATAAATTATTGCCGTTCTTTTGCGACTGTGACGAATTTTAGAGAGAAGAGATCGTTTTCAGATAGCTTTTATAATTTATAGAATTTGAGAGATCTTCCCGCAGCTTTTCGAAATTTAAATTGGATTTTTGCGGAACTCGTGTTTTATGGCCACGCAAATGCCGATTGCTATTCATATGGAGTTCATATATATCGTGATTCTGTGAATTACCAACGGATTTAATTTCTAATTTGAATTCTAATTTATGCGTTTATCGGAGCTCGTTTCGACCATAGAAGTGTAATTGTACCCTGATCCAATTTCGATCTTTTTCTTTTTAATTATCCGTCAAATTTTTTTGATCGTCGATGGAATTTCACTCTTGAATGTTTCTTTAAAAAAAGTACTTTATATAAAACACTCATCTACAGCAAGATATGTTGTTCTACGAAGATTATTTAATATATTTATTTAATATTAAATTATTCTATCCTACAGAAAAACAAAATTTAGCGGTGAAAAAGGAATGTTTCGTGAATTTTAGAGATACATTACGTGCATGCGCAAGCGCATAATACTTTATGTTACGTTTTTTGTTTTATAGCGACAAAAAAGGAAGTTCTGCTCGTTG
This sequence comes from Bombus flavifrons, assembly GCF_040668555.2. Classification (NCBI taxonomy): domain Eukaryota; kingdom Metazoa; phylum Arthropoda; class Insecta; order Hymenoptera; family Apidae; genus Bombus; species Bombus flavifrons. Next base: position 1,231,432 of record NC_138455.1, read on the forward strand.
TTTGGTTCGAAATTGTTTAGCTCGTTCACCCTCGATCGTTTGATCTCGAGAAGGTATAAGAACCCAGGAAAGACAAAGGGTGCGTTTAGCCTTGCTTGAGTGTTCTCTTAATGTGGCATAGTCACCCTTTTACGTTTAAAGTGGCAAGGGTGAAAACGACTTACAAATATCGAGGAACGATGCTCTTTTGTTCGTGCTTTTCACTCCCTCCTAGGATCATTCAAAACGCAATGCTTCTCAAGAGTTCTCCAACCATTCATTCGTACGAAACACACGTTACGTTCAATTCGACGTTTCACTCGGATGTGTATCTCGAACAATGCAAGAATACCTTTTACTTGATACTATCCGATGCACTGTGTCGATGCAACATGCTGCTACATACGATACGGGAAACATTACGAACGGACAGAGGTAAACATAACCAGTAACGTTGTCAATAAAATATATTCGAAAAATTGATAGATTCAATACTAAAATCACAACTCTAAAGGTAATATTCCCTCTATATTTGCTGCAAAAAATATTTCCATTCGATTAATCTACATCCGGATTAACTTGTGTTATTGCATGCACATGTACATGATAAATATCGAAAGCAGCTTTCATTTTTATCTTCATATCCGAACGTACAAATCAATATAAAGATATGTCCTTTTTTATGTAAATAGATGAAATTAAAATGAATTTTATGGAACAGGTTGCAGTTTTTCTCCACCATACACATTCTGCAAGTAAATATAGGAAAAGGAATGTTGCATTAAAACATACTAACGAATGTTTTATTGAAAAATTGTAACACAGGTACGCGAAATATAACAACGGTTTGTTGTATTTCGTTCCATAAAGCGTACAAATGCATTGACGATATTTACGCTAACTCTGTCACAAAGTGTTGCCCAATCTTATAAATACAGAACCGACGTGTATAATATGTTTGCACATTTCAGCGGAAAAACTTGAATATATTTGAATATATTCCAAGTATGTATGTTATATGTTTGTACGTATGTTTGAGGGGATAGGCTATTCTATTATTTGTTCAACGAGAAACGATATTCCTTGTAGAATAGAATATATTCGTGATGTGAAATGAGAATTTACTAGATTATATTTTCTTTCTATTTTTATAAAGGAATTTTAACTAATTCTTAAGTTCACGACTATATGCTTCCATTCAGCAAAATCGAGCTATTATTATATACACATCAATTAATGCAGACCGTCCTGATTGACTTATTAATTGAAACGTAGCGTAGCATAGAGAAAAGAGGAATTTACCGTGGTCTCATAAAATAACGTACACTTTAAAGCCTTTTTCTTTCCTATTGCAATTTTTACAATTTAAATCCAGATTATGAAATTCCATTTTTCATAATCTTTTCTTAACCGGACTATCTCGAAACATCCTTTATAAATTTTTGTTAATTTAAAAGAAAAAAATTAACAACAAAAAGTGGAGCTCTATCTGTGTTGACTGAAATGAAATTCGTTTATTATATGAAAAACAAAACTAGCTTTATAGCTTAACACATTCGCTAATAATTGCACTAAATGGCACTAAAATGACAATTGAACACCTACTTCATCGTCAAAAAGTCACGTAGAAGAATTTGAGAGGTGTTTCGAAATATCTATGTATTGGTTTTCCATGGCGTATCATAAACCTTGAGGTGTTCGAGCACGCTTCTCGCCGACAAACAGCCGGCAATCACAAATTCGAGACACGCGAAGATTCACCGGCGAAGAGTTTTAAGGCGCACCCCGAAAGTATAATCTCGCGCGACGGTAATCCAGTGAAATGTTGGGTTTCGTAAGATCGCCCTGGAAGATTGGCTTGAAAATCCAGACTTACACGAAAGGATCTATTCTCTGCGAAACTTCCTTACTTCTTTCAGCGAGAATGCAGCATGCCACCACGGATGAACAGCAAACGAACAAAGAAAAATCCCAGGTAACGTAATTCAAGACAAAACGAACTGAGCTACTTTCTTCATTCTCTTCCTATCTATGATCGAAAATCGATTCAAGGAAAATCGAGAAGGGACCAAATTGTTCCATCCTCTCGTTCAAACGAGCTGCGTTTGACGCTTTGCTGATGTTAGATCATCGCGTACTAAGATATGTGAAAAACTATTTCAACGTTTCAGAGAGAAACGGCGTTAGATCGAGTAACGTGTGAAACCCTTGAAATTCTAGATTTATCGACCTTAAAGTATACAACTCTTCGACCGACTTCTTCATCGAAATAAAATTCGCTTTAAGGTGTCTATTAAGATGTCTATCGGGAGAGATTTTTATATACGCACACACGCATATAATGAGATATAATATAATAAAACATGAAATGAGAATGACATATCGTACCGTACACAATTAAGGTTTATATCTGCTTATCGTCATCCGGTTTTCTAAATGAATTTTAGCTCCGTGTAGTCGAATACCCGGCTTAACGTTGTTTCAGAATTAACGGTATTTAATGCAATTGGCGCTTGGCCAATTGCGTTAAATCGATTACGCGGAAGCTTTGCGTGACGATAAAATAATGCGGAATGATGAATAAATATCACAGAAAAAACGAATATATCAAAAAATCATAAATAAATAGATATAGCTTTGAAATGGAAATTCTCCTATTACCAATGTAAGTATACGTATCTGGTATAGTGATAACGCAAAGTTCTTGAATTAAAATTCAACTTTAACGAAGTTATTTGTTACTAATTTTAAACAGGTCCTATATACAATGATTCCGCAATCTTCCTATCTTCAATATGTCTATGGAAGTTTCTGTTGCTAAATAGTAATACAGGAATTAATATGAGATTACGAAGTCTAATCAAAGGGAACGATCTAATTAATGTTTATATTATTTCAGTCGCGTAACGTCTTCCTTTCCAAAGTAACACCTCTAATTTCATTTGCCGCAACCGTTACCACGTGCAAAGAGGATTTAACGGCAAACCTTCTTTCGCGAGCAGGACTTCGAACACGATCTTATTGTTGCGAAAATAATCCTTTCGTCCGGAACTTTCAAGATACAAGTTACCATGGCAGAAGAGCTTCAAAACTCTTTCTACAAATCGCTTCCTCCCATTCACCTAGAATTTTTAAAATCGCGTTATAATAACCGGACCCTTTACCGTGAATACGTCGATAAACTTCACCACTGGAAGAACTTGAACGATCAAAAGTTCGGTAGAAATCTGACAACGCCTTAAAAGAAGAATCCGGTCAGCATGTAATCGTTTTTAAACAAGATAAAATGTACACGTGTGAGACTATCCCTGTGCGTACAATCCTTCGTAGAGGGTAATTCCACAATTTTTATTCAATGCAAATATGTGCCAAGGGACGAGTATGTGATATTTGTTATACCGATATATTTGTCAACCTTAAAAATTATAGTTCGGGATATTAAGCATTTTCTCCGAACAGACTATGCTCCCATACGAAAACTTGGCTACTTCAAAAGTTTATAGTTTCTGACTTTTTGAAACACTACAATTATTTGCGTTCTCTAGTTCGTGGGTTGTATTTTCTCCTAACAAAAATTTAAGAGACTCTCAGGGAAAGAGTTTACAAACTACTCACGCAAATCTGGACAGAATCGAAAAATAAGGAATATATTTTAGCTACGTATATACATTCGTAATTTCAAAGAATTACTTTATACTGCTACATGTCCTAATAAAATTACGCTCGATTTTGAAACGATGATATATAGTTTCGAAACTTTAAATGCATCTACCTATAGCACAGATAGACCGTTCCTGTTCCCATTTTTTATCGTGTGACCTCGTTTCAGACACTCCCAATACAAACCTCTCTAAAATTTGTTATATTTCCATTGTTTAAAATTTTGTACGTGTACTAAAAAATAGAAAAATTTTAAATGCCAACAATAACGAGTTTAACACGCATGAAACATTGGGTATATTTTTTGAAGCGGCGGGCATGCATCATAATGCTTGTTATTAAAACTTGAAATAACTTATAAAGAAAACAAAATGAATTCCTCGAAAAAACTTTTGAAAGCCACAAACGGAAATTAAAGTCTGACCTTCGGTAAAAAAAAAAAAATTAATTCGTAAAGATTATTTCAAGCGATGACGGTAAGACAAAATAGCTTTCCCGTTTTATGTGCCGATGCAAAATAATCATAGCGTATCAGAAAATAAAAAACGAGAAGAAAAGAACACTGTGTAGAATGGAGAAGCAAGAGTATCTGACAATAAGTGAAAAGTACGCGCTACCGTTTCGATCAGTTCATCACCTAACAGACAATTTCTGTGATAGTTATTTGATCAATCGTCGATATCATTTTTATTAAAATCAATCGTCACAAATGTGGCTAAAAAAACTATTTACTCGTCACGCAATTTCAAAGGAATAGAAAATTACACGTTTATCGAAATAATTTTTACGTTAAGCACAATTGCTATCGAATTTTATCTTTAACATAATGGGTTTCCAAAGGATAAGTTGTGCGAGCTTCACGACATATTCCACGTTATTTTACGTGATACACGCTTGGTTTCCTATTATGTATAATTACGGAACTCAGTTACGAAATCGCTAAAGCGAAGAACAATCGGTCGTCGTTAAGAACATGCCATATAATGCCGGAACGATAAATGCATGTAGTTATTTCCACGAAACTGCGAATTTTACTTGAATGAATAATATTGATAAAAAAAGATGTATCTTTTATGAAATGACTAAGCTTTGTGCGACTGATAAACGATGCGTTGCATCAACAAAGGAAACGATGATCTTGTGCAAACGCTTTTAGGAATCCCCGTTATCACCACGGGTCGCAGTCCCCGCCCCCCATCTGCTCATGTAAATAGTAAGTACACAAGAAATGTGGTCATGTTATCTGCAATCAGGCATATAAAGAAATTTAACTACTTACGAGTTATATTCCATCTCTTAAACATATACGTATTTAAAATGAAAATTATTTCGATTAGTATATTAAAAATTTGTTCTACCCTGGTGAATTTGCAAAATCAAAGAACAGTTTTCCTTAAAACAGAAGGGAATTCGGGTGCAGTAGCTATCGACAAACACTTATCTTCCTTGCAAATTGGAGGAATAAAATTGAAAGAGTAGCGCAGTTTCGCGAATATCCCAATTTCCCACTTCATATTTCAAACAAGTAAAAAATTTAACTTGGAAGGTAAACCGTCTGGTGGAAATTTAAGGGGACGCAAATTGCTCTTGAAAACACAACCGGTACGCAAGACACGGCGAACAAACCTGTGAACTCGTCGGCATGTATGCTAGCCAGTGTGTTTAGCAAAAATAAGTAAATATACTCCATCACGTAGGTCACTAGAGTACATTGAAGTTAACGCAAGAGTAAGCATCAGCAAAATGAAATTTGCGGCAATATCGACGACGTGCGAAATAGATCAATTAAATCTGGAAGTTAACAGGTTTAAAAACAAGAACAAACTAACGCTAATGGCATCAATTACCTCTGCACCTTCTACTTAAGAAGAAAAAAGACGCGAGTTTCGTATCTCTTACCGCAGCAGTGAAATTTTTATTGGCTAAGAACGCAATAAATTATCGTATTACTTATCGTATTGCTTTTGAAACGACTTAATATTACCAACGACCATTGTGGAATTTTACGTGACAACATCGTACTCAATCATGTTTCTCAATTCGTACATTGTAATCGCAAATATTTTTATTTACAATTGTACTGTTTGGTGCGTATTAACCTTGCATCAGATGTATTCAATTCAGCGAAGCTATTACGCAATTCTTAGCGCATTCAACGTACCCACAACCGACTTCTATCTAATTAAAAACGAGATAAGTGGGAAAACCCGAATGAAACGATCGGCATGCAAGTAAATTTTCATTGCTGCGCAAACAACGCTAAAAACGAGAAGCCATTGCCCGGGAAGATGCCTTGAAAGCGTGTTCAATTGTTCTAAGTGCAGTTCTAAGAATCAACTTTTACACTGCCAATAGAACGCATGTCAGACGCAAACACGTCTCATCCAGAGATTAGTCGCGACAATAATTCACAGAAGAAACCATCTTAGTCGTAATGCTTATGAATTCGCATGCAATAGCTGGTTCGAATAAAATTTTCGTTTTAACGATCATATTTTCCCCTTTTTTTCACCACTTTTTTTTTAATGAAATAAGTGGAAGCTGCGATTACAAAGCTGAAACAAAACTTAAACAACCGTTCAGAGTTTTAGTTCATTGGATGTTTTATTCCATTGAATCGCGTGGCGGATCAGGTTCATATTCCACGATTGAATGAGAACTGACGCGGAAAGCGAAGATAGGAAAGACGAGCTTCGATGAAAACTATTTAGGTAGAAATGTTTGTTCGAAGGTTAATTTCCGCCTTCGATGCTGACGCGAAACCAGTCGAAGTGATCTTCGTGTCATTTTAACGTGCAAAGACGCGGAGCAATTAAGTTTCTGTAATTTACAACGAACGATAGCAATAACGATGGATAAAAAAAAGAAAGGAAATATAAGATTGACGTGCAAATTACTAAATTTCCAAATTAATAAACGCTGATTCGTCAAACTTCCAACATCGCAATAACCCATAAAGTAGTCAAAAAATGACCTAGTTGTCCAGCCCCGTTTCCCAGAGATAAAAGTTACCTCGAAATAAAGCAGGATTTTTATTAAATGTGCAGGGATAATTCTACGCCCTCGTTTCGGCGCCGGGAGTTTCCTTATTAGGATACTACGAATACAAACATTTTTATCCTTTAAAAATTTCATCCGACAAAGAGTTTCAGAAACGGCGAGCGGAAATGTTTTACGAGAATTTGTAGCCTTCCTTTTTAAATAAAGAATTACATTTACACCTATGATATTATCATTTATACCCTGTTTCTTTATTTTCTTTCTTTTTCTTTCAAACGAATATTAGCACATCGTTTTATCTCAAACAATCATCATCACTCATTTTTGGTCAAAATTTAAATCAGATACATTACCTCTTGCTGTTATAATTTAATATCTTCGAGTGTGGAACACGACTAATTGAAATTATATCATGACATTTCAGCATAAAAATAATGTAAAAGATCACACGTATCGACATTTTTCATACTTTTCAGAAATTTAAGACGTTGTTTAACGATAGGGAAACAAGATCATGTCGAAAATACCTTCAAGCGTGTAACAGGGTAAAATTTCCTTTAGCTCTAAAAATAATAATTACCTATTTTGAACAAAAAAACTAACAATCAACGTAAAATATATGCTTTCGCTTTTTCCCTAAACATAAAGGAGGCATTGAAACATCTACGCCTCGTTTACAAAAGATTGTTTAATATTATCTCAAATGCAGGAAATGCTGAACAAATATCTTCGTGTAAAATGTTGAAAATATGTAAAAGTAAACTACCGACAAGAAACTAGCAATTTCCCACCGTGATAGTTTACAAACAGTTTCATAGAATATAACGCAAATTACGCGAACGCAGAGAAGTATCAAAATTACAGTCAAATATTCTCGGATCCTTTTTGAAGGATCCTAGGAATGTTCCTCTTCAACGAGTCAGAGCCAAGCTCGATATTACACGTCACGGGAAAAGATGAGCCTCGCATGATTGAGCCCACCCACCTCACAGAAATTTCTCACTTTGATCGCGAAACCACGAAAAACTTTCTGGCCGTGATATCAAGGTCGATTTGGTATTCCGGGGAACCAATCTATCCACAGAAATAAACATCAATCCGTCGTACTATCCGAGAAATCGATAACAAACCGAAACGACGATCGCAAAACGATAGAAATACAATTAAATTGAACGCAACGCATATGTGCTTACACGACGGAAAGAAAGTTGCGACGATTGGAAAGAAATTGAGCAACTTTACTTGTCCTTGCAAATAAAGCAAGCAGAAAATTCCGCTAAAACGACTTCCTTGTATTTTTTTCATTTTTAAATTATCATCCAGGTAATTGTTGCGAATATTTCAAAAGTTTTCATATCCTACATAGCACATAGTGTAAGCGTAATAAAATTATGAATAATTTGTTTTTGAAAGATTCCTTCTCCCTCAATTCATAGAGATTGTTAATTATGAAGCAGAGATAAGAGAACTTTCGTCGATGGCTGTTTCAATGTTTTCAAATGGTGACACAAAGAGAGATCTTTGATGCGCATTCCGAAGGACTTTGCTTATTACCTCCTTCACTTTGCTTCATTTTATATAATACAGTTCTTAAATAACGATCGCTGAAAAGACACGGTCGCTGCATCATTCGAGAAGGACCAATTGTCCATGTCAGAAAACTTACGGATGAACTCGAATCGGCAACTAACAGAAGAATTTAGCATTTAGGATTTGCAGCGATTTTAGATTTCGAGGAAATTGATACTTTGCGACAAGGGTCATATTATATTTGCTCATCAAACAGTCGCCGAGTTAATTATATCCATCGTATTAATAATAAAAGCTAAGCATGATACTCTGAACAGTTACAAATTAGCATACGTTCCAACGGTTGTTTGAAAGCCAACGCAAAAGTCGCAAATATAAGAAATTTCGTCAAGAAACCGAATCATGCGTTTCAGATCAAACATGCAATGCAACACTATGCCCTCACCTTTGTATCCAAAATTATTCTTGACACTTGACTGTCTTGTCTATGAATGATTCTCAAAGATTACAAAACGTTTCAAGAGGAATTACAACACAATCTTCCTTTTCGACAATGCTAATATTAAGTTAGAGTGCGATTGAAGCGGGAAAAACCTGCGTATTTTCCCGATTTGCGCAATCACAGCTGTATTTTACACAATACATACAATATCAATAACGCTTGCGCGTTTATACGTTACGTTCCTAGTTATGTGGCACATTTTTTGTCAATCACACGTTAACAAAAAATTAATAATATTGTATAATATAATATTGTATACTATCGCATAATTTATATCCATGATATGCAAAGTTGTTCTACGAATGCCAATAATTCGAAGATACATGAGGCGATGTAATACTGACATTAGTTTCAATAGAATTCCAGATACTTGCAGCGTAAAATAAACAAGAAATAGTTGTTTGTTAAACTGTGGTTTTTGGCATTACTGTCAGTAAGTTAATGCATTTTTGATGCATTTTCAATGTCATCGTTAATTCGTCCATATAAATCATATTATCTAGTAGCTTAAGATTAAGAGTGAAATTTTAGCATCTTGAACTATTCAGAGATTGTGCAACAAAGTAAATGAAGAAATTAATAAATCGCGTATCGTATCTCTTCCATAATCTTCGAATTACCGCGAAAAGTATTTCGTGGAAAAAACGCGGGGTATGCTCCTACCTTATCAAGATATTGAAATCCATGTTCCCGTGCGACCTGCTTGGCGACTTCCGCTCCTCCTTCGATATGCACTGCCCACTGATTCGTATAGGCTGCCACTCGTCCACCAAGAGTCACCAGCGCGACGATGGCCAGTCCGAAGATCTTCCGCGGGCACATGATAGCTCTGCCTCTCGACTGCAACTGTTACCACTAGCGGCTCCAGTTTCACACTCAACACTATTATCCACTATCCACTAAAACAGCCGCTGCTACCGGCGGAGGAGGCAACGGAGATAACAAGAACAAGAACAACGACAACAAACAACGGCACCAGCACTGCCACCACGAACAACACGGCTCACTTATCTATCTATCGCACGCACGATAGAAATAAACGTCTTTTAGCGAATTGTTCAAAGGCAAGCGATAATAGACTGGATGATAGCGAAGGTGAAGAACAGAGAGACACATAAGAAGGAAAGAGAGAAAACGGGAAAAGGTGAAATATGACAGTATAGCTGGCACCTGCTGATCGTCTACGGCCAACTGAACTGCCAACGAACTATGTTACTCGTTAAGTAGCCTCCGCACTTGCGAACTGATGACTACCGACTTTCTGTTGTTCTTCTTCCCTCTACTTCCCCGTCGTCGTCGTCATCGGTGTCGTCGATGGTTGTCGTCGTCGTCGTCGTTTCGTCGTTCCCTCGTCGGTGACGTTGCTGCCACTGTCGCCGCTTTCGCTCAACGACGAACAGCGGTAGGTGGGGCGATCGTCAAGTCATGTGGCTGTTAGTGGGGAAATCGACGTGATTCTTGTGATACCGATAATCGCAAACGTGTACGGTACACGTGGCTGTCCTCCGAATCAAGGGCGACGTACGTAGAATCGGTGAGTTCCGCGTTTATCGTCCACTTTGTCCTCATCCGCCTCGCGGACGCGGACACAACCTCCGTAGTATGTGCCCACTTACCTTCGATGTACGATTAACAAACAAAAACAAACCCACCAATCACTTCGTTTCCCTCTCCGCTTCGAGATTATCCGAACTAGCCTTTTTCTATTCCCCCACTCTATTCAAAACTTTTTGATTACGTGGATCGGCAGCGACCTTCGACAAACTGTTATTCCAAACGTTGCCGCTCGTTCCCCCGTTCCCGCGTTCCTGTCCGCTTCTCGCTTCTTCTATCTCGCGAAACTCCAACGTGGGACTCCAATGTGCTGGTAACTCTCCCTCTCTCCAATCTCTCTTTTTCTCTTTCTCTCTTTTACTCGAACTCGATGATGGATGAGTGGAGTACGAAGAAACTTCGTAGAGAAGACGAAACGATTTCAGCCGTAAACGAACAGCATTTGGGAATGAGACGATGGAAACGGAATATCTAGAAATGTATCAGTTACAGACAAGATTATCGTACGGTGAACCACGCGGAGGAAACGCACTTAGACACCGGCCATCCGGTCCCCATACGATGGCAAGACAGTCCTCCGACAGCAGTAGCCAAATGGTTGGCCAGCCATTCAGATGTGGCAGGCAGTTATCGACCGAAAAGTCGGTCGATTCACGTCATCGACCGTTGCATCCTCGCTGCTAGCTGCATACCTAGGAAAATTTGTCGATGACGTAGCCTCGTGCTTGGTTCTCTGTCCCTCTTTCTCTCTCTCTCTCTCTTTTGCTCTTCTTTTCTTCGTGCACCGCTTAACTCATCCTCCGCCTGTCACTAACCAAATTCGGATCTGAAAATCGTTTCGGGAATTCAGATATTTCGATAAACGAGAACGACGAAAGTAAGAACATAATTAACTACAACAAACAATTTTTATCAGTAAAATAGTACAACGAAATAGAAGAATATTAAGAAAAATAGGAGCAAGTAACGCGGGGAGATATTGACCAATACGTATAGAGGTTGCATATTTCCACGCGTATGATCTTTTATACCTTCTATCGTTAATGCATTTAATAATATTTTTGTAGAGATCTAGTGTTTTAAATTATGTTAGTATTCTCAGATATTGTATGTCCGAAAACAATTTGAGCATAATCGAAAACAATTTCCAAATGGACCAGTCACTTGTCCCACGAGGCACAATTACTCCGAGGACGAAATACGCCAAGTCATTTGCCTTTCCATTTCCCTTACGGAAAATTACGTATTCTCGTAAAATTGCACCAGCCACCAATCGAGGTTTAAATTACGGTCCAGTGAGGTAAAGAGAATAACTAAGACATCGATGTAAAACCATTGTTTGCATATCAATGAAGACTTAACTGATGTCCAACGAGCAGCGCCTATCTCTCTGATTAGATTTTAATGGTTACGGTTTTACGTGCGACGTTAAACTATCTGGTTATATTATTTCCATAGTTTTCTCCAATTACAACAAACTATCCAACGACCGTCAAGCTTACCGCGAATTAACAAAGTTTGCGCCGCGTATTTTTGAGAATGAAGTTGTCGGTCGGTTTTTAGCGATTACTTTTTCCAACTATCGTGTTTCCAACGGTCACGTATACGTAACTTGCATCATCCTTATGGGAGAGGAGTGCTCGAATGAGTGAAATTTTCAAATGAAAAGAAACAGGATCGATAGATGTCGGAATGGTTACACAGCATACCGGGAAAAATGCATTCAGTGTGTAACTCGCCCTAATTTCCTTCATACGAGAGATTTACTAAGGAAATGTGAATTTTCCTTTTCTTTTTCCCTTAACGAGCTTCAATAGCCACCGATATGTTTGGAACTCTTAAGAAGAGAACTATTGCTGCTATTTCCTTTGTATTTTTATACGTCCTTCGGAAAAAATTGCACTTTCCATTGACCGTGTTTAAAACACTACCAATGCGAAAGAACAACTTATAATGCAGCTGTTGAAATGCATTAAAAAATTCGGATAAGATTAATAACACTGTCATAATAGCTTTGCTTCTTTGAAGAGTATTGTGAGAGAAATATTTTGTAAAAGTAATTTAAAAGATACAGAAAGCTTTTTATATAAAAAATATATAAAATAATAACATAAATTTATATATTAATTAATAATGTAAAGGTACATTGTTTATGCTTATAGGATATTTTTTTAAATATTGCAAGGAAAAAATATAAGAGGAATTTAGAGTTGCTATTAAAATCACGTGGGAAAAAAACTTGAACAATCAAGTTGCATGAAAAGTATAGAAACACGCATCAGTCGTCCCGGACAGCTACGATTTCTTGGAACGAGAACCGCGTTCCCTGAGGAAATTGTACTTCTGGTGTAACACTGATCCCAATTTCTCTTTTTGGGGTAAGCTTTTATACGATGCAACATAAATTTTCGTTGACGTCATACATTTTCTTGCATACAATGTTCAACGAGTATGATAAACTACTGCAAAATTAAAATTTCCATTTAGAAAAAATTCGAAATTCAAACATCTACGTATCTGTCTCTATTCAATATCTCTTATTTTAAATCAACAGTATCGATCATATGTAATCGAACCGATAGTAATTCATCCTTAGTAAAAATTAAAACATTGAAATTCAAATCCATTCCTTGAAAATTGTATTTTTTTTTTGTGAAAGAATAAATACACTGTAGCATTGATATTCGATATTCCCTTTAAACATACTTCACATCATTCCACGATCTGCGCATATCTCAATTGCCAATTAATCGAATCAGCTTGCTTTTTACTGAGCAGTAATTGGAGTTTGAATTTCTATTGAATATTTCTCTAGTTAAAATTGCAATTGATCCTTTTGTATATTCCACGGCAAAGGATAGAGAAGATAAATCTTCGACTTATTTAGAAATGTAAATAATTGAAAAATATCTAAGTCGAACGCAAGTTGAAAAACGATATTTGTAAATTGATAAAATTATGAAACATATTCAAGATAGCGTGGTACGGTAAAAAGAAGTTGAAACACACAATGTTTTATTCGCAACTAATATTTCTCGCAAATGTCCACGATCCTGCGAGGATTCGGTATTCGAGTCGTACCGTTTCTAGCAATTCTACGATTTCAAAGGACGAAATGGAAACGACTATCGCGCCGTATTATCGATGCATTTTAAAGGTCGCTAGGTTTCGTGAAAAAGAGCTCGATTTTCAAGCTGCGGTTCGCCTGGTTACAATTCGATAGAACGTTTACACCGCCATCAAGTGAAATTGCGTTTGTGATATTCGTTCCCCTCGAGTCAGTAAATTTTAAAGGTCTATTTTAAACATGGAAATACGGAGCACAGATTGCAACTAGTACAAACATTTTCCTCGCATAGCGGCCTTATACCTAGAGGCTGACTCTTGATAAACAGCGAAAATAGAAGTCCTATTCTTCCCCTTTCATTTACGTTCCGTCTAACAATGGTTTTACGAGATCCTATCGATCGTGAATTAATTTTTCGAATAAATAAATCTGATAGAAATCGGATAGAAATTTTTAATTAAAATGGCAGCCGGAAGTTTTTGAAATAATTGCGCAGCTGACGTAACGCTTATTGTTGGCTTTGAATAAAACTGTTTTTCGCATACTTGTCCTGAATTCTACTCGACTATATAGCATGCAGAGAAGAATCGTAAAGAAAAACTGAAGATTCACATTATCGTCACGTTCGAGCGACGTTCCAGACGATTCAACTTCCGGGGAGAGGATATTGGTGGCCCTACAAATATACAACTTCGTGAAAGCTCTATTTTATGTCCGAAACAGGTTACATTTCCTCCCTATTTCGCTTCTGCTATTTCATCCACCAATATGAAAATGTAATTTTATTTCGTCAGAATAAAACAGCCAGTTTTTCTCTTGATTAAAATCCGAAAACGAAAACGAAACGAAAATATAACTTTTTATTTCGTGAAAATAAACCAGCCAGCTCTTAAAAAACCAATCACAAACAAAATTGATTCTTTGTTCGAAAGAATCGAATAAGATTCTCGTTACCGACAAATTTCAATTTTTACTTAGAACAAATAAGTTGAAAAATTCCTGGAAACTAGCCAATTAAACTTAAACATTTGTACACGTGCGTTACTTATGCTTCCACGCACAGCGACCAGATATCCATTCAGAAAATTGTTAAAATATGAATTACCCCAAAAAATGCATAAGCGATTCACTCGATGCCGAATACATACATAAAGGTTAAGGTCGATGCTGACGATTGAAAATTCGAATTACTATATCTCCGGTCATCGATTTTGGCAATGATATATCTCAAATACAACGGTATCTACACTCTAATATACATACATATACATTGTTCTCAAGGGACACAGTCATACTCAAATCAATACTCGCATCTTCTTAAAGTTCGAACACAAAGATTTTCTACGTAATTTCACTTCTCCCTTTTCGTATTAACGCTCGAAAGTATCCGAATACTTACTTGCTATCTTTGCTAATTTTATTCTTCATGATCAACTTCATAAGAATTTACACATTTCCAAAAAAAAAAAAACTGCATATACCGCTAGTATACACATAATTCCATAGAAGTGTTCGAATACGAATAAAAGTATATATCTTAGCAAGAAAAGAAAGAAGTTTCTCTGAAAACTCTAAGTCTAATTCAATTATCGTTTCCAAGCGTTCTTCTTTTTTCTTTTTCATCCTGTATCTCTGCCTCCATTTACAATTACTATCCGTGATCGCTAATCCGCTAATCCGCTAATCCGGACCTCTGTCCACGTAAGAATTATGAAAATTACCGCGCTATAAGAGCTGACCTGGCCAAGTATCACGGCATTACGGGCTCAAAGAAGGAAGAAGCGAGCAGCAGACTTCCGGAAAAAAGAGTCCGCGATGCATTGGCTAGCTAGCGGTCCACTGGAACATTTACTTCATGCCCCGAGGAAATTGCATTCTGCGGTCTTCCTCCTCCACTTCCGCACTGGGTGCTCCAGTGATAAAGAGAGAATAAGAGCGGCTGATGTGGCAGAGGACAGCGTCAGAGAAGTGAATCAAATTTAAGCCGACTCCCTCTCCGCTTTCGTCTCTTTCGTTCTATCTTCGACCCTTCGTTATTATCGCTTCGTCTTTCGTTCTGACCATGCCACTGTTACCTACCATTTTCCTCCGCCGCCCTTTCCTTTTCTCCCTTTTTTAATTTTCAAACAAAGTACGCGAAAGCCTTTCTACTCGCAGTGGAAACTGTTCGAACGGTCCACTGTCGCGTCGCGTCGACCTGGCAACCAGCAAATGGAAAGAAGAGCCGAACGCGTACACATACCATGCCAACTAAATGGAAACGGACCAGGCTGAACCTCTTTGCCAGGTAATAATCGACGACCTTTGCCCCTCAACGAGCCTCTGCCTACCTGCCTGCTACGTGACCGAGTTCTCTTTCTCCAAAGAGCGCCGATTTTTACGCACGGTCGATGTGTATCAGCCGGCGGTTACGACAAGGAAGCTGGCTGCAACTGCAGTTCACAAAAATTTCTCTAGCACGACAAAGGTACGCATCGGAAATAGGGATAAAGGCATAGATCGATGGTTCAATCCCCTCTCCAATTGAGAAATTCTTGGTTTTCGACAAGGTGGTCCTAACATATTGTGGATAAATGACGAGGTATTTAGCCTTCCATATCCTACCACTAACGACTATTGGTGAGCCATATTTTCTCTTTGCGTATCAAGAGCAGTTGTTACTCTATAACAAGTGATAACAGTCACATAGTTTGTTTTGTGAATTAATTCTTCAAATCTTACTGTCCTGAATTCAAACTTAATGATACTGGCAAAAGAATTAAGAAGATTACAGAAATATTTACGAGAATTTTAAGCTCTTTTTTATATAATTATATGCACATGCAAATAGAAACAATACTAAATCGTGTATTTCTTGGTAATAAATAATGCATGGATTGTAGATTCATGATACTTGTCAAATATATTTTCCAAAAATAAACGAATAAGCACATTCCAAAACATACTATTTGAATCTTATAATTCCCTAAAATTCTCATATGATATGTTTTGTGTGTAAACACTAGTAAACAATACACGTATAACAGGAATGTTGTGTAACATATTCTGTGACTCAATTATAAAACGACAAATCAAAAACTTCATATGAATAACCTCTTCGCTTGAAATATGCAAACTCTCGTTCAATGTTTTCCAACTGTCCTTCGGTACATTACATATGTATAAGTACAGATACAAACAGTTTAAAATAAAAGTGACATGTAACGCAACATACCAATCGATAACAAAGGGATTAACCACTAAAAACTCCAAATATATTTTAAAATCTGCCGTTGAATAGCAGATAACTTTCTTGCGTGTTTCGAACAGGCTAATTGTGAGTCGAAAAGACTAGAATATTTAATGTGAAGAAAAATAAATACCTTTAATGCGTCGACACTTCAACAATTTTCCGAGTGACGCCTAGTTATGCAATGTTGATTATCGCGGACAAAAGGAATGGCAACGAACCGAGGCATGCAAGGGCCTTTCTCGTAACAGGAAATACTCGGGGTCACGGACTGCCATGAAGTTTATACCGGTGTGGTTCTCGTGCAACGAGAACACGAGACGCGCAGAAAACCGGCTCGTTCGACTCACTCGTTAAGATAACACGACTCTATACTCCAAGTATAATTCGTGCGACACGAGATCAAATAAAAATTCAAACTATTACTTTATCGAAAAAAAGAATCGCGGTACGGACAATGGCCGATCTCCAATTGACAATAATCGTGCGCAGTGCTTTACCACGCAGCGTCACTTTATTAGTTTCGATAATCGCAACCGCGATATCGAACCGCGATATTGAACCGCGTGATTGAGATCGTGTTTCCTCCATGAAACATTGAAACACGACGTTTGAAAGTCAAACACGGTTGTCGAATGATCGTCGTCTCTATAGAGATAACATTATAATAAGAATCGGAAGATCATCCACTCTAGTACGACTTGAAATACGGCCGAGGAAACGTACTGGCTGCTCGCCGTGGCGGAAATAAAAAAAACGTAAACAAACCTGTCCGCGTGTCGACGCGAACCACGTAATAGATGCCATTGGTCTGCATCGTTTCATATATTTAAACGCACGAGGAAATCATCGTGCGATTAAAACTATACGTTCGCGGAATCGTGGAGAAGAATAGGTTGGAAACGAGACACGACTGCACGTGGGCAGAAGCACGCCCATCCCGCCACCGGGAAGCAGCGAAAAACGACATTCGCGCAGCAAAGCTGTCAAGATACGTTCCCGTATCGTGGAAAGATGAACGCGACAAAATTGCACGCGTATACATAGTGCGTACGTGCGCGCACAGTCAGTTATACATATCGCAAGATGAGCTGCTGGTTGCACGACACCATCTCAAGGTAACAGTTCCCGGACACGAGTTTCGATACCAAAACGAGGAATTTACGGAGTTTCGCTAGGACTGACAGCTAGCGAGGATGTTTATTAATAGATTTCACTCACGATTTCAGCTGGTATTCCTGTAGCTTTCCTTCAATCGAATCGGGGACTGTGCGTCTGGTGCTATTGGTCTCCGTGGTTGTCGTGGAACCGTCGATGTCGATATACGGTCTCGTCGTGCACGGAGAGATACTCCAATCGAAGCGAGGAATGCGGAAGATGGAGAAACGGGGATAGCACCGCACAGTTGCACAGCCTGGGAAACACGCCTCTCGTACCGTCAAACGGGAATGATCCACGATTAGTTGCCACGAAACGGAACTGAATCCACGATCGTGACACGTGTAACGTGTATGTAGAACAAACCGCGTGCAGTCTTTATACCGTGTCACCGTCGACGCGCGAATGTTGGATCGTACAACGTCATTCCTCGTTGCGATCTCATCCCCACGACGAAGCACGACTGACTGACGGCTCGGTCCGCCAGTCCGTTCCGATCTTCCCCTACCACCGACAACTTCCTCTCCGCATCTCCCCCTCAGCATCCCCACTCGCCGACTGGCTTCTCCCGCCGTCGTAACTCGCAGCCCCGCGCGTCCCAGTCACCCGCAGCGACGTTCAGTCACTCGGCAACCGCCTGTCCGTGTACTTCTCTTTCTCTTTTCTCCTTTCCGTATCCGTCCCATGAAACCGAGCGAGAGATCCATGGACACGGCGCGAAAGGTTGAGGAGGCTACCAGTGTCGTCGTAATATTACGGGTGTACCCGTTAGCCGCTCGCATCTCTCCCTCTATCTCCAATATATATATATCTTATCGTTTTATATATGGGACTTATATTTTATTTAAATAAGAACTAGATAGTTGTTAATTAATGAAATAAAATATAATACAATGTTAGACAATTTCAAGTAAGAATCATAATATATATAATAGTTAGTAACTAAGAGTTATTCGAGAGGTCATTAAACCTGCAATGTAAAGAAAGGAAGCACACCGAATGAACTCATTGGTTGCAACTGTTTTTAGTAACTATAGGAGAAGACGTTGTACAATAAAATGCATCTAAAAATCTACAGGTTGGTACGCCAAAATGAAGGAATCTTTACAAGTATTGATACTACCCTGTTACGTCTAGATTTTGTAACAGTTCTTATTACAATTGAAACCTAACTTTTTATATTTAAAGAATGCGTCTGAAGACAGAGTCCTCAAACGGCGTATCACCTAACCGTATTCTGGCCCTTTCCACTACAGACATGGGCCCGACAAGGTCCGCGATCGTCCCTGGGGGTTCCCGCAGAAACTCGTCCCTCTCCATCATACTGCAACCCTCTTCTTTTCGCTCATTCGTTTTCTAGCTTTATGCACGTAGCAGTATGTCCTCTCTGGCGTGCACCAGTGTCTTCAGCCTCCGTCAACCTGATTTCTCGGCTTGCTTCTTTCTTCTTTGGCCCCTTTCATTCTTCTTTTTCCCCGTTGTCGGGGCCTTAGCGAGTCGAACGAATCAAGACGAAGAGGGGAATCACCAGGAATATCGAGCAGACGTTCCGATCCGTGGCAGATATTCCCGCTTACGTTCGATTCTTTTCAATCTTACCCTACCCACCTGCCTGGCTTGTACCGATTAACCTTGCCAAGTTTATCCCAATGGATCTAGGTTCATAGTGTATGAGACAGCTTGTTGTTTGTTGCTGGGAATCTCGCTGACACGCCACTGGATGCATGCTAAACGAGCGTGTCGATAACGAGCCCGGATACTCCAGATACTATCCAACGTTGTGACACACCCGGATTTCCATGCATCTCAGTCCGCCTTATTTGTACTGTACCAGAGATCAATTGCCTGCTCAAGGCCACTCAGGGGTTATCCCTGTTATAGCGTACGATTCACTGCTCTTCTCGAGTGGAATCCCCAGCTTTTGTATTTTATTTCCTCTTATTTCGTTTATTGGACATGTATATAAGAAATATACCTACATTTTAAAATATTTTGTATTTTTCAGTTGTACAATTCCAACTTCGTTTTATCGTCGCTGATTTCCGACTCGATACAATACTATCCGTTAGCCGTCACGAAAAGGGATGAAATGGTCCTTTTACGAAGGCAAGGGCCTCCTTGCCACCCCGATCAGACAAATATCCTTCGCCTTTACTTGGCCACTATCTCATGCATTTGTATTCCACGTGGATGCTTTCACGCGACATATTGCATATCCTTTCCAAGCGTGTTTACCAAAGCATAAACGTATGGGCCGAAAAATATATTATATGTTATGTACATATATTTACATTATGTACCATATACCGGAAGATTAATATTTGTGATGACAGTGACAGTTACAGATAAGACCAAACAAATTCTTTAAACTTATAATTTTCTAAATATCTGATATGTCTCACAGTTAGTAGGTAATTTCTCGTAACAAAACCAACTATCGATTTATTAATTTTTAATATCGGTTTTATTGTTCAGTGTAATAAGAACGAGAAATCTAGGAAAGCGAAAAATCAATGATGAACGAAGATATTCAAGCGAAAGACCATATCGGGGAAAACCAAATGAGACAGAGATAATAAAGAGGGCAAGGATTTCAGGTTGAGTAAAAATCGGCACTAAAAAGAAGAAGGAATCTTGAGGGAGATTCAGATCCTGCTTTTATCGAGAATTGATGATGGATTTGTTTTCGACATGATCTACGGTATTGAGTTATCCCTTTATTCGTCCCTATTCCATCACGTTTCCGCGTGGAAAGAATTCAGGTCTTTCTCATTTTTGCGCCCGAGACGTTTTATATTCGAGCGATTGGGTATATGGTTCTGCTATTATAGATTGTCATCAAAAGTTTTAGCACTTGATGGTGGTATTATTTTTTAATAATTTTCGATAGAAATTCATTACAGAACAAATTAAAAAGAAAGGAAGATTCATAAATTTCAATTACTACTTTAGGTGCGCCTTCTAATAAAGCGGATAACAAAGCAATTTGCACGTAGAAATTTACGGTTTTACACGTGCGCTCTCTGCACACACGTTCATGCAAGACAAAGAATGATGTCATCGCGTTCAAAGACACAGCCATACGTACCTCTGCCAACATCATAAATACTTAATTACATTAAATAATGATAAATCAGATTTACTTTTGTTAAACGAATTGTTAAACGAATATAATGAATCAGACAGAGACAATTGACGATCACAATTTCCTTGTCATTCTTTCTATTAAACGATATCACTTAAATGCTAAACTATATTCGCAGATTCACATATTGATGACAGAAATTATGAAATTATCGCTTATTATGAAACGTTTCGACATTCATATACAGATACTAGCGCAACAGATAATATAATTTGTCGCACTGTCGAAGGGTTATTACATTTGTTGGTAATCCGTTAACAATGAATAATATGCTACAGTAACAGTGACATAATTAATTTCACGAAAATGCCAATTTTGTGCTGGAATAGTTCCGCATAATGAATAGTTACTGTTAGTTTTGAAATCGATAATTTTCAGACTTTGGAGATAACATGCTTTTGGTGGTGCGTCAACACTATGAAAAATTTAGTAGACTAGAAATCGGTCGAGTGTAATGAAGGTAATAGGAAAATGGGTCTCTGAATTTATCAACATGTTCATACATGGATAGCATTCTCACATGGAGAATTCTGTTGCTGCAGAAATACAAAATGTAACAAGATTATTTTATGTATAAACCATAATCTTATTTATTCGGTATGACGGATTTTATCATGGTAAAATTAGTTGAATGTAAATTTAAAAAAATGAAACTGTAATTGAACGATACAAAAGTTTCTTTCATTTGAAACTTGAAGTGAAACTAATAGAAAGTAATAGCTTCGTATTAAATTGAATTTTATAGCAGGTAATCCTTGGCTATTTCTTGTGGCGCCGGGAAGAACACATATCTTAAACTCCACATTTTAATTTTCTCGAATATCAAGTATTTCCGCGTAATATCCTTCCAGTCCCTGTTCCGGTCATGTATCTACCTTAACGTTTCACCACGCTGCAAAGTAACGCGATGCAATAAAGTACGGTTACAATCAAAAGAAACGCTTCCTGACTAAACAATTACATAGTTATTCATGGAACATTTACCGTGTTGCTTTTTCAGTTTCAACAAATACGCCACCCAATTTTAATTAAATAAGACTTCGTATTAGAGCGTAAATGAACAATAAATTTATTTTCATTATTCTTACTTCGTCGATATTAATTGGATGTTAAGTTTAACTTGTTGACTTCCGGCGTTCTAACTTCGTTTGTTTTTCAGTCGGTATAAAAATCATTGGGTAGTTAAGGAGTAAGGAATCGCACGTTTTTCCATCGATGGACATGTCGATGATTGTGGAACGATTTGCTGAAAGACGAGATCGATTCCGGTGATCGTGCCGTGAAGCAACGGCGCCCTTATTCCACTCGTCACTTGGCAACCTCCATTAATCTCCGTCAGTCATGTCTGATGGACACGGTAGAGGCGATAACGAACGGGTTATTGAGGATGAAGGACGAAATCCCTCAACGTTCCCACTCGTTTCTTTTCTTATCTACGCTGATAATCGAACCATCGATAAATTTGCTAATGCTTCACGCTAATACTTGCTAAATTTCCTCATGATGAATAGGAACCCTTGGCTATTTGATGCACACGGTGAGTCACAATTATTTGCGTACGAAGCAAAAACCCAGAATGCAATGTTTTGATAGCAATGACGACATATGATCGAAATCGATGTCAATTTAATCAAAACGTTTACGGAAGACAAAATGGTTTTGATGCAGTTGAACGAAATACATACATAGTGGATTATTTTCCATGCTTTTATATCAACACATTTTTTCTTTCGGTTGTTTGCGATAGCGAGAAATGTGTGTGATGGCTTCAAAAGTTAATATAAAATCTGTTTATTCTTCCATATGGAAAAATGTCGTTGTCTTGTCGTATATCTATCGTGTCAGCGAGCCAGATTATTAGTGTGTTTGACTCTGCTTGTATCAATACCACACGCTTTTACTCGATCGATTCTGCTGCGCTGTTTATAAAAATATAATCGTGAAATTAAAACTAAGTGAAATATCGATTACTGTTTATTGGTACGTTTTCAAACGTTTTACAACTACTTCCCACGAATTATAGAAACCCTCGGAGAAATTTCTATTAAGTACTACCACGTTGAGGCTCCCTTTACAAAAAAAAGGAGAGGAAGAAAAGAACAAAACATTCTCCCACTACAAATTCATAAAAGGAAAACCAATTACTGGAACAATCTACATTCCCACAAACCCTCAAAATTCACTCCGGACGAAGTTTCCAAAACTCCGGTAACCCTCGATGCTCTCAATGCAAACAGCAAGAGCAGACTGCCTAAGGAAAGTACGAGCAACGAGTTCTATTCAAAGAGGCCAATCAAAAAAGATAGAAAGAGAGAGAGACAGAGAGAGAGAGAGAGAGAGAGAGAGAGAGAGAGAGAGAGAAAGAAAAAAGAAAAAGAGAAAAGTAGAAATGAAAGAAGAAAAAATGCGAAGCTAGAGAGATCAGGGTGAATAATGACGCAAGTTTCAAGCAAATATTAATTATCATCGGGATATATGTATTCGGTCACGCAGCTGGATTTGGTAAGTAGTTAGAATAATGCGATTCTGTCAAAACAGGACGTCATCAATTATATTTCTTGCGCCTAACCGTGGTCTAGTTTTCACCCCGCGTGCATCTCATCTCTGAAAATCGATTGGGATAACTTTAGAATTCTTAAATCGCGCACAGTTTCCTGGAATCGCGATTAGCTGCTTAAACTGAATAATTAACCAGGCTGGTGAGTTATCAAAGCATATGGTCTCACGCAATCGGTTCTCACGAAAGTTCTTGCCGATCAACTTACTTGGATGCTTCGTCGCAATAATTTATGATAACTTGATTATAAAGGAATATACGGGAAATAATTAGACGAGCTTGTCAGAAACGTCGAAGATATAGAATTGCCTTTTATTCTAGCTTTCCTGACCGCTCGGACTCTTTTTTCTGACTACTCACGAGCTCTTTTTGTCAGTGTTCATAACAGATATTGAATATTTGAATACTTTGACGGTCTGAATATTCATTCCGGTATCGTTTAATGTATTCTGTTACAGCTTCAGAAGAGGGCTTTTTATGAAATCTAGAGCGAAATTGATTCTAACTCTGTCACAGTTTTCTTCCACGATAAGGTAACAATTCCATTTTTTGCTTACTTAATTTATTAGACGTTAGATGTTTGGTAAATGTATTTAGGTTTTATAGAATGTATTTCCGATATGAATTTTTTTTGTCCATCCTATTATATTTTGTTTCATGCTATAAAATATTTTACATACTGTACTGTCGTTGTAAAATGCCGTTGTCAGGAATTATTCTCTTCGGTTTCTTCTTCAATATTCTTTGGACATCAGGGAGCACTCTATAATGTCATTTCACTGTCATCTTCATTGAAGTAACGGCTGCTACTGTCGTTTGAAAGATCTAGGACGACGATACACCGACAAAGTGCCTTGTAACCAAAATTGATTGTTAATCATTGTCGCTTGTCTCCAAGTTTTATGGACACTCTGGTGCGTCGCAAGAATATTATTACTCTTTAATGCAACCTAATCAATATGCAACGCTGATGTAAGATAATCAAGCTTATTTGAGTGGAATTAACTTTGTTATTAACTTCAATGTTTATCAATGAAGGAGAGCTTCTTTCGAATCTTGTCGTCCTTGGACAAAATAACTTTTAATATATTCTATACAAATTCAAGTGTGATCTAAGTATTTCTAGTTCCGGGATAAGCTTTTGTTCAAAGCAAGATAGTTGAAGGAAGCTGTTCGATAAAATTTCGATAGAAATTTTTCAAGTCCAAAAGGTTATCCGAAAGGTCGTTAATCACTGTTCACGGATAGATAGCGAGTAAGCGAAAAGTCGTTAAAAGCCGTTGTCTTCATGGATGATGCTTAAGTTCTCTAGGCAAATTTACAAAGCTGAAGTACCAGTGACTTGGTTACTGTAAGTTTCAAACTGATAACCGCAACGATTAAGCGGATAGTAATAGGAATTCTCAAGCCGAGCAACGGCCTGAATCTCGCGGGTTCGCAAACGGCAACTCTCCTTGTAATGGCTACATCAATGGATAATCATCTTAATGACGATAAAAATCAGCCAATAAAAATTATCTTCGAATTTTATATTTTGCGTCTTATATCGGAATCAGAAATATTTATAGGTATATGTTAAGAGAAATTATAAAGCGTGAGTGAACGAAAACGATTCTTCACCTAGAACGAAGAGTGACACAAACACAATATGCCAGAGTAGAAAATATTGAATCTAAAATGTGAAATGTAATGCATAATGTGCAGGATGTAAAAGATAGTTCGTGCGTAGAATTTAAAATGCAGAATTTTTCAATTGCAGATGACGTAGCACTTTTAAATCGTTGAACGTAAAATATAGCATAACATAATATAAGCATAACCAGTACAGAAATACAGAAGTATAGCGATAAAGCAGTTCATAAACGATGTTATTGGTAACAAATTGTCAGCATAAGAGTGTGAAATAAATTACGCTATATCATCCTAACTGGTTGCATACCTAAAAATTTATGACCAATTTAAACAGTGTATAAGGTCAATAGGCAGGTCTCTGTTTTTCACTCTGGGAATCTACTCGTCATGGTACTTAATCTTCTTCAATTTGGAATGGACTGTATGTTAATCAGGTTTATTAGACAACTAAATTAGTGATCACTGAAAATTCTACAGATTCAGATTCTATTTATATAAATGGACGAAAACCAATTAAAAGGTATCTACTTGGTCATGATGTATAATTCGCACGTGTGTTGGCAGTGTTATGTGAAAATTAAACTTATCAAATAATAATCGAACAACCATATAGAAATAGTTAAATTCTCTACAAACTCACTTGATAACTTGGTTAATTGTTTGAATTGTTTACGATCATGTTTGCAACAAGTGACTCTTTCAATACAAATTGTCGTATTTTCATTAAACGTTCGCGTTAAACAACGGATACGTGTACATTCATGTAGCTGTACATTATTTAATGTGGCCGATCATATTAATAACATTCAAAAATTTAAATGGATATCGTTCAAATATGACAAAATATTTCTAGAAGTAATTTTTTGCAAATAATAATTGCCAGAAACGAATCTCTGTTTATATCCTAGTTGTTTAGTGGTGTCGATGAAACTATGGATTTATTTTACATCTGCAGTCTAGTTATAAATCAGGATGACGAAATGTGGTGCATATTTTGCGATTAGCATTTGGAATATCAGTGGGTAGCGTAAATACGAGTCGCAGTAGAAATACCGCAAGTGTTCAAATCAAATTAGATTGTTCCTTGGTGTGTGTTTGTCGATCATTCGGTTTATCTATTGACGGGCTGTGTCGTTCACAAACGAATCTGCAGCTGTTTGCCGTACGAAGGCGGTCATTGTTTCCCAGCACGGTTAATTGATGACCCTTCCGACTGTCTCTATAACTAATAAATTAACACGACCGCAGGGGACCGAACTGGGTTTTCTTTGGTTTTCATTAATAAAATACGTACGTGTAGTACAACCTCGTTTCCGAGTTATATCGGGAGTTGAAAAAATATATTCCAAGCTATAAAAACGCGATGAAAATAAAATTCAATGAAAAATGTGGCGCGACTAGGAATCAGGAAAGTTATTTGATCTAAATTAATCCTAATTAATTTGTTACTAAATAACAGAACGAAATCACGTTTCAGGTTCTCACTATATAAGTACTTCCAAATTACAGAGCAAAATCTTTTTCTTTATCCTTGTTCGCAGAACAATCTCCTATTCTGCGTTGCGGAATGTATTCTCAATCGCTTTTACAGCGAATTATCTGCTCGTTAATGTTCCACCCTTTCTGTAATCGTCGAGGAAAAGCGTTCGCTCCGTGGAATTTCGTTAATTCGAATCGGAACAAGTGGTCATTAACTGTTAAACATCCGATGGACGTAATCACAAGGATCCCTGGGAAAATATAGAAAACTGGAAAATTTTCGATCAGCCGTAATTATATTCCTCTGTTCCCGGGATTCCCATTTATTGTCAATTCTTTTGTGTGCGTGTAATGAGTTCGTATAATTTCTCTAAAAAGCCAATACGCACACTCCATGTATTTTATTCGCTCGTCGATCGCTCGTTTAACGAATTAAATTATTTCCGCCCGAAAAATTATTTGTTGCTTTCAACGAATGTTATTTTTTAGTTTTCGGCACGAGCAAGAAATTTGGAGTTTATGTTTCGCGAATAGAGTCATCATTGGAAAATTAGGTATACGTTCAGTAAAAGTTTGCAACTGATTGCTAACATGTTACATTTGCTACATATATTGACTTTAAAACTTTACCTAGTTAAATGAAAGTTGTTTTGTGTTGAAATTTGGTTGCAACTGAGGTTGAATTTTGGACAGAAGCATCTCGAGTGGTTATTTAAATACCTTTAAAAACCAACTAGAATTGAAAACACTATTACAGAAGAAATGCGAATAATAGAATATCTTTGTTTTTCTTTTCTTTTTTTAATATATAGACATTTGCATTCTCGGATAAAACTTTCCTTATATCCTTCGACAACGACCTTTCATTTTTTAATTGAAACATTAGAATTATCATTTGGCCTGACGTATCTGGGTCAGGGTAATATCAAAGACGAAATCTCGAGCTCGTTAACGTTTAAGCCCTTTATCTAATTGAATATCGTTTGCCTATTGATCCAGAAGCGGTACCTCAATGTCTTCAATTAACTACGAAGATTTCGATGGCTTTGCTATGGAAACTGCGTCCTTCTAATCTCTGACAACAGGTTATATCGCATAAAACGTGCTTAATATGTAAAAGATATTTAAAAAACTTTATTGATATTTTTATTTATATGATATATTTATTGATATTTTATACTTTATTGATAAAAAACTTTATTGAAGAAAAATGTTTTCATTACTATCGTTCGACTATTTGTGAGAGATAGATGCAAATAATTATTAATGATTAATTTGTATCAGGTTTTCTTAGATTTGTGCTTATTTTGTCCGACGCGACCGCTCATGCTGACATCGGTAGTTTTCGATCGGCCTGCATAAAGCTAAAATACCAGCAGGCAAGTCTCGACTAGAAATTGTCTGTCGAAACTGTTTGCTTTCGAGTCACAGTATGTACTAAAGACGTGTTCCTATCCGACTGAATTCCATTACGCACATATCCTACGTGTTTCTGCAGTCGCAGCTTTGTTCTTACGAAATCACCGATTGTCTCAAGATTCATCCGAAGATGATATTACGCCAATAGAGAAACTTCTGCTGGATGTGGAATTAAATTAATTTGGTGGATAACAACAAACGAAATATTCGTGCCATTGGCTTTTATCTTTTAGTCTATTACAAAAACATTTCTATGATATAAAATGGCGAAGCACAATAACACGAAGAGGGAATACAATTCGGAAAATGTGATATGAATAATAACTTTGAAATTTTATAGAACATATTAAGGAGGTTTAATTAAAAATTCAGAGGAGTTTGAAAATTTTATATTACGCTTCTCGTTAATCCACGTATTTTAATGTGTTCGTATCAGGTTCTTATGAAACAATGAATAGCAAGAACACAGTTAACGAGGAAGAACTGCAAATTTTGAAATAAGAGTTTTTACCGGATGGAATTCGTAATTCGTCGTTACAAAACTTTGTCAATTAAACAGCCTTTGCGAGTGTAAGGAATTTCAGCGCAAAGAAATCTTGCGTGGAACAATCGGGACTCGTCAAATGTATAAACGGTTTTGTTTCGGTACTAATGACCAGATTACGGCGATGAATTTTAAGAACTAGAACAGAGTCCATTTCTGTGTAACTCGGCGTTGAATCGAATGTTTTAATCAATGCTAGTTTTTCAAAAACGCGGCCTTATTCTGTCTGAGTACCAAGCACAACGATAAAAAGATTTTATAGTAACATCCGTTCCATCCTAGTTTTTGTTCTACAGTAATATGCAGTTGATGACCAGCATAGAAAGTGTTTGAAATAGCAATTTTTTGTCTTGAAAGCAAGCTCACAGCCGCGTTACGTATCGTGCCTACGTAACGTATATAGTGTATAGATATACGTATTTCGATGAAAAAAATATCGTTAGCCACGAATCGCAGGTGAAAAAGCTGCTGGCTGTAGCTTCTCGGCTCGGTCGATCTGAGTCGAACACGCTGGCTGGATGTTTAAATATAAAAACGGGGCGAAAGGGCCGCGACAAAGGCTTTTTTAATAATTCGTCTGTGGCACACACGAGAACTCTGTATATGCACCCGTGCATAGATACATTCCTTTTCTCTCTTTACAATGTATATAAAGCTAAAAACGAAAAAAACGTACCTTTCCTTTTTTTATATTATATATATTCTCTCTTTTTTCAGCTTTCTCTTCTGTACTCTTTTACAGCAGCAAACGGATCGGTCGTAACAATACGCGGTGCACTCGCATCGTTTGACATAACAATAACTCCGGCCGAATTCACCACACCATGCCAACGGGATCTGGTACACAAACGTAAAACGTTATGGTATACCACGGTCGACCGCAGCAGATTGCCGATTTTCTAGAATCGGCCCGTGTCTCGAACATTTTACGAATTGCGCGGTTATTGCTTGGCCAGAACTTTCCACTGCGCATTTTTTTACGTTTGAATACGCATACGGCGTGCGGTTATCGGATTGGGCAGGTATAGTTTCTATAAGTTGCAAAACCTTGTAGAGGAATAGGATGCGCTTAGTGATAAAATCACGAATCGAGCTTCGAATCATTTTCGAGATCGATTGGGATGTATCTTGGTTACATCGCTCGATTTTGTTGATGAACGCCGTTTGTGTTCTGGCTTAAGAAACGTATGAGACCCATTCGACGCTGTTTGTTATTTCCTTGCTAACTGGGTCAGCCAGAAATTCCTACAATTACTAAATTAAAAGTCTATTTTAACTCTTTCAAGTACAACTGATACAATATAATTTGTTTTAAGAGAGATATAGATAGATATAGATATAGACAGAGACAGATATAGATAGATAGAGAGAGAGAGAATGAAAGAAAGAGAAATCATTGACAACACATACTGTACCCTAAAAACTATTAGATAGTTATGGGCATGTTTCATAGTTAACTAGGTTGCGAATGTTCGCGAATTCAACAGTTTCTAAACGATAATTCTATTATCTACATTCCATCGTGATGTTTGAAATAATTATTCCCATAGCTGTCATCAAAACCGTCGGGAACAATTATTTTCGAATAAATAATGAGCTACACTCCTCACCAGAATTTATAATTATTCGCAAAGCTTTAGTTTCTTGTTAATAGCGACGATGAAAATATGAAGAGATAAACATCATTCTTCGTAATATTCCTTTATTTGTAAAATGCAAAATACAAGCCTACAATTCATTTACCTAATGGTTTTGTACAAAAAATCAGACAATAAGTATTAATTAATTATTAATACATTTGATATTAACTATTTCATTTAATATTATAATATTAACTATTTCATTTAATATTATAATATTAACTATTTCATTTAATATTATAATATTAACTATATCATTTAATATTATAATATTAACTATTAATATTTATAATCCTTACATTTTAATTAAATAATCTTATTATTTAAGGATTAATCCTTAAATAATCCTTTTCAAGCAAGTTCTCCTTTATCTTATCCTTTATCAAAAAAGACAGCCTTGCTGGTTGCGCAAATTTGCTCCTCTCGTTCGGGAACTGATCTCTGTCTGTTAGCAGAAGATCGGTTATTTTCAAATAACCTATGATTGTATCTCCGACAGAGTTTCTACCACGCAACTTGGCAATCCTGCCAATTTTAGGTTCGCATTAAACGCGGAATGCAGGAAATTTCACGGTAATTAGTTTGAGAGGTTGTATGTACAATCCAAAAGGGTACAATGTGGCGCAAATAAGTTATGAATAATAGTCTCTTTCGGATGAAGAGCTATTCAAACCGACAATTGACTATTTTTTGTTTCATTACTATAGATCTCTAAAAATATAATCGAGAATATAGATCGTCGAGATTCTACATCTGACTCGGATGATCTAATTGAATTTACTAATTTGAAATTTAATGGATGTATTTGTTGCAAAATTGTTCGCAACGCGAACACAGAGTGCAGTACCGCACAGCTGCTTATTCTGCACTTCTATGCGTCGATAATCATTTTCAACTTCGAAGAAAGTAGACTTGAATTAAGTATATTGTACAGTAACCAATTACGAATCAAACTTCAGAGTACGATCGAATTGAAAACAACGCTTGTGTAGCATCTGCATTTTTAAATTAATAAATATATAAGTATATTGTATCTTATTAAAAATTCCAGTAACTTTGTGTGCATTGGTTTGTTGTACATACTGGAAATGCAACTAAGCAACCGGTACTTGTTAAAAGTTTCCAATGTATAATTTTCATCTATAATCGATGCGAGTCCGATAAAATAAACCTAGCACGAACCAAAACAGGTACATTTTTTAATTTAGCATTAAATCACGGAAAATTGTTTGCGATCATCTTTCTCGTTATCTCGAAACCCTTCAGGGTCGAAAAATGATCAGCCTTTGCGTCTTTGGGAAGTCAATTTTGAGCCGAATCAAAGTTCAAAGCGATTAAAAAAGGAAAAATTGAAATAGCAAAAGATCCTTTAATCTCGCGAATATTCCACCCCCGATAACCACCCTCATGCCAATGCCCCAACTTGTCCAGAATCCCTCGATAAAGTAGAGCCGACTCCGTGCAGCGAGCATCTAGACTGCGCATCTGTGAAGCGTATCGCTTGTGAACAACCCTGCCCATCAACCCCTAAACTCTGAGCGTGTCGCACCCCAGTCGCACGTTCCAAGTCCAAACATCCACTTACTCCGGTGTGACGCCACTTTTTCGTCGATGGTGTGGAGGAAAAATCGAATTGAAAGAGAAGAAACCTAGTTCGGTCGTGGAAACCAGCGGTGTGAAAGGGTTCTTGATTAATTTCGCAAGCATGAAAGAGGGTAGGCGGCAGTGGATCGGAAGGCAAGAGAGGAAATGCACTTATTGGCCAGCGTCTGCGTACACATATTGATCTGTGGCGGTGGCTGTGGAGTGTCTACGGGTGTCTACGGGTGGAACATCTGAAACTTGTCCAAAAATGTATTTTTGTTTGCGGCTCGCGCGTTTTCTCCTCATCTCTGTTGTTTTCTGCGTTGGTAAGCGGTCATAAGTTCGGCAACGTGATCAGTTTTATTGCTCTTTTTGAGTTGTTTCTTGAATATCGAATTTGGGGTGTTGATCATCAAATTGTTCTTCAGGTCTCTGCTCCGAAGATGAGGAGAGATTGGTGCGAGATCTGTTCAGAGGGTACAACAAACTCATCAGACCCGTGCAAAACATGACGGAGAAGGTGCACGTGAATTTCGGCCTTGCTTTCGTGCAACTGATCAACGTGGTGAGAATCTTTGATACTCGAATATTTTAAAGATAAAATTTCCTGTAAGTGAAGGTGCTTGTGACAGGCAGTATGAGTGTCAATTTAAACTATTCTGTAAAACTTCTCAGTACTTTTTTGTGAACACCAATATCATTACTTATAACATAATGTACGCCACGAGTCATGTAAATATTATCTATGGGTTTTAATTAGTTTATAGAATTATTCATTATATAGAAATGGATTAATATCAGTTCTAAAATAGAAACACGAATGTGAGTCATTTTTTAGAACGAGAAAAACCAAATTATGAAATCGAACGTATGGTTGAGATTTATTTGGACGGATTATCAATTACAATGGGACGAAGCAGACTACGGTGGAATTGGAGTTCTCAGGTTACCACCTGACAAAGTATGGAAACCGGATATTGTACTGTTTAATAAGTACGTAACCTTTGAAATTTTGTACTTTTGTATTTATATATCGCTACAGTACCAATTCCAAAGAACCATCAATTTTTCCAATTTCCAGCGCTGATGGCAACTACGAGGTGCGCTACAAAAGCAACGTTCTGATCTATCCAAATGGTGACGTACTCTGGGTTCCACCAGCGATCTACCAGAGTTCCTGCACTATCGATGTAACTTATTTTCCTTTCGATCAGCAAACATGCATCATGAAATTTGGATCGTGGACTTTCAACGGCGACCAAGTCTCTCTAGCCTTGTACAACAATAAAAATTTCGTCGACTTGTCCGACTACTGGAAGAGCGGTACCTGGGATATCATCAACGTTCCAGCTTACCTAAACACTTACAAGGGCGATTTTCCAACGGAGACAGACATCACTTTCTATATCATCATCAGACGCAAAACTTTATTTTACACGGTGAACTTGATTCTTCCAACGGTCCTTATCTCGTTTCTCTGCGTGCTGGTATTCTACCTCCCAGCAGAGGCTGGTGAGAAAGTGACGCTAGGGATCAGTATTTTGCTCTCGTTGGTCGTTTTTCTATTATTAGTCAGCAAGATTCTGCCTCCGACGTCTCTGGTGCTTCCACTGATCGCTAAGTATCTTTTGTTTACCTTCATCATGAACACGGTCAGTATTCTCGTCACCGTAATCATCATCAACTGGAACTTCCGTGGACCGCGGACGCACAGAATGCCACAGCTAATCAGAAAAATATTCTTAAAGTATTTGCCAACGATATTAATGATGAGGAGACCGAAGAAAACTCGTCTAAGGTGGATGATGGAGATTCCGAACGTGACATTACCAACTTCTACCTATTCAGGAAGCCCGACAGAGTTGCCGAAACATTTGCCAGCCTCGTTGACCAAATCGAAGATGGAAGTGATGGAACTATCCGATCTTCATCATCCGAACTGTAAGATCAATAGGAAGGTTCACCATACGACTAGCAGTTCTAGTGCCGCTGGTGGTGAGGGTTTGGCAGATAGAAGAGGATCCGAAAGTTCAGACTCTGTGTTGCTCAGTCCGGAAGCCAGCAAGGCAACGGAGGCTGTCGAATTTATCGCTGAACATTTAAGGAACGAAGATTTGTACATACAGGTGAGGAATCGCTCGATCGTTACGTTACAATTTTTTAGTTGTTACTTATGGGCGAATGTAGCCGAACAGTGGAGCGTAAAAAGCACGAGAATTTGTTATTAATATGTGCACGTGTTTCAGACGCGAGAAGATTGGAAGTACGTGGCGATGGTAATCGATCGACTGCAGCTTTACATTTTCTTCGTTGTGACGACTGCGGGTACCATTGGGATCTTGATGGACGCACCTCACATTTTTGAGTACGTGGATCAGGATCGTATCATAGAGATCTATCGTGGAAAGTAATTTCACGAAATCTAGTCGATTAAAGAAGGAATGGCGTGCCATTATCGCAATAATTTTCATTTTACTTCCTTCTTTCGTCATGTTCGATTCTCTCTTTTGTATACTTACGAGTATCGTAGATCGAATCGAGAACTAAACGGAAAAGATTAATCTCGAAGCGTGGGCGAAAAATAGATATAGGAAATTTTAAAAACGTTGCTTGGATCGTTTTCACGTAGCAACATAAAAGTTGCTGATAAAGTTATTTCCTCGTTTGCCAAAGTATAATATCGTTGATTTCTATTTATTTTATAGAAGAACAAAGGTACTTCATGAAAAGATCACGAATCGATGTTAATATTATGAAAGTGGAAACAGGAACGACGCTCTCATGGATCTTTTATAACGATCAATCCTTTCTTCATTTTATATCGAGGAACGACTATCGAGGTTTCAAATATTACACTCGTGAAACTATCAAGGAACGAAGCTCAACTGCACTCGTCATACAACTATATACATATATTTCATTCATAATACATCATATACCAGATTTTGTTTCAATTTGTTTACTCCACGCGTTGAATTCTGATTTTCTTCAAGTCTTATATTATTCTTCACTTGAAATTTATATTTTATACGACACACATTAGTTCGAAACATTTCGTTCATTCCTCATATTAATCATTATTGCATCCACAATTATAATTGTCTTCCTTGAAAATCTTGGTCATGAGTATGCTGAAACGAGTGCGGAATAAATGTAAATTGCGAATCTAATATTAAAATTAATATCCCATTGACCGTGCATCCTAGATGAGTAATTGGTTAGTCTGGATTAAGAATAAGCATAGAGCGTAGATATCAAATAATTTTGATATTAATCGTGCGAATTACCGTTACCATTATTATAATCTAACAGGACTCGTGTTTGATGATTCATCGCGACGCAGAACATCGAAGGGCCGTGACAACGTTTACCAATCGACAGATACATTTGATTTTTCTACTTTATATTTGGGAAAAAAAGTCGTCCGCTGTATTCTCATTTAATTCATATTAATTATTAGTCCAAATTTTATTTGAATATCGTTGAAATTCAGAAACAGAATTTTGCAATTAGTCCGTCAGTTAATTAAATAATACATAATTATACATAACTTCCACATTGATACACGCTCCAGTTCTTTGCAAATTTTTCAATGGAATCACAAAGTTGTATTCTTCGATAGAAATTTCAACAGTTCGTAAAAAAAAGAGAAAAAAAGAAAACAACGACAAGGAAGGAGAAATTGGCTAATCAGATTCTCTGACGTCACCGCGGAAGCGCACATTAAAAGCACAATGTCTCGGCCTTGCGTATTTAATCGTTATTAAAAAGGGAAGAAAAGTAAGAAATTATATCGTACGTCATATACGAAGATATGATACCCACGCTACATGTATATTGTACAGAAAACTGTTAAAACGGTCATGTTTTCTCTAATAGAAAGTTTGTCTCATACACAAAGAGTGTTTATGGTTGTCGATTTAACGATCGTTGATTTTCTCATATGTATCGCCTACAGTTGTGCCTCGCGAATCATCCCAATTGTTATATATGATGTTACTGTATATAATACGTATACGATTTTCGATTTTTATTTCACTAATCTCCATTATTCAGCGTAACGAAACACGCATTTCGTCTTATTAAGCCACGCACGATCAAAGCCGATTTCTTTCCAAATCGAAGTTATCATTTACATCGATCGATCGATGGAAAAACACTTCAAGGTAATTGCATGTCCTTTTGATAATTTTATACGTAACGGTGAAAGGAGAAAGGCGTATATCAGTTTCCAACCTCCTTTCACGAGGATTGAATGACCTGGACTTTTATAAAATTTTAATATCTACAGCGAGGGTATACTCTGTGTGAAGGAAGGACGATCGATGGCAAAGGATTTTGAGGTTCAGGTCAAACGTGAAAAGAATATTGTCCGCGTTTTAACAAAATTCATTGTTGAACGTTTGTGATTCGTTGTCCTCGATGCTTGTATGGAAACCTGATGTGTATGAGTACCTATTCCCGATTAGAGTAACGAGTTGATAGGGTGACACGTGTCTTCCTTGAACGAGATACAATAACTAGAATTTAGTCCTCCCAAGAATGAAGTAATTAGATGATGCTTATTGATTTCTATACATTTTACTTCCATATATTTTATAGCGTTGTTCACTCGAGAATGCGAAGGGTGATTGTGTAATGAGAATCACAATGAGACGATTTTAATGAAAATTTTACGAACCACGTGAAATTGAAGATGCCAGTTTTAAATAGTCATCGGGTTATGGATGACTGTATTTGATAATTCTTGTATTTTGCTTGTGAATAACTTCTTGCCTATTCCAATTGCAAATCAAAGTTTAAATAAAAATCGAATTTAGAAAACTTTACAACTGGCATCTTCGATTAA
Organism: Bombus flavifrons; assembly: GCF_040668555.2. Classification (NCBI taxonomy): domain Eukaryota; kingdom Metazoa; phylum Arthropoda; class Insecta; order Hymenoptera; family Apidae; genus Bombus; species Bombus flavifrons. The sequence continues at coordinate 1,267,960 of NC_138455.1, forward strand.
CCCTAGAATATTAATGCAACTGATTTTTGCGTCTTTTTTTCATAGCTTTTCATTTTTTAACATTTTCCAGGTTATAACCACTCGATGATAATCCGTTAAGTTTTGATAATTTACTGACTATTGTGGATATACACGTATATAATTATTACAAGTAAAAATAAATGCGATCATTAAAATAAGAAGAAATGTATCTAGTGGTGTCGGATATTCTGGGGTTAATGTCATTTTATGCATGTAGGAATATTTTAAAATTTATTGCGCTAACATAATGTTATTATTTGTACGTTTGTATCTTGGATTTAATGTTTTTAAACTTTTTTATCTTGCGATACTATTGAAATACGTAACTTTTGTTAATGTATATTAATATAGCGAATTCTCGTTAGATCAAGACGATTTTAATCGAAATAAATATTCGTTTAATAAATCGAAATTAAACGAAGAGAATTTTTTTAATGACAAATAACACCATAAAAAACTATAAATTGTGGATTCTCTCATTGGTTCTCACGTGCAACAATTCGAAACTTGTTCCACCTGAACTGTACATCTAGTTATCGTTAAAATTGAATAAGTCGAATTATTTTATCAGCGTTACAACAATCAAATGAACGTATTGGAATTTATCGCACAAAAAGAAACGTAATTAGAGCTAATTAATAAACACCTGAACAAATTTTTCATTCATTTCCTTCCATTTCAAATACACGCAAACTTGACCAATGTTGCATCATTAATTTCAAACATAACTGATATTTCTGTCATTCGATATTTAACCGATGTCAACTGATATTTGAACGAAACTTGTTTCTCCTTTTTAGATAATATGTATCTTAAATTATCATAAAATCACAGAAGCACTATCTCGAATTAAGGAATAAATTAATTAAACGTTATTAACGATTTTTAGATTCTAAAACGTTCTTATGGAATTTTTAGATTGTAATATTAAACATTGCCAAACCGCTTGAGAAACACGAACGTTGAAAGTATTTCAAAAATTTCAAAAAAAGAAGAAAATGATCACGAGTTAACGTACAATCATCGTGAAAGTAGCAAAGAGAATCTTTATGAAATAGTTTTCGATACAAGGAGTTTGAAGACGAGCGTCCGAAGATGGGAAATCGTTAAAATTTAAGTGACGAAACACAGTTAAATCTCTTGTCTACTAGAGAAGAAGATGATCGTACTAGCGAATGTACATTAGTCTATCTTTATGTATTACGTATAAATATATAAAGAAAAAGGTAAGAATACGAAACGCATTGTTGAGCCGAAAAGTTTTGTACTTTATTATGCATGAGAAACATCGCGAATATGTTGATTCGAAACATTGGGTTTTCATTACTAGACATAATATTGAGATAGGTTCATAGGTAGTTCTTTTTACAATAAAATAAAAATTATTAAATGAATCGAGAATACCTTCTTTCTAAATCAAAATGCGTTGCACCTAATAGTGATATAAATAAGAATGATCGATGGAGAATGTAAGAAGGAAGTAAATGAAAGACGCCTATATTCATTTCATTTATTTCAACAATTTCATAATAACGTAATAATGTTAATAATATTACAATGCGGCGATTATGTGTTCACCAGTTAACAGGGATTTTCATATCGATCAACGTTTCTGCCTCGAAAAAGAGCCCAGCGTAGAAATATAACAAATTTTTTTATTATTAGTAGTATTAGTACTATTATTATTATTATTCTTACTCTTATTATTATTAGTATTAATATCATTCATTATTATTATTATTAATATTATTATTAATATTATTATTATCTTACTTAACATTCTTCAATGTGAATTTACTATTATCAGGCCAGGCTGTTGTCGAGGCATAATTAAAAGTCAAGTGAGATCGAGGGTGAGTTAGTTCAATTGCATCATCCCACCAGGGTCTACGGAAAAGGGAGTATCGTTTTCATCTTTTCTCTCTCTCTTTCTTTCTCTCTTTCCCCTTTTTTGAATATTTTGTTTTCTTTTTTCCTCCTATATAATATATTTGCACGGGTAACGCAAATTTTATTTCTCATTTATTTCTTGTTTACTCTTTCTCTCTCTCTCCCTCTCTCTCCTCCCCCCCTCTTTCTCACCCTTGCATATTCTCTCATTCTCTCTCTCTCTCTCTCTCATACATTCTCTGTTTTTTTCTATTTCTCTTTCTCTCCCCCTTTCTCACCAACTTTCTCACTCGCTCACGCATTCACAGGCTCGAAATATTATTTCTGTGTTATCCTTCGTTAGACTCGTACGAACTTTTTTCTTTTTTTTTTTTATTAACCTCGTAACGACTTCGACGACTGGTGTAACGGTGGACAATAAAGAGACGATCCTTCGTTAAAATATATTATCAGGGAAGAAAAGGGCGTAGGTAGAGAAGAAATAGATCTCGTGCATTCATATCTCAGCGATCTGTGTCGCTGTTTTGTCAACGGCAAGGTTTTTACACACCGGTCTTGCTTGAATCGTTTCTCTTCTTATATTCGGTTCGATTTTAAATTCTAATTAAGATCAATCGTCCCCAGCATCGGTCCTTTATCATAGTTTTCTTTTCGTTTCGCTTTTGGCTTCGTTAAGTTCGATAGATTGTTCTGAGATAATTGCATATTTAGCTTTTTTTCTGTTAGTTTGGAGAGAAAATAATCTCGATAAAAATTCGAGCCTAACCTCTAATAAACTATCTTTTGAATCACCCCTATAATTTACTGTTCGAAGTAATATTACTACAGTCTCTATTGATTACAGGCTAGCGTTTAATATTCAGTTACTCGATTATTGATTGATTTAGTTTAGCTTTTATTTAGTTCCCTTCGGTGTGTATTACGAATATTTGGCGTTTAGCATTCAAGTATCCTTTTAAATGTACGTAGAGATTATATTTTTTAATAGTATACGTTTAATTCTTCCTTTCCTTTTTTTTTTTTTGTATTTTTCCCTTTTTCTTTTTTGACTTTAGAACTTGTTCATCCTTGTTTTTTATATCTTCCTTTTTCTCGCTTTTTTCCTCCTTCTTTTCTTTCGTTTCCTAGTATTTGTCTTCAAGCATGAACCTTATCGGCTTGTGGCTTTTTTTGTTTGTGATTTCTTCTTTCCGTTCCTTCGACTCGGTCATCGACTACTGATCGCTTAAAGAAGGAAAACAGAGGAGATTTTACAAACGGTGAATCGTTTCGTAGTGAGAGAGTGTGAGAATTTTTTTGAGTCGCCTATTGTTGTTTTTCGAAATGAAGGGAACGAGAGTTACCTATTTGAAAATTAATTCGAAAGTTGACTTTTAACCCTTTGTCGTCCACGTTGCTTCTTACGACCGTACTACAAACGTCCCTTTGTAAAAATTCATTTTAAATTCAGTTGGCTGTGACGCGTTTTCTTTAAGTTTATTTATTTTCTTTTATATATTATTATTATTTTTAATTTCCTTCTTTCTCCGTCCGTTACATCGAGAATACCGCTCGGCGACTCCTCGCACACGGAAAATCACAACAGATTGCAAAAATTTTAGTCGAACTCTTGAACGCAGTAAAAATATGTTGATTATTGATTTTTTCCTAACAATGATACATATTCGTGAACGTTTTGAGCATTTATCTTGCAAGTCAAATTTCCAACGAAATAATTCAGGAAGATACATAAATTCGATGGTAACTTTAAGACTGTTCGAAAGGATATTCGAGCAATCATTGAACTTTCCTCAAATTAAGAAATAGCACGACAATTTTTCGACTCGATAATAACGTCAATAATATCTTTGTATCCATAACATTTCTTCTTTCGATAGACATTATTATCAGAACTGAATCGAATAAAAATCACGAATGAATTCAATATTTCTACCCTTTTACAAAAATAGAAAAAAATAACAGGTATATTTCAATATCAGTTACTCAAAAATTCTTCGAATCATTCGTAGCGCATTCCATAATTACACAACTCGCGTATAAAAGGATGCGTCATATCGAAACTCCATCGCTAAATCCCTTAATCGTTTTACAACGAATTTCTTAAACAGTCTCGATCTATTCTATACAAATCCCTCCAACTTCAGTCGCCAATGCGAATAATTTCTCTCTTTCGTGAAATACTCTCAATTCTCTCTCTCTCTCTCTCTCTCTCTCTCTCTCTCTCTCTCGCACACACGCACACACGCACACACGCACACGCACACACGCACACACGCACACACGCACACACGCACACACGCACACGCACACACACACATTCTTTCTCTCTCTCTCTCTCTCTCTCTCTCTCTCTCTCTCTCTTGCGCGCGCGCGCCAATTAAGCGTCTGCTGGGTTCGACAGGCGCGATAAATTACGTGCTAAAGATAGCTAAAAGTTTGGCACTTGAACATTGCGTGTCCGCGCTAATCGTTTATCCTAATTCTGAACAATACACACTGCCATGAAGGAAGTCCGCGGCAGTGAATCGTGAGAAAAGAAACTCCGCCACTCCACGCATTTCACACCCCATCAGCAATATAATCGTCGTCGATCTTTTTACCTCTTCTGTGATCACGTTGCTTCGATGGAGATCGATTAACTTGTTGCCTTATATATAAACCGCGAATATTTATGCTAATTCATTTTACGAATCCATGTAAAATAGTTGAACGTGAAAGAAAACTGTTTCGCCTTTTAAATGTTTTAACAATTACTTCGTCTTGGACGTGATGAATTCTATACGAATTTCAAGTCTAATGGTAAGTTCTTAGTCAGTTTTCTAATTACGTATCTTTGAAAGTAAAAATTCTTCAAGCTCACGTCAAACGTATAGACTTTTATCGTCTACTATTTCACGTGTGAATAAGTGTTAAGTGGTAAAGCACGAAGTTAATCGATTCCATTCAGCAAGAGGATATGGCCACGGGTTGTGCGACGATTCTTCGATGTTTCTTCGTGTTTAAAATACGTGCGGAATAACAGATATCTTATGCGCGTTGAGAATATCACGTCTCGACCTCGTTCACGGTTCATATCATCGAAGGAAGAAGAAATCGAGCGGAAAGTAGAGAAGAAAGCAGCGGGACGATGAACGTCCTTAATGTTTTCTTCCTCAAACGACGTCGAGCGTGGGAAGGTCCGTGAAAAATCGGCACAGATTATCGTTTCGCTGACAATGAGTGTAACAATGGGGACTGACTCGCGAGCAACAATTTCAATTTTTCTAGCTTTTACCTCCGCGCCTTTTTCCGATTTTATTCTTTACATGCTACCTTTCGCCGTAGTTTTAATTCAATCTCTTCATAATACGTATCTAAAGAGAATATACGTACGTATATGCGTTACATATATATATATACATTCATACGTATACACGAAGTTCAGCCGAAATGGCGAGGTGGGGCGAAAAACCGATTTTTTATCAGATTTCATCCACCTGCGTGGCTTTTAGTAAGTTTTGACAAGAAAAATTTATTCGTTTGATAGTATAAGTTTTGCTCCAAATATAAAATAATTTTCGAGTTTGAAATGTACCGATCGTTTTGCTATTGATTGATCAGAACTTTAGTGAAAACAGTATCTGTTTTGTGTATTTTCTTCAAGTTATATCCGTACTGTATTTATTGCTCAGCTTATTGCTCATTACGCGTTTGTCTTAAGCTTACAGAATATTTGTAACAGAAATCAAACTGTCATTAAATTAATATAACTCGTTTTTGTCAAAAAAAGCAGGTGTCGCGTAAACAACTTGATTTGACCAATAACGTAAGCATTGATTTTATGTTAGAATAAATAGAATCAGAAAGAGAATTGCAATGGTACACAAGTTTAGAAATAACGGGACTTTATATTTACAGAAGAAAGTACAAGTATGTATGAAAAGTTGCTTGTAAGTTACAGTAAATTGTAAAGAATAGTTTTTGTATTTTAATACAACGTAACGAAACGTTCTCTTCCTAGAAACAAAAAAAACTTCTTTCGATAAATACTTTGCTTAATTACGTTCCAAGTTGAATACAACGTTCGTCCTAGAAATGAGAAAACCGCAGACTATACTATACATTTTCTCTCCTCGTTTTCATAATTATTACGTCTTCTATGCGAATTACGTCAACCTTGTTCTTCGTTTACACTTCATTTCGACTGACCTGCTGTATACTTTATGCATATAAAGAGCGATCTAGTAAAATGGGACAAAGGGTCGTCGATCTTTCGAGTGTTTTCGTGCAACGCGCGATAAACGTCGGAAAAAATTTGTTTACTAACTACAAAGCGTAATATACACACTTCTCTTCGCTGAAACATTCCGTAACGTTTTCTCCAACTTTGCTTGAGCGCTCGTAATTTCTAAGCGTTTCTACCTACCTTCCAGCGTTTCGAGATCTACAATAATAAAGCACATTTCAGAATTTATGTTACAAGAAAAATTCTCGCGCTTCGTTCGTGTCTCATTAACGGCTCGATAAAGTCTGATTCTTCGCCTTCTTCATCTTTTCACGTTTCTTTCTCGTGTTCAACTTTTTATTTTTCCTTATTCTCAGTATCCACTACAAAAACGAATCACACGACGAACGCGAGTATCTCTTAAACTTGACAAATACAATTTTGATTCTCCATCGATCACAGTACTTTCACAGTTTCGTGCTTGAAGACAAGGAACGCGACGCGATCGCTACTTTTCCGTGAGAGAAACGTTCCCTACTAAGTTCCCTTAATTAAATATCAATCAGCCGATCAATAAAACCCTGGACTCCGTATAATCGTTCAAGGGGATTTGCGTTTCTTCGAACAGTTAATCAGAGAAGCGTTCGTTCAGCAAATATACATATATCACCAGAGCTTTTTAAGACGAGGAACGACGGGTGAACGTCAATAGTAGCAAAAAAAAAAAAAAAAAAAAATAGAGAAAGGAGGGGAAAAAATATGGAAAAGAAATTCGTCTGGTGTGTTTTTGCGTCTTCATTTTCCCGTGTGTCTTGTAACTACTTGTTTGGAGACTAACTGCGGAAGACTTTGACGTGCTATAAGTATAATAGACCTTACACGTTAAAATTACGTCAGGCTACAGTCGTTTTTTATTTTTTTCTCTTTTTATCTTGGCTATATAAATCGGTATTATACCGTTCGCAACGATTAAGATCGATTTAATTTCACCTAGAAACAGTTATCGATATCTCGCATAGTGTTAATAGAGGTAGTATATCATACATCGAGAGAGAAGAAAAATGTTCGTTTTTCTCAACAAACGTCTCAACAATTTTTGTCGTTCGCTTTTAAGTTCCGAGGGGATTGTCTTTGTGACACTTAAACGACACGGTGTCTCGGTGAGCAATCTTATTTGTTTTATTTCTAACCGGTTACCTTAATAAGTTCCTTAAAATGCTTGGATTGAATTACGAATCGAGTAAAAGACTACAAAGTGTAGGAGAAAGTTTCGAAGACCTGACATGGTCGATGAATCTTGCTTTCTTCCGATTTTTATTTCCTTTATTTCTTTGTTTGTTTTTTTTTCTCTTTTTTTATTTTCCATGATGGACTCTACGTCGTAGGACGATCGAAAGGGGCTACTTGTCGACGATCTTGCGTTCGATGTCTGACGTTTCCAGTAAGGTAAGGTAATCGAACCATTGTTTAGCAGAGAGCGTTTCTTTCATACAATGAGTTAATCTTTCGAGGATACTTTTCGAGTTAAGGCAACGTTGACGGAGGAATGTATTTGACTCTTACAGGAAGCTTTCACGAGGCTGAGCTCTCACGAGCCCTCTTTAATCTCAAACTAATCTACAAATCAACTCCTTTTACATGAAATTCAAATTTCACATCATCCAGAATAATTCGATAGAACTATATTGAAAAATAAAATTTCATCTCGAAACTGCACAGGATTTTATTTAAAATTTAATCATCCGTATACTTTGTTATTTGTTATTTGAATAGCCAGTACAAAATCGCGTATGATTAAGAGTTTCATCGACACATTAGCCCCTTTCTAAATTTAATCATTTCATAATTGATTCTACATTCTCGATCTCGTTCCTATTTCGAGATATTTCTTTCTTTCTTTTTTAACAATATCATTCACATTTACTCGAATAGAACACTCGAAAAATCGTACGCCATATCGATGTCCAAATGCATTTTAGTCGTATCACCCTGTACATATGCGCTACTACGATCCTAATAGCGTACCAACCTTTATAATGCATTTTTTTATTTTCTTTAAATTTCTTATTAACCATATAATATTTCCCTTTTTTTTCTTTATTCGTTATTGGAAACGATTCTTCATAGAAGTTGCCTTAGTCATAGATTAATAACGTCGTAGAAAGAAAAATTTTCAACATTTCGCACAGGCGGAGAATTAATAATTAACACGTTACCGTTACGCTATTATTTATTTATTATAATTATTATTGTTATCAGTATTAATATCATTAGCACTAATGTTATTATTAATATTATCATTGTTTCTCTCCTCCTTCGTGATTTTACCGTTATTATTAATTTTAATTATTATAAGATTAATAGTTTATAATGATAACCCCGCGTGTGACAAGCTGAGTTTAATACATATATGTATTCTTGTTTTTTTTTTATCAAAGGCGCAAGTTGCGTTATTTCTCTGTAAATTTCGCTTCTTCGTTTCGTCCGTTTCCCTCTTTTAACCCTTTCCCTCCCTTATTTCCGCTTACTTTTCCATCTTTTCTCCTCGATTCGTTTTTAAACAAAAATCTTATTATGTCCCGATGGTAGGCTGCTACTTTTAGACGTTCGACGGCGTCACTGTTTTAAAAATCACGTTTCAAATATAATACAACTATGCCAAATATTCTGTTCCGTGTAAATCGTTCAAGGTATTCTTATTAACTTTTCTTGAAAGAAAAATTCGATCGCTCCATGAAAAAGCTGACGTCTCGCTCTACGAGAAAACTTTTGAGGAATAATTTCTATCGAAAAACTCGGCAAAGAGAAATTTCCTTGTAAAGAGGATCGAGAATAACCTGGAAGAAAAATTTTGTTCTAATTCAGAAGTTTCGCTCAAACAAAACTTGCAACCGTTACCCGTAACCGAGCTGCTAGGCAAAGATAAAAGAAAATATTACTTCGAACGGAGAACTGCTCGTCAGAAATTCAAACGATGATCGAGCCTTTAGATCGGACTCTATTTCGCTTTGAAAGCGACTTTTCAAAAAGCACGACGAGCCTCTGTTTTATAGCCGTGATATCGTTCGATCACTCACAAGAAAGCGTACTTTCGTCTCACTGTTGTGCGACGTTTGCTGCGTGATATATTCTTATCTTTCGAAAAGAAGCTCTCGCGTCTTGTTTTCTTTCACAGAGTTCAAGAAGGTGGAAATATTTTTGCAGCACGTGCAATTAAAATCACCCTATCGTATTAGCGTAATTATCGATACGATTGATACAAAAAGAGAAAAAGAACGAACGGGTCGTCACAGTCCGCTTGAATTTAAATATCATTTTTCTCTTTCCTATCGTTTATTATAGTTTATCGTTTATCGTTTATTTCCTCCGCTCGTCGATTCGATTAGTTCAATTATAGATTAATATTGATACTCTATGCTTTTCTCATCGATACATGTTACGTAGTACGTAAATACAACGTGTAACGTTTATTTCCCTCGAAACAAAACGATCAAACGAAAAGATCCCCGAAATGTGAAAGAGAACACTCCCTTTTCCCTGTGTCCACGCGTTTATTTATTTCTACTACTGTTTCATCCTCTTCTTGTAATTTACAAATTAGTATTTCCATTTCTTCTGTTTCAGTTTTTACGAACGTCTCGACAATTTTTCTACCGTTTTGTCTAATTAATCTCTAAGACCCTGAATCTCGTGAACAGCTTAAATGCTTGAACGTTGAGCGTGATAGTTGAAAGTAGTACACTCGAACATTAATTATTCTCACTAAGCGGCCGGCTTACGACATCTCGTAAACACTGGAACCGCACTGGATAAAAACAATAAATGAGCATTCGTGAGCAACGAATTTAGTTTATACTTTTCTTCGTTATTCTTCATCCTCGTCTTTTATCTTCCTTGTTTAACATTTATATCTTTAAATCATTATTATTTTTTTTTTGTTCAGTGAGCAACTTGTTTCGAATTCCAACTTGACTTCGATATGTGAGAACAAGTAAATTTTTTCACAGAACGAGTATATAATTTCTTAATTATCGAACAGCTTATCGCCTTTACTTTTTATTTTATTTTATTTCTCTTTTCTAGAACGTTGGAACTTTTTCTTTTAAATACGGGCTACATTGTGTTTCCTTCTTTCACTGCAATTCTATGCATTATTTTCTCCCTTCTCTTGCAACAAGTCACCCGTTGAATAATCCAACTGAGATTTCGTAGCACGCGAAAAATTCGACGTGTGCGTTGTACGATTATATTCCCGAATAGTTTTATTACTATGATTATTTTTTTTACGCTCGCGTAAGAACTAATCAATAATAAGTAATATCAATAGGCTGGATGTTAATTCTCCGTTAACAATCAGTGTTTGCTCGCTTAACGTTAACGCGTTTAAATACAATTAAAATGGGAGCGTCGTTCAACGCCGCCGTCGCGACATGCAACGAATCTGAGCCGTTCGCAGACCAATTTCATTAATTTATCGAACACATATCGTGCACCTAATTGCTTCATTTGCAACCGATTTTTATGGGACACTTTACAGTAGGCTATAAACGATGTACATCCACGCATAAACCGATATTAACTCTCGTAAAACGAATTATAATTATAATTGTAGAACGTATAATGCTCTTCCTTCTTTCACAGTTTGTCAATAGCAGCTTCAATCACATTACACCATGGAAATTGTCCTGTTAATAAAGATTTCGATAGACATCGTTATCTGCTGTAATTAGATAACAATGGTATGGTAACTCTGATTTTGTTTATTGCATATTCGCGTACTTCATGATACTTTTAAGTGGCGTAACAGAAGCTAGAGGAATAAGCTTGTCATATTTCGAAGCATAGTTTAATGTTATCTACTTCTGGAAGCTCTTACATCTTGCGAACCAAATAATCCAAAAATCAATAATGTTACATTCATTGCACGGATTTCTTGAAAGTTGTTTGAAAATTCAAATTGGCTAACGAAGGGCTCAAATCGGTCGCGCTTTAACAATAAATCGTCGCCATGCGACTCTTTCCACCAACTTGAACTACAGCAAACGTGTTTGCGGAAAAGAACCAAGAACTAACCACCACGGAAAGTCGTTTCGTTTCGCGATTGGCTATCCTTGGTTTTGCAGCTGTCGCTGGGAAAAAGGAAACACGTTCAAAAAAGATTCCATCGCGAAACGAAGTCGTTGAAACCGTGACATTTAAACGCATAATTCATCGTATTAATGTTATTACGTTTCCTTTTTTCTTTTTTTTTTATTTCGTTTCATTTTTTACTTGACTCGACACTGTAGCATGCCGAACTATCTTCGTTAATATCTTTTCCGCGATTCTTTTGCTTCCCTAATGACACTCACTTGAGATAACCGTATTTTTTTTAATATTTTTTTTGTCTTCCCTACTTAGTACTGTATTCTAACAAAACCTTCCGGCGCGAACCATTAAGTGCTTTAAATTTAATTCATAAGTTTAATTAGTTAGCTGATTTAAAGATCGAGAATGGTTATTCCACCAATCGAGGCATTATCGATTATAGTTTATATCCTCTACGTACTATTATTTTTTTTTTCATTTTAAATCGTTCCTTTAACATCGTTAACAACTTTTTTTTTTAATTATTATTTTGTAACCATTATAATAGTATTTAAAAGATAACGTGATTGGTTGTCGCGTCAATGCCAATGGCCAAAACGTGCTATAGTTTTTTTTCGTTTTTTTCTTGTTTTCGTTTTATTATATGTTTAACAAAACCCGCCTGCGAGACTATCCGTTAACGAGATTCCGATGTTTCTTTTCTTCTACTTGCGTTGACAAGCTTCTTCGTCTATGTTAGTTGTCGAGTATTTCTCCAGTTTCTGTTTATTTAACACAGTCTACAAGATTGCGTTTGCTTATTTTTGTTTTTTTAATTCTATTTTTTGCATTTTTGAGC